>NW_027072089.1:21310861-22651832 GCF_038088225.1 Cyrtonyx montezumae | reverse complement strand
AAAGAAAAGAAAAGAAAAGAAAAGAAAAGAAAAGAAAAGAAAAGAAAAGAAAAGAAAAGAAAAGAAAAGAAAAGAAAAGAAAAGAAAAGAAAAGAAAAGAAAAGAAAAGAAAAGAAAAGAAAAGAAAAGAAAAGAAAAGAAAAGAAAAGAAAAGAGAAAAAAAGAATACATATATGGCTGTATCTAAGAAATTATTCAGGTTCTCAAATGTTAATGAAAAAATGTTTTATTAATGTTTTCTTACAAAGAGAAGGAAAGAAAGGCAAAGAAATTCAATAGATTATTCAATATTCAGAGCATATTAGGAAGTTAACACTGTGTTATTCTGACTGGGTCTATCTTAACTAAACCTACAATGGATTTAGGGCTATGTTAACTTTTTTACACTTGGGAAGGTCTTTATGGAGCTCAAAGGGATAACAAGCGCTGACCGCTTCCCTCTCAGTCTGGACAAATGCTGCTCCCAGAAGTCCATGGCCTGCCTTATGCACAGCCCAAAGCCAAGGCCAACAGTTGCTAACGTTTCACTACAATATCCTGCTATCAGTCAGATAGAGACACAAACTACTGTTTGTGTCCCTCTTTGTTTCCCTTAAGTAGGTAAATAGGTTTAATGAAAGGGAAAAGTTGGATTGGACTTTTCCAGTCATTCCTTCCAACTGCATGAAACTTTTTGTTTGTGGATCTATGACAGCAACGTGCTTCTGCATGGGGGTATCTGATCATGGACACACGAGGATCTTTCTGATAACTCTGTTCTCTGTGGTTTTACAGAATCACATCTGCTAAATGGCATAACAGAACAATTTATGATCTCAAAGTGCTTGGCAAACATTTTTGAATGACTCTCTGTATCACCATAAGACAGCAAAGTTTAATTTTCCGCACTTCACAGATGGAGAAAGAGAAATGTAAGGGTGTTGAATGACTTGACCAGAAACCACATAAGTCCTGGTGCGGTAGGTACAGACTCTCATGTAGGAAAGCACTGGAGCAGATGCTTAACTTCACATACAGAAACATTCAATTCAAGACTTGAACAGAAGGGAAAAATATTCATGGAAGATTCTGCAGTCAGTTCATTGTTCTGCTAGTACAAAAAAGGAATATTGGTCTTAACTAGTCATCTAACAGCTTGCAAATAGCCACTAATACACCACACAAAAATGTTGCACTCTCTACTGCCTATTCACTTTCCCCAAGTAGCTTTGATACATGATCTGGACCTGGTGCAGTGGTTTAAGGAAACATGGACTGATCTGGTAAAGATTTGGATCAGTGCTTGGTAAGGGAGGTATCCACCCTTATGCATGCATACTGCAAGAATAACAAAAGAACTTACAGAATTTAAGAAAAAAAGTCAAGGGATATGGTTAGGCATCCTGACAGTGGTGGATCACCAGGCTCCTGCTCTGACTGCTTGCTAGGCTTCTTTGCTGGCAGAGAGCAGCATTATTGGATAAGGATAAGAATCCTGACTTTATCAAAATCCCCTCCTCCTCAGGAGGGCGATTTATCAGATTTGTGGTAAACTGTTGCATGAGCTGGTCAGAAGTACTTGAGATTAGGCATTCTCTGCCTTTGGCAAGAGACACTATATATGAACATTTTAATGTGTAACTCTGACTTGTCAGCATTTAAGAAAGGATTCAGTTCAATCTTGGTTTGATCATAGTTTTTGACCCTTTGTGCAATGCCTAACTTTTCCTAGATAGATAAGCAAATGCTCGTTTTTCAACTGACATCTGTGAATTTGAACAGGCCTGACTTAGAATCTTGTGCCTATGATTTGCTGCTGAGCACACAAGCAGTGAAGCACATGCCTCTGTGAATCCTTATGGCTTGATTCATTCTTTCCAGCAAAGGAATGAAGGAATTCATTTCCAAAAGCAGATCTCCTGTTTTGACCACGTAGTGTATGCTGCTCCAGAGAAGCTTTCTGCCATAGCCCACCCTCACAACTTGATGCCTCTTGTGGGCTGCATGTGTGTTGAAAACTCTTTGTGATGCATTCATGTAGGGAAGTCCCTGCCATCTCTGTCCACTGCTGCTAAAATATCATTGAAGGTGACATGTGAATCCAAACTACATCACTCCACTTTCCTTTTAATTTCTTTCTCTTCCATGGCTATCCAGGGTCTCAGAGCCTGTGATCTGTATAACTGGTATCAAAATGTGGCTTGTGTAAGCTATTTGGAAGTAAATATTCCTATGTGATATTTGCACCAGCATGCACATCAATCTCAATTATTCAGAGCCATATAAAAGGGAACAGGCTGAAATAGTGAATAAGCAGGGGGAAAAAAAGTAAGTATACAATGAACAGATTTGTCCATTTCCTTTTAATTGCTTACTAAATGCTCTATATTGTACCTTAGATATGGGTTTTTTTGTTGTTGTTATTATTACTATATATTTTTTTAATTTTAGTATTGGGCACATTGAGACAGCCTCTTGAGGCCATCAGTTATTTAGTATCAACACAAATTATGAGGGCAAGTGAAGTAGGATCATTTATGGAGAATTCCTTGCTACCTGTGTTTGATGTACATCATTACAAGAGCAGACCCCATAGTGTGGTGTTCTGTGCCCCAGGAGTTTAAAAGCTGTATTGCAAGAATAACTTGGAAAGGAGGATCACTCTGGCTGTGGTAAGAACAGGAGACACATAAATTGATTGAATAGGTCATTCTAAGCCAATAATAAACATTTTAAAATACAAAACATTTCCTGTTTTTCAAAATGTATCATGGAAAACAATGCTGACTGCACACTATTTCAACACATTGTCTGGATTTAATATAAATGTTTTAAAAATATTAATCAGAATAAAGTAGATATGGGACTCCTACCGAAAGTATTGCTCTTTTGTTAGCTGTTCTGTGGCTTTAGAATTAATAGGCTGCTTCCATCAAGAGAATATTTTCATATGTAGATTTAAAACAACTCATCCACTACTTCCTATGATCTTGGTATGAGTTGGAAAGCAATGTTAAGTACTTATTGTCTAAAAATAAGCAATTTTAGGGGCTCAGTGCTATTAATTCAGTGCAGCACATATTTTAACAATATATCTTGATGTATGTGATGAAACTGCACAAATAAAACACAGTATTTGATGCTGTTGAAGTCTTTCTATATAGGTAATTTAGGCAGTATTCGCCATACAGAATTTTTCTTGCACTTTGAAAAGGTGGAATGATAAAGTAGTAAACCTCCTTATGTGTGACAAATGTGTTTCCCCATAATAAAGGAAGTATCATGTCATCCTTGCTCATGTGAGATGCTCAGAAGTTTGAGTGAATGAGCACACAGAAGGAGAGCATAGTTTATTCACTCAGCCTACTCAGCCACATTCCTCTCTCTTACTGCCAGCTGAAAAGTGAGTCTAATTTGCTGATGAATATAATTAGAAGCAAAAGAACCATTACATTAACTTTAATGATCTGCAGCAGGTCACTTGGTTATGGATGGCACCGTGCAAAGGTTATAGTTCAGAGCAATACAGATTTTCTGACAGTCATCTGCAAATCTTTCATGTAGTAGGAGCAACAAAATCCACCAAGGCCTGGTCGTGAAAATCACCAGATTCCTTAGCCCACTGCCATCTATTGTAGTTTTAGCTCTACAGTTTAAGAGCTTAATGATTCACATTTAGCTATTATCATATCTGACAGCCACAAATAAAGGGCATTAGCTTGGTGGTCTTGTAGCACTGAAGTGTGAGAGCAGACTTTTCAGATCTAACATATTTTCTCAGACAAGATTCAAAGAACTCATTCCGAATTCACATTTACTTCTCAAGCACTGAGAAGAAATAATTAATGATATAGTAATACAGCCCAGGGTAGTCAAATGTAACACATGACCTCATCTGTACTCTCACAAGGAGTTAGGCTCACAGAAGGAATCTTAATTTCAGAATATTAATATTGATAAACTGTAAAAGGTAAAAATAGCCAAGTGAATATAAAGCAATGACAACGCTTATAGTATTTTTAGAGTTGTGTTACTGAGAGAAGACAATTCCATATTCACATCTAGATAATTTACTCCACAAATATGATGAGCAGTCTGAGCTCTGTAAAAAGCTGTCATACAGACCCACTACAGTCCCCCAGCTGAGCCTGCTGAATACAGGCATCCTGACAGGGGTTCAGGACACCACACCCAACTGGTGTGAAAACACATATGGATTACCGCTGGAGTCTTATCCAGGCTAACCTTGGTGATTGTTCACTCTGGGTAGGGAAACTGAGGCAATTCCTTCTGCTAATTTCACAGAATCACAGGTGTTGGAAAAAACCTCAAGAGATGATCAAGTCCAACCCCTTTGCTAAACCAGGTTCTCTAAAATAGGTCACCAGGGGTAGGCATCCAGATAGTCCTTGAATATCCCCATAGAAGGATGCTCCACAACCTTCCTGGGAAGCTTGTTCCAGTGCTCTTTCACCCTTACTATAGAAGAAGTTATTCTGCATGTTAGGACAGAACTGCCTGTGTTCAAGTTTTAGACCATTACTCCTTGTCCTTTCACTACACATCACCAAGAAGAGCCTAGTCTCATCCATTTGCCTCCCACCTCTCTCTATGTATTTATAAACATTAATCAGATCCTCTCTGAGTCTTCTTTCCTCAAGGCTGAACAGACCCAGTTCTCTCAGCCTTTCCTCATACAGAAGATGCTCCAGGCCCTTTATCATCTTTGTGGCCCTCCAATGGACTCCCTCTAGGAGATCCCTGTATTTGTTTTTTTTATTTTTTGAACAGGGTTATCCCAGAACTGAGCACAGTAATCTAAATGTGACCTTACCAGGGCAGAGAAGAGGGATAGGATCACCTCCCTGGGCCTGCTGGCCACATTCTTTTTAATGTACCCAGCAGAAGGTGCATTTTTAATTCCACTAAAAGAAGGGAAGAAGAAAGCAATTAGCATCTGTTACTCACCTGTTTTTGGACTTATAGGTAGAGATGAAAGCTTACACTAGTTGGGGGGATTTTTCACTCAGGTAGCTATGTTGTATCTAATGTATTAAGCTCTAGAATGATTACAGCTATTTATAAATTTAGGGGAATGCTCATTCATGCATCGCTCATTTTTCCCTCCAATATCTCTAGTAGACTTCGTTTAAAAAGAAGAAAAAAGGTTAAATTTAATAGATGATACGTTATTTTTAGACCGTGCTTAATATGGCTGCTTGTTACTCTTATTTTTGATTTGTATTTGATCACCTAGGTCATGCACCTTGAGGGGACAACAAACACTTCAGAAAGGGGAATAATGGTAGAGAAGCACAAATAACCGATGGTGACTAAGGAACGCCCTTGTTCACACACAAATGCCCTTGTTTGCACATGAATATGGGTTTTTGTATGAAAAAGACCCATTCTCCAAATATCCATGTGAAGAGAAACCCATTCAGCATGAATGTTTGTGAACACTGAATAACAAGTGGATGAACAAGCCTGAATCAAACAGCCGTTCAGACTTTGAACCAATGTTAGCAAACACTGGTTTGCATTATTCACCCAGTCCTGCGAACAGCCATCTGTTCAATAACTGATAATGGACATGGAAGTTGGGTTGTTGGGTAGATATGGCACATCAAGGAGACAATAGCTATCTATTTGCAGGATTTCTACTTAGTCGTTGCAGGCATAGCCTCTGTTTCTGTTGACCTGTGATATGGGTTTTTTCTTCTCCTGTCAACATTAGGTTTTGTTTAATATATAATTTGAAATAAACTTGTGTATGCACACGAACGCACCTGCACACACATATATTTACACTTGCAGTTTTTATGTAGTACCTAAAGAATAAGTTAATGATGTACACGAGTATTTTTTGTGGACTAAGCATTAGCACATGTTTAAGACATAGATTTGCAACGTTATCTACCTGTATAGTTAAAAATCTCGTTCAGATGTCTCCCAGATTTAAGACCGAATGGATTAGCATTTTGTTGGACTATACTCATCTGCATATGTTAGAAAATAATTTTCAATTTTCTGAGGACTCTTTAATAATAATAAAAAAAAACCCAGTATTTTTGTGATATCAGGGCAGACCTTGAAACAGCAGAATTTGAAACACTTCCTTTTTTTTTTTTTTTTACATCTTCTTTATCAACAAAATCACCCTCAATAACATGAACTATTCCTATCCAAAAGATGATAACTTTGCTTCACTTGTTTTTATGTGAAAATAATTAAATACAGACAACTTCTCTGGATCGGCTGGTGCAGTATATTTTTTCCAGGTATTTCAATGAGTAATGAGCCTGTTTAAATCTATAGGGAGGTTGTAATTGCTTTTGTTCTTCCTATGACAGGTTGGTAGCTATATTTCTATGCAACAGATTTAGTGTAATTTGTCTTGAAGTCTGAAATCTTTTCAAGTGCTTCTACTGCTTTTCTAACCCCTAAATGAAATATTTATTTTGTGTTGGAAAGCATCAAAATAATGTCAGTGTTAAGTGCCAATTTATATTTTTGACTTCTGCTCTCAACTTCTTGCAGCCTTGACTGCATCCTTTATCATTCTAGGGAGCATTCAGTCCCATTGTCAGGGCAGCTACCAGAATAGATAAAGTCTCTGTCCATGAAATACATTCCCAATGAATGTGGGGTATTCTTCCCCTTTCACTATGTTTTCAGCATTTGTTTACAATGATGTTTTCCTTTTGGCTTTAACCTTTCTCGAGCTAAAAAAATTGCCATTCTCACTATTGCAACAATTACAAAAACAAGGGTGTAATAAATTAAAATGATACACTTCTTTCCCAAACTGTACAACTAGCTCTTTGATTCTTTGCTTTGTCAACCAAGTTATATGCTTGCTCTAATTTGCTTATGATTCAATATTTGCTCGTTTCAAAGAATCAGGGAATCAGGTCTCTGTGAAGAAACTTTGTCACAGCTTTGCAATGCTATTTGCAAAGCAGTTGCTCCATTTCTCACCTGTGAATTACAACTTGAACATGTACACATTATCACTCATCAAATAGAGAAAGAATAAACAACTGATTACACCTTCAAACAAAACCATGAGTTTAATTTATTTATTTTTTAAAGCCCACATCTACCATAGAAATAAAAGACACACACACATCTTCAGCTTCCTAGTGGAAATTTTAATAGAATTATAAAATGGTTTGGGTTGCAAGTGACCTTTAAGATAATCTAGTTTCAACCCCCTGCAGTAGGTAGGGACACCTCCCTCTAGAGCAGGTTGTCACAGCCCCATCCAGCCTGGCCTTGAGGGGGCCCCAGGGAGGCGGCATCCACAGCCTCACTGGGCAACCTGTGCCAATGTCTCACCACCACACTCACAGTAAAAAATTTCTTCCTAATAATAATTTTAACAACGAACGCACTGTAGTTGAGATCTCTTATAATACTAAAAAACAAAGAATTAACAAGCTGGATGTTAGAGTGATCGTTCTAATGATCTCTCACAGTGTAATCTCTCACGTGATCACTCACGCGAGTGTAGCCGCAGATTGTGCCTTTTAGCATTTACTTTGTAGAGAAGGAAGGGACAGGAGTAACTGTAGCACTAAAGTAGTTAATCAGCTGATGGGAAGAGGAAATGGCTTATTTAGAAAAGTAAACAGTACGCAAAGGTTTGGCACTGTAGCCATCGGCCAGCTGATGGGTGAGGAAGAAAGACTGAAGCGGTTCTTATCGGTGTTTTAAGATGCCTTTAGCGTTTTACGAGAAACAGACTTTTCGGTGCTCAGCTGTTGAAAAGGAGGTGGGTGGTCTGTTTTGTTTTTCCAATAAAACCTGCAAGCTGTCAAAGAAACAAAGCTAACTTGTGAAAAATATGCTTTTTTTACTCGTTTTTGTTAAATAATATTTTTAGCAATTCCCATCTCAGCTTTTTAAGGCTGAGAGGCTTTTATGAAGAATGGGGTGCGGATGCCATCTATTTTCTTTAGAATGGTCTTCAGCGATGCAGAAGCCACCTAGGTGCATACCTTTGTGTCCAGAGCAGTGCTGAGGAATGAGTGCTATCCTCGGGTGCTGCGTGTCACTGCTGTTGAACTACGGCTGTAGTGGCTCTGTGAGAGGGGCAGCTACTAACAGCTTGTGGTTTGACTTCTTGAAAAACTGCTGTATTTTCAGGGAAAGTAGGAAAGTCTCTTCCTCGAGAAAACGTGGATTTTTTCCTTTAATAATGGGCCTGGATATTTTCTACGTTTTTGTCTATAAAGACGGTTTCAAAACTGAATGTCAAATTGGTGGGTTGGTTACTCCCACACACAACAGTATATACACCATCATAAAGTGAAGTGATTCTGAACAAATCAGTATTATCCAAAGTTTACAAGGATTGATTTTTATTTGCCAAACTTTCAATACCTTTATATTCAAGAAATACATATACTATATGAAGAAAGGCTGTAGGAGCTGGCCTGTTTGGTCAGGAGAAGAGAAGGCTGTTGGGAGAGCTCATTATGGCCTCCCAGTATTTAAAGGGAGATTATAAACAGGGGGTGAAATCAACTTTTTACGTGGGTAGATAGTGATAGGACAAGGGGGAATGGTTTTAAACTAAAGGAAGGGAGACGCAGATAAGATGTTAAGGGGAAACTTTTTACTGAGAGAATGGTGAGGTGCTGGAACAGGCTGCCCAGAAAGGTTGTGGATGCCTCTTTCCTAGAGGTGTTCAAAGCCAGATTGGATGGGACGCTGAGCAATCTGATCTAGTGCTTGATCTAGCAGTTGGCAACCCTGCCTGCAGGAAAGGGGGTTAACATGCTGTTTTCCCCCCCCCCGCACTTCTCCTAACATCTTTTCTAGCTTCTCCATGACAGTCGCTGGGATGGAGAGAAAGAAAAGAATGACCCTCACATGATGTTTTATATGCCATTTGACAGCTGTAAATTGCAGATTTCCTTTATCAAGGCGAGGAAGTGAGAAAGCAGCTCTCCCCGCCACTGAGTTCCCTTGGATGCAAGCGGCTCCTATTGCCTCAGTGCATGTAATCACTGACTTTTACTTCAAGAAAGCAGTTGTCACTGAAGTCCTAAACAAATACAAATGCAGCCAGTTGATAAGTGCCCATCCTCTTAACTGTTAGTCTTGATGAGGACCACAAGAAGTCGTTAGTATATCCCATCATTTGAGCTACTGTATTACCATAATACTTGCTAATTCCTCCTTATTTAGATAAAAATTTAGCGGACTGCTAAGCATCTGACCTCCTTATGTGTGAATTCTCATTCTAGGAACATGAATTGTTTCAGTTGTTGCAGTTTCTTGCATAAATACTGCCTTAGTTAACAAGTGTTTGTTATCTGTTTGCCTTTTGTTTGGGCTTGAGAAACAGTTTTCAAGAGAGTGACTCACTGGTGCCTACAATCTAAAATAAATATTCACTTTGCTTTTCCTTTTACTTGCACATTGATCAAGCTCAAATGCATTAGAATCAATGTCAGTTTTAAACTGACCTTAATGAGTAGTGAGAGACCTTAAATGCTCATCTCCACAGAGTAGCTGAAGAAAAACAAAGCTGATTCGACTGTGTCATGGAGTCTGACAACATGTACTCCTACCACTGGACTTATCAATTTCCACAATTATATGCTTTCTATTATATAGGATGTTTCTTACTAAACAGTTGTCAAGAAACACAAATGAGAGTGTCAAAACAGATATTTTGTGATGGACCTTTGAAATATGGTTGCCAGTTTGTTGTTTTTTGATCGTTTTTTTTTTTTTAATAACGATTACAGATCTAACAATAAACTTTTATGTTCTTGTTTCTGAGGTTATAATCTACTTCTTTTGTTGTTTAATTTCTAAGTCAAATACGAATCTCAGTTTGATTTATCATAAATTTGCTTAGTAGAAGGAATACTTTGCTAGAAAGAGCATCTAGTCAAATCTGAATCCTGTGATCATCCTGACAGAAAACTCCCTTCTTTACCAAAAACATAGAAAAATACTTTCATTCTTAATTATGAAAACTACATGTATGCATGTGTATATTGGTATATATACACACATTATATATAAATAATACACTATATGATATTGTATATTATATGATTATGTTTTTTGTTATAATTGTATAATGTATCAAATATACACACATTGAGCTATTTAATTTCACAGAACATAAGCAATTAAGCCAGTTGTCTAAGTGATTTCCCCCGTTTCCTCATCTCAGAACACTTTCTCTGTGGCTGTGAAATTCCTCAATACTTTTCAATAAAGTTTCCATGATCTGCAGCTGCTGTATTCTTCCATGTATTGAAAATGTAAGGCAGAAGATGTTGTGGGGAACACTGAGCTGAAAACATGCTCATTGTATATTTGCATATGGTGTATCTTCCCAGTAAATATCGTCGAAATCACAGAGGATGATCTGAAGTTCCCAGTTGGAGAGGCTTTACTCAGCTTGTAGGTGCTGAGGAAAAGATTTTACCTATGAAACATTCTAGCAGAAAAATACTGTCTGTAAGGACATATGAACATTTTTGTACATTCTGGATGTTCCAAACTGTTCCTCCCAAACTCTTCCCAAAATTCCAGAGGATGAACATTTCTACTGGTTTCCCTGCAGTACCATTTTATCAAAAACACAGCTTCTCTTTGACATTTTCTAGTTTTCTTTTCGCATTTGAGCATAGGATGCCCATCAATGCTGCTGATACAGATAGGGAACTATTACTACTGTTACTCCTACTACTCCTACATTTTGATCATCTTTTTTGTTTGGATGGAAAAACATGTCTCACCTCTAAGAACAGAAGCAAACACCTTATCTTCTCCTCGCCCAATTCATTTTTACTGTTCCATAAGGAGCATTTTCATTTGTCTGGCCAAGGACAAGGCTGTTTGTAGAGCTGAAGGCATGGTGGGGAGGTAGCTGAAATCAGAATCAAATTTCTGTCCTTTCTGAAGAAAAAAATATCCTCAGGTGTGTGCAGCACTAATTGTATATGTTCAGATCCTAAATAATCTTCACTCTTAAGCTATCAATGAGTAGATTATAGTTTTATACCAATGTTAATGACAATATAACTTTTGCATGTTCTTTTTTTAATGATCTTTCAGTAGAAACTGAGTATGCTTTAATGCATGGCTTTAATAAAGTTACTTAGAAAGCATAACTGCAGTATAATGACACAGTGAAATAGAGATGTCCTTCTGGTAGCTTGTCATCTCCCCACAGATTTTGTTTGTTTGTTTGTTTTAATAGGTTCATAGGTTCATAGATACATTAGGTTGGAAAGGACCTACAAGATCATCTAGTCCAACCATACTCCTATCACCATCCCTACCCACTAAACTACTAAATCAAATCCCTTAGCACCTCATCTAAATGCTTCTTGAACAGTGCTAGGGACGGTGCCTCAACCACCTCCCTAGGCAGGCCATTCCAGTGCCTGACCACTCTTTCAGAGAAAAAATGTTTCCTCAAATCTAATCTAAATCTTCCCCGGCGCAACTTGTGGCCATTCCCTCTCGTGGCTTAATGGCTTTCTGCTGATGTGGCTGGAGTGAGGAACACAATCAGATCAAAATTAGCCTGGTAAAACAAATTTGGACCACTTAGAGAAATGCATCCTATGAAATAAGGAGATAAATAAATACAGATATTGTAATAAAATTCAGAATTAACAGACTCTTAAGAGATCCCTAGTATGTGCCACTCTGCTCACCTCTGTTCTTGCAACACAATGCAGATATGATGCAGATAACCAGCAACTGCTCAGCTGATGTATGTCAGAGTATGTCAGGCGGAGGAAACAAATGATGAGTGCATGGGGAAGTCAGGAAAGTCCTTGGTACTGACTCTTGGATTTGAAGATCTTGTCACTTTAAAAACATAACCATACTTCTACATATTTGGCTGCTACTCCTAGACCTTGACTACTGCTAATTCTCAATGAGTGTGCTGTCTTGATGAGACACTGTGTGTGAGAAAGAGTGGAGATTAACTTTGTCTGTGTCCATTTGGAGACAGATGAACTTGAAGTCATGTTCTTAAGTCCATCAGACTTTCCTCAAAATGTTTCATGTTGTACAACTCCAAAGACTCTAATATGTTCATATCATTTGAATTGTGACAAAAAGATATCAAAGAATGATTTTTTTTTAATTTTACCTTTTTAAAAGGCCATTATGAAATGTTGTTACAACAAGGTCAGTAATATTTTCATAGGTTGACTTTGCTTGCTTTCTGAAATCATGGGACTATGTGGAGTAGGGTATGGGATCAAAAAGTGTTAAAGCTCTACATGAGAAAAACTGAATCCAAAACAATAATATTGTAGCCTACCTAAAATCTAACACCTTGCAGAGCATTTATGACATCTGAAGCATGTTGTCTAAAGTATCAGTGATTCATTTGTAGCTGCACTTGCAACTGATTTTTGGTTGAGTAATTAACTGTGTATCCCTCTGTACATAATAAATAGTTAGTGCCTTATTAAAGCATATGCTGAACTTTGTCCCTTGTCAACCTCCCCTCCTGCCGCTGTATAAACTGCCATCTGGTAATACCAGAACAGTCTCAAACAATGAATCATATTTCAAAGTTTTCTTATGAATCACGTGGCGTATCATGGTAGCGATGTAACAAGTGGATGGAACCTAAAGCCCAAAGACCATGTGCACCACTTAGTAGAGCCACAGTAAGGAATGGCTTCACAGGAGCTAATGCAGAGCCTGAAAATCACTGTGAGTGCATGGTTGTTCCTCATGAGGTCTTATGTCTGGATCTTTGTCCTCAACAGTTGAAGTTCATTTTGTAACACAGAACAAACCGCTGCTTAGCTGATCTCAATAGTTTACAACCAAATTAAAATAATGCATTTTCAGAGACCCAAGGGCCACAGCTGAAGAAAAAAACATCACATGCAGAATAGCCAACTTCCCAGATGAGATGTAGATATTGAAACATTAGTTTTGTGTGATCTCCTTCCTTGAAACCTTGTAATAGCTGCCTTAGAAATATAACAGACCTTGCCTAAGGTTGTGAAAATGCAGGACCTTGTAACAGTTATTCTCCTGTCAGCTTTCAGCCCAGTTTAGTGTCTACCTTGTGCTTCCCTGACTTTTGGAGAACATATATGATGCTGCCTGCCTCTTGCACACATCAGCACCCACAAAGATGTGCAGGCATTGTCCTAGCAATGTAGTGTTTTTCAGTGCTGAAGCACACTGCTAACACTCAGAAATGTAATTTCTGACTTCCAGAGACTTGGTCTCAAGTGGAGAGCTGCTCCCTTTTCATAGGAACTGACCTGGAGGAGGTAAGAGAGATCTACAATGCACTCACTGCAGAGCCTAACAGCTTTATAGCCAGACACTGGCCAAGTCAACACAATGATTATGCTAAATGGATAGGCAGCATCCAACTGCTTGAGACACCACTACTTGCCCAAGACAATTCACCAGCATTCTGGAGATTTGGTATGTCTCAATTTCTGGGAGACCATCATGTGCTGGTTGAAAGAAGACAGGTTTTTTTTGTTTTGTTTTGTTTTGTTTTTTTTTAATTTGCTGAAAGTCCAGCCTCAAATATTTGAAGTTTCTTTTGCCTCAGCTTTAAAAGATTCAACTACTAAAAGCCCTCATCATGTGAAGTTATTGCTTTGTAACACCTTTTAATGTTTATTTTTTTATCAGGTTGTCACTATTTAGCAGTTTAATTAGGAAAAGTCTGCAGTTCTGACTGACTCAGAAGTCCTCTCTTTTTTATTATCTCTCTCCTGCTATTTATCTTATTTCTTGTCAGTGATTTACATAACAAAATAATTCTTTTTTTTTTTTTTTCTCAGAAGCCATAATAGATATTTTTAAAAACGGCGCTATTGGAAAGACCTTAAAATAGTCTTGGCTATTGCTAAGATACCCCAGGCAAACACTGAAATAAACCAGGCAAAATAACATGAAGAAAGGTTGGAGATGGCACAAGTTCTGCCAAAGCAAACAGCTAGAAAAGGAAAAACAAACACCCACCCCCTGCTTCCCCAGAATGCACATGAAAATTCAATCGCATTTACAAATAAATTTACTTTGGTTATGCTTACACCTTTACATGTGTACTTTACACAAGTGATTGTCAACATTTACTTATGTAAATACCAAAGATTTGTGATTTTGATCTTTGTATATGCAAATATTTACCCTGGAAGTCTTGTAGTAGGATATCACACCTTTGGAACCACCTGCTGGCAGTGTTCCCCTCCCACCATGTGTCACAGCCTTCAAAAGGCAAAACAGGCCAAAGCAATACTTGACCTTTGGATTGGGCTTTGGGAGCAGGATGGAGTAACCACTGCAATGTCTTGCATCTGTGATGCTGGAGCTGGAAAATTGCTCAGTGGGAATTTCAGTGATACCCTTTGAAGAATTTATTTGTCATGGAAAGCTCAGAGCTTCCCTAAACTCATTGCTGGAATAAAATGCTTGAGATACATAAACACTGTATGAGGAATCCTCCACTGAGCTATGCAGACTGCCAAGGGAGCTTTTGAATTCCTTGTTTCCCAGCCTACTATTGAAAGTGATTATTGAGAAAGGTGCATCTGGGTCATAAAAGGAACCTACAACACCACCCAAGTGTTTTATAGTACATCATATATTGTTATATAATCAAGAAAATATAAATTGCAAGGAAATTATATAGGATCTTATACATCAAATTTAATGTGTGGACCCCTACAAAACTGTGAGGAACTATTTACAGTTTTTTGAAATACCAGGAAAAAAAATAATTGCAGTGCAAAAGGTAGATTTCTGATGTAATTATGCAAAAGAGATTTCAGCCTTCTTACTTGCAGGTCCAAATGCAGGGCAAGCACACCATAAAGATTGATTGTATAGACTAGATATTAGGAAGAAATTTTTTACTGTGAGGGTGGTGAGACATTGGCACAGGTTGCCCAGCGAGGCTGTGGATGCCCTCTCCCTGGGGCCCCCTCAAGGCCAGGCTGGATGTGGCTGTGACAGCCTGCTCTAGAGGGAGGTGTCCCTGCCTATAGCAGGGGGTTGGAACTGGATGTTCTTAAAGGTCCCTTCCAACCCAAACCAGTCTATGATTCTAAAATTTGTTCAACTTTTGAAACTGGCATAGTGTGTGAAATGTCATTTACTCTTTTATCATCTATATTATTGTCTTATTTTTGTGTTTGTTTGTTTTCAGGTATGGAGATATTGCACTATCACAAGGAACAATATATAAGCTGAAAGACTATGAAGTAAAAAAAAAAGATGTTGTGATCAACAGAAGAGAGTGGAAAAGACAAGCAGCTCCATTTTTCAGAAACACTTTCTTTTCCTATGAAGTTTGATTTTGTAGCACTTAAGCATCCTTCTGAAGAGTTACTCCTTGCTCATATTCACTTACCTGACTCCTCATTTAGGCAGTCTCTTCCTCCCCAAGTTGGAACCTTAAAACTCCATTCTGCCATCTTACACTGTTTTCCTAAAGGCAAAGTAAACCTCCACACACTATATATATATATGTATTTAATAATAAAAATGGGAAGTGTTTAAAAATAAAATGTTTATCCCAGATTGCATTACCATTTTAGCCCTCTGAAACAATATCCTTTCAATATAAGGATACAATTTCAGGTCTACTGCTGTTATTTCAGTCATTGTTTCCAGGATATTTTAAGTCAGGTTCTGAAGAACATCACAGAAACTGCTAACCTGCCATGATATCTCAGGCAATAGCAAGCTTTTTCCAGGCTTCTAAACAGATGGTAGCCAATCCAAATTCAGCAGTGCTAGCAAGCAACACTCAATAAAACTGCAATTGATGCATATGGTACCTGCTAAGCTGTTTAAAAACGGCTATGTGCCATTAAAGGGAAATTGTTTAAATGTCCTGATAGAATTGGACCTGGATTTTGGTCCCCACTTCATGTCCTCAGATTCTCAGCAGCAGAATACTCCTGGCCTTCATTTGACAGAAACCTTTCAAAGAAGCAATATGTAATGCCATCATAAAAACATGCGTAATGTCTTTCAGGCTGTAGCAAGAAGCCAGGCAGAAGAAGCTGAGATGGTTTCTCCTGACTGCAAAGTGAACTGGATACACAGGAGCACAACGTATCTTTATCATTCTAAGTTCCTTGCTGTGCATTTCACAGAAAACACCCCTTTCAATGGATTGTTGTCACTGTAACACAACCTAGCATCACAACTAGATATGTTTGCCTCTTATAAAAGCAGGAGGAAAGCAAAAATACAAGCATGATACTCTACATGGCTCTCTGAGTCTGATTAGCCTGCAGAACAGCTTGGGGGAAAGAGTGCTTTACCACATTATGAACCACAGTGAGATTTTAATGGAGAATGGTAAGTCCAGGCTCACTTGTTAATTTACACAACAGGGTGTGACACTAAAAATGTATTTTACTTGTCTCTGACAGAAAAAATAGAGATAATTGCAATCTTCTTTAATAAGTGAGGCATTCTGCTCAGAGAAGCTGTGGGTGACTCATCCCTAAAGGCATTCAAGGCCAGGTTGGATGGAGCCCTGTGCAGCCTGAGCTGGTGGGAGGCAGCCCTGCCTACAGCAGAGGGGTTGAGACTCAGTGATCTTTAGTGTCCCTTTCAACCAAAGCCATATTATGATTCTGTGATTCCAGGAATTTGGCTTCTATTTTGAATACAGTCAGCCATTAGATATCAGAGAATAATGGTGCGTGTGTGCCACCAATTAGAAGACACCTTTTTTCAAATGCAGCATAACATGAGCAGTAAAAATGTTTCCTGTGGAAAATGAGTAAAATCCAGTAGGTGAGCCAAAGCCCATAGGAAAGTGATGTGTTTTCCCTGCACATTGTTATCAGAACAGTGCTTTGTGGGGTTAACTCCAAGTGAGACCCAGAGGGCCAGACTGGTTCGAGCTCAACACTTTGTGCTTATTCGGGAATGGCATTGCTTATGCGGTAGTTCCAGCTAGTTGTTATGCATCGGTAAGGCCCAGAGGCACACACACACACATGAAAAGCTGATGAAGAGGGACCAAAGCCGCTTTTCCGAAATTCCTTAGAAGAAACCTCCATACATTCAATGAATCCAAATCAATCTTCTCCGAGTATTCGAATTTCAAAAAACAAAGTAAACGGATATAGCATGTGAACTAAAGAGGCAGGATGCCCGTTTATGGTCCTTCTTAAGAAGAAAACGAGACAATAACGGATGCATGAGGAATAAAGGCTTCTGCACAACCCTGTGGCCACAGCTGATGTTATGAGTACAGAAAAAGCGTTACAAGGCGAGGATCTGAAGGATAACACTGAGCAGACATTCACAGGGAACTCCTTTTTGGTATGAGGGGTAATATGGGAAAAATGATGAAGATACTTGTTTACATGTTGGAGAGGTGCCAGAAGTAAAAGTGAGCCGAGTGGGGGTGGGAACTGGCCTCCTCACATTCACACCATGAGAAACTGTAGGCAGAGACAGGCTGTGGTGATTTTGACTGTGAAAAGAAGACATTAGAGAAAATCCTGGAAGAGATGATGAAATCCAAATGGTGGACTGGGAAAATAACCAGAGCAACTGATCCCCATAGGAACTATGTTTCTTTTATTGGAGTAAAATGAAGGAAAAAACAAACAAACAAACAAACAAACAAAGCTGATGCCAAACAAGGAGATATTGAAAGGTGGTGGGTTTTTGTTTGTTTGTTTGTTTTCTATAGAGAGGTTAGAACAGCCAGAGCTGAGGAATATGCTTTGCATAGTGTGTGTGAAGTATGTATTTTGACTAAGCTAAAAGGTCCTAGAGAGTGATCCAAGTTGAGCTGGACACCTCAGTTAGTGACATGGCAGCAACGACATTCAGAGTAGTGTAGAGAGAATGCAGAAGCAGTGTTTGGTAGAAGAACTGAAATCTCTTTTTAGCCAGCCTGAGCTGGCAGCGATAACCAGAGATTTATGAAGAAGTTTCCAATAGACAGGCCAAGGTTTGATTTGGGATGTGCCTCAATTAGAAAGTGGTCTCCATGTATTTGTCTGGGCCTCAAACTGAGAGGAGAATTTGTAAAGGATCTGTATAAAGCAGGGCTTATATTGTAGTTTATCAATAAAATTGTTGAAATCCTACAAAGTAAAGAGAAGCAGAACTTGGTGACAACAGAATATTCAGAACGAAAGTGGTAAAATCCTCCTTTGAGGACAATTAAATGATAGAAATCCTCACCAGATTGCCTGTGTAAACAACCAAGAAGGAAGAAGTTAATGACATAGATGTAAAGCTTAATGGATCTGTTAAGATATATTATTATTATTTATATGATATATTATTATTATATTTATTATTTATAAATATATTTATTATATTTATTATTTTATAAGATAGATTATTATTATTGTACATTATTAAGATCCATCTATCTAGAACACCTAAGAACCAGAGAGGAATCCTAAGTTGGGATGTGGGCAGTTAGTGTGGCATTTGAGAGCCATGAACAGGGGGAGATGGACCAAGTGTGCAGAGAGCCAGGCATTAAATAGAAATAGTGTGAAAGCAACTGGAGAAACATATAGGACTAGAGCTGGATTCTTCATTTTGTTTTTGTTTTAAGGTGGAAAAGGCTAAAGTGTGTTTGCCTTTGAGAGAAAAGAGGCAGATGGAACTGAGAGGTAAAGGAAAAAGGTAATTAGGGAGCCAATTTATCCTAACTTGCTTAGAGCAAACTCTTCACAACTTTGAGTTAAAGCTCAGGAGTGCACTTTTTAACTGGAGAATCACTTGATGACAACTCCAGTGCAGGAAATGTGTGATGTTTTAAAGGTACAGACATTTCAGTGAGTGCCAGAATTTCAAATCTGTCTGAGACACTGCTCTGTTTACACCGATGAGAGGTCACCTGTAACAAGTTGTTGCAGATGGCCTCTGGAGACAGAGATAAGGTATTGGCAAAGGAAGATAAAATATTTGGTGATTGTGAAGGGAAACTGGGGGTTCATAACCTTTCATGGTTGTTGTGGTTGAACCTGGCAGATAGCCAAGCACCACAAAGTTGCTTGATCATCCTCCTCCTCCCAGTTAGGTGTCAGAGAGAATCAGAACAACAAACAAACAAAATAGAACTTGTGAGTTGAGATAAAAAAGTGCTTACTAAGACAGAAAAGAAAGAGGAAAAAAGATAATAACAGTATATACATGTATACAAGTGATGCACAAGCAATTTCTCACTACCTGCTGACTGATGCCCAGGCGTAACAGTTCCAGCCCCGTGACAGACTACAACCCACCAACACTGTCCTGCCAAGTGCCAGAATTGTAAATCTCTTTAAAAGTTGTTTTTCAAAATGCTCTAGTCCATCCTATTACATTAGAATATTAGTTTTCATTTTAAAAAAAGTCCTCATATATAGAAAAAAAAGTTTGAAGAATGTCCCCTACAGATTCCCAAAACAAAAATAAAATCATATCATGCATGTACAGCATCTTGTGATTTTCACACGACGTGTTGGCAAGCCTGCCTACTTGTAAGGAAAACTGAGCTAAGAGGACATTAGGAGCTGGCTCGCTTTTTAAGAAAAGTTTAAAAATCTGTTGCAGAGTACACCCTGAGGCAGTGACTCCCCAAATGTTCAGCCATCAGATTACGGTGAAGCACCTGTCGCTTGCTGCTTGACTTTACCTTGCCTTCATAGCCTATTCAACAAACGGGAAGTAGGGCTGCCAAACGAGGTGAGAATATGTGGCTCTGAGGGCTGACTATTGGTCTTAAGAAGCTGAAGCTGGTGCAAAGGTGTGCTTTTAGTGCAGCGAGTTGGGTTGTGTGTTCCCAAGGTCCTTTCCCTGAGGCCATCAGTCAAACTGCTGAGCACTACTGCACTTGCATGGCACCTTTCTCCTCACAGAATGACAGCGGAGATATTTCCAGCCCCAGCCCATTGCTGTGTTTGCATTGGGAACCCATTAGAGCTACCTTTAAGCTGAACAGCCCAGTTAACACCTACTAACAGCGGGAGGGAGCACAATGTAGGTTAACCACCCTGTTATTCATCTTGCTTCCCAAGCAAGGTCTCAGCACATGCTGTGTCTGCTTGCTGCTGCAGCTCTGCTGTGATCAGTACCTAAACTACAGACGTTAGCACTAGCCCAGAGATCCCCGGGGCAGTCCTGCCCAGGATTTTTGAGCTGTAGCACTTGTCTGGCTGTAGATTTTCAGTGAATAAATCCATTTATTCATGGCTAAAGAGCCTTTCTCTCCACCTTTGGATGCAGAAAGATTAAGCTACCACACAAAATTAGTTGCAGTGACACTAGCTCTTCCGTGTTAGCATAAGGTTAAGCACAACTGCACTCAGGGTGAAGTTCTTCCCAACACGTGGGTTGTGAAGCAAGGTTTGGTGCTGACATGTGGCTGAAGCCCACCTCCTTTAAAAGAAAAATGTTAGGCATGTCTTGTAAAGAAAGGAAACAGTTAACATAGAGGAGCTAAAATTCAACTGTACCCAAGTTATTGATCTGATTAGCTTGGTTATTTATATTGCTCACACACCTGTACCACTGGAAGAAGACTGATGACAAGGTTCTACTCACACTTCCACTTAGAAGGTATTATATCTGGGTCACACAGCTACGAGGATTAAACCAACAGGGGCAGTGATGCAGTGATCAGGGAGAAGAGAAAGGACATTATGAGCTGTGTAGGGAATAGGATGAGCAGTGGAATGGGTAATGCTAAGTTCACACTCAAGAAGGCCAGGTAGCTTTGCTGTGTGTAAAGGCTCAGCTTATAGGTGGTATATGGCTTTAAAGAGTGTGAATTTGAGGGACTTCAAATTAGGAAGTAGTGATGGGTATTTTCAGTATCAGTCTTTACTTAAAAAAAGATTTACTGAAATAGAAAGTTGACTGGTATTTTCTTGTTCTGGCAAGGCTCACCATACATAGAAAAGTTCTAAGAAAATGTACTGTGATCTCTTAACTTGTGTTGTTTATTGACTGTTTTCTAACTTGTCTTCCCCATGTTTTTATCTGCTCAGTCTGTTGAGGTTCCTAGAGAGTGTGGGATACAAGAGCCTCAGAACTTTCAGGTAAACCAGCATTTTGACATATTGAAGCTAATGTGCATAATTACATTAAATTTCTGCTAGAAAGGAAAGTAGCATTTCATTCAATTTTGGAATGACTTTTTTTTTTTCCTAAATCCCAGCACTTATCTTGCAAGTGAAATGAAGTCAGTTTTGTCACACAGATCACCTACATACATGAATGCTCTACTTCCTGGCTCCAGTAGCACCTGTATTTGTGATACTGGTTGGATTCTGGATGACATTTGCAGCCAGGTCAGCAGGAGATCCACAAAATCTACTTATCTTCATTGGTACACAAGTTACACCAGGGAGGGCACCTGGGAATTGGTGCAGTTTGGACCTTTTCCTGGAAAAAAGTGGAGTGTAGACTTCCTACATCCAGCAGGTGGTCAGCATGAGGCTGGAGAAATCCTCACGTGTCTAATTGTGCACCGACTGCTGTTCCAGCTTCTGAAGAGTCCTTACAAGAAGGGAGCAAGAAGGAAATCTGTGTGATTTATCATTTGCACTCATCTTGTGGTGACAAATATTTAATAACCATGCAAGCCTGGCAGAGGAATTGAGTTAACCAGCACCCATCAGTGCAGTTGGTGGCTGGGAGAAAAAAAATGCTTGCTGTTTTATCTCTAAGACCACTGCTCCCAGATGAACAGTTAGCAATAGGAATTAAATAACAATAAAAATATAGAACCAGCAGCACCTAGCTAGGAAGACTATTTCAAGAGAAATGAGACAAAAAGAAGTGATGCAACTCTCTGTCTCCTAGGAAGAGACTCATTTAAAACAATAATTCCTGTTCAGTCGAAGGCAGAGACCCCACAAATGCGCTTCGCAGACACACTATTGATTTCTGACCTACAAATTGCTCTCCTTCAAGGAGGGCTCAGCAGAGCGCAGACAGTGGGGGAAGAGGGCTGGAGTAGACCGGGTACTTCTCAGCTGCAATCTGCATAATGTTTAGTATTCAACGAGCTAAAGCACGCAATGAAAGGGAACTGTCAGCGCAATCTAGAAGATATAAAGAAATGAAGGGGTGAAAAAAAGCCGTATGCTAATAATCCACTCAGTAATTAAGTGAAGATCGCTGCCAAGCGCCACTGCCACTTTCAAAGGGTAATTTGTACAGGAAATCATAGAGTCATTGTCAAATCATTTCAGGATAAAAGGAAAGTCATCAACTAAGATAAGATAAATGCTGGGTGTCTGGCAGCATGTGCCCTAGGAAATGCCTTTGCTTTTTTATATTAAAAAAAAAAATTTGCAAAAGTGGGGCTAGGAAAACTTGACATATTGAAATGCACGTTTACTATTAATAATAGGGGGGATATATGCATAGATGCATTATTAAATAGGTAACTGGAACAACAAAAAAAATCATCATGTGAGCCAGCTAAAGGGGTCTTAACTTCCAACAATGTGACTTTAATGTTGAACCGTCAGTAATTCAGAGCATACTTCTCCCACCCCTTAAAGAGTCCTTTGTAACTAATGGACTTCAAAATTCCTTTCTTCTAAGTATGGGGTAATCTGTGAGAGAAGCAGATTCCCGAAGGAAAATAAGAAATCTCAGGGCAGGAAGTGCAGCACTAAAACTCCTGCAGATCCCTTCCAGTGTTGTTTCCCTGCCATGTCACAGCTCTCGGTCCCTCCCAGGCATCAGCGTGGCTGTGCCAGGGTGACACTGCCCAGCGGGATGTGCTCCTTGGCTGCAGCCCCTGCTCCTCCCCAAACACACCTTATTTACCATTTGCTGGGATGCAGATTTTAAAGTTTCTCTCCATACCCTGGGCAGCTTTCAAATGCATGCTTCCATTCTCAGTGTGTCCTGACTAAAGGTGTGCTTTTGTGAAGGACACGTGCTGGCTGCAGCCACACTGGGATGCACCGGGGTAAAACTGCTGGGCCAGGCCGTGCTCAGTGTTCACAAGAGGCATGGGTGGGATGGAGCATGCACAAAGGGCTGGACACAGGGAAGTCAGGACCCAGTTCCCATGGGAGGTTGGGATTTCCCTGAGAACAGGATATCACCCCACATAACAGATGGGGATGAACCCAAAGGCTCTCTGGTATGGTGCTGTGTGATGAAAATAGGAGACGTGTTCTAGTTTTCCATTCCATGCACTGAATGTTTGACTCAGACTAATGCAGTGATGCAACATATCTCATGGACAGTCATAATTCTTACATGTTGTCTTTAATGCTACATGCACTTACCTATGCTTTTAAGCCATTCTATCAATGATTTTGACTCTGCTGTTTTCTTTCTCCACATCTTGAAACAGCATAATGAAATCACACTAATTTCTAATTCATATAATTAACTTTTATGTAATGATATCTGAATTCTATTAAGTGCATACCCCGGCCTGCACTTGACCTATCACAGGTGTCCAATTACAAAGCCAAATATATGAGTCACAAGAAGATAACTGTATTTATCAGAAGTGAAAAAAAAATCACATTTCACGTACTCTTCCAGCCTTTCTAACCGATGTTGCAAAATGTGAGCAGGAGGCTCTTCAGATGTACACTCGATTTTATTTTGTGCCAATTATTTTGCACCTAATTCAGCACTCCAAACACAGAACCCAAATCTGAGAAACAACACAGACTCCTCGTGGTATTTAGCACAGAAGTCTAACACTCAAACAGCATGAGGGCTTGTTACGTTTTGGAGAGAGTTCTGACTTCTTTAAAACAGCGATAACGTTTCAGCCATCCAGATTGTTTCATCCGTGACAGATATAGTATAGATCAAACAGTTTGCATCATAAATAATTCAACTCAAATTTAATAAAAGTTATTAATCTACGATAGAAGTAGCTTTATTTTTACTTTTAACTGTTTCGCAACACTGTGAATGGGAAAGTGGCCTGGAAGTGGACTCAGACAGAGCAGTTCCCATGAATTTTTTAACATGCCACTGTTTGCAGAGGGTACATTTCTGGCTGTTTACAAAATAATATTTTAAAATTTCTGCCAGAGACGGAGGAGAAAAATGACCACAGCAAGAACAGAAACAAGCAGTGTCCATCAGATGTATGTTTCTTTTCTCCACCTCCTCCTGCTTTGTGACATTATTACCCTGTTTTTATTCCTGCACACTTTTATCTTGTCATATGTGAAATCAGAATTTTGAACACTTTTGCGTTTTTAAAATATCTTTCTATTTGCAGGTGAAAGTGTTTCTGAGATCACTTTTGATTACTGTCTCACTTGCACTGCTTTTCAAATAAACTTCAAGAAAAGGACCTCCAAAATATTCATTCACTGTTACACAGTCAAGGTGAGCAAGAATTGGCTTACAATATATTATTACACACAATACAATGTAAAACATAGAAATAAAAGTCTCTTTACCTTTCCGTTTCAGATATATGCATATTTTGATCTGAATAGAGATAGGAGAGGGTCATATCTGTACTCGGCACAGAACAGCTAATCTCTAGGCATTAAAATAGAAGAAGGGCAGTTGGTGAACCTCTTGCTAACTAGAAGTGTTCTAAAATATATAGTGGTACAATTACATTGATACCTTATAATATTCAACGTGTTTCCTAAAGATTACTGCCGTTCAGTCCTTTTTTTCATTTAGGATTTAGTCTCATGAGGGATTAATTTGGGCTACACTGCTGTTGGGTGTATCTATCTATTCTGTATATCTGCATGAAGGACCTCCCCAAAAAACAAATTGGTGCTCAAATGGCTGTATTCTTGCACCCCAGTGTGTGGCCAGCTATCACTGCCTGGTACAGAAGATGCTTTCAGTGGTGAATACCAGGCATGTAAAAACACAACCACAGAATAAAGATCATTTCAGTTGTAAAAAAGGCCCAGAATTAGTCTTTGCAAAATTGTAGGACCAAGTGTTTATAAGTAGCTTCAGGCCCAATTGGAAATTTGTCTCCAATTGGATTTTACCAATCAGGAAAATTGAGCTGAAAGTTTATGAGGTGAAATGTTGTATTTCCTGCAATAACAGCGATGACTAATTTGTGATTGTATGGCATATCCTAACAGCTGTGATATATGTTGCTTTGAATTCATTTAGTTGTAACAATATTTGTTAATTTTTTTCCTTCAGATGCCTGTTGTTGATATTTTCTAAATAAAGCCAAGGAAAAGAAAACGCCAGCATTTTGAAACATAAAGCAATCTGTAAAATTAAAAAAGCTTTCGTTGCCACCCCCCCACCACAAATGTATACCATATGCCAAAGCTACTCCTTAACTCTAACCGACTGTTGTTACTGTAGTAATCAGTCTATGTCAGAGCAATTACTTCAGATCAGTCGTCCTGCTTGTTTCACACCAGCTGCATCATATTGAGCAGAACAATGCAGCCGACAAGCGGCGCGGTGTCACCATCCCGTCCACCCTGCTGCATTGATGGGGACCTGCAGGGTGCACAGGGACAGCCCTGACCACCCAGGCCTCGCTGCCTACCCTGGTGGAGGTTGGGAGGGGTGGAGGGTGGGATGGCGATCCTCTTCTGCTGGCCTTAGGTGGGAGAGATGGAGAGGGATGCTGTGGGTTGGTGGCCTTGGAGATGACAAACAGAGGAAAGTGTCCAAACCACCACATGTAGCAGGTTCTGCACGATTGGGTGAGTGTGGGGTTAGCAAACTATGATAACACTCATCAAGGTGCTGGATGTGGGCATGCCAGCAGTCAGCCCCAAATGCTACAGGACCTGGCAACATCTCATTTCAAATCTTGTTCTTTAGAGGTCAGGTCAACTTGAAACTGATCTGTCTGTCCTTAAGAATGTGCTTGTTGCAATAGAAAAATATCAAACAAAAAACATATGTCCCTTAAATCAGTATCATTTTCTCTAACAGTTCTGAGATCATAGATCAGAGGGCTGGAGCACCTCTCCTATGAGGAGAGGAAGTGTATAAACAGGAGAGGGAATGACTATTTACATGAGTTGATAGTGATAGGACTAGGCGGAATGGTTTTAAACTAAGACAGGGGAGATTTAGGTCGGATATTGGGAGAAAGTTTTTCACTCAGGGGGTGGTGACACACTGGAACAGGTTGCCCAGAGAGGTTGTGGATGCTCCATGCCTGGAGGCTTTCAAGGTAATGCTGGGTGTGACTCTGGGTAGCCTGCTCTAGAGCTTGGTGTTCCTGCCTATGGCAGGGGGGCTGAAACTAGACTTGAGGTCCTTTTTAATCAGGCCATTCTATTATTCTATGATCACTAATGTTTGCTGCCCACAGAGAGAGTTTCATTTTATTAAGAATTAAGCCCTTCTAGAAGGGAATCATAGAATCATAGGATAGCTTGGGTTGGAAGGAGCATCAAGGATCATCAAGTTCCAATCCCCTGCCACAGGCAGGGAAAGCCAGTCAATATCAATTGGTAATTAAAAGGATATGTATACATCGATTTGTGCATCAGTGATGTACTGCACCAGTTATTGCTGAGGGAAATACTGTCTAGAAATAAGTCTTGTTACACATTTCTTGTTACTTTCTTACTTGTTTATTATTATAAATTATATGCAGACTAAAAAGAAGCATGAGTGTTTATGAAGCCACGAATCAGCTCATAAGTATATACAGGGGAAAGAGTACAGAACCTACACAAACAACAGTAATTATGAAATTTCAAGACTTTGAAGCTTTTATGTGGAAAAAAAAAGGAAAGCAATATAAAAACTCAGAAAGTCTAATATCACTGTCAATTTCTCAAACAGCATTCGTTGCTATGTTCATTACTTTTACAATACTTGGTGAGTGGGCACAAGGTCCCAAAAGCCAGGATATGTAGCCTGTATTCAGATTCATTTAAAATCAATCCTGCTCAAAATAATTAGAGGAATAATAAAAAGGCATTGCAGGTTCTTTCTTTTCCTTAGATCTTTTGGCCATAAAATGATGACTGTTAACTTTGGGGAAGCATTTTAAAGTACATTGTGAATGCACGTTACCTTGCACCTATCCTCGCTGTATACCACACAGACCTGTAATTGCAGAATTCTAGACATTAATACAAAGAATTACTTTTTCTTTCCCTCTGCAGCAGAAACATCTATTAAAAAAAAGCCAATTAGAAGAGATGAATTTTTATTACATGCTGATGATTAAATCTACATTAATCATAAACATCCACAGGCCACCAGCAGGGCTTGTTTAATCATTTTCTACCATTTGTGTCTCTCTCTAGCTACTATTATGCTGGATTTTTCTACATTAATTCCATATTTGGTATTGGGATGTTAGAAAGTAAGAGAACACTCCTGGGTAATCAGGATTTCATGCAATAAGACTCAGAAAAACATTCACAAAATAACTCTTCTGAAAGCTTTCTAAACCCATGATTGGATGGGTTGTGCTGTTATGTGGCATTGCTCATGGGGCTATTGTGTCATGTATGGCACTCACAAAATATGTGTAGGTTATTTCTAATATTAAATAGCAATAGAATTGTGTAGAGAGATAACTACGTAAATAAGGTAGGTATAAAAGACATAATAGACAACAAAAGATCACAAAAGCCCTGGGTACAATGACCTGAGGAAGACAAGAAATTACTCCAGTATCAACAGGAGAATTTTTAATGAAATTTGTTTTGAGCACTAACCTAGAAAAAAAAGATATAATATGTCTTATTGCTAGAAGGAAGTAAATAACTTTACAGAGGAGTTGAGACCTAATTGGAAGTTGGAATAATTATAGATGATGATAAGCCAGCCACCAGAGAAATGCAATATTCAAGATGTGTGGTAACAAACACATTGATTAACATAAGTCAGGACAGGAAAAAACACAGCCTAGAAATACAGAATATAATTTATGACCATGGCAAAAAATGTATATCGACGATACGTTGAAAAAGAGATTAAAAATAATCAGTATTATTTATTATTAATCCTCGTCACAGTGCAGTGACGGAGCAGTGGCACAGCTGCACAGAGAGGTGGTGGAGTCTCCTTCTCTGGAGACGTTCCAGACCCGCCTGGACGCCTACCTGTGCAACCTGGGCTAGGGAGCTGCTTTGGCAGGGGGTTGGACTCCGTGATCTCTGGAGGTCCCTTCCAACCCCTACAGTTCTGTGATTCTGTGATTCTGTGATTTGCTGCAGTTTTATTTTATTATTATTTCACAGTGATTCAACATATGTAGAGGATTTATGAACCCTTTTTTATTTAAGCACAGATCACATTGAAACTGAATGCAGCCTTCCCCCACACCTTCTCTGAACACACAGAAATTTCACAGCAGTTTTTGGTGGGGTACTGAGAAGTTTTTCTGCACACTGACATATTTCAATTTCCTTAATTCTGACCTGACTTTTCTTATACCAAGAAAAGGAGGAGGGAGGAGGTTAGCAGAAGCCATTTTAGTTTTCCTTTAGATGAATTAAGATGAATTGATTGTGAGTGTTCTATTCTGGGAAAAAAATCTCAAAAAACTATGAATGTTTTCTGGGTTTTTATTCCTGTTATTTTTCATTCCCAACAGCTTGACAAAAGACATATCTATGCTTTAGAGTTTCACAGAATTGTACATTTCTTCCTTGTCTTATTGTCTGGTTTGGAGGCTGTAGAGCCAGGGTGGGTATGAGGTGATCTTGTCTGACCTGGGGCCATACCACATCTCGCAATAGGACCTTGCCTAGGATGCATCTGCAGCCGTAGGGTTGAACAAGCTGCGGTATGGGCAACAGCTTTGTCCCACAGTGTATAGCTACATTCCTGCTGTGTTGCCCTAAGGAATGAAAAGGAGATGGGAAGGACCCACTGATCCTCAGCTGAAAGTCTTGGTGCCTCTGGCCAGAGACTACGATTCCTTGAATGCTGCAAGATTTCACAGGACTGCATCCCTGTAAAACTGTATGCTTCATTTCTCTGGGAGTGTGGGTTCAGATACTATCACAGTGCATCAGAAGTGTAGTGGCTACTGTCTTTTGAAAGACCTCAAAGGAGACTTCAAAAAAGGCTTTTGCGTGGTGATTGCACCGCCAGGCAATCTTTGCTCATGCCTCCCAGAAGGAAAGCCACCTTTTAATTCTCAGATTTGTAGTGGCAGAGGAGGTGCTCCGTGTTCTAATTTTAAAAAGCCACCCTCATCAGCATGTACTCCATCAGCAGAATATGCTGTGCCTGAAGTCAGTCAGTGGGAAACTATGGAGTTATATTGCTTATGCTAGCAGGTCTGCGAATTTCTGTGCTCCCAACTGGTCATCTCTGAATTTCTGAAGTACCTCTGTGCACGTATATCATCAAAATATTAACTGAAAACACTATTAAAGGCAGCATGGCTCATTGACCACATACCACGTCTTTGCTGTCAAACAGTTATTTGTAGACTACACTTAGAGAACCACTCACTGAAACCGTCTAAAATGAAGTGTGGAAAACACTGTAGGAAACAAAGCCAAAGAAATAATATATTGGCAAGGAAATGAAATCTAGCCCGAATTTCTTCCATCTCGGAACTGCAGAGATATATGATAGCTCTATCAATTGTAATGCCAGTCTAAGTCAGAATATATGGCCGAGCACAAAGAAATAATTAGAGAACTGTCGCAGCAGGGAAAAAAGAAGGTATAAGGAATAGCAAATGAAGTTAAGCTGAGATAGATATAAAATGTCGAGAGCCATGAGAAAAGCGAAAGATGAAAGATATCAGTCAGCCCAACAGCATGAATATGATGTATAGCAGAACAGCTTTTAGTTAAGGTAGATCTCAGTTTCTTAACATTCTGTGAGGAAAGATTTGCAAAAGAATGGAGTAATGTGTGAAAATAAGAAACAGAAGGAGCAGAAGGAAGACAATATGGTAACACATGGTTACAGTTCCAAGACTTGAGAATATATTTCTTGTACTATATCCCTTTATGTTAAAATGCATTCTGTTTATTCTGGCTCAATGGCTCAGCTGGTACCATCGTGTAACACCCCACCACATGGTAGGCCTAAGCTCAGGAGCAAGCTTGGGCCAATAGAGCCTGGGACTGTCATGGGGGTGAAGCTATTAGCTTCAGTGTTGACTGATACTGCCCAGGAAAGGGACAGAGCTGTGTGTTTCTCAGGGAATACCATGAAATAGGAAAATAACATGAAAAGTGGGAGAAGATGCATCTCAGGAGAGTAAACGGACAAAAATGCAGATTTCATATAAGTCTTCCCTTCTTAGGCAAGTGAGAACATCCCTTGCTCATGTTTTTTCTACAGGACTGATAGAAGATTCTGGCTATAATACTCTAAACATTAGTATTCAACGTAAATTTTATTTGCTTTGTGAACATTTCACATATTAGCATGACTACAGAAAGTGAACTGAGGTGAACAGCAAGATTGCTAGGGTTAAAGCTAGAATGGCAGCTAGTTGTATGAGAGAAAATGCTATAAACAGTAATCTTACAGATCCTCTTGCATTTTCAACATGATTACATATGAGGACTGCGTCCACTCCCTGCTGGAGCTATCCTGCTTTCTGAGTTTTAACGTGAGCTGAAAGATGGCATAAAAGATATATTCACTGATTCCAGATGTCCCCAAGACAGTTTGCAGAAAGCTTACTTAAAACACTTATTAGTTTGTGGAATTTGTGGAATCAAAAAGTGACATTTATACATCTTCAGTCATCTGTCAACACATCAGCTACTTACTTTAGCCACTGAGAGTGAGGTTTCTTCCTCCTTTTGGACAGTAAAGACATTTCAGTTGTAACAAGTGGTTGATTTTCTGGTGATTAATCCGAGGTGAGATGAAGCCAACCCAAGAGAAGAGAATCCAGGAGATCGTGTCCTCATATATCTGGTACCACCTGCTTCCATGTTTCTTGAGCATACCAAATAGTGTAGTCTGAGAGGAATCAAACTGATTTATTCTGGCTCTCTCAATAACATTGACACACTGATAATGAAGAACAAGTGGTTTCCCTCAGTAATGTTTATTCCTTGGTCTGCACTGTGGAACGGCAACCTGATGAATATTTTGAAACAAATCTTGCACGGGCAGTATGGCTTAGAATTGTAAGCTGCTCTTTTAAAAGCAGCTCAGTACCTGAATGTTATCCTGTAGCTTTTCATTTGTTCTAGGCATATGCTTTAGACATACTGTTCATTCACACAAATGTACATTATTCCAAAAATATTTCTTTTGCACTTGTGAGATTACAGGACTTTTCCTCAACAAATTCTCCTGAAAAATAATCACACAAAGCATTGTCTTTCAGAAGCAAAGTGTAACTATTTCAGAAACTGCTTATTCTTCCATCCCAAAACTTGAAAATACTACGTGGTTATCTGTGAGTTTTTCCTGAAAACAGTCCCTGTTAAACATATTTAAATAAGAAAATCACGGCCAAGGTTAAAAAGAGAGGGGAAAAAAAGTTACAATTAAGAAAGATTTTGTTCTAAACACAATGTAGTTTGATGAGAGTCAGATGAGAGAAATAGGTACTTTTAGTCTGACAAAGAGGTATGTTTTCTTTGCCAGATCTGGGACAGTGCATCTTTAAGGTACTGTTCCATTTCTTTTAAGTGCTACTTCAAAAATGTGGGAGGAGGGAGCATCTAAAGCAAAATTGCAAATGCAACTTTTGATTGTTATGATTTATTTTTAATTATCCTTTTCTCCTTTTGTCTTAATTGGACAGAGTCAGTCTAAACTTGTTCTGTGCAATTAAGAGCAGTTACATGCATAGAAAATTGAGACCTATTTTAAATCTCATTTGGACTGACTCATAGTTCAGCTTGCTAGAGGAAAATTAGAGCAAGAAAATATATTTAAAAAGCTAATGAGCTTTAGTAAAAATATCTTCAACAGAATGATGTGCTGGGAAATTTTACGCATTCACTTAAAACTGTATCAGATTGTGGACTGGAGGAAGAGCATTATGCTCTTACTAGACTTTCATTGGGGACATCTAGGAACATGTTATTGAATTCTTTTAAAAAAGTGTTCTGAAGTTTGAGCTATTTATTTCCAAGGCAACTAAACAAATATTTTCCAAATAACTCATACTTGTGTCTCAGACGGAGGCTAATTCTGTACTGGTTAATTTCCTACCTCTCACAAGCACAATTGGCACCCAGTGTACACAGCAATGCACTTTCCAATAGTTAAGGTAACAAAAACGCTGTAAGGTGAAGGCTGTGCTAAGGCACCTGCATAATGCCCATTAGTGTGAATAGGGGCTTGGGAGAATGTATCCAATACCTCCATAAAAGGCTTCATGCAGCTTGGAATAAATGTGCAAAACAATAATAAATTAGTGAACCAGTGTGAGAATAATCGTTTGAAATGAACCCAAATCCAAATATTGGAAATTTCTGGGGTTTCATCTTACACGAGGGACTCACTTCTTAGATGCTTTGGCTAAGGTGCTTGGGTGGGAGGGAGGGAAAAATGCCTGAGAAATCCTTTCTCCTCTCCTGGCTGAAGGCAGCTGGTGGCTGGGATATGGGGGAAGCAGCATGTACATGGAGCAGCCATGAGCAGATTCTGCTTGCTTGGAATAAAAACCATCATCTGACGCTTCTGGTCACTAGCCCTTTCCCCCTCCCTCCCTTCAGATACTGCATACACTAATGGAAAACCCAACAAAACCATTCAGAACTATGTATGTATTTGAAGGCTGGATCACAATTTTGCTGAGAAAGTCCCACAGCATGGCCCTTTGCTCACATTTCTTACAAAGCCTTTGCAAGGACTTAAAAAAAATAGACCACACTTTTATTTCTAGTGTTATATTTTCCAGCAAGAAACAGAGGTAGAAACACACAACAAAGCAAGCTTTACTATTTGCGCATTAAAAAAACAGCCTACAAATCCCAAGACCCTTATACAGTTTGAAGCTGCTTGGTGAAAGTGCTTATTTGTTTTAAACACTTTCTCTTTTCTGAACTCTCCTCGCCGTATGGTCTTTTTCTGCCAAAGTGCTGCGCCGAAGTCCAGTTGACAGAGCGACCTTGTTCATAAAGTGTGAATTTCCTTCAAGTCAGCTGAAATGTGAACTTGAACAATGGAGAGCTGGCTCCTCTCCAGCCCTAAATATAGTTGTGTGAGAGCTCTCTAAAACCAACCAAGCCATCAACCCCACTCTTACAGAAATGAAAGGCCTGAAATACTTCAGTTTGTCTTATTAATTTCTTGTCCTCCCACAGCTTTGAGGCTCTCTGTAACTGTTGAGAACTTGCAACTTGCTAGTATGGTTCATAACCAACTTTTCATGTTGCTATTCTCTGTACATCTCCAGGACATCTTCTCTCCTGCAAGGTCTTTCCTGTGCCCAGAGAGTCACAGTGGTGATCAAATGAAATTTCAGTGAGCTGGTAAAACAGTTAATAAGAGAGCTGTGAGGGTTTGGCAGTGTCAGTGTCCCTTGGGACAATGCCTTGGCTTGTGACCAACTTAAACCAGCTTTTCATGTGCAGCTTCCAGTAAGCAGTGAGAGGTGTCCCAAAACAGACCTGATGTCAGCAGCCTCCAGGGGATGTCTTTCTGTGCTGATGGGAAATGAGCTCCTTACCCCAAGGGTGCTCTGGAGGGAAACCTGTGGGGATGTTGCTTCAATCTGTTTCTTTTCAGTGTTGATAGAAGCATGTATTGTGATGAACTCTTTTTTCATTTTTAACACAGGGGCTGTATTTCTCTGTCTCTTGTCTTTGTAATCACTGGAACTGTGAACCCAGGTCTGAGTGGGATTGTGATCCAGATGCTTTGAGGATGAGGCTCGCTCCCTCTCTCTCAGCACTGCAGGAGACTTAAGTAGACTGGTTTCCCGTATTCAGAGATCAGACCAGCTGCTTGAGAGCATGCAATGTGAATATTGGTTGGATCTCTGTGAGAAACCAGATCAAAGATCCTGAAAGGCAAAGGACTGTGACAAATTTTCACTTCTATGGGGGGGTACCAAGGAGAGCCACTTCTTTTTTAATGGCATGGAGAACCCCAGCACAGGCCAAGGCTGACATGTGCTGCAGTAAGGTGAGGAGAGTCCATGGGCAAGAGCTGGTGAGCAACCCTCACTGAAGCTCTGCCAGGAGATATGGCACTCACTCATGATAGCTTTTTGATCCTCCATCCAGGTACCTTCCTTCAACTTTCAGCTCTTCCACTGTTCCCAAGGCAGGTAGAGATTTTAGAACACCCTACCACTATTATTGTTACTTATTTTTCTCAGCTCAGTGCTTTCTCATGTCATTTTTGTTTAGCCTGTTCCCTGCTCTCCCACTGAAAGATCTATCCCATTGAAGATGGTAAAGTGCAGACATAGCCTTTCTGCTGACAGGGAGTTGAAGGAGTTCCCCATGCTACCTTTCAAACTTGGAATTTATGTTTCAGGCAAGGATTTCAATACAGCTCATTCCTAGCTCATGAGAGAATAGAATCACATTTAAAAATGTACAGAAATGGGCACCCATGAACAGATTAATAATAAAAGAAAAGACATCATGACTATTGTACCTACACAATAAGAAATATTCTATAAGGAAAAAATGGCTCATGAATAGCTTTTAAAGCAACAAAGTTTATTTTATTTTATTTTATTTTTTATTTTATTTTATTTTATTTTATTTTATTTTATTTTATTTTATTGTATTTTATTTTATTTTATTTTATTTTATTTTATTTTATTTTATTTTATTTTATTTTATTTTATTTTATTTTATTTTTCAGACAGAAAGGCACACATTACTTGGGACTCATGATGGATGATAATAGGAAAAGGGATTGAGTGGTGATAGCTGAGGCTGCAGCCCCTGTAGCCCTCCCCTGGGCTACAGAGCTGGAGTGAGGGGGGCATGTGGTGCCACCCACTCTTGTTGTCACCCCACACCAAGGTTTCCAGGCAAATCAATGCTTATTCGTGTTTTGCATAGAAGGAAGCCAAGAAAGATAAGGAAGGAAAGGAAAATGGAGAGAATGAAGAGTGAATGAGATACAACTCCAATTCTTCTCAAGCTCTGGAACTTATCAGTATATCAGTGTGGATGGATTTATTCTTATTTGCTAATGAAAGAGAGAAAACACATTTCAAGGTATACACTGTAGAGGGAACATTTCTGATGTGGAACTCAGATTCTCCAAGTGAAAAATGGTATTCGCCTTTTAAACTAAATTTCTCTTTTAGTTCTTTTAGGCTTTTCATTTAGATTCTGACTTTAATTCTTAAGGTTAGGCAGGCTGCTCTGGGCCTGGGAGACCCATACACAAAAAGGATCCATCTTGAAATCAACAAATAGACCATAACACAATGCTGACATTGCCAAACAGACGTTTTACCTATGGCTAAGCTAGAATGTGATCTTGGGATATTAATATGTAGTGTGTTAATTATGCTATGAACTTGGAAGGTCTCTAAAATTTTAGGAACAAAGGAAATTAGGATGAGATAGTAAACAATTCTGCCAAACTTTGAACTAAATGAATAACTGCATCTTAAAATTTATTTGGAATTTTTCTTGTCCTATTTCCCATGGAAAGCTGTTCCAGAACCTCATTGCTTTTATGGTTAGATATTTTCCTATTTCCAGTCTAAATTTATCCTCAGCTAGATTATATCTGTTTTTGGTCTAACACTGTTCTTTCTTTAAATAGTTCTTATCTCTGCCTGATGCTTATTCCATAGTAAATAGCAATCCCATCTCCTTTCAAGACTGTGTTTTGATAGGCTGACAAACTAAATATTTTAGTTCCTCTTCTTTGAGATAGGCTCTTCTTTCTCACCACTATCCCCAGAGCGGTTTTCTGAAACATTTCCAGTCAGGACACATCCATCTCACACGTGGAGGTCTAGTACAAACATGCTTTATTTCATAAGAAGTTTTGCTGGTGCCTTGTACAAGAGTACATAGACATTTCTGTCTACTCTGGGAATACTTCACCTGACACATGTAGGATCTCACTTGCTTTTCTCCCCAAGTGCAGCAATTTCCCATCTTCCTCTCTCTTTATGTCAACTGACAAACTTCAGGTCGTAGCAGAGAAGTTAGTTAAGTTGGAATTGCAGTTTCATTTACACTGAAATTAAAACTAAAACCTTACATTTGATTATTTTTAGCTTCTTGCTTATTTGGAAAATTACAGTTTCTTTCTTCACACAGATACATTTGACACTGCGCTGTCTACCCTGATGGTCTGTCTACAAAATCTTCTTGGTATGATGGTGATTCAAATACAGTTACCTTTTGGAGGAGCTAGTCCTAGGCATGAGCTGTTGAGTTGAGCTGTTTCTGTCAAAACTTCACATTGCCTCAGCTGCCAGTATGCTCTGATCATTTATTAACAGCTAGAGTCAGATCTCATCATTTCCTCATGTCTTTGTTTAACCAGATAACCTTTTCCAAGCAGAGTGCAATATAGTATGGATACAAACCAAAATTCTAAATAGAGATTTTACTGTGATTACAACCCATGCTCTGATCCATTCTGAGAAAAACAAATTACCTAGTAGAGGAAATCAAATAAGAACACTAAACAAAAAATTTCAATTTAAAACCAAACTAAATTTAAGCAGTATTTATGAATCAGGCATCTCATTTAGGATAGTATGCAACAATCTGTACCTCCTGCATGTAAGAATCTTGGCTTCCCATGAGATGCTCTCTGCAAGGGAGGTGCCTTCCCTGACCTGAGATGTGAATGGCACCTAAACTGGGTGAAAATGAAGAACAGGAAACACTTTTAAAATAACACAAATTACATATTTTTAAGAGCACTGGAAAATGTTATCAATGTAGGGTTAGTGTTATGAAGGTCTATTTAATTCTTCAGGCTTTTTAAATGGGTTCTTGAATTTGCCATATTTGTAGTAGATTTTCTGTGGCCATTTGGATCCTGAAGGTGATCATACACATGTTTTGCAACATGGTTATGGTAATTCAGATGTCCCAAGCACCCAAAGTGTCTCACCAGCGTCCCAGTCTCATTAGCCTCTTTGAAATACAGACTTTCTCCCATATAAGTAAAAAATCAGTCTCAAATTATGATATCTTAAATTAAACAAACAAACAAACAGAAAAGGAACATCCACAAAAACCCTAGCAGCAACAGCAACAAAGCAGAAAAGCAGTAGAGAATTCAGATTTTTGTTTCAAAGAGACATCCTATAATTCTGATACAGCATTTTTTTCCCCTTCAAGTTAGGCATGTTACCAGCATAAACTTTAAAGAAAGATGGAAGATGTTTGTTTCAAGATCAAAGGTCTTTATTTTTCATCCAGAAAATTCTCCCATTTGAATCCATATACAATTATGCTGTACCTGCAGCTTCTGCCTGTGCTAAGCCATGTAGACATTAGTGAAAGGTATTTCAACCTTACTTACACAGCTATAGAGGGGAAGAACATTTAACCCAGAGACAAGAAAGCTTTTTTATTACATCACTTAGGGGTAGAAATAGAAAGAATTTACTATACCTTCACCCAGCTTAGGTACAGAGTCTGACACAGTATACCTTGCACTGAAAACATGACCACTTTTAGATGACAGTTAATGGTTTTGGAGCATTTCACAAGTGCAAGGAGAGAAACACAGGGTACAGATGAGCCTGCACACAGTTACTCTGCTGCTTTAGGTGCATGTGAATTTGGCATCCTGCTGGTCAAAATGCTAGTGGAGAAATCTGTTCTGCGTATTTGCAAACAATTGCTGTTTAAAAGAAAAAGAAACTGTGACTCCGGATAGATCACTGGAAATTGCTCACAGCCCACGGACAAAGCTGGGAAAGGTTATAGGACAGGAAGATTTACCTCAGCATTTTGCACAAGTTCTTTTGCTCTTTGCTAGCTCCGATCCACCTAAGAACTACACTGTTCACTGTTTTTGTTTCCAGCTAGGATGACAGGAACATATTTGCAGTTTACAGCAGGTGCCCAGCCAAGTCAACAAAGTGCAAACTAGGCAGTAAAAAATAATATATAAAAAAGGTCACTTTGCCAGGGTATGCCGCTCCAGCAAGTTTCTGTGTCTTACAGGGAGAATGTCGGAATCCGGTGACCGGAGAGACACTTTGCTCGCCACATTGTTAGTAACAGAGTTGTGTTATCTCCTGCTAATGCAAGCAAAGGCTTTTCACATGCTATTCAGCTCTTGTCCAGGCAGTCATTACTACACCTGTTTCTTTGGAAAAGAATAAAATTCTGCCTATTCATTCATAACCTCCAGGTGGACACTTTTGTGCTTACAACAAAAAATCATTCTTCCTGCCAGGCTTTTCTGAACCACAGACCCATTGTCCTGTCCTCTTGCTGAAGGATCTCATGGCACATGTCCACCTGGCCTTTGGGCAATTGAGCCTGACTCTACACCTCTTCAGATGACCAAGACTTCTGTATCTTCCTATTGAGGATCAAGGAGACAGAATTAAGTACCCTGTAATTAACTGAATGTAACACCAACATGGGAAAAATAGCTGTGGTGAAAATGTGGGTGCACTTTGGCAGCTACTCTATACCAAAAATGTATAGGGTACAGTCAGGCACTGAGTCCACTAAAGGGCCATAAATGCCTATTGCCTTTGCAGCCTTAAGTGGGACTTCTCTGCACACCCTCAGCTTTGAGTTCTGGGACTGCTCATGCCAGCACACAGGTATGTGGGTCAAGGAACTCATCTTGTTGAAGACTAACTAGGAAAAAACAAAATATTATTGTTCCATCCTTTGCACATTGTAGACCAATACAAGGGATGAGGCATGACTGGACCATCCTGGGAACATAATGACAGTCCATTCGCTTTGGTGGCACACACAAGAGCCTATTGAGCTCATGCAAAAACAGGAAGGAGGAGCACTGGCAGTTTCTAGACACAATTACAGAGCAGTAAGTCCTATCAGTGTCTGTGTTAAGGGGTTAATCCATTCCTAGTTACTCATACAACTATCAGCAGAAGTGAAAAAATCCAGTCTGAACAGTATATACTATCCTACTAGTTTCAAAAAAAAAAAAAAAAAAAAAAAAGGCAATAGTAATTGTGCTTATAACATTACAGCAGTGGTGGTTATCATATGATGAATCCAGCACAGCATCCAATTAAAATAAAGCCCACACAAGGGCTCCATTCTTTTATATGACATCAGAAAGATGCTGCTTCTATTTGCTACTTCTGTATGGTGTGTGAATGTGAAGTCATAGGAAATACCAAGCAATGTGGACAAGACTGACATTCTTAGAAACCACCATGCTCAGACCAATCTGGGGCACTGTGGGATTTGGAGCTACTCCTAAAGTTGACTTGTAAAACACAAACTTATGAGAGGGGAAAGACTTTCCGTCATAGAAGATATGTTCATCTCAGTTGCAGAAGGAAGAGGACAGCACTAGACAGAAAGCATTTGGTATCATGCCAGGCATTGCTGTTACCTGCTATTTGGAGATGGATTTCCTAATAAATGACACTTATGGAGTCACACTGTGTACAAGCCCACCTTTCTAACTGTTGATTCCACTGAGTCAGTTTCAAACAATTTTGTTAAATGCCTGAGGCGCCAAACAAAGCAAGTACAGACAACTTTCATAAATAACTTATATATGTATATATATATATAAAACAAACATAAAGTTACATAAGGAAAAGGGTCTACTAGTGCTTTGCTAAAAGAAAAGTTGCAGGGTAAACTCACCTGCACTTGATATCAAAAAATATTTATATAAAATACCACAAAACTCTAAAATATGGGAGGAGCTTAAAATGGACTCTGTGCCCTTGTAAGTATCAGACCCCATCCTGAACACGAGCATCAGAAAGAAGTTTCATTAATTTTGCTTCTTCTGGGATTACTTGTTTCTATCATACCAAATTCCTTTAAGGCTTTGTCCATCCACTGAGAAAGTGGAAAGGGAAGTGTTTCTCTGGTGAGTAATTTCTAAATTATTCTTCTGCATATTTCCATGGGTGAAGCAAGTAAGGTGTTGATCAAAGAGTGAGATTGAATGATAAACAGCCAAGACACTGCTGTGCACTTAACCCTGCTTCAGAAAGCCTGTATAATATCCTAGTGCTTGTACAGAGATCAGCCAAATTCACATTTATTGGCTTTTCTGCTCACAGCATAGGATGTATATATGTATAGCCTTGGAAGCAGTGGGTTGGGGTTGACAGACAGTATTACCATCCCAGCTTTATGCCCTCCCCACTGCTCATGGACACATTTCAGTTTGAACTTGTTTCCTGCAAGTGCCCTGAGCCATCTCAAACCAGCATAACCACCCACTGCAAAATGCCTTTTCGACAGCCTATCTATTTGAGCCTATCTGAAGTTCATCTATTTTATTATGCTTTACACAGTGCCCTGAAGGTCAACCGACTCAGACTTCTTCAGGATGGAAATGAGGAAGAGATTTCAAGCCCTTTGCTGAGGATGTGCGGGGTGCATGCAGCTCCTAGGTATTTAAATTGTGGCTCAAGTACCTCGGGTGGTCTCAGTGACTGATGGAACACAGGAGAACAGGGGCAGTTCACTTGCAATAAGCAGCTAATAACTGAGCCATGTTGAGGCATATTTTAATTTTTAATTAAAATTTTTTACTCCAGAATTTAAACTGCACTTGTGCCTCCTGGAAACATTATAGGAGGAAGGAGAGAAAAAAAATAATAGAGACATTCTTTTTTTTTTTCATTAATTAACCATCTGGGACTGAACTCTGTAAAATTCTGATATAAAAATACACTTTTTAGCATTTAAAACTAGCACAGTTTCCTTTGAAGACAGAGGAACAGAGTTCATTTAAAGCTATGGGTTTTTTTTTTTCTGTTATTTCATAGGTTCTAAATATGGGTCTTGACATCACATTTGCAAAGGTACCCAGTTACAAAGCAACTGGTCTGTGGGCAAAATCTCCCTTTCCTCCATGCTAAGAGTTATCACTTTTGATAATGCTGTTCTTAGTGATTTCTGCTGTCAAAAGGTTAGCTTTCATTTCTAGTTACACCTGCATTCCCCATGCAAGTGCCTGTGTCGCCCCATGGATCTCTTGATGCCTGTACTTCAGTTCCAGTCACCCAAAGCCAACATCAATGCAGTCAATTGCTAAAAAGAGATATTCCCATTTCCACCAGCTCCTAGGCATCCATTTAAAAATAGGGTAAGTTGAATCACAGAATCACCCAGGTTGGATAAGACCTCCAAGATCATCCAGTCCAACCATCCACCTACCACCATTTCCCCACTAAACTTTGTCCCTTAGTACAACTTCTAAATGTTTTTTGAACACTTCCAGGGACGGTGACTCAAACATGTCCCTGGGCAGCCCGTTACAGTGTCTGACCACATTTTCAGAGAAGAAATTCTTCCTAATATACAACCTAAACTTTGCCTGGCAAATTCCAGGTCATTCTCTCTAGTCTCATCACTAGTTACGTGGGAGAAGAGGCCAACCCCCAACAATTGCTGCCGGAGCAACCCCCACATCTCTCTCTCTGTTAGCTACAGAGAGAATATAAGTTAACTATCTTATAGGGTTGATTTTAAGCATCTGAAGCTAACTTATGTGGATCCATATATTCAGCAAATTAGGTAGATTTTAAGTAAATTAGGCCTTAATAACCACAAAACATTCCTGGGAAACAGGCTCACACTGGAACATGCTTGTATTGGTGCATGTGTGTATTTCAATGCTCCTGCCTGGCTATAAACTGAGGCATTCCTGACAGTGTTTGACCAGTGCTATTGGCAGTCCATAATAGCAATTTTCCCATTTTTGCTGTGCAATAGTCTTCCTCTTAAAACTGGAAGTCAAGTAGAAGCAATATTTGTTGAAAATATTGAACTTGTCCCTGTTGAATAATATTTTCAGTCTTATCTCTGAGCACTGGAGGATGTTCACACTAAGAACTTGGAAATTGGGTGAAAGTACAGCTCACAAGGAGATGCATTTTGTTCAAAGTCCACAGAGAACCCAGGGATGTACAAGTAATTAAAATGGAAGTGAGGAAAGAACCAGGAGGAGAAAAAAAGCAAAACAGAGCCAAGGACTAACTGGAAGTGGTGGAGTAGGCATAAAGGATAATTTGGCATTGTGATAATACTAGGATATCTGCCTTCTGGAGCAGACTTGTCAAAAGTCTCAGAGATGAGGCCTGTAGGAGTCCTGAATCTCAGTATTCTTCTGCCATCAGTATTAGTAAAAATTGCCAGCCATGGATTGCTTCCCAGAGACCAGCAACATACTGTCTCCATGAGTTAATCCTTTGGTCTAGAGGTCAGGGAGATTCCCAGTGCTCTTGATGCACAGCAGACAGAGGAGATGCATTGCCTGTCAGAAATGGGTTTTCTAATTTTTTATATGCTATGTTACAAAAAAAGAAATTATACAGCATGTACAAAGTGATCTACAGAATAAAAATAAAACTACAGAGCAAAAAAAAATCAGGAAATACTGGACTTCAAGTCATCTTCTTGAAGTCATCTGTTTTATTCACTAAACATCTTGTTTTTTCAGCACATGATTCAGAGAATATATTAAAAATAATGACCTTTGCAGCTGAAGTCTCCAAAACACATCTGTCTTGAGTGCTGAATGAGGCAAGGGTCCAGCAGAAACAAAGCAACATTTGAACATGCTCTATAGGCCACATCATTTTCAACTGCAGGCATATTTTGAAGGAAGAATAAAAAATGCATTCTAAAGTGAAGGAAGGCTCTTGACATTTTTCCCAAGGAAAGCTGTGACTCCAATCTGGAGACTGTTTTTTTTTTTTCCTGAATATTTACAAGAAGTCTGAGAATGGATTCCCTTTTGATCTTTTCCAATTTATAGCTTTATTTTGAACTGAAAAAAGAAGATCAAAAACATAATAACAGCAAACAGTAACAGGAATATTTTTCTCCTTTATTTGCACATCTCCCTACAAAATTTTTTTGAGAATTTTAAATTCTTTCTATTTTAGCATTCACATGCCTTACTTCTTCAGCAGAAACAATACACACTTCTGCATTTGTTTCTGACATTGGCTAGTAATTTACTCATGAGAATCATCCCTCTCTAGACACTGTGATTGTTCACATAAGCGTTGCTTAGCAAAAGGAGGGCAGAGTTGGACCCTCTTGGGGTCCGGCTCTGTGTAGTTATAGAATCAGTGAAACATGCAATGAATATATGGGAGTGGGAATGGAGAAAGCAAAATGAGTTTGTGACTTGAAAAAAAAAAGAGCATGTTTGATTATCTTAGGTCTCCTGTGTACCTTCTCTCCATATCTGCAGAAGAGAGAATATTCTCTGGCAGCTATCATTTATTATTTATTTTTTACGCTTTAATTATTTGTGGAAATCCTTGGCTTCTGCTTGTTCAACCAGCTCCTCTGACAGTAAAGTTTACACATTAAGATGTGGGAGGTGAAGCTCTGGTTCAGTGGAAGGAAGGAAGGAAGAAATATTGCTTTGACTGCTGGTGATGTAATATTGACCATCTGCAATTTTTATGCTTTAATCTACTCCTATATGTTTTTCAAATGAAAACCTACACAGATGATGACTGATTTCTTATCTGGCTATTTCCATTACATTCTGAGCTGTTTTATTTGGGCTTTCATGCTACTGATATAACCTTTTTATGTTTAAATTTAAGATTTGGGTTAGAGCCAAAGTATGTGACTCCTTATCCAAACTGTGTTCATTCTTTACTAAAACTTTGTATCACCCATTTCTCCCATTCCCTTCTTGTCTCTACATTTCTGTTTCTTTGTCCCTGCTTGGCTGCCAGACAGCTCTTTCTAGCCTATTATCAGAATCTTTTTGGATACTTCTACTTTTCCACCTGGCAATATTGCTTGGGTGGAGTTTAAAGATTTTGGACAATTGTCAGGGATTTCTGGACATCTGGTGATCTGTTTGGAACAGGATGTGAAACTTTATATGTGTCCCTGCCCACATGCAGATGATGCCTGCAGCATATGAAGAGGCAATGCAAAGATCCCAGAAGTGCTGGCCCGAGGAGTCATGTGCTACACAGGTGGTCTCAAGATGGATGGTAATTTCACTGTTTGAGAAAAGCAGAGCCATAGCATGTGCATGAGTCTGCTGAGTGTGCACTAGTGCTGCTGATTTCATGCAGAAACAGAGTGGTGCTTACCAAACAGGATGTGATGTTGCACAGACAACCCATTTTCTTTCTTCAGTTCAACTACTTCTTGTCTTCTCTATCCTCTACACCGTTTTCACCCTCCCCTTTCTTTGTTTAGCAACAAAAACAAATGTTGGGGCAGCTGAAACCTCGGGATCTTCTGACATGACTCTTCAGATATGGAGAGATGAGTGTTGATATTTGGGATAATTCTCTCCTTTAGTTCCTTTCACAACTGTTTGATCTCATATGATAATCGCTATTAGTAATAATTCCTAGTTGTTCCAAAAGGGATTCAGGTGATATTGAAACCAACTGAACATTAAACACTGTCAAGAAGCTTAGACTGTTGGCTTTGGTGTTACAGTCCTTCAGTCTCTGTGAGTTCTACAAAGCGAGGTAAACTTTGAAGCTGGGGGAATAGAGGACACTAGATGAAACTTGTTCACAGGTGTCACCTAGCAAGATAAAGTCTCCATAATCCCACACAAATGCTATATATTCAACCACACTGTTACTGTTTCTCATGCCTCCTCCATTCCAAAAACTTCCTCTGTGGGAATGCTATTCAAGCTTGCATATCAAATCTCTGCTGATTGACACTTGCTGGTTTGTCTTTCTCAACTAACCCTAAAATCAGAGCTGCTTAAAAAAGCACAAGTAAAACTATGTGTTTCCTTGGGACAGAACACAAGCCAGGATTCTGGGAAAACAACATTTGTTTTTTTGTATTGCACATTTGATGTCTGAAAACTCAAACAAAGTGACTTTAATAGATTTTATAGACCGTGCCAGGAAGTGTTCTAGATGCAGTAATGGTACATGGAAAATCAATAGTTACTATCATTTGAACTGAAGATTCAAGATTTGCCATAAAATACAAGCACTTTCATAGGTTCATAAGTTCATACTTTGCAACATTCTGCATGTTCATAGCATGCCCTCCGTGGTGCTATTAATATAGCTTGTCAAGTACATGAAACATTGTTCATGCAGTCATAGATATGTAGCCAAATCTCTCTTTCCCTTTCCCTGAAGTGATGGCTGCAGGTAGCTGGGGCTGATGGATCATTTTTAGGCCTCTGCAGTGAAGAATATGTATTAGGAGAAGTAATCTTCTAATTGGTTATGCAGACCATCTCCCACCTGTGTCCCAATGCATAGTGCAGGTTCTCAGGTTTTGAAAGGGTAATGCAATAAAAACTTGTTAGCATGTAGTAATTGAGGTCCAGAGTTTACAGCAGTGTCATAAACATGATACATTCAAATGCAAAAGGCCCCACAGTGACCCCAGGAGCATGAGAAGATTATTAGTAGTCTATGACCTGGTGGACTTGCTTGTTCAATGCATATTGAATTTGGAAAGGCTTAAGCAGAGATTTTAAATAACTTTTCACAGTTTATTTTCCTTTAGTGCACACATTAACTGCTGTAACTTGCTGGATTTCACCTGACACTTGTTTTCTGTGGAGCATGACAATTTTTTCTATGAAGGTTCATCTTTCATTTTTTTCACTTGAAAGCCAAGAGCTAAAATCAGGTCAGGCACAACAACATAAGACCATCTTCATGCATGTCAATTCAGCCACGTTTTCCTATTTCCCATTAAAATTACAAAGGTCCAGATTCAGACATCTTGCCAATGATCTATGGACTGATAACAATGCTCCTAAAGTGTGTTGCAATAACAATGATAGGAAGAGAACATTGCTTCTCCATCCTTAGTGCTGGGAACTGGGTGGATATCACTTATAGAAATGTATGAAAGGGCAACAAAAGCTTTGGAAAGACACACAGCCAAGACTTTATGTTAATGACACAAGCAAACTTCTTGAAGAGTTTTGGGTTTACTCTGGTACAAAAATGGTTTAATTGGGCAAAATGCCATAATACCTGGGTAGCTCAAAAAGCATGCTGATAAAACTCACAATGTAGCAATTTTTCAGTGATAAAACCAGGGACAGTAGTTTGACTTCTGGTGCCCTGAGATAAAATTGAGCAGCTATATAGGAGAGATTTTAAAACCTTTCTGAGCCAAACTCCAAACGTGGCTCGCTATTTTTTCATGTACTACAGTTAATTCTGCAGATCTGTAGTGAGTAATAGATTTATGACAAACAAGTAAAATCTGGCTCTAATTAGTTCTGCTAGAGATGTTGCAGAGTGGAGATTTCTCTTTCTGAGTCTTCCACAGAAAGATTTTATAGTTTATTTTTTGAATAACTTAATTGAGACAGAATCTGATTACAATTATAAAGACTTGAATCAGTAATTATCCATGGGTTTTCAGGAGTTACTTTTGAGTTATTATACCATGGAGTTAAAAGATCAGAGGTACACAGTAACGTAACCCGGTATTGTGTTCTACTATGGAGGAAGGAAGGAAGTTGATGCATTTCTCTAAGTCTTTGTTTAGTGAATTGAATGCAATAAGGATACATACCACTTCCCTCATAAAGACAGTATTTTGGTTTGTATAAAAATTGTCACTTTTATCAGCTGAATTTAAAGGGTTATACAAAATCATATATCTAAATAACAAAATGGCAATTGCCAAAGCAAATACACATTTCCAAAATGGTAGCAATATCTCTCCCTAAAAATTATACTCAGTAGTGCCTATAAGTAAAGCATCTCTGCTGTTCACGTTATATCCTTTACTTTTCTTTTTTTTTTTTTTTGTTGCATTTATGCCCTTATATGGTCTTCTAAGTCTCATATTTTTAAATCAATTTTATCCTGATAGGTAGTATGAATTGCAGAAAGCACAAGACTCAAGACTCTTAAAATGAGAACTAGTGGAAAAATGTCTGTAACTAGTAAAAGTGCAGGGAACTCACAAGAAACTCAGCCTGCATCTGCAACTTGAACAAGAAGCCAAGACTGTTAGCTCTAAGAATCTAGTAATGTGGTACATTTGAACAAAATAAATCTTACAGGACTTCAAAAGTAGACTGCTTTTCAGACTTTAAAAAACTTGTCACTTTTCTGTTTTTCTTTATCCACTGGGATCTATCTAGCTGTTTCCTTCTGATTTTTTTTTTTACTCTTCTTATACTTTTTTTAAAAGGAAGATACCACTGGGATATTTGTATGCCTTCTGCTGAAAGTCTCATAGCAGATGATTAATATCTGCTACTTTGATAGGGAGCCTGAATCTTCAAAATCGCGGAATTCAAGCATTTTGTTGCTAGCAGTTTGGTGTGCTCTGATACCAGTGCCCAAAAACAACTGAAAGACTCCCCATCATCAGGATGTGCTGGAGATTCTGCATAAGAAAGGGGAAAACAAAGTAATGCTGACACAAAGGGGAGAGAGCTTTAAAAGTATCAGGACTACAACACTGCGAATTCAAGATGAGGGGAAGGAGATGTCCAACCCTGATTCCCACTTTCATCTCTATTCTCCCTCTCTCCCTTCCTCCCTCTGTTTTGCACCTCATGGAAAATAACAGAGTGGAAAGGCCATCTTCACTGCAAAGAATGGGGACAAGATGAAACACAGAATCTGAATTGGATAGATTTTGTTTCCATCCCAATTAATTTAAGCAGCATGTTCAGCTGAAATTAGTGTAGCCTTTTGCTTAAAAGAGAGTCTGTTTGCTGCAAAAAATATGGGCTGTTGTTAGAGACAGAAAGTGGAGAAAAGGAATCAGAGAATGCAAGGAAAAGAGACAGAGCAGAATCTAAAGCATAAGGAGAGAATTTCTTCTCTAAGCGGTCAGTATGAGGAATTACCATCATGGTGTGACTTGCCTTCATTCATAACTGGGAGTGTTTTTGACAGTAAACATTGTTTATTTTCCAGATAGTCAGAAATACATTCATCCACATTGGGTAAAGGATGATATACAAGATAAATACAAGGCAAGTGTTAAGATTGTTGATGCAACACTTTGTCAGTTTCTGAACACTTAGGTCTCACAATTATTCTATCAATTAATAAGACAGGGCAAGTTGCAAAAGAGCAAGTTGCAAGTAAGCAAGTTACAAGAGAGCAAGTAATGATGTGACAGTTGAGATCAGCACAAGCCAAAATGGCTGATAATCAATTTGAACTGGAGACTTTTTCTTTCTTTTTCTTTTTTTTTTCATTTTTTTGTGAGATTTTAGTAGTGTTTAGGACGATGTAAGATATGCTGTGTATGCACAAAAACTGTTGCTACCTAAGTCTTTGTACATGTTGTTGTTGCCAGAAAGCAAGCAGGTCTGTGGGAGGCTTGTTTCTCAAAAGCATGTTTTCTATTCTCACTTCGAACCAACATTTCTAAACTATAGCTTATAGAGCCTTCCGTTATACATGGAGGAGTTAAGTGACATTATTAGTTGTGTGATGTGTGTTGATGTACTGAGACTTTTTTTGTAGGAAACATTCGTATCATAACAGATTGTCTACTCTGGAATTACCAGCAGAAGTAGTGAGAGAGGGTCGGAAAAAACCTGTTTTTAGTTCTCTCCCATTCCTATGAGCTACCCAGAATCTTAGTGCTGACTTCAGTCTGAGTTGAGCGTGCCAAAGTTCTTAGTGAAAGGATGTTAAAAAGAAAAGCAAACAAACAAAAACAAACAAACAAACAAACAAACAAAAAACCCAACAACAAAAAAGAGCTTTGAACAGTTAGTGATGCCTTATTTGATTTCTTTTCCTTAGTAAAGCATGAAGAGCACAGTTAGCAGTTTTTCTGCAACTGACAGGGTTCTGAGATCAGCCTGCTGTTTTGTAGTATGGGACTCCATCCAGCACAAAGTAAATGAGGAGTATATTTCTGTCTCTTTTTTGTTTGTTTGTTTGCATGCAATTGCTAGTGTCTTTTAATAGACTTAATTCTATTATACATTCACAGCTCTGGCTCTAGACCTAATTACTACTTCTGGAAAACTACTACCATGCATACTGCTCATCATGCTGTTCAGATCCCATTTATTCCTTCTTTGTTTAAAATTTCTAAATATTTTAGTTTCTGTCCAATTCAGACCAGAATTAAATAGAAGTAATCCCTTCTCCTGCCTTTAATTTCATACACAAATAAGACTAGCCCCCTAAACTGAAATTTCCTGTGAACAAGGTACTCTATTTGTTGGCCAGATCTACAATTGTTCTCTGAAGTGCTACCCTGTTCTGTGCATCAAATGTTTCACTACAGAAAGTACTGGATTTAGCTGATATAAATAGAGCAAAATGATTGCCTGTGCCATGTTGTACCAAAAATTTGCAGACTGTGAAATTTGTCAAGGGAAGAACAAAGTGGTTTAGAATATGTTTTTTTATTTTATTATTATTATTATTTTTAACAAATGCCTCCCAAAGGCTAGCTCTGATTTGGAAACAAACTTGTTTCAATCTCTGAAATTAAATGGTAAGCTCTTTGACATAAGTTAAAAAAATATTTTAGCCAGTACGAAAGGGCAGACTTAAAAGAGTAGGAAAAGGAGGATCAGTAAAAATCCATGAGTTTGGAGAAGGAGAAAGGAATAGTTGTTCACTGAAAATGCTGTTTCAGTGATACCAGAATTATTCACTACCTTGGCAAACAATTTCTGTTGAAAAAGTTTGGTTCTGGTTCTGTTTTTTTGTTTGTTTGTTTGTTTTTTTCCCCCCCAGCACTTCCACATTGTTATGAGGGAATGTGATTGCAACGCAAGTCCATAAAAGCCTAAAGAGATATTGATGTATTTTGTATTTGCTGTCTTCTTGGTATCCTTTTACCCTCTGAGAGTCTCATATCTGAAGAAGGCTTCTGGGGTGCAATCTTACTCCCTTTGTTAGGACCCAAAAATATATCATTATTTATATATATATAATGTTGTTTCAACCACCTTATAATCTAGTCTTATAAATAGCCAGTCATGCATTTGATACTCATATTTCTTCATCTTGCTTGAAGTAGGAAACCTTCAGTTCCATTCAGTGGCTTCAGCATCTGTCTTAACCATTGGATAGAAGACTACAAGGGATGATCCATCCCAGGTAATTCTTTGCCAAAGGTAGGAATGGTACTCAGCCATTGACATCAGATGCTTCTAGTTTAGGCTCTGATGCATGCACTGAGCTCCCATGAGGTGTCCAGGCTCCCATTATACCCCACGGAGATGCTGCCAATATATCCAGTGGAACTTGAAGCAGCTGTCAGTTTCCCTGTGTCAGTTTCCCTGAGTTTCTAGCTTGTTACCCGAACAGCTCTCTAAGATCACCTGATGATGCTGAATAGATGTTTGTGCACTCTAATGGGGCTTTAGACACTCAAGGACTGATAAATGAAAGAAAAACTAACCTTATTCTCCAATGAAATCCACATTTATTCTACATCTTCACAGCCTGGAGTCTGTAATGGACATACTAATGCAGAATAGGATACTTGGAGTCCAACGTTCATTTGAAAAGAAAGTAAATAAGTACATGTATCTCTCCTCTCTCCTCTCCTCTCCTCTCCTCTCCTCTCCTCTCCTCTCCTCTCCTCTCCTCTCCTCTCCTCTCCTCTCCTCTCCTCTCCTCTCCTCTCCTCTCCTCTCCTCTCCTCTCCTCTCCTCTCCTCTCCTCTCCTCTCCTCTCCTCTCCTCTCCTCTCCTCTCCTCTCCTCTCCTCTCCTCTCCTCTCCTCTCCTCTCCTCTCCTCTCCTCTCCTCTCCTCTCCTCTCCTCTCCTCTCCTCTCCTCTCCTCTCCTCTCCTCTCCTCTCCTCTCCTCTCCTCTCCTCCTCTTTTTGATGTCAAGTTAAAGATTTCTGCCAGAATATATCTTTTTTTCTGGTTATTTTTGTACTGATGTTCCACTGAGATGTATATATAGACATTATAGTCCAGTGGGAAACGTGGAAATTTATGCAAGAATGCCTAAATCCACATAATTATCAGAAACACCCAACTAATCAAAACAAATAAATGAAACAAAAAAACTCACTAGATTTGTTTGTGTAACCTGTCTATATATTTGTCAATACAATTCTCCACAGTAGTGTGGACAAGTCCTTCATTTGTATGCTGGTGAAGTCTGTCTAAGAAGTGATATTCTATTGCCCTGCACTCACCTCGGAGTTCATTTTCAGGAACTCTATTTACCATTCCTGTGCCAGACACACATGAAAGAACAGACACAGTCAATGATGCTTTCAGTCTATTCCACCCTAACATCAAGCATCTCTGTCACAGTGACACTAGAATCATAGTCGAGTACTCATTAAAAAATAGAAAATCAACTCAACATTGTGTTAGTCCAATACAGATTACAGAGCCTTTGGTTGTTAAGTTTCTTGTAAATGCTAATCAACCCCAGCCTTTTTAATTCTTCATCCTGGATGTTCTGTAACCATGTGTATATAGCCGCCGTGCTTTGGGCTGAAGTACGAGCAGCAACCTTTTTATGGGCCTGTTGTTAAAACTCCAACATTATGAGATTCATCAAACTAAGTAACCCTGCTAATCCTGTAAGAGTCTCTTCTTGCCCAATGAATGATTTATAACAAAAGAGTAGTCTTTATTAAAAGGTTCTCATGCTCTAGAGGCTCTCGTGCTCAAACAGATAAGAGCTGCCACTGTTGCAGCAGAAGAAATATGCTTTTCATGGAGACAAAAGGAACTAAGGAAAGTGCATCAGTCACTGCCTTTCTACTGATTTTATTTTCTCTTCTCTAGAGATTAGTTTGCACAAAACTGTGTTCAGAATTTTACCAGTGAAGTTGCTGAATTGGAGAAACACATAATGGCTTTGCTGTGTAACTCAGCCCATTGTTAATTTATACCTCTGGTTTAATATTTGTCATTCATTTCTGGCATACCTGATGACTGGGACATTTCAATTCCAGCCTGAGTTTTATCCATCTCAGTATTTTCAAGGAATGAAAACTCAGGTACTTCTGACTGCACACTGAATGGGATGTGTGTTGCTAAATTCTAATTGTGGGCACACAGGTGCATTTTTTCCTTTGGGGAAACATGACAATGTTAAATAATTGTATGCAGAAATGCTCAGTGTGTGAAACTCATTGGCAAAAATTCTGGAGAAACATACAGTTTGTGAAACTAGTGCAGAGACAATTCAGGGCTTCACACGTATTTTTTTTTATGTCATCCAAGACATATATTTTCTCACAAATATCTGAATGGAAATTTTCCTCAGCTTGTTCACATGTAAGAAGACCCCTAAACTGTTTGTGAAAAAGTATATCAGTTGCTATCAGTTGCTATCAGTTGCTAACAGTCTATCAGTTGCTGAGCCCACTGACTTCCTATGCTACAACACAGCTAACTGCAACCAGCTGCTAAATATGGTCTTAATCCAGCAATGTACTTTGGCACATGCTAAGCTTTGTCAGGGTGAGTATTCATGTTAAAGTCACTTGAACTTTCCGTATACTTGTTGTGAAGTTGAATCGGATTGTCTTATTTGGACATACACCTTCCCTCTTACCCACACATACATTTTGCAGATATATCCCTTAACACACCACTGACAATTTAAGCCATTAGCTACCACACACAAAAAAAGAAATTAATAGAAAAGAAGAAAAAAATAAATCTAAAAACAGGATTATCAAATGATGTGGACGTCTGTGCAGTTGTCTAGGAAAAAAATATTATTTGTGAAGTCATTTAATTATGATCCTTTAAGTATGCAATCATAATACAGTCTCTTAAAACAGATGCTTTATGATGATGGATGGGTTCATCAGCAGTCTTCCATGGTGCATAGTACATTTCTACATGGATTTGTGCTGGTCGTTATTTATAACAAAATCTATATATTAAGTAATAATTTCAACACAAAACAGTAGGTACAATTCCAAAGTGCTTCCCACATATGATTGCAAAAGTTGTCATGTCGCAGGAAGATCATTCTGACAGTTATCAGGTGCTTTCTCTGGGAAACATGTAGGTCTGTGCATCTCTAAATGGAGGCTGTATTAGAGTGCTGAGGAAATATTCACCCTGCTGTTTCTTCTGCATTTTTTGTTAGGCATATAAGTGTCATGGCATAATGAGGGAAATTCCAGTTTTAACAATGCCTGTTCTCTTTTAGCTAATAATCATAACGATTGACAAGAGAGCACTCTGCCTCCTTTCAGAGCAAGGTCTGTATTCCGCACTCTGTACTCAGCACTGATTGCAGGACCAGGATGGGAGCAGGGGAAGAAGAGAGCCTGTTCATCTTCATTCTAACTCAGTTATTTTCCTCTCTGTTGAGACTGCTATGAGAGTGTTTTATTCATTTCTCATTACAGTCTATCATACCTGTCAAGTGGCTGTCACAGAAATCCAAGAGACATTTTCTAGTGGCGTCCTCTCTCTCCTGAGACGTGGGCTTGAGGGCAAGAAGAAAAAGGCCTGGAAAGCAGAGTGCCTCAAAGGATTTAAAGTAGAACTGGGGAGTGAGGAGTGAGGAGGGGAGAAGACTTTCCTAGGAAAAAAAATGGCAACTTGAAAAATGGAGGGGCAATACACAAGTTGGCTTATGAAATAAAAGGACGATGATCATCCAGTAGTAGGCCTTCATGTTTTATTTATCTTTGATTTCTCTCCTATTCCTTCAGTACTGCTCAATCTTTGAGATAAACGAGTCCAACCTCTATCTCATAAATATAATGTGAGAGTTATGTATGACATAGGTATGTGAAAAAAACAAGAAGTACATGTCAACAAATATCACCTTTATTTATATTTGGAAAAAACCTGCCCACTGCTCATCACTAAAGCTTTGGGTGCCTTGCACGGGATGCACACAGCAGGTTTTATATATTTTACTTACCCTCTAGACACTTTGATAAAAGTGGGAGTTCATACAGCACACAAATGTAATTCCAAAATGGGCATCTCTTGAGCAGCACATTTTCTCTGTGACTGACAATACAATTGGGAGCCATTTGCTGCACAAAAGGAAAGTGTGAGGAGTTATTTTTCTGGCTAAGCTCACAGCATCATTATTATGTGCAGCAGTGTTTATATGCAGGACCCAAAGTGCCAAAGTGCACAGAAACACACTTGAAGTGCTGCTCCTCAGAATCTGCAGTAATCATATTCTGTGAAAGTCAGAGATTAAGGGAGTCATCTGAAGAATCAGCAGTGCATCTGTCTCACATATTATATACAGTTTGAAGTATCCCTCTTTTTTTTTTTCTGTAAAACTAACATCAGTGTTTACCTATAAACAGACACAGAAGTCATTGCTGGCTATACTCTGCTTTGTATACAATGCTATTATATAAAGAGCTCAAGCAGCACGTCTGCCTGCCTAGATGTGTGTGTTCTTCTACTCCAGCTGCCAACAACCTAAATTATTCAGCAACCCCTGATCATGCCAAGTTTTTAGTCAACAATGGAGATCCTGCCAAAGAGCTAATAATGTTAAAAAAAAAAAAAGCAATGTTTGTGACAATTAACAGAGCCTGCAGCCTGCAAAGAGAGTTGGACTCATTTGTAAAGGAAAATTTAAATGATATGCTTCATTATAAATGGTCCCATGCAACACATTGCTAATCAACCAGAGCAGCTTCTTTTTTTCCCCTCCCTTCCTATCAGATAAACCAAACAGCAACATGAGCCAACGTTCTTGGCCAGTGCTTGCTACAGCTATAAATGTGGTGTGGTTATCTATCAGTATCATAATCGGCTCAGATCAAACTGAATAATTAGCACTAAAGTGGATGAATAGAGCCCCAGCCTCTTATCTTGTCTATTAATAATAAGTATAACTTCACAGCCAAATCAAGAGGTATGTTATTGTACCCCTGAGAGCCTGTTTGGGTAAAACCCCATGTGACCTCCCCACCATCAGCAGTGCAGATGGGACAGTGTGTGTCTGCAATGATGAGCTGACAGCTGACAGCCCCCCCCAGCTCCACAGTCCAAAGTGGGAGTGAAAGGAGATAAACAAACCAAGCACAAACAGGAGAGCCTTTATATGGATTACTTCCTCGTCCTGTTGTCCTCACTCACACCACCTCAATTAGTAATAATAATCGCTTTTCATATGACAGAGCTCTACAGACGAGCAGCTAAGAATAACTGGTGATTATGAAATTTAGGTCTTGTTCTACAGCAGTACTACAATGATTGCAAATTGCTAAAATCTTAGGGATAACATTCAGACATGCTCAACTCATTTAAACCCTGATACACACCTAATCATTGTCATGCAGTGTCCAATGCAACAATTATCATTATATTTTGAACTGCATTACAATATTACCCTTGCTTTAGGATCTCTAAGAGATTTAAGTGACATTTACCTAATTACTGTCAATTTAATTTTTCTTGTTTTAATAATTAGAGAAGTTAACTAAAAGGAATATAATTCTTATGAATTTGTGCATTTACTTCTGTGGCACGAAAGAAGCCAGTCATGATGGCTTCAGAAGAGTAATTCCTGATGTAAACACTTCCAGGCTGTAGTAAGGTCATTTCTGGGGAAATATTAGAATATATTCAGTGCAAACGATCATAAGAGTTGCTAAATGCAAGTCCTTAATGCAAGTCCTTGACAAACAGTTGATGTCCATCTTTATCATGATCCGACCTCAAAAAAAGTCAATGGAAAACCTCCACTGACATCAGAGGAGGCCAGACCAAGTCAAGTTTTTTCCCAGAGGAAAATACTGCTACATATTTTTGTATCAAAATGGCTTTACTGCAAAATTCAATTTCTTCTCGGACATGTGGGACAAGGGGTAAGACAGCGCTCAAGGCCAGGCTGGATGGAGACCTGGGCAGCCTGATCTAGTGGCAGTCCTGTCCATGGCTGAGGTTTGGAGCTGGGTGATCTTTGAGGACTCTTCCAACCCAAGCCATTTTATGATTCTGTGATTCTATGACTCCATGATTCTCTAATTATCACTTTTAGTCAGAATTTCTCAAGGATGGATTGTCAGAAGGGCACTAAGGATATCAAAGTTTAATTTCAAAATTGTATATTTGACATAATTTTCTTGTGTGCTGTCTGTCACTGACAGAGATGGTTTGCAGTAAATATTAGGAAAAACTGAGAGGATGGACCAATGTGTGAAAAAGGGACTTGAGCCCTGAATCGTGGCACTCCACCTCTCATACTGACAGCAAGATCAAGCTGAAATGATCCTTCTCTTAGTATTTTTGTTCTGCTCACCACTTTCTTTTGTGCCTTTATAATCCCAGATGAAATGCTTTGTAAAGGAAATCAAATCAGCATTTACATGTACACCTTTCACCTTTGTTCAAATCACATTCATTGTATTCAGAATGAGAAAAAGTCTGCTATTTCACTGAATTCAGTCAATCAGCTCTCTGCAGACCAGAGCCTTGAATGGGTCTGGCTTATGACTTGAGCCTAGTTACAGTAAAAATGTCCACCTCCTGTCAGACCCAAGATGACAAGCTGAGATTCACCACTTCTCTCCTTTTCCTCCTTATTGTTCAATTGCTTCTTTCCAAACATCCATCTGGCGTTATTGTGCTGGCTTAGCAAAATTTGGGACAAATAAAAAAAGAGAGATAATTTCTTCAAATTCTAAAGTAGCTGTTAAGCTACATCTGCCCATTCAATTCAACCACCAGCAAAGACTGGCTCTGCCAGACATGCAGCTGTACTTGCAGCCGTGATTCAAGTCTGGAAACTCATTCCCAGACTCACTAAAACCTGCTGGAGAGACATGCAATGAGTAATATTTTCTGTTTTGTGTATGTATGGATTTAATATAGGCAGAAATTTGGCAAAAGAACCTGCTCTGCATTTCCAGCATCCTATCCCTGTAGACTAAGTATTAAAATATGTATTCACAGACCCACACATTTATCAGTACTGGGATACATGTATACCCACATATGCACATTAATTCCCTCTTAATTAACTGGACACTTTCTACCTCCTATTCTCTTTAAAAAAAAACAAAAGAAGGGAAAATAATCAATTTTTTATTGTATATTACCTACAAGTGCAGACATGAATTTGGTAACAGTGCTTTTGTTTGCACTCAGACTGTAAAATATTTATAGAGACAATGTGATTTGGGTCAAGGCATTAAATAAAGTAAAAGTTTCTTTATTCAATATGTGATGAACAGTATCCATATTAAAAACCAGAGGGAAAAGTGTTCAAATGAAAAAATATACTTAAAACAAATTCATCTGTTCAATGTTCATAAATGTTTTAAGAAATGCAGGCAAACAAGTCTTAAAATCCATATTTACTGTACACAACTCAAAGACTAATAGTATTTATTTACTCCAGAGGGAGAAGTGACTAAAAATTTAGTGTTTAATGATCAACAAAAAAATACTTGTCCTTTGAAATTACCACAGTATTTACTGTCAGGAAAGTTACAATAGAGTTATGGCTCTTCTCTTGGTAAATTAATAAAGTTGTTAGGTCAACATTGATCTAGAAAGAAAATACTTCATCCAAGTCTGAAAACATTTTTCAATCTTCAATTCCAAGGTATTTTTGCATTAAAATATGTAGAGAATGCAAAGTGAATTTGTTTGGCTGTAAGACTTCTGTTTCATAAATAATAAATATCATAATAAAATATGGCATCAGAAAGACCTGATCCCATAAAAAGTTAAGCACAGGCTTGACTTCAAGCATGTATGAGGTCACACATGCTCCTCAAGTTGAGTGCCTGTAAAAGAAAATACATCAACCAATGTAGATAAAGATATAAACAGCAAAGATATTAACCACCACTGACCTGCAGACACCTAGTCCACATGTAATATATGTAAAATATATTATACACAAATAAAAATTCAGAGGCACAGGCTGCAACTCTTGTTTAGTTTAGACAGAAGCAACTCTTGTTTAGTTTAGACAGAAAATAGAATATCATATGTCTTTCTGACCCAGTGGTTTTCAGAGAGGATCTGCCTTTAGTACCTCAGCTGCTTTAGTGCTTCCTACCTACTGTTTTTGTCTTTTACCACAGAAACCTCAGCATTCCATTTTTTTTTTGTGCTTCTTGCTGGCTTAGTCTGTCAGCTTCTCCTTCCAAAGCCGAATGTCATTGTCTTTCATAGTACTCAACATAGTACATAAAACTCAAGGGCCCTGCTAATAGTGCTTAAAATAGGAGACGGGTAATTACAGCTCAAAAATAAGTTATCAAGGCTAGAAGGTATTTTGAACACTCAGTCCATCCACTGGGCCACTAGTGATGCCTATGCACCAAGTGTGATGTCATGGATGTGTGGATGTATGCCATGTTTAATCACATTTCCCATGAGCTGGCATCACAGACACAGCCAGGTATCGTGGCTTTGTGAAATCAATGTTTTGTTAAGATGCAATCATCCACTGTTGAAACAGTGTCTTGATATCACTGGACTCAGTCAGCTCCTTTTTGATTCCTAGTTACAATACAATTATATTTTCACATTTTTTTCCACATGAATATGTGAGAAAAGACCGTATTTGAAATAGTCTATAATTACATTTTATAAGCTTATAAACTATATAAGTTACTGTAAACTAAAATGACAGGAATGGTTGAAATCGTCACAGAAGAGGACTATCTATAAAAGAATGCCCTATAACTATCTGACAGAGGAGGAAATATGCAGAACAAAACCGCCTAGCTAGGAATGTCAAGGTATCCCTGAGGCACAGATGAATGTCTAAATTCATGTTGCACTGAGGGAGAGAGCTACTTCCAGATAGAGAAGAACATTGGTTCATTCTTTTCCCTTTCTTGTCACAGAATGGCCCTCTTGGGTCAGAGTGCAGAAAGATTACCTCCTGCCTATGTAACAGGTGCAAACAGCGAAGTCTCTCTGTTGCCATTCCTTCCTAAGTGTGATATAGGTTATAAAACGTTACCTATTTTGCTGGAAACCATGCTGGTTTGACATTTTATGTCATGAGCTACTCTGGACTTCACAGTATTCTACAGAAGTTTTGAAAGAAACTTGTCCCCAAGAAGGTAGATATGTAATGGTAAATAGCCATCCATCAATGTCCTCTAAATCCATGACTGGGGATAAGTGAGAGGTTTCGCCAACAGTCAATACTTCTTTTGATCTTAGTGCCACTGATAATTGATCTTATTTTTGGATTCATGCTGGGTCTCATATGGATGCCAGTGATATGTATACTCACACTATATTTATTCATTCAACCTTTGTTACCAGCTCCTTAGTAAAGCTGGTACTGTCTGACTGTCAAGATTTAAAGCCTGGGATGACTAATGACTTCCCACAGTTAAGTGCTGGAAGGACAGAGGCTATTTTAATTGGAGTCTCCTGTCAGCTAAAACAAGTGTCTCTGCTATATATTGGAAGGGTGTCATCCTGAACTCACTCATTCTGCGAACAGTCCTGTCATCTTTATTGATTCAGAACCAAGCTGGATTCTCAGAATGGCTGAGTTTCTAAGGTATTTTATAATACTTTACTTTCAAAATATCTACCAGTCACATCATGATTGCTAGAAAGATTCAGGTATATTTTACTTGATTTTTCCTAGAAACACAGAAACAATATGTTTCTGGCCATCCTGGGCAACATAGCAAAAGTATATTATAATTATTGGTATATATATAATATTATTATTTTTTCCTTGATCAACAAGAGAGACTTAAGGTTTCACGTATACATCATATCTAAAACTTCTAGACCTTGCATGAGACGTTAACAAATAGAAGTGACTAAACACCTTAACTCATGAAGCCAGCCAAGTATATATTTCATGCTCACTACACAGTGATTTTGATTGAGTCACCACTGCAATAAAGATATCTAAGACATGGAACAAAGCCAACCAAAGACAATGATTTTCTTTTCAGTCTTAGAAGAGATCAGTCACTTTGCACTTTTACCTATGCAAAGCAAAGTCAAAAAGGTAAGACTATGCATAATGACGAATATGTAAGGTACAGGCAAAAAGGAAGCAAAACCTTGCACTTAATTGCTGAGTCTAGAACATAAAAATGTACTGCAATTATGACTTCTAATTGTATTTCTTTACCTAACACGTATCATTTTTTCTCCCATTATTATATAATTTCAGTTACAGAATTAAAAGATATAGCATATAAAATATTTATCTAAAAATAAAAGAATATAAGATATTTAAAAGTGTAACTGCTACATTCATGTATAGAAACAAAGTCACATGAAGTAGATGTACTCAAACTGTAACACTTCATGGACTACCTCAGAGAACACATAAGCTTTCTACTACAAAGGGAGCTGAACTAAAGACTTAAACCACTTATTTCAAAAGACTGAAATAGTCTGTCCCCTGAGAACCTTAGATATTTCTTTCACCTTATGTACTAAATCTTGTTTTATATTCTGTAGATGCCAATCTTCTCCCTGTGTCAGCTTACTGACGTTCAGCCCTGCAGGTAGGCTCCTTTGGTTGTTTTTTTTTTTTTTTGTTTGTTTTTATTTTTTATTTTTTGGGCTGAGGTTTGGGAATGATATTCTAAAGTTCAGAGGCAGTGCTGTAACCTTGTCCACATACATGTTTGACTTAACTGTTCCAGTGCCATTTTTCTAAAGATGAACCTAACCTATACTAAGTACATTTTACCCAAGTAACATACTGCTGGTTAGTTGAAGTGGTTAAAGCCTTTACAAAAGAATTACAAAGACAAGGTTCAATAGCATAGGAAAGACTATTAAGATTGTAATTATATTAAGGTAACAAGCAACAAAACTGCTGTAAAAATATGTATTTTCCATAAAATCAGTGCATAGGGATATGGACAAAATAGATTTGTTATAATTAAATGATACAAGTCTTTAAGTCATCAATACTAAATCCCTTCGCTCCCTCCCCTAAATACTGTGGTCTACTTTCACAAAGTTGCTGCAGTGAAACCTCTTACTGGATTATTAGTAGATAACACCTTCTAATAGATATATCTTTCAGTTAATATGAATCAAAGTCTGACCACATGGGTTAGTTGAGGCCAAGTGAGAGCAGACTCGCTGTAAATTCAGTACCTGATATGTGGTGCCACCCCTAAACATCTGAAAACACTTGCCTTAATGTTTGGGGATGAAATGTGTTGAACAGCTCTCTGATTCATTCACAGTAAGTCATGGAGGAGCTTGATCCTGTTGGCAAGAAGGGAGACTGCAGGGATGGCAATGAAGGAATAATGGCATTGAAGTGGCTTATCTCTAAAGTTAACCATTTATTCAAGATGATCTCACTTACCTGCAGTTGCAGATGGCCATACACCCGTGATGAAATCAGGGCTAAGTCTGCCCTCTAGCCTACTCTGCCTCACACAATTCCCCAAAAGACCAAAAATGTTAACCTCCGCCAACCAGAAATAAATTCTCTACATGTGAGCACTTGTACCTTCCCAATTCTAAACTAGATGAGCTGACACTCAAATTGCATTGTATTAGTGACAAAGTCAGGAAAATAAACTCAAGGAAAAGATAGGGTCTTTGCCTCAAATGGTGAAATCTGTTAGAGGGGAAGGGTCTTATCTTACATCTAATGTTAAAGACATAAACGCCTATCTTATCTTTTAAATATTGTACAAAAATTCCTCTCCCTAAAATCTGCCTGCTGGTTAATTTCATGTATATCAGCTGAAATGCAGTTGCCAGCTCCATGTAACCCACCCCAAATCTAACAGCTGTACTTGTGCACATGCAGCATCAAGCCATCTGTGCGATGTAGCACAAAGCACTCACTTGACTTGGTAAAGGACAAGAGACAAAGGCTTTAGCAATGCTAAGGCGCCTTTCTTCTTAGAAGTGTTTTGGCCAGATTACGTCTCGCTCCCTGGGAGGCATGCAGAAACGGGTGGCTTGGAAGAGCCGCAAGGAAGTCTGGCTGAGCGAAATAGCATCCCTTCTGTGGTCCTGCGGTGTGTGCACACCACTGTTGGTGGAACAAATGGTAGCCATATGCTTCCTCCTGCGAGTTAGCTAGGCATATGTGACCACTGCCCTTCTTATCCCAACTCCTCTGTGTTACCACTCAAAAATCCAGCACCCTAGGAAGGACTGATCTTGTTGATGTGATCTTTGCCAGGACCCATATCTAGGAGCAAAGAAGATGTGGCAAAAGCATATTCCCCCTCTTTCAGAGGCTGGCTTCAATATGGTTAATTTGCCTTTGTAAGGAGAATGGGAGGAGCTCGTTCTTTTTCTTCCTTCCTGGTTTCTCTGGATTAGAATGACAACAGAGAAGGATTCAGCAGTCACTGGCTGACAGTTAATTTGGTGGTTGTTTTAACATTTTTACATTCTATTTTTATGAAAGAAATTATGTAGGTCAAACACTTGACGCTCTGAAAAAGCACTGATTTTGTTTTAATATACTCTTCACTGGCACAACTCTTGGCTTTTCTGCAATTAGTTTTTGGCAGTGGTTCTGGAGAATGAGAATTGGAGCTAGACAATAGCATCACCACTTCTTCCTGAGTATGGGAGTTGGCACTTCAGATTTTACTTAAAATAATAACAAACTATCCTTTTCAAGTACATAAAGTAAGTTAATAAAATTTTACCAAACATGACTTGTCCTAAAAGCTCTGACTCAAGGTTTACTTCCTCCAGAGTTTTGAAAAGAATGTTATTCAGCATAGGGTCTAGATATTTTTGGGTTCTTCATGAAGACAGAAATTACTTATATGAGTGAAGTCTGAGCTAGTTTTTAAAATATCTTCAGTACTTGAGATTGTCAGCCTTGTATTCTAATTAAAATATGCACCCCATTCAAATAGTTATATATTTGTGTGTCTTTCAAAAAGAATTAATGTGTTTCAGAACGGGAATGTAGATCTCATTTACAAAGTAGCCTGTGGTTCCACTCGTGTAAACAAATATTGAAGAAAAATACCATTATCAATCACATGACAATGGAAAGAAAGTTTGTTTGATTGGGGGAAACTGGCAATGTATTTGCTAGCTGCATGGACTAAGTAAATAATAAAGTATACTCCAAACTGCACCTGAGACATACACAGATGTTCACTTTCTCTCTCAGCTGGTATTCTTGTTGATACAGTGAAAGGTTGATGGCATTAACAGAAAAATAAGTCATCTTTGCTGGGTTAAGTTAAAGTAATTTCTAATAGATTTTTATAAGAAAGTAAAATACATGGTTGATCTATCTCATCAAAGCCTACAGAAGAAGAAATAAACTAACAAAACCACTGCAGTGCACAACAAATCATAATAGGAAATATCTCCACACAATCTGCTAGACAGTTAGATACATACTGATCAGGTTGCAAATTCCCAAGGTAATTCATGATGTGTGAACTTTAATCCACATATAAACCAGAGTTTCTGCTGGAACAAAGGGATATTTGTGGGTTTATGGTTGGATTAAATGATTGTAGAGGTTTTTTTTCTGATCTTAACAATTCTATGATGCAGCATTTTTTTTCCAGCAAACTAAATACAAATATCTTAATGGTAAATACTTAGTTGCAAGGAATTCTTAGCTTTAGATTTATGTTTCATGGAGCTTGCCAAGCAAGATGGTTGCTGCTTAAGTTGTTATGAAAGTCATGGTTGATAAACCATGAAGACAGGTGTAAATGCTCCCATTACTGAAACACATAAACAAACTTACTTTTTCTTTGAAATCAGATGTAGTTTGGATATTGAGCAGTTGTTTCAATGAGAAGAGGAGTATACTTTCTTTGATAAATTAAGTGAGAACTTGTTTTTGATTGGCAATTAATTGTGAAGGTGAGTCTGACAAATCAAAAATAAAAAAGACCTCTTGAACAAAAAGCAAAAAGAAGGAAATAGTACTTCAAAACATTTTGTTTTACAAGACAGTGAGAGAATGCTCAGCTGACAACAATATTATGGATAACAGACAATTCATCTGTGAAATTATGGGACTGATTAAAAATAGTCTTCTTGTACTTTATACAAGGTACAATGATCTGTGAACATCTTACTAAACTTTCAAATCTGTTAAATGAGCATATTTATCTTTCTTTTACACAGTTTTAAGCAGACTAAGAAACAGGGTTGTATCGCTATTTACATAGTGCCAATAAATAAGAAAAGTGCATGCTCAAGAGTGAGCATGGTCTATGTCTGACTGAATAAGTATATACATATGATGGTTAAAAAAGGGGGAAAATATAAGGGTTTGAAGGTGGCAAAAGTCTCTGCTAAGTGACTATGTAAATATTACCAGCTGCAAAGCTGGAGACAAGGATGATTGCCATGATATACTACCAATTAACATCTCTCCTACTCAAGAGAATCCGAAGCAGAGATTTCACCGATATTAACATGCAGCTTGGAGTAAAGTTTTATCACAATAATCCCTTGAATTCTCCAAAAGGAGGAAGGTACTTGGTGGCCAAAGACTACTGACTACTCTTTCGCTTGAGGGTATATGGAAAACTTCCTGCTGGAGGTTTGCTCTTGGCATCTTTTCCACCTTTGTCTAAACTTGGTATCACTGAATAATCCTCAGTCTCTCTTTTGGTTGGTTTATCCTAATTTAAGTGAACTAAACAATGTCTCTTGCTGTTATGAGACTGAAATAATTTATTAAGCCTCTACCAACTACAGGCCAGTGAGAAAGAACTCTTTGGTACCCTGAAAAGAGAGGGGTGAGACTCACAGCAGTCCTAAACATATATCCTGTACACGAAGAGAGTGAGAAAGGGGCAGAAAGGCAGCAAAATGCTTCTGAACACCTGCACAGATTTTAATGTGAAGCAGGGACAGGGCACGGAGACAGCTGCTTCCTGTCTGGTGGGAACAGAGTAAGGAAGATCTGATGCTCTGCTGCTTCCTGTCCAGCACCTGCAGACCAGGCTGGTTGGTCCTGCACCTGGACAGATGGAAATAATCTTGTGTGCTGCCTGCAAGGCAAGAACAGCAAGGATGGCAGAAGCAGGGTGAAGAGCTCAGTTAACATGGGAGAAAAGATAGAAGCAGATTCCCCGAAGGTCTAACTTTTTAATTATTTTAAATCTGAGTTATACATGCCTCCCATGGTAGAATATGATTTGTGTTGCACGTCTTCAAATGAACACTGACTATAAGAGGAAAAAAGCAGATGTATGAGTCTGCTTCTTTAAAAGGAATGGGAAGAAGGTGCTTAAACAGCAACACCAGGGCAGTTCCACAGGCTGAAACCTAATTTTGAACCAGTTTCACATGAAATGTGTTAATGGTTTTAGGTGTAGGTGTTTTAATTCAGTGATTCAATATGCAGTGAAGTAGTTTGGTTTTTTTAAGTAGAAAAATTGAAATGCTTTGGCAAAAGCAAAAATTTATTTAAAAAAACATTGTTTTGAATATTCTATTTGGTGCCAGAAAAACACTTTGACATAAAAAGAAATAGTAATAACACAGATAGCTGTGCAGTGTATCTTATTATATTTTGCTTTATTTGTTTTCTGTGTTGTTAAGTAAACAGCCAAGCTTTTGTAGATCTTGTCTTTCTATAACCTTTAAAGAAACATCCTAAAAGTGAAGGTTAGAAACTAAAGATCATTCTGTTCAGTACATTGAATTTTGTATCTATTGTATGTGGAAACCAATATATTCCCAAAATTTCCTCTCTCTTCTTGTCTCATTCTTTGATAAGCTTCTGAAAAGACTTTTATCTGGGGCACTATCTTCATGCCATTCTTAAGAAGAATGTGTGCTATAGCAAATGGATTGATCTTGAGAGCGAAGTTAGAAGATTAGGAATACAGATAATAGACTTAGCCGACCCCTCTCCTTGCCTCGAGGAGCCACTTTACAGACCATTGCAAACCCGCTCATAACCTATAAAACACAGATATCCATCATTTTTACTAGGTTGTGTCTGTAGCAGTAGGGGGGATAAGATGTGGAGGTTATGTGTTTGGTTGCTGATTTCTCAGTATAAGCCTACAGTCATAACAGCAGTTAGAGGAGCTCTGTGGGGTAAAACATTCACACACATGCAGACCCATGAGACCTTATTAAGCTTAATAGTTCAGGAACGCTATGAGCAGTTATATAGAAAATTAGAGCCAGGCATTATGCACAGATGAACAGGCATTTCTCTATCCTCTCAACTTCTCTCAGTGATCTGCATGGGAGATGGGAGGTTTCTGAAATCTCTCAAAGCTCAGTTAGGAAAAAAAGGAAAGAGGAACTAATTTTAAATTTACCCCAAGGGAAAGTTCTCAGCCCTGGTGGGCTTAAAGGAGATTAAAAAAAACCCTTCTTGCTTAGCCTTCATACATTTACTTGAGACGTTCTGCTCCTTGAGGGATTCAGGTGGATTCATTTCTGCCATTCCTAGTGCATACATTAAATCGTATAGATTATACAAATTGTATCTCCTATAAACTGAGTTTACTCATCTGTGAAAATGACAAACCCTTAAAAAAAGTTAACTCAGTCAGTATCACAGCTATGAACTGACAGGAAGTGATGACCTTGACCCAAAGCATTTATTTTCACCATTAACGGTGCTATGCACTGTATTTCCAATTGGTAGGATACCTGGTCACATGTGTCACAGCCCTCAGCAGTTTGACTCCAATGCTTGCCTCAGAAAAAAACAGCTTGTAAGGGCACACGAAGCTAATGTATTATTTTGTCTTAATAAAGAATTATGCCGGCTCAACTACAGTGGTGAAAGAAAAATGGTGGCACACAAGAGCACTCAGGTACTTCTACTGACTGTGACAGAGCCAGAGAACCAGGGGAATCTTAGGTCTTTTGGTCTGAGCAAGGCAGAATGCACTTGATATTTTATGATTTTCAAATTCAAGGGCCTATTTTCCCAAGAACGGTTTTACATTGTAATGATTTTAATTTTATAGACTAGCTGGAAAAGTGATTTCCCATTTTATGTTTTCTATTTGTCTACTCAATCACACATTCTGCAGATTAAAATAAGAACAGGTGACTGATATTTGTGCAGGTAGTGAATATTACAGATCCCTCTTTACACAAATAGATTAGTGACAAATCTTAAAAGTCCAGTCAACTCCACCAGTATTTTTAGTTCTCTTCTAATTTTTTATGATAAATATGTGTGAAAAATTATGACCTCTAATGTGCTTCTTTAGATGATTATTTGAGTGTTTCAGATTTTTGAGATCTTAGTGTCAAATGCTAAAGAGGGCCCATAAAAATACATTAATGAAGCACATAAAGCACGTGAGTTCTTTGCTGGATGAAGTTGTTGCAGCTTTGATATATGGAAAGTGAAATCTCTAGTTAAGTGAGGCTTGATGATCACATTAACAAGTCCATTGCTTTATAGCAAGTAAGTTCCATGGCATAAGAAGTCACAAAATCAGATAGTCTACACTTGTTTGATTTAATTGCATCTGTGAGGAGCCTGCAATCTCTGCATTAACTGTACGTTTGGGAATGTCAAAGCAGTGTTTGGACAGAAGGTTCTAAGGATGTTCCAAGGTCCATCTTTTCTCTCATTTCACATAGGGAGGGAACAAGATGGGTTGCCTACTTCCTTTCTTTCTTCTCAACAGGGAGCAGCAGCACAATGTTGCAGAGTTTGGTAGGTAGGCAGCTGTACCTTGCTTGCAGGTTCAGAACCAGAGGAAGTGCTCCTGATCTCAGCCAGAATGGTAGTAGGCACTCATCTGAGAGCTGCAACTGGTGCTCCTACATGGAAATCCTGAGAGTTATCTGATGTATCTGTCCAGGCAGATCTGGTAAGAAAGGAGACTTTGGTTCTTGTGGTTGGTTGCACTGAGTGCCTAAACCTTCTCTCCTGGTGATGAAGTAAATACTTGAAGAAGGTGTTAACAGCTAGATGATCTATGACAAGTGACTGAGCTGTAAGCAGCAGTTAGAAAGCAGTGTAATATTAAAGGCACTGAGAGAGAGAGAGGTAGGTTGATTAATAATCATATTCTAGAAATGGACAACAGTGAGAAGGAGGCACTTTTGTTCCCTGAAGACCCACAAAAGTGGGACTCCAGTCTCCACCTACCAAATTCCCTACCAAAGGCAGATACAAAATTCTTAAAGATATAGGTACCCATGGTACCCAGGACTGAGATCTACAAGAAGAAACCATATCACCAGTCTGCAGTGTACGTTGTGTACCTTGACTTCAGCAAGGCTTTTGATTTTGTCTCCCGTAATATGCTCGTGGACCTGGACAGTTTTGTGAGCTGGACAGAGAGGAATGAGGGTGAGTGCAGAGAGGAATTCCTTGTGAGGAAAAACTGCATGTAGCTGACCTGCTGGAAAGGAACTCTGTGGAGAGGGACCTGGGCCACATCTGGGGTACTATGCCCAGTTCTGGGCTCCACAGTTAAAAAAAAAAAAGGACAGGGAACTTCTAGAGAGAGTGAAGAAGAAATTCACTTTTAGGGTGAAGGAGCACTGGTACATCCTGCCCAGTGAGGTTGTATAGTCTCCTTCTCTGGAGATATTAAAAAAAACTCCTGGATGCTTTCCTGTGTCACATACTGTAGGGGACCTGCTTTAGCAGGGGTGTTGATTTAGATGATCCCCAGAGATCACTTCCAACCCCTGTGATTCTGTGATACAAATTATGATCTGGCTCAACACTTTTCATTTTTTGCACTAGCATCTCACAAGGGAGGTTATTAATAGCGTGGCAATATCACAAGGGAAGGAAATAGGGAGAGGGGAAATCAGATGAGTCTTTAAAAATAAATTTAATCCAATCCGGACTGTAGACAGTGTCAGAAATGAAATTTTAGGCATGCAGTTACTGCATATAGTCATGATAGGACAAATTTCTTCATTTTTCATAGCAGCACTTTCTGTATTCAGCATTTCCATTCATTTCTGGTAGCTGGTACATTAAACTCACATTGCTTTCCTATTAAGACCGATGCTTTCCTGTTATTTCCTTGTATTCAAACCACATCTGTATTGATCTCCTGTTGTTGAGCCCAAGTTATCTTACTCTTTTGTGGCACAAGGTGCATACTGGGCATGAATATAAGCACAACTGTATCAAAATTCATTGGTGCAGCCCCTGCCAAATAAGCCTTGTTTCACTACCTGTGTGTAGAACCTGATGACTGCAATGCCACCGTGTCCTTCTGCTCTCTTATTTCTGAAGCAGGATGAGCATGGATAGCTAGGCATGGGGGTATTTTTTCCTCTTTAGGGCCATCTCAGTGCTGTGGCTCTGGTCATGCCTACAAGTGAATGCACACACAAGCACAAATTAAATTTGAATTATCTGATTTCTTTGACAAGATGTTTAGAAATAATGGAACATGATTTCAGTTATCCAGTTCTTGATTAGTAATTGGTCTCAGAGCTGCAGCCAAACTTTATGCTAACTTGCTCCAAGCCTGTAGTTGTTCATGAAGAAACATAGTGGGCACTCCTGTCTTGTCTCTCTGGTGCTCAATAGTGTCAGCAAACCTTCTCCAGGAAGAAAGAAAATAGGAAGACAGAAAATGGTTTCTGTTTCAGTCTGTTAATGATAAAGTCCAAATAAATAAAGTATAAATTGGATTCTAATTACAGTAAAGTTTAATACTCATTTCTGTGTCATGTGTCAGCATAACACTTACATGAGTTAATTTAATTCTATTTACTATGATTAATTTTCAGTCAAAATATAATCTTGAAAGGGAAAGGACTGTATGGATTGCATTTGCATTATATTTGCCATATTTGGTGATATCAGATTAAAAAAAACAACTGTATGTGTGTTGATAAATGCTGTCATTACTTTAAAAAAGGGGGAATTTTTTACAGGAATGTACATATACACAGAGTTATTGTATCACATATTCTATCAAAACTATCGACAGTAGTAATTCTTTGAGGAGGATTTCTTTATGCTAGATATAATTTTTATGTTGTGATCTGTCACTGGTATGATGCTAATGACTCTACACTTTCCACTCAGCAAGCAATACTCTTGGATCCAGACTGATTTATAAAACAACAACACAACACTAGTTAGGGCATTGTATTCTACTTGCCAGATGGTTAACTCCCACGGGTTAATGACTATACCTAAATTCTAGATGATTTAAGATGTCCTGCGGATATTTCCTTAGGTCCAAGGATTGCTGGTTGTTAATTTACATGTGTACTGTATTTTTCCCCTCCCTCTATTGGTCTCAGGAGAAATCTGAATTTCTTTTTGTCCATAAAATGCTAATAAGCCATGTTTAACACCTTCCCCTTTTGCTGTTCTGACCGTCAAAACATTGTTTTCAGATTTCAAACACTTCATCTATTACACTGAATTAGTTCCTCACAAATTGACAATAACTGAATTTTTGTATTTGTATATTCACATTCACAACATGTATACAGATATATGTCTATATACATTCAGACACTCAAATACTTCTTGGGATGCACATGTTATTTTTATGAGCCTAAATTGCAGTGTTTTCTCAAGGCCTGAACAGTAGAAAATACTTGAACATATTAACATTTTAACGTGTACTCAATAATGGTGCATGATGGCAGTTTTAAGCACGGAGTCTATGAACATTACTATTGTTTCCATCACTGGCGGCAGGAACAACAAACAATCTCAGTATGTACAAAAGTCTCTATACTATCCTTGAGACACCTCTGGGTCCTTTCTATCACTTCTCATCAAAGTTGCAAGAATTCAGAATGATATTTAATCTGAGGGAAGTTACTGAAATGCAAAGAAAAAAAGGTCTACTTTAGTATAGACAGCATCTTTTTTTTTTTTTAATACAATAGCAGTACCCAAAGCTCAAGGACTTTCCTTGAGCTGTCCATTTAAAAATTCACAATTTTTTCCCCAAGTCACCAGTTAATTTCTAAACTGGCAATGTGTGTGAGTAATGCCGATTATTTCACTTCACCTCATCTGCATTGGTGAGACTCGTTTCCCCAAGGTAAGACAAAGGTGCCTGGAAATGCCATCCAAACATTTCAACAGGATGAAAGCCAAATGCAGAAGAAGATAAAAAAGAAATGCAGCTAACCTTCATCCATGAATGGGTGTACCAGTTAACACTTCAGTTTTACCAGTTTCCTCAATTTGTTTTTTCCTTAAGCAGACCTGATGACAAGGCCTGTGGCTTCAGTCTCTATGAACAGCCACACAGTTATGAGACAGCATCAGAACAGACATATAGATCTTCACGGATGCTGAAACTTCTGTAGTGTTGTAGTGACAAACCGTGCCAGGGTTATGTGCATTCTTTTTACAACCCTGTACTTTCTACCTCAGCTTTCTAAATACCCACAAATGCTGGTCTAATCCCAGGGAAGACACTCTTTCATAGTTGTGGTAGGAGGACAATATGTGGGTCACACCACAGATACTGAAAAAGAGAGAGATGGTGAAGCCTGCAGTAGGCTAAAGAGGCTGACAGTGGCAGGTCCAGCTCTTTGATTCACTGACCTATGGTGACCGGACAGGACATGAAAGTGTAAATTGGATACGTGTACTATTTTCTGTTCCTTGTATAGACTTCAAAGCTTAATAGCAAGATTATAGAAAGACTTCTGACAGGCATTTCAGCACAGAAGTATGTAATTCTATTCTCATGTAAAATATGCAAAAATTATATGGTTAAGAAACCTACAGCATGATGGGCAAAGAAGCAAGCAGAAAACGAGAAAAGTATACACTAAGTGAGTCAATGTATGGGAAGAGCTACCGGCTGAATGCCCAACTATAGAAATCTAATCAGCCAGGGCTGAATGCGGCTCCGCCACCCAAACACTGCATTGTAGGATGCCAGCTGCATCTGCTTCTCCCCTAGTGACTCCTATTTTTGAGCACAAGCTATGCTCTTAGAGAGTAACTTCTAATAGCATACCCAAATAAGCAGTGCTGTGAGAGGTGTTATAAACCTTGAAATTGCCATTAACTAATCAGAATCATTGTTCAGTGACCATTATCTTTTATTAAATGACCACTGAATCAGAATGTTCATACTGATTTTCAATTAAAACGTAGAATAATCACCATGACTCAATAGCACCCATTAACAGCACCAGGACCATTGAAACAGCCATTACCAGAAGGAAATTCAGTGCTTAAGAAGGTAAGTTAATTTCTGCATGTAGATGCTTATTTCTAACCATGCATATTTCAAAACAAGTTTCTCAAGAGGAACTGGGATTTGTTCATTAAAAAAAAAAAAGCCTTGACTCTCCTCCTCTTTCTTTTGCAAAGTCTACTCTTTTTGAGGGAAATTATTGGGAAGCAGCATAAAACATATACATGGAAGGGCAGAACTTCCTCCTCTATTCGTGGATACCACTAGTGGCATGGAGATCTATGATGGCTCCCACTGAGGTGTGGAGAGAACCTCTGGCAAAGAAGCAGTTTAGAAAATAAAATACTTATAGAAAAGTTGGGCCATGGTATATTCTACCTGTTAGGGATGCAAAAATGTCTTTCAACTTCTGTTATTAAAAATGCAATGATACCACATATTTTGGAATCGTTACAGCGATACCAGAGAAATGCTGTATGATTTATAATCAACTCTGTAGGGTGAAGTTTTATATCAGGGTAAAGCACATTCTCTGTCTATATGTGCTCTTGCAAAGAAGTCTCTTCTCACTTAGTATACTGTAAAACTGAACTATTTCAGTTTGAATAGCCTGGTAGCAAAGAGTTAATTCTCCCAAAGGAAATAGAAGCACGTAGTTAAGTACTACATCACAAATTACCATTTTTATGTCACCACCTCACCATGACTTTAGCACTAACCCATCTCCATCTTCACACTCTCATTAGGATATAATGCATATTCATGGTCCTGATTATATAGCCACTTTCTTGACTTGTTTTAATTGTGCATAAAGACATTGTGACAGGAGACCTGACCTTTTCAAGATCATTTTCTCTCCATTACTTTTCACAAAGCTATTAACTTGTCGCCTTCCATAAGATTGCAATAATTTATTTCCCATTAATAAAAAATTCCTGGTGCCATGCAAATTAAAATTTATTCAGCAAATAGAATTCTTTGGATTATTTTCTAATGGCTTTATATACTTCCAGCTTAGGAAGAAAAATAATATTAATGGATACAGGCTGAGTGGATAATTGCATACATAGGAGAAAAATGAATATACAACTGGTGCTGTGGTTTCCTGCACTCCAATTACCCAGAAGAGTTCCTTTAGTTCCTCTTTCAAGAAATATATTAAATAATTTATTTCAAGGGATATCATTATAATCTTGAAATTATTCACATTGTATAAAGTTCTTGGCAACCTGATGCACAAACAACAAATGTTGGTATTAGAAAACCCACACTAAGTAAAAATACTTGTAAGTGTAAATGAAACTAAGAGAAGGTGTAACTTGGACAAAGTTCCTACAGTACTGCAGTGGAATGAGAGAAAGATTACATGGTGAAGTGATGAACATTGTATCTGTACAACAGTTTTGTTCCAACACAAATAGATATGTTGAAATTGCATAACATGCTAATGATGGAAAGGCTTAGGGTTTTGGAGATATTTTTAAATTTGAGCATTGATAAAAGTATTGATATAATAAAAAAAAAAAGAAAACAACAGAACACTGTAATTTAGCAGTATTTATCTTTCCTTTTTTTTTTTTCCTACCATTTTATGTGTGACATGTTCTTAGACTTGTTTGCATAAGTTCCCTTTGGGAAAAACAGCTCACACACCTTAGATATGTAAGACATGTATTAGTGATATTTAGTAACTACTGCACAAACATGTTTCAGTGTTTAAAAGTTGGCATGAAAACAGCAAACCACGTAATAGCAGCTATTTCAAATCCATGACCATCTGAATGGGAGCACCGATGATAAACTCTAGTGATATGTTGTTGGAATATTTCAAGGCTGTAGAAATAGAAGTAATTAAACTTTCTAATTCTAAGTCACAGAAATGTGAGCTGAAAGAGGTATTCCTGGCTACCAGCTCCCTCTCCCTCTCCAGTTCAAGGCTTCTTTCACTCCACCCTGGAGTATCTATAAGCATTTGCTTAGAAGCCTTTTAAAAATTGATAAGCAGTGCTGCAGTGCTACAGTTTGACCATATGTAGGGGAAAAAAAAGACATTATTTAATTCACTAGCAAGATAGACTATAATAGAGAAAGATGAACATCATCATGGAAGGATCTTATCACTCTCCAGCTGCTCAAAAGGAGGTTGAAGTAAGGAAAGTGTTGATCTCTTCTCAGGTGAAAAGTGAGATGGTTTCCCCTCACATCCTATCAAGTTGCATGAGAGGAGGTTTAGATTGAGTGTGAGGAAGAATTTCTTCACTGACGGGGTGGTTAAGCATTGGAACAGGCTGCTCAGCAAAGTGTCGGAGTCCCCATCTCTAGGGGCATGGGGCAGTAAGGGTCATAGTTTAGTGATGAGATTCTGATGATCAGGTTGGTGATTGTACTTAATGATCTTGATGATCTTTTCCAGCCTAAATTATTCTATGATTCTATATTCAAGAAGAAATAATGGTTATGAAGGGGAGATACACAGACTACAGTACAGACCACTGCAGATCAGAGTTCTGGAAAGGAGAGATTTAAATGATAGCAAAGAGATTTTCTCCATAAAGTATACGTTGATATTAGCAAATTAAATGTGCTGGAAACCACACTTTGACACTGATTCTAGCTTTCATGCAACAAGACCTCAGTGGATCTGTGTCAGAGGCCAATTCAGCAACTCAAATATCAAAAACTTAAAATATCAAATATGTGGTCCTGTGCCTGTAAACATCTCCTGACAAAACTAAAAAACACTGTAGGTGTTCAGCAACTTCAGTTCAGCAACTCAAATATTAAAAACTAAAATATCAAATATGTGGTCCTGTGCCTGTAAACATCTCTTGGCAAAACTAAAAAACATTGTGGGTGTTCAGTGAGGGGCAAACTGGGAGAAGATAGATCTTGCCTCCCAGCCCACCTAATACTGGAGTGGAGGAGCTTTTCCTGTGAAACCAATAATTTGTCATTGAAAGAAGAAAAGAAAGCCTGAAAAAGAAATAACAACAAATGAAGAAGGTCTATAATGAATCCAACACATTCAGCCTTTTGGATGTTCTCTTTAAGTATCTGTGGTTCTGGCTTGTTCATCTGCTGTAGTGCAAGAATATCCTATGCAACTGGACCAATGCGTCAGAAACCATCAGAACTGACTGCAAATACAATTTAACTTATTTCTTTTTAAAAAGGAGAGTTTCCATGCCAAGCTGATCTTGGACTGGAATTCTGATTTTGATTTAAGATCCTAGTCTCTGTCAGGAAACATAAAACCATACACCAACAAAGGACAACTCAGTTGCTTCTATATACAGCAGCAGTTTGTGGGTGAGGATTTTTTTTTTTTTAAATCAAACTAAAAACCTTTGATTGATATTTTGACCTTTAATATACAGACAGCTTCTTTTACTAAACCTGTGAAGGCCTTCTGGGAGGTTTTTTGTGAATGTTAGTTAACAGAAATCAATGTGGTCTTCTTTTTAACTGATTCCAAATCAAAGGATGAATTAAATTCAAGGAGTAAAACTAGAGATGCAGAAAAAAGTTAGGAAATGAAGGTTAGAGTATTGACATTGCTCATGAGGCTAAAAGCAGGATCAGCAGTGTGATTTTTGATGTCTGATATAAAGAAGCCTCACAGGAAGGCAATCTCAGACAGATGATTTCATCTTTCTGTTACTTGCATTAGTCCTGGGAAGACCTAGGTGTTTCATCTCAGTGTTTTAACTTTGGGGTAGGTATTTTTTAACAGCCTTAAGGAGATTTATTTTTTTTATACTTACATCTATAAGACCATACCAAAAAATGTGACTAAATTATGAAATATTCTTCGTCTTTTAAATATATAGAATGGCTCTGTATAGCTTCCTTTTAAATACTGCCTTAAAAAAATCCCACATTTGTAATTTATCTAAATGTAAAGAAAATCAGAAAACTTTCTTATATTTATTCAAATCCCACTTTCCTTTTTGTTGTAATATTCTTCTCCTGCCATAACAGAACTACATGAGTTTGTCACCCCAAGGCCATGGTTTATTCCAGGGGGTCGGTGTTCTGATACACTTCAAATTGACAGTTAAACCTAACTTAGTCATTTTGAACACTGGCAAATCTCTTATGGAAACTTCTGTAGCGTAACATAAATGACAAACATTCAGTAATAGAAAAGCTTTCAAAGCTACTGCAGTTATTCCTTCACTCATACCAATTACTTTCACAAGTTCAGAGTGGTCATTACTGATCTCTGAATACTTACCAACAGTCATTATGCTGTTGTGCGTAAGTGCTACAGAAAATTAATTACAGTTTGTCTTTCATAGGATTGATGTCTCATTGCTATTAATAGAGTATCAGTACTTTTTTTCTTTAGAAAGCCTTGATTACCACTGGTGAGAATGAATAGTGCAAATTGATACAAGTTGAGTAACAGGGCAAGGTCATTTCTAGTGAAAAAGTTATCATAACCTTCCTTGGTAATGGGCCTTTGCTAATAAGGACCAGATTTGTATGGATGCTCAAGATGTCTGTAAAGATTTTGCATTTTTGTGTGCCAATGCCTGCATGTAACCACAAGGCTTATGATGTTAGTGATCTGAGTGGAAGCTGGAATAATTCAAATGCCAATTTAGGCTGCAAATTACCAATTTAGGAATCAGGAAGAAAAAGTCAGCCACAAAATGATGTCTGCCCTCATGAAAAAAGATATCAAAAGATGTTTTTGTTTACTTCTGCAGAAACTTCAAGGAATTCTCAAAAAAAAAAAAGTAAGTCAAATATTAAAGCAGTTGTTGGAGTGAAAAAAAAACCAAAATATTTATACACATTTTCATAGGGAAAAGCTTTTTTTTTCTTTTTTCCCAAGAGCACTTGTTAGAGGGCTTTTCATCACCTTATCACAGCCCACTGACCCAAGCTACACTCTCCACCATTTAAAGAAGTAAAAGGCATTGGACCAAGCTTGTATTTGGGACAGATTTGCTACACTGTTGGGTAAATATAGATACTCTGGGGATTAACTAGATCTTGACTGTATACCATCAGCCCAATACTTTGGTTTTCCAATGGTCATCAGTGTGCTATAGTTGTTACAACAATGCAGCTCTAAGTACTATTCCCCCACTGATGCTTAATTACAGTGAAGGTGAGCACTGTAACTCTGCAAAGAAAACCTTTATATCTTGGCCTAGTTAAAGAGTCTAACTAGATACACCTATTTCACATTGCAAAGATGGGGCTCTTGCTCCCCTTTAGTTGTGCAGATGGGTGTATTTCGCATGCCTTCCGCATATCTCCATCCAAATGCACAATATGGATGTTTTTATCTTTCACACCAGGAACCTTCTGTTCACAGATATGTCAACATTTCTGAGAATACTTCTGAGTTTTGCAAAGTGGAACTCTACCTGAATACCAGACAGTTCCTCCTATGACAGCAGAACATTCAGAGTGGAAATTAAGCTATCACACACACCAAACCCTACCAATATTCAATATCAAATTTAAGAACCTAGGGAAGCATTGCTGCCCTTGTTAACACGAGTAAGAGTTAGCACTTACTTGGAGCCAAGATTTACTCAAAACTTAATTGTACATCTATCTACATGTGGAGTTATGGTATATAGCATATAAAGCCGGTCCTACTTTCTCATTTTATAAGGAGCTGTAGCTTATATCCACAAATAATCATATGCCACACTTGTTGCAGTACTTCTGGTCATTTTTAGAGGAAAATGTAAGTGCACATTTTGTTTTACACACTACTGCAAGAATGCACATAGCTGCAGATCTGATGTAGATGACAATCTTTTATAACATTCTGATGATGCTCTATCAAAGGTTTGTCATTAAAAGCAAGCATATCAAGTAGGAAAGCAGCCTTATATTGCAATTATTTTCCTATTAGCTGCTGCCCATTGCTCCTGACAGGTATAAATTAGATCTCGCTAGGTTGCCTACAGATTAATGAGTTCCAAAATTGGCATTTAATTGTTAGGGAGTAAGAGGCAGAAAGGAAAGGTATCTGCAAAAAATCTTTATTCACCTGTGATTAGAAGATATTCTCCTCTCTTTCTGCTTTTTCTTTCTCCCCTGGCATTGCTTGGGTAATAACTGACACTTCTATCAGAGGATTCCTTTCGACGCAGCAGAAACTTGCAGCTGAGGCAAGGCCAGAATTAATAATCTGCGTGAGCAAACACACAGCTGCTGTTTGTGGAGAGAGATTCTATTAACGAACAGTGAATTCTCATAATTAGCTGAGCGGTTTCTGCAGCTGCCTGCCTGACCCCAGACTACACAAATTGTGGGTGGTGTTCGGCCTCTAAATCAATCTTACCTAATTACTATAAGCATGTTCCTCCAGTTCTAATGACTGGGGGTGGGGGGGAATAGATATTTCCTTACCCATTCAAATGTTCCTCTTATTAGATTCTCCTTTGTGCCTAAATTCATATTTTTTCTATTAGCATTTCTAAGGGTATACAGGTGTGGTTACAAATCAGAAGCACAGAAGTATAATTCATGTCCTACAACCATGTGCCAGTGTGTGTCTGCTTTGCAAACAGTAGCAAAATGCGTGCTTGTTGGAAGCATCTGCCTTGCTTCAATTCACAAAACATAATTTAAAGCACACATGTCTGTCTGGATTCAAGGCCTCTTCTTTATCCTACTTCCCTTCCCCCCCCCAAATTAATGTCACAAAAAACAGAAAATCATGAATGGTTGTATGGTTGTGCCTTCTGAAGCATGCTTACTACTGTCTCACCACGTGATGCTGGAGAAGACATGCATATTTGTCAGTGGGGGAAAATGAAAGGGACTATTTCCACAGACAGACATTGCTCAGCGCAGTGCTTCGTGCTCAAGAGCTGGGAGAGGGATCCCAGGGGCTCACCTGTGTGGTGATGGGAGACCTCGGTCACCTCCACCCCCAGCCTCTTGTCAGGTGTAGGGCTGCCTGCAGAGCTCCTCACTAGAGGCTGGCAGTGTTTGGGTGGTAATAGTGCTTTCTTCATCATGTGTGTCCACTGCGAGAAATGCCAGCTGAACCTATTCCCCAATAAATTAGGGATGTGGGTTATGACTAATTTGCCCTGAAAAAGCAGTCTGAAGAACCTGCTCCCATCCACATCCTTTGTCTGCCCACGTACCCTCATAAGCAGACTGCCTTTGTCAGTTGTCTGCAGCCACTGGGCTCAGAGCAGCCCCTCCCCAGTGGAAAAAAAATCCTGCTGATGTCTGCAGCCCTTCCCTCCGTGGGAATCCCAGGCCTTCAGCTCCTCCTTTGGTGGCCTCTTAGCAATGTGACTTGTCAGCTTCTTCCATCAGAACTGGCAGCACCCAGAGGATCCTTGTCCTGGGCTCCTCTTTTTTTCCCAGCTTAGCTGAAAATTGAACTGGAGAGCAGATTAACCGAACATCATTGTATGTTAACCTGACAGTAAATCTGTGCATCTAACCTGCGTAATTTTACATGTTTTCTATAACTTTGGCTTAATTAATTTGGGAACAGTGTGTACGAATGTGAAATTGGAGTGAAGTTTTATGAATAAACAGAAATAGTAACTCTCAGGAGCTTTATGTAGAGGTCTGAATTATACGGGTACAGAATTACTGTCTTAATTATTTTTTTAAGATGGAAATATCACCCAAGTTCTTTTGTACATATTTAAGATGGCAATTTTGCTATGATTATGCATTTCAAAGGTTGGATTATTAACTACTAGAATTTTAGTTGCTAGTCAGGTTGCTGTCAAAGGGCACAAATCCAACTTTAGACCAATGCAGAAAGCAGCATTGCAGAAGACAGCAGTGGGGGGGGAGGGCAAGAAATGATTTGTAGGGCATCCAAATTATATATAGTTATGAGCGCAATACATTTTTCACATCACTACCACTTGTGATCATTAAGTGTTTGTATGTCAACCAAGAAAATCTCAAATGCATTCTTTATTTACATTATTTATGATTGCTGTATGAATTATTCTTCCTTATAAACCATTAGAAACTCTGAGAATATCCAATGCTTGAAATCTGAACTCTAGATTTAATTTGTCAAAAGTTATCTATTTTTTGTTTCTTTGTTGAATGGTTTATCTTGGAACTGACAGATTGAATTTCAAATGTTGAATGTTAAGGCCAAACCATAACTTGAAATTAATTAATGATTAGAAGCTGTAGTTTACAATTTTATTTTCACATGTTCGTGTCATGGCTAGTCAAGCTTCTGAATATTTATATGAAGTGGAAGCTCAAGTGGCACAAGAACATCAGATCTATTTTACAGAAAAATGTGTGTTCCTAAAAATATTTTCTACAGAAGTAGAAGATAAAATATTTTTCTAATGTAATTTCTTTATATAATGTAAAGAATTAAAATATACTGGATGGTCAACATCTCCACTAAAGAGAATAAACTGAATTTGATATGTAGAATCTTTTTGGAATCCATGTGAAAATAAACAAACAAGCAAACAAAATAAAACCAGCCACCTTTTATTTGCAGCCAACTGTACCACTTCAGCTTCATCATATTCCCGATATAAAATGTTGTTTCACGTAGATTAACAACTATTCATATAGTGCTACATATACCAGTTAATACTACAGCAGAAAACAAATTCCAAACAATACTGGACCCTGAGTTAACAGGTTAGCAACATAAAAGCCAGGCTGTACAATGCACACCAGAAGCCCAACTGAATTTGGCACTCTAGATCATCCTTCTCACATGGAACAGACTCCACTGATAATAATACTTCTACTCCTGAAAGCACTGCGCCATGTACAAAATTTGGTTTTAACACTTTATTGGGAAGTTATGAAGTAGCTTCAATAGGTAAGCAATAAATGGAGATGCAATGCCTGTCACTGCTTGTTGTCTGCAGTGTGTTAGTAATACACAATAGATGTCATTTCTGTCTCTCTCCTCATTTTAATATATAGGCTTCTTTTAATATTAATAATAAAAAATTGGTTGAAATATACTCTGTAGATGCACATCTGTTGCAGTCTACTGCATATACAGAACGCAGCCTCTATTATAAATCTTTTTAAAATTGAGCATGTTGGTCCAAATAGCAAGCAAGAAAAAGGCAAGCTTACTCTGAAAAAAGGACAATCTTTTTCCATTAAATTTGTGTATTAAATATATTGCATTTCTTGTGTCAGTCAGGAATAAGAAACAATGCATTTAGATCCCTGTCTTATAACAACAGAAAAAGGAATAAAACAGTCATTCAGAACCCTCTAGACAATTTGTTTTCATAGACAAGATACTGCAAGGCGCTCACATCACGAAGCCCAGAAAGTAAATAAGGATTTGTGGCAGCAATAAGGAATTTATTTTGTTTCTTAGTCAATAGTCAAGTTGAATGTACAAAGTCGCCAAGGTATGAATAAAAGAACAAATACAAACAAACAAACAAACAAAACCAACACCCCAAAGCAAAATCCAAAATAGTAAAATTAAAAAAAAAAAAAAAAGAAATGAAAGAAGGAAAAAAAAGAGAAATTAAGACAACAAAATTGTCAGGTTGGAATAAGAATAAAGCATCTGAAAATTCCTCATTCTCTGAATAATCTCATATTTCAATTGGAACAAAGCAATGAGAAGAAAAAAGTTTGGTTTTCCTCCACATCATCCACATCAATCAATCTAATAGATAACCCAGCATAACAGAACAGCCACAACAACCTATGTCAAGAGAAAAGCTCTTGTACCAATTACATAATATTTGGTCCAGAAACCCCTCATAACACTGGAAATTTTTCCATTTGACTTGAGTACTGCCCATGTGCTCATATATATCCAAAGTATTCTTCTTATCTTTTTAAATCTTCTCCAGTCCTTTTATTGTTGCAGTTGACTGAGAATGGCATAAGAGAAGAGTCTGTGGACAAAATTCCTTTCTTCCAGGAAGAAAAATAAAACAATGAAAGCCAAGTTTCACCTCCCTTCCCAAGAGTTTCCTTCAGTCAAGATCCAAAGGAACGTGGATCTGCAGAAAGAAGAGTGATGCATGCATGTTTTGTGTCCTTGTCCCTAGAAATAACAGTCTCAACTGACTGAACAACACAGCCTGATTTTTATAGCACTATGAATGCTGCAGTCATTATTGTCTTTTCTTTAAAGAACGTAAAAGATTTGCCTTGGCCAAAGCTAGCCTGGGGCCCAGCTGTGTAAGGAAGGAGGTTAAGCCAAGCTGTTGCAGCTTAGCTGATGGCAGGAGCCCAGCACAGCTTCATGCCAAAGGTTTTTTTTTTTTTTTTTTTTGTTTCTCAAGCCCTGATGACAATGAAATGATAGGGGGGGGATCTTCAGTAATCCTGAGAAAAGTAGCCCAGGGAGTGGATAGGCAGCTTTTATGGCAGGGTTGTATGGGGAAATTGGGCTTTGCAAACAGTTAGTGTCAAGTTGGAAGGGATAAGAAAGATCAAGAAAGCAACAAGTTGCCTTCATGCTGTTGATTTTCTTGTTTGTTTTCACCATAAATTAGCAAAAATTGTTAAATAAAAGCATATCTTCTTGTCCTAAGGCAAACCAGCTTGATCCATACAGATATTAGGGACATTGGGAACACTAAAACCATGAAGAAACAAGCTGTTCAGATCCATAACTCTCTGCAGCTTAGTTCTCTTCACATTATCAATCTCTTATTGGATCAGAACTTGTCCTTCAGTTTTCATCTTTTCCACAGCAAAAGCATTTCTCCTCACCAGAAATCCAATGTGATCAGTAGACCTCAGTAAAATCACCTGCCAGGACAGATTTGATCTTCTCTTTGAAGGATCTACAGTCAAAAAAAAAACAGGAAAAAAAAAAGAACAGAAAAAGAAACCCCTAAATTTTTGAATATTTTTCAATCGTGTACTGTCTGCACATTAGGCATTACTGTGTTAGTCCTATCCTCAAAGGACTCTCAAAGGAGAGGTGGCCACAGCCCTAGGGGTTTTCTAGCTGGCAGATGAGGACTCAGGTAGCAGCAGATGTGCATTTTCTGACCTGGACCTCACTCCTCAACCAGAAGAGCACTATGTTAAGTGTTTTAGCATGAGATGAATGCCTTTCAATCAGTGTGCTTGAAAAACAAAGCTGAATCTCTGTATTGTATCTACTTTGTGAATGTATGTATTTCATGCATGTTATTTCAAACAAAACAGTGTGAACAATATATTTATAGGGCTAGTAAATCATACAACGAGGTTTCCACATTGAGCATTACATCAATATTTTGGCTATAAAGTTATTTTACTTGTTAGTGGGGTTATATTTTGTTCTAATGAAGAATTGAAACAGTGCAAAAATGATATCTTTTTTTCTCCTGTGTCTCATTACAAATGCTTACTACCTGAAGTATGTAATTATAGAATTTGTAACCAAAATAATTATAAAATAAATACTCAACCATACATATCCTGTACTTTCTCCGTCCAGTTATGACTGGATAACAGAGTTTATCATTGTCATCTGAACAAATAGCAGTGTGGAAATCTGAAATTTTCAATTCCTCATAGAGGACTGATTTTCCTCCTGAAAAATATGTTTTGGAACACAAGATAGAAGAGTTGATGTTTTGATCACACTTTCCTACTTCTTGTCCATGGAAAGTAAGTGGAAGGCCTGAACCCAAGATGTGATACTTTGCATCTCCCTTGGAGTTTTCTGTTGTTTTCTGCTCCAAGTCTCTGTCCTCTTTTCCATGGAGAGGCATCTTCATGCTGCTCAAATGCACATGCACAAGCCACCAACAGCTACATTAAAGGTATGTTTCAAAATACATATAAGTACACACACTGATATCCACGCCACTACTTTCAACAGATTATTGGAATGGAGGTGTCTAAATGATGCATCTAGATGTACCTTCCTTAGGTACATTCATGTTTCTAGTAACCTGTCCCTAAAGCTCCACTGTAACAAAATCTCTTGATATGTTTGTACCTCAAATAGGTAAAAGGATGTCTTCTAGAGAGTTATTCATATTTAAGTGCTTTGCTGGTCTGGGGCCTCAAATCCTTGTCCTGTACAAAGCCTAATGTGTGACACCCAGCCCAGAGTATAAGAAACAGACACAGCAGCCCAGTCACAGGAGCTGCTCAACCTAAGGCACCCCGGCACATGTTTAACTAACCTGCCTCAAGGACTTCTGCTTATGGAGTGTCCTCAGACTTTCTACTCCAGTGCTTCACTGGTTTTAGCACTTGAAAATACTTCCTAATGTCTGGTATGAATTCTATATGTGGCACTTAGAACCCTTTTTCCTAGCTAAGTCTGTCCTGTACTTGATGATTACCAGATGATTACTTGATGATTACCCCTCGTTCTCCTCTCCAGTAAACCGACCTCAACCTCTGCAGTCTTTTCTCACAAACAATGTTTTTGAAGCTTTTATCATTTCTATCACTTTCATTTGGGCTAAACTCCTACACCATGATGCTCAGAAGCAGCCACATTTCTCCAGCAGAAGTATTTCCAGTGGTAAGGAGGACAGAAAGATCATTCCTCCTGTCTCTGCACATATAAGCTCCAATTTATAATACTTGGTAAGATGTTTGCTTTTTCTTTTTTTCCTTTTTATTATTCAGTAGTTTAGCACTGTTGAATCACGTGTGCTGCACCATTCCCAGAGTATTTCCTGCAGAAATACTCTGAATCAGCTGTACCTGACAAATCTGCAATGATTCTGTCTGGTATTTCTGTTTTCTCTCTGGTCTACAGTCATAGTTCATTTGATTATTTTTTTTCTCCAGTGTTGTGTAAGAAATGAAGTTGAGATCATGTTTTACACTTAACAACAGGCACTATCAATACCCTTTCATTGCTATTTATATTCTCTCTTTCTAGAATGTGAAGCAGGGCTCATGTTTTTTTCCTCCTGTTTTTAAGTATCCTAGGGTGAAACACATCAGACTCAACTGATCTGAAAGCATCTAATGAGTAGACTCATCAACTCCAATGAGATGCATGTGCTCAAAGTTAAGCCTGTACTCGAGTGCTTTGCTGGACCAGGGCCAGAAAGCTCTGCATTTCATAGAATGAAGCAGCTCTATGTTTTCATGGTTGGCCATGGTACTACAGGAAATACAGAACTGCCCAAAAAGGAAATGTCCACAGTGTGAATACAAACAAGTTACACAACTGTACATTGTGCTTTGCTAAGGGAGGATGTGAAGCTGTTTTCAGGTCATGAAGAATAATCAGACCTACTAATTTTAGAAAAGAAAGACCAACAAACCATAAACTCTTACATGATCCATCATTTCAGTATTATTAGCTATGTAGCAATGCTACTAAAAATGCTAGAAAATAATTGATATAGTGGCACTTTTTTGAAGCAGTAACTCTGGTAATAAGCAAAAGGATTGTGTTTTTGAAAGGGCTGGTGAGCTGATGGTGGGAACTCTTTGGATTCCTGGTCCACTTAATTCAAGACCCATATCTGCCGCAAAGGTAACAGAATCCAAGTGTAAATTTTAATAATTGCGGCAGTGATTACTTTTGGTTCTTGGCAGCTCATTACTGGCTGCACAATTCCAGAGGCTCTCGTTAAATGGTCCATAGAATGAATCGGGCACGGAATTAACCTATTTTGAGTTCCCTGAAGCTTATGTCCCATGAAGGAGTATTCACATCCCTCTCTAGGGGCCAATCCTGAAAGCCCTTCCTCATATGAGTAATCCTTATCCACACTAAACTGCTGTTACTTCAGTGCCAGTGCTTGCGCTAGCAAAGACTGCACTCATGAGTAATCATTTGCAGGACTGGGTGCATGCTTTTCATGTTCCATTTGACAAAAGCAAATTACTTACAGGCACAGTCCCAAGTCTACATGAAAAATTACTCTTACTTGTTTAAAAAGAAGCAGTATTTCTGTTACATTCTTTCTCCCTTTCTAATTGTAAGCATATTTGGTCTCTGTCCTGACTGAGGCAAATGCCAGCAAGACTGGGTGCAGTGGTTGTGAATCGTTATTAACTGCACTGTGCTGTTCAGATGCCAGCTGTGATGATCCGTGGTCTGTCTGCTTGAACTCCCAAGGGAACCAACATGTGGGAAAGGGTAAAGCTAAACAGAGGGTTAATAACTATCGAGGATTCTTTCTCTTTTTTAAAGCTTCCTTTTTCAAATGTTTTACTTAAAGGAAATATATATATATTTTCCCCATATTGTTTCTTTTAGTCTAAAGCCTGCAAGGATGAAGAGAGAATCCTGCTGGGATCCAGCTCCCTTCTTTTTTTGGCTGAAGTCAGTGTAAGTGTTAGTATACCGTCTCCAGGGGTAGTCTTAGGGTCACTCATGAGATGGCATGGCATGTTGTCCATGAGGCTGCTTGTGACATCACTCACAGGCGGTGGGTGGCTGCTGGAAGCTGCACAGTGCGCACATAATGTGCTCTGTTCAGTGCAAAGAGCCTTAGGTCTGTGTGGTGTAACTGAAAGCAAAACAGATCCTAAAATTCCCCATCTGAACGAGCTCCTTTACATCGCTATGAATAATCTGAGCGTGTCTTCTCAGTGCCTTTAATGCACATCCCTTTGAAAGTGACTTTAAAACTGCAACTGCAAGATTGTACAATAACGTTATCTCTAAGGAGAACAAAGCCTGTGCTTTGAAGATAAGCTGCTCTGTTCATTTTTCCTTCTGTGTCTTTTTTGGTCAGCACCTGATTAGGACCTGACAAAATTCTCTGATTTTTCTTATATGAATAATATAACCAAATCTCTCTCTATTGCTGTCAAAAGACTGGGTTAGCTGAAGACAATGCAAGTTTTGATTCATTTAAGGAAAGCAGGAGTGGGCCTAAGTTAATCTTTTTCTGCATTTGCTGTAGTAAAATCTATTCAGACCGTACAGTCTTTTTTATTTTTAATTTTATTCCTCCTGTGGTGTATAGACAGGACTAGAGTTAAAACAGACACCAGGTGTCATGTGAGCTGCTGCTGTCTCAAACCAGTTCTCATAGTTCTTCAGAGGTAACTGGTGTGGGCCAGTGCTGTCACCACTTTATCTCAGTGGAAACATCAGGCTGAGCCAGATACTAAAATCATCTTTTCTGCTCTGGAAAATTACGACTCAGATGAAACTGACAAATTCATTTCCACCATTTCACTCTAGATGTCCAGAAGAGAAAGGTTGAGGACTAATATTTCAAAGCCTAGTTCCCATACTTAGTCCTTATTTCTGGTTTTAAAAAGCCTTTACTAAAAACCTGCAAGCCCACTTATTTCCCTGGGATGTCAAAGGCGAATTGAGATGTTGGAAGATGTAGCAACAAAGATGCTGGGCTTATGAAATCCTTGCCTTGCTAGTATCCAAGGTGAAGCCTTTGCCTGGCTTTTGGAACTGTCCTGCTTCGGCTATCTCATGGTAAACACAGTGGAGAAGCTGCCAAATATTTTTGTGTTAAGCCTTGTGATACAGATTTTTTTTTTTTTGAGCATTTAATTTTTGAAAAGCTTATAAAACAGTTTGGTCATTCACAATGCATTAAAAGTGGCTAAAAACGTGATGTCACAATAGCAAAAGAGCTGGGCTAGTGCAAGAGTCTAACTGCATAGCTTTGCCTGTGTCTCCCCAAACACACCACACTAGTGGGTTGGGATCTCCTGGTCATATGTCCATTTTATTGGTGCTCAGCAAAGGTGTCATTTAAGCCCTTTAAACATTTTGAAGATTCACCGTGGCAATGGTTAATTTTTTTCTCCCTCAGAACCAAAGTGAAAGGCTATCCCAGACCTCACTGTTTTAACTAGCTGGAATTTATGCTCCTTCTTCCATGGCCATGTATATAATGTTTGTGTCATAAATAACCTGAAAGCAGACACAAAATCAATATGTGGAAAGCTAAGGCTTAAAATGTGGGATAATGTTTTAATGATCCCACGTAGAGCAATAAAGGACTCTGGCACTGAAGAGGACACAGGGTAACCAGAAACATAGCTCTTCCAAAAAAGCAAGGCTTTCAAACGACTGACATTGAAGTGGAAGACAATCAAAAACAGATTGGGATTCATGGAGAGGCAACGATAGATCCGTCAAGCCCAGTCATGCACGCAGCCAGCCCAGAGAACAACCTCTAGGTATCGTTTTTCCTGGAGTGCAGCCACCAGCTGCTCTGAGCCGACAGCGACCCCACCGCGAGGCTCTGCCGCTGACCTCCGATGCTTTAATTCCTCCACATGCATATTTTAACATTATTACAAAAGGTTTCATTTACAATTCACAGGCTGAGCAACAATGAGTACATTTCGTGGAGGTCAGCCTCCACCGTTCCTCCTAGTGATGGAATTATAGTTTAAACAGCTGGAGCATGGTCCCAGGAGGGACACTGGGATATGCTTCCTTTACAGCAGAATAAATCCATCAGGCATATTTCACGTGTCCAATAACATTAATAGATATCAGGGCTTCTTAATATTTAATGAACCCACTTGGAGGTTGTTTACTAGGGAAGGAGCAATCGGAAAGGGTGATCACAGCCTTTTGGTCTGTAATGATAAAAACAAAGCTCAAATCCCAGCCAGGGGGCAGCCCCACTCCCCTCTGCCCACATCCTCATACTGCCTCTCTGAACTCTATCAGAGGAACCTGCCTAGTGCATGGCCTACTTTGGCTTCAGAAGGTGCAAGGCTGTTTTCAGTTTTGTGGTTCAAAAGTTATCATTTCCATGTTTCCCACAATTTAATAGAGATGCCAGAAGCTGTCAAATAGCTTTCAGTTTAGTGATGGAGAAAACAGGAGAGGAAAGGCGACTTTCAGAGGCGTAAAGCAAATAGTGTACCACTAACGGGAGCCAGAATGAGTCTGGGTGTGCTAATGAATATTATGTCCATTAGCACGGAGATATCACTGAATGTGGGCTTTGGCACTGCCTCTCTTTACTAATGGCCTTTGGTCTTAGTATTGCCATCACAATGTTTCCTCTTTAATTTTGCCATAACACCACTTTTTTTTCAGGCATCTGCATGAACCCATTTGTCATGTGTCTACCTGAATCCCCAAAATTCAGACTATAAGTGTGTGGAGAAAGGGAAATATTTGAGATCGGGAAATGTGAATACTATTGCCTGAGAGGAAACAAGTTTCTCCTACTTCTTATCCAAGAAGGAAAAATCTCTGTGGCGCAGGATTGCTTTCTGTACTCTTGGAGGTAGGAGTATAAGCACAGGACATGGAGAAAGCTATTGCACGGTTTTGAAAGCTGACCTAAGTGCCCAGGAATAACTGAAATTAGAAGCAGATTAGAAGTTAGATGTAGATAAATGAGTGAGGGTCTTCAATAAAGAGTAATAACAGTGAAATCTTGCTTTCAGATGGACATTGATATCTTTTTACCACTAATGTGAGCAGCTACCTTGTGACTGACTGTAAACAGAACGGGATTTTACAGTCTTAGAGACGCCTTTTAATCTTATACTTTTGGATGAATGCAGATTTCAGGATTGCGTTGATTTTTTTCCTTCATCTTGCACACAAAATCTCTATTAATAACTATTTCTGAGATACGAGCAAGTGAACCCAGTATGGCAGGCTTCATTCATAATTTTAGTACGTCATTTGTCAGCATTCATCAGAAACAGACTGCATATCTGGGTGGAAAACTTTTAGCAGATTATCCAGGGTTACCAGTTTAGAAGAAGGAGTTGCTGTGAAAATTGGTGAACTATGCAGAGAAACACATTGCATGTGAAAGTCATTAGGATTGTTCACTTGCGGGTTGTTTTTTTCTTCTTCTTGTTACTGTTTGGTTTTCAGATTTTCTGTTCCTTAAAAAGTGGAGAAGTAAGCAGATGGTGGATTTCCTGAGAGCCAGGGCTGCTCCACTGATGAAGTGCTGTCATTCTTAGTGAGAAAATCACCACCAGCCTTCACCTTTTAAAAGAAATCATTTTCAGGTAGAAGCACATTAAAATAATTTCAATCAAAGCACTAAACCAGAAACAGATGTTTAGATATGATTTAAGAATATGTAACTGCTCTGGCAGAGAACACATATGGATGGTGTTTAACAGACACTGGGTACCTCTCCGCTGCTGTCCCCTTGTCTTCATTGCCTAACAATGATAAGGGGTTAAACAAGAGGCTCAGCTGCAGCTCTGCTGAAGGACTGATACAATGAACAGGTAAAAATACCTGCTTGATAAGAGTGATTTAGCTTTTCATCAGGTTCTGATGTCAAATGCTGATAGTTGAGATGTACATGCAAAGGAGTTTCCCTAGCTGAAAGTAATTTCCAGATGGAATAAATTGGTTCCAGGGTTTCTTGAGATGTTGGCCAATGTATTGCACAGCTGAAGCAGAGCCTCAAATTGCTAATTTTACCAAGGGAAAATGTCTCAACAGGGACACACTCCCCTTGAGAGCCTGCATGCTGCTCAGGCAGTTCCGCTCCACTGAGGCCGTGTTTCTCCCATCTCTGATGGCAGGGAGCATGTCTCACTGAGACCATCACCAACACCCTCCCAGGGTGACAGCCTGATGTGCCTCGGCTCCCTGCATCACTTCAGAGTCACCTAAACATTCCCAAGTCATGTTAGCCTCCCAACCTGTGCGGCCGGGTGAATTTTATCTGATTGGAGCAGGGCGAGTCTGGTTTATTTATTGTTTAATTAAGTGTAATATCCTTGACAAGGTGCCTTATTGACATTGCAGCAAATTAAAGGCCTTATTATGCAACAAACACTGTCATCACTCAAGCAAAACTTAGTTCAGAGGGGAATTTAACTGAAGAGAGGATTTGCAGCATTCAAGTGTGCTGGCTATCGGAATAACATCCACTGCACCGATAGAAAACTGTTCCAGGGTGCAAGATGGGATTCCTCTCCATATTTAGCCTTTTCCAACCACTGCTGAGAATGCCAATGGCAACTGTCCTTTGGATGCAGACACTTATTCAGAAGAACAACATTTCTTTCTCCCAAGGCCATGTGGCCAGCCATTGTGGCACATGGTTGCATCTGCATTTGTACCCTACAAAACATACAGCGAAGAGAAATGTTCTGGTCACCTCATTGGTGGAGAATACTTGTTTTTATGAGAAAAACTCTCATGAAAGTACAGCAATATTTCTATGCCATAAAATTACAAATCTTTCTCCTTTCCAAGAAAAGAAGGGAAAAGAGCCCTTCTTGAAGCTTATAAAAACAATAAAAATTGTTTGTTTAATAAGTGCTCTTTTGCATGCTTGCCAACAGCACAAACTGTATTATCCAGAACAGTCATCTGTTTGGGGTTTCCAATATTAAATAAAACCTCAACCAAGCACAAATTTGAGAACAGGCTGAAAACACTCCACTCACTGGCAGTTTCTTCCCCAGCATGCAGGACTGGTTCTTGAGGACAGTTTTCTGCAGAATCAGAATGGCTTTTATAAAACCCCACTAGCACTCTATTCCTATTGATATATATCACCAACGACCTGTCTTGTCATAATGGAAATCAAGGGGCAGTGTCCATCCATGATATTTACTATTACCATTTTACAGATTTCTGTGTATTTGTCTGAGTAACACAGGCTGCTCTTAGATGTTCTCAAGAGAAGAGGTAATGCAAGTTTTCTAATTCCTCATGTGCCTTTAGAGATGCAAAGGGTTTTGCAAAGTGTTTGCCTGTTCTAGAGAAAGACTAAAGTGGGACAAAGTATTTCTGGGTAGTTCCTAAAGCCCTGTGGCTCTCTGGAAATCCTTTTTGCTTGGTTCAGAACATGTACTTTGCAACCTCATTCAGAACATGGACAGCTAGAGGTGGAACCCATGAACACTACTCAATAAAAAGCCTCTTGGTATGCTCATCTGTGAAATTCAGGTTACAAATGCCTTTTTATATCGTTATCACTGAACAGTGGAGGTTGTTTTAATTCACTCCCTACACAGCAATGAAAACCAGAGGTGATATTCTCTTTATCCTGGTGGACCAGCCCGTCCTACTGCCACCCTCCCAAGGCACAGACAGGCTCTCACACACAGCACTGATGTGCCTGCTCATGCATTATTCCTTGTTGGGGCTGGAGGAGAATTTCTGTCTCATGAGACCCTGGTGCCTCTGTTATCCCTACCTGGCAAGCTCCATCACACAGCAGATATCGGGGAGAGGCATAGCAGTCAGTGGGGAGAAACACTATATGCTCTCCTCCTCTTTGCATCTCAGGAGAGACACTGGAGGAGGGATTCTGTCTCTGACAGCAGCTGACAGCCCTGATCAATAGCTGCTGTTTAAAAAATATAGTAATTAAATTATTAGAGCTTTCTTGCAACAGACTGCCTCCTCCAACCAGACCCTTGCAGAATAAGATGCTCTCTGCAGGCTCCTTCCCCATTTAATATGCAGCAAGAGGAGAGGTCCAGGTGCTCTGTATTCTCAGAGGACCAAGTATCACGCCACTATGGGATTAGTGATAAAAGCTATGGGGTTTATTCCCCTGCAAAACCATTATTTCCCAAGCAAAATGGAACGTGTTAGGGCCACACAGATCCCTAGGAAATAAAAGGTTTGTTTGCTATGCTGAAAACAGAATTATGTTGTTTAAAAGGTTTGCATCAAAATGTTGCCTACTACATATTTTTCTATTCTCTCCCATCAACCAAATTACAGACTGACTTATTTATTTATTTGTTTTAGTGGGGAGGGCAAAGGTGATGTAATGATCCACAATTTTCCCCAAACATGCTATCCATATTTTATTAACTAAATAAATTATTTAAACATGTTCACTTACACACATGCCTCCTCTCATACACATGCCTCACATTCTTGCCAGTGCAGCCTACCTACGTGTAATGAGATGCTCTTCTCTGGATCTTTTCGCCCAATCAGACTGTAATTAAGTCTATGAAGATTCAGGTAAATGTGCAAGATGCCTGTTTAATTAAAAATGAAAATGAGGATTTAAGTATCAATTTGTGTTCTATTCAATTATCTGCAAGATTCGTAGAGTGACTTTACCTTTCAGAACCCTTTAATTCAAAAAAAAAAAAAACCAACAACAACAAAAAGCACAAAACTGAATCTAGACTACCTAAATTCATATTTCCATATGGCACAATTGCTTCCATATGCACAAGAAATGCAGATATATTACAGAAAGTCCTATGAAATATAAAAGGTTTGCATCAATTCATGGAGAGCAAAAAAAAACAACAACACCGCTGTCAGAACACAGCAGACTGAGTCAATGTATAGCTTGCATATGGAAACAATGACATGATTGTTTACTCACTGGTTTAATGATATTCACTTTCTCCTAATAGCAGTGTTGAAAATGTGAATGCCAGATGTTGAGCCTACAGCGCAGAAGCGACAAACACTGGAAGGTCTATAGAAAGGAATTTATCCTGACATTAAAATATAGCATAACTCTTCAGTTTATTAATGCTGTGTGTGTTGCTATTTTTTTTAAATTATATCAAGAAAAAATGTCATGTCTGCAGTTTAAATTTCCATATTTTATAACAATTCAGCAACAAATTTACATATTTCCTGGAATCTGCAGATATAAAAGCGGTAAAACACTCCAGGCATTATTAGATAGTAGATTATAACCCATTACTATTGTTTCAATTAGCAATGTAAAAGTGACCTGCAGTGTTCAGATGACCCACTAATGGATTTAAATGCTTTCAAATATTAATGCAGGTTTTCTAAAGACGAATCCCGAACCCATTATTCCTGGAATAACCGTGAGCTGAAAAGCTGGCAATGATTGTGCATTATGTGGAAAGGCTCATGGTTAATTAAATGAATACCTAGCATTACACTGTTCACTTTAGTGCTACAAAATTATTTCTCATTGATTTTTACATTCTGAGCCTGTGATTCAATTTACTTCTGCAATTTGTGTTGTTGTGTCAATAAAAGAGAACTGCTTGAAGATGGGAGCATTAAAGAGGGATACATACATTAAGACCCAATGAAAAACGTAGTTTTCCTATTTTTTTCCTATTGAAGCATCATTTGTAGGCATCACTTTGTTATGTATTATTAATATATTTTTTGTTTGTTTCCATCTGCTCTTTCTTCATTTTTATATTCAGGAACTGGAGTGTTAGTGATTGCTTAAGGGTGAGTAGCTAATTTTTCAGTAACAAGTTCTCCCACTATCAAGAACAAAAGCACCATCAACACTAGTCTGTTATTTCATGTTAAATGGACTAGAAGGGCTCAATTCATCAAAGCAATCATCCTGGAGAGTCAGGGAGTTGTTAATTTGGCAAAAACGTGAAGTTGAATTTTTAAGTTATTAAAATGAATTCTGAGAAGCGGCTCAAGATTTGGAATCAGAGCAGGATGACATTTAGGAAATGCCCATTCAGTTTCACGTAAAATGTTGCCCAGAATAAGGGGGAGAAATGCTTTCCGTAGAGATGCCCACTGAAGAAAGCTGTGAGTAATCTCTCTGGTGGGTCTTAACACTTACCTGATGCTATCTAAAAACGGGCTTGTGAGCTACTTCTGCACAGTTTCTATCATTCGGTTTATAATGCTCTCAAGGATCTCAGGTCTCGGCCACCTGTGAGTATTTGCAGAGTGCATACATTTTATAGCATCTGAAAATATTTTAAATTAATCCCATTTATCCTTATGTTCTGCTTTGTGCAACATGTATGCAGTAACATTTGACACAACTTTCTCCCAGGACGTTAAGTAAATTTGATCCCCAGGGCCAGAAAGAATTGAGGAAACTGAGTATTACATGTCAGACTGAGACTTCTGCAACCCCAGGCAGACAGGAGTCAGCGTTCATGATAGACTTGAGCAATAGCAAGATCTTAACAGAAAGGCACTTGTGGTTCTCCTTCTGTTGCTTTGTACCTAAATGACTCATCTCACAGCCGTTATTATTTTCAGGGTAAGTTTTTGAAATGAGTGCTTGAATCTTAATATCTATAAATCAGGGAAAATCAAGAGTAATTCCGTTAGGCTCAGTGGGACTGTAATGATGTAGAATCAGTTTTGGTTGAGAAGAGTATCAGGCCCACACTGTTCATTGTGTGGCACAGTCCTGTAATCACTTACTTGCATGAGTAATGCTGTCTTCAGGAAGTTCACTGAGTTCAATCAGATTATTTGCATGAGTAAGCATCTCCTCATGTGTGTGCACCCTATTTTCATACATTTAATGCCTCCAAGAGGGAGACTAACTATCATCAGCCAGCATTGTGAAGAAACAGCAAATGTAAAGCCCTCTAATGAACATGTAAAAAAAGTGAATTAAATTAGAAATATTACAAATATACAAAAAGCAAAGGGGACAAATTTGTTTTTGCCTCAGGGTACTGCTTTTCAGAAACCAGAAGGTGTGGCAGCAAATCCTATTCAAAGTTAGGATCGTTATAATCTCAGATAATTAAATGGCTAGGGAGTTGTTTTGTGTTCACCAGCTAGGACAATGCATTCCCAACTAAAATGCACTTATGTGTAGCCTCACTTAGAGCATTAGCCATTACTTGAACCTTGACCATGAACACTCAGTGTGGCAGTAGCCAGTTTTGCATCTAGACCCAGCTAAATGAGGATACATGCTGGCGATATGGATTAGAGATTTACTCTTTCTGCTGGCAGACAAAAATCAAACAAACAGAAGCTTTGCAACTGGCTCAACTGGACAAGAATCTGTCTCTCATTACTAAAGCAGCCCTGAACATAATTAAAAATTTCCTGCAAAGTGGGAGCACTCTGTCAGGATTCTTAGGATGTAAGAATTTCATTCTATGGTATTATCCGTAGGTAAATAACTACTTACGCACCTTTTGTTTTATGTATGGTAATGTCATTTAGTCTTTAAAATGTGAAAAAATCTCCTAGCCACTATGTTTCTGCAATTATTTCATTCTCATTTTATCACAGTCTGCAATGCTGTTTCCTTTTCTTTCCTGCTTCACAGAAAAACTAAATACAATTATATACCTCTCATTGTGCTGTCCATTATTCTATAGAGTACAGTGAACTAAACTCACTGTTTTGGCTTGTAGAGAGTAGTTTCCTGGCTCTGAACTGAGCTGTGTTATAGTTGCACATGTGTTGGTTGTAAGAAGGTTGCACTGGGTGAGATGCTGTTCAGAGACCTAAGGGTAACTGAGACTGCATGTCCCTAGGAATGACACAATCACAGATAAGATCAGGTAGGCACACCTCCATTAGTATCAAGATGAAATTTAGGACACATATGAACAGGGCAAAAATTCTCATTTTCTAGGCTACTGAAGGACCTACTTTTATGCAGGTAGACAGCCCTATCAGTGAGTTACACAGTCACGGTCTGTTTTCTCTGGTCCTTATTTTGTGTCTGGACAACTTTTGTTTCTTTCTATTCAATGGTTTAGCTTCAATAATAAGGATGTTTCTGGAGGTAGAAAAATAATAAACAGAAGATCTGATAGTGATAGATCAAGGAGGAATGGTTTAAAACTGAAAGATTGGAGATTTAGGTTAGATGTTAAGAAGACACTCTTGACTGAGATGGTGGTGAGGCACTGGCACAGGCTGCCCAGAGAGCTGTGGTTGCCCCATCCCTGGAGGGGTTCAAGGCCAGGTTGGACCCTGGGCAGCCTGAGCTGTTGAGTGGCAGCCCTGCACATGGAAGGAAGTTTGGAACCAGATGATCTTTGAGTTCAACCCAAGCCATTTCATGATTTGATGACCACAAAACTAGGTGTCCTTTTTCTCAAGCTGGTGCGCTGAGCATCAGGGCACCCTTCTGCAGTCCTCCTTCAGTAATCATTTCTATAATCAACATATGTGCCCCACACAGCCTCTAAAGAATAGCTGGGACACCATATTCTTGGTGGAGATTCTGAATCATGTGTAGACATAGTTTTAATATTGTCTTACTCAGGCATATAAAAAGATTGAAACGAAGCACCTGATTCAACTGTGCCGGATTTCAGACATCTCTCTCTACTGCACCTTCTCCTGGCTGACATATTATCATCCAGGTCTACTTATGCATCTAATGCTCCAACTTGAAGCAACTGTGTGGAGACTTTAGATCAGCACATAAACACTTTGGTTCTGGGATTTGGTGGATGTCAAGAGACCAGCAGAGAACGTTCACAACCATCTTTCTCTAGCTGAAATGAGAAGCATGGAATGAAGGGGATCTTCTCTGTCCACACACATAGTATGGATGTCTTCCAAGCTGTTTTCTTTAATGTTGCTGTTAGCAGAGAAGGATATGAGCAACAAAATCCTGTACAGTTTAATTCACTCCTGCTTTAGTGATGCTTTAGTGCCAGATCAGAGATGGTGCAATAAAATTAAAGATATAAAACTTCATATTCCTTAAAGTCTGTATTCCCCAAAGTTAGAAATGTTAATATAATTGTAAAAATTAATATTGACCATCTTGACTGTTTTTGTTTTGTTTTAGAAATAAGCACTGCTTTTAATAGTTGTTCATGCAATCATAGGTTTCCTACTTATTGTTTTAAAAGGAGAATTTTGCCAAGGCAAGACAACAGAATTTAGTCCTATTTATACAAGTGAGTGCTCTAAGTACTCAAAATTATTCTGTAAAAGCTATACTGTCTAATTAACTAGACTGAAACAGAAATTATTATAGCAATAAAGAATTAGAGCACAAAAAAGAATTCTAGAAATTTGTTGTGGACTACCATCACCATGTATGGATTATGCAACTGCGAGTAAGTCATTTGAATAAATATTTGCTTACCAAAGTACTAAGTGTAGCTGTTGAGGACTAAAAGAGTATCCATTAAAATTACATATCTTTAATAAAAAATAAATAAAATAAGTCAATAGATTGGACAAAGAACATAGGAAATATTTGCAAATTAGGAAAACCAGACATCAGTTACATTTGCAAGATTTGCTACTAATTATTCCTTATAAGAGATGTAACTGAATTTGGAAGAAATTATGAAAAAAAAAAAAAAAGAAGAGGAAACTACAGGATAAAAGATTTTTTTATACTAAGATAAAAAAAAGTCTGAAACTGCATTTTATGCAAAGCTTGAAGTGAATTCAGATCTTTTGTTATGGTTCACATATTTTCAGCTTCTCACGTTTAATCATAACAACCTCCTTGTGGTTTAATTATGATCAGAGTTCTGAAGATGATTCAACCACTTTCACTGAGAATTTGACTTGCATTGATCAGAAAAAAAATATATCTCCAAGTCTTAATTAACCATTTAACTGAAAAACGTTCCTTTCTTGAGGCTGCCTTATACTATGATAAACTAAAGATGTGTAAGCTGTGAATCATAACCTAGAAAAAGCAATAGCTGCTTTTGGTCTGTGAATAAGATTTCATTTTAGTATGCTGGTAGGAGATTAACCCCTTTGTACACAAGATTTTGCAAAGGTTTCATACCAGAATTAATCGGATTTGGGGAAGAAGTGGTGGGTAGGTACTACGTACAATTAGTAGTCTTCAGGTGTAGATATGTTCTACAAGGAGCTAGTCCTTACAAAAACAAGTATGGGATTTTCAGGAATGTTTAGTGTGGCTACATTACCATTTGAATGAGATGGGTCCAGGGGAGGTGAAGGCCGAATACTTAGGAAAATCCCACCCTCTACACACGAATCCTCTTGACTACAGCACAAGTAGAAGAGCAAGCCCTCCAGGGTATTCTGCTGCAATTTGCCTTCAGTATTTAAGCCTAAAATGAAGAAAATCTTTCATCTGTGGCAAAATTTGAGCACAATTATTAGAGCATTTATTATTTATACGCAATTTATTAGGTCACAATTAGGACTGCTTAAACCTTTTCTTTCTCAGGGACTAATTTTGATGTCTTGACTGAACCAAGTTCAGGTAAATTTTGCACAATAAAAATTTATTTTTATTTCTCCTACATAATGTAAAAGAGAAAAAGTATAGATGTCTGAATGTATTTCTGAGATCATCACGCACTGAAAAACCTCAAAAAAGCAACTTGAAAGGGGAAGGCACACTGCTGTAAAACACTCCCAACAATTGATTCTGTACAACTCTTCCATTTGAAAAATTCTCGACCACTTAATAATGTTAGCTTTAAATCAAGCAAAACTGCGGGAAAATAAAAACACACTCGCTTACTCACATGAGGAAATTCAGCAAGTAAAATCGTGTGTTTTACATAAATATTCAATGAGCACACATGTGCTTATCACGCATTGACCCAAACTTCGGATGCACAATACAGAAGTATAAATTCAAAAATCTGTTCTTATTTGTATGAGAATGAGGCTTTTAACAAAGATTCCCACTTCTGCTAATCCCTAAGTCTTAAGGACGCTGGAAAGGAATTTTTGTGTATGCTGAGATCTGTTCTCTGTTAATATTTAAATTCTTCAGTTTCCAGTCTTAATAGAAATCATCCAACATGCGCAATACAGAGAATTCTGTACTGAGAAGGAGCTGCTGGACATTATCACAAATTCCCACCTTGGCAGAATTCTCAAGGTGTCAAGTCATAACATCTTAATCAAGTGCAGATCTTGAAACCTTAAATAACCACTAGTGCCTTTGAAAAAAGGCTGAAAAAATGCATGAATGAAGGAAATGTAAAATTTGACACTATTTTCAGAAAATGAGTTTATTTTGTAATTTAAAATAAAAGCTGAAAATTACATGGAAATTAGTGTACAGCGACCTTATTTGAGGTAAGATTAAACTGCTGCTATGTCAAAATTTGTTGTTGATAAGGAAGCTCAAATGTATAACACTATGTTGAATTTTGCCTCCCTTTCACTCAGAAAGTGTATTCATTATAATAAATTTACACTTTACTATGTAAAATTCATTCATATAGCCAGAAGCTTATAAAAAGAATATAGACTAAAGAGCAAGTTGCATAATGAGATCTAATCTATGTAAAATAAGTCCCAGAAGAAATGTCCTTTACTTTGATCATATCCCTTGAAACAAGATCCCCCGCTGGAAACCACAATAAAATGAGAGCTTGGGAAAACTCGCCTGGCAAGCAAGTTAGGTTTTTAAAAACAAAAGCTCGCCAATCCCACTGACCTCATGATCCCAAGCAAAATGTAATTAAGGCTAATAAAATCTTTCAGACTCCCTAAGGCTGATTGAGCGAATAAAGATTTCGGGGAGCTCGCTGGATGCTCCTGAGCCCTCCTCTTTCCTCCTGTGCAGCCGAAACAGGTACACTGCCATGTGCAGGAGAAGAACTGGCATCTATTTGGGGGGAAATAACCATGTAGGGATGCCCTTCTGCACAGAGACACACAGACTAACAGGAGCCTTAGCAGCTCTGGGTCCTGGAGTGTTCTGTTGCTGCTCAGTGACTCTGATTTCACAGGGGCAGTCTATTTCTCTTCACTGCAAGCATGGTGGGTGAATCTCCGCTTCTGGGAGATTATAATGCTATATTATCTTTTTTTAAGTGTTTTGCTGTTCCAGGAGGAAAGGTGTTATGCAAATGCAAAATCTCCTTGCTGTGAACTGCAGATTTTGAAGGATATGTGGTAGTGGTCTCTGGTTTAAATTACCTGCCCATGTCTGGAAAGAAAATAAAGCTCATGTATTTCTTCAGCAACAGTATTTTCTAACTATTGTGTGTTAGTTCATCATACAATGAAACATTTAATAGTGGCTTATCAGGGAACCACTGATGTACTAATAAGGAAATCAAATAGTTCATATAGAAATGTATAATTTTCCTCCAGATGTGACAGCCATTCTGAGAGTGTTGCTGCACAGACACTTTGGAGCACCCATCAGGACCAAGACAATGACTGCTTCTGGGTGCAAAGCAGAAGCTGGAAGTTCCTATGCACTGCTGTACTTCTCAAGGCTCATGGTAGAATCACATGTCCATCAAGGACATCAAGGCTGACACCAACTTTTGGGGACAGCTGGAGTCGAGGAGATGTAGAAAGATTGTTGGTGGAATGTTGCAGGGGTTTCCGTGGCTTGTCCCTCAAAGCTTTCATGGAAGATAGGATTTGCTCTTAGTTTTGCTGCTCTCTTGCCAGTGGCTCATCACCCACAGAAACAGTTGGTCTTTCAGAATAGGATGTACAGGGTCTAGAGAAACCCGCTGACCCCACCACACCAATCCTGCACCAGAGATATTCCCCACCACCCCAAATAGATATGTATGACTCTGCCAGCCTTTCCATAAGCCGTCTTTCCCTGCCCTTCCCTTGTCCTCTCAGTGTAAAGGAGGTGCTTTGCTCTCTTGATAACCCCAAAGGAAAGGATGAAAGTTGTTTGCTGTCCCTCTGCCCCTAAAACACATGAACAACACTGACTGGTCATTGAGGAAGAAATGATGAAGAATAGTAATTTTTACAACATTTCTTTGATAGCTTTCCCCCCCATTTGGCTTCATTTCATATATACATGAACATGTTTACGAATATTATTATTGAGCCTGTGTTATGTAAAGCTTATCTAATGTATGATTTGCTTTAAAGACTGTTAGAAGAATGGTTTCTGCATAATAAAACCTCAGGAATACACAAGTGATCTTAGCAAATACAGTATGACTGCTGTGTGGTTTCCCATTGCCTTTGTAGTTTCTAAGACACTATAACATTATTTAATTAGCTAAAATTTCCTCTCTCTTGAGGATGGAAACTCAATGAAATGTCAACAATGCTGTCAGTCTGCTTCAGGCTAAACTCATTACACAAAGGCTCGCGATAAAAATAGTCCAAGACAGATTATTTCATTGCAAAACATAGGCCCACACAACTTATGCCTCAAAAACCAGATGTGGAAACCATGCAAGTGCTCCATTTTGGGGTTAATGGGACTGTTAAGTTCCACCAAGCAATTATAGATGCTATGTACTTTCATTGTTTTATGTATGGCTAACAAAAAGGAAAAAGAAAACCATTAAATCCTGCTAATGATTTCTCACAGGCTGTTTACTGAGGGGCATTCTTACATCAGTCAATGGCTGATATAAAATCTATATCCTTGCTTTAAAAATTCACCTTTTTCTGCACCTGAGAAAATGAGAGAGACAGTATTTTAAGTAAAATATGGTGAGAAACAAGGAAAAAATTGTTTTGCTTAATCTGAATTATAACTGATATTTCAGAATACATGTGCTCATTACTAAGCATAATAAAATTTGGCATTTTCTATTGTCAGAAGGTTTATAAAGGCTAAATTTCTTGATTTATTTAAATAGACAGATAGGAAAGAGCAAACTACAAAAACAAGTGCTATATACTGAAGGCATGTGAATTACCTCCTTCCCAAGGATAATGCAAATTAGAAGTATGTAAAGCTTTGTCTGCACCTGGGATCTTTAATGAGTATAAAGAAAAATCAGACGGAGATTCTCCTGGGAAAAGAGAGGATCGTTATTTGAATAACCTGCAGTGAATTCTAATCAATGCAACGTGACTTTGAAAATGAATGTGGTCTTTCAACCCGCTGTACATGAGCCATAATATTAATCATAACTTCATGGCACAGTAAAGCCTATGACAAATGGTTATTCAGTGGACTAACGAAAAGAGCATTCATAGTGGGAGGAAGGTAGGGGCCATATATCCAGCAATTTTTTCTTGTTGTTTGCAAAAACATCTGTCTGAATATATATATGCATGTATGTGAACGTGAGTGCATGTGTGCAAGCTCATATGTCATATGTGTGTGCCCTTGGTTTACAACAGAAGCAGAAAACAGGTTTGTTTTCCTTCAGGACTGACATGAACAAGCAGTGTCGTATCCTGTTATGCTTCAAAGAGTATTATCTAGCGTTACACTATTTAACACGAAGCTTGGGATCTTTTTTTTTTTTAGAAACAAGGCTTCCTGGATACACTAGTCATATATCTGCTGGTGTTTGAAGCCTCTCCTCTGCCTCTAAAAGGCTGGAGGTAATTTGTGTATTCTCTCCACTACTAAGCTTTGTTCACGTTCCTATATTTGTAGGAAGAGATTAACATAAAGCATGGTTCACTGGCTGCAAAGTAGAAACATGATGCTGATTTACTTACCCAGAGCACAAACAGAACTTTTACATTTATTTTTAGTTTCAAGAATTAAAATCAATAAACTTTTTGACATTCTCTCTATTAACATGTTTATATCAGTGAAACAAGCTGTGTCCAAAATCGGAATTTCAAAGAAGCTCATATAAAATAAATCAGATGTGTTTCATGATATATTTTAAGGAGCGAGTGCATATTTTACCCAGAGGGTTATTTATGTTAGTTACAGGGAAGTAAATATATCTTGTTTTGTTGATGTGATCTGGTGAGGATGCTCATACATAAGCAGTAAAATGTGACAAGTTCTGCCATAAATGCTATGCACCAACATGCACAATGAGATTTTTTTTCTTCCTGCAGGAGGAATTTGTCACCTTTGGTGGATTCACGCCCTGGAGGTCTGCCGGGCACGGAGCTCCAGTGTGGCAACCTAGCCAGCATCACAATGTGTTGTGTTGTGTGGAGATAGCAACAGAATCTGTACAATGCTGATGTAGCCACATTAATGGATTCACATATAGACTAAAGTACAACTGCTGCCCATGGCAGCCCTCAGGCAAAAGCTCCAGAAGAGCACAAAGGCCTTGAAGGTTAAGCTTGAGATCTGTCAGTCTGGGATATGAAGAACACTGCTGAGTTAAAGGTCTTCCACTTGCAACATCTTGCCATCTGACCCCGGACACTCAAACTGATAGCAGGAACCTATCACATAATTGACAGTGATCTAGGGGAATAGAAGTTATCTTACCCATAGCTAAAAAATCAGAAGTGTAAGAAAACAATATCAGTAGACTAACAGAAAGAAAGGGTGAGTTGCAGTGGATGACTGGATGAACATGTTCTTGGAGTGCAAAAAAGCAAACAAAATATTTGCCTATATATTCTATACAAATGCCTAGAAGACTTGGCATCACAAAGTTTGTTGAGTACTGTTTTTGTTGTCGATGTTGTTAAATCATATCAGAAAAACAAAGAGTCACAAAGTTATTAGGGTCTGAAGGAGGTGCTGGTTGCAGAGATCAGTCTAAGTAGCTTCCTTAGTTAAAGGGTAGGGCATGATTTTATCACAGTGCATTTCTTTGGGCAGATTACTTAAAGAGGAGGAATGTTTAAATTAAGAAACAAAGATCTGAGAAGTTGCAAGTTTTAACAGTAAGAATAATTATTCTTTGAAATAAGCATTGAGAAATGAATTCAGTTTTCTGCAAATTCAAATTTTGAAGAGAAGATTGGATAGCATTTTAAAGCAGACGTCATAGCTTCTTTGGAATTTGTGGGTGTGATGTAAGAATTGTTTGGCAACATTTCACGTTCTACATTAATGCAAGTCAACTAAGATGATAAAAACTGGGAAGATGTTCTTATAAGATTGCTTCTGCCTTTCCCCATTAATACCAGCCAGTCTGATGCATACTCTGTTTTAACAAGTATCATGGCATCCCCATAGCTGAGCCTGATTGAGTTAGTTGAAAGAATGCTCAAGCTTTAAAAGCCTAACAAAAAGTTCAAGCTTTCTTGAGGATTTATGGAGAAGGATGACATAAGCCGTTCAGCAGTCACAAAGAGGGACTGCCATCAGAGTCTCCCAGTTGTTTTCTTGTTAGTGCCTGTGGTCATATCTGTTTTGAACTTGAAGTAAAAATATTAAGGCTTGTTGTGGTATCTGGGAAGACTGAGTCTCAATATTGTGCTGTATTGTAAAGGGCTCCTTCGGCTTATTTGCATTTTGTACTGTGAACATTAACCATTAACTCTAGGTTCTCTGTTGCTATTTTTAAATATTTTAATATTCTATGTTTTAACCCGAGGAAGATATTATTTATCTATAAGAAGGGAATAAATAACTACGGTGGGGGAATATGCAACTCACACTCATCTTGCAGCAGCTTGGAGCAGCTGAAAGTCAGGCTGTCTTCTTGTCAGGGGCATAGACTTAAGCCATCAAATGGTCTTTGCACAGCTTTCATGCCAGATGATCAGTTTCTCAGAGGAATAAAACTCGGTAGCCTGATTGTTCAAGGACAAGCGGGGAGTTTAAATCCCTCGGGGACATTCAGGATTTCTTCTGTGCTTTTCTGGAGGGCAACAAGTTCCAGTTGAATTTCAGTAACAATGAACTGGTTATATTCCTCTCTTTTGGGTAAATTACTGATGAAAAAAATGGATGGACATGGAGCATGAGAAGAAAAGGGAAAAAATGTATTTCACACTTTTTCCTAACTCCATTTTATCTTTATAGCTACAAATACATTGCTTTGATTGAAAAATATAAAATCCAAACCTTAGAATTTAACCATAGGTTTCGGATACATATCTTTGTCCAATTTCAAAACAAGGCAGACTTTCACAAACGTACAGTATTCCTGGCTGAATTTGGATAGTCTGGAATAATAACAGCATTTTTTCAGACCTCCAGTGTGGACGATCTCCAGCTTGCCTCTGTAGTCTTCAAGCATGATTTTCTTTGACAGACAGTAAGGATGGTGCCACTTTCTTGAGGTACCTTTTGTTTGCTTTGTTTGCCATTGTGTTTCACTTTTTTCTAAGCTAGCCAGATCTGAAACCTGAATTCACTAGGACAAAAATTTCACCAGCTGGGGCTCCAACTGACTGATCCGTGTTCTTATTCCCTATCTCAGGAAGAAGAGCTTTGATATGATAACTAAAAAGAATGGTGCCAGTAGAATAAGATGATTAAACTAGGTTGCTCATTCAATCAGATTTCTGTCTAAGCCTAATTAATTGGAAGATGGTTCTGTTTTTGTTTGGATATTTATGGTACCAATAAAAAAATTGATCTTTGGTTGTATATATCTTCAAGTACAAATTTTGTAAGAAATTTGTAATTATGGCTCATTTTATTTAATCCACTCCGTAAGAATTAATAGGGAACTGGATTTTAGACAGAAAAAAACTACCTGATACTTGAAAGAAAGTATAGGAAAAATTAAGCATCTCTATCAATTTGCAAACACTTCAAATGTAATTTCCAGTCTGTGCTACTGGTTTCATTTCTGATAAGGTACAGAATTTGCTGTAAGAATTATATTTTCAAATCGTTTTGATGCTACATCAGCTTTGGAAGGCCCTTAGGAGGACTTCCAGCATGCCTGTTTGTGGATGTCGTACATGTACAAATTGGCATTGAATGGAAAATCATTAATTCAACAGAGAGAAAACTTGAGTCCCAGTAAAGTTCCAGAGTCTAATAGCTGAATTTGACGCAGGCAATACCACCCATGAGTTTTAACTGTATTTTCACACTATTTGAAAGTCATCTGGAGTTATGAGTGAAAATAGTCCTTCCGAACAAGATAGGTCAAAGAAGAGACTTCAGCTTCATCCATCAGAGAATGAGAGATACTTTAAAATACTTCCACTGCAGTTTAAAATAGTTAAACTTTTTCACACATGCTTGGACAGGTGTTGTCTTAGATTCTCCAGTATTTAGCATAGGTAATGACCACCCTTGATTCAGGAAGAGAAAAAATACCTGAACAACTTTATGTGGAGAGCTGACCTAGTGCCTTCCTTCCTCCTCATTCCCCATTCTAACTTTCTTGATTCCTCAAACTCCTTTCAGAAGTTCCTCCTTCCGCTTCCACTATCACAAGAGACCTGCAGTTCTTGTTTTTGGCACTCAGATCCATACCAGAAAACCAGAATATCAGTACAGTAATAACAGCTGGCTAGAGCTCTGCTCTCTTCAGCCCTGCAGCTGTTCTCCCATGTCACTTTAACTTTGTCCACTTTACATTGTTGTAGTATACATGAGCTACAAAAATACATTATAGAAGTGGAATAGAACTGTGACACCTATTTCCTCTTGCTTCCTCGCTGTGGTCTTCTGTCACAGAAGTAAAAATAGAAGCAACTGTGGGGAGGGGATGTCATGTGGAAGTTGCCTGATATTGTATATCCCAGTGTGCACCAAGTGTGTCCCTGATTTCTCAATCTACTAAAAGAAACGGCCTCTTGCAAACATTGTTTAGATAGTTTGACTAATTGCCAGCATCAAATGAATAACAAACTGCTGTCAATAAAAGAAATGACTGTCCCTGCTAGTGACAGAGAAAACCGGTAGAATTAGACCCGAAAGAGATGGTAATACAAAGGTCATACATCTGATTTCAGTCACATAGAAGGATTATTGATTTATTCAAGCGTTACTGAAATGAAGATCTGGCTCATGGTTCAGGTGAGGATGGGAAGAAAGTGATTACTGCTATATTACAGGCCTTCCCTGTAGATATGGGGTATGGAAATAACCACGGCTGATCTTACAGGGAGTGCAGCAGATGCACAGCATCTGGTCTCTGGTCTCCAAGGCTACATCTATACTAGTAAACTAAACAGGCTTAGGACATGTCTAAGCACTGCTCTGTGAGATCCATATTGTTTAACCCTTACTATCAGCTCTGGCATTTGGCTGTTGTCAAGCAGTGCTGCCTGGGTCAGCAGGTGCTCCCCAAAGGTAGTGAGGATGATCTTATTCTAGGGGAGAAAAGAGTAAGCCATGAGCAGTATGAGCTGATCTGTGCCTTGAGTCTTGAGGCCACAGGAGGGGCCATTATTCTTCTTATTATTTTCACTGACATAGACTGAAAGAGACCCCTTATATATTTCTGAACCTGCTTAACTCCATCCACTGCATCTCATTTTCTATGTAAATAAAACAAATAACCCAAGTATTTTTCCCAAAGAAAGCTTAAATAATACTTAAATAATACCCCACACTTCATAACATCCTTTTGTCTTTTTGATGATGTGGGTAAGGGACCAGTTTTCATCCCAGATCTGGTCCCTACGCTTAGAAGAAAGCTCTTATCCACAACTGCAGCCCTTCAGCCACAAGACAAATGCACAAAAATAACTCCTGCTATAACTCCAGTGATTAAATTGGATGTGGTCACCACTTGTTCCCTGGGACACAGGACAAGGTGTCGGAACAGCATAAGTTCCCTTCCACACTATGTGTCAAACTCTTACTCCAACTTTAATGAACAGGATCTCATCACTGGACTTCTGGAATTCAAATTTTTAATTTTTTGTTATTATTATTATTTTGTCAAAGAATTTAGTGCTGTTATATTTCTCCACAGTCTCTGAGCATTTCCCATGTACAACAGACTGGTAAGAGGGAAATCCCTGGTGGATTTTCTGGATTCTTTAGATCTTCTTCTTCTGGGGGTTAATTTAATCAGGATTTTTAAAGAGATAATTACATTTTTACAACTTTTTTAAAAAAGGCAAAAATTTAAACCATTTTACACTGAAGAAATTTGGAAGATACCCAAGAATTCCTTTCAAAGTAACATCATCAAACAATATTCTCGTGTATCTGAGATTTAACATTTCAGATTCTTTCCTCTGCACCTTTTATTGTTCCTATTTACAGTGCACCTGAAACACATTGTGTAATTGGCAGAGAGCCCAGATTTTCCATTTAAGAACAGTTTGATGATTTCACTTTTTCTTTCGCTCTTTCTCTTTTTTTTTTTTTGAAAACAGCAGGTGCTCTACATTGTAAACAATGCCAGTCGCCATAATATTATTAGCTTTTGCATTTTTATTACATTTTTGCCTCCCTACATATTTTAAACTTCATTGCAAGGCATTTTTGGCATCAACTCAGAAAGCCTCTTATTTCATAAGGAAGATGGATACCGGTGAACACAGTGCTTTGTTGTCATTTATAATTAGAAAGAGTAAGATTTACTTAATCATTAAACCACCCAATATTTGTGGGTTTGTTTCTCATTTTCTTGTGATACAGCCACATCTGTCCCATGCAGTACATTAATTCCCTTTTCTGTAATATGGATTTTTCAAACATTTAAGCCTTCCCTCTTCATGGTATCAAAATCATCTTTTCTAACATTGCTTTCCTCCTCCCTATCACCTCACCTAAGATCCTGTGAACTGCATTTCACATTTTTCACACTTTGATGGGTCAATAGGCAGAACTGACATAGTCCAGTGGTTCTGCAATTACTCTTATTGTGTACTGAGAGTTTATATTCCACTGGTTATTAAAAATGTGTGCAAACAAATGGAGTCGAAGAAAAACAAATCAGAAAATCATTTTAAATGACATCCTGAAAAAAATCTGCATAAGAAGGACCAGATGAATACTCCAGAAATACAAATATTACAAGATAAGAATTTATGTGCAGTTGTTTTTTTTTTTTTTTTAAATGTGTGTTTACACAATTTCTAGATAGAGGAGATAACACTTAAAAAAAAAGATTTAGGCTAACGTCATGTGCAATAAATATTTATTGTTAGAATTATTTGTGGTTTCAATGAGGTCTTCATTAGCAAACAAAGGAAAAAAGTCAAGCTATTTTCATGTTTATACAGCAAGGATGTCTTTTGCTAAACTGCATTTTGAACTACATTTTTTTTCCAGATCAATTCAATAAGTGAAAACCCAACAGAGAACAGATGCAATATAAGAGCAATAAAGGGAAGTAAAAAAAATTAAAAATCCTTTGTTCTCCCTGCAGTACATCCGTAAATCTATTAGTGTTATTTTCCTTTCTTCTCTTTTTTGCATCCCAAGCCAGATCTCAAGTTCTCTGAAGCAATCCTTAATCAAGCTCCCCAAAGGCCTACGACTGCATGCAGCAATTTCTCCCCTGCTCTCAGCACAGATGTTTCGAGCACATTCCATTACACCTACATGCCATTACAGCTAATGGCTTATTCTGATGAAGAAAGCTGCTTTCTGCTCAGTGCAGCAAAGGGGAAAATAGCCTCCTGTACAGTTCGTACACGGCAACAATGAAATGTGGGGGCAGGTGGTACAACAGAACTCTCTAATGTTAATTACATACTGTATTACCCCCAAATTTGGCTGGTCATTAATTATGCTAATTTACCTTCCTGAAAATTAGCACCATTCATGTGAACATTTGAGCAGTTTTTCGTAAAATGTACTATGGCATAGTGGTTTGTAAACTTAAACCTCGTGAAGCACCCGGATCCAGGACTGCAGTGGCTGTAAGATGCAGTACAGGAGGGAGACCAGGCTGGTACAAAAGACCCCACGAGGAAAGGTGGGCCTACTGAGTGCCTCCTCTGTGACTTTGGCAGGTTGCACGTTGGTGCTCCGTGCCTCAGTTTCTATCTGTGGAAAATAACACCAGTCTCACACAGGCAAAAACTCCCACTGTTTGAAAACAGCACTTCGGCGCCTGAAGGACAATGATGGCCTGCTGCAGAACAGCAAGCCTCAGACTGCTGTAAGAGCTGGAGATGTGAGATAAACAGTCAAAACATTTTGCTCAGGCAGATAGTATTTGTCTGTCCTTAAGAAAAAAGATAAAATAATGGGCAGTTAAAATCTTACTTTGGAAGAAATGAAGAAGTTAAAGATAGCTATGTTCCGTAGTGAACCTTAAGAGATTCCATGCTTAGCTAGAGAAAATGGAAAATACGAAGCAAGAGAGTAAACAGCTCTTCTGACTCCTTAGACCTGTACAGGCAATTCTGCAATGATTTTTGGGGGTATATATTTAGATTACATTAGGTATCTACAAAGAGAGATGTAGTAGCTTCAAGTCTGCCTATACGTATTGATTGATTTTTTTTTTATTATTTAACTGTTCATAGAAAATTAATCTCTTTCTTCTTCTAATAAAAACTAGGATTTTTCTATATTGATTATTGGTCTAACAAAGTAAGGTATCAGAATTAGATTCAATTTGTTTTCCTATGAATTAAATACATTAAATCACTTTTCACTTGTGTTGAAATTGATTGAGTTTCAGAGTTAAACAAAATATCTTCTCTACGTTGCGAACTGTCTCCATTTCTTCCTCAAGGCTGCTGTTTTCTTCTATCCATCTCCAAGAAGCCATCATCATATTAACATAGATGACAATCTGGCAAGGAGGTGCTGATCAAAGATAAATTTCACACTCGCACTTCGCATTTTCTAATTACACCATCTGTGTCAGACTCTTTCGTGGCAGTTCTGCCCAATCTGTCAAATGCTGCATGCCTATGGGAATGCAGAGGAGCTGAGAAAATCGCCTCCATTTCCCCCACCAGCCGATCCATCACCCCAAACGGAGCTGGGTGGATATATTAGTCTAATTGGTACTGGAATGAAGGTTCCAGACTGCATATAAGATGAGGTGTTTGGGGGATGCAAGACATGAGATTTACAATTTGAATCATATTACAAGGCTTGCCCCAGCTTGTTTCATAGCAAGCTGAGAGCAAGCCATGCATGCAGTATCAGCATGCGGAGGGATAAAAAAAGAAAGAAAGAAATGAGGAATATTTAAAAACAAATCATGAATGAGAAGGTGTCTCCTTTCATTACTCTTGGCTTCTTCCAGACACACTAAATGAAAATGATTACCAGTAAGTGCAGATGAAAAGAATTCATCCTTGTATTATAATGTAAGGAAAATAAACATAAAGTATTATGTACTTTGACCTATGAGAGATGGCTAGATATATTCTAATCAAGTTTGATCCATTAAATCCAGCAGCTCTATCAAAATTGGGTTGGATCCTTTCACACTGAACATGCATTGCTTCCTATCCATCATGCATAAAATTAAGTCACAGAATGGGAGAAGCTGCAGCTTTTCTAGCAAGGCTGGAATTTAAAATTATCTACTTTATGGGTCAGCTTCTTTGGGAAAATTCATCTGAGCTTTGTACCTATGTGTGAAAAAATTGCAAACTACTGTTGCTGGGTAAATCAAATCTGGGGTAACATCTCTGCCCCTATGCAGTCACATTTAGAAGTAAAAATGATCTGCAGTTCTGAGTGTGTGAAGAATGGTGTGTCTGTGTGTACTGAGATCTGCAAGAGAATGCAAAAAATGGTGTGATGGAAAGAAATTTGATTGTACATTAATACTGACTACATGCAGAAATTGTGAACCATATCTGGGGTGTTATGACATGACATCTTAGTACCTTTGCACACACCCCGTTGATTTTAAACTTCACATTTCTGTTTTCTACATAAGAAATGCACCATGGAGATAACACTCACGTACATCTCATACATATGTGAGTTTCTAGGCTTGAACTCAGGTTCCCATCCTTTTTGGATACTGCCCTCAGCATAAAACTGCTTCACCTAAAGATTCTTTAAAGTTAACGTATTTAAAATGAAGCAGAGAAAAAAAAATCTATGGTTGGATTAAAGAACTCTATTTTCAAACCTGCTTTTCTGAAGAACATAAGAAGCAGGGCTCAAACACATTGCTTTGTGTTTCAAACTTTGGTTTGTTTAGTACAGAGCCAAAGGCATCACTGATGCAAGAATGATGTTGGCCTGCAGCAGCCGCGGAGTAACGCTACCTGAGCACAATACTTTTAACACCCTTTTCTGCATTCAGAGTGAGCTGGGGAAAGCTGTTCAAATATTCATAAAGGACAGAAGACAAATATTTGGCAACTCCCAACATTTCAGTGCTAAATCATTTAGTAAACACAGGCTAACAGCATTAACACAAGATCAGACAAAACTGCCCAGCACCACTTAGGGCTAGGTCAGCTGAAAGTAACCTTAATGCTGTAAATCAGGCTTTTACTGCCACATATTTGACTGAACTTGTGTCTTTACTTGAACTTTTGAATTTTTCCCTTTCAAAGAAACATAGAAGACAGCCTCAAGGTGGAATATGCCAGAATGACTCCACTTCAGAGGCACAATCAATGAACAGCAATTATCTCAGATATATTCGAGCTTTTTATAGACAAAGACCTTTGTCTGGATGGGTGCTGCGTAACATAATGTGTCTGTATAGGCTACTTCTCTTTCCCCTGTGCATTTTAATTACACTGACAATTTTTTTTTCTCCCCAAATAGCTATGAACAGAATTTCAATTACACTTATTCATGAGTGTGCAGTGCTCATCCCTGCTTCTGTGAGCCTTGCACACAGGCACTGAGGAGGAGGCTGAGAGCTACTGAGAGGCAGGCTGGTGTCTGCTGGGGATGCTGCAGAAACCCTCTGCTGCTGGAGGGTCGAGACGGGGCTGCAGCCTCCATCAATATGTTTGTCAAGGGATTCACAAACAACTGAGGTACACGACTGCCTGAGGATGTGGTATACGCTGCAAGGACCCTTCCATGCAGGTCCCCATGGGGCTGAGTCCAAGGTGCAGAGCGGGATGGGTGTCCCTGAAAGCCCGTCACAGAGTGCTGGCACTGAGGGGAGGGTAACTGCTATCCTGAGGAGCATCTCTGTTCTGTAGGTCCTTCAGTGCACAAGGAAAGCAGCCCACCACATTTTTTAGAAGGCCAGGAGTTGGGGCAGAGTCTTCCAACAAGCTTCTTGTTTCTATTAGGTGAAAAGCAGAGGACTGTATGTTAGGAGAAAAAACTAGGTCCTGAAGTACAGTGGCCAGAATTCACCTTCTGCTGCATTTCCCAGCACTGCAGTAGCCTCCTTGCCCCCTCCAGAGGTCTTTTATATCCTCTTGCCTTTTCCTATTGCTGACTGTGCCACACACCATCCTCAATCCCCAGCACCAAGCACACAGATTTGTGGTTTTGGGGCCAATGGGCCAGCAGAAAGTATATGAGCTAGGTTTATACCTCCCTGTGAAGGGCTCCCATCTAAGTTTTATTCCCCCTTCAGCCACTGAACTTCAGAAAATACATGGGGGCTTCTCATCTTTGAGAGAGAAATTCCTGTCTTGGGTTACACTTGGCCTGGGAGTCCAAAAGTTATCAGCAATGGGCAGGCATATTGAGGCAGCGTGGTTGTCTAATGATGACAAGAAGAAGATCACAGACAGAGAAAATCAGAGAAACCTCCTTCTGGAGAGCTGTGCAACAGTATTGACAAGGTGAGAGTGTGTCAGCAAAATCGGTAAGAGTACAATCAGCATAAACAGCACCAGTTAAACACCGCAGGGTGAAGCTGCGCCAGTGTGCATACATAAAGAGCAACTGTTTGTGAAGTGGGAGAAGCTGTAACCGTCTCTCGTATGAGATGTCTCTCTGCAGCCAAGGACATATTGACATGCTTGGAAAATCCCCCTATTCTCTGCAAGGAAGCCCAGGCACAAACTGTCTGCTGTGGGAACGCCAATGAACCTTCAGGCAAGTCTTTCAAAAGTAAATAAACATTAAAGAAGAGATTTTTTTGGCTGCTCTTTGTGCCATTGGAAAAATACTACCTGTTTGTTTAAAACACAGTCTGGAGGGAAAGTTCTGGTGTCATCATAGCACTGATGCCCTGTCACTGATACCCTTCCACAACACCACAAGATGGATGCATATAGGAAATATCCTGGTTTCCTGAAAATACGTTGTGTTCTCCAGAGGAAGGAAAACAGATTTATTCTTTCTGTGAAATTGGAACAACCTGCTTATGCAAGTGACATGAAAAGTGCTTTCTACTACTTTCTGGTGCTACAGGCCATGCAGAACCAGTCTGGGTTGAGCAGGATGGGCTGCAAGGTGTTCTTCACACATTGCCTGAAGGATCTTTACCAGCCACTGCTTGAGCCAAGGGAAGTCCATACTCTCTGGAGACATAGAGGCTGTGCATGCTGCACTGAGACAAACGAGCTGGAGAAACCCTTGTTATAGGTTCTGATGATAGGTGAGAGGGAATGCAGACTCACATTTATAGAAATTGCTCTACATTTGTAAAGCAAACAGGTATGACACTAAAATCAGTGCTGTGCAGCTGTCTTCAATCTGTGTTGAGTGGCTCTTGAAGGCTCCTTTCAGAGAAGGGCTGTGCTCTCAGTGGAGACAGACAGTTTTTCAGAGCTTATATGGCTGCAGCCAGTAAGTATATGTACCATTGTGGTTGAATAAATAAATATCCTCTAAAGGAACCTGGTTCGGAAGAGTAAAATAATTAAGAAACATGAAAAACATTACTGTCCATATTCAATTAACAGCTGAAGTATTGTTAGAAAGACAGATCAGTCTGGAATGATCTGACTAAAAGCAACAGTTTAGATAACTTGTCTGATAATGGCATGCACACATCCCATAAAGGCCTGGCAATCCCATATCATTAAGCCTTCAAGGACAAGCATGATTGATAGCTTGTAGTACCAGTACCTACAGGAAACAGCTCAGATGGAAAAACTCCAATGTGTGCCAGTAAAGTAATTACCTGGGATGGCGGCTACGCCATGTGGTTAGACAGGACTAGGGCAGACACTGCAGTGTTCTGAACACTTCCCTGGGCACCTCTGAAAAGCAGCTTTGTGCACCAGCAGCTGAGGTGGCTCTTTACATGTTACTCTGCACATATCGTACTGAGCTTCAAGATCAACGTCTGCCCCTTTTCAGTATGTCTGCACTACTTTTACACAGGAAAGGAATATCATGTCCATCTACAGTGACTTTATGCTTCATGAATCGCTGTGTAAACTGTTCTAAACACAAGTAAATTCAACATGCACCAGAAATTTAAATCCAAAGTGTTGCCATATCCCATATGCAGAGACACACAAGTTGTTTAACAGTTAACATTCACCAGCTATGAATCTATCCTTATTTATTTTTTTTTAAATCTCTGTCTCCTGTTACCATTCAGCACAAGGACTAAAAATAAGTATGTCACAATCATGCAACCCAATCCAAGTAATCAAGCACTCCTATTTCAGTAACGCTCTTTATGTATAAATATTTCAAGAATAAAGATTGTTTTTGAGCTCTCGAGTGCTGAAATACAATATTTACTCTTACAGACGTAATACCTGGAACAAGAATTCAGTGAATCATCTTCCTCAGCTTCTCAACAAATGGAGGCTGTATTTTCTTTGCCATCATTAAAATAACCCATTATAGGGTGGTAAGTGTGTAGAAAGGTGAAATACTGACAAATATTTTTTGTCTTGGTTGTGTCTAATTTCACAGCGCATAAGCTGGTGACTCTCAGCTGAGCTCAGTTTTGTTTCCAGTGAATTATAGAAAAGCAGGCAACAAGGTACAACGACTTACTGAAATTTCTGGCAGATTATCATTATCTTTTCCCATCTTGCATCTGTCCCTTGATTTAGCAGAGATCTTCTTAGGTCGAACTGTTCCCCAAGTCTGTTAAAGGGTTTGGAAATCCAGTGAGGAACATCATTCTAGAGAATTCCAGTACCATTGGCGTTGCTTAGGGAGCACAGAACATCTCTTTTGTGATAATTTAGCAGATGTCACTTGTTTCTGACTCCTAAAAATTCGGCTCTGGTTAGTCTGAGTCCAAAGGTTAAAACCAGTCTTTCTTACTGAGTACTTCCTTCTTCACACAGAAGTTAAAGCGAAGGAAAAAGCCCTGCTTTTTATCTAAATCAGTTTAATTATTTCTAATTTGATTATCTCTTGGTCTATTCAGACATGATGCTTTTATTAAGGTCAGTGACAAATGTCTCTTAGGAGTGGAACCTGGAGTTGATATATGAGGCGTGGATATATGTCAATACACTTGTTCTCTGTGGGCTGCCTATGTGTTTTTTAAACAAGCTCTGATGGAGAGAAAAGTCTGACTACATTTATGACACTGAATTTGTGTCTTGGAATTATATCTAAAAACCATATTTAACACCCAAATTGAACAAACACCTTATGAATCAATGACTATTATTATTTATAAACATATAAATTTAAGTCTGCATTAAGTACAATGCTTCCCATTGAGGTATATGAGATTGTCTCAAGTTACTCGGAGGAACATCTAGCAATATTAGTAGCAATGGTTACTTAGTGAAACTAGTAACCGTTGTAAAGTAAAGTAAAAATGTAAAGGAAAGTAAAACAATGAAATATTGCAAGTGAATTATTGTGACTGAATTTTGAGGGAAAAAAGTTGCAGAAAATGTTTACATATCTGTTCAAGTCTGTTTTAAACTATCAGTATTTATTATCCTACTCTCTCTCCACCTTTTCTTTTAGCAGCAAAAAAGTTCAGTGTGAATTTGAAAATGAGGCTTTTTACATTTTAAGGCATCACAAATGCTGAGAAATTTTGGAAACATGGAAAGAGTGATGGTGCGTATTCCTATGTCTGAGTGGAAATTACACAGCTACTTCTGATTGGCCATTAGTAACATTTTTGGTGCTGCCATTTGGTTCTTCACTCCTGTGAGTTGTTTACATTTTCCATATTGAAGATCCTCAGTCCTTCAAACCATGGATTCAAGATACTGTTGAATTAAAAGTAACACATTTTTTCACAATGGAACAGAACATGCAAAGAAGCAGTTGTAATATTAGAAGGAGAGGAGCCATCTGTTTAAAGCCTTAGCACTGATAACACAGGAACAAACTAATTTAGTGGAACAGTTCACATGAGCAGTTACTTACATGCTTAAAAGTTCTGGGGAAGGACCTGTAGAACATGACTGGATTTCATGACAATCAACAGAAATCATGAAATATTCCAGCAGTGATGTCAAGACAATGACCATAACCCAGAATGTGTTTGCCGTTATTCTCATTATTTTTCATTGTGACAGATTTTATTAAGGCTATTTATTGTTAACACATGGGTTCATGGATTATTAATATTGCATATAGATATATATGATTCCTGTATTACTGCCCAATATAACTGAAATTTCAATGGAAATCGAGACTTGGAATTTTAAATATTGAATTCCAGATGTCTTCTCAGTAGACTGTTACTACACAAAGATGCATTATGCATTTACGGTTTACTACCTGGAGAGAAAAGAATTAATATAGGAGTTGCACATGTCCAGCTTCTATGTCAAACTCAGCTGAGGAAATCAGTTCATACCACAGCTGGACCAAAATCTATCACACTTTTACATTTTTGGCAGGATGTCACCTTAGGCACTGTAAATGGTGTATGTGTGCTATATAATTATATTGTCCATGGATTTATGCACCTGTGTTGCATATTTCATTACATTTTCTTGGCCTGCTTATTAGGACTACATTTTACATGTCTAACAATATGATTCAAATTCTACCAAATATGAAACACTGACTTTCAAGCAGAGCTAAATGAAGCTTAAGTAATTTAACATGAACCAATGGAAGACAAAAGAATTACTTCAGTCATAACAAGGTCACAAGGTTCTTCTTGCTGCTCTTCCACCCACATTTCCTTTCTCTCTGCTCATAAAAAAAAAAAATCAAGCCAAAGAGAGGCAATTTTTATCCATTTATTTACTGACAATACATCAGAAAGCCTTTTCCTTTTTTGGAAAGAAAGCGTTAATGTGACATTTAGAGGAAATCACAATAAGTTTTGTATTGTTTGCAGAATAAAATCAGAGTTCATACAACAAATATCATGTGTATTTTGTTGTTTCTAAACATCAATTGGCCGTATAAAAAGTGTAATAGAAAAATTAAAAATTTGTAATTACAATGACATAGAGCACGTGCCAGCAACTCTGTGGATGGCTTTTTATCTCATTCCCTTAGTGAAAACAGTTAACTAGGCACTGGTGAGATATTCTGTAACTGCGCAACAAAAAGCTGGCACAACTGCCAAGTGTGGCATGCCAGATGTGTGAATACATTCTGGAGAGCAGTATCAGCAGCTCCAACAGAAAGCCATAGCCATTAATCTAGAGACCTCTGGGAGTTCAGGATAGTGCTGTAAAACCTAGACCCTGCCAAGACTGCATCAGATAAAGCCATCAATGCATTGTAAAAAAGACACAAAACCTATTTCATGGGCTGCACTGATCAAGCAATTACAATCATTGACTACATTAAGCAAAGAAACAGCGGGGTGCCCTATAAAATTGACTGCCAACTTGAATAATCAATAGACTCCATGTAGAGTAAATTAAATAACTGAAAAACTATTTGGAAAAGCTGAAGTTAAAAAGCCAATCTGTAATCCCTCATCCATGGAAAAACAATCCTGCATCCAAAAGATTCTTTAGCTTGCTTTCAGTCTTGTCACTGGGAAATACAGCTAATAATAAACTGAGACGTTCTTTAACTATCTCATTCACTAGTTAATAATTGTTCATTTAACCTGGGCATTCATAATCAATGCATGCATTAGTATCATACCTCCCAATCTGCCAGGCTTCAAACATGGGCCTAAATTGCAGGGCTAATATTCAGAACGAGGGAACCTAGAGAAATTGTATGTATTCTGGGAGACTTAAAATGATACAGAATGCTTTCCCTAACGCAAGGCATATTCAATTTGGCGTGACTCTCCTGATTATTTCCAACATAAAACATATATAGAAATAATAATAATTTTGCAATTGGTAGTAGAATGGATTGGAGGTGTTACAATAGATTTTTTTCCCCCAAAAAATGGTGCTGACTCATGAAATAAAAAAGGTTATGGAAACAGAATGGCATTGACTAAATTGTTTGCTTTAGACCAATGAAGAAGGGTGGTTGAGGGAAATAAATTCCTCTTCTCTCCTCCTGGAAAAGTGTGTAGGTGAAGATAATGTGCCCCCCAAGCTGTATATCAAGGCAGCTGAACCCGTGTCCTTCGCAAAGACCACCACCCTGGGTTTTCTATCTTCTGGGTCTCAAATGCTTCATCAAGGCACATTAACAGCTTCTAGATTTTGAATGAAAGAAGCCCAAAATTTGCTTTCTTTTTTTCCCCCAGTTTTCTTGAAAATCAGTAGAGAATGGCAGCTTAAATATCTGCATAACAGGAGAGGGATGCAGTGGTGCTCTGGAGAAGTCTGCGTAAGTCAGTTGTCCACCTGCAAATTGCTAAGACTGGGAGGAAGGACTTCTGCTTAACTGATTGCCCTGCACCATGTCATTGGGTCTCATTCAGACACTAGTTTGGACAGGGATCATTAAACTGTAGGACCATAAGTATTTCTTTCAAGAGTGATACCTTCTTCACAGCATTAGGACAGCTGGAAGCACATTGCCACAGCATAACCAAGTTATTGTGTCCTAACAGGTACTGTTCATTTTGTTAATTCTTCCTGGGCACAGTTCTTTATTTACAGTAAAATAAGTCAAGTATTGGCTCACTGGAAGACTGTCAGTGTCTAAGAAAACTTAGTAGTTTCTGCTTTATTACTGAGGGAAGTACCAACCTGAACAAAAGCTGAATTTTGAATATTACCTCCTGCCATAGCTGACCTATGTACTATTTCCTGTGATTTTATCTCAAGAGAAAGTGAGTCCCTTTAATGCCTGTGATATAAGTAGTAAGAGATGCCCCTTTTGAACATACTGCACTTTTTGCTGTCTATGCAAATTATCTTGGTTTTTATTTTCTTGTTTTGAAAGAAAAGTCCCCTTTTGTGCGTGTGTGTGTGCGTGTGTGTGTGTGTGTGTGGTGAAAATATATTCTTTCTTGGGGAAGAAAAAAAATGAAACAAAAAAAAGCCTTCTGTTTTCATTCTCCCAAACTAGGAAATATCAAAGGCAGAGTTGCAACATATTTTTCTTTTCAGAGAATCTGGAGAAATGTGATTTAGCAGTTTTTCCAGTGGTGCAAATATTTTTTACTCACCTCATGCTAACATGATTTTTTTTTATGTGGATAAATTAACACGTAAGCAAGGGTGTTAGGCTCTGTACCTATGGTAATAGCATGATTTGGGTTCTTCACTGACAAATGTTTTCTTATATTTTTTTAGCTGAAACATAATGTAGAATGTTGGATTCACTCAGTCTGGTCTATGGATTAAAGGAAAACGGATGAAGAATTGAAGTTAACTCCTCACTATACATTGCTTTTCTGTTGGGTAGGAATTGTATTTCCAGAGCATATTCAGCATATGCAGAATATATCACCAAACCACCATCATTACAAAAAAAATTATAAATCAAGGTGTCTGAGAAATCTATAGGACCTTAATTCATTTCATCAGTATTTTGAGGATTTTTGTACAAGACATTTTCTTTCTTGGTACACTTTAAATAAGCTGTCAATGAACAGCAATGAACAATGATGTCATTATTATCTTTCTCACCTGTTTAAAAATAAATAAGGACAAAACCTATGAAAACTTGTGCCTTATAAGCAACCCACTGCAACTGCATGTGAAAGAAGGAGAAATATGATGAACTAAAAATGATTGTGGGTCACAATAAAATTTTCCAACTTGTCTGCTGATTAGATGGTAATGCTGCCATAAAAGCAAGGGGTTGTTTGGGGGGAGGGGAGCACTGCAGAGAACTTGATAAAGCATCCTACTGAAACCTATTGTATTTACTACTTATTAGATTCTGAACTGAAATAGATCTTGATTGTTGAGAGCTTGGGTATTTAAAAGCCTTAAGATCATCAATTACATTACTCATAATTTCCACATCTCCCCGCTCCCTAGCAATTCATACAGAGAGAGATGGCTGTTATAAGAGTCTTTCTGCAACTTGATTACTATGAGTCTCTGTTACAGTGTGCACTTGAAATGCCTTTAAGGATTTGAACTCAACAGTAATTTGCAGCTTTATGGAACTCCTACATGGATCGCTTTTTGGAGATAGTGAAAATCAAATGAGTGAAGATGGCTGAAATTACCTGGAAGAAAAGCAGGTCCTTATCTACTCAAAGGAATCCCTACAAGGCTGCCAAAAACACAATAAATGCACTCTTCTTTCCTGCATCATCTGGAAAGTGAATGTGTATTTCAAATTAAGCAAAAACCCCAATTAGCTCTGTTGTTGTGAAGCTAAACAGCAAGACGACTGTTTGCAGAAGGCATTTGAAGACATTTGGAGGGAATCTCTCCTACCTGTCTTGTCACTTTTCAAAAATTAGTATTTTTTTAACAAATCTTATTTTTTTGTTTTCAGACAACTGACATACTGATCCTATTTCCCATTAAAGTTAATGGGGAGCTACCTGTTATCTGTTATGAGAGTTGGATTACATTAAAGGAGTGTACTTTTCTCATTAACAAGCATCCATACCCATGCTGCTTGAAGATAGTATAAGGTGTTATTATACTGAGATCAGCCTGACACTAGAAACAGAAATACACTCTTCAGTAACTATTCAGGCTGCTCCTTTGATATTACATGTGTACTACATTTAATTTAACTCATTCTTGGAAAGGGCAGAATTGCAAAGGAAATGGACACACCTAGAAAGTTGAAATATAGGATGGAGTCCTGTACATAAAATGTTACTGAAATCAATGAAAGTGTCTATAAGGTAGTAAGTATTGGAATAAATGCAAGTAAATGCAAGTACTAGACTTCAGCATTTATTTATGTATTGTACACTGCTGTAGAAAGGGGTTTGCTTGTGCAAAATGGATGAATCAAGTAAAGCATATCATAGCAATAACGTGGAGGCACTCAGAGTTTGCAGAGAAAGGAGGAGAAAAAAAACAACATTAGCAGAAATTACTCTTGTAAAGGACAAGTGTAGAATATGCAGTTTCCTTAGTTGACGGCATTTTGGTGTAACTTTTCCCTATGGGTAATCTTTTTCTCCTTAAGTTGAAATATCTCAGTATTTTGCACAGAGTGAAAATTGCTCTCACTGCTACTCTACTGAACATTACATTTTTTATGTCCGTAAAACCTGAGTATATATAATTTTCTAGTCATTTCACTTTAATTGATTGCATAAATTACACTCATTATTAACATCTAATGCAACAAATGAGAGTCTTGGTTTAGTGTTTTCCTCCTTGTACGTGTCCTTCATGAAAGGAGTCATGAGAAATTCCATAGCAAAGGCAAAATGTCAAAGTTAAGCCTCCAAATATCAGGAGATGGGCAACAGGGAGGCTGAGTTGGGTTTCCTAAGGAAGAAATATTGAAAGAAAGGTAAGGGAAAGGAAAGGTGAAAGAAAGCATGGGTACAATAAAGGAAGTTATAAAGTCGCAAGGAAAGTACATAAAAGTGATGGAAGGGGCCATAGGAGAATAAAGATGAAAAGGGAATGCATTATAATGAAGTAATAGAAGAAGATAAGTCTAGGAAGAATAATGGTTTCTAAGAAATATTCTCACCATTGATAAATGCAAGCAAGAATGCTGGGGCAAAGAGAAGGATAACCATCAGCTTCTATTTTAAACTATAGATTGAAAGTCAACTCTGAGAAAACCTGCAAACCAGTATGTTGATGACACAAACTCTGACTTATGACTGTTCATCCAACGAAGCTACAGGAGGAGTATGAAACAGGGAGATGTCAATTCCACCCATGCAGTAGGACAGCTTATACTTTCACCTCGTTGCACTAGACACATTCATGATTTACACTGGTGAATATGAAAGGAGAGGGAGGCTTTCTTCCTGGAGAAGCTGACATCTCAAACAGAATGCAGCACAGCTCATTCTGCCCTATGGTGGACAAAGAAGACTTTGTGGATGCTTCTTCTGAAAGACATCTTCAAAATTTCAAATAGCAGTTTTTCAAGAGTATGTTTTGCTTTTAAGAATTTGAGCTTTAATTTTATTTCCCTATACTTTTGCAATATGACAGAGCCCCCAAGTTCTTATATGGCAGGAAAAGGCCATAAAAGATTAAGTTCCATGGTTCCTATTCTTTTTCAGTCATCTGTTTGGGCGTGGTGTGTGAAAGGTGATTTCTGCCTCCTGATGATTCTGTATTCATTTGTATACATATGAGGATAAAAATGTTAACACTGAAAGCACAAGAAAAAACACTTAGACTTTCTCAGGAAAGTATATCTGATGATAAATGCATTATACTGAATTCACCACTTCTGTGACATTTGTATGGACATTTGAGTGCTATTTATAAGTAACTGCGCTTATGTTTTGTCTTTTAATTTGAGCAGTTCTCCCTACAAATTTAGATTCAAATTTTCTAGAAAGTCTAAAAGCATGGAAAAATATGTTTTTTCTCTAACTACAGAAATTCAGTGAAAATGGAAAATGTCAGCAGTATTGAATTGTTCACTGAAGCTAAATAATATTCTCCATGTAACTTAGCACATAGGAACACTATTAAGTGCACTCACAAAGTAAGTATATAATGAATAAGAGTATACTGACAAGAATACTTTAGATTAGAGATGAAGCTGTGCTTCACACTAATGGGGTTAACCATGTGTTTTATCAACATCAGAAAATTGGTGAAGTCTAAAAATGATGAAAATTGAAAGAAGGAATATTTTCCTCTTAGAAACAAAAACTGAAACAGATGTGAGCAGACATTTAAGATGAGACTTATCTTACTTCATCTTACTCACCTAAATGTTAAGACACTAATTTAGTTTAACTGTCAAGGGTGTCTTTGTGTTTAATAGAGAGAAAGAAAGACCATCAGAAACTGGATCAACTTATGCCCCAGCCCATCTCAGATTAATGGGATGAATCACCCTCCAGAGGTGCATTAACCACAGCAAATACCCTGGACTGAACACCTGATTTTCCACTGTCTGAAGTTAGGTGTGGGTCTCTCTGTTCAGAAATGACTCACATTCTTTACTCTAGAAAAAGAAAATCTTTGAAATAAGTACAATCATCCCCACATATAGACTTGATGATGTGGACTAGTTAACATGGAAGTAAAGTCCACAATAAATAGGGTCCTTAAAGTAAAGATCAATGCATAATTAAACATTATAATAGCTTACCTCTCTTCTAAAGATACCTAACATTTAATACTTGTGGGAGAACAATAAACCAAATGTAACAATAATTATACCATTTTAAACCTTACTTAAAGGTTTATCTTCTTACTTTAAGAGCAAATGTGTATAGAAAATTCCTTTTTTTTTTTTTTTTGCGTGTACATAGAAGGTATGTTATAATTTGGGCTTGCTTCTGGAGTTATCTTTTTGTTGTTCTTGTTTCTTGACCATTTTCATGAGCTTTTCATGTGAGAAACTGTGAAAATCATCATACAAAAGTGTAAACTATAGACAGAAGCCTACACTGGTAGCCTTAAAGCCAGATGAAATAGAAATATAAATACCATACATTTTCCATTGGGAATAGTGGTTCCTGCTTGGACAGTTGGCAAGCAGAATTAGTGCTGGCAGTGTTGATATTAAAATGGGAGGTGCTATGTTCCATCATTTGAGGCCAAAACAGCATTAGAAAGCACTGAAAAATAAGAAGACTAATTGGTATGATAGTCCTGAAAAGCAGAAAGTGACTGTTACAGGTCTGGATAACAAAAGAAAATCACAGTTACTCAAGGAAATGTAAAGAATTTCAATAAGACTTACCTGTTACTGCATGGTGAAGGTGCATGGCTTGAAAAGTCAGTGTATAGCAACAGGTACTAATGTACACAGCAGACAAATTTTTGCTAATTTTATTAGTATGGCCAAATTAGCCACTCAAATAAAAACAAACAATTGGCACATGGCAGAATACAATAACCACCAGGCAAATCTGTCATCCGGAGCACAAGGAACTATTCAAATGTATATTATGGAAAGCTGTGAAACTTATGATTGGGACTAGGCCTCAGGATAGACGGATGTCAACAGGAGTTGGTATGCAATCAGCAAATTATGCCACATTTTCAGACTTCCATATTGACCAAATAAATTAATCTGTTTTATGAATCTTCCTTAAGCTGATTCAGCAAGTTAAAATCAGTTAGAGATCCTGGTGTTGACTTCCATAATGGACTTTGGATGAATTCTCATTTTTGTTAAGGTAAGTACACTAAAATGGATTAATTAAGAGGTAAGTTAAGGTATTGACCACTAACAGTGATCAGTATTGACAGAGCCTTGAAAAAAGAAACAATTAACACGAAAGAAAACCTCTGTTTTTTTCATTCACTGTCTTCAGCCTCATTTTCAATCAGCTGTACAAATGAGTCATTACAACGTACCATGTGTGATCAATCGAAGAGTGTTTTTTAACACTGTGATCGAAACAAAAATTGAGAAACTTCGTTCACAGCCTGTGGCTTCTGCAAAGATATGAGCTCCTTATCTTCCAAACCTCTTGAATGACAGTCCTCAGTGATTCTGAACAGAGCTGAACTGAGTCATATGCTGAACCACTCACAACATGGGCAACTTATCTCCACATATTTAAAATGGTTTAAGCAGTGTAAACCCTAAAAGTGTAGAGCATTTCAGAAGTGGGAAAGATGCCTCAATATCTGAAGCTTTGTCAAAACCAGGAAAAAGAATATATATTCACCTCTATACAGAGCTTGGTATTCAAGTAATATCATATTTCTGAGTAAACAACCCAGGCCTGTTGTATGCTAAGACGTTCAAAGCAAAGACAAGGCACAGTACCATGCCAGAAACTATAGAATAGTCACCTTGAGCTGTTATTTCATAGTTGTTCCCACTGCCACGGAAATGAATAAAACCAGTGAAAAGTCAATTTGGAGAAAGTCTTATGTATTATTTTGCTGACTAAAAGAAACAGCAGTTCTGATTCTTGTTTAGGAAAATCAGTGATGCTACAAGCACATGCTCTGTGTCACTAGTTTTGTGGGTCATGGTTCTAATAGATTTGAGCTACAGACCTCGTAAAATCAAATGTAAACAATTTCTTTCAGTACCATCTAAATCTTATGTCGAGATTGAGCAGTGACATTAACTATTAACTAAGGTCTTGTGGTCAAAATATTAATTGAAATTTCAAGGGTATCTTTTTAAAAAAGGAAGTGATTAAACTGAATACGAGATAGTTATACATCAGCATGTAAAAAGCATATCAATGTAAAGAAGCATTAAAGAAGAATTTTTAATTGATAGACACATAATCACAATTATCTAAAAGAAATCAGTGCACCCAGCATGAAACATATGAGTTTTACAAACATCATTTCAATTTTTTTTTTTATTACCTAGGAGCATTAGGATATACTTCCTTGACTCTATAATAATTGCTTGCAGTTAATTACAAATGAAACAGAAGTGCTGGTAATATTAGACTTGCACCCTGCATAAAGCTAGAAATTACTGCTATTACTCTTATTTGCTGAGAATATTGGGTCATAGATGCTAATTAGCAGTTCACAGCCCCCTACAGGAAAAAACTCATTATTATGAAAATCTGTCTTGGTAGCCAAAGCCACCACTCATGTCACTGTGAATGTTTTTGTCAGAGCAATTATAAGGTATGACACAACTTAAGATTTACTATTGTATGAAGAAAATTCTGAAGGTTAAAAATACAATTCACTAATCTAGATATTAATTGCCATATGAAGAAAAGAAATTCTGACCTATTTCCTCTTAGTAAAATCTTACTGTATATTGGGTGGAAAGACAGCAAATGTTATGGGCACACAAACAATATTTCTTTCAAAATACATAAAATATAAGAAAAGTCCACAGGCAAATAACAAAGTAAAATGAGATATAAACAACTAACAGAAATTAATGTTGCAGGGTCATATACCTACAGCAAGGAATACGATTTATTATTCATTAGTAATTTTGGGGGAACATTTCATTTTCTTATAAACCTGATTCAAGAAAAAAAAAACCTAAAGAAAAAAAAGAAAAATAAAAGTAAAGCCTTGTTTACCCAGAGGTTATTTGAAAAATATGAAGCAGAAAACAGTGCTTTTGTTTGATTTATTAAACCTCTCTCTCCATAGCACATGCAAACAGCTTTGTGTGCTTGGGGGAAAGGAGACAGTGAATAAAAGAGCAGCTAATTGTAATGCCAAGCTGAATTCTGCTTGTTTGAGGAGAAAGAAGATTTCTATGTCGGATTAAAGCAGTAGCTTTGGAACAGATCTAAGTCACTCAAAAATGTGGAGCAGTTATCACTCTTAATTTTAGCCACGTAAAATTAGGCAATTAGTCTAAAATGCTTTCCTGGTCTCTCTGCGTTGGCCAAAATGGGGAAGACAGACAGGCCACAAGAGATGTCTTATCAGCCTCTGTAAAGTGGTCCTAAAAACAAACAAGTGTAGGCTAGAAGTCAAATTTTCCACAGTTTTGGGTGGCAGAAAAAGGTTCTCTCCCACAAATACTTGGAAATGAATCCATACAAAGTGATACATATTCAGCTGTTTATTGTTACATCGAATATGGCAAAATGATGAAGAAAAAGCAGGAAATTGAATTATATATTTATTATATTAATGCTACAAGTTATGGTAGAGGCTCATATGAATCGTGCCATGCTTTAAAGAAAAAATGATTCCTCAAAGTCATTCTCTACTTTTTCTGTGTTAGGCAGAACTTCACTTTCAGCATAGCTAACTGGATTTTCTTCAGTGTACTAATGCAACCATGCTGCTTACCTACTAATGACAATTAGCTTTCTTTTGATTAGAGAAGGTTTCATTAGCTAAAATTAAGCAGAATAATGAACTATTTGAAGACATCTAATAGCACTCATAAAAAAAAAAAGAAGAAATGTTTGTCATAAACTCGGGAAATTAAACAAGTAATGCAATAAACTTTCCTAGAATTTGTTATCTGTATAACATTTTGCACTTTCCTAATCCTCTGAAACTCTGGTATGAAACCTGGAGCTGTGAATGAAAACAACTGAATTCCAGCTTACTCATACATTACAGGTCTTGTTTCAAAAATAGGAGACCGAAGTGAGCAAATAGAAAAGGGTCCTGGCGTATTTAGGAATGCATAAAGCAATATACAAGGACTGTATTATAAAGAGGTATGTATGCTTTCACAGATATTAAAGAAATTATAACATGCCTGGCCACCCATAGCTACTCTGCTCCACAGAATTCCCTTGTTCTGCCATCATATTTTAACTGCAACATTCAAGTCATGCATTTGAGGTATTGCTTAGATAATGTAGCATGTCATTGAATTAACAAAAGACACACTGCAAGGAGCAGTTTAGCAGGCCTCTTAGAAACAAAAAAAAAAAAAAGAAAATTGAATTCTGGAGACAAGTGTGTCATGGTTTTATAATTTTTGTTATCGGTATTCCACATCATAACAGCATGTATAGCAGTGAGAGTTAAAGAGTTAATGCTTCAGCTCCGTGGATCATCAAGAGTTCTGGGTATACCTGTCTCAGAAAAGAAGAACTAAATACCCCAGAGGACTTTATGTTGCTCTGCATTTTTCCATTTTCTGCTCAGAGGGAAAGAAAAAACTTTTTGCATGTCACGAGACACAGTCTCTTTCCTCTGGGACTGGCCCAGTGTTTAGTGTAAGGCCTTCAGCTTATCAGACACTCTATTGCTCATTTTATTTAATTTATTAGCTTTAATTCCAATTATTTTGTGTTATTTTGCATTTCAATATCTTAGTAAATTAGCTTTCCTCCTCAGATTGTTGCCGCTGTTTTGTTTTTAGGCCCGTCTCCCTTTTCCCTTTCCCCCTCCCCTGGGGCATGGGTTCATGGGTCCCCTGCCACAATCGTTATGGAACCAGGCCGAACCAGCCCATAAAATCATTGCCACAAGTGGATGTTCTATGTTGCTATATCATAGACAACTAACCCTCTAAATCTTACTCATACAATTAGCCCTCATTCAATTGAGTGGAAAATTTGCAAAATTATGTTCTAAATAATTGCTAGCAGTGTTTTTGGTTTTCTTTTTGTTATTTTTTTTCTGACAACCAAAGTCAAATGTCACTCAAATCCAAGCAGTGTGAAATCAAGGTACAGAGAACACACTCCAGGTATGATGGTGTTCTTGGTTGGTTGCCACCCCAGAATGAGAAAGCAGTAGAAATGGATACATCTGGGATAACACTGAAGGGACAAGTTGGAGGTCACCCACAGCTGACTCCACATCTGCCTCTTTATCATATCCTGTATATGTCACCTTCTGCAAAGTCAAGGCCTTACTGGAATCAGATACCTCAAGGATAGGGTTCATTCAATGCTCTATGGAAAGATTTGGTTGAGATGGCCTACCTCAGCTGTCTGGCCAGTAACCCATGGCCCATCCATAATATCTTTATTGATGACCTAGACGAGGGAATTGAGTGTATGCTCAGTAAGTTTGCAGATGACACAAAGCTGGGAGGATGTGTCAAACTGCCTGAGGGTAGGGAGGCCCTTCAGAGGGATTTGGATAGGCTGAACAGCTGGGCTGAGCTAAATGGGATGAGGTTCAATAAGACCAAGTGCCGGGTCCTGCACTTTGGCCACAATAACCCCATGCAATGCTATAGGCTTGGGGCAGAATGGCTTGAAGAATGTAGAGAGGAAAAGGACCTGGGGGTGTTGGTTGATGCTCGGCTCAACATGAGCCGGCAGTGTGCCCAGGTGGCTAAGAAGGCCAATAGCATCCTGGCCTGTATTAGAAATAGTGTAGCCAGCAGGAGCAGGGAGGTGATCATCCCCCTGTACTCAGCTCTGGTACGGCCGCACCTCGAGTACTGTGTTCAGTTTTGGGCCCCTCACTACAAGAAGGACATTGAGGCCCTGGAGCGTGTTCAGAGAAGGGCAACAAAACTGGTGAGGGGCCTGGAGCACAAGTCTTATGAGGAGCGGCTGAGGGAGCTGGGATTGTTCAGTCTGGAGAAGAGGAGGCTCAGAGGAGACCTTATTGCACTCTACCACTTCCTGAAGGGGGGTTGTGGTGAGGAGGGGGTAGGCCTCTTCTCCCTGATAAGTAATGACAGGACGAGAGGGAATGGCCACAAGTTGCGCCGGGGAAGATTTAGATTAGACCTGAGGAAGCATTTCTTTTCTGAAAGAGTGGTCAGGCACTGGAATGGCCTGCCTAGGGAGGTGGTTGAGGCACCATCCCTAGCGCTGTTCAAGAAGCGTTTAGATGAGGTGCTAAAGGACTTAATTTAGTAGTTGGGTAGAGATAGTGATAGGAGGATGGTTGGACTAGATGATCTTATAGGTCCTTTCCAACCTTATGAACTTATGAACTTATGAACTTATCCCAGCAGTCTGTGTATACTCTGAAAAACAGTTCTTCATGAACTCTCTTGGATCAGATAAGGAGTATGCTTGCAACTCCTGACTGTCTTTACAATATGCAATCCCTTACTCCTTGCATCTAGATGATGCCCTTAGTTGTCCAGTGATGTGGTTGAAGCCCTGTACCTGGAGACTTTCAAGGCAAGGCTGGATAAGGCCCTGGGCAATCTTTTCTAGCTGTGGTGTCCCACTTCATTGCAGGGAAGTTGGACTAGATGGTTTTCAGAGACCACTTCCAACTCTAAGGATTATAGGATTCTGTGATTCTATGTCGTGCTATAAGAAAGTGTCTTTTATGTCTTATAAGGCACCAGCGTCAGAGCTTTATTTCAGAAACTTGAGTATTTATATTTCTATATTAAAATAGGAAAAGTAATACTATATAAAAATATTTTATTATAACCAGGTGTGATCGAACAACACATGATGTGATGCTGTAACTCAGAATTCAAATATTTCACCTTTATAAATATATCCCCAAAATATTATATGTGTTGTTATTACCACATTAACAGTCTAATAAGAATTATTTCCAGATCTGTGGGCTAGACCCCCTATATGTTTTTCATCTCTGTGATAAGCCCTCAAGGTATTCAAGCTAACTAACAGTTCATTTGTAAACTAGAGCTTTTAATACACATCTTGTTTCAATATGCAGAGCTCTTTATAAATATATGTACATGTACTATCACCATTTTATAATTCCACAGAAAAATCAAATCATATAAGAGAACAATCATGTAAGAAAGCATTTTTCATCTTGTGAATGCAATAGGATTCTAATACAGCAAAGGCTATAGCTCTAATGATTTATCTCCCCCAGATTTCTTCAAGATTTATCAATATTAAATTACTTAACTCAATTAACTCAATCAATTAATTGATTTTCATGCAACTCATGTTAAGGTAACAAATCTGTGAGGGCTACTCTAGGTATTTTACTTCCTCCATGAATTTGTTTTCAATTTCTCTTTCAGTGTCTTAGAGATTGCTTTTGTTCCCAGACAAATAGAATGGGTTAGAGTTAAGCCTCTCCTGATTTTTGGAGCTAAGGAACCTTAGAAATAAACTGGAGAAAAGGAAATAAAGGCTTTTTCGTTATTGTCTCTGTGCATTTGGATGCACAATTATGAAATCCTTGAAGAATTTCCTAAGCCAAAAAATTCTTAACAAATTAAGGGAGATGTTTGCTGTTTTAAAGGAGCGTAAATGCTAAAAATCCAGGTCTAGTCTACCCTGGAGGACAGCATGTTAACTGCAGAACTAGTCAAATAGTTACATCCTGAGAGAATAAAGAAATCTGAGCAACTCAGAAAGCAGATGTTTTTAGCTAGATTTTTTACTTTTCTTAACACCCATTTAACTCCAGTAACAAATGAACACTGATGAAAAATGATGTCTTTGTTAAAGATTCAATACCTCTTGAGAGCTCCAAATAAGCATCTGAAATTCCCCAAGAAAGTTCTTCCACAAACAAAAGGTTAATTACATTTTAGTGTGTATCTCCGGGTGAAGGCTATTTTTCTGCCATGCAATTACAATAAGAGTAAATTGAAGGGTTTCAGGATTTCAGGGGTTTGACTGATATGTCCATTAATTCACCTTTTCAAACTGAGGAAGAATCAAATTTTAAATATTTTATCAATCATTTTAATTTTTCCTGAGGTCATTTTTCTATTGTTCCTTTGTCTGATTGATTGGTACCTGATGGCTCGATCAAGATACCAATGACCATTTTTATCCTGATTTTCTGAAGAAATTAAATTTGTGTATTCATGCAGTTGAGAAGAATTTCTTGCTTGTAATCTTGGATCTGTTTGGCTATCTTCAGCAAAACTGGACAGAGTTGTTAAGGGCTCACACAGTAAACACAGACAAGGTGTTGCCAAATGTAACTTCTGATTAGATACCAAAGGCTGTTGAACGATGCACACCTGTGGGAAACCAAGCTCCATTAGCTCTGATGCATATCAACTTGTGGTTTATTGTTTCTTTCATTCCTCTTTATTTTTTTAGGGTGGTAGAACAAAAATGAAAACAAAAAACGTTACATGACGTTACAGTCCATACACTGATCAGCTGATAGATCTCAGACTCTAAAACAAAATTTACTTACCCTCAGGTAAGGACAATGCAGCATATGACTTAGGCTTATCACCTAGCAGTACTATCCTGCATAAAAGAGCTGGTGTTTGTATGTTATGCAGAATTTTCATGTGGAGACGCATGTACATGGGTGTGTTTCCCACTTTGACCTGGAATAATGGCAGCTACCATCACATCTATCACAGCTGTGGGTTTAGACTGTGGTTATGATCTCACTTACCATAACTTGATGATATTCTTTATCTTCATTATGGGGATCAGACAGTTCCTCCAATCTCATATACTGATTGCTTTGACACTAGTTGCAAAGCAAACAGAAAGAATTTGTTTGTTCTCCAGGTAAGGTCCAGTGTTGGTATACCTGTGGAAGAGTTTGCTCCTGCTGCCCTCTTCTACAGAGAGGAGTGTGACTGTTTCATTTAGTCACTGAAAAGCCAGTCAGACTTAGAAGGATGCAAGATATTTGCGTGCAGACAGCTGCAGAAGGAGGGCTGACAGCCCAAAGATACCGTGAGGAAGGGAAAAAGAAAACAGAGGTGATGGTATTCAAGAATATTACAACAGCATTTATATCTTCAGGAATCAGAATGCTAATGTTCTGGTAATAGTATTAATTAATTTAAATATCAGAAACAATATTTAGGTAACAGTCATGAGGTCTCTCGATTCTGCACCAATTTCTTGACTTCCTTAGTTGGGTAGCCCAGGAATGTCTGGAATTAGTCTGGAGCATCTTCAAGTCTAGACCCAGATACACGCATCTGAGGGGTTCCCAGAGGGAACTCTGTTCAAATCTCTTCACTCAGAATACGTTTGCTCCAATTTTCTAAGCAAGTGGCTTGGAGGAGGTCCCGGGTGTGTGCCAGTCCCTGAACAGCTTACTAAGTCTCAGAAGAAGGAGATGCCAGTAAAAATTATGCCTGTTTTCCAGACCATAGGTTTGATTGAGGGAAATGTTTAAATGTGTGCTTGCAGCAATAGAGAAAATTAACATACAGCAACACGCTGTCCTGCATGGCAGGAATGTAGTCCAGCTGTGCCGGATTTCTATGAGGAATGAGATGTGTTTCCTATGGAGAGCTTCTTTTTGTTCGCTAAAAGCTGAGAATTGAGGGGAAGAGGAGATGGAAAAGGAGTGGAGTTACTGACTCTCCCTTTGAAGATGTTAATAAGATCATATTTTGATGTTGTATTTTGAAATAAGAGGATTCCCTTTTTCACTGTAAAATGTGCCATAAAAATGACACCAGTATTTATTGCAGAGTATTAACAAAGACTTTATGTCTATTATTTAACAAGTGAAAATGTTAGCTGTCTATACCACTCTCTCAGTGGAGTTATGTGGAAATCGAAATCTATGACTGTCCTCTACCAGCTTAAGCCCAGATGTTTCACTTTCCAAAGAATTGTGGGAAAAAAAAAAAAAAAAAAAAAGGGACCAGTGTAAAATACTTTATCAGATGCTGACCTTCTGGTGGGAAATGAGAATCATCTTGTGGGAAAATGAATAACTCCCAGCTCTCATTCTCATTTTTCCTGATGCTGTTCATAGACTTGTTCTACCTCCTTGCTCTTGCTAAGCTTTTATTTCATGCAGGACTTATAGTGATATCAAGCATCCATTATATTTATTCCCTTATGTTTTTACAGATACATATATAAATATACATACATAAACCTCCTAATCTAATAATTAGTTATCCTTATGGCAGCACTTGTTCCAACTCAGTCTGCTGAAATCATTAAAAATTTCTCTCTGCCAAGTGAGGCCATGTTTAGTCAAAAATTTTCCAAATATATCTAAAATATCATGTCTTAGTGGAGATAGAACATCTTTTCCACAGTGGTATTGACTGCAGTCTCAGCAAGTTTGCAGACTGCGCTAAGCTGAGTGGTACAGTTGATACAGCAGAAGGAAGGGATGCCATCCAAAGGAATGGCTTTATGCTAATAGATGAGAGATTTAGGTTAGATATTTGGAAGAAATTCTTTGCTCAGAGGGAGATGAGGAGCAAGCATAGGCTGCCCAGAGGGCTGTGGGTGCCCTGTCCCTGAAGGTATTCAAGGCAATGTTAGATGGGGCCCTGGTCAGCCTGAGCTGGTGGGTGGAAGCCCTGACAATGACAGGGGGTTGGAGCTAGATGGTCTTCAATGTCTCTTCCAGCCTAAGCCATTTTGTGGATCTATGATTCTTTAATTCTCTGACTGTGCGATAAAACAAAGCATACTCAATAAATACATAAGCCTGAACAAAGTCTCTCTCACAGAACTAAAAGACAAGGACCATTGTGAAGAAAACAAGTATTGGATTCTATTTTATCATGGTGTATCATTTTTTTCTGCTTGGTGTACTAAAGTCTCATCATAGACTCCTATTAGATTTATAGGTTTCCCACAACTGTACAAGCAAGTAAGTAGCACTAAAGCAGACTCTGTCTAGCTCAGGGCAGGAATTACATTGTGACTGTAGAGTAATAGAAGCTTAGTACAAAGTGATTATCAGACACATTACAAATTCAATGTGTGTTGCACATAAAATATGTATCATTTCTCCTTATTGTATATCGTCTACCAAAAATATAAGGTGTTTCTGAAGCAAGAATGAATTTAAAATGAAAAATTTTATTGAAAAAAAACAAAAAACCTCCTGATATTGGTAAGTGGAACTTAAAATTGAAAATGTTTCACAACCATCCATTAAAACATGCTTTGAAATATTCTTAGAATCCAGATTTCCTGCCAGGGAAATGAAGTAGAGTTAAATATTCTAAGCAGGAAGCTTGCCTGATAGACATTATTTACCACTAGAAATTTTTATGACATAAAAAGATGATAATTTGCAAGGTAAACACTCACAGCCTCAAGTCTGGAACAGTACAGATAGCATGCAAAAAGCTGTCAGTTCACTATTTTTTTTCTGCATAGAAATGCATGTCTGTTAGAAAGAAGATGATGGGAAGTGAAAAGGACAAAGTCTTGGAAAAGACTGATTGGTATTTTGTAATTGTGGGTCTTTTTGTTTTCACTGAAGTTAAGCTTTTTGGAGGGTTAATATGTTTTTGTTTTGGTTCCTACACAAGCAAGAATCACAAGGAAGGGATCAGAGTAGCTATATCAGGCATATGTGTCATTGGTGTATGGCCACCTCACACTACACGTGCAGGCAGTATCACAGGGCAAAAACTTCAGCTACTCTACTTATTGTCCCAAGTACTGTGGCAGCACCCAGTATAAACAGATTTATGTACTGCAAAGGGAAAACTATTCTACTTGTAAGGCTGGAACATGAAATCTAAGCCAGTCTCTGTTAGAGAGAAATTCCCAGAGGGAAAACCTGACTCCAAAGACAAAAGCAAATATGGGCTGAAAGATATTTCCTATGTGAGGGCTAGGCAATACTTCTATGTAGTGCACAAAAAGTATGCAGAAATGGAGCTCTATGACAGAGTCCAACAGGCTGTGAAGATGATGAAGGGGCTGGAGCACCTCTCCTGTGAGGAAAGGCTGAGAGTTGGGACTGTTCAGCATGGAGAAGAGAAAGGATCTTAACAATATGGGACAAGGAGGGTGCAAAAATGATGGAACCAGGCTCTTTTCATAGGTTCATAGGTTCATAGGTACATTAGGTTGGAAAGGACCTACAAGATCATCTAGTCCAACCATCCTCCTATCACTATCCCTACCCAACTACTAAATCAAATCCCTTAGCACCTCATCTAAATGCTTCTTGAACAGTGCTAGGGATGGTGCCTCAACCACCTCCCTAGGCAGGCCATTCCAGTGCCTGACCACTCTTTCAGAGAAAAAATGTTTCCTCAAATCTAATCTAAATCTTCCCCGGTGCAACTTGTGGCCATTCCCTCTCGTCCTGTCATTAGTTATCAGGGAGAAGAGGCCCACCCCCTCCTCACCACAACCCCCCTTCAGGAAGTGGTAGAGTGCAATAAGGTCTCCTCTGAGCCTCCTCTTCTCCAGACTAAACAATCCCAGCTCCCTCAGCCGCTCCTCATAAGACTTGTGCTCCAGACCCCTCACCAGTTTTGTTGCCCTTCTCTGAACACGCTCCAGGGCCTCAATGTCCTTCTTGTAGTGAGGGGCCCAAAACTGAACACAGTACTTGAGGTGCGGCCGCACCAGACAGTTCTGCCCAGCACCAGGACAAGAGGCCGTGGGCACAAACTGGAGCACAGGGGCTCTCTCTGAGCACTGCTGTGCTGTGAGGTGCCGGAGCACTAGCACAGGTTACCCAGAGGCTGTGGGCTCTCCTCCTTGGAGACATTCAGAAGCCATGGGCTGGGGCCTCCTGCTCTGGCTGTCTCTGCTGGAGCAAGGAGAGGGCATGTGGACTCTAGAGGTCCCTGCCAACCTCAGTCATTCTGGGATTCTGTGAGAAAAGACATATTCTCATCTATGCCCCTAGCAGTTTTAGACTCGTGCCCCTCCAGCCCACTGTGCAGGTGTATTTGTGAGGCTACCTGTGACTCTGGGTTGCTCCAGTGCTGTTTCAGACATAGTCATGCAGCACCTACTTACCCCTTCTCGAAGTGAACTGACAAAGCTACAACTCTGGAGTGCATCGGCCCTCTATGAGGCTGGGAAAGCCTTTAAGTACATTTTTTGAAATATATCACTCTGCTTGTCAAGACTTCTGTCTGTCTACATGGGGAAGTATGCTGCCTAAGTGCAGAGGAAGTTAATTATGCACAGAATAATTAATAGCAATTTACTTAACACATCTATATACTTGCAGAAATAGGAAGCATGCTTGAAGTGCTCCCATTGATTCGAGAGAAAGCTCACTTTAACCAGTGCTCTTCCACCCGTGGACTGGTAATACAGGAAAGCTGTGATTGGTGGTATTTTGTCAAATGAATAAAGGCAATCACCAAGCAGTATGTACCTTCATTGATTTGTAGATCAAGATTTATGAGTCCATTATGGTTTAATAGTAAGCAGATAGGCTTAAGCTATGTGATGCTCAGCAGAGTTGCAGAAGAAAGAAAACCTGGACCATTTCTCTTACCTTCTCAAGCCTAAAGGTTAACAGTTCATGCCTCTGAATACTTGTTAACAATCTGCTCTCCAAAAATGTATTCAGAAAACCTTGGCAGATTGCAGTTGTTCACAGCCTTTGCAGGAATTATAGAAACTGTCAGTATGACTGCTATTAACATAACAATATCAGAAAGGATCTGAGTTACAGCAGTGATGTGAGGCCAGGCCAGAGCATGCTTCCTGTTGTATAGCTCTCATAAGAAGCAGCAATCCTATTATTTTGTCACAAAGGTTGGAACATGTAGCTGAAAAAAGCCAAGATACCAATCTGAGTAAATATTTTCCATAAGAGACATCCCTCCTCTGGAAATACAAGGTAAAAAGTAAATGTATACTCATTCTTAGTGTTGGCTGAGTGATTTTCTTTGCAGATCCACCTTAAATCCTTTCTTTTTTTTTTTTTTTTTTTTTTTTATTCCCTTAAAGCTGCACATCCCAGCTGGCATGTCCCAATCCTATAAACATCTCAATATAATGCACCATCATTGTCTGATGTATGGGCTTCCATTTGGTGCACCATGTCCAAAGAATATTTCTTTATGCTCGAATGACTCATCTATGAGGAGATTAATCTCTCTGGGGGAGAAATTGGTGTCTCTCCTGTGGAAGCAAGTTGCTATGCACACATTAGCTGCAGATCTCACTTGTGTTCTTAATATTCAGGGTACAGCTTCTGTCTGCCATAAAAATCCTTTTGTCCTTCCCTAACTTAAGAGTCATTCTCCATCCCTGCTTGCAAAGCAAAAGAGAAAATATAAGGCTAATCCTTAACATAATACAGTGAGGTAGCACACTCTGTGATACTGCTCATAGTTAGCTCACAAGCCTGTTTCCCATTTTTTCTGTGTGCCAGGTAGTCTTTCTTACCCTTTTCTTCAGCCTGCAGCTCTCAGCAGGACAACACAAACGCCTGACTTCACTGAGTGAAGAGGGCACCAGCCTTGACATAGACCATGCCCCAAAGAGATGAAGGCTAAGTCTATACTATTTTGTTTGTTGGCAAAGCAAGATTTAACAGGCAGCTTCTGTGTTCAAGACAAATAAAAACACAAGCGTGTATCTCTCAATGTTCATCATCACTTCCTTGCAGTCTAGGAAATAAAATTTGTGTTCCAAATGTTTTCATCAATATGAAAACTTCTTATGAGCTTTCTTATTCCTCCTCTTTATTTGAAACTCCCACTCTCCCATTTGGTGAGCAATGGCAGAAAGCAATAAAGACAACTAGTTTTACGTATGAACTCTCAGATACATTAATTCACTCTGCAAAGTGCAATTTAAAAGATCAGCCAGAGCATTTCCCCCAGAAGGAGACTTTATCTACACAATTAGATCTAAAGTCACAAATTTAGTTCTATGCTGTTTTGTCTTTTATTTAAACCTATCGAAAACTTGAGGCTGTCACAGCCACTGCCAGTAAGTAATCTAGAGCTATTAATTAGTACACCCGTGTTTTCTCCACAAGAAGCACTTTAATTTGTCCTTTAAAAGGGTTCATGATATTAGCCCTATGCTCCTGCTTTATTTTTGTCTGTGTGATATACATTACACATGAGAGAGTCCTACGTCCATATGTCCACAAATTGCAGTGGACATATGGCAGCATACAGAAAAGAGGTCTTTTACATTTTGCATACAGAAGCCCTTGTAACTATTATCATGGAGACATTACAGCATCCCTTTATGTCATGTTGCTATTTTGTCAAGTTTGTGTCATGTATTTATCCTTCTCAGCTGCTTCGATTTATTTAAATTGTAGGCATCAGGTTAGTCTGTTTGTAACAATGTGCGGAAATTGCCCCAGTAATAATTCCTGCCACAAAAGGAATTTAGATGATCACAAAGAAATGGTGATTATATGTACAGTAGAGAACAATATATATATATATTATTTTTAGACATGTATTGAATGCTATTTCCCTTTAGTTACCATTTTAACCCAAGGCCAGTTAAAACAGTGAGTTAGTTTGAACTGGCCAGACATTTCAATATGAAACACTGGCATTTCCTGTAAACAGAGGTATATTTTAAGAGGGGACATACAAGGATGCTGACTTTCAGGCATTCAGATAAAAAAGTAGTCTCAAGTAGAAGTGATCTGTTCCTTCTCAGATGGATCAGAGCAGCCAGCACCGCTTTGCATATCGCCAATAGACACGGATGGACCAACCTCAGAAGCAATACTTGCATGAATGTAGGAGCCATTTGATGTATAGCCACATAGGCAGTGCCACTGGGGAACTTTCTGCCAGCCCCTATTGTCTCATTCTCAACATTTTCCATGGTTTGGATTTTCTTTCTTTTTTTTTTTTTTTCACTTTAAATGAGTGCAGTTTTTTTCCCCTCAAAATATTCAGAGGAAAAGCCAGTGGTAGAGGAGAAAGCCAGGAGGCTATACCTGCACAGGACACATTTTGTACTGAGATATGCTCTAGAGCAGGATTCAGCTCAATTTACTTTAGATGTCTGAAGATATGGGACATCAATTCCAGTCCACTGAGCATGCTCTTTCAGGCAACATCAGAGATCTCACAGCTTTAAAGAATGAAATACTGCAAGAGATGTCTACATCTGTCTAATGGCTATAGAAAGAATGTAAATAATGAGCTAGATTAGCTGCCTACACAGCTATCACTGTCATCTTACATGGCAGATATTAGGCAAGAGGAACTGCACTTTCAAGAGAAAGTTTCTCCCCAGAAAACAGATGTACTGCAAAGATAACCCTCTTACTTGCAGAAAAGCTTTACACAGGTCCTTTTATTTGATGTTTTAAAGGCTATCAGCCATACTGCCTTTCCCATCCAGCTCTGCTGGGTGCTGGTCCCATGGGACCTCTCTCAGGCACATCTGGGAACAAACTTGGAGCTCTACCACGTATGGGCTGTTAATGACTCCTAGAGTATCACATTCTGCATTGGCTCTCTTACTCTTCCCTGACAGAATTTCTTCAATACAAGAGAGCATGCGGCTTCTCTTGACATTATGGCAGAACTTTTACAGAGGTTGAAAAAAGTGAACCCATCCCCCATTTTTTCAATGATTACTGCCATGTGCAAAAAGACATTTGCAGTCTTAGAAATAATAGCAAAGCAAGATCTGGGCTCACCCAGTGCAGGTAATTTCCCTAGGGAGACTTATTTAGACACACACACATTTGAGGGAGAAAAAGACAGAAGTCAAAGCTTAGAAGTCCTGAGCAAAGCCCAGTCATTCTGCTAATTCTGGTGGTGAAGGAGGGCAAAGGAGGAGAAACATCACTGCATACCTCCTATTACACCCGCGCCGTGTTGGCGTGGGGGAAGGATCTGAGAGCCTTAATAGTTCCCAAGCCCTGTGCAGACAGACAGACTGACGACAGCTATGTGCCTCACACATTGTGGCCACCTACTTCTGGAAGGTATAACCAATCTGGTTTCCCAAGGTTAAGCAATAAAGGTTCAGAATATCAAGGTTAAGTAATAAACACAAAGCAAAGGGTAAGTATTCCCTCAATTCTTGAATAAAACATTCCAAGAAAGTGCAGTGCTAATGGATCTGAAAAAATAAGCACTATGTAGCAACAGCGTGTCCTCAAGTGCAAGTAACATCAGGCACACTGAATGGTTTAAGTTTTATGCAGCTTCACCCCATGCATTTCAGACAGGAGTGGTAACATATCCCGCAGTTCTGTCCCCTTGCTTGCTATAGGTACAAGGGTACTCTTTCCCTTGCTCTCATTAGGTGCCTTCTAAGCAGATGACAAGGACATTTGCCAGCTAAACTAAGCATGGATTAAAACTACTTCTCATGCGCCCAGTTACAATAGTTACCTGGCAACAAGTATTCCTTTTCCTTCTTTCTCCAAACCAGTAGTGCATGCAAAAAGTCAGAAGTACTGAATTAATTCCCAAATTGAATGTAAAACTCCAGCCAGGTTGAATTTCTTGGCCAGGGTGGAGAGTGCAGCTGCACCACTTCCAGCCAGTTTCATAAGGACCACGCTGTCCCCTGTGCTCTTCATTGCTTTTCCCCAGCTATAGGTCTACGGTGTGGGAATAAAAACCATGACAGCTGGAAAGCAGGATAAACGATCAGGAACAAACCTGAGGTTCTGATATACTCAAGAACCAGGTCAGTGCTCACAGTTCTCAGCAGACCGATCTCAGCATGTAGCTGTCTGTTCTCTGCCTTCTGCTTTATCACAGTGGAACGTGAATTTAAGGGCCTTTTGTATCAGAAGAGTGCACAGCCCCACTTTTGCTGTCCAAATAGTGGGAAGTTTCCCCAGGGTGCTTGTGGCTCCACTGGTCTAACTTGACAGCACACCTAGTCAAGGGCCTGTTCCACAGTAGGTCTCATGGTTTCAGTGGTCAATCCTCAAAATCAATGGAGAGTAGGTGTTCATTTATTTTTTAATGACTGATATGATTTTAGCTTCATGCTTTTAAAATCTGAGAAAAACTAAAGTCTCTCCATACTTGCTTATAATCACAAAGAGAACTCTAAGACTGAGGACAGAATGGGAAAGTCTGCCTAAATCTGATGTACCTACACTTAAAAATTATGAAAAAAAAAAAGAGAAAATAGATCCTGTAACAGATTGAGTGCAGCATATATGCCAGAAGGATTCTTAATGCTTCGGGAGTATGGGATGAAACAGGTTGTCTTAACTGCTGTCACATCATAAAAGAGAGTTTGCTCACAGTTGTAGATAGACATACAAATATGAACAGCCACAAACATCACCCCTTAAGTCCAAGCTTGTTCCTCTTCTCCCACTAGTCCACAGCTCCCATTTCTGGCCCCAAACGACTTAGCTTTGGTGCAGTGTTAGCTGGACAGGTCAGGAGGGAAGGAGTCCTGGAAACCTCAGTGGGAAGGAAGGTTACATTCTCAGAATCACATATTGCCTTCTCAGAAGAAAGTAAACTCTCATTCCTCACTGACATGCATTTAGATGACTCATTATGGAATCCAGCTTGGTCCAGTGGATGTTTATCTTCGGTTTGTACCTGTAGCCTACCACTCTTACATCTATTCATTGTTAAAATTCCAGTTTTCATTCCTTTTCTCTCCCTGCACATCAGCAAATGTTACAGCAAAATTCCAGTTTCTGTAGAGTTTTGTATTTCCATTTTACAGTGTTATATTACCTCTGTCCTCCTACATTCTTCACTGTGTTTTTGGTCTGTAACATCATTTAGGCAGCTGCTTTGTCCCACTCTGTCCTTTCCATTGCCCATAGATGCTGTAAGCTTCTGTCTTTTACACATCCTCTGCATCCCTCCTCCACCACAGCTGAACACATCTTCTGATGCTCCCCCCCCCCCCGCCCCCCCCCACAAACACACACCATTTTGCTTTCCCGGTCACCCTCATTGAGTGGCTGTTCCCTGTGCTGCCCACAGCTTTTGGACACAGTGGGATGCAGGAATGACATACGCATACAGGCACTGACAGGATGCATAAACAATCCCATTGCACAGACGAAGCGATAGCAGGTTGGTATCCTCAATCTGACCCCAAGACTTCCCTGTGCTGAGCCATGGAGCTGAAACACTGGCAGCATGGTGGGCAGGCAATGCATTCCCTGTTTGGGTGGGGACAGGCATCCTGCCTCACTGCTGCACCATAATCGGAGGGCAGCGACCTCACAGCTGCGAACTATAACCTTTTAGAAAGTGTTTAGTGCAGTATTTATGGCAGCCATTATTTTTACTGTGTTTTCACTTTGAGAAGGAAAACAGAGCAAATGTTTACAGCAGCTTAACAAAATGAGACCCACAGGTGAGGTGAGGTGAGGCAAGGCAAGGCAAGGCAAGGTGCTAACCTCAGCCAGCCTGACCCACCTGGCAGTCCATGGCAGGCCTTCAGTAGCAACCAAAGTGGGTGGAAACAGAAAGTAAAAGTTTCTCTCCCTGCTTCAGTTTTTGTTTGTTTCTTTAAGGAACAGACTGTTTCAGAAAAATAAACACACAGAAGGGCTCAGGGCAAAGATACATTTTGTATACAGCTTTAATGAAAACATGTTTTTCTTGTTAACACCTTGTTATATCCTAAAATCACAATACAGAAAAAACTGTGAATAAGGCTGCGTGCATAGACATCTCAGATTTTTAATGAAATTCACCACCAGCATTGCTTCCCCCACATGCTGCTGCTACCGCGGCATCTCCCAGTGGCATCAACCTGGTGACTGCTACCTTCATGTGCCCTGCTCCAGCTCGTGGCTCTGAGCTGCTACTTGCACGTGCCCTGCTCCATCATAGGCTGGTGGCACCAAGTTCCTACCTGCAGGGTTCCAGCTCATGGCACGGAGCCTTTCCCAGCAGGTTGGGGAGAGGACAGAAGTGAGATGTAGCTGTCAAAACCACAGGCTGAGAGTATTATTTTTTGTTAGAGAATGCTTCTGCAGTTTAACAGCCAGCTCTCATAGAAGGCAGAAGCATCAGTTCACAGAGTGGCTAAAATGCCAGCATCGCTCTGCAGAGCATCTCAGAGTTTGAAGTGGATTTTGCTTCACCACAAAATTATTAATACACTGGCACGCTAAAACTATCAGAAGCTTTTATCTGAGCAACTTCACAAGGCCCTTTAAGACTTGACATAACACGATCCATTCATGACATGATAGCTCTGTTTCAAAAGACTTCGGCAGCCTCTCTCCCCCAGTAATTTGTAATTTAATTCCCAGTTGAACAACATTGGCCAATGCCATAGGGTTGCAGCACTCAGGTTTTACAGCACCAGCACTCACAGCTTGCAAGGAAACACTGTTTGTACAGAAAAAAAATAAATAAAATAATGATTCTCTTCTGTGCTAATGACCCCACAGCAGCCCCATTTGCTGATAATGATGTGGAGATGCACATCCCCATGTGCCGATAATGATGTGGAGATGCGCATCCCCATGTGCCATGGAGGAGAGGCATGCTGTTGGGTCAAGTGGCAGCAGCACAGAAGGGCTCTGGGGACAGCACTGATGGTGGTGAGTGAGTGCCGGTTGTTCCACAGGTAATGAAATCCCACTCGTAATGAGGAGACAAGGAAAGATGGCACTGGAAATTGGCAGCGTTTGAACTCTGAAACTCAGTAGGAGGGAAAAGAAGCAGTTTTTGTGAAAGACCTTGTTCACAGGAGTTTCAGAGGAAAACCTGTGCTTTGGGGTGCCTGAATGCTCCCTCAGATCAACTCTGAAAGGAGTTTGAATTCCCTCATACATTAAGTGGCAAGAGGGGGCCTTAAAACAGGATTTAGACCTACTTTATACCACATTATTAATATCAAGAAGTCATAAAAGACCTTCAGTGTTATTGCAAATCAGACCTTGAATCCCAGCAGAGTACAAAAACTGAGGTTGAACTAGAATATCAAACCCAGACTTTACAAAGTTCAGAAATGAATCTCCCTTTAAAACTGTTGCTCAGTTTAGAAAATAGATCAGTCATCCGATATGTGAGCCGCAATCCCATTCAGCTTTGGGAAATTCTCCCATTGATCTGGACTCCCAGCATAACTCCACTTCTGCATAATAATTACTGCCCTTGGAACATCACTACTATGCTAGATGTAGGGACAAAAGAGAACTACTGCAGATTCCATAGGAATAAAGCATTGTTTCTCTAAAGAATTTTGGGCCTATCAAACCTGAGAGAAGGCAGACCGTGGCATAGATGGGTAGGTACAGTGTACCCATTCGCTTCCCTGCTTATCCATTGCAGATAGAGTAGCATTATTTTTAGCACAGTAGGTGTAGAACAGGGTGGTTTTGAAAGAAAACAAAAATAATGAATTATTTATGCAAGTTAAATCAAAATATGCTCCATATAAATGTTTAATCAGGTTTTCACCAGCTTCTCTCCATATGCTCTGCCTTGCTCAATAGTAGATTTCTAATGGAATCACTAAATATATTTCAATAGCTCTGTACATAGTATTATGCAATTCAATTTCTGCCTAGATTTCATTCAAAGCAGCTATGGAAAGGTGAATAGTGAACTTGCTCAGAGTCAATACTACAGATACAGGGAAAACTATTCAGGGGGTTTCTTCCTACACCCCCATTTGTCACAGGGGAATGTTATAGTTGATGATGCAGATTTATCATACACAGGTACACTCCTTGCACCTATGCACATTGGGGAAAATGAATTCATTCATTATGTTTGAGAAACAGAAGTTGCATTTGCTTGAGAACATGCTAAATAAGAGAAGTCACCCTAACTCCTGTGTCAGGAATCCAGAAGATACTGAAACTTCCATTTATCTTTTTCCACCTTTCAAAAGCATTCAAATAAAATCAAGGCTGGTTTGCAGCTTATTACACCTGACTTGATTCTAGGTTTCTACCCTGCAAGCCATAATTTCAGGAGCACCTGAGCACTAAAAGTCAGTACCCTGGGTGGACTGTCAGTCACCACCAACAGCAGCTTTCCCAACCAAACCCAAATACCTACAGAGCTCTTCTTGCTCCTCCAGAGCACTGAACATCTGAAATGCAAACACTCACTCCCTTTCCCAGAACATAAGCAATTCAATACCCCCAGCTTTCCCCCAGCACTAGCCACTCTGTTTCTTGTCTTCTTTTTTATACAAAGCAGCTGGTCCCTGCAGATTAACAGGGCCCAGCTGCATCTGGTCTCCAGCCATTTAACCCCTTCTAAGCTGGTTCCTTGCTCCTGCAGAAGAAAACAAAATTGTCTGCTTTTCAGGAGCCTCCTGGGGCTGCAGTAAGAGCATCTCTACCAGCAAAGGCAGTGTGGGTTTCAAATCAGGGAGAAAAGCTTGCCATGGTATAAAAATACTTTAATTTTACACTACGTAGAGCTTAGAGGCAAGGATGCGTGAGAATTAAACAGATTTCAAAACAGTAATGTCATACTCAAATATACTAAGGATGCACGGGGGTTATTTTATAACTTGTTGGGTTTGATGTGGAATGATCTCTGCTCTCTAACCACAGTAATTATTTTGTAGAATGTGCTATTGTTCTCCTGTCACGCGTTAAGCATGATGCGTAGTGGTTAAAGAGTATTTAGACAGACTGCACACCTGTATGAAATTCTTTCAGATTTTCCAGAGAGTATGGAGCCTGTATTCACAAGAGTTTCTTATGGCTTGTGGAGTCCTGAGAATCATGAGGTCACTGCTATGGAGGTATTTGTGGCTGCAGGATTTATTAGCTACAGGAGAAAGTCACAGGATTTTACCATTACTACCTCTGATGAAAGTGGCTGTGGTTTTAGCTATGCTTGCAGAAAAAAATCTTTTTAACTTTTACTTTTTTTTTTTTAATTTTATGAACAAGATTTGAAATCGGGAGTAAAGGTGCTTGGATGTGATGGATTAATTTATAGGGCTTTCCTCTTTTTGATTTTTTTTTCATTAATATTTCTAGCATACTGAAACAATTACGGAACAACCATGTGCAGATTGAGAAGATGACAAAGGAAAAATAGCAGGGAAAGAATAAAGGTCTATGAACTTATACATTTTCTAGCATTGTAGAGATAGCAATTGGTTGTCTCCCAATTACAGTTATTTCTCTGTCACTGTAGTTCGCAGCTCCTTTTTCCACCAAAGGATTTCATCTTTGGAAGGCTGTTGTGGCCCTTCCTGGCAATTCAGGTGTGAGACAGCAATCTGCTAAATATCAGTTTTATTGTCTTCCAAGCGAACCATCTAAAGGACACTCTGGACTCACATAAGTGCAGCCAGAGCTGTTCTCCAACTCCCCAAATAGGCACCCAGACGAGCCTGGATGCCGCCAGCCATCGTTCCAGACATTATGTAGTTTGGCTTTTTCTGTGATGGAAACACTACTTGTGTCTGCATCTCCTTCCAATGCTCTGAGGAACTGAGGCCAGCCAAAAACAAGAAGCAACCACTAGCAGCTCAGCTGAGCCATTTGGACATTCTGAAAACTCGGTAGGTGTGTAGCAATAACTTACTGCTCTGCCCCCACCTCAAGTACATCCCATCTCCTGTTTAATTTTTTTTTTTTTTCTTTGGCCAAATTTTAGCAGCTAGGTTGTGGAACCCTAGCAGGTTGGCTTGTATCCTCTCAACCAGAAGGTTTCTTCTAACTTCATTTGAGCCAGTAATTTTATCACATGGGAGTCATGAAATTCATTGCTTTGTGATGCGCTTCTGACCCCAGGAAGCCCCAGAGCTATGGGAATATGGAGACAGCTGTTAGTCTAGCAGAAACTGCCAGGTTTGCGAAGACCTTGTGATGGACCCAGAACATCAGCAGAAGCGGAGAGCCCTGGGGGAAAAGCAGACCTTAGTGCAAGTAAGCCTGAAAGCAGAGCAAATGGAAGCAGAGGAAGAAGAGTTAAAGAGAGGAGAAAACGGCTAAAAAGTCTCACTCTGAGCCAAGGAGATCAGCTGGAGAGCTGCTTGTTCGTGCAGGGTGTTAGCTGAGCTGGATTAGGGCTTTGCTGAAGCAAGTAGGAGGCAGGAGATTACAGAAATATCTGGTCAAGCTCAGAAGGAAAGGGGCTGAATGCAGAGATGTGTCAAGTGAGAGTGTAGTACAGAGTATAAACTTCAGAAACTAAGACATGCGTTCTTAGAAGCGGAGTATTAATTGTCATGTTGATGCTCTTCCTTCCTATGGTGTTACAGCTGCACCAACAGATTAATGCATAATATTGCCTGAGTGCAGAGTCTGTATTTTTGATATAAACCATCCTGGTATCAGGTTCACATTGGGAGGTGTGAACAGCATCAGAAATTCCAGTCTGAGCGATGTACTTGTATTCCTGAGCAGAGCAAATAAATTCAGTGCAAGTGCCATTTCCATCCCCTGCTGCCCTACAACATGATGGATGTTGCTAACTGTGCAACCCAGGGTGAAGCTGCCCGCCACTTCCTCCCCTGGCTCATCACCTCTCAGTCCCGATTCATTTTCCGTCTTGCGATATTCAGATCAAAGCATTCTCACCATACCGACTGTTTTCGGAGTAAAGGGAAAAAAAAAAAAAAAAAGGAAGGAAAGGAAAGGAAAGGGTAATAGTTGAAGGTCGCCCTCTTTGGTCTCTCAGCACCTTGCCGTGCCGGGGACGAGCGCTCTCACTGCAGCTGGCGCGGGGCCGGCAGCAGATGCGCAGGGCTGGGTGCTGCCATCGGGGTGCACCTGTTGGCTGCCACCATCTGCCAGCCCAAACGGGACAAAGCCCCACCCCGCGCCGGGCAGCTGAACGGTCTTAATCCCCTCCCTGGGGCTCCGGGCTGGCGGCCGCGGCACACGCCGCACAAAGTCGCGCCGCACCTAATCTCCCACCCTCGAGGGGGGCTGCTGCCCTGCTGCCAAGAAAGGGCTATTTAAATAAACCCAGAGAGCTATTACCTGACAAGAAAGCCTCTTATAAACTCTCTCTTTTTTTCTTTTTCTTTTTCTTTTTCTTTTTCTTTTTCTTTTTCTTTTTCTTTTTCTTTTTCTTTTTCTTTTTCTTTTTCTTTTTCTTTTTCTTTCTGAGAGAGAAAGGTATTAGGTTAACATGGATACTAATACTAAGTAAATTAAGGCTCTATTTAGCACGTGCCACAACTATCTCCTATAAGAAGCTATCTCACCTGCCCTCATGAGTCCCAGCGGGCAGAGCATCAGCACCCTGCAAAAATGCATCTTACGGGTCATCAAAGCGTGTGGAAGTGACTTTATTACCAAACTGGGCATACAAGATAGCAAAATGTACATAAACTGCTTAAACAGTATTTATAACAGTAAAGACCCTTTATGACTTTTACTGCTCCAGTCCCTAAGTTAGGCAGAAATAATTACTGCAGAAACTAGGTTGTGTAAATGAATGACCCGTTCAGATTCTGTTTTAGTGCTCACTTGTGAAGTATTGTCTTACATTCAGCTTAAAAGAGTAGGGAATAGGGCAGATAGAATCACAGAGCGGTTTGGGTAGGAAGGGACCTTTAAGATCATCCGATTCCAACCCCCTGCTATGGGCAGGGACACCTCCCTCAAGACCAGGTTGTCACAGCCCCATCCAACCTGACCTTGAGTGCTTCCAGGGAGGCGGCATCCACAGCTTCTCTGGGCAACCTGTTACAGATACAGCAAAAACTCACTAACTGAGCCCTGAGTCCCTGCTGTGAAATACCCCTGGTTTTGTCTGACTCCTCAGCTCCCCCATCTCCGAGACCTTGAGCACAGCCACCTCATTACAGCAGCATCCTGTGCTGTCTGCATTTTTGTCCACCTGTGTACTTCAGCCTGATGGCTACAGCAAGAGCTCTCGGGGAGAGCCTTGTCTTTGCCATCGGTCACTGCTTCACTGCTCTGTGATGGGACTCTGATCTCATACTATTCTTTGTCCTTTCCATCAGATACGCTAATAGAAATAACAGCAAATAAAATGACAGTCTTATAAGAGCTGCTCATCTCCCTCAGGCACTGCAGACAAGGTGAATGATTTTAGTATGTAATATCTTTTTTTCAGGGAAAATACTGGAAGTTTTGTCATTTGAAATATTTTAATTTAGACTAGATAAAGTAATGGAGAATGTACAGCTGTGTAATGATCCTACGTCTGGAGGGATTTGAACTTTTCTGTTTCCAAATTTGCAGAAGCTATCTGAAGGCAAACATTGACTAGAAATGTATTAAATTACTGCGAGCGATCCAAATTTTTTAAGAAAGTTAAATATTAAAATATATAAATAAATTACAAGTTTTCCCTTTAAAATATGCACGAGGTAATTCAGAGCAAATGTTAGAACAAGCCTGTCTGCTAAATTAGTTGCAAGGTAGTAGTGGCTACTTTTCCATTTACGCTAATGATGAGAAATGTAAAAGGCCAGCTTCATAATTCAGAGTGTTCATTTCGAGAGGTTCCAAGAACACTTATGCTAGATGGATCTGTCTAGCTAATCAGCCAGTTTCTTCTCTCCTTTTAAGACTGAAACACAATTACTGAACCTGTAGTTCCAATCTTTGCATTTTTTCCCTCTTACTAAAATATATTTCAATGTAAGGAACACTGGAGGATGATAGAGTTGAATTAACACCCTTAAACTAAGCATATTGCGTTCTCTTAAATCAGTGGTTTCACTTCTGCCCTAAAGCAATATGTGATTTGTAAATCTGAGACATGCTACCTTTAGGCAGTAGGCAATCTTTAAAAACAGGAAAGTAGGCAACATATGGTGGCACTAGGCAATATGAAATTGTTCTAAAGATACAAGTTTCCAGCCTCAGTAGTACAAGCCCAATTTTAAATAAAACATAGTATCATATGGTTCCTTTTTAAACACTGCAGTAAAAAAAAGAAAGAAAAAAGATGAAGAAAAAAAAGACACCTGGCGATATATGGTCATCCTCTAAACAACAGAGGGAACAGTTGACACACGCACACTTGGAAACCCACTGTCTATAAACATGCGGTCACCTACCTCCTTCAGTAGATGTAAATACTGAAATATGTCAGCTTGTGTATTTGCAGTCCCTGTAAGCTCACAAATTTCTTTTTGTTTTTGGTTTAATTGTACAAACACAACCATGGGTATTTTTTGTTGTCAACGCATGTGTGTATCTCATAAACCACGCATTCTATGTTCACATTTTTCTACTGCTGAGACCAGCTGGGTCACATTAGTCATGTCAAAGCATGTCAAGGACTATAACATGTAATTCTGTCCAATGTTACGGTGAAGGTGAATCTGTTCCATTACCCATGCAGAGAGGGGATAGCGGTATTTTAGCTCTAGGACATGACTTTTTCCTCAATTCTGCTCATATACAAATGGATTCCCAAAGCATAACCTAACTTTTTATTCTTTGGTGACAGAGATTTAAAGGAGTAAGGAGCTCTGAGGAGGAAAATATTTTATTATTAGTCATCAGTGATTGATTTGCTTCAGTGGTATAATAACTCATTCAAGAACATGTAGGACTGGACTTAGTAAAGCTATTAGTATACTAGTAAGTGAATACACAGTCTAACTTTTGTTCTTCCTCTTGGTGTTATAAAGCTAAATTACAGTGTTCGGCAGGTTCGGCCCGGTTCCATGACAATTGGTACAGGGGACCCATGGACCCACATCTCAGGAAAGGGGAGGGGGGAAAGGGAAAAGGGAAAAGGGAGATGGGCCTAGGAACAAAACAGCGGCAATGATCTGAGGAGGAAAACTAATTTACTAAATAAGATATCGGAAAGCAAAAAAACACAATATAATACAATATAATTGGAATTAAAGCTAATAAATCAAATAAAATGAGCAAGAGAGAGTGTCCGATAAACCAAAGGCCTTACACTAACGCTGAAGGCAGATGGCAGCGAGCACCCACTGCTGAGTTGATCCCAAAGGAAAGAGAGTGACCTGTGACCGCAATTTTTTATCTTTTCCCTCGGAGCGTAAATACATAAAAATGCAAAGCATCGCACAGTCCTCTGGGGAATGTAGTCCTTCTTCTCTTCTGAGACAGGTATACCTGGACTATTGATGCAGCTGGAGCATTAACTCTTTAACTCCAAATGCACTACATGATGTTATGATGTGGAATACCAGTACCAAAAATCAAAACCATGACATACAGACAAAATTAAATGGTACAGGTTTTGTTCGTGTTACATGTCACCATTCCTGCCTGGAAAATGGAGAACAGGGTTCTTCGTTATGAATAATTTTCTTGTAAAAGAGGGATAAAGGATCCTACACGGAAGCTTCACATGCTTCTGTCTTTGCTCTGTTGACATTATGTATTCTTCCTTGAGATGAACTTCAAAAAGATGAGTCTGAATGTTCTGCCTACTGACATCTCTAATCAGCCATTAATCGTAAAGGCCTTATGCCTCCATTGGATTGTCTTTTAGGTTCAGTCCCATACAGCGGCTTAATACAGTGGTCTATGGTAGCTGATGCAGCTACAATGGTAAGTACTTAATGAAAGTCACTGGAAGTCTGGACTTCTTCTATCCATGAGTATTAGAAATTCATCTGTTGCCCTCAGCCACAGCCATAGACAACAGAAAGGAGAGTAGTGCTGTGTTCCTTTGGAAAGAATTCAATCAAGACTGCTTGGTGAATGCATCAGATTATTCTTGTTACGAATATATTCTTTACGTGCAAATGACCTTTAGGCTTGTCCTTTGAAACTCAATATTTAAAGGTGTTGTAACATCTAATTCTCAATTACTTCAGTGAATTTAGACACATCTCTTTAAAATTCTGGCTCTTGTTAACGTGACAATAAAAGAGTTTGGATAAGGCTTGCACTTGTTCAGTGTCCATCCTCATTTGATTGTCTTTCTTAAGGATCGAGCAATGAAAAAATGTAGGGAAGAAAAATGAAGATGAAATATAGCTGTTTTTTTTTTTCCTTTTCCTTTTGGTGAGGTTTCTATATTTCATGCTGAAAAATGTCTTACTCCTGACCCATCACATACTTTTCAGTGACCCCAAGGCAACAGAGCCTCTCCTGCTGCATTGAAGGCCTCCTCAGGGCAGGCCAGCACAACAGTACCTCAGCTAGTCTAGATCATTGTGCCACTTAGGATAATTAGCAAGGGCAATTACACCAACTCTTTGGCACATGGCTTGGAAGTAAAATGAATATAATAGTTTTATTTGAACTCCTTTTCTTGATCACTACCCATATTCAAATCCTCTTCAGACGTCCAAAGAAAGGGGTACTGCAACTACCCCTTTCTTAGTAGATTCTGAGTCAAACATCAAACACAAAACCAATTTTTCTGTGTGACAGGCTAACACATGGGTCACTGTCCTGTGAGTTTTCCATATTTCGAAAATTTCCACAGGATTTATTTGAGTTAGCTCTGCAGTGGCTAATCTTGTTACAAGCATTCATAACCAAGCTTTTTTATCTGCTTATTCCACCTAGGTTTGCATCTCACATGTGTAAGCATATTGTGCAGTCATTGTGACCTCTAGCTGGATTTTTGGGAAGTCAGCTGGGCTCCTCCTCCGTTACAGTCATGTAGGACTGTGCTGAAGCGTAATGGTCTGGGAGATCTTGCAAGAGATACTGATCTAACTCCAGCTTTTACTTGCTATGGCACTAATTGTCTCAGGGTTGTTTGCCTGATAAACAGAAGAATGAGATGACGTGGTCTACAGACAAAATAAGGGTGCCAGGTAAATATTTTGTCATTACTATCAATAGTGGCAATTATGGATTCCCTTTCACTTCAGCAGAAATTAAGCACATGTGAGTCCTTATAAAATACACACAGCAACTTCAGAAATTCCAAACAGATAGCAAATTAGACCTCATATTACAGTAGAGCCAGAAAACAATAACATCCTTTTTCTTTTTCCCAAGGTTTTGTTTCAAAATGAAAAATGCTTCTTTTTTGGTTTATAATTAAAAGTTGTATTGTATATTGCAAGATAATCAAAAGAGGAGCCCTACGATCCCTTCCTAAAGTTGGACAGTTTCTTACTCTGCTCTCACATCCTCTGCCTTAATGTCCTTTCATAGCTCCTGGTAACATAACAGCACTCAAGGATAATGGAGAGTTTTGATATTAACTTACTGCAGGAGTTAGGATCCAAAGTGAGTTCTTCCTAACTTGTAAAGCTTGGACCGTGACTAGATTCATTTATCATTTCATTAGTGATTCGCCCCACACAACCAATCTTGTATTTGGGTACATATCTTTGAGAAAGTGCCTGAAAGTGTCACACAGTTACTATGGTTACATCCACAAGTACATCAGGTCTACCTGGAAATTACCAGCTATGTGGTTAACTGATCACTTGCATGTACAAATGCTGTGACCTGTGGATACAAAGCATTATAACGATATGCAAAAATTATATTTGCTGTGAATATAAATAGATTCACACAGGATTGTAAAAATCATGGTTCACATTAATGCTATTGGGCAGAGGACACTGTAACAGACTTCTAGCTCCTACCACCTTCAGACAAACACCACCTTGCTATTGGATTGTGCTATCAGGATGAGAAAGATGTTTGATGAGGTTCTCAAAACTGCAGAGCAGGTTGGCCTGCGCTTACACAACAGGATAAGTTAATAATTGTGGTATTTCTTGGCAGCAGCTAAGAATCAGGTCAAATATGACAGTTTTGATTGGATTTTATCAGAGCTCTGGGACTCTTTGAGTGGGAAAATCAAACAAAAGTAAAATGATTTTAATATAGGAGTAGATACTTATAAAATTTGTACATACTTCCATGCAGAACTGGCTTTGTCAGAAATACTTTCCAGCACAGAAAATTTTTCCATTCTTGTGAAGAACTGCACCAAACTTCAAAGGTGAACATTCTCTGTGTGGAGAACTGCACAGCAAATAATAGGTGACAGGTTTAGCAAGTCTTTCTTTCCTTTCTCTGACTCAAATATACAGGACTGCACATGTGAGTTTTATTTCAAACCTCTCATAAATATAGAGCAGAGGAAATGTTCTCATGAACCCCTGCAAAGAGAAGCCATCAAACTTTACCTCAGGCTTTTAAAATAGTATCATATGCTTCAGGTTGTATGATGTATTCCTGCTTGCAAATGTCCTTGTGCTGCCTGGACTTCATAAATCAGATCACAGGATAATAGAAAATTGAGATAGAGGGAGCCTGATGAACTCTCCAGTTCACCTGATTTCCACTGCTGCACATTTTCTGCTGTTCTGTCAACCATGGTTTCAAATGGGCCAAGTGATGAGGCTTCTACAATATCCTTTGCAATTTTGATTGTTTAACACACCTCATTGTCTGGGAATTTCCCCTTCTTAGGCAGCTTGAAGTTTCTCTGCCTTGATTTCATCCAGTCATGTCTTGCAATATCCCCTTTGTATCGGGCATAAATACTTAGCCTTTCACCTAAAGTTTGAATCATTTTAGCAAGTGTCAAAAGAAATCGAGTATTTTCATGGATAATAGTAGAGCCTACAGTCATTGTATCTAAGGACAATGTGAATTTTAGAAAGGAGATGAGAGGTTTTTTGAGAATTTTGGCCACTCCTTTATTATCAGAAGTTGAACAGGAGCTTCTTGAGCATAGACTGTGACTTGTCTGACCTCTCCAATGTTCTTCGTCTTTCCCTGTCCCCAGCACCTGGTACAGACTATGCTTCAACATGGAGTACTTGGAGTATTCTGCAAATCTGGGGTCTGCAGGGATTTCAAAGTCTGCTCCTGTCTGATAACTCCCACATTTCTATGAGAGAGAAATTGGAATTTCACAACAATGGAAAACAGATCCTGGATGTTTGTCAGTGATTAATGGTAACCTCCAATTGTTGTGGCTAGATTCATGGGAAGGAAAGAGGGGAAAAGCTTTTAAAAACCCTTTTATTTAGTCATTTTCCCCACATAGATGCATGAACTTTTTTTTTTGTTTTTCATACCTGTTCTTAAAAGTCTGCGCAGACATTAAAACTTCAGCCTGGTGTCATGTGAAGTCAGAAGTTACACATCCCCTTGCTTACTACTCTGAACACTAGAAACCTGTGGTGTCTCACCACACTTGACATTCGTTCCTTCTCTCCACAGTCCCTAATAATATCCTGGACATGTACATTCATCTATATTCATGAGAGCGCAGATGCAGCCAAATTAGTGGCAGCAAAGCACATTTTACACTGTAGAAAATACAATCTGTCTTCTTTTTGATTTTTTTATATAAAAAAGTTTTATTAAAAAAAATCAGAGAGTAAGATTTAAATTCAGCACCACCCGTTGCAAGAGTCTGTTTAAAAATGCACAGCTGGCTTGATGATGAGTGACAAATCAAAAGTCAGAGTGAAACTTCCCAATCATCTGAGCCCTTGCCACCCGATTAGCAGAAGAAAAACAGGGCAGATGGAGGGAGACGCAGCAGTTCGGAGGGAACAGATGGCCACTACGAACTTGATATATGAAATTAATAACACTTTCTCAAATACAATTAGTAGCAGGAATACATTACCTGAATTTTCATAACTGTGAGCAAGCTGACATTAAATGAGGTTTTTCAGATTAACAGTCAATATAGCATTGATATTTGGAGAGAAATAAAAAATTATATGGAAAGTAATAAGGACCGTTCTGCTTTTTGTGCTCTAACTGATTACGAGAGCCCAGCTGTACAAAGTCTGCATGATTCTATAGTTTGAAACTCCCTAGATATGTGCTTTTATGATTAACTCATTTATTTCTTAAACCAAAGACAGGTGCCATGAGGTTTCACACTGATTCTGAATGTGTCGGAAGAATCTGCATTACAGTGAGGGCTTATATTGTCCTTACAGCAAAAAGCTTGTATAAATCTGGAACAAAATTTTCAGAACTGATGACTGGCTTTGGAAATCTGAGCTGAGATATCTTAATAGGTCCTGACTTCCTGTGTTTCAACATCTTCTGAAAATCAGATCTATTTAGTTTGTCTTTAATTGGGCATCTAAAATAATTAGCCTGCTTTGAGATTCCTGTTTTTACAGCTACTCTGTACAGAAGGAACAAGATTCAGAACAAGAACAAGGAAAAATATGTAACACATTTCAAAGGCCGACTCATGGCCTGGGAAGAAAAAACATTACAACGCTGCATATAAGCCAGCTCAGCGGATTGCACTGACATACTCTGTCTGGGTGGGTGGATGACAAGGATCTTCCTTGGTTACCTACAAGCCCTGGCATACCTAGAAGGATGATTTAGTAGGTGTGTCTTTAATCACACCTACTGCTGCTTTTTCATAAACCACTGGTGGCAGAATCAGCTGAGAGGTCATTTGCTCGACTAAGAAGAAAATGTTACAAATGAAATTAATAAAAACAAATTCTGACACTCTCCTCAGGCAACAGAAGTAAAAATGATAGCCTTCAAGCTAAAATTGGCCTTTCTGGAATGTGTGCATACATGTGCATACACACACTGAGAAAAGCAAAAGCATTTCCTTTAAGAACAATTTTTTTTACTGCAATGCAAGAGCTGCTAATACAAGAACCATAAATCTGGTGTTTAATTCTGTGGTCATTCACACTGATATACCGCATTCAGATGTATAAAGAGGACATTGCAGAGAAGTCAAGATGGGATACAAAGCATAAGAGTCACTTTAGAAACATTTCCCCGAGACAATCTGAAATAAATAATGACAATTTTAGACTACAAAATTAAAGAGATTATTCAGTGTTGAACTCTCTTGAAAGCCCTGAGGAGATGATTTAATCCTCAGTGACCTGATGCTTAGCATGATAAAGAAATGTAGCTGAGTTTCTTCCTATGAGTGTCACTCTATAGTCACTTTTTTCTCCCTTTCCTTTCTATTTTGTTATTTTCTTTATTGTCATTTTCCCAGCCATAGCCGACAGATGCAAATGTAATTTGTTTATGAATCACAGCACATATTTATGTGAATATACCATATGAATATGCTTGCAGTATGATTTCAGCTCGGTGAATACTGCAAAAGATGATTTGCAAACACTGCTATGTATTAAGGGCAGGATATAAAGCTTTTTGCTATCCCTGGGATGACTCCTGTTGGCTTCCAGGAGTTTTGGTTCAAGCTCCAAGCCAAGACTTTCCATTCAGAGGAATTTTTTCTTGCTGGTTGTCTGTAGTTTGTGTGAACATATCTAGTCAGAGCTTTGTTCAAATTCAGTGTAGAAGCTTCTGCTTGGAGTAAAGCACATTCCTGCAAAAATACATATATATTTTTTTCTATGACTACATATAGTCATATGCAACTGTTATCAACACAAGAATCTATGAGTAATCATTAATAACGGATACAGCAACGATCTACATAGAGTTCAGGAGTCACACACACATATGTTTTAGCTGTTATTCAAAGAAAGGACTTTCTGTCCCAAAGAGAGCTGCCAGTCCAAGATTCAGAGAGAAAAGAATTGGGTCTGTGGCAAACTGATAGAGCTTGGTCTTGTGCTCCCTCAAATTAACGACAAGTTTCCCACTCAATTCAGCGAAGGTAGAATCAAGTCCATTCTCAGCATTGTAACTTACAAAAACACTGAACACAGAAGGACCTTGGGCTTTAGGTTTCAGAGTTTTTAAGTATTTCCTGATTCCTTAGAATTCAGTACTGCAAAGGACCTTATAGAATTGGGCCAAAGGGCAAGGGCGTAGCTGTTAATCAGTCTTATATTAATGGACAATGGTCATTATATTTTCTCAAATAAGCAGGTTTTGGCCAGAAGTACCATTTTTCACATCAGACCAACAATAGTATGATTAACATCAAAATCTAATGAACAGTAATGAGAAAAACTGGTCCAACAGCAGAATAAAAGTGTTTTGTTTTTTTTAGTGCAAATGTCAAAGCATCACTTTTTGAATTCTCACTGCCAACATTTGAGTTGCAGAATTTGGTAATGTTTATTCTTCAACTCTGTACAACTGCCCACAGTCTTGTCTTTTTCACTTCCTTGCATGGCAGAAAATATCTGCAGATGACGAAACAAACTGGCACCAAACAACATCTTTCTATGTATTTAAACTTTTGCTGTTCGCTTGACTTAGTGACCTAGCAGTATTGTCCAGAATTGCATTAACCAGTTCCAGGCAGTGGAGACAAAAATTCCTTTCATTCATCAACAGATAAGGAGTTTTGACAACTCTCTCTTGGGAGCAAGAGGGGAAAAAAAATGCAAGAAGAGATTACAAAGTAATAATGCAAAAAGCAGTCAAAGAGCCAAAGAAAGACTGAAGAAAGCTGTAGGGCTGCCTGGGCAGACAGGGAGACCGCTATCAGAATTGAACGAGAGAAAATCCAGATCCCTCCTCCACTCCTCTACCTGTTTCTTCTCAATGTCACTATCAGTGCACTCACTGATATAAAACAGGTCTAACAAGTATTCCAGTAACTCCTCAAGACCACCAGGGCAAAAACAAAAACATTCAGGGCTTGACACTTAACCAAGGCAACATGCCAAGCTTATCACATGTGAAAAAGCATTGTAGAGGAAAATAATCATCTTCATGTTCACAAGACCTGGGTGTTAACTCTCTGAAGAGTCTCCTGTATTTTCCACTCTTTTTCCTATTGCAGCTGAGGGATTCTTGCACAGAAATTCAGATATCCTAAAAGATTTCTATTAACTACAGAGTATGGGAAGAAGCCAGAGGTTTCTCTTTTGCACCACAGCACTGATTAGAGACAGGGCGCTTTTCTATTTCTACAAAGGCTTTGCATGGTGAAATGGCCTGAAGAATGACTGACTTACTGTGTAATCCAAAAGCCACTCATAGAGCTGAGCAGAAAAGTTCCACTTTCTCACAACCTTCAGATTTTCAAAATTATTATTTTTTATTCTTGAAGTTGAATATAGTGAGGAAAAAATAAACTTTTCAAATATGTTCCAAAAACAGCTTATGTCAATGAGTTATATTGACCCCAGAGTAGAAGTAGGGGCCCTTGCCCAACTGACTGACAGTGCTTGCTTCACGTCTTTCTCCACCTCTACAGCCTTATGCCTGGAGCCTCCAGCTCCAACGTCAACCTATTTGGTAGCAACACTTCACTCAAAATGTTCATTTTGGCTCTACCTGGGCTTTCCAGTGGGAGGTAGAAGGCTGGCTTTCGCTAGCCATGAACAAGGAAGATCCAGATTTAAGCTCTTGTTTGGCCTAATTTGGGGTATGTAAGATGAGACACTGCTCTTGCATGTAGGAGATCCCCTACATTATTCTACCCAAATCGCCCATGGCAGTGACACATACACAGAGGTCTGTTGTAATTCTGTGTTGTTCTGATTTGGTTACTGCTAATCATGAAGGATCAAAACTTGTAGCCGAGACTCTTGTAGGAGTAATCAGAGCGAACTTTGAGGTTAACACCTGATAATATTTTATCAGGGACTACACCATTCATGTGCACCTGAAGATGCATGATCCTGTGGGATGCTGAAGGCTTTACCTCCTCAGCCCTTAATCACAAGTAAGTGTTAGGCATTAATCAATGTTAATTACAGATATCGTATACATACACATGCAGCCATTTCAGAAAATATCTCTGATTTTAATTGAATGCTTCCAAACATATTAAAACTGTGGTATCTTCTCTTCCATTAAACACTGCATTATTTCTCTTCATTAGATTCCTACCATTTTAAGGTCCTTAACTTAAGTTCCCCTCCAACTTAACATATTCTCTTTGCATTTACTTCTGTTTGAGTGAGTTCTTGATTCTCTGATATACTTCACAGCTCTGTGAAGTCAACAGCTCCACAGAGTATCAGAACTTCAGGAATTTGGAAATAGTGATGATTAGGAACAAAATCTTCAAATCCTGTTCCAAGCCATAAGTTTTTTGCATCCCTATTCATGTATTCTACCTTGGCAGATGAAAGAGGTGAAGACAAAGATGAACACTGTGTTTGTATATTCTCAGAACAAAACTTAATGAGACTAATTTCTGAGGGGATGTAGGAGTTGCATGCATTATTTCTTCCTGATGTAGGAGGAACTCTGATATATTCATTTGATCAGAATCTATCAGCAGATTTCAGAGCATAAACTTTAAATTCTCACTGGAATCAAAGTGAGTGACACTGATAACTACAAAAAAAAGGGATACAGATTCATGCATGGCCCCTGCTAAAAACATCAGTTGCTTCAAAGACATTCTTGCTATTGACAACTGAAAATAAATGAATATAAAGAGAAAAGCCTACACATTTCTTAAAGAAGATGACTATGAGAAATGTCAACAAGGATCTGAAGATGACCATCCAGTAGGGTTACTGATGAAGAAACAGTGCCTGATTGCAATATACAAAATCTCCCTTATACTGGTAACACACATCCACAAAAAGTAGTCTTTTCCAGTTGATAAAGACAGAATTAGTTATCAAACACTTTCTTTGACTGTTGTTTTTCTCACCAACCTAATAGGGAGGTTCCAAGTGCTGAGGGCAATGTGATGGCTCTGTAGAGGTCACATCTTTATCTGGTGTAGGGAACCTGCTTTGGCAGGGGAGTTGGACTCTATGATGACCCTTCCAACCCCTATGATTCTGTGATTCTAAGATTCTATGATTCTATGATCTTGTAGACTAAGCAAAAGTACCACAGATCAAATGGAGACTGGAAGAGATACCGAGATATAGCGGTCTGCTTTACTTATGCATTACGGTTGCGCAATTATGTGGAAATCAATAGAATGGTCTTTAACAGGTAAGTCAACAAATTGAATGATGCTGATGGTTCTTCACCTGAGAAACAACAGGCACTAATTTCTCATCTGCTTGCTTTGTAAAAAATCATGGCTTATCAAGGAAAGACTTTTACTTTCAGGGACAATAAATAATCAGGCTGGCAATGTCAAACAGAAATCTGTAACTCTTTCAGCCATGGAGAAGTTTCCTTCTGATTGCCATACTTTTTCCCTAGTTACTCTTTCTGGAGTTTCCATAGAACCACCCACTCATGGAGTGCACCTTTGCCTGGAGCATGTCTGAGGATCAGTCTTCTGACCTTACACTGTCTTTCCTTTCGTCTCCAAATAACTTGCTTTCCTATGTTCCAGTTTCCTGGCCCATCTGCTGCCCTCCCACACGTGGCAGAGGGCAACAGATGGGTGATAATCATGCGGAAAAAGGCAAATGGAGGCCATGGGGAGGGGAAATGCAGTTCTGTGGCATCGTGCCCTGGCAACACAAAGCCACCACTAGTCATATACCACACACACACACCGCCAATCAGTCAGTGACAAGGAAGATGTGTGGCTGGTTGCAGTAGGAACAGGCTGGGACATTGCCAGTGATGGGTGGCTGATTTCCATGGGTAAACGTTGTTTGCATTACCGCACCCCCCAGAGTACCTTGTCCAGCTCCTCAAGAAAGGCTCATCCTCTTTTTTTATGAGGAGGAAAAAGAGTTGTTCATGGTGTTTCATTCAGTGTTCCTTTAGGACACAGACAGATCTAAGGGGTGGAGTGAGGTATGATGCTAGGTGAAGGAAGGCATTCACACAGCAACAACCAACATGCCTGATCCCCTGTGATTCCTATAGGCTTGACCTGGAATGCACAGCAGCTCTTCTGCTTCTGATGACAACTTGCTAGGGCATGTAAACTAACTGGCAGGTTAGTTTACCAGAAGAGGAGGACTTTTGGTGGTGGCTGTCAGATACAAGATGACTATGAGCTACCAAGACAAAATGAAGAAAAACAACAAAAATAGAGCCCAAAGGGTTATGAGTACATTATTATATCTTAAGTAAGAGAAGAGCCATTACAATCACACACATACTAGAGTGATCTCTCTGGCAAAAGGCTGCCTCAAGAAAGTAAGAACAGTATAGTGAAGAGCATCTTCTATGGTCCATATGTGGTTTGCAACATCAGGGCCTTGGACTTGATAGCCTAAAAATTTATTTCCATTGGAAGATAACTCACATTGCTAGGAAACAATGTTAAGTCAACCATGCTTGTTACTGAAGATTAACTTGCCAATAAGTGATGGCTAGCTAAGCCATTAACTTCATCATTTGAACTTTTTAATGTATAATTTTCTTAATCAGCTTAACAACCTTACACTAGACTCAGGAATACTAACAGATGACTCTGTTCCATAGTTTTACTAGTTTTTAACTTCAAGTGGTATGTAGTGCACACAGTTTGTTAGCCAGCAAGTTGGAATATAATATACAGACAGGGTAAATATGTTGTGCAGTTGTACATACTGCATTACACTCTATTTGATAGACCAGATGAACAGAGAAGCTTAAATCTGCCTCCTTCCAGCCCTCAAATAGGTAGTTTCTGGTATCTGGTAGTTCAGATAGGAAATATTACCTGGAAAACTGCAAATTACACCTCTGATTGTAAAGACAGTACAGACAACCTCCAAAAATTTTCTTGTTCTCAGACAGTATTTGTACTATTGTTCACCAAAACCTTTCTCTATTTCTACCATATATAGTCTTACACAATGTACTTTAAGGGTTCTATTTTCCCTTTCCTTCTTCCTACTTACCTATCAGTTATCACTCTTAATATCAGGAGTTGAGCAGTAAGGCAGATATTTCAAGAAGATTTCAGGACTATGGTTTAAAAATTATTCTCTCCAAGGCCTTGGATCTACAGCACATAAGTAATATTACTCTTTGGAGTGAGATGCTCAGAAGCAAAGTTATGACACAGAAATAATATAAAATGAGCTAATGGATGGAACATACACATAGATTCTAATGACAATTAATTACACAATTTGTTATAGTATAATTATCAGCTAGTCAGAAAGATCTGTTTGTTCCATATACTGTAATACCTGATGTCAATAGGACTTTACTACTGCCATACTGAGTATGCAAAAACAAAAACAAAAACAAAAACAACTGATGAGCAGAACTAATCTAGAATGTTTTAGGTGGTTTGACAAGGTAAAAGCGATTTTATTTTTGCTACTCATTTTCCTTGCCAGTCAGTTCTTATCCAAAAAGTAAACTCTTTGCAATCAAGATTATTTTCTAAGAATAACAGCTTCAGATGTTTAGTTTGGCTAGAACTAAATTAGAAATGTTGGCCACCTGTAGGAAGAAAAATAAGATGTTATTGCAGATGGAAGTTCTGAGCTACAATGTGGATTTCTAAAAAAAGGTATATATATTTTGTTGGGTGCAGGGAATGAAGTAGGCAAAATACTGACAAACACAAGAAAATCTTTTATGTACATTTTTGAGTTCAGGTAAAATGAAACTGAATAAGAACATATAATTCTCACTTTCTATTTTAGAGTAAATGGTGGTAGTTGCATGTCTTGAATGCTGTAGTAATGTACAGGACACTATTATCCTAAAAGGAACGGTCTTTCACTAGCAAGGAGGTAGGTGAGACCCTTTCTATGCTCTTGAAAATGAGCATCCTAAAAATCTTGAAATTTGCAGTATGTATGTGGTAGTTCTTATGTACAACATGGTCTTTCAGAAAATGAATTATGATGTGTCAAAATGATTCATAGGGACTGAGCAGAGTGTTTGAGAAACTTTCTGCTGCAGAGTAAATATTTGTGTTTTGTTGATTAACAGGTACAGGCTGGTCTCTGGCTTTGCAGATCTGATGGCAATCTCAGGGTTAATGAATGAATCCAGTGTCTCCCTTCTCTCTGCTACTCTTACTCTCTCATACATGCACAAATGCACTAGTTGTGTTCAAAAGACCTAATACGTGTTGATGCTAATGAAAAACAGCTAAGCAGATCACAGGTACCAAAAAAATGCGGAGATTTAAGAGTATCACTCTACAAAGTAAATATAGTATAACCAGACAAAGTAAGGAGCACTTGAGAACTGCACTGTCCTATCACCATTAAAAGTTGTGTATGATAATCAAAAAATTCAAAAAAGTGGAGGAGACACAAATGGGAGGAAATTAATTCCAAAGAGAAAAGCAATCAACAAATCAGAAATGTTCTCAAGCTCTGCAAACCACATATGAGAGCAGAGCAAGGACCCTGATTTGGCAGCAGATCTTAACATCTCTGCACACTGGAAGTCTGCTGGAAATTTTGCAAGGTCGAGCTTCCATGGGAAGTGCCTGGGTCCTCTTTCTCTCAAATTCAGGCTGGAAATGTCATAAACTAGGATGACTGTGCTTATTAATTTTATTTGCTTTCTTCTAGTGGGCCATACCACAGAGATCAAGCATGGCAGAAGGAAGGGAAGTATAAGAGAGCAGTGAGAGAAAACCCCAGACTTGTCCTCATTTATCCAGCAGATTCAGATTAATCCTCCAAAGTGTACCCACAAGGGGAAAAAGGTTAGTTGCCAGCCCCAAAATGCAAGGGCTCTTCCCTTGAGGCCACACACTGTAAGCACACTCCCAGCTAGGCAGGGCTCTGCAGTGGGCCTTTCCCACATAGGCAGCTGCCAGAGGTATCACTTTGGAGTGCGCATATTGTGCCTCAGAGGGGAATCAGTCCCCATGGAAGATCATTTCAAGGTCTGGGAACACTTTAGCTGCAAACAGCACTCAGAAAACCTGTAGTGGCTCCACAGTTTTGGCTAGGGATAGCATCCTGCTTTGCAGGAGAGCACCTGGGGAGGTCACTTCCAGCTCTGATTTCTCTGAACCTTTAATCATAACCAAGTTCATTAAAACACCTGAAGAAAACAATGTACTTCCAAAGGCAATATAAAAAGGAGTTTGCCTGCTGAAGCCAGTGAGAAAATAGAGCAGGTGTGTGCTTACAAAAGCAAAAAGAATTTTTACAGAAGACAAAACAAATTACAAATAAATAAATGCTTAGAGAAAGAAACAGCACACTTCTCTTCTGAGACATCAAGCTAGAACACAACTTTCACAGCGTGATTCAGCCTGGTGGGCATTAATCAAGGTGCTTCCTATTCTTGTTTCCTCTCTCTCTTGCTCCCCTTCCCCATACCTTCCCCTCAGAGCAGTTCTGTAATAAGCATTTACTTTAACTTCCAGAAAAATATAATTTATACAGAGCAGGGAAAATCTATTTGCAAATTCAATCAGTTCAATATCCAGAAAAAACAGACCATAATGATTGTACAGCCGACGGATAGCAATGACTTACTGCACTTAATCCTTGCTAATAATGTTGATCTTTTCCAAGATAAAAGGAAAGGTTGGGTAATTATAGTTTTTCCATTCCTACAATTACATTTTGTTAGCAAAATTTCAGTTTGCAAAGGCTTGAGAGGTAGTCCTCTATACCTTGCTTGCCCTCTGTTTCTCAGATGACATTCAGCAAGCTGTCCATGTGGTGAGATTAGGTTGGCTTGAATGTAATCTTCATGCAGAAGTCCCAGGGATTCTCTGGGCATTTTATTTGTCTAAACTCCAAAAATCACCTATTTGATGGCAGATCAGACTCAAGCACTTTCAACAATGGTATGGCACAAACTTGGAGAAGTGACACTCCTCTCACTGGAAAGTTATCTTAGAGGAGTCAAACTGGGGTGGAGACAGGACTCAGGGTTGGGCTGCCTGTTCCTTCTGCTGTTGACCTCACAACAGGGGCACCTGATGACTCAGTAAGGAACCCAAACTGGGTGCACCCAACTTTTTCTTTCCTGGCAGCAGCAGAAAACCCAAACATGAACTTGGCTATGGGACCATAGATTATTAGTTAAGATAATAGTTAAAGTTAAAGATAGATTATTCCTATGAGTATGAGAGTCCCGGGCATTCTTCTGAATCCATAATGCCCACAGGCACAGACTTAATCTGAAGTTCTAAGGTTTGGATTAAGAATGAAATGTTAGATGTAAAATCACATGTAAAGTAAAATTTAAAAAATCCAGTCACGTTTTTATGTAAATGCTTCATGGTAAACAAAATATACAGTTTTTTATTGTGATGTACTTCTCTGGAGATATGACTTTGCTCCTACTCTCAATGGTTTATATGCTCTTGGAAATATCTATATTTACTTCTGTCTTAGAAAAGATATGGCACTTAAAAATAAATAGTACAAATAGCCTATCTGGATTACTGGAGTGGAGATTTTACTTTAGTAGGAATGCTACTATTAAAATCTTTTAATATGAAATATGAACTTAAATCTTCAAAAAGCAGTTCGCAATTCAGACTCTGAATTTGCTTCAGTAACTTGCCTCTGTCTCAGACCCCATAATGTTTTCCAGGTTTGTTTCAGATATGAATGAAATCTAGAAGCACAACCTGATGGTACCTCTCTTAGCTGATGGAAAAAAAAAATTCTGTTGAACTGTAGCCCTCACTCAACCTTGAATCCCAAATTAAATCCCAATTTAAATTCAGGTGGGGTTTGGATTATCCTTAATGTCCCTTCCAACCCAAGCCATTCTAAGACTACGAATCTGTGATCCTACGTGGGAAAGTCTGATGGTGAAAAGGGAGGAAAACTGTGAAAAACCATGCCAACCCTTCAAGCCTCAGTCATTCTCAGATTCAACTTTCATGGAAGTGTTTCCAAGAGTCAGTTTTGTCCACAGGAAACACATGTACGTCTTCACCACAGCATAGGTGAGTTTTAGACAGGACTGTCACCTCTACAGGTAGGACAAGTCCACATCACCTCATACAAAAAAATATATATCAAAGAAGTATACTCCACAGCTTCTCTCCCAGCAGCTGGAAGACAATATTCATCTGCATGCACACGGAAATGCTTGTAATCACCTAAATAAGGTGCTTCTCTACATTTCAGGATACAATCTGGGAGATTATGGAGTACACTGTACTTCAGGATATTTTTCCCCTTTCTCCTTCCAGTCTATTCCTCTTTTAAATTTACAAAATAAATAAATAAATAAAAAGTATCCCAAGAGAGTGTTATGCCTGTGTAATTTTTTTGCACTGTACCCATAATGACTGTATTTCACATGCCCCTTTTAATTACATAATGCCTGAGATTAAAATTCAACAGCCTCTCTCAAAGAGAAAGTACTTTAATATCTGGAGTGCTGCTCCTGTAAATTGGCATCTGAAAGATAGGCTAAAAAGGGGGCATAAATACGAACATTCCCATCCTTCTTAACTGACTGCAATGCCAATGAGCTGCACCGACTCTTTACACAGACCTCCCACATTCTTGATAGGATGTTTTCTAGCAGAGTGATCCACAAATATTATCATTCAATGACAATACAGTTTCATCAAGGTACGTCTCAATCCACAGGATACAAGCCCCACACAACAGACGGAAAATTTGGCGCAGTGATGCGCACACTGCGTGTGTTACTTACTGGTTATTGCAGTGGTCATACCGAGTCCCGTATGGCGTTATATTAACGAATGGCATGCAAGCACCTTCTGTTGAAACATCTGCGACAGGGAAATTTCAGGCATTTTTCCAGATATTTTTTGTGCTCTGGACCAAATTTTCATTAGGGCTATAAAAGCTGGCATGCAGCATTGTTGTGTATGATTTTTTAATAAACTGGGACATGCCTTTGTTAGAGGAGTGAAGAAAAGGGCTCTTTAGAGAATTCTTCCTATTACAAAAAGTTCAGAAAACATATGACAGCTCACCAAACAGTGTAACCTGATTTTTTTTTCCTGTTTCCTCTAAGTGCAAGATTTCTTCATCTGTAGATGTATATACAGTGATATACAGGATTTGAAACGCAACCAAAAATTTAGATTTTTTTTTTAATATCTCAGATTAAATTATTCCAATGGCGGCATTACTTGAGAATGTGTTCAAAGAGGGAGCACGCAGCTAACATAGACTTTTAGCATCTTTTTGATGCCTGCTGCCAGGGATCTCACAAAGGATTTTCACTTACTTAACAGACAAGATCCCTCCAAAAAAAGGAAAAAAAAGAAAAGAAAAAGAAAAAGGGAAAAAGGGAAGCAAATGGGCATGTGCAGATTTGTTCACATACACAATGCAAACCTCAAGCATAATGCTACTCCTACACTCTATCACCCTTCTCTGCTCCTTCCTTCCCTGTAAAACAGCCACCCGACACAAAACGAAGTTCTATTTTACAGTTCTCCCTCTCACACTGCTAACACTAATGCAGAACAAACATACTTGGCTGTAAATATGTACATTATCATTATGTAAATAGGTACGTTATCATTTAGCAAAATGAAGATGCTCTTTGCTATGTCTACATTCCCTTTCCAAGAATATTATGTATTTCGAAGTATAATTTCCATTATGCCACTGGGGCTAGAAAAACACTTCAGTTTGACAATAATTAGTATACTGTATATAATAAAATGTTTACCATGGATAAAATCGTGTGCAATCCTAAATCTTTCTAGACAAATAAAGAAATGCATTTTGCCATGGTAGGGCTCAGCTTCAGCAACCAACAGAGCAGATTCAGATTAACATTCAATCCTAAGTTGAGCACAGTATTAAGACATTTTATACCAACCACACCATGAGCTGAGATAATAACAATTTATGAGGTAAATGATCTACTGTTAGGAAGAAGGACTGAAGGAGGCTTCATTTCCATACCTTAAATGATATAGAAATGGCTGTACATCACAGGCTGTTGGGCAGTGTTACAGTGTTTACGCATCTGTTGCTCATGAGTAGGTAGGTATATTAGCATTGCAAAACAGAAATCCTTAGGTTTATAGTAATTCAGAAAGTTCTTGTAGTCAGAAAGTAAGAGAAGGCCAATTCCTCAGTTAAGCAGCTCAAAGAGTACTAACCAAGTATTTATCTACCCGCAAAGCCTTTGACACAGTCCCTTACCACATCCTTCTCTCTAAATTGGAGAGGAATGGATTTGAAGGATGGACTGTTTGATGGATTAGGAACTGGTTGCCTGGTCGTGGCCAAAGGGTTGTGATCAACAGTTCTATGTCTGGGTGGAGACTGGTCACAAGTGGTGTCCCCCAACAGTCGGTCTTCGGACCGATGCTCTTCAACATCTTCGTCAATGACGTAGGTGATGTAATCAAGTATACTCTCAGTAAGTTTACAGACAACACCAAGATGAGTGGTGCAGTTGATACACTGCAGGGAAGGGAAGCCATAGGTTCATAGGTTAATAGGTTCATGGTTGGCAAACCTGCCCATGGCAGTGGGTTGAAACTAGATGATCTTTGAGGTCCTTTTCAACCCAGGTCATTCTGTGATTCTATGATTGCATGATTCTATGATTTTATACTTCCAGTGATTACTTGTGAACTCTAGATGTGCATGTCCTGTAAGGGAGAGGTAAAAAAGTGCTGACTTTATACAGGAAAAAAAAAAAAAAGAAAAAAATGTTGGCATATGTAAAATTGGATGTTAGTGTTAATTTTTCACAGCCTCTTTTGAGGTAAGTAAATGTAAATACTTGTCGCTCTTTTCCTCTGAAAAAGTGGATTAATTCTTTAGAAGTATGTAAATAGGTTCAGAATGTCTTCAGTTTCTTGTTTCATTTTCCTTTGAATGATGCTTTGAACTGAAAAATCAATTTCCTGAAAAGGAAGATATGTCAATTAGAATGGGAAAAAAAAGTAAAAAAAAAAAAAAAACCCAAACAGAAAACAAAAAACAACATGAATTTATGAACTATAAATCACACAACGGCCAGATCCTCGCTATCCTGATGCTCACTTCTGTCACAGGTTCATGTAGCACATTAGAAATGTGAAAACATTGTTTGAGGTGTGTAAAGGATCAGCTCTGTGTATCAGCACCCATCAAATAATTTTTTCTGTGGGAACTCTCATTAAAAGAGTAGAAATAAAGAACCACGATGGCCTTTGAGCACTCTCATAGAAATCAGGCATGACTGTTCCTCCTTTCCCACACCAACTATCAAATATTAATTTTTCATCTTTAAACAAACACTGTGGAAATGACACATTACTTCTCAGTGAAATTCCTGTTCTTCTGTTGATATGACACATTAGTGCTCACTACAAGTGTGTAGACCGTGTATGTCCCAGACCAGCTTGTGGACATACCACACCCAGCCACATCCTACCTGCACCCATCTGGGAGAGCTACCCATGTCTCTTTGACTGATGCTCTCACTGTAAACTGATCAAACTGCAGAAAATACCATTTCTCACAGAATTTCCCCCTACTTGTAGACTCCTCAGCATTCTGAGTTGCAAAATGAGATGATGGCTTATATAGAAGAAATGTTTGCCTTTCTAATAACCTGCTGCTCAATCACACCACTGGATTTCCCTCACTCTTCAGTGAGAAACAGTGTGCATAATTCCCAGCTTACATTCTGCGCAGCATTCATGACTTCATACTTCTCTTTTGTGCCCTCAGTATGTTTTCTGTCTTTTTGCAGATGAGAGCCAGACTATGGACCTCCTTGCCTATAGAGTACCTTTCCTAGTTTTACTTCAACTTCTTTGCACACATTAGTAAAGACATAAAGTACCACTGATGTATTTTCAGTCATTTTCCACTGCCTTGTTGGAACACTATATAGGAAGACTTGGATTAGATTCACAGAGGCCATCACAAATTGAACTACACAAAAAATTGTTTGAGAGATTAGCTTGAAAAATGGAAGATTTGCACTGACACACGGCACTAACCTCTGCCCAGAGTCAGTATTCTGTTAATGGCACATTGCTGTGCTGTTTGAGTTCAGCCCATTTCCTATACGCCCAAAATTTAAAGATAATACTTGAATGCCAGCAAAGTCATCAAACACAGTCTCATCCTTTCTGATGGCCACATCTTTCTAAGCCAAAGAATGAACACAGTCACTGTAGTGGACTCTAAGAAAACTGAACAGAGTGCAAGTAAGGAATCAATTACACACTGTCACTGTAAGGTGGGATATATCTGCCTTAGATTTTCACCTTCCTATCTCCCTCACATGCACAGTACAACTGCCAAAAAATCTTACCACAGAAGATCAGTGTGAGGGCTACTCTGAAAGTAATGCCTTTCAATTTATTTTGTTGGCCCACAACCTCAGAGAGGGATGGTAGTGGTATGGCAGTAGAGGTTGAGCCTTAACACCAGTATTTCACTACGTTTTGTTGCTGTGTGACAGATGGCAGCACAGAGGTGTTCTGACAAAATGGTACGTGATGTGGAAGCACGTATGGAGCATGCTTTCCTCCATGAGGAAAAATGGCACCCACTGATATTCACTGATGCTTGCTGAACACTGATGAAAACAAAATAGTGGATGTGAGCACAATAAGGTGGTGTCTTCCAGCGGTGGCAACAGAAACAGTGGATCACCTTCACTGATAAAGATTTTTATGAGCATGGCAAGCAGGCTCCTGCCCATTGCTGGTGAAAACGCATACCTCATAGTGGTGACTGTGTTGAAAAATAGTGTTTTGTGGCTGGGATTTGCCTATCAAATAATATTATTGTGCTTTTTCATCTGTTGTATTTTCCATGGAACTAAGCAGGAGGCATTTTTTTCAGAGCAGCCTATGTATACGTAGGCTGTCTAATTTAACAAATGCATAATGTAACTGAAGGCAAACCTGAACAAGCTGCAGCCCAAAGTATTTGGTGGTGGGAATGTCAAATTCTTGAAAAAGCATGCCCATGGAACAAGAAGGTACTCGTCATTTCAGTGATTATAATGTTTATGGAATTGATACTGCTGTTTAAACGGGTGATGTTTCCCTGAATGTATTCCTGACAGATGCCTTTCTTTCCTCTGCTGAGCTCCCAGGTTCTTCCACAATTCCCATGAAGAAAAGAGTTAAGGAACTGGGAAATCTTTGCATCTGAAGAACCAGACACATTCTGGTAGTGAGGAGGAACACGACAAGTTTCTTTCTGATCTTCACAGACTTTACATCAGCCTTGGCTACCTGCCCTCCTAAATGGAGATGCAGTAAAAGGAACTTCCCAAAAGTTAGTTAGGCACCAAAGAAGCGGTGTGTCATGGTGTGCTTCGTTTAAGGTCACATGTCTGGATTGCAGTACATTATTAACTTTTAAAAGAACAGTATAGAAAATGGAGTGTAGGGAATGGGATCTCTTGATATCTGTATTTTGTGTGTCACTTTCTGAAAAGAAGAAAATACGCATTCCTCTCTCACTGAATGCAGGCATCCCTGCAGATTGATTTTGGTCCATGCCATGAGGTTAATGCTCAGCTTGATCTGCACTGACATGAAAATACCATCTGTGTAACCCCAGCTTGCTTGCTGGGAGAAGAGAAGATACAGGACTCAGCAGCTGGTCTCAGCTTCTCTGGGAAAAGTGTTTGTCTTCAGACCAAGTTTGGATCCAGTTATGTCTGGCAAAAATATCATAAGTATATCACATGCATACTCCAGAGAAATCTTAGGAAGCTTACTGGAAGTTCAATTCATATGTTGAGGCTGTTACATGAAAAGCATCAGGAAAAACATAAACTGTTCCTATTTCAAAATCATTGAAGGAAATAAGTATGTGATATAATAATTGGTAACTGTTGTATTTTCCATGAAAATAAATAGGAATCATGACTTTTGAGGCAACTTATATGTAACTCACATAATGATATTTAATTTCCCTTTGGTTAGTATACAATTAATATTTTTGCCCCAAAAATCTATGAGAGAAAGATGATTCCCTGTTAGTAAGCAGGACACAGTACTGAATCTTTCCATTAGCATACAAGCAAAATAGCATGACTTGTGTATTACACAAAGAAGGGACTATACTGAACTACACTATCAAAAGACAAAAAGGGGAATCATGCTTGTCATAATAGAAACAACCCTCAATATAGTGCCCTTTTGTGATATACCAAATATATGCATTTTACCTTAAAGATAAGCATGTATTCTTATTTAAAAAGAAATTGGACTCAGTAAGTTGATGCTAATCAATCCACGCTCCCTGAATTTCATGGTAACTCTCATGAAGCTTAAGAGTGGGAGGAGAGCCATAGGAGATCTCTGGCACAAAGCATCCCTTGAGTTTCTCATAGCACCCATTCCATACCACACATTTCGCAGTGCCATCTGGCTCTGCCTGTGCTGCAGCAGCACATGTGGCTGCGTGGAGATCCCGAGGTGACACGGTCAGTTTGATGAAGTATACAAAAGCTTTTGGCACCGCATATCTGCAATATCATGGACAGTCAAGGAGGCGCCTGTTATAAAAATACACAGTGAAACACAACTGGAGGACTGCTCTTTCTCAAAGGCTAACGTAATGCATTCCTTCTGTTTAGGCTCATTTTCCAGCCTTTCACATTCTTTGTGAACAAGAGTTATAAAACAAGCCTGATGCAGGCCAATTATTTTTACTTTGAAGGCCATTAATCAAGATTGACTAAGAAAATGAAGACAGCTAAGCAAAATTTCATATGTGACTAGAGTGAGATTAAAATAAAACCAGATGGGGATGGACAGAGATGTTAAGCTGCTTTCTCTCCCCCTTCCCTCCCCTTTTTCTTTTTTTGACTCATGTAATAAATGTCTTTTACAAATTACAGCACTCTTATTTTCTTACAGTAAATCAAATTGGGTCATAGTGTACAAGTGGTCTCACTGCTGAAATGTCAAAAATAGAACTCGCCTTGTTCATCCAAAGTAATTCCTCAAATCTAAACCAGCAGTGTGGCCTGAAAGTCTATATACAATCTACCTGGATGTAGATCTCTTTTAAGGTAGCTGTCCATTTCTGATAGACATATTTTGCAAGCTCACAAAAAGAGCAGTTCTGTAGCATGCAGTGAAGCTCAGAAGTCTGACTTTGCAGATCTTACAGTGCATTTCTACCAAATTTCAGGGAACTTCTGGAAACAGGGATTTTTCTAAACATCAATTAACTTTGAATCAAGGTCAACCAGTAGCCCTATAAAGACCCTAGAGAAGCTTGCATAATTTTCACAAAACCCAGTTTTTATTTGTTAGATCAAAAAAACGGTACTAACTGTAGAGATTATTTTGAGATTTCAAGACACTCCAAGAAAAAGATTCAGAAGGATGGATAAAGATACAGAAGAGTAGTAAGGAGGACTTTTAGGAAAATTATTACTAAATCTCCTAGTTAATTCCAAACAAGACCTTTTTTGTAGTCAAATTTTGTCAATAAATATTTATAAAATTAACCTTATTTGTATCAGTTCCAGAAGTATGTTTATTTAAACACTTCTATCTCAACACCAAGAGGAAAGAATAATTCATCAGCATCCCAGGATAGGACCTGAGACATCCTAACTTTGCTGGTACTGTAAAACAGAAGAGCTACACCCCCAGTTTTCACTGTGCTTGAAAAGTTAATTGTTCCTACCCCTATGAGAACATCTTTTGGGGAAGGGAAGGCCATGCACATATACTTGGAGCTTTGCAAACTCTCTGAATAGATGTTTCCCCAACACTTTTCTGCATCACCTACTCTAATTGATTTAAATGTATACCTTTCTTCCACCCACTGCTTATAATGCTGTAAAAAAAAGGTCAGGAAGGCATCTCAAGGTATCATTTAGGCCATCCCCTCCACTAAGAAAGGATCAGTTGTTACTAAATTATACTTGACAGATGTTTGTCCAACCTGTTAATCAGTACTTGTACGGTGGAGTTTGTAAAGGCTTCCTAGGCAATCCATTCTGTTACTAGCACAGAAAGCATTCCCTTAATCTCTTTTCCTGAAAGTTAAACTTAGTACCTCTTTAGGATACCAAAAAGAGTTTATTACTTTTCTCTTTACAGCTACATTTGAAGACTTTTCTTACATCCATCCAGTTTGCTTCTCTAGACTAAACAACACCACTGACTTGAGCCTTCCCCTGCAGGTCATGTTTTCCAGACCCTCGATTGCTCTTGCTCCTCTTCTTAGAATTTTTCAGACTGATTTGCATCTTTTTTGAAATGCAGTGTTCCAAACTGGATGGAGTGCTCCAGCAGCAGTGTGAGATCAGATGGTCTATTTTATGTTTCTTACATTTGCCAGCACTTTTTATACATCCCAGCACAACATTTGGGTTTTTGGCAACATTCTGACCTTACTGACTCATGTTCATTTTGTGTTCAGTCTGTCCCCAAGCTTCTTCTCTGAAGAGTTGCCACTTTGCCATCCACCTCCCATCCTGCTGCTCACATCTCTTCACCAAGTTGCACTCTCACTTTGGGCCATTTCTCCATATTTTGTCAAGATCATCCTATATTTTAATCCTCCAAAGTCTCTACATTTCCTCTTGGGTTACTATCCTCTGCATATTTAGTATTCCACTATTTGGAATCTTAAACTAATTAATAACAATAGCCCCAAGATACAGCTTGGAGATTCATGCTCCTGGTCAGACAGCGAACTGGTGATAAACACCTTCTTGGTATAATTTCACAGGGAGTTACACATCAGCAATGTATCCCTCTCTTATTTTTGTTGAGTACTGTGTAAGACAGTGTCAAAAACCCTACTGAAGTCAAGATGTATGACACCTACTTCTTTGTTCTATTCAGAAAACCAATTAACCTTAATTTACTTCTGCAATGGCTTATCTGGTATGTTTTGTGCTCTTTCACTCATTCACTTCTCTGATATCTTGTATGTAGATGCTCACAGGAGTCTGTTGGACATTTGTATTTTTTTTTTCTATTGAGGAAGTGAATTCAACTCTTCTTTTATTCCATTAATCCACTTATCTTATGTTCAAAGGTGGTGGTGATTCACCATACAGTGCTTCTAGGAGGAGCAGAATATCATGACATAACAGCCAGCCTACTCCTTGTAGCCTTTAAGATCATATCCCCCTATATTATTTCTTTATTAAGACCCCTTTTTTCCTACTCAGGTCTCTTTCACAGTTTGTCTGTTTATCAGTTTCCTCACACCACTTTCCTGTTTCAGGTTATTTTCTCTGTCAGTTCTCTCTTGCTGTCCTTTTTCATACACAGCTAAGTGGAACTCAGCATCGTTCAAGTACAATTTAAGCTTTTGAACCCAAGGTGTTTGAGGTGCTTTAGTATAAAGGTTAATTCACCCAATTCGTGCTTTTCACATTCAAATAACTTCATGAACAGTAGATCACACAGTTGTCTCTGGGGAGAAAAGCGCTTAGGAGCACAAAGGAGCTGAGCACTCTGCCTTGTCTTTTCTCAGATCAAAGAGATGTGAGTGCTACTGATAGCAGCTTTCAAGAGATGTTACTGGTGGGGAAATTCAGTGCCCATCTTCCTGGGTGCTTGTTTATCTCACGTTCCCTTTCCTTAATTTAGCTAAACATATACCTAGGTCAATCTTCCATTGTCAATTGCCCTTGGTAAAGCCGTTACTCGCCTCATTTCCCATGCCTTACACAGAAAGGAATAAAAATGCAGATGTGCCGTTATTATAGTGTACACAGATGGATGAAGCAAAAGACAGAGACCTGGTTCTGACCTCCACAAAACCACGGTATTTTAGGGCAGTGGCTCTGTAGCATGAAATGATCTCTGCCCTGGAAAATTCAAGCACATAAAATGACATTTTAAAATAAGAAGCTAAGCTACCAGTTAAACTTTCCCTTTTGTTTGGAGGTACTCTGGATTAATCCCATTCCTCCTTTCTGGCTCAGAACCTCGTTACATCCATTTTTACAGGGTTTTCTGGGAAGCTGAGACTTTCCTGAAGGCAGATACAATGGAAAAATGCAGCCTGCCAGGGCGCAGCTTGGCTCACCTCTTGGCATACTCAGGAGTTGGTTCTCCAGCTATGGCAGCTGCCTCACTCCTTCCGAATCCATCATTTCAACTCTCTTTGAGGCTTTCTGCCACAAACTACTTTTTCTTGATAAACAGAGCTGCAAACACAACCTCCTGATGAAGGAAGGTGTTCATCTATTTTTGTAAATAACAGCTGTGTGGAGTTGATAGAATGTTCATTTCCCAGAATTTCTGTGTATTGCCACAGCAAGCTGCAAGCTTTCTTTAATAAGTATCTTCATTAACATGGTGTACTTGTTATTTTGGTCTGTTACAACATTCTGTCTGAGGGTGATGGAAATCCAGTTTCTTATTTCTGAGGAAATTTTCTGTCCCATTTTCTGTGGCGCTGGCCCACCAGCAGAAGAGAGCAACAACTGCTTGAACACTGCAGCAGAACCATAGTGCTTTTGAGTACCAAAGTGGTACAGCATCAATTCACCAGATTAGCTCCAAACCAGATACCTCAGGATGTTACTATTAGACACAGGAAGATTCATCCATTTTTACTTTTAGTAAAGTTCAGCATCTCTCCCCACTGCTGACCACTAGGTACTCAGAGCACCACACAGAAGGTCCACAGCCAAATTGTACTCAGGTCTTTGGTGATCTGAAACTTTCCAGGTGCCCTCTAGAGCTCTGCTTGCTCTCTAGACAGCAACACCTGCTTGTGAGCACTGCACAATGCTCTTCTCTGCTCAGGTGTTTCCTTTGTCACATGCACCAGTAATGATCTGCAGATGGGCTGAGCTGCCAGCCAACGCATCACTCCAAGGCTGCCTGGGAAAGGAAGCACTGAATCCAGATGAGATTTAACCTGCATCTCACAGGCTGTCCACTTAAAATCATCATCCACTAGCGCACAGTGCAAAAGCCTTTTCCACAGTGTGTGGTGGGACTCCCTGCTACTCCAACGTAGTGGTAAACAGCTAAAAATTATAAAAGAAATTTGTGTTCATGACTCATTTGAGAATGCCCATAGCATTGTGGTTCTGCTCTTGGATGGTTGTGGCTAAAGAGATTCTCCTGCCTACTCACCAGATACACATTTTACAGCCTACGCTGTGCAGCTCAGTGAGGTGTTTCAGCCAATGTTAATGAAGTGGAATTTATGGCAAAGGTTGAAAGATGGAATAACAAAGAAGGTAATTTGCTGTAAGAAGTATGGGGTTTGTGGTCTGTTTCCATTCCCAGAGGTAAGAGGAAGGAGGGAAACCTAATATGTAATGCATAAAAGTCAAGTCAAGGCTTGAGTTTGGTTCAAAGTGCTACTTTGAACTCCTTGTGCAACCTTGGGCAAGGCACTTTTAGTTATCTAGACCTCCATTTCCCAGTGAGTGGCTGTAGATTAAGATCAGACACGGTGGCAATGAGCTGTGTAGAAAATCTTGACATGGAAAAACACCTCAAGAGGAAGCTGTGAAATTATTTCATAGTAGTTTGGAAATAGACAGAACATAAGTCTGTATTTCATTTGAAGTGTTTGAAACAGATTGTTGTAGGGGGTTTTCAAAGGCCTTCTGCTGAGTCTAAGGGGCAGCTTTTTTAGGACCCTGAGGAAGTCAGTGAAAATTTCAAGTTTCACAATATGAGTTGCTGCTGGCTTCCCTATAGAGGCTAGACAGCTAAAATGGGTTATAAGATCACACAGCTAGGTCTGTTCCACTGGAAGTCTGGCTCCAAACATGTCCTTCTCTGCTTCCTGCTCCAGTACACAAGTCTTCCAGAAGACTGCATCTTTGCTGAGAAAGTCCTGGGCATAAGCAAAGAAAGGGTTCAGTTGCCTGTGATCTCATGCAACAGCTATGCCTTAGTCTACGGGAGTCCAACAGTTTGGCTTCCTAGGCTGCACTGAGTGAACAGGGATTGTCTTGGGCTGCATACATAAAGGTTGCTCTGAAAGTAATGCCTCCTGTTTATTTTCAAGGAAACTATAGCTGATACAAAAAGCAAAATATCTATTTGATAGAGCAAATTCTCACAGTTATCACCATTAGCTATTCATTTTCATCAGCAATGAAGAAGAGCCTCCATGACATTCACATAAAAGTGTTTACTAGCAAAGTAAATGCCACTGCTGCCACCACTGAAACACACTGCCCACCTCCTCACTGTGCTCACATCCACTGTTTGGTCTTCATCAACATTCAGCAAGCATTAATAAATGTCCATGAGTCCCATTTTTTCCACGTGGAAGAATTTAAACTTTGCTCCATACATACTTTCCATGTCAGACATCATTTTGTCAGACTGCCCCTCTGCTGCCATCTGTCACAGAACAACAAAATATAATGAAGTACTGGCAAGAAGGTTCTAATGTCATACCACCATATCCTCTCTGGTGTCATACGTCCATATAATAAAATAGGAGTCATTGCTTTTGGAGCAGTTCTTCTAAAATATATTGTTAATGTACATAAGTAACAAAACTTATTTTAATCTCTACTAATTTCTTATTAAAACAAAAGAGCACAGCAAAAACACAAAACTCATGGGATATGTAACATTGTTTTTATGAAAATAATGCATCAATCCCTGATTCAGAGGCAGTGGTTGTAATTCCTTGTGAGCTCTCAAGGTGTTCATCAGAGATTTTTGATCAAATCTTTCTCCTCCTGTACTTTGTCTGTTCACAAATATGAAAGTGCCAAAAAGCAAAGACATGAAGAAGACGTGACTGTGAAGCATGGAATGCTTTTCTCTGGTAAATGGAGTTGCAAATATACAAAAAAAAAAAAGGATTTTTTTTTTAATATTGAAACTTGTTCTTACATTCCTATATCAGAATAGTAAGCAAGGCTGTGTATTTTTCTCTGTTCACAGGACAGTGTTTAGCCAGCATATCAAAATGCATATAATCATTTGCCATAACTTGATTTGGCTCTGCACTGCACCCTCCCTGTGTCCTGGTTTCAGCCCAGACAGAGTTAAAAGGACAGCACTGTTTGGTTATTGCTGAGTGATGGGGAGGGCACCTGGGGCACAACTGGGCTTCTCAACAGGTATCATCTGGTATAATCATATTACACTTGTTGTTGTTGTTTTCCCCAAACACATTTCAATATTGTTGTTTAAATCTCAAATCTCCATCTACCCTGCCAGGCAGTACCTGTGCTCCTGAGGCATGTTTTGAAGCCACTCTTACAGAGCTAAGATCTCTATTTTCTGTAGTGAATGATTCTAACTGAAGAATTTCTTCTGAAGCCCTTCTGATTGCTACCTTGACTCTTTGTTTTGCATCATATTTTAGCCTAAACAAGTATTTGCTGATTTTAACTTCTTATTTCCTGCTGAAGATGTTCCACCAGTAGGTACTTATACACTCGTTTATGATTATGGCTACTATATTTAACAGATATCAATACAAAGATGCATTTGTCTCCTTAGTCTGTAGATTCATAATGAAGAGCTTTTGTGAAGAAAAAAAAAATTCTCCAATCACTATTCATTTGGAATGAATTCTGAGGCAATTAGTTCCATCTTCTCCTGGATGGATGAGTTCTCATAAAGATAGAGAAAAAAGGAGTTTTATCTCTTGTAGAGTGGTAACAGTTCTCTTTAGGACAGAAGATAAAAAGGATTATGGAATTTCAGAAATATTTTCTTTCTTCCCTCCGGGCTGCCCTCCTTTTGCCTATGGCATCAGTGCTAAATATCTAGGCTTCATGCAGAGCTGACGTGTAATTTTCTATCATTGTAGTCACACAAAGTAACATTTGCATTTGCGGTCCTAGTTAGGAAGAGTACGGTCAGATACTTACCTGGTTATTTTAAATGCTTTTTCCATATGATGTCTCATACCAGGGAACATCTATTAAGAACCCCTTCCATGCTGTACCAGACAATGATCTATCCCACACTAAATTCACTATTTCCACTAATTGGGTATAAAGGTGAACACTCCAGAGCAGCTCACTTCAGGAGTCTTTGTGCACACAGCTCAGTTGTCACTCAAATATCTCTGGCTCATGAGCACAAGCACACTATGCAGAAATCACTGCATAGACTGAGCTGTCTGCTTCCTCACATCTTACCTTTTCATTGAGTGACGTCTCCCTGGCATGTCCAAGTTCTCTTTTGAGATATATATGCATTTTCCTCACATATAATTAATCTATACCAAAATGATGTCCAGAATGATGACGTGAAATGTTGCTTAAAGCTTTACCAGCTCGGAGTACTTTTCAGCACAGATCTGGAATAAGGTATGAACTCATGCCTGTGATGTGGAGTACAGTATTTAAAGCATCCTCTAGTACCCCAGCCACACCACGAGAATATAAACAAATACTATCAGTCAGAGAATACAACACTCTTGAGTTATGTCTACTTCATAAGCATCACCACTCCAATAGAAATTTTTCTGTCTTGGACTGCTTCTGAGTATGAAATTAACCTTTGAGATGAAAGTGAGAAAGTGAACTTGGTATGGATATAACAAAAGAATAGGGAAAGAACAAGCATCTGGAAAAAATCAAGTTCACCCCTGCTTAGATTCTTCCAAAATAAGGTTCTTAAGGGTTTTATTGGGCACCTGAGAAATGTCTCACAGTGAGGTTTTTCACCTGGTGGAAAATGCTGGAGGTGCCAGTTGCACAACAGCCATCAAATCTATCACACCTACTTATTTTCTTGTTCTGCGGGCAAGTGGTGGGTTGATATTTCTAGAGGTCTCCTCTGTTCAAAGCTTCCTCCTGTTCTCTGCTTGGCAGCCCCATTTTTTCATCAGGACCCATTTCCCCTCTACTGTACTGAGAGTAAAGTCCTCTCTGTGGTGCTAGCTAAGGACCATCTGAATGTCTGAGCGGAGCAGTTATTTGCTTTCTAACCCACTACCCTGTCTGTCAGCAAGTCTTCAGATACCAAGGAGTTTGGTAACATATACTGACTGTCTATGAATTTCTGTGTGGGTGTATAGTTGCCAGAATGTTTAAGTACTGTGCCTGAGAAATAAAAAATCCTGACTCACAGAGTTGCTCTGATCATTTCTATTAGTTTCTTTTGGGCATCAAGGTACTTTTATTTTATAATTCAGTTGAGATGCTTAAAAAGCAGATATATAGTACAATTTCCAGACAAGAATTCTTGTTTGGCAGTCTATCCCTGGTGAAGCAAAAGTGAGTTTTACAGATTTCACCAAAGACAGAGCTACACCAACAACAAGTTATCTCCAACCACCTTACTCCAGCTATCTAGAAGGTGGATATTCTTCCCTTTAACGAATAAGCTGAAGGAAACTGAACATGTATGTGGAGAGATTATCTACTGTGACATTTGTGACATCTAAGATGAATGAATAGTAGGTACTTAAATTGAAATTCAAGAAAGCATTGAGTGAGCCAGACCAATTAATTCAAAGTCTAGTGGACCAGTTAGCCTATGACCTCTTAAACACTCAAAAAGAGGTAGACACAACAGTTAAGTTAAATTCTTACAAAGGCAGTCATACTACTTCCACTGGTCCTAGAGGGAATCAGGATCTGTTAGTCTAGGAAAGAAACCTAAATTGATCATTGTCCTCTACAGTAGACAGAGTGATTTACAGAGTTCAAAAAGCTCCCTTCATCACTTTAAAGAGTATGTGGTTAAAGTTCTTCCCTCCTTTACACCCTTAGTATACACAGTTGATCCCATAAAATTTTGCAGCTATAATAGAAAAATATATATTAAATCATACAGACCATGACTATATCCCTTTCCTTCTGCTTTATCCCTTTATTCTACTTTGAGATTCTTTAAATGTATACATGTAAAAGTTCTGTGGGGATTGTTCTGCTCATCTAATTAATTTTAGCACTGCAAATAAATTAAAAAAAAAAAGGAAGTACAAATCTGTATTGTATCAGGAAATCATTTTTCTTTTCCTGTATATTTCCACAAAAGATTGTTATTTATTTATTTATTTTGTAGTTTGATGTAGAGCAAGTTCTACATACAAATTAGTACAACAAACGCAAGCAGATCCACAGGCAAGTTTTTAAGGGAAAAGTTTTCTTTATACATATTCAATGATACAGGAAAATGTTCCTGCATAGCAGCTAAGTAATATATATTTCAATAAAATATTTAAGTGTGCATTTATGTAGAGGTTCTGAACAGCACTAAGACTACATTTCTTTTGCTTGGGTGGATTTCCAAGTCTGGAGAATACAGTAATGGACATTTTGCTGAGATTTTTACAGTCCAGGACTGCAAGCTTCGTCATGCTACATCTTCTCCCAGGGATTTATAGCTTTAAAGCTACCAAAGACTTTGAGGATGCCCTCTGTGATGCCATGACATGGCCCGTTTTTTCTCTTGCCCACCCTGTTTTGTCAGGGTATCTGTCTACACCTTCCTTTGTCAGTTGTCTGCACCATCATCCCACCTCATTTGCTCAAGAGTACTCAAGAATCCGCTTCCCCTCTTTCTCCTAAGCTACCCCCGAGTACTGTTACTGATTGGTATTCTGAGAGTTAAACTATTCTGGATGTGAGAGCTCTCCATAGGGAGGATGATACAGATACGATGGAGTTTACAGGAGAGCTAGCTAAACTGAGTGCAGGATGTTGCAGCTGATAGCAGTTGAAAATCATTAATAGGCCTAAGCCATGTTTCTTCCATGATCCATTCCAGCCTCTGACATCAGATGAACTAGACAGGTTGTATGATTTAGCTTCTCTTTTCCATTTTTTTTTCTTAATCCAATTCCGTGACACAGTTTGCTTGTCTCTGCCATTTCCTTCTCCATTATTCAACAATAGTTAGAGAGATTTGTTAATTTAAATGAGTGCAGATAAGATATTTAAAGATTGACATGTAGAGTTGTTGCTCATAAAAGCATGAACAAGTCCTTGACAAAATCATGCAACCTGTTTTCTTTCAACAGTTTAAATATTTTCTAGTTTAGCCAATGACTAGACTTACCCAATATTTTATTCATGAAAACAGTGTCAAAATGAGAAATAAGGGCATTCTGCTTCCTCCCCTAATTTGAAATATCATCTTGAATTGGAAATGAAACAGTTTTGTAAAAAAATTACATGCTTCAAAAACATATATTTTTTTATGCCAAGACATTTAATTCCCTCCCCCTTTCAAACTGTGATTTTTAGACAAGTGAGTTTTTTTTCCAAATGCCCTCAACTCCCATGAAATAGTTTCAAAGCATCCTCTCCAGTTATGTCAATCAGTTTCAGGCAGTCTGTAAAGAGACATGACATTTCATAACAATGACATACCAGCCTGGGAAATGATAGGTGGGAAATCATCAGTTTTCTCAAAATAATTTCATTCATCTACACAAATTCACATTATATCTTAAATGTTATCCTTCTTCAACTTAAACTGGCTAAATGCAACAAGTATTAAAAACGGAATTAAAAATCGAAGGGCTTTTTACCTGGGAAAGGTTTCACAAGTAATGAGTGGGAAGAAAAAATGTCTGATTTCTCTGCTGCTCACGGGTATTTTGATTGAATTTAACACATCTCAAGCTGCCAAAAGCCGGTGCTACTCATATGAAGCAGCACTGCTCCTCCAATTAAAAAGTGGAAGCACAGCTGCTTCCAGGCAAGTGGAAAGGAAAGTTGGCTTGAGTGGCAGCAAAAGAAGAGGGAAAAAAAAATAAAAGCAATAATTTCTTCATATGAAGTTTTCTGGTTTTATTTTTTATCTTTTTTATTTTTATTTTTATTTTAAGCAGTTAGCTTCTGTGGTCATGAGAAGCTGTCAGGACACAGGTGAAATGAGTGCTATCATGTGTTACTAAGGGAAACATGCCGACGTGAACTCCTTCCCCGTCCCCACTTTATTGGTTTGTGAATGGCTTTACCAGCTTGCAGTGTCACTTTTCTTCCCTTGCTCTTTTCCTTCCCTGCTAGGAAAAATTATGTGTATTTGACCCCAAGAATTCACTTCTTAACAGTGAAAAGATTAACAAAAATTTACTTTTAAGATATCTCGAGTAAGGCATATATATACGATATGCATTTGTCACTCTCCAATATAAAGGAGGGAGACAAGGTTCTTAGATTATGTGTATACCCGGTGTGAGATAAAGAAAAATGGTTCAAATGTTGGTCCGACCAGTTTATTACCAATATTGACCAGGCTGATGGGGAAGGGGAAGGCGGACACTGTTACCAATAAGGGTGATGGGGAAGGGAAGGTGAGATATAGGAAAGATAGGAAAGAAGCAAGGGTTTGTACAACGCGGGGAAAGTCAGCAGCCAGGATCCTAGGGGCAGTCCAGTTTACAGCGGCTCCGATGGTCCGAGGCAGAAGAGCAGGGGTGGCAGAAGAGGGGAGAACCGCAGCAGCGACGGGCAGCCCTGAGCAGCAAGCAGCTGTCCTGGAGAAGCGGCACCGGGTCAGCACAGGAGAAGCAGCGTGGGGTCAGTCCAGGAACAGCATCAGTCAGCACCGGAGAAGCAGCGAACAGTGATCAGCTCGTGAGGGTTCAGATGGTAGAACACCTCGAAGGAGCGGCGAGGTCCAGGAGAAAGCAGCATGTCTCAGGCAGCAGGCCCAGGAGGGAGTTCAGCAGCAGGGATCAGCTCATGAGGAAGAACACCCCCAAATTTCATGGTGGTCAATCTCCATTTTTTATCCTCCATTTCTCTTGCCTATGTGGCAAATCCCATGCTAGCGTGCCAGGCAAGTGTCTCCTGAGATGGTTATCTCCCCATGGATATGAATACCACACAAAAGAGTGTTCAGTGGTCATTGAGCTGCAGCTTATCTCTTTTTCGTTGCCCCAGGACATGCCCATCTGCTTGTCCCTTAGACAAAGGATTTCACAATCCTTGCCCAGGACTAGCTTGGACAAATTCGGACATGTTCATCAGCAAACTTTGAGGCAACGGTATAAAATATTAGTCTCTTACAGCATTCTTCCATGTTGTCTGATCAAATAGGAATATTTAAACAGGGTAGAATCCAGTCTACCTGGAGCACTGGTGTCTCCTCATCCTTATCATTATCTGATGTGCAGTCTAGATCTACCTTTAGCTGATCTGTCAAAGCTGAGCTACTATTTGTGCACACCAACAGTTGTGGAAAGCAGTAAAAATGTCTTCATTTGCGCGTTAGTACGCAGACATGCCCAACATCCCAAACCAACACATGCAGATGTCGTTTAATGTTCTTACATTAACTATCCAACCAATGAAATAATACAGAAAGAAACCAACTATCACAACTCTCTTCCATTCTTCATCAGACTGCTGGATTTATATGCTAAAAATAAATACACAAATAAATTAGTAATGCAACTTTTAAATGGAGTCTGCAAACAGTCAAAACAATTTAAAAATAAAAGGATGCAGACACCATATTTAAGCACATTCTGGGTGTATAACAAAAACAATTTGAGGGTATATTAGGAGTTGGAATTCTCAAATGGTTCTGAACTTTCCCAAATATCCATAAATTTTTACTGGGACAAACTCTTGAAGAAAGCACATCCTCTGAAAGTATTTGGAATTGAGATTTCATTTAAACTGTGCAATTGAGGACCTGAGACATCCTCAGCTTAGTGTGAGTTACCAAACCAGTGCCAGCTAAAACAACTTATGTTCATGCTTTCATTTTTCACCAAATTTAAGGTAGACTGAGACACAATTCCTCTGCTAGAGAAGAGGTTTGAAATAATCCCTATAACTTTATGATTTTTGTGGTCTATGTGTGTATATGCACATAGCTATGCTCCGTTTTCACTGATTTATAGGTACATGTGCTACGGTAATGACTCTGTTCTCCAAGCCTGATTTTTAAGCATTGAAATGAGGAGAGGGATCAAAGAACAGGATTTATACCGAATAGCTTCTGGTGGTGAAAGAAGCATAGATTATTGCCATGCCTGTATTAGCTATAGTTTGGAAATACTTCTCCAAAAGAGTGCTCGCGTGCTGGAATGGGCTGTCCAGGGAGGTGGTGGAGTTACCGATCCTGAAGGTGTTCAAGGAATGCTTAGATGGTGTACTGAGGGACATGGTTTAGTGGGAATTATTGGTGACAGGTGGACAGTTGGACTAGATGATCCTGAAGGTCTTTTCCAACCTTGGTAATTCCATGATTCTATGATTCAAAGTCTAAAAAAGCTGGCAAAATATAACCTTCCTCTTAAAGAGCTGTCAGGCAGACTGAACGTTCAAACCTGCCCAAAGAGCACAGCAAGTTATATCATGTTTTTTAAAACATGATGCTAGTGTGAAAGAGGCAGGAATTTCCTAGGACAATTTGACATTTGTAACAGTAGGTAGATTCAAGCAGGATTTTCAAAAATGCCCAGATCCCACTGAAATCAATACCCAACCAACCTCAAATGTACTTCACAGTGGCAAGCAACCTTTCTGATGAGTGAATGTTACAGAAACAAGCTCTAAGCCAAATCTCTTGTCTGTTACATAATATGACATGGACTATTTCAGAAAGTTCACTGCTATATCATTCTTTAAGATGTGATCAGAATATTTTTCTGTGAACTCAGAAAAACTAATCTAACATCTTAGTGCAAGGAACATGAATACAGGAAATCCTACTGCTGACATGAAAAAATTAACATTATTAATGTTAATATCCAGACTCCAAACAATAGCTCTCTTATCTGGGGAGTAGAATGGCAACTCTATATGACTGCTTTGCCGTAAGAAAAATCAACAGCAAAAGATTTTTGAAAGGCTTTATAAGGTAGAAAGAATTAAATTTTTGTTATGTTTGTTCTCATTTGTTAATTAGATACATATTATCGTTTAATAGCTTCACTTAAAAAAAGAGAAAAAACAAAACAGCAACTCTAAACAACAAAAACACAAAGATAACATAAAACAAAACTACTTTAATTCTATTCCTGACTTGAAAAACATATCAAAAAGCAAGAACGGGGTAAAGTGAACAGATTTATTGTCAAGTAACATAGTCTCCATTAAAAATATTATATGTGATTTGAGTTAGTTGTAAATTTAAATGTCATTCTGAAAAAGAATGTGATAAAAAATGAATCAAAAACTTTGGAAAACAGTGTTTCTTTTGGTAGTTTGAAATAAATATTTGATATAATTATTTGAAATAAATAGTTAATATTACCAAAAAAAAAAAAGTGTAAACAAAAAAGTAAACTAATTCCAAGTAAAAAAAAACCAAACAATAAGCAGAAAATATTTACTCTGGTAAAATAGTAACAATTCCCAATCCCAACAATTCCCAATTTCTCTAAACTCACAGTAAATCAGAAGGTATGGTGCCAGCATTATTTTATGAATAATAGGTTTTACTGATATAATTATTTTTAATTGCTGAAATGGATAAGGTTTTCCTTGGCTTGGTCTATATAAAAGATCTGCCCTCCTGTTTTAAATTCCAATACCAAATTAAATACCAAATTAAAATTAAATATTAGAAAGAACCTAACAATAAAATAAAATAAAATAAAATAAAAACAGCAAACAAAGAAACAGAAAAAACATCCATGTCATTTCTTATCCTTAATGTTTTCCAAACACTTGGATGTTATGAAAAACATTCACAGATTAGAAGGCTTCACTTCTATGTATCCTTTTGAAATGCTGCCTTGATGATATTTATCTGAAGGAAGCCAGTACAAATAAATTTTTCAAAGTTACCTTTGTGAGGTGATGCCCAAACTTCTGAATAGCAGCTCAGTTTATGGGCAGTCATTTTCAGTTAATGGATTATTACCAACTCACTTTAGTAGGTATATAATGTATTTCTTGGGCTGTCAACAGGGTTTGCTATCCTGACAGACATCTAAATGCAAACCTGGCTGAAGACCCACTCTCTTTAGGAAATAAAAAGATTTGCTGGTGAAGCTCTGTTAGCTATCCCTCTGGTGCAGACGTGATGCATATTGACTAGTGCATGCTTTGTGCATCTCTCGGATGAAAAGAAACTATTTTGGCAAAAGGATTTGATGTTTCAACTAGGTATGTCATGGAATCTGTGTAAGTGTGTCATAAAAATAAATTACACTGTCAGCTCACACTGCAGTATTAACAAAAGTTGTGAAGAGCAGATCTGATGTAAGCAGAGCAAAGGATCATTCAGAGCGGGTCAGAGGAAACAGATAACTTCAGGTGAAACAAAGCAGACAACAAGAGCTGTGAGCCTGTGCAACACAGACCTCCGAGGTTTCTCTCTGAGGCCAAGAGTGCTGAGGCTTACAGGCTTCGAGCAACTTCTTCAGTGTTGGGATTGCGATCTGACCTTACTAGCCAACCTGCAGGCAGGCTCAGACCCTCACTGTTCATCACTACAGGCAAGGTGTTGCCAGATTTAAATAGGTACCCTCAAAGGGAAAGGAGGCTGGTACATCAAAGCACTATCTCTAGTTTATTTAATGTGGACAGACCAAATAGCAAGTCTTTTTCATGTTTTAAACCAGAATTGTAAGCAATTATATCTGTATCATTGTAACTGATACTTCCAAGCCTGCATACTTACCAGGATCTCTTTCATCTTGTTTACTTTATATTGCATTATCACCCCTAGGAGTTCACACTGCTTTAACAGTTTTCAAATTATAGACATATTTGGTCTCTAGGGTGGAAGAAATGTACAGAAAATTAATACTTAATCCCATCTAGATATGGACATCTCAGGGCAGTGCTGCCTTTATCTGCTGCTTTAGTCATATCGTGAATTGCAGGCTCTTTTTAATGCTTAAGAAAATATAAGTATCAAAGCAACACAAGAGTAAAGCAGCAGAAATACAACATATATCCAAAGTCCTGCTAAGTCAGATCTGAGAATGATACACTAAAATCAGAAATAAAGAGAGCAGAACTAAAGATCTTCTCTGCAAGAACATGCAGAAAGCTGATGTTATGTAACATCCAGTCAAGCTAGTTCTGCAAACCAAACCTGAAAATATCTCTTCATTTAATGGGCCAGATGAAATATTGTTAAAGTTTCCTAAACAATTTTTTAGGGACAGCTGTGGAAACAGTGCTCCAAAGCTGTTCCCCACTTGCAATGTGGAAATCAGCCCTTCCCTCCAGCTTTTGTGGTTACGTTTCCCCACACAGGGACAGGAGGATGACTTCCTTCTCTGCAGAAGGGTTTCGAGCTGCATTTAGCAAACCAAGTTTGGAACATGGTTCTGCACTGTGAACAGCCCCAGGGCTCTCAGAGAGGATGAGTATCTCAGACCACAGAGAGGAACACTTCTAGGTTCCTGCACGGCTTTCAAAAGCATTTCACACATGGCCAAACTGCCTAGCACTGAAACAGCTCTCTCTGGAGTAACTTCTTCCCATCGTAGAACAGAAAATATCCAGAGAAAGAAAAGATAGGGGAGTGGATAAAGTGTCCTCTCTGAATACTGACAGCTCACCAAGTGACAGCCCCCACTCAACTGTTATCCAGCACCTCAGAGCCTTTGCCAAAGGACTTTCAGCCAAGAATTTTGTTCAGTGAGAACATTTAATTCGTTCAGTGGAGAAAGGAGAGACAACAGACATCAAAATCAGTGCTCTGAGGAAGCACTTGTGGTATCTAGAATGACATCATGAGCCTGGTCCCATCCCTAGGAACACAATAGAGATTTCACCATTGGTGCCTGTGGACTGTAGATACCTTTGTTTTTATACAGATGAATGTGAAAACAGTTCTACTTAGGTTCAATTTATTTGTCTGTGCCCGGCTGTAGGGCAAAACTGCTTAGTACTCTTCCCTTCAACTTAGCCAGTTCAAAACTCGCGTTGCTAATGATTTTCTTTCTCTTTTTGTCTCCAGACTCAGTGTGGACTTTGGTTTCTGGATATGAATCCAGAAGGCTGAAGGTCTTTTGGGAGAAGGCAGTGCAAACAAAACCCCAAGACTGCTATAATTGATGGTGTGCAGTATCCACTGCCCCAAGACCTCCCAGGAGCAGCGGGTTGCTATTACCTTTCTTTCTGCCACACTCTGCTCAGTCCCAGCTGTGGAGCAGAACAGAGATTTGCACTTGTTCAAAACCAGCAAACAAGCATTTTGCATGCTTATTTCACAGCTGATTCCCACACTCTAAGAAAGTGCAGTGTAAGCTGGAAGGAAACACAGGGCCTATCCACTGCTTTGGATGTACAGACTACTCTGTGTATTTGACAGCCCTGATCAGCAGATTCCCTGTGACACAAACACAGCACTTTTTGCAGCTCATCAGATAAGATGCTGGGTTTGAGCCTCTTTTAAAGTTGGTTTGAAAACAACGAGTGGCATTATTTTCCTTAGGATCTTAGTGGATACTATTCACTAACTATTCACTTACTGCATACTATTCAAAATGAGAAGACTGTGCTGCCACGGCCAGCAGATTCACAGATGTTTTTCAGTACCACTTATATGGTTGTAGTGCCTCAAAATAGCAATAAAGATACCTCCCTCTTTTTTTTTTTACCTCACTCTTTTTCTATTTATGTTGTACAAACAATGGAAACTCTCTTTTAATTGTCTCATTAAGTTAAATCCAGCTCTGTGGGTGTGTGCTGCAGGCCCCATTAGCTATGTTAAATACTTCAGCTATGCATAACACAGGCCCCTCTCTGCCAGTGTCATCTCTCCTGCCAAAGACTGTCAAGGCTGAGCAGGATTATAGCAGGAAAAATGGAATCTCACCAGTGTACGAGCCGAAGGATCCATATCTAAACTAGAAATTAGGAAAGAAAGAAGTGCATCAGTCTTTAAAAGAGCATTTTATTATCATTAAAAGGAAAGAAGGGCAACTGATGTGCTGTATAGAAATGACGGTGCAAGATATGCAACAACTAAAACGTATTCTCAGTAATATCTCTCGTAAATGATGCATTACCTATAGGCTGATTGCTGGGGACAACCATTTATCTAAGGAGTCAGTAAGCATACAACACATAATACAAGCCAACACCTCTGCAGCACAGATACCTTGATTTCTCTAGACCAGTGAAACTAATGTTGCCACGCACCTTAATAGGAGAAAATTCATCTCTCAGCCATATAACTTCTAATGTGATTGTACATGTGGTCACACCAACTTTTACTGCTCATAAGGCAGCGGGCAGGGAGTGGGAGAAGAGAAAAATTTCAACAACAAATAGAAGGATTAGGATTTTACTGCTCCAAGGCTTGAATAACTCTGTGATGTTGTTCAGTATCATTGTCAGGTAAACACTGAAAGTTCAGAAGTTTGCTTTCCTTTGGCCAAATCCTCAAGCACCTAAGGCAAAAGAAGAGACAATGGTGATATTCATCAAAAATGTAGTGGCATGCAGTGGGGTTTTCAGGAGCTTAATGATATAGCTCAATGAAAGACCTGAAGAGCACCAGAGCCAAATCAAAGAAAGATGAGGGACCAGTTTGCCAAGAGGGGTGCAAGCAAAAGGGGCACAACCTCCCACTGGGCAAACGTTTAATTACCCCAGCTTCACTCAGAAAAAAGGGAATTAAGGTAAAGGACAGAGCAAGCAATTCAGCAGCAAGGTTTTAAAGATGCTAGTAGCAATGTTCTGACTGTGTTGCGATGATCTCTTATTTTCCACCATGACTCTTGCACTTAAATGCAGACAGAGCTGTGAGTGCAGCAGCCTCAGAAGGAGCTGGAAGGAGGAAGGGAAGGACAAAGGAAGGAGCCGGAGGAGTTGCTCTTGCAACACTGATTCTGGACAATTTCTCATATCCTTTGATAGAGGAAATAGCCTCTCTGGGGAAATAGGGAGCTTTTGATATTTGATGAAAGAACTTATGAATATTTTGATATTTCACCCTACCAGTGACTCCTATGGGCAGGAAATATCTTATGGGAAGCAGAATAAAGCAACTTTTAAAGCAATCATCATCATATTTCAAGCAGTACTAGCTAACAAGATTCTCAAATTACTAAAAACTTTCTTCTGGCTAATATAGGGCCTATTATTGAAGTATTATATTATTTGTCAAGAATGCTTTATAACACTGTCCATGCCTACCTACATGAACTAGAAAAGTATGGTCAGCAGTTTGCTAGCAGAATTCTTATTTAGAATCTATTCTGCGGCATACAAGCTGAACAAAGATTAAAAAACCTTTACAATTGTCCCTTGTGAGTCATCTCCATTCTCCATCTACCTCTCTTTTTTGGTCACAGAATCACAGAATTGTAGGGTTTGGAAGGGACCTCTGTTGGAAGGGTCATCTGTTGTTCTGCAACATAGTCTGTGAAACAGTACAATAATGGAATAGTACCAGTGTGGGTGGAAAAGCCAATATCGTGGATTTGGATATTTATCCTTCCTTCCAGCCATCTCCATCTTATTCAAGGGGTAAATTATGCATTTTCTGCTATGATCTACTCTGTGACCATGGCTGCTTTACAATAATTGAATTCTTCTGAGCATCATCAATACCTCACATGGCCTTGACTGGACCATACAGAGGTTTGTAGAGGCATCAATTACATGTCCCCATCACAAGAGCTGGCTGGGGGTTGGGAGACACATTTTGGCTGGAGCATGAAGGCCAAATCAGGACCTTGCATAGTAAGGAAAGAATTTCATGAAACAGCTCCCTGTGGTGGGCGCTTGATATTTAGATGTGGGGAGGTCAAATTTAGGCATAAATGAGTGAAACTGTGGCTGAACAGGGCTGAAGTATGCAAAACCTATTCTAGAGGAAGCTGAGATGGTTTGTTCTCCAGTGCTAACCTGGTCTGCAAAACATTCCAGGAAAAATTAAAATGTGCAATATTTTCTTTAACGGAAGTCTTTTTTTTTTTTCTGTAGCAAGTCACAAACACAAATTTTTAGCAATACTCTTCTCACTAAATGCTGCAACACCACCAAACATCAGTGGGGCTCAAAAAGCTCCCATGTGAGAGGACAAATATCTTCCTGGAGACATTCCAGACCCGCCTGGACGCCTACCTGTGCAACCTGGGCTAGGGAGCTGCTTTGGCAGGGGGTTGGAATCGATGATCTCTAGAGGTCCCTTCCAACCCCTACAGTTCTGTGACTCTGCAATTCACCAATCTCCGGCTTTCTGATTGCAATAGTCACATGAAAGAGTGACCTCAAATTCAACAGCTACAGTGATGAGTGCTATTGAATTCTGCAATTATTTCTGCTTTTTAGCCTTGAAACAACTGATAGTTTCATGCAAAGTTTTTCTGTAGGCTCCCATGCATAGGCTAAGAGCTACTCCTGAAGAGTTTAAGGCCCCATCCCCATGGGCCACCAAGGGCTGTCTGCAGCTCTGTCAGATATTTTGGTTTGAAAGACAAATTCATTTGTTTCAGTTTTACTCCTTTTTCCAATGAAGGTTTCTTTTTTTCCGCATCTGTCAGATAGACCATGAGAGAAAGATTTCTGAGAGCAGTAAAATCAGGACTACAATGTTTTCAGAAACACCAATCATGGGAATGAATTTTCAGTTAGTAATCTGTTAGTACAATTGCACTGATATTGAAAATGTCCAACTTTGTCTTCTTCATACACCTGTGAATAAAATATAATATTTTCAAGTAGCATGGAGAGAAACTTTAGCAGTAAATTAATCCAAACATTTTAAATGATACAGTTTGTTTACTCAAGTAGACTACTTCTTTCCTTGGGTCCAACTTTTGGCAGAACTAAAACTTTCAAAAACTTTCACCTGTATAAAAAAGCCGAATTGTCTTAAAGCTTGAAAATTATTATTTTTACATGTCTCCCCAAGTGCCTGGTTTGAGCAGAGGTTTGGATTTTGCCTCAGAACTGTTGTAAAAAGTTAATTCAAGTGAACTGCTATATTCATGAACAAAGAAACTTTTTACACTCAGTGACGTGGGTCATTAATTGGACATCTCATTCATCATAGACCCTTAACAGAGAAAACAAAGAACAAGAACTAAACCAGGACTCTGTCTTTGTTAAAGTGAAAAAAAAAAAGAAGAAAAAGGAAAAAAAGTTTAAGGAATCTGCATTTAATCAAAACATGCAAAACAATCTCCAGATACTGTCTGGCAACAAATTTAGGATTTGCAGAGCTGAAGTGTTCATTTGCTTGGCTATAAATATTATGTTGATGAAAGACAGTCCTAACTCTGTCTTCTACCACTTCACTTCTGATAGGGAAGTTAAGATTTTATGTGTTTGCTTAGAAACCCATTAGATCTAACCTTTCCAGGGGAATTACAGAGGGGAATGATAAATGGCTGCGTATCAGTTTAGGGGAGGGAGAGGTTTCATCTGGGGTACGGCACGGGTAAGTACTCAGTCTAGGCGTATTTGATGTTATCATTCATTATGTAGCATATAAATGAAAATCAAAGTATATATGAAGGTGGGAGGAACTACTAATACAAGTGAGGAAAAAATACATAAAATGACATCAAGTGGTTAGGAAGAAGAGAATAAAAACAAGATTAAAGCTGAAATATGCAAGATATGATACATGTGAGAACACGCTATGATAGATATTTAGTAGGAAGAAGAAAGCAATAATGAGGTGTGGCTGAACGGAATATTAGATATACACTTGCAATAGGAAAATACAAAAACAAAAAGAACAAAATTATGTGGTATACATTCACAGCTTTACCTCATGAATGGTGGAATTAGGAACCACTTCCATACAAATTGGCAGCAAAAAGGTTTTTAGAGAAAGGACTGATCTGTGAAGTGTGTGAGCAGTTTGCCTATGTGTGAGCAAGTGAAAGGTGGCCTATTAGTAAGATCAGCATCATCTTGGCAGAAATATTGCATGCTACCCATACAAGCCGTGCCCTTAATTCCTTCACAAGCACATTTGTAAAGACTGTGCAGAGGGAACTGAGAATTTGGGCTTCAAGTTTTGCACTGCCTTTGCTCTCTCCTTCACTGCAGAGGTAAGCCCTCAGGAAAAAATGGAGAGAAAAGTACCAAACAGCTCACTAACAATGAAGTCACAAATACAATCCCTTTGTTCTGTGAACACTGTGTGAACACTACCAGCTTCAATGTGGGCAGCCATATTGGGCTAAAACAATATCCTTAGATGTGAATACAACTAAAGGGCAGATACTTGGAAGAGGAATCTGAATATTTTGCTTAATGCATGTCTTGGGAAAATATGGAACAATGTAATGCCACTTGATTTTATCATATTACATAAATCATAGTGCTTTCCGAAAGAAATATTGCACCGCTGAAGAAAATATCTTGTTGAAAATTCCAGAAAACACAGAGAAACACTCCAAAATCCTCTTTCAACTGGTAATGCCAAACCTATAATAATTACTATTGGAATATTTGAACAGAATCAGTGCACTTAAAAAGCAAAATATTTAGAATACACACAACTTTTTCTCCCTTTGATTAGTGGCTCCTATTAAAAATAGAACAAACAAACGAAAAACCACAAACACAACACCTAGGTGAAGGAAGAAACGTTTTTCTTTACTCATACTTTCACACTTTGTCTAAAATTTTCCACACATAAACTCCTGGTAATGTTTTATGCTGTGTTACATATTTAATAACTACTCAGAGTCAACCAGGGAGAATAAGCCCAATTTATCAGGAACTGGGCTCAGCTCTGAAAGATTATCAGAGAAGACTATAAAAATAGTGTTGTTTGTAAGACGCCACTAGGAATGGTGTGGTTCACCCAGTAAAGCAGCCAAGGAAATTTTATTAAGGTCAGATGGCATTAGAAGACAGAATCATGAAGAAACATATTAAAAGGCTTTCATAGAATATTCCCGTTGTGAAAACACCTTCAGGACTTCAGCACACACATACATGTGTTTCTTGTTTTTATTTCCACAACTTCATGTACAGTCACTCAGTTTACCAGTCAAAAAGTTCTCCTTCCTGCCACTGCTGTCCAAAGCTTTTACTACTTTTGGGTCTTCAAAGTATAGGTTCCATAAGGCATGAACATGAATTAGACTTTTATCAACCTCACAGAACATTAGAAGATTTTAACCAGAGCAAATGACAAAGTATGTATATATATATATATATTGTAATTAAGTAAAAATATTTTCTTTCTATAATTCATTACTTACCAGGGCTTTAAAACAGGAATGGATTTGAATTGCTGTCTTGTGTAAGGCAGATACGAACCCATCAATCTGGTGTAGCCTCCAAGGAGCAGAGGTAGCAAAACTAAGGACCCAAATCTTAATGCGTAAACAAGAGCAGGGAATTGGGAAGAAGTGTAAAGCATTGCATCACGACACTCCTGCTCCCATGTTCCTTGCTCCAGCAAACAACTATTGATCCTGCAGCCAGAGGTAGCCCAGCAGGTGGTAGACATTCCGACTCTTAATTTCTTGGGTCATCTCTCCCCATTTTTTGTTACATTGATAAACACACTCATAAAAGTAAGTTTGAAGCCACGCATGTAAAGGAAAATATGGTGAAAACCATTTTGAGTTCTGTAAGGTGTTTCCTTATCTAAAAGTTGTACTTCTGACCTTGCCCAGTTAATTGCAGTAATTGCCCCAGTTTTTATATGCACTCATATTTCTCATTGTTAATTTAATAAATGAAGTAATTTCCTTAGTTCGCCTTAGATATGCTAAATAGTTCTAGTTGCCTGAGAAACACTGCAGTGCATAAGCTATTGGGTTAATTTTGAACAGATCCTCCAAATCTTTCTGCATTTGCCAGTATGCTTTTTATTTTGTTACAGTCAACAATACCGGAACAACGTATTCAGCATTAATCACAGAACAGCCATCAATATGGTAACAGTCTCTCCCATCATATATCCCAAAGTAGTTTTACATCATGCTGGTAGTTAATGTAGGTCTGGCTGCTTATACTAATGCGCTCTCCATATTTCCTCATCCACCGTCACAGGTTTCCAGGAGAAAGATGCATTTTAAGATTAGTTTCTTTGTTCTTCAATGAATAAGCTGAAATTCAGTTGTTTAAAAGTCAGCAGATTTTTACCAAGCATATCACCTTTGTTCCATCGTTATTTTTTGTGTATTCCTTCTTTTTAATATTTTGCTAATATTGCCAGCAATTATTTTATATTCTTTTTCAAATGCCACCAAGGATAGTATATGTAGACAGAGAATAGATCCCAGAGGGACCCACTAGAAGCCTCCTTTTGGACAATGATTTCAATTTACAATTGCATTTTACATTCTGCTGGGAACTGCATTTAATCAATTTAATACTGGCTGCATGTATTTCATATACCATATTAAAGCTAATATTATGGGAGACTGGATTCTTTATAGGTGTTTATTATTTCATCAAACTTTCCACATCAATCTAATTTGTGAATTTGTCAAAAAATTTTGACAGATCTATTTGCACTGAAACCTTGCTGAGTGACATGAATTATTCCATTATGTTTTCTTTCCTTTTGGCTTGATTTAAACAGTGCAGACCATATATAAGTCTTCCAGGTCATGCTATTTACTTTAGCTTTTGTTCAAAAAAATGAAGTTTGAATTTTTTAATCTTTTTTGTAGATACTGTGGAGAATTTAATATGTGTGTACATACATTATTTAAGTAGAGCATATATATTATTTAAGTAGATTTAGAACATAGCATACATTCTACATCCATGTTCTTTAAATATACATATAAATACATATATAATATCAGATGATTGAGACTAACAGCACTTGCTAGATGACCTTTTTATGATTTGTTCATGTTACTTTGGACAGGACTCAGAATTCCACTGCAGTGCACAAAAGAAGATTCAAAATGTCTTTACTAAATAATACTGTTTGTCTGTGCTGGACACATTCAGAACAAAAATAAATTGTTTGAAACTTTTTCTTTGGAAACAAAGGATATATAGGAGGTGTCGCTTATGATTAATAGATATTAGGAAAAATTTATCCATGGGAAGAGTGGTCAGGCATTGGAACAGGTTATCCAGAGAAGTGGTGGAGCCACCATCCTGGACATATTTAGGAAATGTGTGGATGTGGTACTCAGTGTCATGGTTTGATAATGTGACTCGGTAGGTTGGACTGATGACTGGACTTAATGATCTTAAAGGTCTTTTCCAATGTAAAGGATTGTATGATTCTCTAATGAGAATCTGTGTTTCATGACCAAAGCAGGAGTCATCTTGTAGTCTTTCTGGTTCTCTGCACTCTTGTGATGGTTTTTGAGTCCTTCAAGGGTATCATAACTTTGAATTGTAACTATCTGATGATTTCATAGGAAATGGTCATGTGCATAGGGTGATCTATTCTAATGCTGTTCTAAGTACTTATCTCACTGAATAACAGAAAATATATTCCTTCATGTGTTCAAATTTTCAAGTCTCTGAACAGAACAGATGAGCAGAAAAACATTTCAGCAACGCTATTTCAAATGAAAAGGGAGAAAAAAAAAGATATTCAAAGGAAATATTTTAACTCATAAAATAGAAATTAGCATTGTTTCGCTTCCTCCTGAGGAGCTCTAAAAACAAAGCTTATATGAAGTTTGCTGTTGATATTGGTGTTACACTACACAGTATTATAATCTAAGAAAACCTTCACTTCACTGAGTTAGTCATTGTGTTTTCTTACTAAGTTTTAAAATACAACCTAGAGAAAAAAAAAAAAAGCCAAGATCCTTGGAAAAAGTATAGATAGGAACATATGGGAGTTTTTTCCATTGCCTTCAATAGATTTCAGAAGCCAAAATTACTTGATTACCCTTCATGTTAATACTTTACTTCTTTTTGCTCCATTATTTCCAAACGCACCTTCATAGACTGAGTCAAAGAATCCTAGGTAGAAGTGTTGTTAGTGGAATCACAGGACTGATCTTTTATGCAGGATCTGAAGGAAGTCTTTGCATTACAATTTAGACTTTGTTTTCAGCACATAAACTCAGCTAAACTTGAATACAGACTTATTTTGTCAGTGCTTTCAGCTTGATCTTAAGGTAGATTTTAGCCAGCCAAGTCCTCTGCCACCAACAGTCTTCAAGGAAAAGAAAGACGACTGCAAGCCACTTCATCTTGCTTCTGCTTATGATGCCGATTTTTCAGAGGTCCTCTCCAAGCAGAGGGAAACTGCCTAATTTAATGGTAAAGCTATGTCAATCCCTCTGCAGGAACATTTAACAAGGGATAAAAATAAGATTATCCTAATTAGAATATTAACAAGTAATAATGAAACAATCTCTTATGTGGATCAACTGCTGCTATTGTTTATAACCACTCCACATGTTTGCATTGCACATCTGTGTGTTGGTTTGATTTTTTTTTTAATAATACCTGGGATTTCTATAGTATTTCTCACATTCAAAGTTAATTTTTTATATTAAAGGAACTGATGATGCTATCTGTTAAACAGATAGCTATAGTTGTCTCAAAGAGAAAGGCAGTTGCCTGCATTCTCTCTGAAGGAGTAATTGTCATAAAGGGAAACTTCCTGTCCTCTGGAACAAAACCACTGTGAATAACTAGGTATTGCACAGGTTTTTGATGATTTGGGGGATGGAATTTGTTTTCCAGAAAAAAAAAGTTTAATTAACAGGATGATACAATTTCCAACAATCATTTAAATTAAGCCACTGAGCCAAAAACAATTATTCCAGAATTCTAACTGTGACTGCTAACACACTTCCTCTAGTAATGTTTATATTTTGTATACAGCAAGAACTTGTGATTATGATCTTGATTTTGGTGCCTGATAAATGCATCTATAAGCAAATGAGGAGACAGTTTTCTTGATTAGGTGCTCTTCAAAATTGTACCAATTGTAATTGCTTCAAAACAAACCAAAACTCTGATGTACAGTAGAACATTTGGCAAATTATGCTGTTACTCTGTCTTTGAACATTTCTATTCAGTACCTTTCCATCTTTAAACTGACAGAGCCTTTGATGCACTTTATGTTGGGATTAAGTTCAGTGTCTGGAACACAGCTTTTTGCTGACTCGGGGGTTGGGGCTGTTCTTTGTGTATGTGCCGTTGCACCTAAAGTGTTTTATTCTACCACATCTCCTATTTCTTTTTCCACTCGTGTCTCGAATTCCTTCCCATTTCATGACTTCAGGACACATGACATTCTCACAAAGGAGCTTCTGAGCTGTAGTAAAACCAAGTCTTCTGAGTCAACAGATTCCATGTCTGGTTCCTGGATAAATTATTTGGTAAAGACTGTAGAGGTAGGCAATTTTGGAAAAGTTTTAATATCAAATAAAAGAATCGCAACACAGAATTCATATATATTCTCATGTTTTATGAACTCATAAACATAAGTTCTCAGAACTTTGAGACAGAAATGTTTCTCAAGGATTTCATCAGGTTCTTAATCAAGAACTACCGGGGCTCAGCAGGAAACTCATCCATATCTCTTTCAGCATTGCAACAGTACTCAAAAATCAGAGTTTAAGAAAAGGTTTATATCAAAGCCCGAAGCCAGCTGTAATATACTGAGGATATTTCAGGGTAAAGCAAGATGTTGCACTACTGTATGTAACATCTTATTTAATGTGGAAAGAAAACAAACTGAGTATTAATCATTAATTTGGTGTCAGCATAAAAAATCTCAGAATTTTTCCAAGATTGTTTCAGAAATTTGCATTTTTCCTTTCAGTCTACCACATTTCTGCCAATAAGCTGAGATGAAATAACAGAAGTTTTTAAAGGCGAATTACTTTCAGTGGTTGTTGGGTGTCCAAACTGTCTGGAAACCTTAGGTAATATTCTTTGTATTAGTACAATATGATCCTGGTATTTTGGAGAAAACACTATTCAAATGTTTATCCTTGGAGTGAGCATTCAAAGAGCAGGCTAGATTTTGCAATATCATAAACAGACAAAAAATAAAAGACACCAATCCAACAAAACATATGCCTTGCTTTCTTTTGAAAGCGTCTATGATATGCTATAGATTGAAATAAAGAATGGCAAAGATATTGTATCCTAGAAAGCTTTTTCCCATGCAGAAGTCAAATGGTGCATATAGTGACAGTGGGCATTAAAAAAAGATGAATGCAATCAAAATCTGCAGTCATTTCCTATTATTTTTCCTATTATTATATCTACAGCAAAGAGAGAAAAGGGAGAGGGAAAAAATGCCAGATCATTTCCCAGTTTGGAAAATGATCAGTCATTTCTAATTTTGCTCCATAATTTTTTTCCCTCCTATCAGCAGAAGAAATTGCATGACATTGCAATTGTATAGAAGAAGTGGAGGATGTACAAACCTACCAATTCTACCCAACCAGAAACATGCCCTAGATCCCATGAAAAATGCATAGAAGAGGGAAAGCATAGCTCTGACATACATATGTTAAGTCATTAGAAGCCACACTAAAAAGCTAAGGTCCCCTTAAAACTCACAGACACTGGAATGATGGGGCTTTCTCTGCATATTCATTTTCAGAGACACACCAGTGTTTTCTGCATCAGCCAACTGAAGTGTATTAGGTTACAGAGCTGTTACAGCTCAGCACCTACATTAATTCCAAGGCCTTGTATTTTGGACTATTTGTAAAAGAATATCCATCAGCAGCTGAAGAATATGGGTTATCAAGACTTCATGTTAAAATTATTGAACTTCCAGTGTCCAAACAAGTCATGTTCATTTTTGGAAGGAAGAAACAAGCATACAACCTAGTTCAAGGAGATACAGAAGCGTCAAATATTTGGGGACCAGATAAAACATGTTAGTGTTTTGTCTTGTTTTCTGATCATTTTCTGTTCACAAATGATTGCCCATTTACTAAAGGCTCTATAAGCACTGAAGAGATCAGTAGCAGTAGCAGCTCTGCTATAACTTTCTCTGGGCAATTGCCCTTCAGCCTGAGGGCTCAAAAGAACACAGGTGTCTCAGCTTCTGTTCACAGCCCCTTTGGGCCGGTCCCACAACCATTCCAGGAGATATCCCTCTGTGTTACACTGCAACCATCCAAAGTCAAAACACTTCTCTCTTTGCTACTGGCATAATTTCATTTTTTTTGCCATAGCTAGTATCCATTTCTGAATGCAGTCATATTGCTGGGTCTCCAGCTTCTCTCAGGTCACATTGTTATTTAACACTGTTTACAAAGTGGAGATGGACAGAGCTGAGAAACCACTGCCACCTATAGAATTACTTTTCTAATTCTTCAGTTTAGCCACAAGTCAACTGAAAACAAGATCATGTTCATATATGTTTTGCTCAAAAAAATTGCATGTATCAGTCCTTTGGCAACCTGAATATTTCTGAAATAAGACCACATCATTCACAGCTTTCATGCAGGTATTTCTGCTTCAGCTACTCAACCACCTCTAATTGGGTGGGAAAGGTCCTTCTAATGGAGCTGGAGAGAGCAAAATGACAGTGCATGAAACTAAAGTGCAGATTAAAGGGCAGATTAGCTTTTTCTTTTTAACTCTGCTGATGCCTTCATAGCTGTGAGGAAATTATTTAATTTCTGTTCATCCATTTCAATTTCCAGTGTTTTTTGTTGTTGTCGTTGTTGTTGTTGTTTGTTTTATTTTGTTTTGGATAGGTTCTCAGGAAGACAAGTGTAGAATCTTCAGTGATTACAGTTTTAACAAAAAATGATCATTGGTCGGAATTTTACCCCATAACATACACAGTAATTTGGGGATGGGTATCTTGGGCATTTAAATCACATCAATAAATACTAAAACATGTGGGATTTTAAGAACAGATTGGATAAAAATTGGATGAAATTAGTAGGACTAGCTTATCAGGAATAGTTAATAGAATTTGTATTGCAAGATCTTTTTCTCTAACTTCTTATTTTCTCTATCTGTTAAGCATTTTGTAATGAAGTATATTGTAAACAGATCAACATTATTATTCCATTCACATCCTTAAGTGTTAATAACCTTTTTCCATTTTGCTATTCAACAAAATAAAAACGGCATATAAAATCTTTCAGATTAAGAGATAAGGATGCTCAGCCTCACAAAAACATTTGGTCGGTTGATCTAGAATTAACAATTATGTTTAGGGAACAGTTTAACAGCCACAAAACACAACCTTGTAAGCATTAAACATAAGTGTTACATATTTCTACTATAATTAATTTCCAAATAAAATGTTGTTTTATTTGTACATAATACAAATAAATAATAAAATATATTCTTAAAAAAAACCAAACAACTAAGGTATCATGAATACTAGAGGAAGAATGAGGGTTCAGTTTTCACTCCCACTGTTATGACTGGAAGCTTTCTCACATAAAAACTAACTGTAGGGTTACTTAAATAAAACAGCATTCTAAAATGGGATCTCTTGGATTACTAGTTTTTGAATTAAAAGTTATGTTTGTCACCATAGTACAGCAAATTTTAAGCCATCACATCTGAGCTGGGGCCAAGGGCTCCAAAATTCACTTTATGGGGACAAAGGCAAATGAACTGTTCTCTGTAGTGTTTTGCATCTGAAAAAGATCTGAAAGAAAAGATCATACACACACACACACAAAAGCCAAAAGAATACGTATATTTCAAAACAGTTGACTCAAATAAAATGACCTCTGCCTTTAAAAACAAATAGTGTGTAAATCAGTCCTTCCATTTTCTTCAGAAAAGAAAATACCTTGAGCATTTTTTTCTATAATATTATGTGCTTGGCTCTAACTTCCCAGGGCAATTCCTAACCTTGCCTCATCCCCTGAAGCCATCTGTCCTCCACAGATATCCAGCCATCTTTTCTAATGGCTCACCTTGCCCAGTGGACTAGTCATGGTATATTCAATTCTATCAACATCAAAATAATGTAAAAGCACAGATGTGCTCTGCTATCTTCCTACAAAAGTGATAGGAGCTAAAAAATAGTTGGACAAAGTTGTTTGATGTATATATCACAAAAAATATTTCACTTAGTCAAAACAAAAATTTGGCCCCAGAACATGCAGAAATATAGAAATATTGGTAGAAGTGTTCTCAAAATATATGGTTCAATCTCCTAAAAAAGGAAATTGGTAAAGTAAGTCACATTAAGTTCCAGTGATGTAAAGGGAAATTGTTAAGCATAGTAGATTTTCCATGATTTAGTTTATTGGATTTTCATATTTATGTGTGCTTGGGAGAAGAAGTGAAAACAACAGAAGAAAGAGAGATTTAAGATGTCTTGTCTGAAAATTGTCATAGTATTTCTACATGGAGAATGAGTGATCTCAGTTTAGAAGGTATTTATTTTAACTTAGGTAAGTGTTACTTCCACTTCTTTAATTAACCAGAAATCCCTAAGACTCGTTTTACATGGCCACATTCACAGGAGCATGTGGCTGAGCCCTCTGTACTTGACATTCCAGCCTTTCCATGCAGTGTAGATCATACTATAGGATCTCCATATCTTTATGAAGTACCATATCACTCAGGGCATGTGGCAGAACTTTACCTTTAGGCTGTGTTCAAATCATAGAATCACAAGGTAGGAAACGACCTGCAAGATCATCCAGTCCAACCATCCTCCCATCACCATTGCTGCCAGAAGCACTAAACCATATCTTGTAGCTCCTCTTCCAGGCGTCTCTTGACCACTGTTAGGGACGGCAACTCCATCACCTGCCTGGGCAGGCCATTCCAGTGCCTGACCACTCACTGAGTGAAGAAGTTTTTCCTTATATCTAACCTAAATCTGCTCTGGTACAACTTGTGACCATTTCCTCGGGTCCTATTTGTTGCCTGGGAGAAGAGACAAAAGCCCTCCTCATCACAACAGCCCTTCACGAAGTTGTAGAGTGTAACGAGGTCTCCTCTGAGCCTCCTCTTCTCCAGACTAAACAATCCCAGCTCCCTCAGTCATTCCTCATACGACTTGTGCTCCAGTCCCGTCACCATTTTCGTTGCCCTCCTTTGGACACATTCCAGAGCTTTGATGTCTTTCCTGTAGTGAGTATTCCATTTTGAATATTTCTCTGTGAACAACTTTTTATTTTGAGGAAATAGTTGTGGACAGAAGAAGAAGCGAAAGTGCTGAGAATGTTTATTGAAATTTAGACTCAAGAGAACGTTTTCACCAATGTTCTCTCAGTAGTGTGGGAAAGCTGTCTCCATTGTTCATACAGTACACCAAAACAGTTATCAGGGATTTTTTTTGGGGGGGAGAAAAAAACAACCTCTTGATCTTCATAACACTTAAATTGCAGTGCATGATTATCTTTGAATGATGTGATGTTGGGATGGGTCTGGGATTTTCCTCACCTACTGTCCTCCAAAAAGCAGTCCTACCACCTGTGCTGATGAATGGGTACAAAGGATCTTCACCAGGAGACAATGCTTGGTGTCATCCTGAGAAGATCTTTTCCAGAGACCCGAGAGTTGTGCCTCCTCTGAATATGGCTGGCACTTGCATTCCAGGACAGCTGAGCTGAACTGAAAATGAAAATGTCCTGATGGAATGCACTGATGGGGAAAGCCCACAGCAGTGGTTTGACCTGGCTCGCATAGGATAGAAAAATTAATACCCATCCCAGAGTGTGGGGAATCCAACAAATCATCTTGAGTTAAAATGTCTAAGAAGGCATTAAAGACATCACAAATTAACAAACATAATCAGCCAGATCATCAGCTGGTATAAGTTGGCAGAAATCCACTGTAGCAACATAAGTTTTGCAAAGCTAACCTGAATTATGCCAGCTGGAAAACTCTTGTTTTTCTTTTTTTTTTTCTCCTATTTTGCACATGGAATAACCTCTGTATCTTATGCTTTATTTTTTTTTCTTTTCACTTATCATTTTTGTACAACTCTTCTCATTATATACACAAATGTACAAATAAATTAAAGGGTCAATTCTCCATTCCATCTGCTCTACAACAAACCATGTGCTGCTCTTTAAGTGACAGCTGCTTGGCCCAGGAACAAGTTAGGCTGCCACTGTGCAATATGCATGTGTGCTGCTGGCAAAGCAGCAGAAAGCCCCAGTTCTGCTCCTCGCTCACAGGGAACAGGGCTGGCAGACACCTGGGAGGTGACAGTGTCCATTGCCAATGAAGATCACTTCTGGAAAGGAAGCTTTTCCCTCTAAAATTAGGTCTGCCTCTGTTATTAGTAGTAAGGACAGGAGGTTCAGGGAACATTCTTGCATTAAAAATTAAGAGCAACTTAAGGACCTTAAGGTGTTGGCTGATGCTCAGCTAAACATGAGCCAGCAGTATGCCCATGTGGCCAAGCATGCCCACAGCACCCTGGCTTGTATCATAAATAGTGCAGCCATCGGGAGCAGGGAGATGATTGCCCTCCTGTACTCAGCTCTGGTGAGGACTCACCTCATGTGCTGTGTTCAGCCTTGGGCCTCTCACTTTAAGAAAGACACTGAGGTCCTGGAGCATGTCCAGAGAAAGGCAACAGAGCTGTGAAGTGTCTGGAGCACAGTCCTTATGAGGAGAGACTGAGGGAACTGGGATTGTTGAGTTTGGAAAAGAGGAGGCTCAGGGGAGACCTTGTTGCTCTCTATAACTTCCTGAAAGGTGGTTGTGGTGAGGTGAGGGTTGGCCTCTTCTCCCACGTAACAGCAATAGGATGAGAGGGAATGGCCTCAAGTTGTGCCAGAGAAGGTTCAGGTTGGGTATTAGGAATACTTTTCTGAAACTGTGGTCAGGTGCTGGAACAGGATGCCCTCGGTGATGGTTGAGTCACTATTGCTTGAAGTTTTCAAGAAATATGTAGATGTGGTACTAAAAAATATCATATCAGTGATAAGTGGATGGTCCGACTAGATCTTAGAAGTCTTTTCCAGCCTTAATGATTCTATCATTCTATGAATCAACAATAGCAATGACTAATTCACAATTTCAAATTTTGAGAACTCTAAAAGCTCTGAAAATCTATCACATTAATACCCATCATGTAGGGCTCATCACATTTCTGCATTTGGAGTTTGCCATTAGGTTTTATTAATTAAAATTATCTGCCCTCATCCTCTTGAATTAATAAAATGTGGCTGGCATTCATCACTATGCTACAGGCCGTGGTTGTTATGAAAATATAGTTGCTAGGATACCTTCGTTATTTCATCCTCACATTACGCTGGCCTATCAATTAATGAAGTAACACTCAAGCTACTTCTCAGCTCATCTGTGCATGTTCTTATCAGCACTTCCTTCCTCCTGCACTGCTTTCCTCTGTGCTCACCTTTGAAACACAACGTGGGAAACAAAGAAGGAACTACATCACTTTGCAAACTGTAGTGAGGGTGCAACTCTTCCACATGGCCTTTTCTCATCTTTGTTAAACTGAGGTCAGAAAACCATCTGTCTTTACATCCAATATTTCTCTGCTGAATGGACCTGAAAAAATAACATTTTTTCAGGGGCAATTTTACAAGTCTGTGCTACCCATTATCCATTTAAAACATTTTATCACACAAGCTCGCCAGTGCTATTTTTGCTCCAAAATGAGATCCTGTAAAATGATGTATTTCTCAAGGCAAGTATCTGCTCATATACATGAGGTATTCTCATTATATTTGAGTAGTCAGCCAAAGCTCTGGAAATACTCAGTCCCAGAACTGAATTTGTTTGAAAGTCTGATGCAATCTAATAGACGACAATGGAAACTCGCCTTGGATACACATGCAGGAACATTATCCTCTGCAATGCAAAACTCCTGATGCTTACAGTGGAAATTAAATGGGAAGCGGGCATTCACCGACCTTCTGGTATACAGAATTTCACAAGCAAAGAAGAGAGCACACCCTTCTCATCCTTCCTACAGGAGGACTGCAAAGTTGGAAAATATTCAAGGTGACTATCAGTTTGTAAATACTGAGAGAAAATAATAAAAAATACTGACCTACGTTTCAAGCCATTTTTTAATTATTTTCCTAAATATACTGTCATGACCAAGTGAACAGAGCAGCTACTGACATTTTCAGACAGATCAACACATCTAAATAGCTGATCTATAAATAGTCTACTCACAGGATTGCAGCACACGCTGACCACACAGATGTGATCTTGCAAAGCAAGTACCAGAGATTGTACACAGCTGTTTTCACTTGGTTAAAGCCTGTGTGGTCTTCCCTCCAGGACAAAGAATTACACTCAATTTAGGACAGAAAAAAAAATTAAAAAAAACCTCCTATTGCACGGACTATTAGATTTTATATACGAAATAGGTTAATTTTTCCTGAAAAATATCAGTGGTTCAATAAGCAAATAAAGTCTTTCTGAGAAACAAGCAAAATAGTTTGCATAAAACATTAGGGAAATATTCTTAAAGCACTCCAGAACTTCATGGGATACTAAAATTTTAAACTGGTTATGTATGATTTGCTGAACACACAAGCATGGTTGAACAGGGAAGAAAGAATACCTATGACTGTCCAATAGACACTTACCATGTCCAGGACCCTGACTTTTCAGGGTGCTTTGTGTGCTGAGAACACAGGGGAACCAAAGTGATTCAGAGCTTTGCAGAATATGTGCAGTATATTGCAGGGAATGCTCAGTACTGATCTGGGATCTATGGACCAGGCACTGGGTGATATCAGTGGTGTGCAGTTATCTGCTGCGCTCTGCCTCTGGGTCTTAACCCATCTCCTCAAACTCTCATGAGCTGCTTTTGAGCAGCTTTACAGTCTGTTTTGTTATCCCAGGTTCAATCATACCCTACAGCAGAAAAGTTTGGGAATATGGGCTGATGACCTTCATCCTGACTGAGGTGGCTTCCAACCTGAGACCACCTACCCCTGAGCTGTCCGAGCCCAAAGCTCTGTGAGTGCATGGTTCTGTACTTCACAGCATGTAACACCAGCTGATATACTTGCTTCATATAAACACATGGCAGCATGAGGAGAAGGACAAAAAATATTCTGATGTATATTATAAAAACTTTATTAGCTAGTGGTAGGCACATCTATTTATTCTGTTTATCTTGGTGAGGCCAAGAGTGAAATTCTTATGCTATCCAAAGCAAATGCTGATTATAGTTCCTGAAATGTACATAAGCAACATGCATATTTTGCTTTCTATACACTGTTCTGCTTCTTCCACTGTTCTATATGTGCTCTTTATTCTAATCATACTGGGACATTGCCTTTCACTGTCATATTCTCTGCCCTCCTTTTATAATCAATCCTTATGCATTTTATTTATGTCATGCTCATTCTTCTTTCATTAGGCCTTAATTATAGCTTGTGTCTAATACTTTCTGCCTTTGTCTGTTTACAGAATCCATTTTCTCCCTCTCTTACACACGCACTTCAATTCTATTCTTTTTTAGATCTCAATTTCTATATAGTCATCACCTTTTGAAAGTGCAAAGCTTGACAATTAGTCACTGTAACAATTTTTCCAAGGCTGCAAGGTCACATTACAGCTATTAAACTTCGGTGGTTTAGATGTTTTGAGATGCAATGTGAAAAATGTCTTTGATCTTTTTATTGCCTTGGTAAACTTTTTATAGAGCAATCCATTTACCTAGTCTGTTAGTGAGCTCCATAAAATATTCTGTGTACAAAAATACTACATTTCACCAATTACATATATATCTTTGCTCTGTAAAATGTACACCTCTATGCAATGGAGTATTGAAATATTTTATGATAAATAAAAATGAAATATTTTATAGATACGAATGATTTTAACCTCAAAGCCTACCACCAAAGCAAATTAGCTGCTACTTTATTTTCTCTGCATTTTTAATCTACAGTATTAAACATCCAGTTTTGAAAGTCTTGTCTTCCACTTATGAAAAATGAAGTCTTAGACCTGGTATGTGTGCAGTTGCTGGAACTGCAAATATAAGTTAGCTACTTGTCCATGAAGACAACCAGCTCCAGTGTGTCTCTAGTCAGTTGTGTTTCCATGTGTATGGTCAGTTAGCCTGGCAAGTGTCTGTAGTTTGCACACGCTCAATTCTAAAAGATCTGACTTCAGCAGTAACAGCAAACTCACAACACGAGCCAAGGCTGAAACTGGAGCCACCAGTTCGGAGTCATCATTGCCAGATTCAACATACACATTAAAAGTGTAAATATATACAGGCAGCTGGCAGCGTCATCTTCTCTCACATCCAAAATTACCTGCTTTTGAGTTCTAGAAGACTGAAAGGAAATTACTGGTGATTTCAAAATTCAAGAGCCCCTTTGAAGTATCTCAATTTCTGTTTGTACCACTTAGGTACATGAAGTAACCACAAAGGCAACCTTGCTGCAGCCTTGCAGGGGAGGTTTCTCTCCCAGTATGAGGGCCATCTTCTTACAGACTGCAGGAAGCGCAGAGACGAACATAATCTGGATTATACCTTTTCAGGATGTAGGAAAAAAGTGGAATTGCTGCTCAAAGGATAGTCTGGGGCTAACCAATGATCCTTGGAATGCAAAACAGCAGGCTATGTCCAACATGCAAGAAAATTTGCCATTCCTGTCACTACTGAGAATGGGAAAGGCAAGGTTGGTGACTGGTACTGGCAAGTGGCTCTTCTCACCTTTGGCCTCTCCAGGTCATTCAGGCATTCAGGTACTTTCCTGGTTGTAACACCATGTCTAGAAAAGGAGTCAGCAAACTCACAGTTATTTTAGTGACTCAGCAATCATTTACTGTAAGCAGTCACCATATTCCTTTGACAAGTTTGATGTGAACAAAAGGTCTATACAACCTCATATGAACATATGATAATGTCATCTTTGGAAGACCATTCATTCACCTTTCAGGAAAATGTTGCTAGTTCAGGGTCTTAATAATAGTAGAAGTAGGATAAAATCATCATTATTCTTCTCAGGCATCACAAATCTGTCTGAGCCCAAAAAACTAGTTCCATTTTCCTTTTTTCCTTTGCTTTTTCCTTTTCCTATTCCTTTTCCTTTCTCAGCCACAGAGTTAATTGGATACTTTCTTCCTTTTATTTCTTGTCTTAAGCTTTCTGTCTTTGCTCTACCATCATATTATCAAGTCCATTTTTCTCTCCTCTCCTCTATTTCTATGTTTCATCTCTGGTTCCGTGTCATCACCCAGCCTCTGGCCTCTGGGATCCCACTCTTCCACTCCCATCTTCTTCAGGCAACTTCAGTAGTGAGCAGCAGATATACTGCAGGCTTTCTTTATTTGGTATCTCTGCCTGATGTATCCCCTTCCCCCTCCTCTTCTCCCTGTGATTTCAGTGCCAAAGAATCCTTTTCTATAAGCTATCTCCATGCTAGAAGCAACTTAGTCCGCATGGAATGCCCTCTAGCTTTTCCTTCTGCTCTGGTACCACAGCATTTGACCTGCATTATAAAGACGTGTTGACTGCAAGGGGGAAACATAACAATATGAGCGATACCAGCTTTTAATTGGTTACATGAGAGGATGAGCTGCATTTACATACTCAACTAATTTTTGAAGGAAAGGATCCTGTGAAATGTGTAGTGCCTCAGGAGGTCACAATTCACAGTGTTAGTGACTTAGAAACATTTGGGATTTTTATTCCCAGAGCTGCCAGCATCATAAACATTTACAAACATTGATTTACTCAGCAAACAAAAGGAAATAACAGCAGCTTAAAAATAAAAATATCACCTACTAAGCAACTTAGCCTAATAGGTATAGGAGTATCAGTGACCTAACTGCTATTTAAACAATGAAGATGCCGTGGTCCTGGAGAAACTGAACAATTCCCCAACAACCTAGAGCAGCAGCATGAGGCCGTTAATTGAAAGCCTAGCTACAGTCCTGTAGTACACATTGTAATCCCACCAGGCATCACATAAAATTATTTTTATAAAGTCAGAAAATGATTTGAAAAGCTTAGAACCACAGGATATAAATCTAAAATTACAGGGTGAAATTTTGCAATATTTCAGATACTATATAAATACATTTTTAAGACCTTTGAATTTACCCTCTGCTTTACACTGACAATATAGAAGTAGATGAACTCATTAATTTTAGTGCTTAAATTCTCTCTTTTTGAGAACAGAAAACAAAGTTAAGATTTAATCAAAGGAGATCATTTTCTGTTGCTGTGGGTACCACTGTTCAGAGAATGTATAGTAGATTTATCTCCAGGCCTCTTCACTGACAATATCCCTGTGGGAGCTACAGGAATTGCTTACACTCAGAGGTAACATCAACATTTTATTTAATATAGAATGAGCCTGATCTCTGTCAGTCCCCGATGGGATCTAGTCAGGTGAAAACTCTGGAAGAAATGTACCAGTCTATTTCAAAACAAGTAAAATGATTTTTATCAACATTTTTCCCTCCAACTCTGTCCAATAATACTAAAATGCTACTCATTGGATGTTTGTCTACTTCTTTAGTTCTCTTAACATGTTTTAATAATGTCATGTGCAGTATATGAAATTTTCTCTAAATTTCATGTCTGTATCTGATATAACAAGAGAAGCACTGAGGTATGTTTTGATCTCTTTTCCTTTCAATCAAGAGCTAGAGAGGTCAGAGTTCAAAAAAATATCTGTTTTTCAAACACTGGGGAGCACCTGTAATACTGCAGCATGAGGGACTGACATGCACTATTCTCAGGCATCACACTTCAAAAGAAATAAAGACTTATAATTTTACATGTGATATTCTAAACAAACGTTGTATTTCCCAACTTAAATAATGTTAATGCAAGCTTCTGGAAGCTTGTTTAGACTTGCAAGAGTCATTGCTGACTGAATTCTACATACAACATTCAATTTTCTTCTGTGTCTTGACCTACATTCTTTCTATTTTATAATATCTACACAAATATCTAGAACTCTAGTAAGATTTGTAATATGCCTTCTCACACTGTAGTATATAGGACATGGAAGAATTATTCAGTACAATGTTCTACATTATACAGTCCAAGAGATCTGACTGCAAGTGAGCTCCAAAGCACGGATGCATATCAATGGCTATTTGAGCATACAGCATTGAAACATCATCTTGCCCATTTTCTGCTCATGATCTCATTCCTCTCCATTGCCTTGAACATAATTTGTCCTTGTCAACCCACTTACCCTTGGAAATGAGCTTTGGCCTTGGTCTTAGATCTCTTCCTTTCTGAACAAACTGTAAGAGTGATGACTACCCTGATAGCATGTTCCTGAAGACAACAAACCAGTTCTTTAACCCTTGAACATGATGGCAACCACATTTTGATAGTGATGACTAAGGAGTATTATCCAAGTACTAAGGCTATAGAGTGAGGAAATCAGCTTTAATAAAGCCAACACAGATCACATCTCTAGCTCCACTTTCAGTTTTTCTCAATTGATTTACCCACATCAAGCCTGTTCCCAGCTCCTGAGGAACTGCTCAGTCCTAACCCCGATGGTATTCTGTTACTACACCATCTTTCCAGAGCAGACTTCCTGTACATTGAATGTTGATGTCCCAGAATTTAAAAAGAGAATTTCAGTACAGGATTATGCCATCCTTTCCCATTCACTGTGAATCTTTTGCTGATCTAAAACTTCATTTTTTATCATCCAGGCAGCACGTCACTGAGGCATATCACTGGGCTGTTACATGACCCCTGCAACACTCATTCTCACTCAATCGATTCAGGAATTCAAGAGGAACTCTATGCAGGGCAAAAATGAATCTCAGCCCCACCCTCATAAAGATCCACGTGGCATGCATGTATTTATTGATACAGTAATCACAGAAAGTCACAATCTCTTTCTGTGTGTTTAATGGAGACATTATTATTCTGCCCCCTTTGCCTTATTATAATAAAACCCTATCTTGGATTTAATAACTAAAATAAATCTGCTTGAGTCAGGCTAAGAGCTAAGTTAGTATTCTTCCTAAAGACCATCTTAGCTATGCAATGGAGAGATGACACTCTACATCAGCCAACATATGATAACCTATCTTTAATTTCTCCCAGCTCTGGTGCTATTATCTCTCCTCTGCCACAGCTGCATAGTGCTATTGTCAGTGGTAAAGACAAGACATCTCTAATTAGAGGGCAGGATAAATTGCTTTTATCTACTTCTAACATGCTTTTACATGGCACCTGGTACACAAGTCTTAGCTAGGCAGCGATAATTTGAAAAACAAATAGCTGCTTGGAGAAATATGATACATTTTAAAAAGAAAATTAAATGTATAGAATAGCAGAATCAACATATTGGAGATTGCTGAGCTTTAAAGCTGTCAGAAGTCTTGTATTCTTATGTTTTATATTGAGTTAAAATAAGCAATCACAGTCTATATACCCAGCAGTTTTTCTCCCTCTGTCTTTCTGGATGATTCAAAGAGCAAGCTGTGATTTTGGAACTATACATGCAGCACAGCAAAGACACCCTTGCCATACAGTGTCTTCGTCTTCTCTGATGATAAGTCCAACTGAATGGTTTTAAAACATGCTTTACAGGATCAGTACTGACTCATGCAGATGTGTCCCTGGAATATACCCACCATGTACAGTGCAAGGCCGTACTACTGCTTAACAAAAATGAAATGAAAAACCTAAATTCGGCGATAAACATTTATTTCTTAAAAACAAAACACTGACAAAAGATTCACCTTTTTTAACAACTTACCTGTTACAGAAAAAAGAACAAATTACTTACTGATGTCCAAAAAGTACTGATCTGTGGCTAACAGCGGCCCTCAAACATCAGTCAGACATTTCAGACGGCCATTACCGCTCTGAGCTCAGTTCACATAGCTGAGAGTGCATGACTGCTGTACTAAAACCACACTGTTCAATCCCTTTGCTCATCATCAGAAAGTATGAAGTGCTCTTCCATGAAAGGCATTGCTACAGAGACATATACTCTTTATAATGCACTGTCAGTTGGCTTCATCTTCACTAGCAGAGTCAGGCAGAACTCATACTTCTAACACATCCTCCAGGCTTTTGATTACACTTCCTTAAAAATCTGTTGAGCTTGCCTGATTGTTAGGAGCTTTCTGAGATGTAAAACTTCATAGCTCCAAATGATGACTGGGCCAAATTATTTTATTTGCTATTTACTGCAACTTAGCAGTTTGGAAAGTCTATAGAAACATCCAAGAGTGACAGCTTGCAGTGAAAAGCTTGGTAGAGATTCTGCTGTTAGTTTAATGAAAGGGAAATCTCTTTGCCTCCAGACTATGATTTCTGGCCCAATTTTCTTCTGTAGTGGTGTGCACATTGCTAAATGCACTCAAAGAGCTGCAGTCTGCAGAGTGCACAGTTACTGCTGTAAGAACGCCAAGTACAGTGCAGGTAAAACAGGGACATAAAATATACCACAGAATGAAATGTGTCTCAAGTCACATTGAATAAGTTTTTATCTAACTCTAAAGATATGTAAGATCTAGTTTTCTCTTGATAATTTTCATGAAATATGCTGGAAACAGAAACATTTTTCCCTCTGTACTCTGTTATGTATAGACAGGTAGCCTTTTCTTCAGTCCTCAAACAATCTCATCGTGGCACATTGTTCTCTTATCAATGTCCCCATAAACTATTGGAGACAAGGTGTGCATGCAGAGCTGCAGACCAGAGCAGCAGGGCTGCGTCAAATGATGAGTAATGGGAGCAGTAGTGTCTAGCAGTGGTGGTGTCAGATTTGAAGGAAGAGTGGATTGTCACAAGTAGCCTTGTTGACACTTATAAAAAGAGACAAACTTTTGGAAAGAAATCTTTCTTCAGTCTCATTATTGTAAGAAAAATGAATAGACTTCAAGAATAGGTTGAGAAAAATTGCCCCAGTGATAACCTAAATATGTGAGAAAAGATAAACCTGACTAGGATATTTTAGCAAATCCTGAGCAGGTACTCATCAAAAATACCAAGTGTAAGTGACAAGATACAGCAATGTTAAGTGACTCACCTATAAATTACAAAGCTCCAAAAGTAAGAAATGCAATTTAATAGGCTATTATAAGCAAAATATTTTAAAAAATATTCAAAGACTAATTTTGGTTAGAAAGTGAAGAAGTTAGAAAATTCAATTTTCTGTATGTCAGTTTAGTAATACAGCCTCTGATTACCTCATCACAATCCATTTTTGCATGGCATTCTAATTTCACTTAGGGTTCAAAGTAGTCCGTGCTTACTCAATTAATGAACAGCTATCCATTCTTCTTTCTCCTGTCCCATTTGCAGCCCCCTGATGCATACTATTCAAACAGCCATCTAAAATCAGAATGATTAATGTTTCTCCAGTGCTCATCACAACATTATCCAAATCTTGTTTAATCACACTTATCTTCATAACAACCTTGTGAAATGATGGCGCGGCTACTCTTTATGTTTCAACTGGGGACAAGAACCACAGATAGTAATGCTAAAAATCTCTGCTGGTGCTGGGTATCCAATCTGAGACATTCAAGATACATTTTTTTGATTAATTAGCATTATCTTGCTCTTTGTATGTTCAAAACAAAGCTATCATAGATGTCAAGTGGAGCAATGAGTTCTGAACATGGATGAAATAGATCATACCTGTTAACAGACAGATTTGTGCAGAATCTCTGTTTAGCATATCTTGTCCAGGATCACCTGGGGATATGTTGTAGGGAGAAGTACAGAATCTGTTTCTTTATATATGTATGTATATGCTAGTTCACTGGAATACATATATACATACACACAGAAGTACATGCAAACATTCATTTTTCTCAATTTATTTTTACAAAGAAGGAGCTGAATTTCACTGTTATTAAAGATTGCAACTACTGAAAAATAGAAGAAGAGTATGATGGGGTTTAACCATTCAAAAGCCACATAACACCTGGCATAACTTACACTTGCTTTAGGCTTATTTTCAATTATGAAGTTTTTCTCCAATTCTCCATTTCTTTCAACACATCAACATTGCTTTCTTGGAACATAGCACTTATTTTTTCAACTGACTTCGTTCTCCTTGAGACGTTTATAACCTGTGAATACATAAAAGAGCAAAAGGATTACTCTTGAATGGAGGAAGAAGCAAATTCAGCAATAGATAGGGATAACTACTCACAATACCTTGCATCTTTGATTAAGATCTTCATATTTCCCACACAAATAAACAAACAAAAAACATGGAGAACCTCAGTGAATTCAGTGCCACAAACAGATAATGTGCTAATTCAGGGGCTTCAGAAGTAACCCTGACAGAATCTTCTTTGATGAAGGAAAAATGTAGTCATAATTAGAGAATGTTAAGTGCCTCTCTCTCATCTCCTACAACTATTTTTTATCCAAAATAGGTAAAATTGGCTAAGCCCCATTTGAAAATCAGACATTGATATTTATGCTAATTTATGCTAATATAAATATTACTAAAGATTTTAACTTTTTTCGCTATGTTTGTCATGTTTTGGTTTCCTACACTAGTACCAGATGCAGAGTAAAGACATGTTTATACTTTCTTTGCTTCAAGATATCTAATACATAATACAGAAAAATACACGTGTAGCTTGCTGGTATCTATGTGCCAACCTGAAAGGGCTCATTGTCCTTATTAGATATAATTAGATCTAACCACAACTGCCAATTAAACTGTCATTTTAATACATGTAGACTGCTCTGAAAGTAATGCCTCCTTTTTATTTCCGTGGAAACAACAGATAAAAAGAGCACAATAACACTACTTGATAAAGCAAATTCTGTTACAGAACACTTTTTCAACAGTCATCACCATTAGCTATTCATTTTCAGAAGTAATGAACAAGAGCCTGCATGTCATAATCATAATTGCATAGCTGTAGCAAAAACTTGTTATTCACGTCGTTATTGCCGCTCCTGAAATGCACCACCCACCATCTCACTATGCTCACATCCACTGCTTGGTCTACAGTGTTCAACAAGCACTGGTGAAGGTCAATGAATACAATTTTTTCTGCATGGAGGATTTCAATGACATGGCTTTGTTTCATCCACACATCCACATCAGACACCATTTTGTCAGACTGTCCCTCTACTGCCATCTGTCACATGGCAACCAAACATAGTGGAATACTGATGAGAAAACTTAGTCTCTATTGCCACACCATCAACATGGACTTCTGATATCATGGGTCAATGTAAAAACATGAGGTATTACTTATGGAGCAGCCTTTTTAGAATCAAAGCAAGCTGATCAAATGCACAAACTTAATTGAAATGAGCCTGTCCTACTTTCATGGTTTTTTTTTTAATAGTTCTTATTAAAAGAAATATTATTTTAATTTTAACTTTCATCAATTCACTGTGAATAAAAAAAATACAAACAAATGCAAAAAAAAGAAAGAAAAGATTGATGGAAACAAATGAATGTACTGAGGTCAATTTTATTTATTGGTTATTAGAGAGAAGGGACAGTCTGCAGTAACAAAGAAAAACGTAGCTTATAAATACATCTTGAGCTTTGAAATACAGAGAGGATATTTGTTCAGCTGAAGCATACACAAAAAAGCAGGTATATTCACAGAATAAGAAAAAATAAAATTTTTGTAGTCAGTTCCATCAATTAATGCAAAATTCAAATAGATTTGTTCGTTTTCACGATTACCATCCAAAAACTGAATTTGAACTGAATTTGAAATGGAAGTTAACGTGGCTTAATGGTTGACAATAAAGCCAGAATCCCTGCCACATAAAAATATTCATTATTCTATGTACTACAGATTTTAGAAGATGCATATATCCCTTGACTGTGTTTGTTCTGGAAGGAGATGAAAAATAAAGACAGAAAAATAATCAAAATCCAGCTGTTACTCCAATCAGTAAAAGGGCTCACAGTCTTTATCTGAGCAGAATCAAGCCTTTGGTTAAGGAGTGCCTCCCAAATTAAAATGTACTTTAAGGTGATGATTCACTTTCTTAAAGAGTACTATTAATAAAAAGGCAAAGGCATAAGTGTTAAGTTGTTCTCTGATACTTTCAGAGGTTATGATGTTAGACACTGATGCTGTAGTTCAGCTCCCATGTTACTGCTGGCATTTAAGCACTGTGTTCAGATCAGGTGGGACCATTAACCCCCATATAGCAACTTTGGAAGCAGTCCAGGAATAGCAAATTGTATACAAATTCCTCAACAGTTGTGAAACCTATGTTTATCCATCTTCAGTGTTTTATGGAATAATAACAAACATTTAGGTCAATCCCATTCTTGCAAAATAGAAGATCAAGGTCACTCCAAGAAGTACAAAACCTATTTTCTTTCTTTCTTTTCTTTCTTTCAAATGGCTTCCTAAATTGAGGGCACAGGGTAAAGATGGCAAGAAGTGAATAGGAAAGACATATTTCTGGTGAAGCTTTTGAGTCATCCATAAATTGATCACATGTGGCCTAATCTAGGCACTTACACAAGGAAGGGAGGAAAGGGAGCAATGCAAAGTGGATGAGGAAAGGAAATGCGTGGTTGCATTCAATTTTCAGCCAAGGGGATACTCACGAACTGGAAAGTAAAGATTCTCTCTGACAATCTTTATCTCACGCAGTGTGGCATTTAAAACTACTGTAATTTGTATGAGGAAAGCTGATTTCTAGAACTTCTAGATACAATAAAAATTCAACACAGAAATCTGTATTATTAGTCAGACATTATAACTTTTCACATTTTACCTCCGCTCTGGCAGGTTTTTCCAGACTCTGGTATTGTGAATCTAAACATTTACCTCTAGGCCTGCTTGCCTGGGGTGGTACTATGACTAAGCTGGAGCCCTTGAGCACATTTATGGATCTCTGAATTATCTTTTACTGTGAAATGCAACTGTAGCTTTTCTTTCATCCCAGTTGAAGAGAATCTTAAAATCATAGAATCATTAAAATTGGATAAGAATTCAAAGATCATATAGTCCAACCGTCCACCTACCACTACTATTGCCTACTAAACCATGCCCCAGAGTACTACATCTACCTTTTCCTTAAACATGTCCTGGGAAGGTGACCCTGGGCAGCCTGATCCAACGTGTCACCACTTTTTCTGAGAAGAAATTCTTTCTAATATCTAACCTGAACCTCCTCAAAGAATTTGCACTGCAGTGGAAGTCTACTACAGCTAATGCCGAGAAGTGGAATATTTGCAGGAGAGCAGACCCATGGCATTCCTCCTCTGCAGCAGGACACCAACCCAGACCGGGTTGCAGAGTGAACATTGGCCTGTGCTTCTAGATGAGGGAAACAAATCCCATAATAACTTTCCCAGGACTAGGTAGCAGTGTCAGTTTTTCCCCACTAGCGTTCCTTGAGAATAGAAGAAACAGACAAAATTTCCTGTAAAAATACTTGTACATAGTAAAAATTATGACAAAAAAAGTCTTTCCAAGACAAACAACCCACAGCTCCGTTGCCTTTGAGAGTTCAGGTATGTATTGTCATATATAGGTAAATCTGCTTTGCAGCTCTGAATGAGTCATAAATTAATGACTTTAACTGTTGGTGTTTTAAAAAAAATTGCAAATTTCCATGGGAGGGTTTCAACTGATTTCTTTCCTTCCTCTGTTTCTTCAAAAGCACAGAAATCAAAAGCTCTGACATTGTCTCACCAAAAATGTGTTCTCCCTTCAAATTAATATGTAGACTTTTTTTTTTTTCTCTTTTGGAGACTGAACTTGAATTCTACTTACTGGCAAGTCTACATTTACAAGTCTGTCAGATAGAAATAACATATGAAGAAAGAAGTCATGAGGAGCATGTCAGGGCATGACACAAATATTAAGAAATAAAATTCCTTGCCGTATTCTGTACTCATACAGAAAAGTTAAATTTCACAGTTGCTGAGGAAAAAGTCTATATGCAGTCCAGTGCAGTACACTGTTATTGCTATCAACTGAAATGTAGCCTATCCTGAACTGTTTTCTTGAAAGCACCATGCAAGTATGACAGTGTAAGCAGCACTGAGAAACTGATCAGCTGGCCACTTGGGGTATTCTGAGCTGTGTCCCTGGCCGCAGCAAGTGAGTCCTGTATTTATACTAGACTGGTGTCAGAATTTGAAGATATTGCTAAAGCCATGGAAAAACAGAGCCATGACTGAAACCACCCCAGTGAGTGTCAGAATGAGCCCAGATTTACAGAATGTTCAAAGTGAGACTGAGGAAAAGTAAGAAATCAGTTGATATGGCCAGCATTCTCCCATATCTCGGTGACATGGATATAATAATTACCCCTAGACTGAAGCATAACCCACTGCTTGTAAAGTGCTTTTCAATTTTTGCATGAAACTTAGTGCTTAAGATATTAAACACAAATAAGCTACAACATGAAGATTGTATGATGAAAGAATTTCAAGAGGTTAAACAGTTTTTACTGAGCTTTTGGTGGTGAGAAAGGATTCAGAAGTACCAATCTGTGGTATCTTTCAGCATACTTTCCCAAATAAGAAATAAAATCTCATCTTGAAAATACAAATAGATTATTTGCGGTATTAGACATAATCATGACCAAGTTACCATTAATCATTATAGGAAAGTAATTCCTTTTATTTTTCTAATCACAATTCCAAATGAATCATTCATTTTAGAATTATTTTTGTCACGGGACATAAAAATTCTGTTATTTACCCAGTTCTGTTTCAAGATAAGTAGGTTGACTTTCCAATCATCCTCAGAAAGAGCTCCATGCTCCACTGTATAGCTGGCTGGTGTATACATAAATAAGAATGCTGAATGGAAGTAGATTTGTGAATAGACCATATTGTGTGCATGTGCTCACCCAGAACAGTGTCCTTTTTCACTGCTTTTTGTCCAACACAAATCACACATATGCAAAGCATAAACATGAGTCTGCCTTTGGGCTACTGAGTGGCTACCACACAATTTGTCTCAAATTAAATGGTTTCAAATATGTGAAACGAGCATGTTATCCTCCTGCCATCTCTTCCTTTATTATACCCAATGCTATCACAATTCCTCCTAATCCTCCTCTGTGAGTGGATGGTTTACCTGCACCTCTCATCCATCTCTGTCTGCAGCAGTACCCTGAGAGTTTTCTTTCTGCAAAACTGCTTTTATTTGACATCATCATTGTGTCTATCACAAGAACCAAAGGCGAGTCCTTTTTGCTGCTCTGTCAAGATCTTGAAACTCACCTCCTTGTACTGGGAACATTTTTGACCTGAGCTAATGCGATTCTTGACCTGTCTAAGAACAGCGAGAATCAAAATCACTGTCTCTTGGGAGAGGCAGGTTTAGCAAAATAATCTCAAACTCATTGAATCACCATGGCAGCAGAAAGAGATATAGATTTCCTCTGAGTGAAAAGGATCCACAATTTGTAGGAAAGGACAGCAAGAAACCTCCCTTCTCTCCCCTCCTCCATCACTGCTTTAGAAAGAAGTCCTCAAAAATAACACGACCACGAACTGTATTGTTTCAAATGGGCCAGTGTTGGAAAAAATGATCTTGGTTTGGAGGATGCCCAGCCGAGGTTAGTCAGAAGCTGTGCATGTGTGAGACGTGGAGGATTTCCCACCCTGCTATTTACAGCCTCCAATCTCTATCACTGCTCAGGTAAGTGGGAGAACAGAGGAAAGGGAATGTCTCAGTGAGTTTGGTTCACTAATCGCTCAGGGCAGGGTTGTGGTTCCCTCATCAGCACATTTGAATCGGACTGGCTACAGAGAAAATAAGCTTCACAGCAAAGCAAACAATGAAAGAGTTTGGGTTGTAATCAGCTCTCCATACAACAGATTATTAATTGATAGAAAACCTGCTCTCAGGTAAAGTTTGAATACAGACCTGCTGTACTCTTTGTAGACAATTACAGAAAAACATGAATTTTCAGAAGACAGGAAGGAAAATGATAAGAAACCGATCTGGTGATGCTTTTAACACAACAGAAGGAAGGGATACCATCTGTGTCCCTACAGACAGGCTCAAAAAGTGGGCCCACAAGAACTGAATACAGTTTGACAAGGCTGAGTGGAAGGTGTTGCACTTGGGTCAGGACAAACTCAGTTACATGTACAGACTGGGAGAACTCCTTGAGAGCAGCCTTGTGGAGAAGGACTTGAGGGTTCTGGTGGACAAGAAGCTGGACATGAGTCAGCAGCGTAGCAGTGTGCTCTTGTAGCTTGGAAGGCCAACTACATTCTGGGGTGCATTTGAATAGGGGTGGTCAGCAGGGACAGGGAGGGGATTGATCCCCCCTATATTCACCCTTGTGAAGCCCTGTCTGGAGTACTGCATCCAGCTCTGGGGCTTCCAACACAGAAAAGATTTGGAGCTTTTGGAGCAGGTCCAGAGGAGGGTCATGAAGATTGTCAGAGGGATGGAGCACCTCCCTTATGAATAAAGGTTGAAGAAGTTGGACATGTGTACCTTGGAGAAGAGAAGGCCCTGGGGAGACTTCCAGTACTTGAGAACTTATAAAAAGGAGCTCCCTTTTACTGGGCGGTAGAATGAGGAGGAATGGCTTTAAACTAAAAGAGGGGAGATATAGGTTAGCTGCTAGGAAGAAATTCTTTACTCAAAGGATAGTGAGGCACTGGTATAGGCTACCAGAGAAGCTGTGGATGCCCCATCCCTGGAGGTGTTCAAGGCCAGGTTGTATGGGGCCCTGAGCAGGGACTTGGAACTGGATTATTTTTAAGGTCCCCTGAAACCTATGCCATACTATGATTCTAGGGCAGTGGGCACCTCCCTGCAGACCTGTCCTTCACAGAGATTCCTACACAACCCACACCACACCCTTACCCACTCATGCCACAACCTGCTGAACCAACATCAGCATTTATTGGAATACCACAGTGATCTCAGTACGGGATTGGAAAATCTTTACTCTGGAATTGATACATCGGAAGAGGGAGGGGAGGAACCCGAGGAACCCATTTCAATTCTGTTCTTTGCAAAGACACCAACAACACTTGAAATCACACAGTCCTTCTTGCAAGGAGTGCTGCCGCTTATCATGATCATGGTTATTGTCAGTGAGCAGAACGCAGGCAGAAGGAGGGCACAACTCACAGGGGAAGAACACACTACATTTTTGTGTGGCGTGCATGTTCATTTTAATTGCTGGGGAACAATGCTGCTCCAACACCACCCACGGCATGGGCCTGTGACTTAGTGGCACAGTCTGTCCCTGCGCATGCAATATGGCTTGCTTGTTTTTTTATTATTATTTTTTAACACGACTTTACAACGAGCAATTTAACTGTTTCCTTTCCTGTTCCTGAGTGGTACTTGTGCATCATTTTCACAGGAGGTTTTGTAATTTGAGGCCTACACTTCTCTGACCCCTCACCCTTGCCAGTTGTAGAAACTGATATTTTTTGTTGGGCTACCTGGGGCAAGCAGCTGCCTCCTGCATCTGCCCCTGTAACCAGTGCATGTTAGTGTATAACTAAAAAGCACTCTCTGCGTATAGGGAACACATATGAGGCAAATGCATGTTAGTTTGAAACAATCACAATGAAAACTACCGTCAAATTTTCCTCGGTGCTGGCATGCAGCTGAACTTTACATGGGGTTCCCCCTCTTGGAACAGATTTTTACTGATCTTGCTTTGTTTAAGCTGCATTGGTGCATGATTTGATGGAATGTGTGGAGCAGAGGAAACTTTAGATTGAATGCCAGATGCCTGCTTCATTCTTCTAACCTACAGTGTTATTAAAATATTACCAACTAACTGGTTCTCAAGATCTTTCCACCGCAACAACTTAAAAATAATTTGGATATCAGTTTTTTTGCTTACTGTTGTGTTGTGATTGTTGTCTCTGTTGTCACAAGTATGAATATCAGGTAATGGGTACCATTCGTTTTTGTAGTTAGTAGTTTTCCTGGGGTGCTAGTGACAGGAGAAATGTATGCATTAAAACAAGCGTGATGGAAAGCAGCTCTCTTTATAATTTCAGCCCAGCTGCTGTATTGATGGATACAATCTTTACCACATGCTCCAGGTGGCTTCTAATGCCTGACTCCCTGCAGAAACCTCTATTTGCACATCTTAAACCACTTATTGGATTTGAACAGGATTTTTCAGCCTGAGTGCAGTAACAGTGTTCACTTATGTAATATTTGTAAATCCTGGCTTTACATTTCACTCACCAGACTATCTTCAGAGGTATTCAACAGGGCTTTTATGTGGTCTGTTTCTTGCTTTTTAGTGAGATCCCATCAACTTGCACGGCTACAAAGCACATTACTAAATTTATTTTCCATCATTGTCAGGGGTTTACAATGAAGTGTAACTCAATTAATCAGCCCTTGCTGAATAGTGCTTTTCTTTGTCACCAGATTTCATATAAAATTCATCTGAAAGCTTTGTATTCAAAGTTCACAAAGGTTAACGTTTTTTCAGGGCTTGCATCTCCAAAGGCTCTAATCAACTTGTCTACTGTTGTTTAAAACTTCACTTTCTACTGTACCAGTTGCTTTGAATTATTGTGCTTGAGACCTTTATTTGGTGTCTGAGTGACTGAACTGGCACACTGAAGCCTGCACAATAAAGGTCTTTTATAATTATGGATGGGTAGAATTGTTACTAAAGGGTGTATATTCCATCTTGTCTTACGCATTACAACTGTCCACCACCCAGACATTTACTCTATTCTTTGTAGCTGTGCAATAAAACTTCAAGTGTTTCCCTTTTCTCGGTAATTCTGTGTGTAGCCCAGATCTCGTATAATGTTTAAGGGTCTTAATAATAAGTTAGTGTACTAATTAGTGGAGACAACAGCAGACACCCATGATTTATAGCAAATGCCCAACAGATGATTACACTGCTGAACCACAAGTAAATCTTTTCAGCAGTGAGCCTTTACAATTAATTGCACATCAGTATACTTATTTTGTTCCTTTATATTAAAAAAAAAAAGAAAAAGAAGAAAGAAAAGATGAAAATGTTGCCTTTGAAAGGTGGATCTTCTGGTGACTGCAGGTGTTTTCTGCTGATAAAAGGCACTGGTATGCAGAAACAGAACCATTTTCAGATAGGAAAAACTTCTACTACCCTCCTCCTTTGTTTAGTATGGAATATTATTCTCCATCTGAGTGATGTTTGCATTCCTTTCCAACACAGATGGTTTGATTTGTGACCTGAATACAATGACAGACATACCAACAACCCATTACATGAACTAACGTATTTGGGATTCTTGAACATGATAGTGCAAGGGGGCAGAAATCTGACTACATAATTTCTTTGACTTTCTTGGTAAATTGCACATCCAGCAGTTGGACTGACACAATAGATCTAAGGAGATATTACCGCTCAGATTACTAACCCCAAAGGCTGTAAGAAAAACTAGTATGACCATTACAACAGTTCCTTCTGAGCCTTCACAACCTGATGGGTTCGAAGTTCACTTTTCACTATCTCCCCAGCAAGAAGTGTTCTCAAAATTAATGCTTTCAAAAACATCTGCTTTGCTACAAACCAGACTCCAGCACATCTGTTGGGTCTAACCAATAAGAATTAAGTAAAACAGAATATAGACGTATAGAGGTCGGCAAATAGTAGGTTTCAAACTGCATGGTCAGGACACTAAATACAGTGACATAGAAAGAAAACAAAACTATTTATCTGAGGTTTTGGCTAAACTTAAAGACACAGGTTGCAGACTGTAATTCGCATCAAAAGATTATTTGGGGCTAACAATTATTGCTACCTTCTTTACCCATCATACATCATCTCTTAATTATTACAATACAGAAAACAAGAATGAGTTTGATCACTGTTTGCTAAATAAGAACTAACAAGAGGAGTATTCACACCAATGACTTCTTCAGCCCCACTGATGTAAATATATCCATACCTTTACCTTAAATGCAAAATTGGCATTTTTCATTTTCCATCCAGAACTTCTTAAAGAGTAAATATGATCACTGTACTTCCAAAAGATAAAGGAAAACATGAAGTACAAATAATCTTAGACTTTCATCTATTTTTCCTCATTTTAGTTGTATTATTTGAAGCAAACTGAAAGGTAAGGAATTCTGAGTCAGAGAGGGGAGAAGAACTGGAATCTTGGAAGTTAAAAAAAAAATCTCTGATAGTTTTGTTTTTAGGTTACTCCATTGATATATTGGAAAATTGAGTACAATCCTTGAAAACCATTTTTCAACCAAAGCCACTGTAATCACAAAGCTGCTAATGACATGCTGCATAGCTTCAGGGTAAATCAATTAATCTGAACACCAATATCTCCATCTGCGATATGAATATAATACTTCTTTGCTTTTTCTTAATTAATTCGTAATATTCTCTCTCCTCACGTGCCAACTGCCTGCAGCATTCAGAGTTTCAGACTAATTCCAGAAAGAATTAGTGACCTGTGCAGAAGCTAGGAACCAAAGGACCGAGGTTTGGCCCGGACCACTCAGACAGCTGATCGGGCATCTGATCAGGCATCCGAATGTTTGATTCAGGATGCAGCCACAAGCAATAAACTAGCCTGGCTTCTCATGAGCTGCCGACTGAAAGCGCATTGAGGTTGATGGGCTTTGCTGTCACCGCAGATAGGGTCCACAGCACTTTAAAACTATTAGAGCTGATTTTACTTGAGAGTCCTCTCTTCTAGGAGTTACTTATCAGTCACTTTAGCTGGCACATTGCAATCACATTGCAATTACAGCCTAGTCACAGCCTGCATTACATGACAGTTGCTTTAGAGTACAGAGCAATCCCCTCGCACTTACTTTATATTGACAGTTGTACGATGCCACTGTCATATCACAGATATTTCCTTGTCATAACTTAGCGACATTGTAGTCACACGTCAGATACTTTTTTAGAGCACACTGAATCTTTTGCATGGAAAACTCTGATAACAGTAGTCACTGCTTAGTTATCTCTTACCTGTAGGTATGAGAAAAACATTTTGTAGTGGGTACTTCCACTAGATGCTTTGACTGTCACACAAAAACGTGTCACAATTGCTCACTACTGACCTACTCCTGGGTCCTTAAATCCACATTAATTTCAAATTAAAGTAGGATCTAATTATTTTTACAGTCAGTTCCTTATTTTATAGATGCTTCTTAATTTTACTGTTCAAATACTGAAGGCATTTCCTCTTGACTTTGAATTGTGATCGATATTAAAGCTGTGTGAATAATTAAGCATAAAATTATGTTTGCATGTTTTTACAAAGAATCATTTTGTTCTAAAAACATTTGTCATATAATTTCTCATTATAATTCTTTAACACTGCAGCTACTGTGTTGCATACATTTGATGAGCAACAGTTAACTAATGTATCCAAAGACATAGTTTAAATGGTATATTTCTTCTTACACACTGACTGTTGAGTCCAAGGAAAAGCCATCACTGCAGTTAACACTCATTCTGTTTTTTTGAGGAAATACTATACTGGAAACTGAAAATGCATTTAAGACATATTTCAAAAGCATGTATTTTCTATTATATCACAGGGATACTTAGAGAGGGAAATATGCATACATACATACATACATACATATATATATATACACATATATATACATACACACACGTACTTAGACCATATAAACATTTAACAAAGTTTGAACATTAAAATGGTATATGTATGATATATCTGTGATTATAATGACATAATTATTCACCTGCTGTATTTAAGATGAAGCCCTTCAAGTTCTTTTCCTCACATTTCTCTCCCACTCAAATACTCTTGATTTTAAAATGAAGAGCATGCTGCAAATTCCGCTAAAGCTTTATAAACTGCAAAGACAAAGACTGCCCTTGGAAAATCCACTACTAAAATCAGTGGAGGTAATATGGATACTGCTGAACTTGATCTGGAAACCCAAATTTTAAAGTGATGATTCCTTGAGTTTTGTCAGGGATCAGTTTTGAATATGGCAATGTCAGCTGTATGAAAACTAGAGCATTTTTACAGGCAAAATCCTATTTTTACATGCAAATTCAGTAACTACTGAGCAGGTTTTCTATCTAGATACTTCATAGACTGTCTACTGGTGCTAGTGCTTAGAAGTGACACGTGCGCATGATACGCCAGTATAAAACTGCTTTAAAAAAAGAAGCCTGATACTCTTCTGATAATATAACATTTATTCTGGTTGGTACTCCCATCACTTATCTTCAGTTTTAGCATGAAATTCCTAAAGTTTCCTGAAATAAAACTGAAAGTGAAATAAGCTTAGTGCAAAATCAAACTAGAAAAAAAATAGTATGTATTAACATTTTAAGAAATAACCAGGCAAAAATTAGTATATTATACCATAGAAAAGAGATTATATTAACACAAATAAATAAGAAGCTAATCAAAAAGAGGAATTTAAACACCCACATAAGAGTTTGTAAGATGTCCTATATTTATTTCATTATTATGAACATATAAGAATATAGGAAGTAAAAGGAATGCAAAGATCTACTTGCATTATTGTTTGACTAAAATCAGAAGCAGCAAGATTATGCAGACCTGTCAAGCAAAGATTTCTATCATTTCCCTTTCCACAGCACCTTGCATTTGTGCACTGGAGAAGTATTCAGCATGGAGCAGATCTGCACACATTCAACTGCCTCCATCTTCGAGATCTTTCCCAGAAAGTAAGATGCAACACGTGTACATGCAGTCTTGCTTTGAGGCTTTATATTTGATGGGCAGATTTTGCAACAGACAATATCTTTGCTTTCTTATACTTCAAGCCCTCATCTCCAAAATTTGGACTTACTTAAGTCTGTGAATTACAATGTGGTCTATACCAATTCCAAATAATTTTATTTAGGAACTAGTGACATTTTTTGAATGATCCATCCCTATATACAATTTCCCTAGCATCTCAGAATGAACATTCATTTTTTCTTACTTTGGAGGAAAATGGGTTGAAAGCATCTGTTTTTCATGCCATCACACTTTTTTTAATTTAAAGAGCAAAACCAGAAATATATAGCGGAACTAATATGAGCCCCAGTCATTTTACACTTGTATGTACTATCTGCAACTGTAGCAATAAAACTTTCAAAAACAAACGACCTTTTTTATGTTCAGTTTTATTTGTCTACCATTCAAATAATAAAGGAAGTCTATAAAATAGTTCTACTCTGTAACTTGTGAAGTTAAATCCAACCCACCAAAATAATGAAGTAACAATGCTCTTTTTAAAACGGATCCGGTTCTAGCTTAATTAAAGAAGTTAAATACATTCCATTGCTATGAGACACTTCACAGCAACATGCAGTTTATTATCTGGAATTAGTTCCTGGCTGAAAAAAAAAAAATGAAGTTCAGTGTTTACTATTACTGTTATGGTAGAATGTAGGATGCTACCAATTTATTCATTTTGTTGTTATTTTCAAACAGTGCTAGTGATTAGTTTCAAACAATTATTTGCCTAGTGAAGGAGTTGTTTGCTTGGAGATTTTTCCTTTTAATGCAGATCATTTCATTCTATCTTTTTTTATGAACTTTCGTATTTTAAAAAGTTGGTAAAATATTTCAATACAGTATCTTTTTATCGTCAGAATGTTATTTTGTAATAACTTCTTTTATGCATTTATGCACAAAATATTTTGTATTTGGGTTGTTTTGGTCACCTAACATGACATGATTTATCTATGTAGATTATGTATTGTATGTTGGTCATGTGAAATGTCAATGCTAGAGGTCCAGTATAACTGTCATAAACTCTATAGCAATGGAATACCAGGAGATCTGATGTGTGGAGGTACACAAATGCTACTTGGTTGGCTGGCCAGTATACCAGAGTTACGTGTGCTCCAATGGGGTATCAGGCATGGCCTTAGCTATGGGTTCTACTCAGCCAAATTGCCTCTACCAGGAAGTACATGCAGTGTCTTCAGGATCAATTGACCAAAAAAAGATGATTTCAGAGGCCGTGTGCTGTGCAGACCTGGTTTAATAAACTGTTAAATAAATACAATTAGCTATTCTTGAGTGAGACACAGATTGAATGTGTTGGTAGTTTCCTGACTACCAAAACCCACTGACTAAATCTGACTAAAATTCTCACAATACTGAACAATACCACATGTACCTAAAAGCAAGACTAGGATGCTTTTTCTGTTGTTGTTTTGTTTGTTAATTTTTTTGTTTTTCTAATTTTTATTTCCAGAATGTTTAAAAAATTTGAAAGTTGTCATCCCTTTGCAGGATATGACACCATTACTATGTAACATGAGATGTTCATTAGTTCAATTATGTCCAAAATAGCCTGGGATTTCAACAGGACAACACAGTGATTTACTGCTGTTTTATCACTCTCTAGATATGAAGCATAGGGTGGATGAGAGAATTCCACTGTATGGAGTTGGGATTCTTTTTGTCTGTTTGTTTGTTTGTTTGTTTGTAGTATTAGGGAAATTGAAAAATAGCAAAATATCTGGGTATGAGAAGGAGAGTGCAAGCGGAGACATATAAATAGTATAAGCAGGAGTTACAATGCAAATATTAATCTCACAGTGGTACTCTATGCAGAGAAAAAAAACCTAACAATTGTGAATCCAAGAGGAAATATAATGTTACTGAGGCAAATGTGCCAAGATGGAAACAATCAAAACAGAAGCTGTTATGCACTAACTCAATGCAGAAATCATTCAGTGCCTGAAAAAGGACACTCCCATAGAGTATCACAGGCACAAAACACACAGAACTACAGAACAGTTGAAGCTAGAAGGGACCTCTGGATGACTTCTCGTTCACTCCCCCTGTCAAGTAGAAGAATGAGATGCAAAATGTGTGTGCTCAATAAATAAATAAATAAAATAGAAACCATTACACAGGAAATCAACAATATGAAATCCCAAGGAATAGCACAAGCATGATAAATTCCATGGCAAAAATTCAAGACCAGTAATGGCTGGTGCATGCAGATGATGTGTCATAATGGCTTTTGCCTACAGAGAAAGACTGCTTTGCCAGCATCTACCTTCTGACTTCACCCAAAAAAATTCATTCAATTCCAGCAGTACGTGATTGGATTGCATAAAGGTCACGATTATCTGTCGAGCCAAATAGGAAATGCAGATGAGACACCAGTTTCCTTTGACAAGCCAACCAATAACATCATTGAAGAAACAGGCACAAAATCCGTCATCATCAAAACTTTGGGGAATGAAAAAATGTGTAGTATAGCAATGCTGGCAGTGTTAGCAGATGGTATGAAATTGCCACCGTATGTGATCTTGAAGCGTAAAACAATGCTGAAGGACCAGCTGCCTACTGGAATAATTGTTAGATGTCAAAACCAAGGATGGATATCTACAGATTTAATGAAGTATTGGCTGAACATTGTTTGGAACAAGAGACCAGGTGTGCTGGTACGCAAAAAGAGAATGTTTGTCCTAGGTACATTCAAAGGATGTCTACCATCAACTGTGAAGACATTCATTGGAGAAATGAATATTACTCTTGCAGTCATACCAGGATGAATGTCACAACTGCAGGTGCCTGATGTATTAGAGAACATCTCTTTAAGGAGCATTTGTAGCCCTTATGGTTCTTGACAGAGAATCCTGCTGTAACCTCCACAGGGAAGATAAAGTGGTCCTAGTGCAGTACTGCTTTGCCATTGGTTTAAGGCAGAATGGGATCAGATAAAACCAGGAGTTTACACTGAAGGTTTTCGGAAATACCATATTTGAAATTCCATGGGAGGAGACAGTGAAGATTTGTGATCAAAATTGAGAATGGTGAAGGCACTGGAAGAGGGGAAGAAACTGAAAACGATGAAGAGGGTGATAGACATGGTGAAGAGGTTCCCAATGAAAAATCTGAACTTCAATAGTAAAGATCCATAAGAGAAGAAAACACTGAATTCAAGCAAATTGTTAGTGAACAATTTATAAGGATATAAATTGTTATTGGTTACATTATTGTATATTGTATATTGTACATTGAATATTGGTTACAATACGCAATAAACTGTTTCATTTATGACTTTTGTCTATGCGGATGGTATCTTAAATTCAGCATCATTTTCCTTGGTTAGATGAGATATTGCCTGTAATTTCAAAATGCAACGGAATAATTTTAATAGATTATATTCAGAGAAAGCAGCACTAGAAATTTGAGGAGGAAGTGAAAGCATTTTTGCTCCAAACTATTTACCAATCTGCTATGTAAATAGAACATTAGTCAAATTAAAAAAAAAACAAAAAAAACCAACAACTACTTTTCAACTGTTTCTGCTACTGGATTGAACAACAAATTCCCCAGGCTCAGAGAGGACAAGGAGGAGGATCTGTTATAAGTGAAGGCTCAAGCTCTAGACCACTGATTTTATTTAAGGGTAGACATTCAATGAAACCCAAGATGATGATAGCCCAAACATTGCTTTGGCAACACTTAAAGATGAAAAAATCAAGCCAGCCTGGCTCTCCCCACTCAAACTTAAAACAGAGTTGTCCTTCCACACCTGCACCTCTAATAGTCTGACTGACTGAAGAATCACACATATGGTCACAGATCAGGCTCCATCAAAGAGAGCTAGAGAAGGAGGTTACCTCTATGACTTTGATCATCACCATTACTTTGCCAAAGAGTTCCAGCTCTTGCATTTTTGGTTACTGCAAAGAGGCTGTTGACCATAAGCTGCAAATCTTGAAGGCTAGGTCTGAAAGCCATGGACTTCAGAAAATCAATAATCAAGATACCTTACCACACATCACTCTGCTGTGTGAAAGCTTAAAAAGTCAATGGCCAACTTGAAATTCAGTGCATATCAACCTCTGAGGTGGCTTCCAGCAGCAGAAAGCACTATGTCTTTGTCTGCACTGGAGAAAGCAAGAGGCAGAGACAACTTGCATCAAAGTCAAGAAAAGGTGGGCATAAGCCAACAGTCTTTCCACTGAGTTCAGCTGATTTGCAAATAATTTCTATCTCAATGGTCAGAACCAGAAAATTGGGATGCTTAATAATGTTATCAGGTTTTTTATTTTTTGTTGCTGGTTTTGTTTTGTTTTGCTTAAACATTCTCAATCTAAAGATTTCCAAGCATCCAGTGCTTTTGTTGTTATCTTGGGGGAGACCAAAAGCCCTTTGCTGCAAAATGTTATAACTAGTTCATCAGTAAATTTATCTCTGAAGCTAGATATTGCCTTATTTATCCATTCCTCTCAGCTTTTCTTTTTTTCTTTTTTTTTTCCTAAACATTGGTGCTGACTACATAGAAGCCAAGAAAATTCAAGGCAGTTTCCAAAGCTGATCATTTTTTCTTTCTTTTGTAATGAAAACGCTAAACCAGCACAGATGATTTAAAAATGTATATCTACAGTTTATAAGCAAATCGGCTTCCCTGCCACTCTGTGATGGAGCCTTAGAAATCACAAGATGCCTGTCACTATTTTTCAGATATTTAATAAATCTGGTTCAACGATTTTCTGTCAATTCCCCACCAAAATTATTCAGGCAGCCCGAGTTCCTCCTGTAAAAATAAATAAATAAATAAAAGTCCAAAACAATGCTGTATGGATTCAATTTTGAGTCAATAAATTGTTGATTAATCTGGCTCATGGTGTGTATAAACTCAGGCTTAGCTCTAATGGTAATCATCTCCAGAGTGCCATACAGCTGCATGCTTTCATTTCACACCAAGGGAGCAAGGATTAAATCCCTAATGGAGAAGACGTATAAACAGTTTTAGTCTCCGCAACAAGCACAGTCCCCGTGGCAGATTATTGGTGTATGCAGCATGTGAACGTGTGGAGAGGAAGAAGGGACTGGTTTTAAAAAAATAGTCATCTTCACAAGGTGACTAGTGCAGCATGTAGAACAATAGAAAGGAGTGAGGGAGAAGGATAAGTGGATCAGAGTAATACGCTGAGTGGAGTGCATTGCTGTTCTTTAGGCACCTACACTGGCCACACTCAGGTGGTATGGCATAAAATCTGTGAGTGATAACATATGTATGGTGACAGTCTGAAGACAGTGAGCTGTTATGTGCAGGCTGCCGATAGCCATAAACTCCTAACAGTTATGTGTGCTCATTTGTATGATGCCCTGACCATTATGTAGTTCTGTGGTTTTACCCAGACCCTTATTTTCCACCATATAATCTTCCCAACGCTGTCCCAAAATCTCTAATATAACAGTGTTAAGCACAATCTATTTGTAAAGCTTTCACTTTTCTTAGAGAATTTTAATACTGTTTATCGGTAACTAGTTTTTAAAATGACATTTTTCCTTGCTGCATTTAGCTTAGTCCAATTGAGGGGGGAGGAAAGGGGGGGGGAGAAAGATGCCAGATGTCACGGGGCCAATAAGCAGGTGGGCCGAAGCTTCTGTACCAATTCAAACTGGCACTGCATCAAACCTGGTGGGTATAACCTTTAATTCAGTGCTTCCCTGGCACCAGATCTAGTGCCATCTGCTTAGCTTTGCTAAGCTGTGCTTGTTTCTGTGCAGGGATGATGCCAACAATGCAAACTGTCTCCTACATGTGCAGGGAATCATCGGTGCAACTAGTTTTTCAAGACCCATATGGTGGCATCTGCAAATGTACACTGTCAGCATTGCTACTCATACCACCCTTCGTGTTTAAGAATGGAAGGAGAGAGCTCTGCTTTGCAATTCACATTGAACTGAAGGGATATTCACTTTCTCTTGATCTTGTTTATAAGGGCAACTCTGTGGCTAAGAGAACATGCAGCTTTTAAAGAAGTAGTTTAGAAATCAGTCATAAAAAGTAGGGGAAATGGAGTAACAATTGGGAAAAAGTGATGGTTAAGCTCTCGTAACTCATTGCTAGAAAGCTTCCTTGATGTAGTAGCTAAAAAATCTATCACTGTATTTTGGCTCTTGAGGTTGTGAACTTGGTATGTTTATGATCTCCCCAGGACATGGACACTTTGGGGAGGAATGGATGTGATCTGATTGTCTTTTCTGCACAAGATGGAACCCCCAAGAACAGCATTTATCAGAGGACTGGGTAGGTATGAGTTGGCTCCAGCAGAGCTAGTTTGGTGCTTATTCCAAGCATTAATGAGAGTATCTATTGGCACAGAATAGAGGATAAAGAGCAGGGTAAGACACTGGCACAGGTTGCCCACAGAAGCTGTAATGCCATCTCAATGAAAATGCTCTGAGTCAAGCTGTCTGGGCTTCAGGCAACCTGATTTATGAAACATGCCACTTCCTATGGCAAGGAGTTGTAACTCGCTGGACTTTAAGGTGCCTTCACACCCAAACCATTTTATAAAACCATGGCAAATCTATGTACTATGATGAACAAACCCAGTGCTAAGAAAAAACTCACTTTCAGCTATCCAGTTTTAGTTTCTCTTTGTTAGACAGCAACAACATATCCCTTGAAGTGTGAAGAAAGAAGCACATGGGGGCCATGACTGTCTGTGCCTCCTGCTTTTTTTTACCTTGCCTACCTGCTGATATGTGCAACCCTCAAGCATGCAGCTTTGTAGTGCTTTGCAGAGCCAGCAGGTGTGCAGGCAAAGAAGCACCATTCGTGCTCACACCTCTGAGCATTGCCTTGGCATTTTCCAGCCCATCACAATCTGGCTGCTCAGACATTCCCACTGGCTCTGATATGTTACCACCTATCACCACAATCAGTAAGTGAGATCCTGACACACTGTTCTGCCAGCCATCAACAGAACACCTCCATGTGGTCAGGAAAAGTACATGTCAACCAAAAAGAGCAGCTCTCCTTATTATGAAATGATAAATTGCTCCCGCAAAAGGCCAGAAAAAGATTTACTAAAGAATTTGAACAAAGTTGCTTTCTTTGGATTGCAGATGCTGCAGTAGAATGGTTAAATGAAAACAATTCCCTCTCCCCCCCCAAGTGGAATATTTTTTTACATTTGATTTTATGTAAATTTTCTATTGATCTTACAGTCTTCAAGATATCACATTCATATAGAGCAAAACTCCACCTAACAATGTGGTTTTAAAGCAAATCCCTCACCTGCTCCATATTCATCTTATCCCCAAGTAGTTTTGTAACATTTTTAATTGAGGAAAAGGTTAACCCAGAAATCTGGGAGTCGTGAAACCTGCAGTCGTTTTTTGTTTGAAACCTCAAGCAATTCTCTATGTTTACAACAACACTGACTCTCTTCCCTTCTCTACACCATTGCCTTCCCACAGCTTGAGCAATGTGGACCTCTCTGGATAAAAATCTGATTATAGGTCAAAGAGAGGGCAAAAAATATTCCTTATTTTGCAGAAAAGATATGGAGTTTTACTAACGCATGTCATAGTTTCAAGATGTTTGCATGGTATATGTAACGTGCTATGGCAACATTATTTTTTTATTTATTTTAATTCTACCAGCAGGGTTGTCTTCCCTTTTCTTAGTGTAAGATAACAAATCAGCACCAAGCATAGCTGCAAGTCATGTCACTGGCAGTGAATGAAGACTTTTTTGTTGCTGTTATGAACTTGCATATAGCTTTAAACAGTGATCTTTAAATCACACTAGTCCAAAACAGCCTTCTTTTATTTTTACACTCTGCACGTTCCTTTCCCAGACACTATCTTCTCAAAAATTATAATTTAAAAAATCATTTTTAAGTAGTTGATAACTAATAAAAATTTGAACTTCCTTTGTGGCAAGGCCAGCCACCTTTGCACAAAAAGGTACAAGTAGAAGAAAGACCTATTTCCTTTTTAGCACAAAGACTTTATGGTACCAAGTGCTAGACTAACAAATTGCTCCTATAAAACAGTTCATTGTGTTTGATATGCAATCTATATGAAATTTCTGGAGGTGTCCTCTTCATGTGTACAAACATAACAACAAGATATAAACATAACAACAAGAAAGTATACTCTGACTGTGCACTTGTTTTGAACTTGATATGGATGTTGCTGGTGCATTGCAGAAAACAGTTAATTGCCCAAATCTACTGCTCATACTGTTAAGCAGCATTTTTGTTTTTACGAGGAAAGATTACTTGCAAATACTCCCTCTTGTGATCAAAGCTAGAAAACCAATGGCATCATTTCCCACTGGTACAAATCCTTCTGACAGACATTATTCAAATGCTACTGACAGCCTATGTACAGTATTTTTAAGCTGTACAATTCTTTGTTCTTGTAAAAGCCATGGATGCCAATTCAGAGCCATTGAGAAAGGCTCACTCATCTCCTGATGAGGCATTGCATAAACTGAACTTTGTTGCTCATGTGAAGAAGGCTATTTAAAAGCACAAATTTATTTCTCCTTTCTCCATTGGTAATACAATACTTAAAAAACCATAGGTTGGTGAGTCTTCAAGGAAATAAAGAACAATCTAAAACAAAATGTAAAAATAACTTCTTTTTTTCATCTTTGTGTCTTCACTGAGTTAAATATATATATATAACTTCTGAAATAAATCTCTTCAACTTTGAATTTCACCTTTCAACCAAGAGTAGCTACTTGGTGTTATGAAGATAAAAATACAGCACCAGCCTTAGACATTCCAGATTGAAAGTTATACATATGAAAAAAATAAAATAACAAAAGATACCATCCATGTTAGACAGTGCTGCCAAGCTGCCTTTTTCCAGTTAGACAAAATGATATGCTGGTCTTAAAAATTGACTTCAAACCCAATAAATGCTGCCTGAGCACTAGTTCAGAATTTTTATACATAAATGTTAATTGGGCTCCTACTTGTGCTTCACTCAGATTTAAGTCTTATGTTTAATGCCCTGACCTTTCAGCAGTAGTTTACAATTTGCATGTCACTTGTTTACCTCTCTGCCCACCAGGCATGTTCCACCATTGATTTTATTCTGTCAGTCATTGTGGAAGAGGAATAACTCTTCGCAAATCATGCATTATGTATTGCAGAGCACAAAAATTTGATGAATAGGAAATAGTGCTTAGAAGCAGAAAAAAAAATTTAGGAAATAAGAAACCAAGATCCATTTATGCAACTTTACCATCTCAACTACCCAAGACAAGCTGAAAGCACCCATGAACACTTAGCAGTTCTATGTGATGACCACATGCAATGTATCTCTACTATTTCACGTTGAATACAGGAACATTTAGCCCTAGCTACAATATACCATTTCTCATGAGAATTCCAACTCTACATGTCACATTAAAGCCTACATACTGCAAAAGTTTCTTTTTGTGCTTATAGAGCTCCAACACAAACTGCTGCCAAGTCATTATATTCAATTGTCCATTGCTATTTACTGGATATCTCCTCAAGTACTTTTTTATCCTCTTTAGTTTCTTTTTTCTTTTTTTTTCCCCAAGACATTTTTATTTACTGTTTTGGTTTAAGAGCACATACTTTCTCTCCTTGCATTTCATTGCATTTTATTTTGGATTTCCACAAGCATCTCTATTTTCTACACAGTTTTCTCCACTCTTTGTTCTAACGCAATTGCTCCTCAACTTTCTCCTGACTGCTTTCACACATACTGCTGAAGCACTTGAATCAATAAAAATTTTTCTTACACTATTTTATTCACGCACATCTACAACTTCTGAATACTAATCAATATATAAATCTATAGAGCAACAACCATGGCTTGGCCAGGTTGCTTCCAGGGTCTTCGTGGCTCAGTAACTGAGCACTACACACTCCAGAGTAAGAAATGATCAATAGAACATGCCCCTAGTATTTTTGTTCATCTCACTTGATTATGTCAAAACATTCATTTCAAATTATTTATTTCTTTTCTGTCAGCAACAGCTTAACCTTGGATTGTCTTCTCAGTTTATAGATAGAAAAAAAACCCACTATTGTGAGACCAAGAAAAGCCAAGTAGAATAGAGCAGACAAGGAAAGATCCCTTGGCCCAAGCTGTGCTAGAGAACTAGATTGACATTTCACAGTAAACAATGGCCAGGGTAAAACCCTTTAGTGTTTTTCACACTCCACTGAATGCTGTTCTAGTGCATTTTCTTCAGAGGCATTATAAAGTGAACACAAGAAACAGTCTCTGGGTTTTGCAAGTCCTGAAGATGATGAGGCTAGCTTATTGCGAGCAGAGCTAACCTTTCCAAAGCATTTATTCTTGTGTACCCGGGGTTGAATAATCTGAGAGACAGACATAGAACACATATAAATAAATGAATCACACAGAAGAATATGAAAATTCCCATGCATGACACGTCTTTTGGTACATGTTAACCCTTTCTGCAGAGAATTTATGGACAAAGAAGTTGTGTTGATAGCTCCAGTCATCTGCACTAACTCTGCCATGACTTCATCCAAGCGGAGTGAACTATGTCTTCAGCAATGTCTGGAATGTTCCCACATCTGCTTAATTTATTTCAGAACTGCCAGCAGTGTCACAGAAATGTTCATCTACAGAGGTTTGTACAGGATCTCAATCTTTAATAAATATTACTGTTCATTGATCAGTGACATTATTTTTGTATATTTAAATCTATTAAACAATGAACAACAACAGAGACGAGAGAAGTATAATCCCTATCGCCATTACATTTCCCTTTAAACAGATGTTTCCTTTCCTTGTTTTATAGACTGGAAGAAGTAAATTAGTTGCAGAGTTTGACAACACATTTTTTTTTTTACAGCAGCTTACAAACTATTTAAAATCACTAAGCAGGGGTATTAGCATTGCATTTGCTCCAGGGCTACCGCAGTCGTGAAAATAGGCTTACAGGCACTTCCTTAAAGCCTATGAATGATTCAAGCCCACTTTATATGCAAAAATCACATATAGATGCCTTCTTTCAGATATTACATACTACACATATCTGTAAGAAATACCCATTAGAATACCCACCACTGCAGAAACAGAATGTTTGTTCTCAAATAATTTTTTCTAGGTTTGTAAATCAAAAAGAAGATAGATCCAATAAACAAGAGCACAAGAAAACTAGGAGAAACTGTAGTGTCCTACCAGAAAAAGTTCAACCACTGTACAATTTTAGAGAACTAGGTACATATTGATCTTATCAGTGTTTGTGAATACACTGTCACATCATCCCTACTTGGAAAAATTAATCCAAATTTTACCATGTCTTACTCTGGCAAGGGTTCAGTCTCCACTGAAAAAGAATAATGGTTATCAATCCACTTTGGGCAACATAACACTAGCAAAAAAAAAAAAAAAAAAGAACTTATGTGAATGAAAAATGTGACTCCAAAAAAAAAGGAGTTTTTGAAATGTAGATGTGCTGCCAAACAACTAGTGAATCTCTGAAAAATACACATTGAACATGTTGATGTACAAGGTGAGTAGGTTGCTGTTGCCACAAATGCACATCTTTCAAAGAAGAATGAATCAAAGGTTGCATTTAATTCCTGACCTCAGATGCAACACACTTCAGGTAAACTTGTGCAGCTAATGGAGGACAGAGATGCAAGTGTATATACAAAGGATGAGCCCATCAGGAGTTCACGCAGAGGCAAGGCATTTGATTTATTGGATGCATGATCAAGGATAGATCTGAAATGAGGAATCAGTGAGATACAGTTTCTTTAAAGATGGTTTAAAAAATTAACTCTCTCCTCCTTTTCCTTCAAGCTATGCCCTCATGACCTTTGGTGAAGCCTAAGGAAAATCTGCTCTGCTGCCACTAGAAACCCTGTCTGCATATTAATGTTCGCAGAGTAGCAAGGAAGAATGGCTCCATCACTTGCACAGGCTGCAAATGCGCTCTTAGCCCAAAAGGCCATTGAATCAAAGATGAAGGATATTCATTCTGCCTCTACCCCATAGCATGCGAGATAAATCACAGCAGTGTAGACATATCAGAGAGCTTCACATTATGGAAATGGAATTGAGAACTCTTTTTCCTCAGAGCCAGAACAATGCTCAACAATACTTTTTACCCCAAAATTCCATAAAACTCTCAAAGACCACACAAGGAGTGATGATGTGGAAGCACAGAAGGAAAATGTTTCAGGAAAGTCTCCAGGCAATGAGCAAACATGAGCTGGATAAACCTGTTGGTAGGGGAATGGTGTCAAAATTCAGCCTTCTTTCACGCCTACCTAAGGGCCTGCAGCAAATCTCTTACAGTGTACTGCTGAGGAATGTGCAGGAGTGAAGAGCCTTACAGAAGAATACCTTCTTAATAGGGAGAATTGATTAAATATATGGCTGCAGTTATAACAGGAACACAAGGAATTGTGTTGAATCAGCTAGGGTAAAGTGGTATATCTGTAAACTAATTTATACAGAATTTGGATTAGAAGTTGATACTCTGTCTAAGAGAAAGATAAAGATATATTGCATTTCACTGATTTGAATGAAATCATAACAATAAAGATATGAAAATTGAAACCTCTCTCAAAATCAACTGTCCAACAAAATATATATGTTAGTTTTTGAACACCAAAGTAATTCTAGTAACGGCAGCACAGGGCCTGAGAAATCTGCAGTATAGCTAAAGTGCTCTGCAGAAACTTCTCCCACAGCTCAGAATTACAGTAGAATTCTACCCGCAGAAAAAGAGAAATAAAAGTAAAAGAAAGTTGAAGTGGGTATAGCTCCAAGAAAGGGACAAACAATCACCTATAAATGATTTCTTTTCTTTCTTTTTTTTTTTTTAAGAAAGAATGATAATGACAAAACAGGAAAAGAAACTGAAAAGCAGTTAAGTGGTGCACTCTGAAATGTCTCAGCTGAATTATGATAAGTATGTATTAGCTGCGGTATGTTTATCTATGTCCACAAGAGAGGATTAGCTGCAAACATTCTTCTGAGATAAACTAGAACTATTTGGCACTGGCACCATTAAATTTTTGTGATATGCAGGTGTTTGGAGTATGCGTGCAGCTTCCTCATTGGTTTTGGTCCAGGTATTTCCATTGAGAGCACTTTTACACACTAGATATGATGAGGTACAAAGAATAATAGTAAACACTCCATGCATCCAGCAAAAATCATTTTATTCACGTTGAAGCTTAAAATAGTTTATTGTGTTAAGGGCAACAAATGTAAATACTCTATTTGTCAGAAAAATATTTTTACTTGGGGTAAAAAACCACCCATAGGCAGCGTAGTGCAACTCTTCTTACAGAAGTAAGAATCATAGAATCTTTTGAGTTGGAAGAGATCCTTAAAGACCATCTACCTCAACTCCCCTGCAATGAACAGGGACACTCACGGCTAGATCAGGTTGCTCAGAGCTCCTCCACCCTGACCTTGAATATCTCCAGGGATGGGGCATCCACCATCTCTCTGGGCAACCTGTGCCATTGATTCACCATCCTTACTGGTAATGGCAATCCACAGAAGTTACCATGGAGATGACAAGATATAAGAAGGACTTTTGGATGCCTGAGAGAAGTAGACCTCCATAGAAGAATGGGTGAAAACAGTCCTCTTCAGTGTCTTTATGATGCACCATAGCTTGTCAGCTCAGCCCATCAATATTTCCTTTCTTCTCTAAATGGCCCAATGCTAGGTCAAGCTCTACTATAAATTACCTTCCACCTCTTCTTGTTGACAAACATTTTCATCTCAGATGCCCACAAAAGCTCAGTCTTCCTATCTTCCTTGATGAGACAAGCCGGTAAGATTTGCTGGAGGGAAGGGGTGCTATCCAGAGGGAACTGGACAGGCTAGAGGAGACATTGGCCCATGCCAACCTCATAAAATTCAACAAGGCCAGGAGCAAGGTCCTGCACCTGAGCAGGGGCAATCCCAAGCCAAAATACAGGTTGGACAGAGAAGAGCAGCCATGAGGAGAAGGATTTGGGAGTGTCAATTGATGAAAGACTCAAAATTCTCAGGTTTTCATGGTAAAGAAACATTTTCCAGTTAAAATATAATTCTAAATAACTCATTTCCTTCAGCAACCTACTTAATTTTTCTTATCATTTACCATCATTCCATTCTGTAAGTAACTTATATTAATTCTGCCTTTCCTGCAACTCCTATTGTCCCTTAACCTCTACAATAAACTTATTGAAGATGAGAGGACAGCACTGCACCTTCAGACTGATTCATGTGGAAGACTACTATATACAATTACCTAGAGGTCACTGTGAACATGTTTGTTTGAAAACATGTTCACAGCCACTGTACAATGTAACCAGTTGGTTATGCATAATTTCCACTGTTTCAGACCTTTTTGTTTGGAAATGTTCACTCATCAGTATTGCAAAGTCTCAAACTTCCCTTTGCATTTCTACATTACAACGAAATATCTTGAAGTCTCCAGCCACTTAACTACATGCATTTTCCTTCATTGCAATTGCCTTCCAGCAACCTTCTATTCCAGATGTGTAACCTTCAGCTGAAGTCATCAAGGATTTTTTGGCATTAAATTTGAGATTAAAGGAAATAAGTATATTTCCAAACATTGAAGATTCAAAGTAACTGATGGGTTCCAGTGGACTATGGATCTACTCCTCCACTTTTTTTTTCTTTTTTTTTTTTAATTCTGGTTACAGCTGGAAGTCCATATGGCCTTCATTCACTGTACGTCTGGAAACATTAAAAATCTCAGAATAATAATTTCCATTGAGTAATATTCCAAGTCATAGAGGACAAAGATTTACTTACTCTAATTACCCAGTGAGAATATCTATATATTATCACTTGAAGATAGAGGTCCAATGTACTTATTCTGACCATAATTAAAGGAACAGATTTGAAAGTGAACTTTCACTGCTGCCAGAAACTTAGAAGAGCTACAGCCATACTATAAAGAGGACTTATATCTTCCTGACTTTTATGCTGAGTTTTGTAAACAGGAAAAAAAGATTTCAAATGTACTATATAAAAATACAGCACTAAAATATTCTGCTATGCATTTTAACATGACAGGGCACAGCAAAATTACTCTAAAACAGTAGATAAGCACAACTTAACCAGAAGTCCCAGACATCTCTATTGTCCTAATTCTGCAGACAATTTCCACATGTCCTTAAGCCCTTTTTCACTAAGAATTGCACTTTAGCATGCAATTAACTACAGGCCACTGCCAAGAACTTCAGTGGACAGCTGCACCATTCTCTCCTTTACATTTATACAGTACTAAAAAGTCTGTAAGAGATCTTACCAAGTCATTAAGTTATGACATTAAGTCATCTGTTATGACAGGAAATAATGTGATATTAAGTGATATTTTTAATCATCCAAAATATTTAAAAAAATAGTTTTTAGATAAAAAAATTGTTTTTTATTGTTGTTTTCTCATTGAATTTTGTTTGGCTGATTGGTTTTATTCCTATATAGCTTATACTGCTATGAGGACTCTCCAATTCCAAGGAATTTCAAGAATTTATTCTTTAATAATCAGATATCTTTTAATTCCCAGTTTGACATTCAGCTACATCTTATCCCACTCACAACTACGACTTTAACCAGTCCTGCCCTGTTCCCAAAAAGACCCATCAGATGCTGGTTTCTATTCCCCTCCCTGCTAGGCAGTAATTTTCTCTCCCAGTCCTTTTTTCTTCACAAGGCAAACCAACAGAGATCTTCTAATCTCTTCTCATAAAAACAATCTGTCTCTTCTGCCAAACAATCAATATTCCAGTTTGAATTTCCTTTTGTTAGTATAAGTGAAGAGAACTTCAAAACACTTTCTGTAAGCTCCTATTAATACCTGTAGGCTGAGACACGAAGCTCAGTTGGTATATCTCAGGCTGATATGTGTCACCTTCTTGGAAGCAATCTTCCAATGGCTCAGATGTATCCTGAGTCTGGTGAGTGCACTCTGGTTTTTCTACTCCCCTGCCACGGAGCTCTCAGCAAAAGGTTCTTCCTAGTTGCTCCTGTAAGTGACCTTGTACATTTTGCTATTGAGTTACAAATTTTTCTTCTATTGCAGTCCTTAGGTAACACAGGCCTTCCTGCATTATGGTTGAAACCTCCCTATTTTGACAAAATCTCCAATTTTGTCTCATTACTACACTGACACTTTTTCTGTATCTGTCTTTATTGGAGCTACCAAGTAAAAATATGGGCAAAGGGACTGGTTGCAGTAGGGAAAGCCAGAAAATGTCATTTACAGTAAGTGCCCACATGCACCCTCTTTACCCTCTGTGAAAAGCAAGAGCTGCTTTTTATCTGTCATGCAGGTCAAGAACTTGCAAAGAAATGCTTACCACACATAAGTAAATAGACGCTCTAGTCATGACAGTTGATTAGGTCTCCGTAGTCAGGCCCTAATGATCCCTCAAGATTTCAGGCTATCTCCTTCCAACCTGATGATTTCCTTTATCTCAAACCATTGCATGGTTATCTTACCCTTAGTCAGCTCTCTACCTGTTTAACAAGTTTTCTGCTGAATCCCATCCTCTCTACTGCAATTGGTAATTTCCAGCAGAGTGCACCATTAGATGCCCAGCTGAAGTCCAAGTAGATTTGACATATCTTATTTCTTAGCTGAATAAGCAAGCCAGTTATTTTTCTGAGTAATACCAGGTTAGTTTTAGTACAAACAAGTTGAAATTTTAACTCATTTAGTTTCATGTATTTGATCATCCTTTCCTTTCAAATTCATTCCAAACTATATGTACTGTTGAGGTTCAGTTCATGAACCTGTAATAGTCTGGAACACATTTTCTCCTAATAAAGGAGCACAGGTTTGTAAATCCTATTCTCCAGTCATACTCTTCCCTCATTGAAATAATATGTAAAAATAGTAGCTGACAAGCTCTAGTTATTTAATACGGCATTGATGATTATGTGCATGTTTTCTCTCTAGGCTTGATGATATTAAACTTTATGGATTTTGATTCTGTCCCAGATGTGGAGATTTCAGATTCAGCATTTCTTTTTCATTAGATATCTTGATCTCTTTAGTGAGACAAATAATTGCTGAACATACTTAATATTGGCAAAAACAGGAAAAAATAAGAGATCTATCTGTAGGTAAATCTTAACCAAACCCCTGCACAGGAAAATGGCTTTCTTCATTGCTCTTTTCTTAGCTTTACTACTGCTAAACCTTCTGCCATTTAATTCCCTCTGCAATGGTTAATTCAGTCTGACTTCAGGTAGCTCTCTCTTAACCAACAGCTTTTCATTTTTCAAGTAGCTTTCTTTGTTGATCAATAACTTTTTCCATTCCTTGTGGGTTTTCTGTTCATTCCCTGTGGGTTCTCTGTTCATTCCTTTTGTCCTTTATGAGTACCTTTTGCTTTTAGTGTATTTGGACCTGACATTCTTTGTACATTTCTTCCCTTCAGAATTTTAGAGAGATTTTGCTGTTCAGACTTTAAAATATTCAGAACTCATCCATATTCAAGACACTGAACTTTCCAGTGTAGCTGACTTCTCTAACTGAGTAAGGAAAACTTACTTAAGGACATGCTTTTATTTAACTTTCCATTTAATTTAGAATGAAACCACTCCTGAACAAATTCAGTGATTATTTTCTGGGTACATCTTCTCATATGACTATTTCATGCTGGTCCAGTGTTTGTATGGAACCAAGCAGCTACCACATCCAGACAGAGCTGCGCCAGCAAACAGCACATTTTAGGCTGGCTCTTTCAGCTGCTGCTGGGATTTCCTTTAATGGCACAGTGTTACAGTTCCTGGCAACACTTGCTCTGTTCAATAAATGTTTGGCCAGTCTGAATCTAATTGTGTTGATTACCAACTCTACTATTACTACCACATGGAAAACAATGTGTTTATTAAGCCTTCTCAAAAACGTTTTAATTCCAACATGTTATTTTCTGCACTCTATCCTTTCCTAACAGCTTAACATATTGTTAGCGTCCAAAGCCCTGTACTACTTTCATCTTTATTTTCTTTTTTAATTTTCCTTGAGCAATTTCCCCTTCATCTCCGTGGATTATTACATTGTAAATCCAAGCTGTCTTTGACCAGTTTTCCCTTTTCTTTGCAATGACTGCTTTCACAGTCTGGGCCACGAAAACATATTTTTCAGTGTTTCTACCCAGGTGCCTGAATTTATTGTCCAATACTTGTTTCTCATAAACTTCCCTAGTCAAATAGACAGGACTGGATTTCTCCCTAGCTACTTCATCAGCATTAATTCTCCTCAGTGTCCATTCTTCTAAATTCTGATGCTCCTTTATCTGTACATTCAACAGACCTTTATCCTCATGGGAAGGGCTTTTATTTTGGAATTTGCAGAAATGGCAGGAATCTGCTGGTTTATTTATTTATTTATTTCCCTGTTGGGATCAATTCATCAGCAAAACTATTTTTTTCATGTATCCATTCATCAGATATTTGATGAATGACTTTTGGTTCTGAATAAATGACTGCAGCACAGTTTATTATAAAACCTACCCAAAACTTACATTCAAATCCACAGCAAAAGAAAAAATTAATAATAATTCCTGTGATCAGAGGCTCCTGCTCCAAAGTCAGAATTTGTTTTCCTCAGAACTGCTGGTGCTACTAATGACAAATAAAAGAAATTCACTATAACAGCAGCTGATCATAAGCATGACACAAAGGTTTAGTTAAAAATTAAAATATTGAAATTATTTTCAGAAATATTTTCTAAGATGTGTTATTTTCATATTTAACTCTTTTAACTCAGCCAGCGTCCGGAAATGTATTGACACTCAAAAACAGTAATGAGAAAAAAGTTAGTAGATTAAAAAAAAAACCCAACATCTAGACTGTTTAGGAGGAATGATGCTTTGAAGAGTATGGAGTCAGAAAATACATTCTGTCTTTTCTCTGAATGAAATGGATACACTTACAACAAAAACATCTTTTATTTTTCTGTTTAAAATTAATTTAGGTAGATTAATTGTACAGCAGTTATCTGAGTTTTTATGTCATGCAGGAAGTGTCATTTATGTGCCAGCTTTATGCAAAGAGAGAAAAGGTTGCCCTCTTAATTTATTGTAATGCATGCAACAATGAAACATGATTTAATTGAAACAAAAGACAAGAGGATAAAAAAGAACTTTTTTTTCTTTTTCTGAAAATCTGAAGCAATTGCATGCAAAGCCTCTAAGAATTTCCACATTATAAATTATATATTTATATGGAAATGGACCTCTGGCTTCTGTCCAAAATATTTGGCAAATTGAAAGCTAGATTTTGCTGTCTTTTCCTACATTGATTTGTACATTATTCCCTGAATGTTCCTGAGTAGTTCTAGGCCTTCACATAACTTAAACTACCACATGTAAGTCACATGTTGTGAAGATGTTGGGTTTCACAACCAAATGGGTGCATCTGGGAGCTGTGTACTCCCCATCTGAAAGGAAAATATATTGAAAAGGTTGATATGGTTATATTTTCAGATCACAACCAGGCTTACAGTATTCTTCCAAACTCAGAAAATTTTCCTCCCGTAAAAAAAGATCCCCTCCATACTGCTGTGAATACATGATGGCTTAAAATTGAGTGGCTTGGAAGAGGAAATAGCAAAAGGAAAGAGAAGAAAAATCCTGCTGTACATACAATGAAGTGAGAAATCCTTAACTACCGAGCTGCAAGCCTTGATTAAAAAAATGGACACAACTGCAAAAGGGAAGGAGATCACTAAAGAATAGCCAACAAAGTCTTTGTTTTGCCCATACTGAGCCCAAAAAATCGGTTCATATCTTCATAACTTCTAGGTCGACTAATTGGTTTCTGGTAAAATTATGTTGTCAGAAAATCCTGACCAGCTCCTAATTATCAGCCTTATTTCATAACCTTAGTTCAGTAAAGATCATATTGCTAGAAAGACAAGTGTTTTAAATAACTCAATTCTGACTTCACAAGATGACTCATCAAGTTTAAGGTGACTTGCTAATGAAGGTTATAACTTCAATATCAAGGAAGTGTAGGAAGACATACAACAGAACATACTTTACTATTGGCTTAGAAAAGGGCAAAGAAATATATTGTTTAACTCTTTCTTTTCAGATGAAATAATTATTGGAGAAAATGAAGAATACATGGGAACTTGAACAATAATACACACAGTCAATATTTTGCAGAGTTTACATTTCCTAAGAACTTCCTATCATAAATAATTCATAAAATATTTATTGTTATGATTATTCATCATTATTTTGCCTACATAAAATATTCCTATAAAATAACTTCTGTGGGCTTTTCTTCTATTTTGACATTATTCTAGCTTGGCTAATAAAAAAAAAAAAAAGGATTTTTCTTTGTTTGAAAGCCCTGGATTTCCACATAGAGATCTCGTGTCAAAGGGATAGCAATGCAGGTGAACACAACCTCCTCATCTCAAGGCTTTTTAAAACAAACAAACAAGCAAACAAACAACAACAATAACAAAACTAAAACTAGTGGTTTTCTCTCTGGAAATGCTTCTGTAACACATTACAAGAACTGTAAGTTGGACGTTTCATGATTCCACTCTTGTTTGGGTGTTATCTCTGTTGCTGCAACTGCCTTAACTACATTGTGGATAAAAGTGCATGCATGTATCTTAGGGCAGCAATACATGGTCAAGATTAATAGATGGATGAATAAAACTGTCTGGCACCCAGCATTTTCTGGAGCTTGGGACACCTCAATAGTGCTTACTGCCTCTACAGTGAATCATGATGCTCCATGAGACCGCTGAGTGAAGAGCACAAAAAGAGAGCAAAAGATACCAAAACATCATTTCCAACCAACCTATTTCTGGTATATGACAAAAGTTGACACTTCCTACCAGAGGAAAGGGAAACTCCATCAGAATTCTCATTTCACGGTTTCATGATGTAGAGTCTAAAATCCAGTATTCAGTGACAGAGCTGGTACTGCAGAAATCTCACAGCTAATAGGAAAAATGTTAGCTTGGTGTCATACAGAATTGGTAAAAACACTTTTTTCTACATTCCAAGTTCAATACAAAGTCTGCTGGTCTTCATACATAAGATTTCAGAAAGTGACTACAAAAACCTTTGATCCAATAGGTTACAAACTGGACTGGTATCATAAAGTCCCATAGTGTATTTTTACAGCTGAATTCAAGGCAACCGTTGATTTTGCTTTTAAATGTTCCAAGGAAAGGCAGAAGCTCCTGATAATAACTTCATAAATAAATTCTGGAATTTATATTTGCTACAGTAATGTTTTTGGAGGGCTTATTTGAACAAAAAGCCTTCGTATTGTATGGAACATGGGGTGGGCTGCATCATGAGGTGCAGCTACAGTAAATCTGGACTGAAGTTTTAGTACTCAGCTACCAATGAGCTTAGAGACACAGCTGTCTCCCTCAATCTGGAGCCCCTCCTGGAGTCTTAGTAAGTAACTGTTCCACTCATGCAGGTGCTGTTACAAGGCAGATTATAATTACATCTAAGCTGTGGTTTCATATAGGAAAACACAATACATAGAAAATATAGAAATGACTTCATACTCAACTAAGTTATTTTAAAATGAGGACTACAGCAAAACTAGAAAGCCTAGTAAAATAAAATATCACATTCACCTAATATAATTAAGGAGAGTGAGCCAAATGATTTGTTGGCTAACTGTATAATTCCCCCTAGATGGGAATAGGTCTGATCTGCAGCCAGCATTGCTATTAACATGGTTGTTCTCGCTGGAGTGTAAACTAAATTTCTCAGTTGCTTTTTGGGGGGATAAAACTTCCTGCAGGCCAGCAGGTTGCTGCCCTCTTCAGTGTGACACTAAACAGAAAAGTGAAATACCATCAGTTTTGCTGTTGATTTCAGATATGCCAGAACTTCAGTCCATGTATGTCATCCACTCTTAAATTTTAGACACACTTATCTTATCTACTGTAAGAATTTTCAATGGCTAAAAGAACCGAAAAACAACCAACCACATCTGACAGGCATGTAAATCTAGAAGCTTGGAATTTGAGGTGATGGGAAATGAGGTCTGGGAAATTGGTTCTACACTCACAGATTCTCAGGCTGCTATGGAAATCTCCAACATGATACTGCTTGATCTTAGTTCTCCCCAGCGTCAAGTGCAACATCTTCAGATTTCAGCACGAGAATGTGGTAACAGGCACACAAAAATGAGAGAGCTCTGCCTTTTTATGCTATCCTTCATAAATCACCTTTGTTTGCATAAGGCCTGAGGCAAAGTCCACTGAAATCGGTATAAGCCTTTCTACCCTGGATTGAGGCCATTATCTCTGCTTCTTCAGCTCCTTTTACTTTTGGCTGAAATGTCACGTCTCACTTAAGCGTGACAAGGGTGGCCAACAGAAGAGATGGAGCCAGCCACAGAAGCATCCTAAGAATACATGAATGAGATATGTAAATTCATAGAAAGATTCGTTTTAGAGCAGAACAGCAGAGTGAAGACGCACCAGTTGCTCTTACCCACTGATAATCTACACATTTTACACATTATTACTTTGCTGTTCTACGGCAAAAAATGTAGTTACTATAGCAACTGGTTTGTCATATGATCAGAATGCTATTTTTAATATCACTCAAAGATATATATTAACATGTATAATATAAGGACTACTTATGAGGGCTGAAAACATATATATTATCAATTTTGAGCTTATAAGAGTTTGTTCTTTCTAATTTATTTTACTTTCTGAATTTTTATTAGGCTATGCCTTTAAAGAATCTCAAAGAATGGTGTAGTAAAACTGACCTTGCATCTCATGGTGAACACATTTGCTTTTTTCTCTGTGGTGCAAGAGATTAAATGTGCCCATCAAGTTCAGAGCACATAAGAGATTTTGGCACTGTCAAGTTCCTTATGGACGTTGCCAAGAGCTTTGGCTCCTGAGTATCTTTATCTCCAGCTATCACCTTCTTTTCCTCTTTTTTTAATACCATTTTCCTGAATCATCTTATTTTTTGGAAGTCATATATCAAATGACTTAAGAACACATCTTAAAGCACCGGTTTATTCTCTTCCTGTCTTTCTCCCCTCAGACTAATATGTAAAATGTTTATGGAAATTTGTAGTCCAGATACAAATTTGTCCAAAGTGAAATAAGCTGTTTCCCGTTAACATAGATCCTCTGAAGTCTGATGTACCTGAAAGTAGTTATAGTGCCTTTCTCTTTGCTGCTAATCAGAATTAGTCAAATAATGGATTTTCAGTCTAGTGGTCAAAGACAGCATAGCAGAAGGGGATGTTTGAGAAAAAAAATAGTTTAAAAATGGTTGGGGGAAAAGCTTTATATTTCTTCTTGTCTACATTACACATAATTTCTTTTTGTGGAAAGGTGGTAACTTACTGAATTTGAAACTCCCATTCTGGGAGCAGAATACCCACATGCCTATTTACTGTAACCACCAGGGAATACACTTAGAGCAGAGGTTCTCAAGTTGCACTACCTTGCAGTTTGTTTTGGAGGCAAGTGCAAAACATTGCTATTGCTCTATTGAGCCTTAAACTATTTCAGTTCATAACTGTTCAGGGAGTGGGAAGGTTCCCAATTCAAATTATTTTGATCCTTTTATTCCCTGTGGAGACTTAATTTGCTGTCAAGACCCTCTGACTTGAAGTGATAGCAGATTTTGTTTCTCCTTCAATATATAGGTTTAACCTTACAACTCCCTTAACATAGAACTCCATCTACATCATGTCCTGTAGCCTTCAGCAAATTTATCTACAGTCCAATTCTGAACTCTCAGAGGTAACCTTGATGTGTATCTCAGGTCATTTTGTACCACAGGAAGCTTCTAGGAGTCAGTCTGTATGTCATTCACTCACAGATAGCAGAAATAGAGGTGACAGATACAGAGATGCCAGAAGTCAGAAGTACTTGCAGTGCTGTTCTTGTATGTCTGAGACCAGAGGATCATGTCAGTTCTTGATATCCTACAGGAAAAAAAGAACATTTGTCTCTCATCATACTCACATAAGTCATAGAATCTCCACTATGAGGTTGATGCTGCAACCAGACCTTTCACTGACTGGCAGACTGTGTTGGTGGTCGGCATGTATGGGCTAAAAATGTTAATAAATTGACTCCAACTAGAGTCCCAAATGCAAGTAGCTCTCTTCCACTGTCATACTGCTGTAGCAAGACTACCACAAAGCACAACAGTTCTAGGTCGCCAATCCTCATACTTGAAAATACTGAGTACGTATGATGAAATGAACTTGAATGAAATCATTCCCTCACTTGTTTTAAAAGAAGTCCAAAATTCAGCATTTCAAAAGGTCAGGGATAACGAGGAGGTTTTGGGTGAAAGAAGTTTTATCCTATTCAGTGGCTAAATTGGTTAGACAATTGAAAAAGATCTTGCTGCAGATACTGACTCTGATATCTTGGCATGGGGAATTTATATGCAATTATTTGTGCATGAGTACAGAACTATGATGAAAACCTATATAAATCCAAGTAAATATATAAATCAGAACTGCTATCATAAAAAGATCTGTTTCTATTCCAAGGCTATTATCATGGTATACAATGGAAAGCTTCATTATCTATTTACATCAAAATTCTCACAGGCCAGAATGCTTTTTCACTTTCTCTTGCCATTATGTTGTATTATGTGTGGAAATGTCATAACAACCCAAGATAATACAAGTGTTGTTAGGCAACAATGTAGTATTTTCTGGTTTTTGTTTTTAATTGAGACAGAATACAGCTACTCACTCTATGTAAGCAATCCACATATACCAAAGATTTAACACAAGTAGCAATTAGCAAAGCAATATTATTTATTGCCCAGCAAGCATTTTTCTCTATTACATACCAAAGGTTTAAAATGACTAAAGGCTACAATTACAGCATTGCAATGGTACAAGCAGCCCACATCACAGAGTAGTGCCAAAGGTTTGGTGTATGTCACCATACACTTATTCATATTTGATCTAATCAAAAATACATATGAGAAGACTGGGCAACAAAGATGCATCCATCACAACTGAGCTGGGTGAGGTCTCGGATTAATAGGCTAAATGCTCAGGATCACCTTAGGATATGTTATCTAGTGTCTTCTACAGAGTTTCCATTTGTAACTGGAGTTGGTGAGAATAACTAATCAATATCTGCGTGCAGAGTAAAATAGCTTTTTTAGTCACCTGAGGCAATGAGTTCAGAACATCTTCTCAGAAATATGAAGTGACAGTCCTGCCACTACCTTGCTGAAATAATATATTTAAGCAAACAGGCAAAGAAAATGGAAACACAACAGAGTATCATCAACCAACTCATCAAACTTTCTTGCTGAAACTGTGTCCTGAAATCTCTCTGGGTTCCTCTGGGAACAGTGGAATTTGCCAGTGACAGTGCTCAGCTTGTGAGTTTGTTAGGACATTCATCAGAGTGCATATTGCTAGTGGTTTGTTTTTGTCATTTGTGCCTAAAAATTGTTTTCAACAAGAGAGTTCACAGTAGAAGGATGTACTCTGTGCTAGGACACTTTGCATCAACATGACTATATTCTTTTTTTTCCTTCTTCATAAGAATCTTTTTCCTATGCTGAGCTAGCTGTGTTGCACTGGATGGGGACCAGATGAAAATCATTTTGCAAACCCCAATGCACAAAAAGATTCAAATAACACTTTATAAGCTATAATAAATGTGATTACCTTCCAGTGATCAGAGGAATCAGTATCTAGTTGAGCACTGCTAAGAGTGACATGTAACTACTGACCTGATGTTCAGATTTTTGGGAGAAGGCAAGAAGCATACTTGGATAAAATAGGTAATGACTGAAGGAATCAGAGTCACAGAATCATAGAGTGGCTTGGGTTGGAAATTGCACGAAGGATCATCAAGTTTGAACCCCTATGCAGGACCACCAACATCCAGATCTGCTAGTAGACCAGGTTGCCCAGGGCTCTATCCAATCAGGTATTGAACTCTTCCAGGGATGAGGAGCGGAGTTTCCTAGCCAAAAAAACACAGAAATATACAGATCCCATCAGAAATCTAATTTACATGGATTCCAAGGCTTTGCTGATCCTTGTGTGTAGAAATGGACCACAACGAGACAGAGAAAAAAACACACTTGGGACAGCTTTGTTTAGAGACAGAGTGGGCTCTGAGGAAAAACTCCTCTAGGGCAGGAGGTGCTGTTGGAGACAGGCTTAAACATGCAAATAAGAGAAGACAAATTAAACCACCCCAATCTGGAGTCATAAGTTCATAAGTTCATAAGGTTGGAAAGGACCTATAAGATCATCTAGTCCAACCATCCTCCTATCACTATCTCTACCCAACTACTAAATTAAGTCCTTTAGCACCTCATCTAAACGCTTCTTGAACAGCGCTAGGGATGGTGCCTCAACCACCTCCCTAGGCAGGCCATTCCAGTGCCTGACCACTCTTTCAGAAAAGAAATGCTTCCTGAGGTCTAATCTAAATCTTCCCTGGCGCAACTTGTGGCCATTCCCTCTCGTCCTGTCATTACTTATCAGGGAGAAGAGGCCTACCCCCTCCTCACCACAACCCCCCTTCAGGAAGTGGTAGAGTGCAATAAGGTCTCCTCTGAGCCTCCTCTTCTCCAGACTAAACAATCCCAGCTCCCTCAGCCGCTCCTCATAAGACTTGTGCTCCAGGCCCCTCACCAGTTTTGTTGCCCTTCTCTGAACACGCTCCAGGGCCTCAATGTCCTTCTTGTAGTGAGGGGCCCAAAACTGAACACAGTACTCGAGGTGCGGCCGTACTAGAGCTGAGTACAGGGGGATGATCACCTCCCTGCTCCTGCTGGCTACACTATTTCTAATACAGGCCAGGATGCTGTTGGCCTTCTTAGCCACCTGGGCACACTGCCGGCTCATGTTGAGCCGAGCATCAACCAACACCCCCAGGTCCTTTTCCTCTCTACATTCTTCAAGCCATTCTGCCCCAAGCCTATAGCATTGCATGGGGTTATTGTGGCCAAAGTGCAGGACCCGGCACTTGGTCTTATTGAACCTCATCCCATTTTTCTCAGCCCAGCTGTTCAGCCTATCCAAATCCCTCTGAAGGGCCTCCCTACCCTCAGGCAGTTTGACACATCCTCCCAGCTTTGTGTCATCTGCAAACTTACTGAGGGTACACTCAATTCCCTCGTCTAGGTCATCAATAAAGATATTAAACAAGATGGGCCCCAAAACTGACCCTTGGGGGACACCACTCGTTACAGGACGCCAGCAGGACTTAACTCCATTAACCACTACCCTCTGGGCACGGCCCTCCAGCCAGTTCTCCACCCAGAGAAGAGTGAACCTGTCCACACCACGGGCTGCCAGTTTCCTTAGGAGAATACTGTGGGAGACCGTGTCAAAGGCCTTGCTGAAGTCCAGGTAGACTACATCAACAGCCTTTCCCTCATCTACCTGTCTGGTCACCCAGTCATAGAAGGAGATGAGGTTGGACAAGCACGACCTGCCCCTGGTGAACCCGTGCTGGCTGGGTCTGATCCCTTTATTGCCATGCACGTGTCGTGTGATCTCCCTCAATAACATCTGTTCCATAACTTTCCCTGATACCGAGGTCAGGCTGACAGGCCTGTAGTTCCCCGGGTCTTCCTTACGGCCTTTCTTGAAGATGGGAGTCACATCGGCAAGCCTCCAATCTTGTGGGACCTCTCCAGATAACCAGGAATGCTGATAGATGGCAGAAAGTGGCTCGGCAATCACCTCTGCTAGCTCCCTCAGCACCCTTGGGTGGATCCCATCTGGCCCCATGGACTTGTGGCAGTTCAGATGGAGGAGAAGATCTCTGACCGTCTCTGCTTGAATCACAGGGGGTGCATTATGCACCCCGTCCCGGACTTCCAGGTCAGGGCAAGTACCATTTGGATAACTGTCCTGTCTATTAAAGACAGATGTGAAGAAGGCATTGAGAACCTCAGCCTTTTCCTTATCATCTGTGGTTATATTGCCTGCCTCGTTGAGTAAAGGAGGGAAATTTTCCTTAGTTTTTCTCCTGCTGTTAATATATTTGTAAAAGGGTTTCCTGTTCTCCTTTACAGCAGTAGCCAGCCTAATTTCAAGCTGGGCTTTAGCATTTCTAATTTTCTGCCTGCAAATCTTGGCCAGTTCTCTATAGTCACCCCAAGTAGCCTGACCCATCTTCCAGAGGACATAGACTCTCCTTTTCTCTCGGAGTCTCAACAAAAGATCCCGGTTCATCCACACTGGTCTTTTGCTCCTCCGGCTTGACTTACAGGACTCCGGGACTGCCTGCTCCTGTGCCTTTAAGATTTCCATCTTGAAGAGCATCCAGGCTTCCTGGACCCCTTTACCCTTCAGGAGCAAGTCCCAAGGGACCCTTGCAACAAGTGTCCTGAACAGGTCAAAGTCTGCCCTCTGGAAGTCCAAGGTAATAGTTTTGCTAGTCACCCTCTTGACGGCACCCAGAATAGCAAACTCCACCATTTCATGGTCACTCTGGCCAAGACAATCTCCAACCTTCACATCCCCTACTAGTCCTTCCCTGTTAGTGAAAAGTAGGTCAAGCAAGGCATCTCCCCTGGTAGGCTCTTGCACCAGCTGAGTCAGGAAGCAATCATCCACACATTCTAGAAATCTCAAGGACTGCTTCCTCTGCGCAGTATTGTATTTCCAGCATATATCAGGGAAGTTGAAGTCCCCCATGAGAACGAGTGCTGGCCATCGTGCAACATCTACGAGTTGTTTATAGAACATCTCATCTATTTCTTCATCCTGACTAGGTGGTCTGTAACAGACCCCCACCACGATGTCACTCCTAAGGACTATCCCCCTGATCCTTATCCATAGACACTCTACTTTGTCATTTCCAACCACTAGTTCTTCAACATCAAAACACTCTTTGATATAGAGAGCTATGCCACCACCCTTTCTTCCCTGTCTATCCCTTCTGAAGAGCTTGTAGCCATCAATCCCAGTATTCCAGTCATGGGAGAGGTCCCACCATGTTTCTGTAATAGCTACAAGGTCATAGTTAGCCTGCCTCACAATGGCTTCAAGCTCTTCTTGTTTATTGCCCATGCTGCGTGCACTGGTATAGATGCACTTCAGCTGAGATATCTGCCTCGCCCCTTTTTCCAGCACAGCCTCCTTAGGCTCTTTACTGGAGAGCCCTGTTTTATCCCCTTCCCCCGTCACAGCTAGTTTAAAGCTCTCTCAATGAGTCCAGCTAGCTCCTGTGCTAGGATTCGTTTCCCCCTTTGGGATAGGTGTGTCCCATCAACAGATAACAGGCCAGGAGCCGAGTAAACTGTCCCATGGTCAAAAAACCCAAAGTGTCTATCTCTACACCAACCTCTCAGCCAGTTATTCATCACTTGTGTTTTCCTAGCCCATTCTGTGTCCTTCACCGCCCCAGAAGGTATGGAAGCAAACACCACTTGTGCTCCCACCCCTTGAACTAATCGCCCTAATCCCCTAAAATCTCTTTTCATAGTTCGCAGACTTCTCTGAGATATTTCATTGCAGTCTGCCTGAACTACTAGTAATGGGTAGTAGTCGGTGGGGCGTATCAAGTCCGGGTCACTTGATCCTCCTGTGTTTGAAGTGTTAGATATTGATAGGTTCATAGGTTCATTAGGTTGGAAAGGACCTACAAGATCATCTAGTCCAACCATCCTCCTATTACCATCCCTACCCAACTACTAAATCAAATCCCTTAGCACCTCATCTAAACGCTTCTTGAACAGCACTAGGGATGGTGCCTCAACCACCTCCCTAGGCAGGCCATTCCAGTGCCTGACCACTCTTTCAGAGAAAAAATGTTTCCTCAGGTCTAATCTAAATCTTCCCCAGCGCAACTTGTGGCCATTCCCTCTCGTCCTGTCATTATTTATCAGGAAGAAGAGGCCCACCCCCTCCTCACCACATACTTTCTTGTGAACAGAATTACACCTATTATACCTGAAATGACTTCTGTAATAACTGGAGTGATCTGCAAGATGCCCAAACTGCTGGATGGTTGAATGGATTAAAAATGGAAATACATTTCACAAATATAGTAAAGCCATGAGATTACTTCACAACCATTTAAAAACTGCTCATTTTTATAGTGCAGATGAAACCAGAGTTAATTAACACTAGTCACTAGAGACAGCAGTAACTCACCTCTTTTTTTTTTTTTTTTTTGCTTGTGCTAAATGGATTGCAATTACTCCCTCAGTAATACTGTGATAACAAGGTTTAATACATAGAAAAAGTATTAACAGCATCAACGATGCATCATGGGAGAGGAGCAATTTGAAAAATAAAATGACGGTTTTTTTCTTCAGATCTGGAAATAGAAGATATATATTTACAGCATTGTTTTCTAAACCCAGAAAGATTGCAAAGATTAAATTCCAGGAAAGTTACTTTTATAATTACATCCATCTGCATTATTTTATACAGATGCTTATGATTAGGAATCTACTATTAGAACAAGCAAAGATCTTTTCTATCCACAAGCAAGGCCAGTGTCAGGAAATGGAATAAGTATTTGTTTTCTCCGCAGGTCTTTTTTTTTTAATGCTGGAATTTCATCTTGAAAGAGTTTGTTAACAAAGCTCAAAAATAACCTAAGTTCTAGTCTATCAAGTCTTAATAATGTTATTAAAGAATGTGGTAGAAAACGTTACTGACAATACTCAGGAGAATGCCTTCCCAACAGCACAGTGTGGTCAGTGTAAGCATGAGGCTGTATGAATCCCAGCATTTTCCTTACTGTCCCAAGGAAACTGTTGAATAATGCCAACACTGTCCTCCAGACCAAGTTGGAAAATGAAACTAGACATTCAATTCCCTCATCTTGGCAAATTAAATTTTGATATGCTACAAAAAAGCAGTTAAGTTGTTCTATTTACTTCAATTTGCAGTACAAATATTTTAAAAATCCCACTGTAGGTAAAAAGTGAATTCTACAGGATACAAAATGCTTTAAATTTGTAAATATTTTGTAATAATATGGCATTTTGTTTTCCAAAGGATTGTTAGAGAGGCATGCTGTAAAAATCCAGAGATGCTGCCAGAAATTAGGCAGCTGGGTGGCCTAGAAATCTCCATTACACTTTTGTTTTCTTGCCAGTTCCTCATGTCCTCTCCTGAAAGAATGTTTTGTTTTTGTTTACATAGCTCTTGTAGGCAGAATGAATAAACCTTTTTTCCCCACGCTTGCTAGTCTTCACTGATACAAAATTGGCTTTTCCATTTATGGCCTTTGGATAGGCATCTCTGAGTATTTGGTTTGACCAGAAATCAATATTCATGTCACCAGAAAAAAACCATCTTTAAGGCACTCAAAGTATTTGGAACTGTCAATCAGGTAAAACTGAAGATGAACTTTATGTGCTTTGGAAACAGAGGTCTAGATAGATATTTTAGTTAAGCTGTGAGGTACCTGCTAAAGGAAATTCTCTACAGAAAAAGCACGTTTTCATATAAAATCCTCAATTTCCTGTCTCCCACCTTCCTTCTAAGCCTACCTGTTCACTGTAGGTGTTATAGCTGTTCTGCAGAGACTCTTATGATGTCCCCATTCAACCTACACCTCTGGGGCTCTCAGGCCGAGCAGGGCAACCAGGCAAAAGGAACTCCAAAAGGGAAGCAATTTCATTTGCTGTCTGAAATATTTTGGCAGAATCTCATCAGGCATGCTTGGGAAGAGATCAGTCAACTGCCTGAGATGTTTGTGATTGTTAACTTCTTCCTAAGCAATCCAAGTATGTGGTCTTCATTGAAAACAAGAGTTCAAAATTCAAACTTTTTATCTTGTTTCTTGGAATAGTGTTGGTTAAAATTCTACATCGTTAACATATGAGGTTCTTTTTAACTCCCCAGTGTGTCAAATCAAAATAAAGTAGAAAGAAAAGAAGCAATGGATTTATTTCTAATGTTCAGAATAATTATTCTCCTTCAGGCAGAATCTAATTACAGCATGTTTCAGAGCAAAGGGAGAAAAATTCAGAAACTTATGAATTTTAAACAGAAATAGCAGCCTTTCAGTATCTAAAGGCAGACTATGAGACAGAAGGGTTCAAACCCTTAAACAGGATCTGTTGTGATAGGACAAGGGGAAACAATTTCAAACTAAAAGAAGGGAGATTCAGACTGGATGTAAGGAAGACGGTTTTTACAATAAGAGTGGCAAAGCACTGGAACAGGTTGCCCAGAGAGGTGGTGGATGCCCATCCCTGGAGACATTAAAGGTCAAGCTGGTCAAGGCTCTGAGCAACCTGATCTAGCTGTAGGTGTCCCTGTTCATTGCAGGGGAGTTGAACTAGATGGCCTTTAAAGGTCTCTTCCAACTCAAACGATAAAATAGAAAATATTATAAATGTAAAAGTAATTATTAAAAGTAAGTGTTAATAAGCCAATTCTACTGAAAGATCCTGAAAATGTGTTAAAGATTAAAAAGTTCAAGAGTTCAGACACGGATTTCATTTTCTTATACTGAATGAAAAGAACTATTTAAAGTTCTTCTTCTGTATTTAAACAGAATAAAGAAGCTGCTCTGAAGGTAATGACTCATATTTTATGTTGTTGGCCCACAGTGTCAAAGGAGGATGTTGGTGGAATGGTAGTAGAGGCTGAACCTTCCTACCAACATTCCATTGCATGTTGTTGTCATGTGACAGATGGCACCAGAGGGGCAGTCTGACAAAATGGTGTCTGAAATGGAAGTGTGGATGAATCAAAGATTTGTCATTGAATTCCTCCATTCCGGAAAAAAAAAAGCACCCAGTGACATTCATCAACATTTGCTGAACAAACAGAGACCCAACAGTTGATGTGAGCACAGTGAGGCAATGAGTGGTGTGTTTCAATGGTGGTGACAGTGACAGCGGGTCACCTCCACTGGTGCAGATTTTTATGAGCACAGCTTGCAGGTGCTCATGCCTGGAAAAAAATGCATACCTAATGCTGGTTACTGTTGAAAAACAGTGTTTTGTAACTGAGAATTTGCTCTATCAAAGTGTGTTATTGAGTTTTTTTGCATCTGTTGTAGTTTCCATGGAAATGAATAGGTGTCATTACTTTAAGAGCAACCTACATCTATATATTCTGTATATACCATATACAATAATACCTCTATAGTCCTGTTGCTACAGAAATCTTAATGCTTCATTACTAGAGTTTGTAGTAATCTTCTGCTAAAGATTAATTTTTTATATTTACCTGGAGCAATTACCAGAAGAATCAGTACAGTTGTGCCATATTAGCTTTTGTAGTGTATAACACAATTCATATGCACTGTCCACAATTTAACATCATAGATAATTTCAGCTTCTGTTTTGAAATGCTCAAAGCTTTAGTGCCTGCTAAAATATGGATATTTCTGGAAGTTTGAGGACAAATAAAAATAAAGTGCTCCACATTTTGAATTTGAAGGAATGATATATTGTAGCAAATTAAAATTAAATACTCTAAAGATATATTTGCCACAAATCTTCCATGGCCACATTCAAGTCACTATTTTTCTACATTTATGTAGATAGTGAAAGATACCCCTATACTTGCCAACTGCAGTATTTTGTGCATATTGTTAGTTATCATCACACAGTTCTTCCAAAACCTAAGAATACCTGAGAAGACATTGTATACAGAATTGTAAACTACAGATTTCCTTGTGAATCCATTTTCAGAACGTCCTCAATTACCAATCAAAAGTTTTTAGATCTGACAGGAATTGGACTCACTGATTCTTGGGGTGTCCCTTCCAACTTGGGATTTTCTATGATTCTATGATGAAAAATCTTTAGATCTGACATAAATGATTCTCTGGGCACTAACTTTGTAGAGGAACTTGAAAAGAGACTGAAAGCATTATGACACGTAATAAGCAGAGGTCTGGAAATAGCTGTGCTTACTCAGATTAAGGACAAAATTCTTTTAACTTTGAAGGGTAGTCCTTTGCACTATCGTGTTTATCTCAATAAGACATGAGTGCAACCCCTATCCCCAGCTGAGCTTGACTTTCACTGGGGCCATCCATCTTGTATGCCACCAGCACCACACAACTTGCAGTGCCTACTGGCAAGGCTTAACCAGCTGCTGTCTTCCACGGAAGAGATGTGTTCTGCTTCAAAGCAATTCCCCACTTACACAAACAATGCTGCTGTGTGTTTCAGCAGCTTAAAAAAATAGCACCGTATCACTGACATGCCACTGAACATGTCAGGAGCTGTGCCATTTCACTCCACTGAAGTGCTTTTCCTTTTATTGCCAGGCCTCTAACAAGATTATTGAAATGATTCAACAATAGTCAGGCTGAAGCTATAGATACTTGTTGAAAGTAAATAATAAAAGCATTTTATCAGAATTGCTGTCATTTTCCTTTTGAGGGATACATCTGTTTCATAAGTACATTTTTATGTGTGCCTGCCTTATGTGAACCTGCTCTAATTTAGTTACACTGATAGGTACAGTTGAAGCTCTCTTTCTAACAATATTAACAGATGAATAGGGCAGTCGTTTTCAGACAGCAATTTGCCATGGCTATGGTCAAAGTGGATTGTTTGAGATTACAACCTTGTAAGAATGAGTTATTTTATCATTATTGTTATTTTGATGTCGTTTTTTTTTTTTCCTAGGCATCCTACTGGAAATTCTTAGTTATGCAGTAATTTCAGATAAAAAATCATCATGACAAAAACTAAATGGAGGTCAAAAGATTCTTATGAGAAAGTCAGTAGTAAAATAGAACCTGCAGATACAGAAATATTCAGGGGACATCGCTCTGCATGCTGAATGCTATCTGGAAATGTAGGATGGCTCATGGCAGGCAGCTGTCCTGGAGATATGAAAACAGCCAGTGCCATTTTTAGAAGATGCAGCTCAGGAGAACTACAAAGCTCAAAGATGCATCGCTGCATTTCGATGTGAGGAGAGGAATCCATTCTTATAGATAGGACTTGGAGATTCAGGGAAAACACATACTGTTTTGAACACCAAGTGCCTTTGCAGTCAGATTCAAGCCTCAGACCTCAAACTATAAGCCCTGTTCAGGAACTGTCAGCACCAGGAGGCAACTAACCTCTGTCTCAGAAGCACCTATCCATCTTCGCTGCCAAATAAGCTTTAATCCAGCTGCCAAATAAGCTTTAATCCAACTGCCAAATAAGTTTTAACCAACAACCAATTGTCTCAAATATCTGAAGTTCCACCTCAAAGCCAGTGACTTGATACAGGAAGGAGACTCAAAGCAACATCTCTGCCTGAAAGGAAGTTAGGGTTCAAGCACACACATTCCACTTTTTGCATGACACTGCCAGTGCCTTGGGGCAGCACCAGACCTGCCTGTCCCTGCTCACCCTCGGGGGGCAACTCTTAGCCTGCCCAGGGTCCAGGACCCCATATTAGCCCCAGGAATCTCAGTTCTTGCCCTAGGGTGGCCACAGCCGGGCACATCCTTCACCTATGATAAGAGGCATAGGGAGAAAGATAGCCATTGCCAGAATAATTTACTTGTCGAAGGAATGACTTCTTCCTGGAATCAAGTTGTACAAAAGGCTAAATCTATTGTGAATGAAAATAAACTGGTAAAGACCAGTGTAAGATGAACAGCTTTTCAGAATACATATTTCATCTGCCAATAGTTTATAGCAGTCAGTGCGTTTAACTCACGTTACTTCTCTTTAGTTTTCTCTAGCTTGTAAAATTCGAGTAGAGGAAAATATCACTGCAGCCTTCTTTTCTGTAATTTAGGAGGATCCAGGAATGTGCCCAGAGGCATCCCCTAGGGACAGTGGGCTCTGAATAACATTATAACATGGCAATAATGAAATCCCTTCAGTAACCTTACTGTTTGCACCTGACTGTGAAATTCAGAAACTTTCAATAGCTGGAAACTGGGAATATCAGTGTTCTTCAATATCAGTTGCTCCCACTATCTCAAGAATATCTATTGGGAAAAACATAGGCAAAGTCTCCTCTCCTGCTTCTCAACCATAAAGGACAGTGAAACCTGACAGGGTAGGGGAAAACAGAATTGCAGAGACAGTTTAGACTGTGTCAGGAATTCTCTTTCATCGTTTTTTTTCCAATTTGTTTGGCTTTGCTTGGGAAAGCAGTGCTTTCTCTAACATTTATCTCCATCTTCCTCTCCTTCTAAGTAATTGCAAGAAGGAAAAGGTTAAACAATCCTGAGGGAACACCAAAATCAAAGTTTACATTCTGGGATATTTTCCTTAAATGTATGTCTATAAAAATGTATAAGGGAATAAGATTCTGCTGTATAGGGAAAGAGGCCATATGAGCTCAGAGACCTGGCATGATACGTGCTGTGGGGGAAACCCCCCACAAACCTTACTCCAGAGCACTGGGAAGGGGCACCAAGGAGTCCTGCATCTGCTCAGCTTCGTGGGAGCTGGCAGGAGCTTGCTGTGGGCTTCTGCAGAGCCAGAATTTTTCCCTGGGATTTAAGATCCAGCAGGGCACTGCTAAACATCCGGAAAATCTGCCACTTCTCATGTAAAGAATTGAGATGGTTTCCCCCCCTTCTCCACCATGGAGGGAAGCTGTTTACACTGTTTGTAATACATCCAAATATCTTCTTCAAAGAAAACATTTCCCTCATGAAGCATCTCAGCCAAAAACCAGGAGTAAACCCTGGCACAACTTTCCCTCTGAGATAATAGTCCTCACTGGAAAAATGTGAGAGCATCTTTCTTGAGTGGGAAAGACCTTGACATCAGTGATGTGCAATGTTAGGGTGAAAAATGCTGGTGTTTCTAAAATAAAAAACTGGTCTCTTTGCTTACCCATCTTTTTTAAATAGCTAAAGAAGCACTCAGGTTTTTTTTTTTTTTTAATATGTGTATATATGTACAGATGGAGATATACATACACATTATATACATATACATTATGTATGGTAGGTATTAAAAGCCTTAATAATTGTGGAAGATTATTTATGTTACCCCCCAAAAATAGACTAAGATCCTTGAGGGCAGAGACTTTCTTCTCCAGTCACACAAAGTTTAACACAAAGAGTCCTGAATAATACCAGAGACATCTGGGCACCACAGTGGTATAAACAATAGCTTACTCTTATTGTCCAGCTGCAATTTTTCCTGTCATGTGTGTTCACACTTTTCTTCCTAGTAACTTCTCAATACTTTTCTGCTCTTACATTTCAATAAAAAATAAGAATTCATAATGACAATTAGGAGTGATACGGAAGCCCATCTCCATTGGGCTTATGTACTGCTTATGGCAGTCGTACTGATATTTGCTTGTTCTCCTTTTCAGACTGAAGTAATGAAGCTGAAGATATGTTGAAGCTTTCCACTCCTTCTGAAGTAAAAATTTCTATAAGTGAACTGGCCTATGAGCAGCAGAAAAGGCAAAGATTTTTAAGCTAAACGTACAAATCCAGGAATCAACACTTATATTCATTTCCCACAGACCTTCACACAGTAATCTGAGTTCCTTCTTCAATCCTGTTACTCCTTACCAGCTCCAATATTAGGTGGATGAACCAAAAGTAGTCTATGTGACGTCTTTTCATTGAAATATACAACCAGCAGCTAACTGACAAATACACATCTGCTATTCAGCTGGTCAGCTACACGGTACACAGCTGCTGGCTGGGCTCGTGTTCAAGGCACACTCTCAGGGGAAGTATCAATTTTGGCCATCCTAGGTGACCGTCATGGATTTGGTACATTTCTTTCTTTGAAGTCAATTTTAGGTAGAAATTGTTTAGTTGTGTCAAAGAATAATGGGGGCAACAGGGGAAGGACTAAGATTGCACAATTGCTTTAGCCTTTTTATGTAAAGTTAAAAATGCCAACCTTCAAAATACAGCTTTTAAAAGGTACCTTTTTTTTATCCACCACATTTTCCATGAAAGTGGTTATTTTGCCACAAGGAGTAGAAAATCTGGAAAAAGACATTTTTAGACTACTTTTCTTGGGCCCGCCATCTATTTTTTTGTTTCCACATTAAACAAAAGAGCCAGTCATATGTAGGTTAATAAAGTGAGCACAAGGGAGATGTACCTCCAAATTGGAGCCAGATGGTGAATAACGTAGCAGGAATGTACTTAAACCTCAGTACCAGCTCGTGACAAGGTCTGCTCTCTGTCTTAGCCCCTGGATTTTGGAAAAAAGCTTCAGGAGCTAAGAGAAAAACTTTCAACCTGACAAATACTCCTTGGCTGGAAAAGGCTCCTGTTTTAATTCACCACAGATGTGACTTTTAATGAAAGCATTATGGCTTTTCAGCTGCATGGATGGTACAAACTTTCTTAAAGGAATGAATGACTCAAAATGCTTTATTTTCACTGCACCGTTATACTTGACCTTTGCTGGGATACGATCCTAAAACCAGCTACAATGCTGTTTATGGTTACCTGCCTGTTATCCTGTCAAATCTTGTGAGAAATAGGGCAGCCTACCTCCTGATAGCTGGGCAAAGAGAAAGCCCATACCTCCCAGACAGGACTTGACACTTTGCAGGATTAGGTGCCTGGTGAATACCAATGACAGAGGTAAACAAGAAAGGAAAAAGCTTGAATGGAGCAGGCAGCCAACAGGAAAGAAATGCTGGGTCACATTAACACAAAGTCATTAGATAATTGAAAACTAGGTCTATGTGAGGAACACTGAAAGCTTTTCCTACAGTGGTTATTCTACAGAAATTGAACTGCATCTAAGGACTGGATATTTGGCTAGCATTCAGACACCTGCTTCACGCAGACACAAGGGTAAACTCTAAATTTCATTTCTTCCCTTCATTTCACGTGTCAATTCCTCTGGGCAAGAGTCAAGACAGACACCTGTGCAATAAATGCTTATTATATTTAGTCAGGTAGCATCATTTTCATTTCACTTAACCTCTCTCTGATGAGACAGTACTCTAGTCTCCCTCTACACAGTGACATCTCTGGGGGTAATTCAACACATCTACTTATCTATGGGATAAATCAGGTCCCATAGAGAGCCTGTCTCCTTCCACTTAGAGAAGCTCATTCCAGACAGTTTTCAGATAGCCATTAAGATGCAGCAAATCCCACCCTTATTATAAACAACCCCAGTGAGTAATCAATCAATTGACAAATAAACAATTAAAACAGACAAGATCGAGCTAATCTGTTCCTTCTGATAGAACAAGTGCTATTGTTCTAAATACGCAACTTAAGATGACTTTAGATAAGACTTTTTGATTCATTTTCTTTCCTGACATTGTTTCTGCATGCATGTCACTCTCCTGATTTATTTCAGATTTGAACCTCTATTATGAAGAAGAAACCAAACCTGAATGGGTGAACAGTGTTTTCCTTCACTCACCTTGTCCTCTGCAGGCACTGCATTTGTTTGGCCCTGATTCAGCAGACCACTTACTCATGTATTAAAGACTGCTGAATCAAGGCCAGAGGTACCATGCTGTGTACAACAGCGAACTAATAAGCTGAGTATTACACAGTCAGGTTCTACTTGCGGGCAGGTTCAGATTTCTGAGCTTAGATTCTCGAAAGTCTCAAAATTCCTGCAAAAATCTGGACTTACACAGATTATATACTTTGTACTGGAGGTGCAACAACTTACTGATGCAGTGAAACAAAATTAAAAAAAACATTGACCAATATTCAAATAAAATAATGGTAAACAGTCTCAAATAAATGATCCAAATACATATATATATATACCAAAGCACAAGAAAATAAAGGAAATACTGTAAAAGAAAGGTTCATTTCCATGGGTAGCACGAGAAGGAAATAAGAACACCCTGGACAACTGATCAGCAAGCCCTAAACTGTTCTGTTTAAAGGGAGAAGGTTTAATGTTATTATTCTCTGGCAAATCATCCTAAATGAATTTCATCATTCTTGATACAAATGTGTTTTTTGACACTTTAATTATGAAGAAACTCGTCCTGAACCACACAATATGAACAGAGATACCATAAGTTTAAGTAAAATGCCATTATATCGTCATTTTGGAAAATTCACATTCTCATTCAAATTAAGTAGTATTCCTCTGCAATAGGACAAAATGAATATTACAAAAATGAACTAGCATACAGGCTTCAGGAACATTTTAAGTATTTTGTGCTTTATATACATATATATGTGTGTGTGTATATATATGCATATGTGCTTTTGTGTATGTGTATGTATATATCAAGAATGGCATGTTGACAACTTCGCATTTTAAAAAGTGTATATCTTTTCCTATAGAGGCATACATACAATACACTCTTCTTGAAAATGAGAAACATTCACTACAGCAATATAATGAAGCACTGCTCATTAAAACAGAGTATATAGGTAACAGATTTCTATTACTGCATTACACCACCCACTTAACTAAAAAACTGAGCACTCAATGTATTCACCTAATTTTATTGCTTGCACCCTCCTGCTCCCCATTTATTATTGAGCTACCACATTTATAATTTATTTGGACAAATTTGCTCCAGAATAGAGCACAACCAATCTGCTCAGTGCAATGTTAACCTCTCACCCTCTATAATTTTTTTCCTTCCTTCCCATTTTTAGTCACAAATCATTTTCTTGAACCATAAACGATTAGTTGTCAGTTTGCTCCCCTTTATAAATTTAACACAGAAAAAACCTTGAGCACTACTTGTTTTTATTTAAGAATAATGCTTCTACATAATGTGAAATGAACAGTTACTTCAGGTATTACATAATACTCTAGCTCAACTGATAACATTTTAAGCCTGTAAATCAGGATTTAAACTGCATGACAAGTACAGCATATACAACATTTAAGCTAATGACTCGTTTTACAAATTTATGGACCTTTCTCACTCCTATAATGTTAGAAAAACAAGAAGCTTTTGTGCTTAAGTATTTTGATTCCACAACATTGCAAAATCTGTGTTTTACAGTTCCAGAATCTGTATTCCTTTGCTATGCAGTAAATTTTCACACAGTAAAAGGGCACTTCAGAGGGTAGAAAACATAAAAGGAGACATAACATAAGAATCCCTTTTCAACACTAGCCAGAACTGAACTGCAGCACTTTGCTCTACTCCATACAAAGAAATATCTTTCCAAAAACATTTCCTTAGGACATGCATTTGTAGATTTTCCTTTTTAGCAAGATATCCTTAACACTATTCTGGCTGCTGGAGAGAAGATAGTAGCAATACAATACGTTCAGATGTTATACTAAGCGACTTGGTTTAGTGAAGAGATATTGGTGATAGGTGTGCAGTTAGAGTAGATCAGGCATGTCCAACCTGTGGTGAGTTTGTTAAGCAATGTGTGGAAAACACATCAGATATAATGTGTCCTGATTTAAAAAAAAAGGATTTTTCTAAAATCAGTTTGTTGCATCAGACTATAGCCAGGTGAACTGAAGTAATAGGAAAATCCGTTGAAAAAAATTTGGAGACTAAAGCTGCTAATTTCAAATTTTATGTTTTGGGGATAGATGAAAATAATGATTTAGCGTTTCTGGTGAATTTGACCTCTCATTTAAATGAGTTAAAAATGTGTCTTCAAGGTGCATATCACCTTATCTGTGCCATATTTCAGACAATAACAGTATTTCAAATGAAACTTAAATCATGGCAAGCTCAAGTTATGGCAAATAATTTCATGCACTCTGATGCACTGGCTAAACACAGTTACATGAACTGTGGAAAAAAAAAAAAAAAAAGCTGTGTTTTCCATTCTAATAAATAAACTTGAGCATAGGTTTCAAGAGTTCAAAAAAAAAAATCATCATTTTTTTCATATTTGCAAATTCATTTTCTGTTGACAGAAATATAATACTTATAAATGTTCACATAGAATGTTAGAGTTGCAATTGTACATTCAGCTCAAAGAAAAAATTTGTCATGTCTCTTTATCAAAATTTAATAAGTCTTATATTACCACTGAAAAATATCCCTTGCTTCACACTCACATCTTATTCATGTTATCACTTTTTGACAATACATACGTTTGCGAACAATTATTGTCAAGTATGATACACAGGAAAAGTAATATTTCATCAATAATTTGAGACAAACATACTGAGAACTCACTGGGATTGGCAGCTACTGCCATCGAACCAGCCTGATGCATTAGTTTAACAAAAATGAGGACAAACATTGCACTAGATTTGTGTTTCTGTTGCTCACTGCTTTTTATATTTTAATAAAAATACATGAAAATAAGTTTTGTTACTTACAGACATTAAGTTTATTACATATATTTTATATGCCACCGTGGCAATTCCTGTTCACTCAGTGTGACTCAAGCAAGACAAAAGGTTGGACAATCATGGACTAGATGATCTTGGAGGTCTTTTTCAACCTCGGTGAGTCTTTGATTCTATGATTCTAATAGCTGCTGAAGGAAAAAAAGAACAGCAACAAATCAAATGGCCCTTGTTAGCACATTTCTCAATTTTCATATTCAGCATAGAGGAATGTGCAAAAAAACCCTACCAAAAACAACAACAACAAAACAAACAAGTCTGGCTACACTGAAAGTAAAATATAGATATTTTTGTCCCATTGTCATTAGGGAAAATAGGTGTTCACCAAGTCATTTAGTTTCTTACTGCACCTCCTTTCTCCAGCTCTACTAAAATACAGAAAATGTGTAAGTGTATTAATTCATATTACACAGTTGTATATGCCTATACTGGCCTGATTTATAAGAACAGTCTTCAGAAAGTACTTAACACCTTGAATCTCCAGCTCAGCTGCACTCAAATGACTTGTGTTGGACTCAATTTTCACCTCAGCTTGCTCAAATACAAAGTTCCCTGTTGTTCAGCAGACTGTGGTTAATCAAATGCCAACCAATTAATAGAAAATAGGAGGTAAGATACCAGATATACTGAAAACCATCAGCCAGCACAACAGGAAATGAAGCCAAGTGAAATTATAATTTCAGAATGCTATTATTTATTTGGAACAGATAAGTCTTGTGGTTAAGATCCTGTAATACAAGTTGGGACCCAGCACATGATTTGCTACAAGATGATGTTGAAATCTCCCTGAATAAACTTTGTTGCCACCCAATTTCTCCTGTATACCATTTTTCCAGCATATGACATCGTGCTACTAATACTTGTTTATCTTCCTGTCCCTCTGTTCTCTTTCCTCATCGCTGTCCACAGAAGCACTGGAACAAGAGCTGCTCTCTACCAGTTTCTAAACTACTGGAGCTTTTCAAGCTCTAATATTATAAAAATTGCTTTTAATTTCATTTTCATAAAGAAAAGTGAGATATAGGTCAAAGAAATCAAGTACACAAACTTTTACAGTATTGCTTCTAAAAATCAACTAGTAATGCTAAAGAAAAATGCTATCTGAGGATTCAGTAAGAATAGTTTACTAAGTACAGCTATCTGCTAATCATCAAACACGAATGATATGCATATGAATATACTGAACATTTAAACATTGCTCAGCCTCACCACACCACAAGTCATAAACCTGACTCTGGAAAAGTAATATTTTTTCAGTAATACTAAACTGCACAAAACTTTCCGCAAAATAAATAGAAACAGATATGAATTAAGCATGATTCCATCTTAGATAAGTCTGTATATATAATTCTACTGTGAAATTAATAATACTTTCTATTTTTCTATTAAACAATGAAGCCAGCATTTTTCTCCAAGCAGAGCTGGTTTCTGGTGATGTTCTAGGGCTTATATTATGCAAACCATCAAACTACAGGGCTCACCTCATGAATACATTCTTTTTTTCTAGCAACCTCAGCAATTATAAAGTGTCTCCAAATTTTTTTACTCTACATTGAAATACTTTAATTGGATGCCTAATATGCATATAGGTTGGACTAGAATGGGTTGAATGATTAGATTAAAGCCTTTTTCATCTACATCGACCGCCCTAATGAAAGACATTTCACATAAATATAATCAATAAAGGATAAATTTAGTCTAAATAATTAAGACAAAGTGCAGAAATGCTTGAATACACACACAAAATAACATAACTTGCTTTAAAAATAATTTTTCCTTTGCTTTAGGAGAAAGCACATCATTGCATATCTCAGCACATTTAATACATTAATATATGTATGCGTTAATAGATCAATATCCAGAACACTCTTGTTCATAATGCATTACAGATGGCTCTCCTCTAATTATTTACATATTGCTATATGGAGGCTATGATGCTTACTGCTTTGATGGTACTTTCAGTTACTGTTTTGATGACTCTGGATAACTTTGAAGCACTTCAAGGTGATTTTGCATTCCACTTACAAGTCCTCTCTTGTCCTTATACATGTGCTTAGCATATGAATTGGTGGGTTTCTATTTACAGATCAGAAACTCAGTTAACAACATTCCGTATCAGATAAAGAGCATACTAACACGTGTTTCTTGTTCATTGTTTCTATAGCTGACCAGTCAGCCTAGTGATTTGAAATTTAGGATTAATTTCCCTGCTTGGAATGTTCATATTCCTTTCTTACATCTTTTTTGAATAATTATGTTTAAAACCTTTTCAAAGTGCTTCAGGAATAAAACTCACACCAAACCTCTAATCTAGGTAATTCTTCTGGAATGACTTTAAAAGGGCATTAGTGTGTATTCTTCCCTATCTGAAATCTTTTTTCTTTTATTTTATTTTTTAATATTAAAAGATACTTCAGAAGATAACTATAGTTCAATGTGATTAAAAATTTTATAATAATCAATGAAAACACAAATAACTGATGTCAACATTCAGAATAATCTTCCAAGCAGGTAGATTTATGTTCTGTATATACTGCTTCCATTGTTTAGATTTTGTTTGACTATGAAGTCAATTTAGGTTTACATACACTTTTTTGATCTTCCTGAAGGCAGAATGATACAAATCAGAAGAGTGAAGTACTTCAGAGATGCCCTTGCGGGAGTGGAAGAGGAGACTTTTTGTAGTCTGAAGGTGGAAGAAGGCTTCTGCAAAAAGTCTTCAAATTACTTTGTTCCTCTGAGTCAATTTAATCCCTTGGAGAGAATATCTTCTGGAGTGACCTCCTTGAACCTTTGCGACTAATGCAATAAAACACTAAAAGACCTAGAGATTAGAAAGGAGAGGCTTGAAACTGAAAAGACTGTTCCTTGGGGCTATAAGTTACACCAACAGAGTGAGAATGAATCCCAGTGGGAAGGGAAGATCCTGTATCCATACCATAATTATCTGCTTCGTAATCTACTCCCATTATAATTGTAATACTTTCCAAATACAGCTCTCCTTTCTCATGCCTGCAGCAATGCATATTGTTCTCTATCTGACAAAACCTCTTTGTTTGGGAATCACAAGCTATGTAAGCTGCATAATAGTCTTTAAGAAAAGAATCAGATCTTTGTTGTGTTTATGTTACACATTTGTCTTGCACATTTTATACAAATGATGTACCCATGGAAATTGCAAGGACATTCCAACAGCGCGGCATCAGAAATACTGATTTACATGTCTAGATGCAGTTTTCTTCAGCACACAGTTCTACTCACTACATGGGCTTTCATTAATTATGTCTTTGCTCTTACTTGTTATTTAAACATAAAAAAAAAAAAAATTATTGGATACAACTAAGGACACCAAAGGCTTGTTCTGAATTATCCACAATAATCAGTCATTTTAAAGATACATAAATACAGGATATAAGTTTAAAAAAGGAGGATTGTGTTTATTCATATAGAACATAAAACTTACCTCTACCCCATGCAAGGAGCATCATCTCTTACAGAAAAACAAGCTGTAAACTCTACAACTATGGACAAGCTAGTCAGAAGCAATACAGTCATGTCCCTTGGTTTACTGCCTGACCATCCCATACTGTTCTCTGCCTGAAGCCAGAAGTCAGGCTCCTGGAGCAGGGAAAAAATGTTGTGGTCTCCAATAGCAGAAGACCTCCCTGGTCCTGACAGGGTTGTCCTGGCTCTGTTACTACACACACAGTGATAGTGGTGTCTCTTCCCATTGCCTTGTGGTCTTGGGATCAGAAAAATACAGGACAAGGGAGTCCTCATCAAAGAATATAATAGAACATGAAATGTATACCTGTAATTTGACAACAAAGTCAAACAATATTTAAAACCATATTCTACATGCCTACATATATATATAAATATATATACCTATACTAATTTTATAGGTATTTGTTGTTTTTCCTTTTCCCAGGAGCACAAAATTAACAGTGCACTGACTCCCTCAGTTAGTATTGCCACTTAGAATCTTTGAAAAGCCTTATTCCTGATTGTATCAAAAACAATTCAGCAATGATTTAGTTAATTAAATGTAAGAAAGGTTCCTAAAAAGCACAATGAGGTCTATACTTTATAAAAGGATTTGTGGGAACTGCGGAACAATTATCATTCACTAAAACATTTGCTTTGCCAGCTGCATACATGTATTCTATCTCTGTGAAGACCCTAATCCATAAAGCAAAAACAATCTTTCCAGGAAGGCCAATATTTTGAGGGTTTCATCGTAACAAAGACAAGCAAGAAATCAAGAACTAATCCCTTATAGCAAGAGTTTTTAACAATAGACACTCTCTTCTGAATAAGAAATGTTTCTAAATTATTTCAGACATTCAATATTTTTTCTTTTTTGCTTTGGTGTTTTTTTTTTTTTTAATATTTTGGTCATATTTTATCCTAAACATTTGCTGCTTAATTTTCTAATACTTATAAAACAGTAGAAAAGTGGCAATAGAGTAATCATTTTACATTAAGGAACAGCAGAGGAGTAATGAAGTGGAATCACAGTGTTCAAGTTCTTCATTTACAAAACACTCTTTTATCCCAAACACCTGCATCTTTCCCCAGGCTGAGGGAGCATTTTGACTTAAAACAGAATGTTTAGCTCTAGTGCATTATCGCTTCAGATCACCTACAGCCAACTGATTCTGGGTGTCAATTAATGTTATTACCACCTAATCAAATGCTACTTAATGTAAACTGTGGGCTACACTCTCAGCTTTGCATGCAGCTTGGGATTCACAGCTGTAGAAAAGAAGCTCTTTGCAAAGGGCAGTTTTTGGAAACCTCAAACATTAGAAAAGTTTCTACACAAGATAAAGATTTTAAAGGAATCATATGTATTTCAGGAGGAAAAATTTAGTCTTATTACTTTCAATTTATTATTTGCAAAGGTGACATTGTCAAGAGTAACACAAGTTCAAAGGTTTCACAAGCATAAACGTTTTATTTTTAAGTGAAGTACTCCTTGCTCTGTAAAAATAGTCCCTAAATTGGAGTTAACAAGGCGGACAAGATGATTTCCAGAGACCTTCCAACCCTGGCCATTCTATGATTCTGCAATATGTAGGGTTAGGTGGTTATGATACACAACCAGTGATGATACAGAACCATGCACTTTCTCACAATTACATGATGGTAGCTTACGTATTGAACTCAACGTATCTCCCTTTAAATCTTCATTCTCTTGGAAAAACACTATAATCAGCAGTTTGTAATCTAAAGTGACATCTTCTGAATTCTTCCTATATTCATTGAAAATATTAATGAAATACTAATAAGCGAATGCTAATACAAGCACAGAAAGGTTACTGTTTTCTACAATTATAACCTCACATGAAACACCAAAACATGGTGTTACACACTACAGCATGGTTTGGAACTCAGAGAATGCAAAACTTTCTGACAAAGATTGATGCCTTACTCTTTGTCCTGCAAGAGGAAGCATGAAGCTATCATAAAGCATTAAGTTCAAACTTATGCTTCTGTTAATTTAGTAGAAATGTTCACATACTCGTTTTGAATCCAGATTAAATTTGCTTTCAATAACAGACTGTTTCACCTACCAAGCAGTCACCGTCTCAGTGCAGAGCAGACATTGACAGTGCCAGCAACCACTGTCCTATCAACCCATCATCCTATCAACCCTCTTTGGTCAGATTTTTTGGTTCAGCACAACAGTGTGCTTCTCCTCTTGTGCTGCAATATCAGAACATATTGCAAATGAAAGAACCCGAATGCAGATGCAGCTCTTTCAACACCTTCCCAGCCCTCCCTGGACATTGAATGGGAGCTGATTGCAGTAGCTGGACTGGTATGGTCTGTTGGGTAAGTTATAATCCTGTCACACAATATGTGATCACTAGCTGATAAATTATTTGAAATCTTGCCAAAACACACTTGAGAAGTAAGTTATCTTACAAATGATTTCTGAAGAATTTATTTTCTATTATAATTAAAAGCCCACTTTATATACAGTAGGCATCTTATTTCCTTAATTATTTTCAAACAGTTCCTGAATGGTTTATGCATTCATCCTCAAACACATCAGCCTGTTATTCCCCTCTGGAATATAACATATGCTGAAAATTAATTATTTGAATATCTAAATGACAAATATTCTTTTCCAATATCTGTTTGCTGACCGAAGTTTCCATTATGAATTAAGCATGAATAGAAAAGATGTCTATTATAGGAAGAAAAGAGCAACGACATAACACAGTCTAGTTTCTATGAAATGTGTCATTGCTCAGGTACAAAAACCCTTCAGGCCATACATGTTTAATAGCAGCTGATTTCCACTTGAGATTATTGCCCAGGGTTCTTCAGCTGGAGGAGCATGTCCATCACGGAACCTTATTAGAACTCCACACAGGATCTTTTCTCCAAGGACTGCTTGATAAAGTTTGTCATGCCCAGCTCTTAACTGCTACCACTCTCCAGGTCTCTGTGGTCTTCTATGCTCACCTTTGAGATGCACATGCACATGGAACAATTTCTCTCAGCGCTGATCACACAACAACCTGTGTTTTAATGCTATCATCCTTATTCTTCTGTGTTTTTTTTGGTTTTTTTTTGTTTTTTTGTTTTTTTTCCGGGAAATAATAAATAAGACACTACCTTCTACATTTAACTAACATCATCATTATTCTGTTTTGAAGAAATTCCAAAAAGCTGTACATTTAATGGTATTCAGTCTCAGAATATCATCTTCCTACAGCCTTGAATGTGGAAAAAAAACATTTTGAGCTTGAAGTTTTAATTGCCAGGGTGTTTCTTACTATCTTGCATACAACAATAAACAAATAGGAAAATAGATTTTTATTACATAGTATCTTCAATTTTTGACAAATCTAATCTTCGTTGGTAAATCATCATGCATGTATCAGGAATCCTAAGACATACTTGGATCATTTTTGTTGTCCTTCTCTGGATGCGCTCCAACAGGTCTATGTCACTCCTGTACTAAGGACTCCACATCTTGACACAGTACTTCAGATGAGGCCTCACCAGCACAGAGTAGAGGGGCAGGATCACCTCCTTCACCCTGCAGGTCACACTTTTTTTGATTTAGCCCAGGATATGGTTGGCTTACTGGGCTGCAAAGGCATATTGCGGGCTTGCATCCCATTTACAAAAAATACAGGCATTTCCTGGAAAAGAGTCCAACAGAGGGACACAAAGATGATAAAGGGCGTGGAACACCTCCCTTATGAGGAAAGGCTGAGAGACCTGAGTCTGTTCAGCCTTGAAAAAAGAAGACTCAGGGGGGATCTGATCCACATCCATAAATATCAAAGGTACAGGAGGCAAAGGGACGAGGCCAGACTCTTCTGAGCAGTGTGTGGTGATAGGATGAGAAGAAATGGCCACAAACTGAAGCAGAGGAAGTTCTGCACAAATGTGTGTGGGAACTCCTTCCCAGTGCAGTGACAGAGCAGTGGCACAGCTGCACAGAGAGGTGGTGGAGTCTCCTTCTCTGGAGACGTTCCAGACCCGCCTGGACGCCTACCTGTGCAACCTGGGCTAGGGAGCTGCTTTGGCAGGGAGGTTGGACTTGATCTCTGGAGGTCCTTTTCAACCCCTACAATTCTGTGATTTACCATCTATCAGTACCCCCAAGTGCTTTTTGGCAGGGCTGTACTTCATCCATCCAACCCCCAGCTTGTTCTGATAGCAGGGGTTGCCATGACCCAGGTGCAAGACTTTGCACTTGGATTTGTTGAACCTCATGAGGTTCACCCAGACCAACAGCTTGGGCTGGTCTAGGTCTCTCTGGATGGCATCCTGTCCCTGAGGCATGTTGATCACACCACTCAGTTCAGCAAATCTGTAAACTTGCTAAGGGCTTCCAGTTTCACTGCCTGAAATCAGTGTCTTTATTCTAACCTTCAAAGAGGATAACAGATAAGTCATTGTCATATTAATAATTTCTTTCCAACCAGAAACCACCAATGTAACTTGCCATGCATTAAAACTCACTGTAAAAGGATGTTGCTATAATGAAGATTTGTGAAATGTGAAGGTAAAATGTTTGAAGTGAAGAGGGGGAATCTGTAGAACCAACTCCTAGAAACAGATCAGAAAAAATGTGAAGAACAAACGTTTCTGAACATGGCTCTATATCCAAGGACTTTTTGTCTCAAGCCAGCTTCTTCTAAACCATTTTCAAATTACGTGTGAGGTATCTATATAAAAGATTTGACCTAGAAAGACAGAACCAGATAGTCAGACTGAGTAAGAAAAAACGTGAAAGTAAAAAAATAGTTTTCTATATGGCCAGTATTTCAAATAAATAGTAAGTTGGTAATGTAAACCATAAATTTCCAGTATTGTGAACCATTTTTTTAAGACTCAAGTTACAGCCTATTGAGGAAGCTATTGGCTTGCTGTAATTATACCTTTAATCCTAAACAACTCCCTTTTAAAGTAATAAGACAAGTCCATAAAAAAATAAAAATCCTATTTTGATGTAATAGAATTTTGGTGGCAACATTTTTAAGAGAATGCTCAAAAGCAAATAAAATCACTTGGAAACTGGATTTATTTTAATGAGCTTCCAGAAATATTTATGACATAGCTACCCAGTGACCACAGGTGGATATCCCTGCTGGGGAACACTCAGCTGCTCCTGAATAAAACAGGAGAGAGCAAACAAACAGAAGAAACCAAATAAAAAAAAAAGAAGATATTTATGTCATGGCACATTTAGTGAACACCTGCACTTCACAAGCCTGGGTAACTATTTACCACCTTCTTCCCTTCAGATAAATATCTACTAAGAAATTACTTCTCTTTCTCTATCGCTGACAAGTTGAATGAAACCCCTGAGGAGAGCTTGGAAGCAAGCTACGCATAGGTTAATTTTCCTTTTTTGTATGCCAGGAAAATAATCATCATGGGAAGACCTAATTAAAAAGGACTCAACCCTTTGTGCATGGTCATGCTGCTTGCCTCCTAACAGAATGACTATTGATCTGGACATAGAGAATGCAGAGTTAAACAGAGCTTCTAACTTCAGTGCTCCAGCAGCTGGAGATCAGGAGCACCCTAGCAATTATCCATCAGGGATTCAGCTGTATTAACTTCAAGCTGACCACAGTGAGAGAAAGCACAAGGTATTCTTACCCACTGTGGAAAAGTCTCAACATCATTTGATTCACTGCCAATTTAGGAACATGTCCCATTTGTCCAGATATGTCTTTCCTTCTCTCTTCATTTGTGATTAAGAATTATTCATGGGTATGCTGAACTTGTGCAAAACGTTTATAAGCCTAAAGCAAGTTATCAAAAGAGGCAAGTAGCCTGCAGTCAGTCCTTTGCACTTGGCAACGTGCATGCAAGTGGCGCTTGCAGTTCACGTGCCACAGCTAAAATGAACCCTGATGCACAGACAATCCACTGGTAAGAGTGCTCAAAAGCTAGTTCTGCAGAAGGTATAGTTGGGCAGCAAAATACATTGTACATTATGGATACTGTACCTAAAAGAATCCTGCCTTAAAGTGTGGAAAACTTCCATTCTCCATTGCATATTGCAAACCAATCATCAGCAATTCAGGGAAGTCGCACTGGGAGTTCCTCTGGAGGTTCCTGTTCAATGAAGATAATTGAAATTAAGCATCAGTTTGGAAAAGCCATGGCATGACAGACCTTTTTAGATGTGTTTTAAATTAAGACACTTGTATTCAGGCACTTAAATGTGCATGTTTGATCTCAGACTGACTCCTGTCCTGAACTTCTTCTGTAGCCTAGGAAAATTCTGTCCTCACAGGCTGAGAATAAGATACACCAGGAATAATGTTGTGTATGATCTGCAATCAGAAGTGAGTGTAGTAATAATTAAGATCTTCCTCTGGTATCAAACTCCTAATACTTATGGTTTTCCTTTAAACTGTCACTATTTATTTCTGGCAATATTAATGCTTTTTCCTTCATTCTGTTTTTAGTCACCTCTTCTTCACTTTCTGCTTCACTGAAAATGATATAATTTTCCTTTATCTTCTCTTCTACATTCATAGCCTCAAATAACTCGTTTTATATGTGGTTACACAACCTCTTGCTACACTGTCCTGGATGTGAAGGAAACAGACTTTGTATTCTTCATTTTGAATGCTAAGCAAGGAGAAAAAGGCTCCAAATTTGATGTGAAAAATATTCTTTATTCAGATTCTGAATTCTAAGTACTGAACATGACTTTTTTGCATTCACAGCTTTTGGCTACATAGGGCTGGGAGTCAGAGAACAGTGCTAAGAGAAAATAGCAGTACTAGTATTATCACATTAATGTCAAAACAAATGTTCCATGCTCTGATGGCAAGAAAGTCAGTCCATCACCAAGGGTCAATTGGTTTTGCTAAAGGTGGCTTAGTTGTCATTAAAACAAATACACTGTTGTGACAAAAGCATCATAGGAATTATGCTCTGTGCCCCTTACAAAAGGAGCCTTGACATCCTACAACAAAACTGGACCTTTAGCACAAAAGGCCAGAAGCTTCAAATACTTGTGTATGACAGAAGAGAACAGGAGAGGTCAAAGTGCACCTCCTGGTGTCTTATGTCCTCATAATAGCAGCTAGTGAAGAAATGGATTATCCTAGGAAATGGACCATATACTACAAAGGCAAAAAAAGGGCTCTCAATGTTTTTTGCCAGCCTGACCAAGGGAAACCCTGACCCCAAGTCCTGAGTGAGCAGCTGCTGTCTCCTGTGCCCAGCCCAACATCCCGGTTGTGCTGGTGGCCAAACGCCAGCACTGCTGGGAAGTGCATTCAGGAGTGTGAGATTCTGTCTCATTTGGGAAGCACAAATTTACAAATTCTTAGCAAACACACTGCACGATGTTTATCTTACAGTATACCAAGAGATACCAGCTGTGCTATAGTCTTCATAAACAAAACAATATATTGCCTCAAACAGAAAATAAGACAGTAATTCAATAGAGAAATTTATAGACAACATACTAGCACTTCAATTCATTTTAAAGACTGCACTTAGAGTCCCCTTGGGTTAAAGCTTTTCTAACACGTTGGGGAGAATCAAGGAAACAAAATCTCTATTTTTGCATAGGCTGTTTTATGTTCAATACTTCAATATTTATGTGTGACATTATTTACCCTACACAAAAATATAGGCTTTGTGGCTTTCATTTATTCAACATTTCAGAACTGCCAATACCCATGAGTATATTACACCCACAGGTTTATTCCTCTGACAATCCTTACCTCTAGAAAATGAAATTTTTTACATTTTAAATTAAAGCTAGCTCTAATTTGCAATTGTAATGTACAGTAAGAGATTATTATACAGTATGTGTGCCAAAGGAGCTGCCTTATGCTGGTAAGGTGCACTATAGCAAGGGCTGCTGTGAATGAATGTGACACATGAGAACAGGGAAAAAATAAATCCAGTAACTGAGGTTACAACTCTAAGAACTCTGCGCTGCTGAAGTAGTTTCTGATGTGGCTGATAATCTGTTGGAACCCACTAACCTCTCCAGCCCAGAAAGGAAACCTTACACACTGCTTGCCTGCAAAACAAACATTGCTTTTGCAACTATGCAGGAAAAGTCACGTCCACAGAATATCCTCTCCCCTTTTTTTTTTTTTTTTCTTGCCTTGACTTGCTTTTGTTGTAGGCTGTCTAGGAATCTTTGGGGTTTTTCTGAGTAACAGAAAATCTTCAGTGCATCAGTTACAAATGTGCACCTTCCTACAGAGCCTAAATCCATTCTGTGTTGGTGAAGGAGCCACTCTGAAACAGTCTTCCCAGATCCATATCACATGGTGGCCTGCCACACTGCCTTTGTTTAATTCTTTTCCCTCACTAAGGAAAATCTTCCTCTTCCTTTAGAGCCAGAAGTGGGGGAGGCAGCTACAGCCTGGTTGTACCATCTTCAGGACACACTTCTGTACTGAGTGGTGAAAAAAGGAAAGATTCGCTCTGGGTGATGCTTCACTATCTCACATAGAGCTGACTGATAAGTATTAAACTAAAATACTTGCTCCTTGCATCCCATAGATCACTTCTATACAGCCCAATACAGAACGCAGGTTAATAAATCCTGTGATCTCTACCATGTATCACGATGCAGTTTGTTGCCCGTAAGGCAGCAGGAATATCAGGAAGCTCCCTGACAGCTTTAGGTGCCCTGCAGATGGGGACTGCACATCCCTCATGAACAACACCCAGGAACCCATAGTGCCTGTGTTCTGAGGGAAGCCAGATGCTCACCAGAGCACTTCCAGGGGCTGAAAAGGATGCCAAGTGCCCTCTTACTCTGGGCATCATCTGGTCTCGCAATAAAAGAGTGCCTAAAAAACAGTGTGTGAAAACAGATCCCTTTGGCATCCTACATTTTTTTGACAGCCAGTGACTGTGCTTGTGAATTACTCTCCCTGATGTGGTCTATCAAGTGCTTCCTGCTTAAAACCAATAAGCTGTGAGAGTGTTATTTGTTCCCCCACCTCCCACTTTTTTAATTTTCACTGCAAACACAGCTTATTTACACTCTGTCTCTTTTAAAAATCAAGTGTCAACCGAGTGCTAAACTGCTGCTATTTGCCAATGTTTCATTAACACCTTATTAGCTTCCAACAGCTGAAGGTGACTGGACCCTCACCTCTGTTTATTTCCTCAAAGTAACAGTTAACTGAAGCATCAGGATAGAGGCACCCCTATAAATATGACTGAAAACAAATATGCACACGGAATATAATCACGCACAATTTCAGCCAGATCTGCTAACAGACACGTCTAGTTAATTTTATGCACAGTCACATTCTATGAAGTTTAGAGCTCAGACTCTCATTAGAGATGACAATAAAGATCTCTGCACGTTTTCTTTTTTCCTTTGTTCGTATCAGGCTCTGGCTACAACAGGAATAAAAAACCCGTGCAAAATTATGCCTCTCATAGATTGTTATTTCAGTCTAAATGCCAGGTAGGAAAGTGTGATCTTCTTGTCATGCAAATCAGTACAGCTCCACTGGTTCATGTAACACTGTAGTGGTTTTCACTGATAGAACCGTAAAAATCAGAGACAAGAAATCAGAAAGAAGGAAAAAAATGCAACTCTCCAGAAATGGGACTCCAAAGAAGGGAGACTGGAAACAGCCCCCTTCAGAGGGACCCTGGTGGGTTAAAACCTTTCTTCAGGTTTCCCCTATTGCTCGCTCCTTAATCTCTCTTCCTCTTCCCTTTCTCACTCTCTCTTTTTCTTTCTTTGTGCTCATCTAATTTGAAAAGAAAGGGACAGGACAATGTAGATATCTCCTGCTATTCATTTTATGAAAAACCTTTCCTGCTGTTCTCCCACACTCCCAGCCCAACATTCTGAACACATGGAAAAAGGAGCCAACTTGTTGGAAGGCCATTTATGGAGGTTTCTGTTCCCCTGCTCCAAAGGGCATTGTCATTTGAGTTGCAGTCAGGTTTTGCCAGTGCTGAAGGAGCTGGAGCTTGTGCTGTTCTCCAGTTCATGCTTCTGCTTTTGATGGTCCATTCATTCCATACAGCTGCATTGCATATATATTAACTAACACCGAGCCTGGCTATCAGAGGGGTAATTACCTATTTTCATCATCCAAAAAGAAGAATTCAGTTTCCAACGATTAGGAAAGTAGGGGATCTCTTCAATTATAAGAAGTGTTCATAAAGAACTCAAACCAATATTTTCTGGGTTTTGTAATCATTCTCATATCAGCTACAAATTTTTCATAATGTTTTTCAGAGACATAATGAAAAACGTCTTTCTATTCTGAAATATTTTCATTAAATAAAGGATGATAAAACACAAAGTGACGATGTAGATAGTAAAATGAAATGAATTGGCAGGTATTTGGGAATACAAATAGTCATATAGGTGATCAAAAACATGAATAATGTAAACGTAACAAAATCAGTGTACTCCAGTTTTTGCAAGGCTTGGACTTTGCATTATCCTTCTCATCTGAAAATATTGTGTTAATCCAGACATTTAAAAATAATTATTAACTCATAACCTGAACATTCATGTAGTTTATCTGAAATAATCAGCATTTTTTGCATCTGCCCAGGAACATTCCCAGGATTTACTACCAGTTAGAGGATAAATTTCAGTTGTAATTCTTTTGATATGACTTCTGTTTATTCTCCTCGTTATACAAAGTTCAAAGATTTAAAAAAGGCTACATGGTGATATATTTTACTTGAGGAATGAAATAAAGGCTTTGCTCTCTGTTCTATCTCTGCAAGCGTATTGGACCAGATTTTGGCCTCATTAGCACCAATATAAATCTGGAAGAGTTCCACTAGTCTGTAATGTTACTTCCAATACATGCTGATTTAACTGAGATCACAAGCTGGTCCATTGACCTAAGTGGTGTCTGTGGGGATGTACTGAGAAGAAAATTTGATCTACTAAATTCAAATCCTTGAGGTGTTGTTTGAGCAGCCAAGTTATTTAGAAAGAAAACACTGAACTTGAATGTTGACCCTCCATCCCAGCTGGATCTCCATGTAAACTGTGCTCCTGCTGTAGCCTTTTAAATAGATTGGCAATTTACATTCTAAATAGATCAGCAATTCAAATTAGTGAAATGCCAGAATGTAGGTAGTGTGTGTATGGGTTAGGGCTGGACATGACACCTATCACTACCTGAAATTTCATCAGCATTTAATAGTGCAAGACTATTCATATTTTCTGAGAACTGTATGAGCTGTAAGGCTTCAATTACTTTATGTCTGTACAAATCCTGATGGTGGAAGTGGCTGCTATGTAGGAGAAAATCAGAAGAGGCTCAGAGTGTTCAAACCTCCAGTTCAACTTCGGGCATTTGATTTAGATGTTACAGCATCTAAGAAGCAGCAGCCCTCCACTTGCTACTCTCAACATGTTGCTCAGGCCCAGCAGCAGGAGAGTTGGCTTAAGTAGAATTTTATTTTATTTTATTTGGTTACATTTCGGTTAGATGTGAGGAAGAAATTCCTTACCCAAGGGTGGTGAGGTGCTGGCACAGGCTGCCCAGAGAGACTGTGGGTGCCCCAGCCCTGCAGGCATTCAAAGACAGGTTGGATGGGGCCCTAGGTAGCCTGAGCTGGTGGTGGCAACCCTTCCCACAGCAGAGGGTTGGAACTGGATGATCTTTAAGGTCCCCTTCAACTTATGCCATTCTATGACTATGAAATAAATTTCTATGCCCTGTTCTTTCCTCTATCACCTGTTGCCTCACTGGAGTGACGGAGTGTAACCTGAAGTGGTGTCAATGGGAGAAGTGGGTAGGACAGGGAGAGGAAAGTTGTGTGAGGTGAAGATGGGGAAGGGGAAGAGGAGGGGAAAGGGAAGGAGAGGGAGGGGGAGGGAAGGAAAGGGGAAAGGGGAAAGGGGAAAGGGGAAAGGGGAAAGGGGAAAGGGAAAAGGGGAAAGGGAAAAGAAAGGGGGAAGGGGAAAAAAGGGGGAAGGGGAAAAAAGGGGGAAGGGGAAAAAAGGGGGAAGGGGAAAAAAGGGGGAAGGGGAAAAAAGGGGAAGGGGAAAAAAGGGGGAAGGGGAAAAAAGGGGGAAGGGGAAAGGGGAAAGGGGAAAGGGGAAAGGGGAAAGGGGAAAGGGGAAAGGGGAAAGGGGAAAGGGGAAAGGGGAAAGGGGAAAGGGGAAAGGGGAAAGGGGAAAGGGGAAAGGGGAAAGGGGAAAGGGGAAAGGGGAAAGGGGAAAGGGGAAAGGGGAAAGGGGAAAGGGGAAAGGGGAAAGGGGAAAGGGGAAAGGGGAAAGGGGAAAGGGGAAAGGAAAGGAAAGGAAAGGAAAGGAAAGGAAAGGAAAGGAAAGGAAAGGAAAGGAAAGGAAAGGAAAGGAAAGGAAAGGAAAGGAAAGGAAAGGAAAGGAAAGGAAAGGAAAGGAAAGGAAAGGAAAGGAAAGGAAAGGAAAAAGGAGAAAGGAAGGAAAAAGGAGAAAGGAAGGAAAAAGGAGAAAGGAAGGAAAAAGGGAAAAGGAAAAAGCGGTCTTACCTAAGTATTTAAATGTTTGGGATTTTTTTTTGTTCTACAATATCTGAATCAGTAATTGAATATTTAAAGTAAATTAAATTCCCCAAGTCATTTCTGTTTCCCCTGTAGCAATAATTGGTAACTTCCTCATTTTTATTTTGGCCCAGGAGTTCTCTCACTCCCACCATTATTTTCTCTCCCAGCCCATGGGAGAAGCAGGAGGAGAGAGCAGCTGGGCGAGTGCTTGGCTGCAGGCCAGGGCCAGCCCCCTATGGGGCCACTGCAAAGAGCAGAGAGAGGCACTAAAGCAGACCCTGAACAGGAGAGAGATGGATGCACCTGTGCCATCAGGAGCACAGATTGAAGGATCACATCCATACTTCCAGCCTTCTCTGAAGCTTTAGAACAGGCTGTATTTTCAAGCATCTCTATGAAGTCACTGCTTTAAAGGTAATCTAGCAGTTATATACAAAGTTTTTTTTTTTTTTTTGTATAAAAAAGGCATAATTGAGATTACTTAAATGAATCAAGACAAGGATCTTCATCCTGATGGCAAACACCACACTGCAGCTTTCTGAAACTCTCCAATACAACTCAACCCACTTCTCACCTAAAATCTTGCCTCACCCACAGCATCTGCTGGACAGAACTGTGCTCTTCTCAGGCCTCAACCAGACCTCGTCTGGCCATAACTGACAAGGAATCAGTCCAGACAGCTGTGGGAGGGACTATCACGTTCTGGTCTGGTGAGTGTAACTAGAACAGGCATGGCCTGTGCATCCCCTTCAGAAAGCAGGATAACCTGAAGGGAGCCCACACAGGCTCATGGTTCCTCACGCTTCAGCTGCCTCTTGGCTGCTGTGCCCAAACACAAGATGATGCTTTGTGCTCTGATTCCTGCTCTTCTAGCTGTATGAACCTTTCAGAGCAGGAACTGTTTGCACCAGGGGGTCTCTAGGATGAATAAAAGTGCCCCTAGGATTAAGCAGTGATCAACTGTAGGGTTCTAAATCATATTCTTGGACTTCAGCACAAAGTAGGTGGTCTGAATCTCCCCAAAGATAAATTATTGGCTGCGAGAGCAAAGCATTAACAGAGGAAAATGTAAAGGCTCATGTAAAACTGTAGGATTGTGTGGCATTTTCTTCTTTAGGCTCTGGTGTAAGTCAGTCTGTCACACACTCATCAGGAAACATCAGACAGATGTCTGTCCTTTCATCCTCCTTTGGAACCAGAAACACAACAAAAATGTCACTTGTTAATGTATGCCTTAAAATATGCTCATTACAATGGGTTTGTGGGGTCATTCAGGTGCTAGAAGCACCCGTTCCTGGACTGGTTGCAGGGAGGTACCAGACCAACACTACCAGCAAGATTTTAATGAGAGCTTTTGTTTGTTTGCTTCTTTTTGCCTCTCCATTCAGGCATTCAACTAATGCCACAGGGTGCTGATATGACTTTGAGATACATAATTTCCACCTCTGACCTTCAGAGCTGATCTTGCTTCAAAAGGCTTTTGAGCAATAAAGCACTGCTGCAGTTCCCCTGCATGGGATCATTTCCCTGTCAAGCAGCAGCGAAGCTTCAGCGCTTATGTTCATCTACAAGCATACATCAGTCGTTTCACACACATAAACAGCCTTTAATTGCTGCTGCCAATTAAAAACATGTAACACAGGCATGCACACTTCGTCCCCCGGTGCTGGGCTCGGCCTCCCATTCAGCTGCAGTGTGAAGGAATACCACTTTATTTATCATCCTGACGCACAGCGAACGGCAGTGTCATGCAGTTCAGTCCATGTGCAAAAAGGCATCCGTGCTGATCGCAGCACAATGACTCTTCATCTCCCCAGCCCTGATATTGGTTCACCTCACGCCAGGAGGAAGAATAGGGGGCAGTTGTTCTGCATAAACAGGAACAGCCGTGGGAGATGCCCTCGGGAGGAGCTCTGTCACCGCGGGCCTTCCCCTGCTGACAGCACACAGCCTGTCGCTCCCTGCAAGGGCAATGGCAGTGGTGCAGGCTGCTCAGGTGTGACTGATGGGGGCTGGCGGTCCCGACCTGTCACCTCGTCGTACTGGTGAGGGTGAGTTGCCCCTCGGGAGACAGATTGACACAGCGCAGCCCACCCATCCCCTGCAGTGAGGCTGTAATAAGCTGCTGCACCGCTCCTCGCAGGTGGCAGCTTGCTCTGCAGGCTGCGGAAGGGCAGGCAAAGGGCTGGAAGCACTGTTTTTGCTGGCAAGGGCAGTGACATGTCTCTCAGAAGTACCTGGAGAGTCCAGAAGAGAGCTAGCTGCTGTGGAGAGATGGTTCAGCCCGGGGTTAGGACAGATTCAGCCACAGCTGCTGGGAAGTCAGTGGGAGAACTCAAGGGATGCTGGCAGGGCTCCACGGCCATGCATGTGCGATGCTGAACACGTGCAGAGGCCTTCAGTGTCTGCTGTGAGCCCGAGGGATGACAGAGGTGACACAACCGCTCACTCCTGCCCAGGGTAGTCCCCTGTGTGTGCACGTGGCCACACTGGTGTGAATTCCTCACCCCACAGGAGCCAGCTTGAACACTATCTGAGTATTGCTCTGGTCTTGCAGCAACCTAAATGAAAGTGTCCAGGCAGAATAACAACTCAGCCTAAGAATCAGGGATTTTTTTTTTCTATTTTGTGTTTGCTAGCAGGAGACTTAAGGCATTCTTATCAACATTGCTGCCTTCCAGCAGCCCCCTTGCCTCCTGCTGCCCCCTGTCCTCAGCCACCGCTCCGCACAGTGCTGGGGCTGTCAACAGGACATACCCGTGGGGGCCATTCAAACCCCACTGATGTCAGTGGAAACACTCCCACTTCAGTGGGAGACCCTGCCCGAAGCAGAGCCATCTTCCTTTCCAAACTTTCCCCTAACAGCTCATAGCCAAGCACTATGCTTGATGACTTTGGAGAAGAATGCCCACTGCTGCACCGCTTCGAGCAGGGCACGGATGCCACTGCTGGATCTCTCCTTTCATCTGATGCCTCTGATAAGAGTGCATCTCACAGTTTTCCTTTAGCCTCCAAATCAAAGGCAGCGACTGCAGCTGCACAGCCCAGCGGCCTGTTCAGTTTCTGTGGGCCAACACCCACCAGCTGTAGAGGCTGCTGTGCTTTTTGCTGGATGGGAATTTTTAATTCCAATAGACAATGTGTACAAATATTTCCCATATCAAAATTGTTCCATATCTTCCGAAGTTAATTAAATGCTAATTTTCTAATGAGGTGGCAACAATGGCCACAACCTGTTATCTGCATGCTAGCTAGTGTCCGTAACCAGCGGGTGAGCACAAAAACCTTGTGCTCTTATTAAACTTAATTCCTATATTAATTAATTACTTTCACAGCTGTATTATTCTTAAGCCGGTCAGAAATGTGGATAGAAATTAAATGTAAAAAACATTTCCATTATGTGGAAATTCGAAGTTCCCTTGTGGGATTTATTATTTCACAGTGTTGTTAGAGAAATTCCTCATATGTTTTCATGCCCACTGCTTGTCATTGTATCACAGAATCAGAGCATCACAGGTTGCACAGTTAGATGTCCTGATGGTCTTGACTATCTCCAGAGGAGAATCCTCAACCTCTATGGGCAAATTTATTCCAGCACTCTGTCACCCTTACTGTAAAGAAGTTCTTCTGCATGTTTTTATGGAACCTCACGTGTTCAAGTTTTAGACCATTACTCCTTGTCCTATCACTACACATCACTGAGAAAAGCCCAGCCTATCCCTTTGCCTCACACCTCCCATCAGAGATTTATAAACATTTATGAGATCCCATCTCAGTCTTTTTTTCCCCAGGCTGAACAGTCTCATGTCTCTCACCTCTTCTTCATATGGGAGATGCTTCAGGTCCTTTATTGTCTTTGTGGCCCTTCTCTGGACTACTTCTAAGGAGATTCCTGTCTTTTTTGAACTGAGGTACCCAGAACTAGACATGGTGTTCTAACTGTGGCTTCAGCAGGGCAGAGTAGAAGGGGAGAATCCCTTCCCTATAGCAAGAAATGGTGGAGAAAAACTCAGGATAAAAGTGCTATTCAATATACCTTGAAAAGAAATGAATGTAAATGTTTCCTGAGTTGTGAAATAAGGATGAAAAAGCCACTTGGATTCAGACTAAAGACTGACCATATAGCTGTCGCTTCTTCACTCAGAAGAGGACTTAGGCACTCAAAATATGGTAAGGGATGGAATTCATGTGCCTACATTTAACCCAGAGATTCTGTTGTCTAATTCAGGAGGTTTCTGCATCTCTACCACTTCAGCTGCCAACACAGAAAATTTCCAGACATCTCAAATCCTGCTGATATCTAAGAGCTCTTCTGTCTTAAAAAGCTCAAATTGCTCAACATTCAGTTCATGCACCAGCTTAGTTTGGATCCAGAATAAATGTTCCACTGCTTAACCCCACAGGGCTGGTTTGAGATCTCTTAAAATTTAGATAGTGGGGAAAAAGATATGATAGCATAAAAATTCAAATGCCATGGTGGGCAAGGGGAGGGCATTTGAGTTTAGACAGTCTTCCACATCTCCACGTGCTTGACTGATGTGAGGCTCCATGCTCTGTCTTGTACACCTGACATTCCCCATGCGGTGTTCATAGAGTGTGAATCAGGGATGAAAGAGCCAGGAAACTGCATAGTTACAATGCCAGATTGTGGGAATAGATGAAACCTTTCTTAAAATCTGGGTTTTGTATTTGGGGGCTTCTAGATGTTTTTCTGCCATGAGCCAATATGGTTCAAAGGTGCAAAGGACACATTTTCCCCTGTTGTTGGGGAACAGGTTACGTTGATAAAGATTGCTCTGGATTTTCTTAGGAATAAATAGTACATATCACGTTTAGATAAAAAGGCAGCAGATTTCCACATAGAGCATGCTGCAGCATTTTATTTAATTCTATGAGTCGATGAGCAACACGTGCAGTGCACTTGTAAGCCATTTCTCTGAGTGCTTCACACAGCATAAGAATGTCCGAAAACTGAATGAAAAAGCCTGCCAGGAAAATGAAGCCATAACGTGAAATTCATATTCAGAAGTGTTTAAAACCATTTGTTTGTTGAGTTCAGACAAGTACCTCCAAACTGTTTTCATTACATTTAGTGCTAGGTGAGCCAAGATAAAAAATAGAATGCTGATAATGAACTAGGTGTCCATTCACATTAAGCATTCGGTAGACAAACACCTTTCCTGTATTCTTCAACAGGCTTCTGTTCCAAATGTGGGTAAATAAATCCTTATTATCCACTCCTAGTATTAGATGGTGATGATGATGATAATAATAATTGCAGAGTATTCACATTTATGTAGAATATTTCTTCACAAATAATTTGACAAATGATGTACCCAGTTACTGAAATGCAGTCACCTCTGGAACAAATCATAACATCTGCTTAAACCAAGATAATATCAGCACCATGAGATAGATTAGGATCAGGAGAAGGGGAAAACACTGTAACTAAGTAATAACAAAAGGAAAATTATTTGAGTTGAGGTTTATGGGAAAACAACATCTTAAAAAACCTAGCTTTGTTGAGAATTTCTACAAGTTGTTTAATAATCATTGGGTTTCTGAGATTTGCCTCACCCTAAAGCTAAAACCTGAATTTGTACAGATATTCTGATAACTAACTTGAGGAGGAATGGAGGAAGGAGAACCTTGCCAGTGATGGGCCCAGTGCTGCAGCTTCCCAATGGCTGTGAAATAGGGTCTCACCAATACTTGGGATGGAGCGTGCTGGCACTACACCATCAGAGAAGTGTACTGCTGCTTAAGATGCCTATTTCATCCCAACTTGTCACGTTTATTTTAATGAATTCAGTAGAATTCAGAATCAGGGATTTAATTAAAATATTTTGAAGTATTTTAATTATTAAAACATTTTAAGTCTTTTAATTATTAATGATTTAATCATTAGAAATAAGTATTTTAGGTTGTGACTGAGGAATGTATACAACTGTTCAATTATTTTTTGGAGAGGAGAGTCTAGAGTTTTTTCCTCCCCTCTTTAGTTTCAATTCAGAACTATATTGGGAAGTTGCAGCTCTCCCCTGATGGCATTCTACAAAACATAGCAAATGCAAACCACTTGTTCAGTGCAAAAAACACACGTGTGTGAGGCAGAAAACGGTTCTTCTTCCCCAGGGGAAAAGTATTTGGCTTCTGATTTATCCAAAAAGCCCTTATTGGCCTACTCTGGTCTAAAAGTAAGCATTTACTCGTTCATATAGTGATAGAATGGCTTGGGTTGAAAAAGACCTCAACAATCATCCAGTTTCAACCCCCCTGCTGTAAGCAGGGTTGCCAACCACTAGACCAGGATGCCCAGAGCCACAACCAGCCTTGCCTTGAATGCCTCCAAGGATGGGGCATCCACAAAACACATACACACAGAATAGTAGAGGTTGGAAGGGACCTCTAGAGATCATGGAGTCCAACCCCCTGCCAAAGCAGCTCCCTAGCCCAGGTTGCACAGGTAGGCGTCCAGGCGGGTCTGGAATGTCTCCAGAGAAGGAGATTCCACCACTGCTCTGGGCATCACCACCCTCTGAGTAGAAAACTTAACCCTTGCCCCTTATCCTATCACTATCAACTAATGTAAACAGTCCTTCTCCCTCCTATTAATATGCTCCTTTCAAGTACTGGAAGGCCACAATGAGGTCTCCATGGAGCCTTCTCCCCTTAAACAAGCCCAGTTCCCCCAGCCTTTCCTCATAGGTGCTCCAACCTTCTGATCATTTTAGTGGTCCTCCTCTAGACCTATTCCAAGAGATCTGAGTCCTTTTTGTGCTGGGGTGCCCAGTCCTGGACTCAGTACTCCAGATGGGGCCTCACAAGAGCTGAGTAGAGGGGGATAATCACTTCCCTCTCCCTGCTGGCCACCCCTTTTTTAATGCAGCCCAGGATGTAGTTGGACTTCAGGGCTGCAAATGCACACTGCTAGCTCATGTCCAGCTTCTCATCCACCAGGACCCCCAAGTCCTTCTCCTCAGGGCTGCACTCCAGGAGTTCTTCCCCCAGACTTCATAAATACAGACCCAGGGATTGCTCCAACCCAAGTGCAACACCTTGCACTTGACCTTGTTGAACCTCATTAGGTTCACATGGGCCCACTTCTCCTACCTGCCATGGTGCCTCTGGATGTCCTCTCTTCCCTCCAGTGTATCAACTGCACCACTCAGCTTGGTGCTGTCTGCAAAGTTGCTGAGGGCGTACTTGATTCAGTCATTTACATCATCACGAAGAGCACCGGTCCCAAGACTGACTCTTGGAGGACACCACTTGTGACCAGTCTCCACCCAGGCATAGAATTGTTGATCACAACCCTTTGACTGTGACCATCCAACCAGTTCCTAATCCATTGAACAGCCCATCTTTCAAATCCATTCCTCTCCAATTTGGAGAGAAGGATGCGGTGAGGGAACATGTCAAAGGCTTTGCAGAAGTCCAGGTGGATGACATCTGTCACCTTTCCCCTGTCCTCCGATGCTGTCACTCCATCATAGAAGGCCACCAAATTGGTCAGGCAAAATCTTCCCCCAGTGAAAACATGCTGGATGTCTCAGATCACCTCGTCATCTCATATATGCCTTAACAAGGTACCCAGGAGGATCTGCTTCATCACCAGGCGCAGAGGTGAGGCTCACCGGCCTATAGTTCCCTGAGTCATCCTTTGTCTCTTAAAAATGGGAGTAATGTTTCCCTTTCACCAGTCACTGGCCTGAAGCTGCTTGACTGAAGCTGCCTGGCCATGGACCTTGGCCCCCTGCTCTGCATGTTCCTACTGAGGGGTGGGCCTGAGGGACCTAGAGGATCCTGCCTTAGTCATTCTGTTTTGTCACTATCTTAAGTTCATAGAAAAGGAATTTGCAAGAGAATATTGAGGGCTTTGGTCTGCTCACTTACTACAAGGCTAGTGATCCCGAGAGCCTTCATAATGAACACATCGGTGCTAAAATAAATGCTATTCACATGTACATTGCAGTGTTTTGCTTCAGTTTCTTAAGTTCTCCATAAGTTGTAAACAAAGAGGATAAATCTGCTACAGTAAACTTAGAACATTAAATAAAAAGTTGAATTTGCCATGCAAGTTAACTCTTCATATATGAATTTCTGTGTCCTCATGAAGGCCCAACTGGAGTACTCCGGGGTCCTCAGAATGAGAATGATGCAGAGCTGTTGGAGTGGGTCAAGAGAAGGGCAAGAAGCTGATCAGTACTGCTCTCATGAAGAAAAATTGAGGGAGCTGGGCTTGATCGGATTGGAGAAGAGAAGACTCATGGGAGACCTCACTGGAGCCTTCCAGTACTTGAAGGGAGCTTATAAACTTTTAAAACAGGCAGAAAGTGATAGGACAACTGTGAACAGTTGGAAAATAAAAGATGGGAGATTTCAATGAGATATTAGGAAGAAGTTCTTTAATCAGAGGGAGGTGAGGCATAGAAACAGGTTACCTAGAGAAACTGTGAATGTCCCATCCCTGGAGCCAGTCAAGGCCAGGTTGGATGGGGCCCTAGGCAGGGAGGTCTGGTAGTCAGCAACTACCCACGAACCTGAGCACATACAAATTTAGTACTAGCATGCCATGAAGTGTGTCAGCCTGTCATCAGGTTGCAGAAGTTATCTACAAGATCCCATTGCATACAGAAGAGCCAGTAGGGAAGCACCCTCCAAAGGCATGGTCACACACCTGCAACTCTAGATTGCTTTCTGCTCACTGCTAAATTCTGGTGTGAACAGCTGTTCATTATACATTTGGATCAGACAAAACACAACTGTAAGTCAGCCCAATCTAAATTCCCTATTTATGACTAGAGCTGGATTCAAACACTATCCTGACAACTTAGCATATAGGCTCTGTGTCCCCTGAGGCTTCTGCTCATCCTCCCACCTGCATTCCTGCCCTGGTTTTGCCTTCAGGATATTTCTTGCTCAGGATTGCTTCCTGGATAAGCCATGTCAATGTTCAAGTAGCTGTGAGGGCTGATGCAGCAGCAGGGAGCTCTGTCAGCCACCCTGGCCCTGCAGGGAATTAGGAATCCCGGAGCAGGCAGTTCCATGGGGAGAAGTTCCCCATGAGGGTGTAACTGAGAGCAGACTCAGGTCTTCTTCAGCATGAGCTGCCTTGTCTGACATGCACCCATCTCCCACAAACTGTGGCAGCCAGGGTGAATCAAATCACTATCTGGTGGGCTTATTTATTTATTTATTTAATGGATTCAGCTACCAGATATTAAAAAAAAAAAAGGAAAAAAAAAACACCCAAGTAATTAGAGTCGTTAAAATATTAGTGAAATCAACTTTGTTATTCAGAAGGATGAAAGCCAGCAAAATAATTCATAAATAGTAGGTGTTGGTGGGTGGTAGCATTACACAGGGGCTTTCAAGTTCTTTTCTCCTGCGTAGGCAAGTTTTCATTCTTAAAGAGGCATCGTAACTAACTGCTGTTGAGTGGCCATACAAGATTTGTTCTTCCAGGCTCCCAGGCAGGGTGAACTGATCAAAGGCTTGGGCTTTGGATGCAGAGGCAAAGCCTCTCCCTTGGGCCAGCTCCTTTGGGCTGTGGTTTTCTGGAAGAAGGGACTGCTCTGCTTGCTGTTTGCTACCCTCATTTTAGGACCTTACATTCAGCCTTCCACATCACTGATTATTCCTCTGCTGGGATATACAGGGCCCAAAGCTTGTTCCATCCTGGTTTCCAAAGAGGTATCACAGTGTCTTTTGTGGAGTAATTGATCCCAGTTTCACCTCCAAGGACACCTGTAATATCTGCCTTTAAATGTTTAAGACTAGCATATAGCTGAGGTTTTACAGAATATCCTCCTTTTCTTCATGATTAGCCAGCCAATTTCAGCTCACAGCCTATGCTAAGGTCAGGGAACACCTTGTGAGAGGAGCATTATAAGACAGAAATTCTTACATATGTGCTAGTTTCTGTACTCCTTTCCGAGACACAGAAGTTCTTGACAGCACATGAAACTGTTGGTGGTGGATGTGTTTCTGATATTTGTCTGTGAGGCCTGTAATAGTGGGGTATCTACATAAGCTATAATTTAATGAAGCTTTATTTCTGCAGCTCTTTAAAGTGGGGCAGTTAGGTAGCCTGGTGTCTTGCAATCCTGTTAATTAAAGTATTCGTGTTGTCTGGGTGGAGAGATGTGTGACCCTGTTACTTGCAGATGATGAAAGAAGGCAGTCATCATTAGTGTGCATGACTCCTTCGGCTTCCATCAGAGATGGGGCCTCTGTAGTCCCTCTGGAACAGAATTATTGTATTTCTCATTGAAATGTTTTTTTCTCTCTTGTTCAGCTGCATACATTCCACCATCACAACTATTATAAACTGGTTATCTGTAAGATGCCCAGACTTTTGCAAAGATTCACTCACAAATGAACCACTGCTGTTAGGTCAGGGGAGGTTTATTTTAACACTCGCAGATCCTGTAATATTAAGCTGTTAATGAATTGACCAACTTTTCATCATACTTAGCATGAGAGACGCTTCTCATGGTCTCAACTCTGACTTCTGGAGAGCCAGATTTCACAAGAGTCCTCTTGTAAGTTTTCTTGGGTCTATGCCATCGCAGGAGGGAGTGCATAAGAAGCAGCATCTGGCAGTGCATCTGCATCCAGTCCCTGATGATGTCCTGGGATCCATCTGCCTGGGCTCCCTCCTCCCTTCATATGGAGCTTGACATATCTGGTACCTCACTGTCAAACAACCTCAGCAAATACTTCTCACTCCAAGGGACGCCGAGTCACTTTTTCAGCATCTTCATCTTTTGTTATCTCTGTGCTAACCTGATGCAAGAGTACATGGTGTCTTTTCACATGGCTCCAGGCTCTGTGGAAGGAATCTGCTGGAGAGCCTTGATCCAAGAAAACCAGAAGGCAGAGACCAAAGCCGGGAGCATATTTACATATAGATGTACACAACAGAAGCTATCTTCTGCTGTACACAGGTATTCACTTAGTGACATTTCTGCGTCTGTGAGCATAACAGCATAGCAGAAAAGCTTGCTACCCAGAGTTCAGGTTACAGCAGTCATAAACGTTGAAGATTGTCTCAGTTGTGCTGCCTCTCCATCACCCTGTAACGTCAGTATAGCCCAGTCTCAGCAGTGTGAATACAAGAGGTGAAGAGTCTCTAAAGCATTTATTTTTCTTCTTTTCAGTTGTCCTTCAGGCATTAATCACTTTGTCACGGTATCAACTTGAAAATTTCCAAATATGGAAGGTAAAACTAGCTGACGAGGAAAAATTGCAAAACCTTTTGTTCTTATTAGTCATAGAGCTGAGGTTTATGAGAATGAATCAAATTTCAGCATCGGTCTTTGAAGAAATTCATATATACAACAAGTAATTCCTATTCTGATGCAGCCAAAAGGGGGTAAATTAATCTTCAACATTTCAGATGAGATGCTACATTTAACCGAGCTGTATCACCTACAAACAAATAATCTTCTCTATTAATTATAAGCAGATGCTGACTGTCTATGAGAAGAAAAATCTGAAGTAATGTCATGATTAACTCACTCATATCTTTAACTCATTTCAACATCACACGTTTTCATGTATAAGGGCAAAGACTGTCAAATGGCATTTGTGGGAATACAGTAGATAAAGGGCTGTTCTTCATACTCATAATCTGCATAGCACTCTTGGAAACTTTTCCTGACGTATGTTGCCCAACTTTAAATGAATTTGCAGCTTTGGTAATGATCTGAATAAGCCCCTCTACTTTTTTATCTTTTCAGTACATTGTGTTATTATTCAAAGGGCAAAGGAACAGTGGCACAAAGGTAAGTGGTGCCTGAGAAGAGCAGATTGAGAATAGCTACAATTAATGAACAGACAAACACAGATATGATCATCTACCTTTTAAGAAGGAACAGTCATGAGCTCATTAGGGTAGCAAGAACCTATGATACCGTTGTTAAAACAGCCTTTCTTTAAGTAGAAAACCATAGCACCTTAGCTCATCTTTTAAAATGAGAAGCTGAAGGAAGCCATCAAAAGACAAGAAAGCACATAAGGACATAAAAACTCTCACCATGTGGGCCGGTGTGAAGGCTCCCTGAGGTAAGAAAGGCTAAATAAAACCTCCCTGACTTCGGATTTTGCTGTCCTTCCCAAAGCAGAGTAGGTCTTTCTATATTATAGAGTGATAGTTACTTAAGATAACTTCAGCTTTGGCCCTGCGAGTGCAGGGCAGATGGAAGGTCATCCCCTCTTGCAAAAGGATAATGCCTACAGCTTCTTACTAAAAGCAGTAGGTAGTCCTACGGACACCGTGGAAGGGAAACAACTATGTAGAAACAACTTTCAAAAGGACAACAAAAAACAATTATTCTGGCACCTTCCTGAGAAGATAATAAATAAAATTAAAAAGCCTCAACATCTCAGCTTCTATTTATTTGTGGTAAGAAATCAGGCACCAGTGATGGTAGGACACTTGCCCTGTAGGTTAAGCTCTGCTCTGTTTTCTTTTGTAGCCTGTCCAAAGCAATGCAGGAGTGCAGTCCTACTCTAAACACCAGCAGCTCCCCGCTGAGTGAGGGTGATGCTTTAGGACTGCAGAATCAGCACAAGGGCTCCCCTGCCACTTCCCTCCCCATCTGTCCTCTCTTCTGTTCATGTCACAGGAGAAAGTGTCTCCAGAGAAACAAAGATATTGCCAATATCCGTAAGAACATTTACCTATAACTGAACAACACACACACAAAGTTATTCTAGCTTGGTATAATATGACTTTGTTTTTTACTTGAAAACAGCAGCTGTTTGCCAGACCTATGCTTTGTATAACTACCAGTTATACAAAGTTATAGTAACCCAATTTACTCCTTAATTACAAAAATGAACCACTGATTTTCTGAGAAGCTGCTCTGTTTGTTGTTGCTGGGGTTTTTTGTTTGTTTGTTTTTCCCAGACATCTTTATCTCCTATAGGTCCATTTTTGGCCACATGAAATATAAACAGTTCGAGGGAGCTCTGATTTGACATCAGAATTTCTTCCATGCTCTTCTCCAGGAATGAGGTGAGTTGCAAGGTGGCTGTCTGCTGGAAGAATTGGCCATTTTAATTCTGTTCCTTCTACTCTCATTCCCAGGAGGAATGTGATCAGTTTGTCACCATACTCCATACTGCTTTTGTAAGCTCTTACAATTTCTTTGTGATGTGGCAAGCACTCAAAGATCTATATGCTTCTCAGATATTCCATGGTTCAGTAAAATGAAGCTCTTCCTATCTGATAATATTCACTCCTGTTACTGACCTGAACAAACACCTTTTTGGGAGACTGAGATTTGAGAGAGCTAGGGCTGTTCAGCCTGGAGAAGAGAAGGCTGTGAGCTGACCTGATAGTGGCCTTTCAGTAAATAAAGGGGGGCTACAGGAAAGAAGGTGACAGACTCTTTAGCAGGGTCTGTGGTGATAGAACAAGGGGAAATGAGAATATAGGTTAGATAGAAGGAAAAAGTCTTTTACATTGAGGATGGCGAAGCACTGGAACAGGTTGCACAGCGATGTGGTTGATGCCCCATCCCTGAAGACTTTCAAGGCAAGGCTGGATCAGGTTCTGGGCAACCTTATCTAGCTGTGGTGTCCCTGTTTATTTTAAGGGAGTTGGACTAGAAGGCCTTCGAAGGTCCCTTCCAGATCTAAGGATTCTATGATTCTGATTTTGAGCAAGACATGAGCTGCAGGGCTGCCAGCTTTTAGATAAAAGCTTTTCAGTGATTAAGAGCAAGACAAAGGAATCAACTACTGTTTGATCGGTCATGTGTTTATTTGCGGCTTTTACACACAAAAAAACAGTGTAACAATTATGTACATTAGAAAAAATATAGCACTGCAAAAAGTAGTCACACAAAATGAGGCTTCTGCTTGAACTTTTCTTCACAATCACCCGTTAGTTGATTTGTCCCAGTATTTATAGTTCATCGTTAAAACTGCCAAAACTGGCAGCCACCAGGATTGTTGTCTCAATTAAGGACAGTAAACAGATTGTCCCCCCCTTTTTTTTTAATGAAAAAAAAATCTAAAATGTAATACTTCACAGTTTAACATGTTTATTCATTTAAATGAGCTAAAAAATAGCGATGTGACATCTGCTTGAGAGTACCTAACATTTTGGCTGTCTCCCCACCAATTTGTATGTGATTAAGGGAGGGGGGAAAAAAAAGCATAGGATTCTATCACATAAATGCAATGAATGATACACACACAAAAAAACAACCATTCTCTGTTCCTGGAAAAGCGTAGAAATGTATCTACAAAAGTTTATAACACAGCAAACAAAGAGGAAAAGTGCTGCAAAATATCATCGTAGGCCCTTTCATGGGAAAATATCGTAAGCATATAATCACAGAGCATCTTTGCCAGTTTATTCATCTCATGGATTCATTTCCCAAAGTGCAGGTATAATCCACTACAAAATCTTTTAAGAAGCAGTTCCAACATCACATTTCCGCTGCCTTATTGATGTGCTATATTGTTATTTTCTTAGTCATAAACATCACTAATTATTATGCTACTGCATGTAGAACTTGAAATGTGACCTGTAATATAACCTGTTTGTTGGCATTCTAACTTGCATAGTCTGCATTTCAAGTCCAGTGCTTTAAAGGGAACTGTCCTGAATGCATTTGACCATCACCAGTTGGCTCAGTCATGCCTTTTATAGGCACAATCCCACATCAAAGCAAAATGAATCATCAGTCTGCTGGAAGCTGCTAGCAATGCTTTCCTCCCTGAATGGGCAGCATTCACAACTTGGCCTTAAGTCAGCAGGTAAGTCTCTTCCTACATAGCAATCTTCATGGAAATGGAATGGGTTGTTTTGTAGGACTTCCACTGTGGCTTCATTTGGTTGGGTTTAAAAGCTATTTTCAAACACAGCTTGTTAGGTCAACTATTCTAGACTACACCTAAATGAACATGTGAGTTTGTTCATGTTGTGTATCTCTGCAGTTACATACATACATGCTGTCCCTGCTACAGCTGGTCTGATGAATGGCAGGAGCTACAACATCTCCTGAATCACATGACATCTGTATGATACACAACAGTGAACTTTAAATACAGTGTTCTTCAACTACAGTTTAAATACATCTCTAGGGTCTATTAGGGAAATGCTTAACATGCTTCCTAAACTTCCAGTAAAATGTATTTACGGACTCTATGAAATGGAGTTAAAGCCCTTCCTTGGCAGCGTTCACCAGTTGCACTAGTAGAACTACTACACTGAGCTTTCTGTCCTGAGATGGTCAGCGTGCATGATCTGCTTCTGTAGGATCAAAGGGAAAAGCAAAACTGCTGAGGAAATATTTGCTGAGTGAAATCACTGCTGGAAGGCTGTTGTGCCTTCCTAGCTGGAGCCACTTCCAGATGGGACATCATCGAGAGCCCTGCACAAGCATCTCCTCCACAGCTTTTGCCTCAAAGAAATTCCATGTATCCCACAAGCAGCCTGAATTCCACTCTGACCCCAGAGGTGAATTTCCTTGAAAAAAATAAAACAAACCACTCAGTCAAGTCAGAGCTCCTGTGTAAATGATTTGATCAAGTAATCTTTCTTTGAAAGACTGTATAAAAGCATTATTTTTATATAAAACGAATCCATCTGAAGCTGATGGTAGGTACATAGAACAACTCTGCAGAAAGAGATCTTCTGTATTGGTATTGGGTAGGATGCCAAGGAAAGCTCTCTTTTACTGTCTTTTAAGTATTCATAGACTATACTTAGTTTTAATATGAGCTTAAGGGTTAGATATGCTTAGGATAATCCAAATATTCTAAAGCTGCTGAGTATCACTGCTCAGATTTGAACACTGAGTTATCTAGATTGCCTTAATGTCCTTTACAATTTATATATAATTCAATGTGACACATCCAACATTAATAAGAGCACAAAGAGAGTAAAAATCCATTTATTATTAAAACAAGCACTAAGCAACTTATACAAAGATAGATGGCCCCAAAAAATGAGGAGGCATATTTCAATCTGAGATATAAGTAAGGCAAAATAAACCACATATTTGCAAGACATTCTTACAGGTATGGACACTACAGTGCTCTAAAAAACCAGAAATCAGCCTGGATTATGATCCCCTTAAAGTAGATCAGATGTAATTTCAGTAAACTCAGGATAGTCATGAATAAGAAAGCTCACAATCTAACCTCAATGCTAATATTGTAGTGTTTGTGCCTTTTAGAACACCAAGAATGAAGAATTGGATGAGAGGTAGAGGCTTTTAGCTTTAAAAAAATATTGACATGGCCCCATTATAAATTATTGTACTGATGAGAGAACCATTGTATTTGCTGCAATATTTACCAGGTATTTCTATGTACACCAAACATAAGTTTATCCAGTTTATCTACGTAACAGAAAAATTTCTCATGATATGTATCTTTCATGTAAATGAAAAGGTCTAACTGAAATGAAGCCAACAGAGAAGCTGAAAACCATGGCACTTGTGGGCAGTGTGGATCAGTGCACCACAAATATGGAAAGCTGCTTCAGTCACACACATACGCACACTGGATTTTGTCTATGAGTCATAATTATGGGAAATTAGTTCTTCTAAGAACATCATGTTCATAAATGGGACAGTAGGAACAGCATGCATTTTAACGTAACTGAGTCAGAAAGCAAGTTACAAGACAACCTGTGTGATGGTGATAACAACACATAATTCTCAGACCACACATCACACACAAACATTAATACTGCAGTCCTTCCAGTATTTCATGGAGCAGGGTTGGTAGCTTCTGTGACATGTGGTGTAGCACTGGTGAAATGAACAGCATGTCACATCCAAGAAGACAGTTTGTGATAAGCTTTTCTCTCCACTGAAAAGTGGGCCATGTGTCAGAAAATGCTTCGCCATAAATGCAACATGTTGGTAAGCATTTGGTCATCTATAGGAGCATTAGCAAACCAAAAGTCACATGAATATACAAATGTCAATATTTTATGTCTGTAACAGTCATAATTAGAAAATGAGAAATGTTTGCATGTATATGTTTATATTTCTCTTTCAAATGCTTCTTGGAAGATGGTGTACTCTACATTTCCAGTGGAGCTGTTTTGCACTGCATTAAGTGGATGAGGAGTATGACAGAGAAATGTATCCTCAGGACTTATAGCACATACGGTCATAGTGTATGGTTTAAAAACTAACTGTATTGATTAAGTTCCTTAAGTGGTGATAATGGGACTGTGCCAATTTAAAATGAATATGTTTTCCATTACACTAGTTGCTAGGGTTTGGTATGCCCTTGTCTTCAGAATCACGATGTGGAATCTCTGTGAGGTGTTTCCAGAACAGGTCAGTAAACATTAGAGTTGAAACTAAAACTAATACTGGTACCTAAGATTAAGACAATAATAAAATTTCAAAATTCTGTCCACTTTACTGGAAGTCAAACTGTCTAACTCCCTTACACATTCGGCAGCAATGGGTCCATGCTTTTCTTGGTTTCAAAAATAAACCAAACTAGAGAAGGACTAACCACATTTTTGAAGGAACAAAATAAATCCTTTACAACCATAAGCTCAGTAATATGCCAAACCTGAAGCAGAACAGGGAAAAGCCAGAATTTTACAGCTCCCTGCAGCTGCTTTGACATACCGACATCTTCAAGTCGCTTGTGGTTATCAAAGGCATGAGAAATATTATCCACACTGCATATTCCAAAAGGTATCTTGCAAGAACTAAAGGATGACGTGGCGCCAAGATTTTCCCAATTATTAGAAGTATACATGAAAGGATTCTTAATACAACTTCATGCCTTTGCTTGATGATAAAAATGAAATATCTATATATATTTTACAATACCCTCCTAACAGGTGGAACAAGTTGATATCACAATCAGCAGGAATAGTATAATTAAAATACAATTTTGACTTTATATTAATAATAGAGCAATACGCTAATTAAACCCAACATCAATTGAACTTTCTATTTACACTAGTTCAGACAGCACAGGAGGCAAAGAACTGTGTTTCAGAGGCATATGCGAATGTTAGAGCTTCTGTCATCCAGGTGCCATTTCTGACAGAACACATGTGTGCTGAACAGTTGGCAAAAGAATGAAAAAGATTACTGTAGATATATGGGCACACAGAATCTGGGATGACATAAAATTAAGTCCATATAGGAGGTGACAGACTGCTTCTAAAAAGATAATCTTTTCCTACAATTTCTTCCATCTTTGTGAGGACATTTGTGCATACACATTTTAAAGAAAGATAAAAAGGGAGAGAAAGAACAAGGGGGGTGTTGATATACTTTAAATACAAATCAATAAAAGATTTTTTTATGTATGGTATTTCCACTTTCTTTTGGGAAAAGAAAAAGAACCTAATTCGGCTATTAGGAAGCTTTGATTCCTAAATTTAGTCAAGGCAGATTCTTCTCCTGTGAAGTGAGCATCAATACCCAAGATAATAATAGCACCTGTCTTTTGACATCAAAGTTCTCCGCCTGAGAAAATATAATGTAAACAATAAACTTCCCGCATTGTACTGCAGCTCCTGGCTTTGGCATTAACCAAATATGCTTGCCGGGCACGAGTGTTCTTCCTTTCTTTTGGAGATCTGGAATGTAGAAGTGATGTATTGCAAAACTTACAAATTTAGACTGCAAGAGATGGCATTGTTTACTGTTTCACAGTGAAGCAACTGTGTTCCTACGTAGTCTTGTTCAAGCTGAAGAAATCTTGGTGATAGATTCATTGCATCTACTAGTTTTCATCTGGATCCAGATCAAGGTCAACTTCATTGGAAATGTTAAGATAAAAGAAAGCATAGAAAGCCAACAAAAACACCAATATAGCTGCAAGGACAAGGGCAACTTCCTGCAGAAGTAAGAGAAAAAAAAAACAGAAACTGTTAGAAACAGTATCATAATTTAAGATAAACCAAGAGTAAATGTTATTTCCCTTCCACACTGCACAGCAAAATAACTTCAGGCTTCGTATAACGATTTCTTCTTGATTACCATTTCAGAGTGTTATAAAATCCATTTTACTTAGTAAACATTTCTTTGAGTTTGATATACCACCAGAAATAAAATATTTGGCTTAAAGATCTTTGGTTTGACCTACAAATAGGAGCTTTATGTCCTTTTATTATTCCAACCCTTTCTTTTTAAAAGAAAACACAGAACTCATAAACCACAGTTTTGAACACAAATTTAAGTTATGAATTTACACTGTGAATTTTGATGTTTTCTAGCAATATGTTACTGCTTTTTGCCAACAAATTTGTAATTTTTTAATGAAGCAAACACAGTATGTTGGAAGTCAATGAAAATTGCTACCTCTACCTCCCATCCTCCTGGCATCCATCATAATATGGATCTACAAAATCCTTCAGAATTGGATGAAACTTTTCTTCCTTTCCCTGTGCAATAAGGCGAAAAGCACAACAATTTGCACTTGCACTTGCCTCTCTTCCCATAAAATATTACAACTCGCTGCATCTTCCTTAATTAACATAAAAACGTCTTCCAAAGTATACATGATTTATAGCAGCTTTCAGAATCAGAAAAATGCTTTTGTACTAAACATCATACTCATTATGTGAATGCCTATCATCAAATTCTAAGTCAAGGCTGGACTCAGTTAAAACTTCAACTTTACATCTCAGATATAACAAATCAGAGTGTGATCATACTGTATAACACTATTTCCAAAGCTGCAGTGTTTCACGTTTTTTTTTATTTTCCAGGAAAGCACTGAACATCCCTTATTCTGTTGACTGTCATTTTGTTAGATAATAAAAATAGAAAAATAAATTTGGTAAAAATCCTTATGTTCCTGCAGGTCAGTTTATCCACCTCTACAAACTACTTTTCTTCTTCAAAAAGAACAATAATCTTCCCTCAAAATATCAGGTTCATGCTAAACTACAAATCATCTTCATCAGAACAACACACCCAAATACTTAAAAGGAGAGGAGAAACAGTTCCTTTATAGCAAGTAGCCTGAACTGGTACAGAAAACGGTGAGTCCAGCTTACTCTGCCAGTGAGACTGAGAGGAGATGGCTGTAGCTCACCTAGACTAAGGCAACCTTTTCAGTCACAGGAGAGCATCTGACACAGTTTGGTACGAGATTCCTTGTGTTCAAAATAAGATGTCAAAAAGAAGTCAGGGAAATACTCTCTAAAAATGCCTTAGACTATGAGTGGAGTATAGATGATGGGTCCATACACAGGTCAGGTGTAGTTATCTACACCACAGAACGGAACGCTCCAGGATCTCCCCGTTTGCAGTTGCTTTGTGACTGATTTTGAATGACTACTGCCATGAAGGAGTTAAAAGTGTGCGAGTTTCACTTTTTAAAGTCTAGCCCATTATCTGGCATACTTCTAGAGAACAGCATTTCATTTGCATTTACATAAATGCATTATATAGTTTATCAGAATGTTGGATCAATAATTCAACATATGCCATCTAATAAACTTTGAAATACTACTGCCTTGGTGTATGCGCTATAGGAGCCTTTGTTCTATAGCAACCTTTGCTTTACGTTTTATGTGGATGATTAATTGATGTGCACTTCAAATTTATTTTACATTAAAATTGTTCCTGTAAATTCACTGAAGCTTTTTGGTGAGGATTTCAACTACATTTTCCTCTTAGAGTTGTACGATCATCTGAGCCTTACCCTCCCGTTTTTATATGATTTGATTAAAAAAAATGCATCTAATTCACTAATATATTAAAGAAAGTGATTTTGCTTTGTTGCAGTTGCAACACGTCAGTATCTCACAAAAGGGCACGGCAGCATCAGACAGGTTTCATTTATTTCCTTGTATCCACAGCTGTGCTCCCAGACCCATCTGGCCACACAGCTACTAATCTTAAGAGGATGTAATAAACAAGTGACATACAACTGCAAGCTCCATCTGCTCAGCAGAGTGGACAACAAAACCCCACCATGAAGGCACCGTTCACACTTGACACAGAGAGCAAATTCATTCCAGTATTAAAAAGTTTTTCCCTTGTTTGGATGCCACATTTGCTCTGCTTTCTGCTTTAGAGTAAGCCCTCCATCCCTCTTCCTTCTGTCCTCTCTCCCCTATGAAATTCTGCAGTAGCAGCAGTGAAATTCTGGGAACATTAGCGATCTGTTTTCTGGGAAGTTTTACAGGGCAATTTTGATTTTATTCTCAGTATCTGCTTTGATGGGAGCAGTTCTCTCTCTGCCTAAGTTGTACAGTGAATAATGCTGAGAGAACATTACTTTCCTTACACAGACACTAGCAAGGAGGTGCCTGGATCAGTATTTATTAACCCTGGGAATGACGAGCCTTATTGAAATTCTTAGCCTGAGAACTATGCAACCACCTTAATTCTGAGTTTAAGAAGAAGGCTGAGAAACAAAACTCTAAAATAAATAGTCCAACAAAGGATGCCTGGCTCTCAGCTAGGGATATGCAGTCTCTTAAGAATTGTATCCAGTTTATGAACTTTTAGAAACATAAATTTTGCAATGTAAGTAGTAAATGAGATGCTACAGCACTGTACTGTATTTGCAACAACAGTGCATATTGTCATTCTAATTTGTTTTATACTTATCAGGCTTTGCTATTTGTATTTTAAGCCATGCATAGAAATGAAATGTTAAAATACTCCCCGCTCAGCATATATAGTTCCCTTTCTCCTGCACGTTATGGATCATCCCTATCATTGCTCTGCAAAATCCATTTACTCAGAGGATTTCAATATGAATAATTAACCAACACAGAAAAAGTCCAATAGAAATAAACTTAAACAGATCACAGGGTTTTTTCTCCCTCTTCTTTTTTTTTTTTTTTTTTTTTTTAATTTCATAACAATGCTAGAAAATAACATCCCTGCCCTCAAACTCCAAAATATGGTCAAAGAAGCTTGTAAAAGGAACACAATTCTCTTCTGTACTTTTTAATACTTGGAATAATTTCTGTAGAACTCTACTGATTTCAGCTTAGTTAAGTTTGTCAAAAACTTCTTCCATAAAGGAATTATAGCTTACTGTAGATTTAATTCATAGATTCATAGATTCATAGATACATTAGGTTGGAAAGGACCTACAAGACCATCTAGTCCAACCATAATTCCAAACCAATTCTATCATTTTTTTTTTGTCAGTTTTATGTCTCTCATGCCAAAATGCTTAGATAATGTCCTCAGATTCACTCTGATGGAATCAGTTGCAGAACTGGGATCTAAATGAGATTAAACAAGGTATGAAAAAATAGGGGACCAAATGAGGAAAAAAATGTTGGCTATGGCAACAAAATCTGGACGTTGTGTATATGTATATGTGTATCATATACCACAAATAAAGAGTAGTACCACACTCAGGAAATTTTGCATTTTTTACATCTTAACTCATGTTTTATTGTCCTCCAAAGAGAAGTGAACCTTTTCTAACTGACACAATCTTAAAACCAGGTGAAAGATTACCACAAATTTTCTGAAATGCTTAATTATCCCTAGTGATTTCTGAAAAGGGGTAAGAAGAGAAGCACTTGGACCAAAGATACTTATTTTTATAGAAATAAAACAAAGGTCCATGGACTTGAAAATACATCTTGTTATACCACATATTTCTAAGTGGAAGAATTTATCTGGGCATTCACTGTAACTTTTTTTTACAATTTAAAAAATAATAACTAAAAATGATTGTTGACATCCTTAAAGCAGAACGTTCTGAATCTAATACAATGCAACAAAAATATACTTTTATCAGGAATTTTGATTATTAAAATTTTCAGATAGCACAAAGATCTTTATGGCCTATAATGAAGACTAAGTACTATTACAAAATCACTTAAAACATCTGGCTATATGACCACAAAGCAGCAGGATTCATTTTAACACAGCTAAACCCAAGACAATATATAAAGTTGTTGAAGATATATGCACTACATATGAAGTGAAGGATTCTGCCTCAAAAACCTGTGACTCTAAAATGGTCTTTTGATTTAAGGGGTAACCACTCTCTCAGTGTGACCTCTAGGTGTGGAAAGGGGGATTTCCAGCAGGGAGACGACTGCCATTTATTTTATTATAGAGAATAGAGAGGTGGCTTGGTTATAACATATAACTATATATTCCATATACTTGTATTTAAGTAAGAGGCTTCACAGCGTGAGGTCATTTTACCTTATTTATAAGAACCTCTCAAGGTCCAGCTGAGGTTTGATAAGCTAAGACTTAAAATAAGATGCCATTTCTCAGGAACAAGAATGACTGAACATTTGAGTTACCTCTTCAGGAGATTACTGTACTTCCATGGCTGTACATCTTCTATGGTAAGATTTCTCAAGAAAATAAAATAACATGAAATAAATGTATATCATATTACTTAGCTATCAGGAAGAATACTTCAGCTTGGGTGAGTGCAAAAGGAGGTCCTGGATGCTATTCTTGGGAGTTGACTGTCTTTCAGGCTCATGGGATGATGAAGATTGCTGATATGGTCAGTGCTGTATTTTGAACTTCTGGAGTACTAGACTGTTCAAAATAGTTATAGTTCATGCTTCTGCACTTCAGACTTTTCTATACAGGATCAAGCAGTTTCCTTATCTTCCAAAAAATTTAGAGCTGTCAGAGAGGATCCAGAGGAGGGCCATGAAGATGATCAGAGGGCTGAAGCACCTCAGCATTTAAAAGGGGATCATAAAAAGGAAGGGAATCAACTTTTTACAAGGGTAGACAGTGATGGGACAAGGGGAAAGTGTTTTAAGCCCACTGAGGGAAGGTTTAGATTGGATGTCAGGGGGAAGTTCTTCACAGAAACAGTGGTGAGTTGCTGGCACAGGCTGCCCAGAGGGGCCATGGGTGCTCAGTCTCTGGAGGTGTTCAAGATGAGGTTGGATAGGACCCTGGGCAACCTGGTCTAGTACCAGATCTGGAAGTTGGTGGCCCTGCATGGCAGGAGGGTTGGAACTTGATGACGCCTTCCAATCAAAGCCATTACGTGATTCTTTGATTTCCCCTTAATTGTAGTGATTTCAGTCCTGAGCTATGAAGTTTTGCTGTTTTTCCTTTTTGTTACCATAAATGTTAAGAGATTGATCATAACAGAAGCCAAAGCCTGAGAAAGATAGACCACTGCTCTGAGACAGTACAGAAAATCCTCCTAAGCTTATGCCTGGTGCATCTTGTTCACATGCTGAAAGCCACCATGATTACTGTGCTTAAGTGTACAGGTCAGGCCAGGGTCAGATGGGAGCAATCTGATTTTGTTTTTCACTTTGTGCATTTTTTCTCTCTGTCCCTTCTATTTCAAGGTCAGGGATCAAAGTATGACTGCTGGGATCACTGGGAATATCACGCTTTGTTCACTGGTGGCACATTAAACTGCCCTGCTCTTTATGTGAGGCACATAAACTGGTTTGGAAACATGGTCTCTTGGCCATAGAAAAGTGCTTGGATTTCCTTGAAGGTATCTGGATGAAATTTTATGATCTGTAGCACATAGGAGGCAGATCAAATGATCTAATAGTCCCTTGTGCCCTTAATTTCTGCAAAGCTATGAAACTGTATTCCCAACATATCTTGGCAAACGTAGTCCACTAACTTAGCAGATTATGAACAGCGTGAAATCAGAGGACACCCTTTGCCAAAATACACTGGGAATGTTTTGTTATCTGTTCATACATAACTTGTTCCAGATGAGATAAACTCTTAATAGTGAGCTAGCTAGATAAACAATAGATTAAGCAGATATGCAAAAGAATGACAGACAGTAAGCTCACACTTTGCTAGGAAGCATTTTTTCCTTAGCTCAATCAATGTACTGCATTGCTAATAATTCTCTACGGAGTGCTATTCTGCAGTTGATTATGTCTTTGCAAGTGGGTGTAAAACACTACTGTTAAGATTTGTGTCTGCCTTTCACCAAGAGAGAAAACTTCATTATTTATCCCATGGACGACTGATTCGTTCTTGCAGCCTGTGAAAACAATCTCCCCTCAAGAATTCCCATTACTAGTGGCCTATGCTTACAAAACCCCAGCTATCTGGGGCTGAACTTGTACATTCCTCAAACCATTTTCTCCTTGCCACCCTCCTGCTGGCACCTCTTCCTTCACTCACCAATTCAGAGTTAGCACTGACAACGCAGAGCCCTTGCTGCTTTGCCTGGGCAGCACAACCAGGTGGGCTTCCACAGCACAAGCTCAGGATCAACAAAACACCCACACAAAGAAGGTCTAGAGGTTTCCTTTTTGGTACTGCTACGAAGAATTTTGCCTTACACAAACCCCAGGAGACATCCAGCATAGTGCTTTCCCTCTGAGTTGTTTCTTATGACGGGGGTCCTGCTTTTCCAAGAGACACCACGTATTTGCAACCATCTGCAACTAGTGTCACACATACAGAGCCAGAACAATAGCTCTGTTACAATATCCAATTTTTAAACATATTTAAAGAGCAAATATTATACACCGAATGCTAGCATGGTCACCTTGCTTGAACTAACTTTTGATAGTTATTAGCACTTAGCTACTTCTCTGACATTATCAACATGTATAAAATCTCTCAATGGGGAAATTAAAAAGTACTAAATGGCAGTGACTGAAAGAAACTTTGTTACTTTAAACCTTGCATTAAAATGACAAGGCAATCAAAGTTTGACAAGACAAGCTAATTAGTATGCCAGCAATGAAATGTGAAGGATCTCCAGGGGATTGGATCTCAAAAGTTTTATGTCATTTAGAGGGACTTTTTAAAGTAAATGTTGTCAGCTCTTATGGTGAAATACACAACTGCTGAATTTCATTATCTTGATAAATACTGAGGACTACATCCCTTCTCTGTTTGCCAATCCTCTTCTCTTTTTCCCTAAATATTTGTGTTTACACCTAGTTGTTGTTTTCCCCATGAATTAAACCCTGGTGGAAAACAGTGCTAGAGGTATCAATGCTGTAAATGTTGTGAGTGGAATTTCCAAAGATTTGTAAAAATACCCCTTTTTCCCAGAGAACTGCAACTTCTACAAATCATATGATGAAGTTATATTTCCTCTACAATAACTTAAAAAGCAACTTAACTTTTTCTAAGAAAATGCTAATATATTTTGAAGTGCTGCATACAGCATCATGTACCCAACACAGATAAATGGCAAATCCACAAATGTATTTTTTCAAGCATTTAACAAGAACCTTGGACATTTCTATTTAAAGTGTCGCCTGCTTATTACATCAAACTGTAATTATATCACTTTTTTTTCCTCAACACAGACTGAAGTTATTTAACTGTCGCAGAATCAGAGTCTGCGTCGTACAAAAATACAAAATCCTGGCCCTTAGGAAGGTGAACCATGCTGTTTACCAGCATCAAAAAACTTTGCTAACATGAAGCAATAGCTGTTTCAGTATCTTCTCAAATGAAGACCTCAGGCACACTCAAAGCTTGGAATATTAGGAAACAAAGTAATGCACATTTAGTCTCAAAATAGTTTGTACAGTGTATATAATCTAATGGCACCTCAAAACTTCTGCTGCTTCTGGTTGTCACAGGCATAAGGAATGGTTTGACACCGAGGAGACTTCAAGAAATCATTTCTAGAATCACTTCAAGAACTCACTTCTAAATTTATCCAGATGACAAAATAGCATTATTTGGGATGGGTTTGGAGGATGAAAATATTTGCCATAAGATTGCTCTTGGGCAGAGAGAGGAACTCAAGGATGGATGGAGCAAAGCCATTCCTGTCTGAGAGAGAGGGTCTGCTTGGGAGGATGCTCCATAGGGACAAGAAAGCCACATCACCAAGCAGCCTCTCCCAGATGGAGGGATAAAGCAAGCTGAAGAGCTGTCACTGAGAAATGGAAAGAGGTGTGAGTTTACCTCATTGCTGTGCTGAGCACTGTAGGTTCTGTCAGTGGAAGGGCAGAGTTTTACTCTACGGGGACTGCCATTATCCTGGTGAAAGTACTGTAACATTTAGCAAGTCTAAGGTTGTTTGTGTTAACCAGGCTCAGTGAGAAGGATGCAGAGAAAGGCCTTGCCTTCCTTCCCCATAAGCACGTCCCTGGAGAGAAAGGTGCCCACCTTACTCTCCCCTTTGCTTAAGCTCTGTCAGCTTTTCTCAGCAATTAGGAAGCAAGGCAAATGACTGATCTGTTTGAAAATGACTGAAGTCATATTTTAAGGCCCAGGTGTGCAAGAGATGTTACAGTCAGAAGACATCATCTTAAATAATCTTTTTTCTTCCTCTCTTCTATTCTTTCTCCCTTACTCTCTTTCTGTCTTTCTTTCTCTCTTTCTTTTCCATCCTTCCTCCCTTCCTTTTGCAAAGGCAGAATTGCAAAGCTGCAGGTTTGGACATTTCAACTAGGATAACCCCAAGAACACAACACCCCACATCCTGGAGAGCATGTTCGCACGTTGATGGCAAAAGTCATCCTTAACAGCAACAAAGCTGGCATTCTACTAAAATATGCAGGAACACATTTGTACAGAATAAACAATTCTTGCTCTCTTTATTCACTAATGTTTGAGTTTCACTATACATATGATTACACATATGCTTTTCCATTCTCCCTCTATTTTTTTTCAAGTAAGAATTGAGAACAAAGGAAATAAACATGTTTTGAGAGACTAAGGCTCCTATTTTTCTCACTTGTACAACATATGCATAAAACTTGCACATTTCTAAAGAACTAAGCTGTACAGTAAAAGTCTCCAAGTAGAGCCTCACTTTTAAAAGGTCACTGCATTGAAAGTAAAATGAAGAGAAAAAGCAAAATTTAATAAGGGAAGGAAAAAACATCAAACACAAAAGGTTAATAATCTATCCTTTAAACAAAAAAGGCAATCTACTTTTTCTCATTAAAACCTGACACACAGCACTAACTGAGGAGATTATGTTGTGAAAACATACTGCATCGCACGGTAATGCTTGATCGAGATCAGCAATCAGGAGCAAAAAGAAAGCACTGTTTCGTGATTATAATAGCAAATTCTGGAAGACAACCAAATACATCATCTGGCAGCTCAACAGCTGTTACAGCTTGGTAGTAATACCTTGGCATTTGCTATAAGCTATAACTTGAAAAAACTGATTTCTCATCTGCCAGATACAAGAAAATGTCCTCCTTTTAACATTTCTGAAGTTCTTTTCACTAGAATATCCAGGTATCTGATCTTTTTTTACAATTATTTTACACTTCTTTATCCTTGCTCCTAAGTTAATTGTACATTGCTTTGATATAAAAAAAACGTTTGATGGAAAAATATCAAATGCAACCTAGATAAACAATGTATGTTCAGCAAAATTCAATTTTGATGATACGGGATAGTAGATAGCATTGAGTATTTGTAATAGTCCTCCTTGTTCACATTCACAGTCATTATCAGTTGACTATTATATATACCTCATAGCTTCCTGAAAAACAGACATATCCAAAATAAAGCTCAGTATCTCTCCAAGTGTTTTGTTCTTACTTAAGCCGACTGTTTTCCAAGTCAGAGGCAGTACACATGGATGTAGAGTAAAATAATAATGCTGCGCAATTATGACAGTTATCAAACCCTGTCTTTAAATTACTCCAGAGTATACGGCAGGAAGAGGAAGAAAGAAGAACATTTACCGTCACTTTTATAACAATATGAACTAGTTACTGCTTTGTGTGTACAGTGGCACCCCAAAAAGATCAAGTTTCCAAGTGCATAAGATTTTGACATTAAAGTAAATATGCATCATAACAAGAACATGGACTATCTTTTAGTGTTTCAACTATTCTAGCTATTTCAGGGTTAAGTAAAAGCAATCCATCATAAATATTTTAGATTCTGGCATTCCACTTAGATTTTGAAGTGTCATAAACAATATCTCTCAGAAATCAATATTCATGCAGCACATCTACAGGGAAAAGAAACAACATATACACCAAGGTGGAATAAGCTATCAAAGAGAATTCTACCTTCACGCCTAGTGCAGTTTTCTTGGCCTCTGCTTTTAATCTTGTTGCTCTTAGCATAGGTCTGGTTTTCTTATAATCTTGCTTTCCTAGAGCAAAAAAACACATTTATTGAAAATGATGCCAAAAAAGATAAAGAATGTCAGCAATTATCGCAGTTTGAAAGCCAGCTCTAACATTCTGAAAACATCTCACAGTTCAGCACTTTAAACAGAAGCCGTTTTATAGGACAGGGGCCCAATCAGAAGAACAATGTTCGTAAACTCAGATGATGATAGCAACAAGCAAGAGCTGATAAATCAGTGTAGAACCTATTGCTTCAGAGAGACATCCAAATACACGTACTGACAGCCATCCACTTGTACAATGCTTATTAAACTGTTCAGTGAGCGTCAGACAGCAAGTAAGTAGATTAAAGGAGGATGATGTTTTACCCCTCACTTTTCAATCAAAGCAAAATTTTCATTATAATTTTTGTCGGTTAGCTATTTCTAATGCATTTATAAATGTGTAATACATGACATTATGGTGAGTATAAATGTTTCATCATTCTGAACTGGAACATTATTTGTGAGCAGCAGAACTCAGAGACGTGCAGGTCAATACAAGTAAGCATTAATAAAACCATTGTTTCACACCATCTGCTTACAGAAACGTTACACAGAAACTTCTAGAACTATCTTAGATGTGCTTTTAAAAAATTATGAGAACCACCTCTTGCAGCCACTACATCGTGCAGCCAAGTGCTTCAGGACTGAGTCCATAAGAAGTGAGTTCAGAGGAGGACATGAGAGTACTCAGAAATGATATAAATCATTTATCTCAATTTAATACAAAGCATAAAATACTTCATACCTCTCAGGGATATTTCTGCTATTTAAAGGACATGCTACCACTGTGCTGCTCACTATTAACCACAGCCTCTCTAAGCTGTCAGAAGTCAAGGTACTGATACAGTCAGAAAAAGAGGAAAAGAAAAAGAGAAATTTGTGAAGAAACTGCTGAGAAGGGTAGAACCCAGCACAACCATTTTCTCTTTTCAAAAATGCTCTCCTTTCCACCCCCTCCAGTGCATGCCAGAATTTTGTACATTTTGCCTATTTTTGAACCTTATCTACAATGCTTTTAGGGAAATCCTACAATATATATATATTTTTTCAATACTAGTTTTATGTCTAGGTTTCATCACTGTCGCATTCAAATCATTTAACCTTTCATCTAGAGCTGTGCTCAGTATTTCTGTGCATGTAACACCCCCATTTAATCAGCCAGATGGGGGTCTCGCATTCATAAACGATAGAACAATCTTCAGACTTAGATATTACAGTGCAGTAGTGGAATTCTGCAACATCGGTTGAAAAAGAAAGACCTTCTCCAGTGATACCCTGGATTCACACTTTTATCTTTGTCCATACTTTCTGTTTCATGTCTCTGCTATTATTCAATGCAGAGATCCTCTCTGTGTAGCATATGCTGTTTGCTCTCACAGTCTAATCTGTCCTCAACCCTAGGGATTATATATTGTGAAGGTCTCTATTATCCGTTGGTCAGATATTATTCATAAGACCTGAAATAACTTAGAAAATACTCACTGACAAAAGGAAAAATAACTGAAACCATTTGAAAAAAGCATACATCCAAGGAGCCTTCTTAGAAGATGAAGAAAAGATGACAAAATGACTATTTACGTCTGATCTTCCAATATACTCATCCAGTCAACATATCTCATTTACAGGAGGGGATGACTGCAGCATTATTCTTCAGAAGTGGATAATAGGATGCATCAGGGAGTTGAGTGCAGTAATAGTCCGAACAGTTACGGAGAGAATTGCAGTGACAACCAAAACAGCTAAGGCATGAGATGAAGCCAGACTGAAATAGAATGTGTTTCCTCGTCCTAAAGTACTGCAGACGTACTTTTGCAATGAAATGGTTAAAGAGCTGTCAGATTTTCCATTACAAAGGGCAGGAGTTTATAACTTGTAAAGATTCACTCCAGGGTGAAATCTGGCATTAGATATACCCCACCCTTGAATTTTGTTTTGTTTTGTTTTGTTTGTTTGGAGCCAACTTTCAATAAAATGATACAGCTGTTCTTACTTACTCATGAACAAACTATAGAAATTTGTCCATTTGAGATGTTTCTTAAAATGACAAATACCTTCGTTTAGAAGTATAAAGCTGACAAGGACTAGGTTCAATTTCAATTCTCGTAATTCACATTTGCTGTTCTCCCATCTGGGGTAAATAAAGCAGGACAGACAGAGGTTTCCTTTCCAGTGATGCAATGGCATTAGGTAATGAAAACTAGAATGCTTTGCAAGGCCCATTAGGAATGAGAAAAAATAGTTAGATGCTGTCCCCCATCTACCTTTCCTCTCACTGACCATTCTCCCTTCTCTTCTCCAAGGACTAACTGTGAAGGTTAGCAGAGCAGAGGCAAATACTGTGCAGGAGATGGTCTCCCAAAGAAATTAATCATGATTACCAAGCCTATTTCTACCAAAGAGTAAGCTTACTAGTGTTACTTCCCTCAGCTTCAAGCACTCTGATACTGTCTATTAAGACTGAATTCTACTTATCCAGAGAATACTTCCAGATTTATAATAAAACTGATATGAATGAATACTCCAACCTTCATAACATACAGGCTATTTAAATAATGACTTCGAAGCTGATACTTCTCCAAATCAATGTACCTGTCATTAATTTACCATTCTTCTTTCCAAATGCAAAAGCCAGAGGAAAAAAAAAATATGGGAGAGAAACAGTCTGAGTTTACCAAGTGCAAAAGTTTAAAAAGGGCATCTGTGGAGTCCTTCTAATGAAAACCAGATTTAGCAATTGCACTAAAGGACTTTTAAAACATATGAACTTTCTGAGGCCTTGGGAAAGACATCTGCAATACAGGACTATAAAGAACTCTGAAACGCAAAGCCCCTACCACGTGAACACTGATCATTACCACCTGGAATACAAGCAGAGATAACTAATACTAGCTCCCTATGTTCCTTCTGAGCCTTCAAATTCAACCAGTTGGAATATGTATATTCACACTTCCAATTTCTTGCAGTTTTATCTCACTTATCCCACAAGCTTTGTACATTTATCTGTCAGAGTCATCAGCTAAAGCTGTTTCTTCTTCCTGGGAAGTGATCGTCAAAGCCAGTTAAGATGGACTCAGCAAACAAAGATCCATTTGTCTGCTTTACCCTGTGTCTATTCAAGACAGACACTGACTTTTCCTGGGGGATCACAGGAAGGTAAGAAAAGAAGCCAAAAACACAGAACTGGAAAATTTCCAGACCAAACCCTACTTTGTGTATTACCTAAGCAAAATCCTTTCCTTTTTCACTTTTTCTCATTGCCATTATCATCAGTTCTTCATCCCCTCTGTCAAGCTCGAGTGCCAGCTCTCCTTTTTTTCTAAACTTTTATTTATTTTTTTACAAACTCAACACTTCTTTCTTCAAACTTTTCCAAATTCCATCATTTTCTTTCAATTTTTAAGGCCAAAGAATTAGTCCATAATAAGGAAACTATTCTTACCATCTACCATGACTCTGGTCGGTTCCCTGGTTCCTCCAAACACCAGCTGCAAAGACCACCCATCTTTTCATTTCAGTGCTTGAGGTTGCTTTAGCCCTTCAGAAGTTCTCCAGAGCTCATCCTTCACCCCATCCCTTTATCCCACCCTTTATTGCCCAGATTTTTTCCTACTGTTCAGGTTGCAATGGGACTTCAGCTGAATGGAGCTGCTCCTATTCACAATTCTGTTTCCCAGGAGTGGAAGACTCTTCTATTAGCATCAGAATTAGTAAAGCATGAAAATAAGTGTGACTACTAAGCCAACTACTAAACTACTGTATTGTGAAAAATGTTGGCGTCTCCCACAGAGCAAGTGTCAGGGTTTCATACAATATGCAGCATAAAGTTGTTTCTCTTCAAGAAATTGGGATTAAAAAGCTACGGATTTTCTAAGAATTCACCTCTATTCGCACTGGAGAATGAGATTCTATATAACTTCTATTCAATAATTTTTATTACAGATTAGAGATGATGTGATCTGCATGTTCTTAATTCTTTTTAATTAATCATAAAATGATATCACAATTAATGCAAAACTTAAACTAAATAACAACTATGAGTTAGACAAGTTCATCAAGTTCTGGGTGACTTTTTCTATTTATGCTGCAGAAACATGGTGAAATTACCAGGTAGTATGCATGACACCGTGCTTTGCATACATAACAAGCTCTGTAACACAAGTAACCAATAATGCAACATGTTGAACACTGTATTTTGAGAAAACTGACTACATCTAAGATTTTGTTTAAAGATGCTACAATTTACCACACGATCTGAACCTATATCATAACTTAATTTTAGATTCCTGACCTTTCTAGATGTCTGTTCTGTCATTCTAACAATAGTTCATTACTGGATTTGAATAATTGACTAAAGACTGCATCTCTGTTTTTCAATTCAACAGGCTTAGGCAGAAACAGGACGACATCTTTGGCCTTTGTTGATACTGCTGTCCAAGCTTATTATCATATGAATATCTGGTTATTGTTTTATAAATGTTCACATTTCGGGAGCTCACTGCCTTCTTTTCTCTCAGTAGACTTCACAATATCCACCTTCATTATCATCTTGCAGCAGCACTGCTCTTCGCCTGCATTTTCTACTTTAAAAATTAATGCACTGCTATTTTCTGAATACTGTACTGCGTAAGCTGCTTATGAGTACATTATGCTATCAAGCGAGCACATGCAGAAAAGCTTCCTAAACTGTTATTCTTTCAATGAAAATACAGCTGGTTCTGCTTCAAAGGCACTTCTTTTCACCTGCAAATGGACTTGCTCCTACACTTATTCCTCAATTCATTGTCTTTTATTTGTGTCTGCAAATCTTTAATTGCCTTTAATTAGAAAAAAGTAAATTCAGTGCTTTAATCTTGCAAATACATTCAATCATAATTCTGTCTGGGATGAATACCAAGTTCTATTCACTGACTGATCTTTATAACAAAGGTATATAAATTTATTGTCCGTTTATATAGACCACACCAATTAAGCCACAATGGAAAAACAAATAGATAAGAGTCAAAATATTTGAAACGAGAAATGTGCAATCTAAATTTAATTACTCAGAGAAATTATTTGAAGATGAGTTATTTACAGTGTGCCAAAAAAACTGACAGATAGTAAAATTTGCTAATCAACATTACAGATTTAAAATTCCTTTCAACACTTTCTGCATAATTCGTAGCAACCAACAAACTACTGTCTTGAATCTTTCTGTGTTAGTGCTGTATTCATAATCAAAACATTAGTAAGAGTTTTTTCCACATAGTAGCAATCCATTTCATATGCTAAAGTACTGTTTGAAGCACAATAAAGCCACAACTCATGGGTAAATTTTAGTTACTGGTAGTAGTTTAACTAAAATTCATTAACATAACTCAGGTTGAAAGCGTCTAAAACATATAAATATCTAATTAGAAACTAGAGGCAGATTGGGACAAGCTTTGCTGTAAAACTGGTAGTGTGAAATTGTACACCTAGTTAAGCTGAAATTAACGTTCTTCTTATTATTATTAATTTGAATTATGGAAGGTTCCAGGAACCCCCCCAGATAAATCCTACTGAGCAAGCACAGAAGAAAATGGTCTTCTAGAATTTTTAGGGTGTCTATAGTCTGACTTTGAGCAGTCCTTGTATTTCCCCACTGTATCAAGTAGAAGGGAGAAGGTGGTCTTTCTAGGAGGGGCAAGGATTCAAGATAAAGGAATGCCCAGTCACACTGTACTCCACAATCAACAAGACACACATTACAGTCACCAGATTTTTAGGAGCTTGCTTGCTGTAAGCCTCTTTGTATTCCATAGAGAGACTTCTCCAAAGAGTGAATGGCAGCCATGTAAGACAACCAAAACTGCCCTTTGGCAGTACCTATTTTACTGTTGTTGACAGCAGAGAGATCATAGAGTTGTTCAGCACCAAAATGTTGAGCTTTGGTATAACCTCTACAGTTCGGTGTAACAAATCCAATCCAAAGAGACTACATCTAAAGGAGAAGCAGAGAAATAGAAGTTTCCTATGTGTTTTTATTTGGATTCTAGAGACATTTCCAGATACAGTCAAATTACTTTTCGAGTATTAGGTATTATTATAGTGTTAGCTTAGTTATGACTAGTATCATACAGATCCACAAAGGAACTTCAAGCTTAGTTGACGGTTCCTAGTGAATTCCACCCATGATCAGCCACACCATGGCAGTTCCCAAGCCATTTAGCTATGTCTGTAATAGAGACACCACTGTGCTGATGTACCGTAATTATTACAGTGTTTCATCAGAACTTTTCTTGTATGTCAGCTATGTTTACTGGAGTTTCAAGCTAGAGTCATAGGATAATTTGGGTTAGAAAGGATCTCTGGAGACCATCCGGTCCAACTTTCCACTCACAACAAAGCCAGTTTGAAAATAGATGCAGCTTGAAAGTTAGTTCTGGTTGCTCAAATATTTGTCAAGCTAAATTTTGAATATTTCCCAAGGTGGAGACTCCAAAACCTCTCTGAGCAACCTTTTCCAACATTTTACCATCGCCATGGTAAGAACAATTTTCTCCTCCCTAATTAGAATTTCCATATTCTGCCTTGTGTGCTTTGCATCTTGTCCTGCCCATTATGCACCTCTGAGAAAAGTTAGGCTTCACTTTATATGAACATAAGCCAGAAATGTGTCCTTGCTGATAAGAAGGCTAATGGTATTCTGGGCTGCATTACACAATGTATCACTAGCAGTTCAAAGGAGATGATTCTGTCCCTGTTTTCAGAACTGGTGAGGCCACACCTGGAGTGCTGCGTCCAATTCTGTGGTCACTAATACAAGAGAGACTTGAACATACTGAAGACAGTCCAACAGAGAGCTATGAAGATGTTTAAGGGCCTGGAGCACCTCTCCTAAAGGGAGAAGGCTGAGAGAGCTAGGCCTGCTCAGCCTGGAGAATGGTAGACTCGGGGGATCTCATTCAGCCTGAGGGAATGGTACAGAGAGGATAGAGCCATACTCTTTTCAGTGGTGCCCAGTGCCAGGACAGATGACAATGGGCACAAACTGGAACTCAGAAGATTCCTAGTGAGCACCAGGCAGTGCTGCTGTACTGTGTAGATGCCACAGAACTGGCACAGGTTTCCCACAGAGGTTGTGGAATCTCCTCCTTTGAGATCTTCAGAATCTGGCTGCACATCGGTCTGGGCCCCCTGGCCTGGGTGTCCCTGCTGGAGCAAGGGTTGGGCCAGACGGACCTGGGAGCCCTGCCAGCCTCAGCCACTCAGTGAAATTCTGTGAAATAGAAATTAATGGAATTCAATGGTTTGTAAAAACAGCACATCAGTTGACTCAAAATCTCAAGTTTGTTGGTACTTTCAACAGTTCTGTAACATTACAATCGTTTACTTTCTAACAGGAGGGAATAAAATTTATTTTTCTCCGACATGCTCTCGAACTCCTGAAAACTGGACTCTGTCTTATACACCATGGTAGAACTTTTTTTTACATGCTTTACTAATGTCAGGAAGTTAGGTGTCTGGCACGCGGAAAGAAATGTTTTCTTAAGCACTCTGTAACATCACACAGCTCCACAAAGGAACCAACTCACTACAGGAAGGACATTGAGGCCCTGGAGCGTGGGCCCCTCACTACAGGAAGGACATTGAGGCCCTGGAGCGTGTTCAGAGAAGGGCAACAAAACTGGTGAGGGGCCTGGAGCACAAGTCTTATGAGGAGCGGCTGAGGGAGCTGGGATTGTTTAGTCTGGAGAAGAGGAGGCTCAGAGGAGACCTTATAGCACTCTACCACTTCCTGAAGGGGGGTTGTGGTGAGGAGGGGGTAGGCCTCTTCTCCCTGATAAGTAATGACAGGACGAGAGGGAATGGCCACAAGTTGCGCCAGGGAAGATTTAGATTAGACCTCAGGAAGCATTTCTTTTCTGAAAGAGTGGTCAGGCACTGGAATGGCCTGCCTAGGGAGGTGGTTGAGGCACCATCCCTAGCGCTGTTCAAGAAGCGTTTAGATGAGGTGCTTAAGGACTTAATTTAGTAGTTGGGTAGAGATAGTGATAGGAGGATGGTTGGACTAGATGATCTTTTAGGTCCTTTCCAACCTTATGAACTTATGAACTTATGAACTTATGAACTGCACCCATATTCTAAGATATGCACAGCAAAGTGTGCATTTAAATCTCTTTGAGAGATCTTAAAACCAGTGACTGCACATCCATTGAGTAACAGAATCCAAATTCAGTGAAACTCTAATCATACCTGACATCTACATCTTAAATGTGCATGCGTCATCTATAGCATTACAGCTTGACAACTGGAAATAATTAACGGTCTAGAATGTTAAAGGAACCTCAGAAAATGAAATCTGAAAAAAAATTCTGGTCTCAGTTAAAATTGGAGAGCACATCAATTATCAGTAGTAATGGTTAGGGTAAACTACCTTTGAGAATTGGTACAAGAACTCTAGTACACAAGCGTGAAAAAAAGACTAAGTCCTGAAGAATTTATTATTGTTTTTTGTGCTCTTAATATTAACATGGACATATTCAAGGGCCATTCTTTTCCAGAGAAGCAGAAGACAGGCTTTTTTTTTTTTTTTTAATTGCTGTGATTACAAATGGAGGTTTTGGAGTCTTAGGTTAACAGAAACACTTTGTTATGTTTTAAGCATACTCAAGAACATGTCTGTAATGATAAAGAGCATGAAAACCCCCTACAGTCGCTCTCTTTTTTATTCAGGTTTAATGACAGCTCAAATCACTGACCATTTTTCAATCTTGAGAGACAGAACAGCTTGACACTAATAATACATTTGTAAAGGACACATCATCATTTAACACAACATTAAGTGCTCAGGGACAACTTTTTACTGTAGACACAATGTGCTCTGAGCTCAGGGTTGACATTTAATGCTACAAAGATAATCCAACCAGTCATTCATGAGGGGTAAATTAATTTTCAAGCAACTATATTTCAGCTCTAAGCCAACAAGAAGGATGAATTAAAATGAATAAGTTTCTTCTACACCGCCTTGCAAGATTAAAAAAATCAAAATATAAGGCATCCTTAAGTATACCAAAATATAACCATTTAATTATTGCTATCTTTCCTTGATTCCAGAACTCAAGCCTGGTAATATTTGTTAAATATTCTGACAGGAAACAAAATCCTTCAGAAAATCCCTCAGAATTTTCTATGGGTTGTCAAGAAAAGCAGTATTTCATTAAAGAATAATTTAAAAATCTCTACTAGGTATAGGTTGATTGTAAAAGACAATTAAAAGTATTTAAATTAGAAGCTTTTCTGAGACTTATCCTAAGGAAACTTTCAAAAACTATATAAAAAATAAAGAAAAGCATTTCAGAAAATTGGTTGTCAGTAATAAAAAACAACAACCTTATTTTAATCAGTTAATGCTGTTATGAAATTTCATTAGTTTCAACCCCTGTGGAACACAATTAAATGCAAGATCATAATAAAAAAATATGAAGAACAGCAGTAAAAATATTCATGCTTACTAGACAGTTTGGTGAACATTTTTTTTCATATATTTCAAAATTAAATAACCTTTTTAAAACTTTTGCTCAAGCCCAACATATGCATACCAGCAGACATTAAAAAGTAATAGCTTCATTTAAAGTGAGTATCTTAAATGATGACAGTTCTTCAATTAACCTTTCCAAGAATCTCTTTAACATTTCATTCTCAAAGAGACAACTATGAAAACATTAAATACCTTTCTTAAAAAGAAATTAACACAATTAATTTGAAACAGATTGCTGGGTGAGTGTTCCACTTCTCTTCTGCACCTATATAATATATACATGTATGAATGAAGTGTAGTTTCAAGCAATTTTATGTTACTTTGCTATGGAGCAACTACCAACGTTTGCACTTTCATATAAATGATCATGTTTTAATATAAATTCTGAAACTGAGGACATAAAAAACAATTTTGACTGCAATGGAGTGAAGTACCATATTAATATAAGTACAAGCTATATTTTTATCAAACATTTGATTACACTTGGAAATGATTTTATTTTTTATTTTTTTATTTTTTTTTTAACAGTGGAAACTATCGTACTATTTCTTGGATGATAAAAGGTGTGAAAAAGGCAGTTTAGTGCATAGCAAAAAGGCCATACAGCTCACAAAGAGCCTTTCTGCCTTTTTGAGACAGGCTGAGCCTAGCTCCAACTTGGCTTATACTGATTTTATTAACTTTGCTGGCTGCAAGCAGGGGAAAATGTGATATACCTTGAAATAAGTGGAAACAGATGCACGGAGTTTTGGTCAAAGCTTTCTAGGCAGACCATGGATGACGCATCACAGTCATTCCAGAATCGCACAAGCTCTGCATCTCCTACTCTTTGGAATCTCTATCTCTTGCAGTTTCAGACTTTAATATACGCTGTTCAAAGGTACATTCATAGTTCACTTAATAGGGAAATCTATCAGACAAAGATCTAAAAGTAGAAGATGCATAGCAAAGGTGAGAGAGAGTGTCATTATCATCACAGATACTGACAATACCTGGAAGACCATCTAAAACTCATGTTTGACACAGACACAGTAACTACAGAATCACAGAAGAACAGATCTGGAAAGGACTTTGAGAAGTTACCTTGTTTGTCCTCTTGCCCTAAGGGAGGATGAAATCTACCTACATAATTCCTGATGGACGTCTTTCTACGCAGTTCTTAACAGTAAAAAAAAGGAAGACTGTACAGTCTCCCTAGCTTTCCCCTAGTGCTTCACAAGCATTATCATTAAAGCTTTCCTCATGCACAATGTCTACCTTAAATATCCCTTAATGAATTGTTAAAGTATTACTTTTTGTCATATTCACCATAAACTCAGAGGAGAGTTGATTTATCACCTGTTTCACTGCATAAGGCTTTAGTAGATTTAACAACTGTCATTGTATCTCTCAAGTCATCTGCTTTAAAGATTGAAAAATACCAGTTTCTCAGTCCTCTCTGGGCCCCAATTGCTCCCCTCTGGATTTTCTGTCTGATTTTTGTGCAAAACTGCTAAATGCTGTACTTAGGATAGGACCAACCCTGGAGAAACATATGGAGTGTGGGACAAGAGGCTGGAGAGCAGCCCATAGGAAGAGATTGGGGGTCCTGCTTGTTGAACATGAGTCAGCAACCAGAAAGGCCAACCATACCCTGGGTGCACCAGGCCCAGCACTGCCAGTGGTTGAAAGGAGGGCTTGTCCTGCTCTGCTCCACACTGTGCGGCCTCACCTTGAGTACTGGGTGTGAGTTTGGGTGCCACAATATAAGAAAGACATAGGAGAGCACCTAAACGAGGGCAACAGAGATAGGGAAAGGTCTGGAGGGCAAGATGAATGAGGAGTCCTGAGGCCCCTTTCTTTGTGCAGCCCAGAGCAGAGGAGATGAGGGGAGTACTCATGGCAGCCTGCACCTAGGGTAAAAAAGATGACCCTGGGAACTACTGAGCCATCAGTCTCACCCCTGTGCTGGGGAAGATCATTGAGCGGATCCTCCTGGAAGCTATGCTAAGGCACATGGAAGGCAGGGAGGTGATATAGGAGATCCAGCATGGCTTCACCAAGAGCAAATCCCGTCTGACCAAACTGGTGACCTTTTATGATGATTTCAGTGCATCACTGCACAAGGGAAGAGCCACTGATGTCATCTATCTCAACTTCAGTAAGACCTTTGACATGGTACCCCCTGACATCCTTCTCTCCGAACTGGAAAGATAAGGATTTGATGGGTGGACTCTTCAATGTACAAAGAACTGGCTGCAGGATCGAGTCCAGAGAGTGGTGGTCAGTGTCTGTCTGGTTAGAGACTGGTGATTAGTGATGCTCCCCAGGGGTCAGCGCTGGGGCCAACACACTTCAATATCATAGTCAGTGACGTCAACAGTGGGGTCAAGGGCATCCTCAGGTAGTTTGCTGATAACACCAAGCTGTGGGGTGTGGTTGACACAACAGAGGGATGGGATGCCATCCAGAGGGACACAGACAGACGTAAGCGGTGAGCCCAGTGAACCTCATGAAGTTCAACAAACGCAAATACAAGGACTTGTACCTGGGTCAAGGCAACCCCCATAACCAATATAAACTGGGGCATGAAAGGACTGAGAAGCAGCCCTGAGAAAAAAATGGGGGTAATGATGGACAGCAAACTGGATGCAAGCCAGCAATGGGCCATCGCAGCCCAGAAAGCCAACCATATCCTGGGCTGGATCAAAAGATGCATGACCAGCAGGTCAAGGGAGGTGATCCTGTCTCTCAACTCTGTGTGGTGAGACCTCACCCAGAGTACTGCATCCAGATGTGGAGCTGTCAGAACAGGAAAGACATGGACCTGCTTGAGTGCATCCAGAAGAAGGCCACAAAAATTATCCATGGAATGGAACAGCTCTCCAATGAGGACAGGCCGAGAGAGCTGGGGCTTATCAGACTGAAGAAGAAGAGAAGGCTGCAAGGTGACCTTATAGCAGCCTTTCAGTATATAATGGGGAGCTATAGGAAAGAGGAGGACAGATTATTTAGCAGGGAAAAATCTTTTACAGATCTTTTACAAATCTTTTACGATCTTTTACAGGGTGGTGAGGCACTGGAACAGGTGATCTAGTGTTGTGGCTGATGCCCCACTCCTTAAGACTTCCACAGTAAAGCTGGATAAGGCCCTAGGCAACCTGATATAGCTGTGGTGTTCCTGTTCATTGCAGGGGAGTTGGACTAGATGACCTCTAATAGTCCTTCCAATTCTAAGGATTCTATGATTCTATATTCACACATCTCTATTTATCAGAATATTTGGGCAAAAAGCCTTGAAAGAGTCAAAGTGTATGGCACCTGTTCCTCTTCTGTAATATTTGCTTCTCTGTCACAGAAGAAAATCAAATTGGACTGACAAAGCACATTGGCTGCTACTTTCCTCCTCATTGTACTGTAGGTGCTTACAAGACACTATATGTCCCTATCCTGAAGGGTGTGAAAGATGAGGGAACTGCATTAAATAATTTATGAATATTATATGTCCCATCTGTTTGACTGTTATTGTGATGTTGGCTGCATAATTTCTAGAGGTTAGCTCCTGTAAATGCTAGCCTATCCACTGGCAGGAGGGTGGAAAACTACTGCTAGCAGTTATCCACTGAGAGCACTTAAAGATAATAAAGGAAAATATAGAGACTGATGATTAAGTCACTCAATTCAGCTGCCCACAGTAATACATATCCATGTTACAGATGCTCCACAAAACATCTTCTCTGTTCTTATTCCCACAATAACAGAATCACAGAACTGTAGGGTTGGAAGGGACCTCCAGAGATCATGGAGTCCAGCCCCCTGCCAAAGCAGCTCCCTAGCCCAGGTTGCACAGGTAGGCGTCCAGGCGGGTCTGGAACGTCTCCAGAGAAGGAGACTCCACCACCTCTCTGTGCAGCTGTGCCACTGCTCCGTCACTGCACTGGGAAGGAGTTCCCACACACATTTGTGCAGAACTTCCTCTGCTTCAGTTTGTGGCCATTTCCCCTCGTCCTATCACCACACACTGCTCAGAAGAGTCTAGCCTCGTCCCTTTGCCTCCTGCACCTTAGATATTTATAGATGTGGATCAGATCCCCCCTGAGTCTTCTTTTTTCAAGGCTGAACAGACCCAGGTCTCTCAGCCTTTCCTCATAAGGGAGGTGTTCCACGCCCTTTCTCATCTTTGTGGCCCTTCGCTGGACTCTTTCCAGGAGATCCCTGTCTTTTTGTACTGAGGAGCCCAGAACTGGACACAGTACTCCAGGTGAGGCCTCATCAGGGCAGAGTAGAGTAGGAGGATCACCTCCCTTGACCTGCTGGCCATCTTCTTTTTAAGGTACCCCAGACAACTACATAGCCAGAGATTTCCCACACTGTCATACATAAAGTTACATTATTTTGACCTTACATTGAACAGGAGTGATTGAGGTCACAGGAAAAGTTAAAGATTCCCTATTGGGGATTTCCCACCGCCCTCTCCAAACAAACAAACAAACAAACAAACAAAAAGACACATCTAAATGATTCTGAGATCCTAATTCAATGGAAAGCAATACCCCATTCCGCCTTTCCCCACTGAAGAAAATTGGGTTTAAGACTCTGAACCAGAAAGAAACTCAGCTCATAACTCTGGCAGTAAGTTTTATCGTGGAACATGCTGCCAGGATCAAAAGAACCACTGCCTAAAAGTTGTTTTCAATACCGGTAATTTGAAATTTACTCCATATCATGCTACTGCCAGACAGCATCACTGAATCACTTACTAGAGTGGTTGCTGAATAAGCACTGTGACATCACCACACACTGAAATATATTAAACCTTTCACACAAAGGGTCAGTGGTGCTTCAAAAGGTCAGCAGTGTTTTTCTCTCCTGCTACAGTTAGCTCCTCACTATCTGATGTGTCCAACCTTAGCAGTGGACTGTGGCCTGTCCCTGGGGGACTTCACAGTGAGACTGGGGCACCGCGTGGATCTGGAGTCACCCCTTCACCCCATGCCCTTGCCTCTTTTACAAGCACTCTCATAGGAGCCACAGACCTCCCCAGCCATTCTGCTGCATGACACTGCTTACAGGAGGGATGGCTGTCAAGAACAGGAAGGACGTAATCCATCACTGACAGCTTCCTTTTCCCCAGCTGGGAACAGACCTGGCTTGGAGTGGCACAGAAAAGCTAGTAACTTGTGGAACGTATCACGTCACATGATAAAGAGTATGGGAATCTACTGAAGATACCACAGTTGCATCCTTTCCTAGTTTAGTTCTAGTTTCTTGCATACAGTATTTGAGCAGTATTAATGCATTAAGCCATCATTCAATCATATTTCTGATTTTATGATAAGACAAAAGAGCATTGTGGTGAACAAGAACTTTGTAAATAAAGTCACATTATGGCCAGGAACAGAGACTCGGAGACTGTGCAGCCAGGGAGAAGCTGCTCTCTAATCCCTGTTTGGTGGAAATCTCTTTTAAACTTAGCCTGTACCCTGGTTGCCAAGATTAAAAGTGTTTGCTTCAGACAGACTCACTGTTAACTCACCACTTGTCACAATTTGCTAAAGCAAAGCTTCCCATTTCTGAACCAAACAATACCTGGATTTGGAGGCAGAACTTGTGGGTAATGGATTAAGTTTAGAAATTTAGTTCGAGATTCATGGATTTTATGTAAGAAAGGAGAAGCTGCAAGGTCAGAAAGAGACATTCTACACACACTCAGATAGATCACACACCAAGGACAACGAGCCAGTCTATAAAGGGACAGAAAGGAGAAAGGAACGAAAAGCATCTGTATGAAGAGACTTGCACAAGATCAGGCACCAGAAGAATGTCTTAACTCCTGATCCACTGTCTTATCCAGTGGATAATGCTTTCCTCAGAACTGAAAATAAATTGGATGCTGTCTGCCAAGATGCAGTAATTCCTTACTAGTAAGTCATATCATTCTGGACCAGCTGTATATTACAAGACCATCCCAAAATACAAGTTGCAATTTATTAATTCTGCCTAAGTAAAAGGTTTCCAGTAATACTGTCAGCATTTGAGTTCTCACTTCAGTGAAGCATACTGCAAAGGATGCTTTGTCAGACCTAGATATCACTGTCACTCCAGGAGTCAATGCACTGACAGTCTTAGCAGAGGTGGATGTTACAGGATACCGTGAAAGTGATTATGTAAGATGGAAAAGCAGGTTTTTGGAAGCTCACTCCAGCAATGCAGAAATCAGAGGCTTTTAATGGAATTAGCGGAAAAGGGAACATCTCTTGTATACATCACCATTATCCCCTGGGATCCTAAAATTACTTGTGAGGAATAATCTCTCCAACTCACTCATAATTTTAGCACTCATAAGAACTACATATCTTCAGTTCACCCATAATTTAAAATTCTTCCATTCAACAGAAATATCACCTGACAGGTCTTAACTAAAAGTGAATGACAGCAATAGCAGCTTACATATAAGTGTAAAGGAAATGCATATTTATGAGCACCCAAAGTAATGGTTTATGGACTTCAGAACTAAAGGTGTAATAATGTCTTGAAGGCATATTAGGAGGCACAGTTTTACCTTCCAAAGACAAATTGGGCTACAGACAGTGATGAGATCCATCTTTGCATCAAGATACTAAAGTTTGCTAACAGAGAAATGGTAGAGACTTTTATATTTATCTTTATTTTTCCAGACTTAGTATTCCAACCTCTTCATTTCCTTTCATGAAGGCTTGTGGAACTACAGGTGAGTGTGCAGTGTATTAAAACATGTAAAACAATGGCATCTTATTCCTGTCTTGTAGGAGATTATCTTTTATTTGTTCACAAATACTGCACTCCTCGATATATGAAGCTGCTTTCTACTTCTGGATCTTCCATAAAATTGTTATATAACCCTGGGAAATCTCTCTCCCTTGCAAAACTTTGGGACTCATCAAATCTCTGAGATTCTGATGTAGTAGTGTAATAGAAGTGAAAAGCACTTACAAGTGTTATCTATTAGAGATGATTCTCTGATGGCCTGTATTAATTTAAAATATTTTAAAATTACATTTACAAATATAATGAGAAACAATTAAAATGTACCTGAAAAAGGAACCAAATCTCCTACTGACCCTTAATGTCAATTTCTTATTCATTAAGAATGCATGATAAATATTTATAAACCCATGCACAAAGCAATTTCAGTTTCTGGAATTAAAAGCATACAAAAATACTCTAAATTGAAGAGAAAATTAACTTTTAGCTATGCTTTCTTCCTCTCAAACTCTTAATACTGACACTGGTTTGATCACAAAGGTCCTAAATAACCATCCCTCCCTCTCTTTTTCTTTGCTGAATAAGACCCTTCATGTAGAGTCACTCTGTCTAGTGGGTGACACAGGATGCAGGATTTCATGGCAGCACTGTTACCTACCACCCAGCAACTCTATTCATCTGTCTTTTCAGGGTTAGTCCTGACATACAGCACCAGCAGAGACTCCTCCACTTCCCATGACAGGGTGCTCCCAACAGAGAGGACAAGGCATTGCTCAAAACAGATGAAAGAGGTTATTTGTAAAGCACCAGAACAGTTCTTTATTAACATTCCTCCCTCTGATTGATTCTTTAAGCATACCAGTAGGGACACATTTATTATACATAGTATGCAGAGTGAGAAACAGTCAATGCATTTTTTTTTTCATAGTCATTTTTCAGTTGCTCGCAGTTGAGAGGTTTGTCTCACACTCAGTGAATTGTTTTTGTGAATGTCTTGTTTCATAGATAGATAGATACAGATACACAGAAGAAAACAAAGCCACACACCCTCTCCATGGCCTGTTTTTGAACAGTTCAGTTCCTCAGAAGAAAAGAGACACAACTTCGCTTTCAGTAACAATGCAATCCTTATGGCAGACATGCTTTTCCTAGGCCGAGGGAAAAGGCAGTGATTCTGATTATGCCAGGCTGTAAGAATTTAGCAAAAGGATTTTGCATATGCCGAATTAAAGCTAGTAGATTATTAAAATTACTGCAACTAACATTTGACTCATATACACATGAAATGGAGATTTTCATTGAATTATCTCCTAGTTCTCCTGGTGCAAAATCTAAAGGCTTGTCAGAAATAGTGCTAATTTTATGATCATGTTCTAACTGCTATGAAAGGGCTACAGAATGTGGCAAAAGGATTCACTGACAATCCACTCGGTCGTGTATTTTATTTTCTATTGTTTTGTTTTTCCCGGAGGACTAACACAGACAAATTCCTTAGCTACCCACCTAACTGTATTTTTAAAATAGATGGATACTCACAAGTGCAAAAGTAGGCATTGAAAAGTCAAGGAATAAACATTAAGCCTGCTCTTAACATAAACCAGAACACAGAATTCTATTTTATGATAATGTATACTGTTCAGAAGCCCCTTCCTCTCTCGGTAGCTAAGTAAATACGAATGATAAGACTCATTGATCAAGTCATGTGATGTGCAGTAAATGAGGCAAGGGAGCAATGGAAGATGACAAATGTATTTATGGTTAGGATAACTGATGAGGACCAGAACAGCTCTACCTCTCTCAGCCACATGTTTTGTGTATCACCTTTGACAAGATATTTACATACTAGATTAGTCTTCCTTATTCTTCGGTAGTAGAAGTGCAGAGATTTCACAAAGTAAAACATGGCAATAGCCTTATCTCACTATTCTGAGGGTAGCAGCCCCTTCCTCAATCAACGAGCAGCCCTAGATGATATGTTAGTGACCAACAGTTCAATCAAATACACACACCTTAATCTCTTTCTACTCCAGGGATTTACCCAACTATAATCTGTTTCAGTCAGTAATATCCACCTACTCTAGATATACTGGGAGTGAAGTTTTGCAGTGTTTCCTGTTACCGGTGTGCACTTCCATGATCAGAGTAATTTTATGCTGAATGTTTCAGCAACATTTAGAGCTGCACACCCACAGCAATTTCATTTAAAATATGATTAACTAGGTTAAAATTATTCTTGGGAAAAAGCTGATTTTGCATATGGTGTTCAATAAATAAATAGATTATTTTAGTTCAGAAGGAAAACTCTACCTAAAAAAGGACTTTAGTCAATAATGTATGCAATGAATATATGAATGCTTTTGTATTACCATGCCCTCATTCTACAACCTTCAGACTCTTTCCTATTTACTCACTGAAAGAAAAAATAGCTTCTTTAACAACTTACAAATACTATGTGCTTCTCTCTTCTGTCCCCTTGGAGATGAGCTATTTGCTGTAAGTATTTGGTATAAACCATCTTTTGCCTCCCGTTGACATTTTGTGATGACAAGAGTGCCTGAGTCACATCCTATTCCTGCCAGTGGGACATGACACAACAGCTAGGGCCAAGGGGTAACATATGAAAGTCTAGTCAAAGATGTATCTTGGGACCTCCCAAGTAACTGCATATCGTAATGACTAATAGACTCAGTCTCTCTTTCAGTACTGTCCTGCTATAAAATAAAGTACAACAAAAGCTGCAACAGCAAATGTACCCAGTAGCTATTAATAAACAAACAAGCAAATAACAATCAGTAAAGATGATGCTGTTGAAATGCTTTGATAGTTTCACCACATTATGTTGAGAGTTCAAGCACTAAAAAATAAAAGGTAACAGTACTACAGAAATGTGTCCTTTTCTCTCATCTCTCTTTTTCTATCCCAGATTTTCAGCATAAATTTCATATTCAGTTCAACAAGAAGAAAAAAGCTTGTGAAATTCAAGATCATCTTTGCAGAAATTTTAATTTTGGTTAAAATAACCAGTATTAATTTTTCCGCAAGTAAAACTACAGGCAGAAAGTTATGGTAATCCTTCCAAATGCATTTTCAAGCTATAAATATCTCAGAAAGCTGCTCCACTTCACAGTAAAACTTTGTCCATATGGAACATATGACTAGAAGGGACTTAGTGAACTACTGAAATCCAGTACTCTGTTACTGAAAGTACTCATATAATTCAGTTTTGTTCCAAACTGATCAAAGGAGACAATCAAAAAAAAATCTAGAGCTTTTGTTTGGTTGTTCTTTTGTCTTTAGCACTACAAATAGGACATAAATCAAGAACTTCAGTCTTCTATTCATAAGAAATTGTCTTCTGATTTCTAGCTGTGTTTCTTTATGGGAAATGTATATTCATTTATAGACTGGGGGAATACAGACTTGTCTTTTCCTAGCACTTACTCCCAAAGCATTCACTGCAAGCAACCATATTTGTTTTAGCTTGTGTTTGGCTAGGCTAAGCATGTTAACTTAAAAATAGTTTTTATTTTCTTGGTCACCCTATTAGGTCTCTCAGCACCTCTCTTTCTTTCAATCCATCTTTCAATTCAACACAGATGAGCAAAGCACTATTCAATACTTCAAGTGCACCACCACCAGTGTCCTATCCAACAGCTTCAATATTTCTTTTGTTTACTTTAAATAAACACAAGGATAAAACACGTGCTTCAAGACTATATTTTGGATGATCACTGGAAACAAAGAGACCCTTCCTCTAAGCTTTCTGGCTGATGAGTTCACAGCATTGGTAATAAGGTGGTCATCAAAGCAAAGCCATGCCTTAAGATTTTGATACAGTCCATCCTGTCATCCCCAAAAAGCAAAGTCTGACACATGTCATATCATGATCATCCTATTTCTTTATCTGCTCTAGCAAAGGAGGGTGGCAGGCAGCTCTGAGAACCTTTTCTGTGCTATGACTTTATACCAGCACCATTCTAAGTAAATAGTCCCTGTGTTTTAGAAGCAAACAAGAATAGTCACAGAGAATGTCAGAATAATTCAGGTTGGAAGGGACCTCTGCTATAGCCAATTGTTTAAAGTTAGTTCATCTAATAACGTAAGGCCTTTGTATGTGCTGAAATATCTCCAGAGATGGAAATTCCACAACTTGTCTGGTCGACCTCTACCACTGTTTAGCTTTCTTCATCAAGAAACTGTTCCCAAATTATTAGTAAATTATCAGCATGCACAGTTTTTTGATCTTATGGTGACAACAGACAATAAACAAATTGCCAAGCAACGTAACAAGCCTTCCCAGTCTCTTCACGCGCATGGACTGGATTTTCCTCTCACAAGGAAGAACATCTGAAATAAGTTTGCTCAGTTCAGTAGTTCAATATCTGTTCAAAACTTCCACCACAGCAAAATCCAACCTTCTAGCCATAGCCTCTTGACTTCTGGAAATGTTTTTCTCTCATTTAAAAAATTGCTTAAAAGTATTTGGATAAAGCAAAATGGGAAGATGATTTTTCACAAACAGGGTTGTTGTTTTTTTTTTTTCCTGCCTTTATCCACAGTCAAATATTTTATTCTCCCTCTCTGAGGGGAGCATAAAATCACTTCCTTTTCTGATCCTTTCATGATGATTATTCGTTAGAATTTGATAGCTTTCTCTAAAGAAACACAACAGGTCAAATTTGCTTTTTCCATTAAGCTATTTGGGCAAGAAATTTTCCACATAATATATGCTACGTGGTCTGTGGCTTTCCAAGCTCCCTATCAAGATACATAGAGCCTCCTCTGCTGCAGACAGGAGTCTGATTTTCTTGTACTTCTACCAATTATTTCCATCTGGTATTGTACTTAACAGGTTGAATTTCTGAGACACTTCACACTATGAAGTATGTTAAGGACTGTAACTCCAGTTCTATTTGATCTGCAATTTATTCAATGTTTCTCCCTGTACACTTCATTCTAGTTTTCACTGTTCCCATCTATTCCAGAAAAGACACATATGACTGTAGTTTAGCTTTTCTAAAAAAGTATTCCTTCAGAGATAATCTCACCAATCATTCCATTCTTTTTCTATTCAATCTGTATTATACCTGAACATTATGAAAAAGGCTGTGCCAAAAAAACACATTTAGGTCTGGTGGTGTGCCTTTCACATCTATGAAAGACAATATCACTGCACTCAGTGTGAAATATCTCAAGAAACAGACAGATTAAAATTATAGTGTTTATTATTCGTAATATAATTAATCAAGATCTAACCTACAGATATCATCAGAATGAAATCAAAAGTGATTCCAAGAACACCGGGGAAATTTTTCTTACACTGCTTCCTGATCTGTTCAATCTGCATGTTAGATGGAATAAAGGCTCCCTCTAGACTGATTCGAGCTGTAGCCTTGGCTTTAAAGTATCTTCAACAGCAATACTGGCTTATGGCACTTGTTGGCCAGAGTTTTGGCACGTGGCTCAATCCCTGCAGTATGCCATCCTGCTCTTCAATGCATATGAGCTTAGCTGCATGCAGCCAGATGACAAAGCCGATCAAGGAACTGATTCAACTGAAAAACTGTCCAGCACATCTTTTTCTTTGAGCTGGGTCAAAACTGCACTCAAACAGCTGCACCATCACAAATGATGGTATAGTATAAAACATGACATGGGAACAGGAGCAACCAGCACCTTAGGTAGAGGCTACTAAAGGTCACTTTGTAGTGTCATACTGTACCCTCTGGCTATCTGTTTGCAGGTGTACTGATATATTATATGATGCCAGCAGGAGCTGGAATTCAATTGCCTTTAATATCAAATTGCTAGGACAGCCCATGGTGCAGTTTGTATCCAAGGAAATAGCTCCCAAACAATTTCTGTACATGGCTCAAGAGTCAACATGGGCCTGGAGCAACTTCCAGGAAGCATCCTGCATACTGCCACTATTTTAGGGATAAAACAGTTTAACAGTATGGTCAGGAGTGTTTGATGCCAGTTGGCCACTGTCACAGATAGCAGTCCCAGGTTTGTTTAACCTGTAAATACAGACATAAATCACCAGCCCAAACTTAGGCTTTTCACCTGATAATAAAAGTCCACAGAGATGATTCTTAGAATTCTACAATCAATAACCCAAAAACTCTTAGGAGGAGACATTTGCATTCTACCTTAACTTAAAACTTCCTCCATCTCTATCTACAGTGATATCAACTGAAGGTTCCTTAGGCAAGGTCTACATATTCTGCCTATTCTCTGAACCAGCTTGGTTCAAGCCAACCTCAAAAAAGGTGATGCATGGCCACAATTCAGATCATCACATCCCAGTTAAATAAAATCACAGAATCATAGGATCATTAAGGTTGGAAAACACCTTCAAGTTCACTAAGTCCAATCATCAACCTGATCTGCTGAGTCCCACCACTAAACCATGCCCCTCAGTGCCAAGTCCACGTCTGTTAAACATCTCCAGTGATGGAAACTCCATGACAGACAGCCTGTTCCAATGGCTAACAACCTTTTCAGTGAAAAAATTCTTCCTGATAACCAATCTAAACCTGACCTGGTAACTTGAGACTATCTCCTCTGGTCTTACCTCTTGTTACCTGAGAAAATAGACCAGCATTCTCCTTGTTGTAATCTCCTTTCAGGTAACTGTAGAGAGCCAATAGATCTTACCTTAGCCTCCTCTTTTCCAGACTGAACAGCACCAGTTCCCTCACCCACTTCACATAGCATGTGTTTTCTAGTCATTTAACCAGCTATGTGGCTCTTCTCTGCACAGTTAGTGTTGCCAAGAGACAGATCAGCCCATGCAAAATGTTCAAAGGGTCCAAAGCTGAGAGATTTAACACACACTTGAATACTTGCAAGGGCTACAGTGAATCTAGGTCGCTCTCTCATCACTATGCCATAACCTTGAGCTGAAGGGACCATGCCTAATGCTGAGATACACTGTTTCCCTCCATATGCTAGTTCATTATCCAGCTCCTCGCTGTTTTGACTGCCAACAAATAATGATGTTTTTCAACACTTCTCCACTAGGAAATGAATGCACAAACATCGCATCATAAATGCCACCCAACATCTGCCAGGCAGTTAGCATCTTCCCATGACTATCACCTAGGCTGAACCTGAGCAAGTGATTTAGTGATGAGCTGTGTCACATCCCACTACCTATTACCTCCTAGATCATGCAAACCCCAATTCTGACAAACATGAGAGCCCACAGGCATTTGTTTAAAATATCATATGGAAAATTAATTCTAAAAAACAAAACATGCATTCTAAATTCACTGTTACTTCTAAATGAAAAATCAAAAGTCACAAATGAGGGTATCAGTACTGCTACAAATCTTTTAGCACCAACGCAGACACTGTAACAACGACATCCACAGAATGTAAGCTAAGGAAAAGGCAGACTTCATTTAACTTTCCCTATGTAACAGCATCAGACTGGAAGTAAAGAATAAGTTTTTTTACAATTAGGGTGGTGAAGCACTGGAATAGACTGCCCAGAAATTAAATGAGTGCCCCATCCCTGCAGACATCAGGCTAGATGGGGCTCTGAGCAACCTGATCTAGCCATAGGTGTCCCTGCTCACTGCAGGGGAGTTGGACTAGATGACCTTTAATAGTTCCTTCCAACTCAAATGGTTCTATGATTCTTTGATTCTATGAACAAGCAATCAATACTTTTGAAAATATTATTTGATACATGAGTTATTTTAGAAGAGCATCAGTAGCTTTGCAGAGCAAAATACATCCAGTTGGTCTTATGGTCAATAAGTTATTTATGTAGCTGGGAAAATTGATTACAAGTACAAGATTTCAAGCTAAATATTTCAGAGATTATTTCAGAGATTAAACAACAGATTAGTGACTTGCCCTATATATTATCTGTAAATTTATTAATTGTAATCAGAGCACTCAGAGCAAAGGATTTGATTTCCTACATTACACTTCTCGTTGTATAGCTCTTTGTTCACTTCATGGTGCTTTGCTGTACTGATCCAATTGCTATACAACTGAAACATCTCAAAATAACTTTGAATGTGTGAATATTTTCAGTAGCACTTATTTTTGATCAGCTTTTACCATCAAGTAAAAGACAGTTGCAATTTCTGTATCTCTAACTCAAATCAAGCAACTGCATTTTTATATTTTCATTCGAGCAGTCTGAGATCACTTAGATGATTCTCCTGCTGCCTTGCTATCTCATTTCCCATCCAACATTCAAATCCTGCAAGTTATATGTAGAACTTAGCAGGCAACTCCATATGTAGTTCAAGACCTTATAAACTGAAATGAAGGTAGTTCCCAATTTCTTTCAATAGAAGGCATAATAGAAGCAAAAGCTCCCACTGAAACAATATTTTAATAGAAATAAGCTACACAAATCCCTATCAACGTGCAACTAATGGAACACTTGACAAACACCACCAGTATGTAAAAAATCATTACAAATTCATCCAGTAGAAGCTGATGAGTATTCTGTGGTAGTGCTTACCCAGAACACAGACACCGAGTGCATTTTTTATGGTCATAAATAGATGTGATACCTGCTGAACAACAGAGAGTACATGCTCACATCCTGAAGCACTTAGTACAACAGCCCCTCCAGACAAACCTCTTGAAAGGAACAGAATTGAACTAAGGCGATTGTATGTATGTCCTCTCCATCCAGTGCTCCCTGTAAAGGTCACCTGCCCCCTTACTGCCTTCATTTCTGTTAGTCCAGACAGAGCAGCAGAGATTTAATGGACTTTTCATTGTGGGACAATGGCTGGGCAAAACCTATCTGCACAACTTGTGGTGTTGTAACTGAAGACATGCAGTTACAACTACTATGCATTACGTTCACCTAAAACATCTAGCAAGAGCATCTGTGGAAGCAAGCACTCACCATTTCATTCTTATACCTTCTGCACTGCTGCCTAAAGATGAAATGAGAGGAAATCAGATTTGCAGTTCATTGCTCAACTCTCCTTGCATTTATATTGTCATATTATTACATAGAAATATAAGCACATGCACCAAACGTAGAGAATACATACATAAATGCTGTACACATCGAAAAACGATGTCTGAAACTTTTTTATTTAAATGTGTGTCTCACTTAAATTTACAGATTCACATTCACATATGAGCACTTTGAAGTCTAACCTTCATGAATATGAGCTAAGATTTTCCAAGACTGGAACGAGAATTTCTAAAACTGTTAAACTACTCTGCTTTTGAATGCAATATATATGTGCTTATGTGTCTGCAGCAAATCTTTTACATCTTTTCGAGAGAATGCGAAGAGGTTGCTTTAAGATGGTTTCTGACTGCAAAAATGAATCCACTGAATGGATGAAGCAGCTCGGAGTAAGTACAAACACAATTATGCATCACTGCAAGATTCCTGAAGACAACAGATACCTTACAGGAACTGCAAGTGCTTGAAATAACACCACACTGAATCGCCGCTCACTGACTGGAAACACTACGTCAAATTTCACTCGCATTTGCACCTATAAAAAAATAAAATCGTAGTGACACCACTGAGTGAAATGGCAATATTGTTGATGAGATCATAATAAGAGCAAACTAGGAGCCTTCATCTTATAAAATTAAACAACTGCAGTATAAACGTATAGCAAAAGTAGTATAATCAAAGAAGTTCAACGGAACAACAGGGATTTACTGTGGAGATGGGATAGGAGCCAAGTGAGTTGGACTGTCCTATGAAGACAGGCTGAGAGACTTGTGGTTGTTCAGAGTGAAGAAGAAATTGCCCAACAGATCAATAGCCCTATCAGATAGGGCAACAAGTAATAGTTGTAAAATTAAAGAGGGCCTGTTTAGATTAGATACAAGGAAGAAATTTTTTACTCAGAAAGCAGTGTGGCACTGGCACAGGCTGCCCAGAGAAGCTGTGGATGCCCCAACCCTGGAGGTGCTCAAGGCCACACTGTATGAAGCTTTATAGACAACATGGCCTAGGAGATGGTATCTCTGCCTATGGCAGGAAGGGGGTGGAACTGCATTTTCTTTAAGGTCTCTTCCAATCCAAACCATTCTACGACTCTGTGCTTCCCTATCTTACACCTTGGCAGCACACTCCACAGCACGTGGTGTACTGCCACCTCTTCCACAGTCCCCATTCTGTAATATCCACGCAAACGCAAGTACGTATCCAGATTTACAATCACCTTCTATGCTCTCAGCCAAGGCAATAAAATATATCTTTACTGCTTTAGACTTTAAAAAATAAATTATTGCATGCCATATGTGCGCAAAATTCATCATCAGCCTTCACTGAACATGTTTAAAAACATCCCAATTGACACAAAATGCAGATTACATTAGTACAGCCAGCCTAAGTTTCACTTCATAGCAGTGTTTCCCTGAGCTGCTCTTTAGTTTCCAAGAAGTGATGCCACTGGCACAAAACTGAAAGATGCCATCACTGACCAAAAATATAGCTCTGTTTTGGTGATAAAGAAATTCAATTTTTCTAGCACCCTCTCCCAAATCAAAGACTACACATGATATCCAAGGCATATGACCATAAGGTACAAAACTCAGCACAGGAAAAGAACTCAAAACTTTCCATATTCCTACATAACAGTAAAAAGAGAGGGCTTTTTCCTACTTCTCTTTATTATGTGCTTAAGAGTATGCTTTTATCAGAAAAACCTGAAAGACTAAATGCAATACTCCATATTCAAGAAAAAGAAAGATGGAAATTATCTATTTCTTAGGTGGTTTTTCCATCCTTAATGAACACTGGAAGAGGTCCCCTCCTTAAAATCAGTCAAAATAGCATGAACTTACTTCCCTATCTTTCCCCCAATAAATAGTTGACTGATAATAAATACGGTAAAAAAGTATTTAAAAATACCTGTCATACAACTTTCATTTCACTGACATCAGTCCTGCTACATATCTGCCTATCGAAAGCAAGAGCTTTCTCTGATCAAAATGCTGCCTTCCAGTTCTCTGCCTTATCCTAGCAGAAAAAAGACAGGAATTACTGTTTTGTGACAAACAGCCCTATTTTAAAATTTTCAGCACAAATTCAGTCCAAATATATATATATATATAATAAAAATATATATATTTGCTGCTGTTGCTGTTGTTTCAGAAGTGAAATCTAAAACTTTGATGCTGGTAACAAACATCTTCTGATCCAAAACAAAATAAAAGACATCAAAAAAAGCATTTCACTTCAAAATATGCAATTTATTTCAGAAGAAAATATCAAAACGTAAATATTTTTTTCTTTTTGGAAGGATTATTAATCAATCTAAAATCAATTAGATTTGAGTACGTATGGTACTACTCACGGTAAGTGAACACCCAGGACTATAAAAAAAAATATAGAAAATAAACAATAATGGAGAACAACAAAGGTAAAGTGGTAGCAGTAAAGGAAGAAGATTTCTTTTAACATAAGGGCAACTGGATATGGCAACCTTAGAAGGATTTCTTTCTGGAGACAGGGAAGCAACAGGTCCATGCTTAGGTCTGAGCTGGTGCCTTGAGGTGGGAAGCTCAGAGTTGTCCATGCTGCTGCTTCTATTATCATTTTTCTCACTTGTCTCTCTACAACCTGTTCCTTCATATCATTAGTACAACCATATTACCACAGATAACTCCTGAGGAGGCCCAGGAGACCAGGACCATCCTCTCTGCAGTCACTCAATTGAGGTAATTCTGTGCAGGAGCCTGGCCCTACCTCAGGTATTCATGCAGCCACAAAAGCAACTCTCCACACTATCAAGAATGTAACCCACGCACCAGGAGAAAGTACCTTTCTTTGGACATGTCTCCATACTCAGGACATTAGAAAAGGGACCACTTCAACCACTCAGGAGACCACACCAGAGTCCCCTGGTCTCCCACCCTTTTCCCTTTGCCACTGCATGGTTCTGTGTGTTACACCACAGAGCACCATCACAACCAAGCCACTCTACTTTGTCTAGCACCTCATACCTCCCAAGACAAAAAGATAATTTATTTTCATTCATAAATTTCACTCCTTCCTGGGGGCCACGCAGGGCCTGCCTTAACCCAGAGCTGTGCCTACACGTGTTACAGCCGTGCAGGATCAAGACAACAAACCCATGGATAGAGAACAGACAATAAGCAGACCTCTAAGTCTCCAAATTGGAAGTTGAATGATTGGCAAACAACCTCTCCTTATGAAAAATTATGTTACAGCAACACAATAGTACTGTGAGCCAAAAGTATGTCTATTCCTGATTTGTAGACCAGGTTTTAGTTATACTATAATCCTCTCAGTATGCCTGCTTAGGTTCCTGCAATCACACGAGTCATGAACACTACCCACAAATCCTGCGGTTCCTTTGCCGAGCAAGTGACACACCAGATGAAGAGGAATGGAAAATATACATGTGGAATTGTTCTGGGAACTTAAAGCATACATAACAGTAAACAAAGCAAATATGGTGCAAAACCTGTTGCTATTTTCACAGCATTTGTGAAGCAAAGCTACATAGATGCTGAAAGAGGCATGCTTCTTCGCACCTCTCCTCCAATCCCATCAAATTAAGCACAGCAGCACAAACAGCAGCAGGGATAAATAAATGTTATGCGCCCTGTTTGCTGCTGCATCACCGGGGTGTATACTGTGTGTGCTCAGGTATGTATGTTTGTGTATGGTAGAGACAGATGAAAAAAGAGCATTGAAATGATTTTCCCTCATGACTCCCGCAGAGCCTGGGGTGACAAAGGAGACTGAACACAGTTATTCCCACGGTGTTGTTCTTCCACCTCCCTGTCTTCTCCTGGCACAGTCCAAGTCAGTTGGAAAAGGATGCTGCCGTCCTCTGTCCCACTTAGGGACAGTCTTCAAGCAGCCAGCACCAGTTTGGTCTGATAAGAAAAATTCTCCCTCTGCTCCCTGCACTGTTGGCCATGGGAGCACATGCTGAACAAGAAGCACTACAGACAAATTTTGGCTGGTGGAGAAAGAGGTGGCTGAAAGCCAGCTGATGTAGACAAGCAATATCAGTCTTTATTCTGGGGGAATAGTCAGAAAGCAAAAAGCAAGCAGTAAAGGCGCATCAGCAAACAAAACACAAGTGATCCTGTACTTATGAAAGAGATAGGAAGGCTGAACTGAGGAGATCAACATGAACTTAAACTGTGGCAGAGGGCAGGCATGTGGCATGCCGTATGGAAACTCAGAACAAAACAGAAAACTTGGAACAAAATGGAATTAAAAATCTGGTTTTAGTTCAAATTACTTTACTAAAAACCTAATTGAAAATAGTGTTGAAGTTGACATGACTTTTTGACATGTTGCTCCTTCAAGATTGCATTTTCCATCCAAAAAGAAGGTATTATGTATGCTTCAATCTGGCTACCATCCATTCAGCAAGGTTAGGAAACAGAAAATTGTGAGCTAAAATTAACATTACATCATTAGTCAGCAAAAAATAGTTGTTTGGCCAGCAGCTATCACAGTATTTCCAAGAATCCATACACACTGAAAACCTGGAAAGGGAGGATGGCAACCACTAGCACATGGGTTTGGAACTGTAAAAAATAAGATTTTGAAGACAGGTACCGTATAGTCTCCCTTTGCCCGTTGTTTGTCCTGTTTTCAGCTGAGACAATGTTAATAGCACACCAAAGTTTTGGTTATTGGTGAGTGATGGGGAGCACAGCTAGGGCTGAGCTGGGCCACTGCACAGGGAGGAGCCACTGCCTTCTTGACTCCCCAGTAGGGACTGGGGTTGAGTCAGAACAGCTGGCCTCAATTGGCTAAGGTGTTATTCCATACACGTGACATTATGCAGAAGGCTGTAATGCAGTGGGGAGCTAGACGGAGGCTGGCCTATGTTCAAGAGTTGCTGGACATCAGCTGGAGAGTGGTGAGATGTTGTATTGGTAGTGGGGCATCAGCCAGCAGGTGGTTGTATTGATAGCTGGGCATCAGCCAGCAAGTAATTGTGCTGGGGATATATTTACATATATATTGTTATAATCACTTTTTTTTCTCCTCAGTTTCCTCTTCTCTCTTAGTAAATAGTTTTTACCTCTAATCAAGAGTTCTGTTATGTTTCCAATTCTCTCCTTCATCTCACTCCAGAATGAGCAAACAACCGTATGATGCTGAACTTCTTGCTACAACACTATTTCTAGATTGTAATTTATCCAGGAAAGGGCAAGCAAATACTCCTCTGAAACACAGAATTCTTGTTTCTTCTCCTACCAAAAAGAGTGAACCTCTCCGAAGCTACACAGCTCTGGAGAGTTACAGCATTCTGTGCGCTGGAGGGTCTTCCACTGAGCAGACTCACACTAACACATCCTTGCAAAGAGATCTAGATTTTGAAGTTCAGAATGTATTTGAAGGCTGGATTTTAAAAGAAAATTGAAATTCCTCTTGTATGACTTATTAAGTATGTCAACGAAATCAGATAATGAAAAGTAAGATCACGAGGAATTAAAATTAAGACTGGAGCACCTCTCCTATGAAGAAAGGCTGAGAGTTGGGACTGTTTAGTCTGGAGAAATGGAGGCTCAGGGGGAGATCTCATCAGTATCTGTAAATATTTCAAGAGGAGTGCTGAGAACATGGAGACAGGCTTTGTTCAGTGGTGCCCAGTGCCAGGACAAGAAGCGCAGAAGATTCCATATAGGAATTCAATGCAGGAAAAAACTCTTGAAAGCGGTCAAACACAGGAAGAGGTTCCCTGGAGACGTTCAGAAGTCACCTGGACATGGTCCTAGGGCCCCTGCTCTGCATCTCCCTGCTGAAGCAGGGGTTGGGTCAGATGGAGCCAGTGGGTCCTGCCAATCTCAATCATTCTGTGACAAACAGATTAATTATCATAACTTGCACAGAACTATATAAAAAGAAATAAATCAAGAGGTAATGGTAAAGAAAGGAAAAGAAAGAAGTCTTCCATATTCACCATGGCAAGAAAAGTTGTTTATTGGATTATACTTGTATTTACTTTAGTAAAACACCTAGAAGCACAGGGAGAATAGAGAAACAGTTTCACTGAGCTCAGTGCCTAAAGCTTGCTCAAACTACATGTATGTAAAACTCAGAACACCTTTGCAACACTAAAGCTGTTTCTATAACATACCCATAAATCCTCAGCTCCCCCTTGTTACATTCATTAAGTTCAATGGAGAGAGTAGGGAACTAATTTCCATTGGCAAACTCTACAGTGTATCGCTGAACAGCCAGAATGGGAGCTGAAACAACAATCATCGGAGCGAGAGGCAATGGATAGTCTATTTCAGTTCTCACTCTCTGTCCTCTAAGGAATAATACAATCACAGAAACTGGAGACAGAAAAACACCTCTTAGGTTATATAGTTTATTTGCCTGCCAGTGTGAGAATCTTCCCTATAATAATTTTTAACGCCGGCTTTTGCCAAGCTAAAAGCAATGTGTCACCTCTAAGGAAAACGAGCTTGTTATGAGACCCCTCAGATACTGCACTTTTGAAGTACCCAATAGATTATGGTGCTGCGTCATATAACAAGGAAGGTGCCAAATTGTTCCTACAACATGCTGTACGAGCCTAGTCTGAAACAGGAGAGTAAGATACATAATAGCATCTCTCTGAGCACTGGGCCCTGATTTATACCCTCTTGCTTCCTTGCTACAGCAGCACAATCTCCCCTGCTTAAGACACCACGGATCAGTCACGGCACACAGGTGTGAGATGTGCAATCACAGTGCCAAGTGGTGTTAATGTGCAAGAAATAGCTCAAAGAGAAACTTCACACACCAGAATCTTGCCCTGCTAAGCAGTCCTGTCAAGATCACTGGTCTCTTCTGGTCTCTTCTTTTGGTCCTGCAAAGGACTTCGAAAACATGACTCCAACAGCAGGTACTTGGAAGTGTTCACAAAAGAAAGAAAAGCAACCCTAAAGGAGGTAGTTGGAAAAGCACTGACCACAATGAGAAACTGAGGAAATGTCAGAAAGTTGACACTATAAGCCTCTCTCTGAACTCCCAGTTTCATGTGAAGCACTGTCTTCAACGTGAAGGAGCTCATTCTGGTGAAACATCTGTGATGCCATCCTCTCATGAGCTTTTCTACACCAAACCTAAATAGCACAAACACTTCCCAGTATATTTGCTGCCCACCTGTAAAGGTAGTTAAGAGATTTTCAACCACACTTTTAACTATCTCAGACACTCAACTACTGAGGAAGTCTGACACATTAATTGCCTAGGATTAGGAAATACAAGTCCATTAAAACAATTATATCAAAAATTGTAAGGTAGCACTAAAAAAAATTAAGGCACATTAAAATTATGACTTTCACATAACCTTAGCTATTTCACCATGAGAATGTATGTTATAAACAGCCTTTTCTTCCCAGACAATTACAGTTTTTCTGCATATTTAAACACAGATGTGGCTGCTTAGCAACTATAAAACAAAAACATTTACTTAAATAATTGAGTATAGGTTAAGGTACTCATTTTATATACTTTTAAAAAACTGTATGTGCTTTATAATACTATTTTACACCTGGAGTGACAGATTCCTTGAATATGGATTCCAAAAATAAGTCACTTACCTATGCATTTAAACTACGAAATAGGGATTTGTGTCTGCTATGTGCGCATCCATGTGAATGTGTGCACTTGCATACTTCCACTCAAGTTACTGTCGTGGTTTTATGATATTTTGCTGTCAGTATTTCACAACATAACATCATGTGAGGCACTGGGAATTAAAGAGTTAATGCTCCAGTTCCACGGACTGCTGAATTTCCAGGTATCTAGTTCTCAGAAGAGAGCTACATACCCCAGAGGACTTTGTGTTCCCCTTTTCCACTCATCCCTTCCCCAGCATTGGGAAAAGAAATCATAAACATGTTAAAACTATCTAGTAATACAAAATAAATGTAAAATCTCTGTCTTCATTCAGCAGATCAAAAATTGTTATGAAAATCAACAATATTCCTTTTTAGAAACATTCATATTTAAAACTGGAAACGAACAGAAAAACACCAAAAATTCCTATAGTTCGGAAATGTCATGCTGCTACCCAACTGCAGCCTTTCACTACCAGTTTGAAACACAGACTGAGGACTTTAAAAAATAAGAATTACAGAAAACAGTGTCCGCATGAAAGGTTTTCTAAATGGATTAGTCAACAGTACATAAGAAACGTTTTCCTGGAGTGTGCGTTACTTTGCATCACTTGCAAATAACACAAAATCTTTGAGAAGAAATAATGTATTTGGTTAAACCAGCTAGTCTAGCAGCACAAAACAGATTTTTTTTAAGCGCACAAACTTTTCTTTAAATGTCTTACCTATTTGTTTCCTGTATTGGTCAACAGGAGTTCTTGCAGTAGAGGCATCTTTCCTACCCATTGTTTTCAGTTCGAAAATCACTGTCAGTACCAGAAAAAAAAGAAAAAAGAAAATAAAAATAAATACATTATTCCTAAGTACTAAGGAAATCAATTACTTTTAACATCGGGAAAAAAATAAAAACTGTAGCAAAAAACACTTCCTAAATTGCACACAAAGACAGAAGCCTACCCAGAGTACAATGAGACTCTGGATTTAATCATAACCATTGTAAATGCCACTAGATAAATTCTAAACATATCTTTTTTTCTCACGGCACGGGCTATTAGCATTACAGAATGCCTGTTACTTTATTTATTTATTTATTAAGAAAGATTTGAACTGATGGTACTGTAATTTACCATTCAGTAGCACTGAATTTCATTCACTTTTTCTTTAATAAACCACTGAGTGAATTACGAGTATTATGAGCTTCTTCTACCACTGGCAAACACAGCCACAGCTGGCCAGGAGCCTGAGGCAGGACCAGGCAATGTGTGCACCCCAGCACCTACTCAAGAAACCTATAAGGTTTCCTCAGGCCACCTTAAACACGAGATAAAAACAGATACCTAAAGTAGAGCAACACCCCGCACCCTTCCACATTCATGCAATGGCCTCAAGAGATTCACAAGTGGAAAGCAAGTGAGGATTGGAGGTCAAAACTGGGTTTGTGCCCATTTTATGCCACTCTGCCAAAGCACTGACACTTTAAGCCACCCTCAAAGTATTTCAATAACAACCACGGTGAAAGGACTTCTTACGTCTCACAGTGCAGGTGCCTGACACTAGGAATGCAGAAGGGTCTGCACAATCATTTGTGTCCAGAGATGCTCCGCCTGGCACTCGGTGCTCCCACACCATCCATGTAACTTTTCTGAGAACAGGTGTCACTTGAGTAGTGCTCTAGCAAACCATCAATGCAACCTTTTAACATGCAAAACCATATGGGCTGTCATTCACCCCCTTGCAGGGCTGTCTCATCTGTCTCAAGGCCCAGCAGACCTTGCTGGAGGACAGCAGCAAGGCAAACTTCGGTCAAACATAGCTACAAACCGACTGTAGATTGTGCACATATGGCCTTGAGGTATACACAGTGGTTTCACATTAGGCAGAAGCAGCTAGAGGAAGTTGCCAAGGCTGTTTGGGAAGCATGGTATACACAGTGGTTTCACATTAGGCAGAAGCAGCTAGAGGAAGTTGCCAAGGCTGTTTGGGAAGCATGGCACCTGACGGCCCTGCAATGCCAAACCTCACACAGAAATGCAGGATGAGTCCCTGCCCAGAGGGCTGTGAGGTGTCACAGCCTTCAACAGCCTTAGGTATTCTATTCATATCCACAAATGAGGTTCAAAGTAGAGGATGACATGAGTGCATTTAAAACCACAATGCTTCTTTTTTGTGTTTACCTATTTTATTACCTCTTATTTATTTTAATCTATTCATTAACATAGAATATCAAATGACAAAACTGTAGCAAAGGAGATTGAATCATGTTCTTTAGTATAAGGGAGGAGACACAGGACATCAGAAATCATCTCCAAAGGTGTTCAGCAGTAATAAAATATACAAAAGAATACTATTATTTTTTTTAATCGGAACCAAAAACTCAATTGCAGCCTTCTAACATTTCCACACATCATTGTGGTTTGATTCAGAAAATATTCCCATTTTATCTAAAATGCAAAAGCAGTCAGCTGTAACCAATTGGCATTTTTTCCCTTCTATTATGTTTCCCAGCTACTTTCTTGTCTGATATTCTCACATAAGGTTCCCATCACAATAACAAGAGTGGAAAATCAAGGTAACATTCCAACTTCCAGCTAGTTGAGGAGGCAACAGACAACACTTTACACAGCAAAACCAGCTCTTGGCTTATTTTATGCCACTGCAAGAATCTGTTTTGACTTCCCTTTTGCAATTTCAATAGCCTAACAATGTTTTGTAACAAAACGTCAGCTGTGAAAGATGTTTGCAGTCTTTGCAATGCCAACAATGCACGAGAAGAAACTGCAGACAAAAAACCAATAATTCACATTATTTGAAACAAGGCAGGCCTACTTTGCAGAGCCTCAGCCCACGTGGCTCAGTGCCACAGACCCCAGCACCTAGAACCTGTATACACTGCAGCTCTCCTTTGTTCTTCAAAGCCACACAGCCAGCATCCCTCATTGCCGCTGCTTTGATGACTGGATAGCAAACTCCAGAGAAACCCATGGAGACATTAGCACATACAGCCGCAGTGCCTAATAAGATAGCTATTTGCATAAAAGATCAGCCACAATTTAAAATGTGTTGTGATAGATGTGGAAGGGGAATAACAGATCTATATTAGCGTGTACCAAGTCAAGCCTGTTTTCACAATGTGATTCCTCAGGGACCATGGTTCCTCATGTTCTCCTGTGAAGAATCCTGTGTTCCCTGAGGAAGTAACTTACTACAAGCCAGAATTAAACTGAAATATGGATTAATAAGAAATTATGTACAAACCTTACTATAGGAACAGCTTTGAATGCAACTTTCTGATCAGATTTCTGTACAGAAAAAGCCTGGAACCTTTACAATTCACAAAGCAATCTGAAAAGCTCCATTCCCCTCTTTAAAGTAGCAGCAGCCATCCGCAGTTATCAGCCACCTTCACCTTGTGAAGGAAATGGTTGGACTGATTTCAGACCACTTGAAGTCAACACAAGCTCCTGAGCTTCTTAAAAACAAGATTGTAAGAAAATGAAGCAAGGTTCTTTGGAATGTTCTTTTTTTGCTTATTGCTATTTCACAGATATTACAAGGTCAAAGGATCTCTTCATTGTGGTTTCCTTAATTGTTTTTCCACCATCTTTTCCACATGTCCAGTATTTCACTTCTCAAGGCTTACACTCTCAGAAGATTCTTCTGTTCCTCCTGTTCTATTAATTAGCAGTGACTGATAACAATTAATACTGACAATAAATTGCTTATTATCACCTCCGTCTTTTGATAGCATTTTCTGAGTTATTAAACAGTTATGAATGTCCATTCAAGGTCTGACCACAAGTGCATTTAAATCTCAGTGCACAATTCTTGAACGAAACACAGCCTGTGTCGTTATTAACAACAACAAAACTATTATGTTAATGAAATAGATATATAACATGATTTACTTTAAAAATAATTTTAAACAATTACATACAGGGACTAAAGCACAAAACCTTCACTTTATGCATTCAAGGTATTCACTACTGCCACCCTACTCTGCTTTTCTGTCCACCTAAAATGCTCCTGTGAGACCCTATCAGGGGTGCTGCGTCCAGTTCTGGGGCCCTCAACTCAGGAAGGACATTGATATGTTGGAGTGGGTCCAGAGAAGGGCTGGAGAAGAGAAGGCTTCAAGGAGACCTTATAGTGGCCCTGCAGTACCTGAAGGAGGCCTGCAGAAAAGCAGGGGAGGGACTTTTCATAAGGCCAGGTAGGTTTAGATAAGATATGAGGAATTCTTTACTGTGAGGATGGTGACACTGGCACAGGTTGCCCAGCAAGGCTGTGGATGCTCCCTCCCTGGAAGCATTCAAGGCCAGGCTGGATGGAGCTGTGACAACTTGAGGTGAGGGGAGGTGTCCCTGTCTACAGCAGGGGGTTGGAATTAGGTGATCTTAAAGGTCCCTTCCAACCCAAACCATTCTATGATTCTATGGTGCAACAGAAATAATTCATAATAATAAAGCTTAAAATGTATAATGACTTAGATACATGTGTATGTACAAACTGTCTCAGCAGTGATATCTGACAACCCACTATGTCTGTATTCTTCAACAGCAAGCTGCCTCCATATTAAGAGGGCACCTTAAAACAATAAAGCAATTGGTGACTATTTTTGTAGTTGAAATAGAGTCACTTGAGAGAAACACTGATGAAAATGAACCATTACAAAATGTAAAAGCACTGCAGCATGTCATAACCGAAAATGTAGGTGAAGATACTATGAATATCTGCATATATTAAGAACCATTATCTTTAATTACAAATAGATATCAAAAAGGCGTTTTTTTTTCCATTGGAAGCAAGGCAGTTTAACAGTCTCAACCATAACTCAATCCATTTTTTTTATTCAAAGCCTACTATCAGCAAAAGAACTGGTTTCCATTAGTTATTTCCATACATCACAGTTTAATAAATAATTCTATGTCCCTTACAAGTCACAAGAGAAAAACATAGCATTTTATCCTCCTCAGATTAAAAAAAATATAAATCTAAGGAAAGCATCTGATTCTCTGGGAGCATCAAGTTATTCCAAGGAATGGCTAGCATTGCATTTAAAGTGATGAGAAGGCATCTGCAAATACATATTTTAGATCTCATTGCTGTTGGTTATTTTAATTGGCTTTTTGTGTACAAACTAAGCACAGCATCTGAGGTCCATGCAACTCAATGGAAGAAATTTAATAAAAAGAACCAGCATACCAAATTGCAGGAATAATACAGCTGAATACTTCAATCACACTTTGGTCAGGAGTAAGAATTTTAAAAGCTTTACTAGTATTTAAAAATCATTCGCTGGCTGATCTAAACATGTCTTATAAATAAGTCTTAAAGTACTCCTTACTGTATTTCTGAGAAGTTCTTCCCCAAGGCTGAGAGTATTTCAAAAGAAACAGCCCTTTGCCCTAGCGCTTCTTGTAGAATCTAGCATTGCTTGGTTATTTTTTTTTTAATAAAAAGGATTTAACACATTTTTAGTTTAAGCTTGGAAGTAAAGGATGTCACTTTAAGTTCAGCTAATTTTGGAAAAATTAAACAACAAATAAACCCAAACAAAATTGTATAAATTCAGGTAGAAAAAGCGTTGCTCAAATAATCCTAACATTGTAGATGAGGAGAACAAACACTGTTACACATCCCAGGATTACATCCATCTGGGAATTACAACATTTTTTTTCTGCCATATGTCAGGATGTTTGCTTCATGTAAAAGTAGGACCAAAACCTCCCCTAGGTACCTAGCATTTGGTGGGATCAATTAGGCCCAAATATTTGCATTTGCTCATTTAGCAGAAAGTCTACTTACTTTTGCAAGGTGTCAAATGTTTTCGAATATCTGAAGAGCTGAAAAGGCTGTCATTAAATGTGTTCAAGATAGCAAGGAAAAATAGTGAAAGCGTTCAAGATCGCAAAACTCAGCTAAGAGTTTTTGAAAGACTTCACACTCATGTAATTTTTTTTAAGCAAAAAGACTCAAAATTGTCAAGAGGTTCCTTCATCACAGAGAAGAGTTTGCCACAGCTTCTGCAAGAAGAACCAAAGTGTACATGGCCAAAACTCACTTTTAAAAACTATTTAGGCAGAAGATATTTGTAAAGGAATTGGTTTTACAGTATTTCTCACAGAAAGCACAGCATTTTGCAGAAGTTTGTCTCTGTTTGGAGAAATGCTATATACCTTGCACTTACTTTCCATTATTAGGATTTGTTATTGCTCTTCAGAACCAAAATCCCTACTCATTTCAGAGCTGAACAGAGCCATACCATCTGTGAAATATTACACACATTTTAATATGAAGACAGATCTTCATCCGAACAAATTTAAAACTGCAAACTTTCAAAGCCGAAAGTTTGGGGTTTTTTGGGTAAGAAAATATGACAGCACTGGTGCATCAAGGAATTCCCTTGAAAAAGTTCAAGAAGGAAAAAAACATTTATGTAGTTCACTTCTGCCTTGCCAGTTCAAAATGTAGTATTTCCAAGAGGAAAGAGCAATCCGCACTACAGGGAAAATTATACGATAAATTACACCATATGCAGCTTTTCAGAACTAACATTCTTCTAATTATCATAATCTGTTTAAACTTTTGGGGAGGAGTTATGGTAGAATTCAGAGGTAAAAGGGTGGGAAGAAACCCAGGCAGGCACCCAGCCCATCTTTAACTCTGTCAGTACAGCTGAAACTTCATCAAGTCACAAGCAACCACAGGAAGCAATTATTTGTTCTGTCTCCCTAAGTGAGGCAGAAGCAGCAAAGGTTTGGAGCTACTGCTAAATGCAGGCAGCTTGATTCCCCCTTTGATCACCAGCACACACACCTTCGGCATTCATCTCTTTTGATGAAATAGGGAATAATTTAAAGAACAGGTATAAAGCAAGAGGTCAAAGACCTCATATTTAAAAATCAGCTATGTCTGTCTAAGCACTTCACTTTTAATACGTTATGGAGTTAGAATTCTTGCATTTTGTAGAGCACCATGTGGTGTCACTGAGCTCATATTCCTAAAGACCTCAGAAACTCTGTTTTTGCCCTGCTGGATAGTAGAGAAGGGGAAGAGCAATTTCTTCTTTCCCTTCTTTTAACCAGAAAATAATCCTCTATGCCCTATTTCATTGCTTTTAGGAAGTGATACAAATATATATTTCCAGATGTTACTGATTTCCTGATTTGCCAGAAGTCACTGCTTGCTAAAAGTCTCAGTGCTTTAATAATCTACACTTGCTAATTCCTCATTTGAAGATTTTAAGCTTAGCCTCATCTTTGATGAAACTAAAATTCTTACTTCTTCCTTAAATTAGAAGAAATATTTAAGAGAGTAATTATATTTCAGTGTATTCACCTTACACTTGATGTCACAACCACCCAGAGGACAGAATGTCTGATTCACGAACCTTTCAATATAGTGAAGTGGGATATGGTTTTCAGTGAGAATAAAAGTAGTAATTTTTGAAGCTATACATGTAGAAAAAAGAAATTCATATTGGTAATTTTTTTCTCTTATGTTGTACCTTCATATGTTCTGCTACATACTACACTGCAGTGTAATACACTGTCTCATCACACATGACTTCATGCCATGATAATTGCTAGATTGGTCACCATTCTTATACTCAAATGATTATCTCATTTCTAACCTTGAGCAAGCACACAAAAATGAAAGCAGGCTACACACAGCAGCAACAAACAAAATTTCAGTACACACAGATCTAATTGTAACACTTCAGCAAAACTGAATTATTAGCTCTTTTACAAAACTCAGTATTCGAAAGGACTTAAGAGGTAATCTTTCCATCCACTGTTCAGAATGTTTTTTTTTTTCCTTTCTGAAACTACTGCGGCTCAATAAGTATTAAATAGACTGATCTATGAATAAAGAAAAAGTTTTATGTCCCTTTTGCTGTCTCATGTTGTACTAGGCATTCAGGAAAGTGGCTCAGCTTAAAAAAATGTATCTATTCCAGTTACCAGGTGACAGAAATGTTTAGAGTTCTAATTTGGTGGTTTTAGCATCTACATTTTCTACTACTTTTCAATAAGTGATAAAAGAAAGAATAACCTGTTCATCTTCCCCACAAAGATCAAAAGATGAAACAGCTATGTGTTTCCTTAGCATAATGCAATGTATCACAGAATCACAGAACTGTAGGGGTTGGAAGGGACCTCCAGAGATCATGGAGTCCAACCCCCTGCCAAAGCAGCTCCCTAGCCCAGGTTGCACAGGTAGGCGTCCAGGCGGGTCTGGAACGTCTCCAGAGAAGGAGACTCCACCACCTCTCTGTGCAGCTGTGCCACTGCTCCGTCACTGCACTGGGAAGAAGTTCCCACACACGTTTGTGCAGAACTTCCTCTGCTTCAGTTTGTGGCCATTTCCCCTCATCCTATTCCCACACAGTGCTGAGAAGAGTCTGGCCTCATCCCTTTGCCTCCTGCTCCTTAGATATTTATAGATGTGGATCAGATCCCCTCTGAGTCCTCTTTTTCTCAAGGCTGAACAGACCCAGGTCTCTCAGCCTTTCCTCATAAGGGAGGTGTTCCACGTCCTTTATCGTCTTTGTAGCCCTCTGCTGGACTCTTTCCAGGAGATCCCTGTCTTTTTTGTCTTTTCTGGGGAGCCCAGAACTAGACACAATATCATTTTTTGTATTTTTTTCTTTAAAATGGTGAAAACAGTAGCAGATCAGAAACTACAGTACGTAGGACTAACAGAGAAAACGTAATGTTCAGCCCTTCTGCACTTCATAATGAGCTCAATAGTCAAGCTTAGTGAACAGACCCATAGATGTTAGTGGCAGCATTTTTTGAAACAAGTACTACTCTATTGGCTTTGAAGGATTAGGCCATAACTGGGTGAAGAGTTTAATATGGCTTAAATAACATTGGTTCAGTAGTTTTCAAAGCAGCTCAAAACAATAGCCCAAGCACACTGCAGATTACATCTAAATTGCTTGAGATTTGGCTCTCTTGAAGACTAGAGAGTCTATTAAAGGCAATGGTTTTTAAGATAAAAAATAAAGTAGTTGCGTACAGGATATCATCTCTTGAAGAGGTTTATATTCTATTTGGGCAAAACAGTGTATATAAAACTTCAATATCCATAAAAAGTCTGAATCTTTAAGAAAAAAATTGAGTTAGGACTGTATATATAAGCATACACGTGCAGGATAAAACCCTCATATATGGAAATTTTTACCGACTACAGAAAATGGTAAACTTGTTTTGCCACATTTTAAGGCAAAGAAAACAAGCATAAAATGCAGCTGGGAAGAATCATCATACAGTAGAACATCAGTTGGAATAACACTGAATTGTGAGAACATTGGAAAATCCCTGGTGCAACCACCTGTGCACAGCTGCCTGAGTCCTTTTCACAACTTTTCCTGTAAGACCACAAGATGGGAGAAGACTGGGAACATGGGGAGCAGATGGAGTCACAAACCCCTTAAGTATGTGTCTGTCACAAGAAAAAAGAAATGGCACTGCGAAGTTCACTGTCCAGGAGAAAGCCAAAGGAGAGAATGGCACCAACAGAGATGCACATGCAAAGACAATGTAGTCATCTCGATGGCTGAATCACATGAAGTTGTATTTCTCGTAAATATATCAGTGTAATGCAATACTAGGAAGAGAGGGATACACTGCCCAAAATAGAGCCTTGTAGACTGCATAAAACCAACAAAAACCACTTGAGAATGCAGCAAGACAACATCAGACTGGCTTTCATGAAGACAAACAGATTCAACACCAATTAACATAAGAAACTGCAGGTTGGTCCTTTTTCTGGAACAACTGCTCTGTTCAGTCTCCACTGCACAGCTGTACACACTGCACATCTTTACAAGCAGACTCAAGAAGTTTAAGGAGAGGTGGATTAATGTTGAGAAGGAGTTTGGCTCAGTTGCTTCTACTTGAAAATTCTGTAACAGTTTAATTATTCCATGCACTAAGCTTGACTGTCATCCTCATTGCTTCCACGCTGATTTTGCTTTTTAATAAGGTGAGTTAATGCAATTCTATACTAATATTGTACATCACAAACATCTTTCCAGCTCTTGGCTCTCTCCAGTACAGTGTTCAGGTCAGGATGCTCAAAACCAGGCAAACTTGCTCAGAGAGTAGAGCTGCTCTGAACTTTTTCTTACAAGTACCATTCCCTCCCCTTGACAGTCTCCTCAAGATACAACACAGATACTATAGAGTCCTTCTATGGTCAGGATAGAGAATTGAACACAGTCTATACAATATACATGACTTGTGTGCAATTAATGACAGAATGCAAGCGCTTTGGATTCTTCACTCTGCTTATATGGCTATGTTTTAGTACTGTACCCACATTTAGATCATAATTTCCATGGGTATATATATAAACATACATGAAGATAAACAGACTCTCTTCTCATGTAGAACTGGAAGAATGTATTCAGAAGCTTCACTTTGTAAATCATTTCAGATGTATTTTACTGAAGTCATAAAGGATATTAGCAAGTGCACTGGGACCTTTTGTTTTAAATTATTACGATGTGTTACTTTAACAGAAGTTACAAACATTATTTAACCCCACTGGTGTACTTAAAATGAAAATACTTTGAAGCTTTTCTTTAAATAGGTTTTGTCTCTATAGTAATCATTTTTCCAGAATACCCTCCTCCTACTTAGCCTGTTAGTCTGCTTCTTTGTATATTCAGAAAGATATTGAAATAACTTGGACTTTCAGATCATCCTATCTTTCAGGATAAGAAGGTAAATATTAAACTAAGAATGCTCTATTAACCTTTGTACTCCAAATTACAGAAAGATTCATTCACAAATTAAATGGTATATGCCAAAAAATTCCAAAGAAAGCAACATCCATTCTTGATTTGAACATTTTATGAATGCAGAATGAAAAAACTCAAATTATCAGCTGCTGAAATTCTTTGTGCTTCCACTAAAATCATACTTAAATTTAATCACACCTAAGTGTAAGGTTGAAAAAAACAAATTATATGAAGCTTTCCATGAGGCATTCATACAACAAAAAAGAAAAAATACCTTCCCCATCCCACATAATGAAGAGAAATGACAAAATCCCAGGGGTGGAGCACTGGCTCACCTAGCACTCCCACACCACGTACATATAAGTGGGCCTCTGCCACAGTTGGCAAGACAGCTATGTAAGGGACCTTGCTGAAGCCCTGCATGGTAAGGTAGACACGTACTCACAAACATTACAGCAAGCTTGAATCCACTTTCAAGCACCACTACCATTAGCAGCAGTAAGTCTGTGTCTTCAACGTTCTTTCAATATTTTTTCAGGACATGTTTTTTGGAGAATTTAGAACTCGATACAGAATCCCAGCATTGGTTCTGCCAACAGGATGTAGCTTGCTTTCTCATCTCCACCCTGATGTCCTTCAGCCCCTTTTGTCAGTGCTCTCTGCCAGAACCACCTCTGGTTTTAGGAGCACACTCAAAGGTAACTCTGGTAGAAGTCCCTGTGAGCTCTCACGCGCTGACAGTGGCCCCCAGCCACTGCTTCTGAGTGTTGGCAGCTACCCAGCTCTTCATTCATTTTATTATTACTATACAGTCCTTGTTTTTAAATTAATTTTGTTTTAATAACACTAAATCAATGACCTAATAAAATTTCACTGTTAGCTATACAAATAGTGTACTTGCAGTCTGACAGCCAAGACACAAGAACAAAACAAATAATCCATTGCTCCAGGTTAACTGTTTCCTTTTGGCAAGGACGTCAGTAATACAAAACTGGTCTTGCAATAAAGTGATGTAATCTTAATTGCAGGCAGCTTAATCAGCTCCACACACAATGAGTTCAACACTAGAACTGCCTACTGGACAATTTCTGTGGCATACCTTCCACATGACAGAAGGATTTATGAGCTTTTAGGCATGATCACTTCTAAGAGCAGACAAAATCAGGAGGAGATGGCAATATGGTAAAGCGACGCAGTGGAACATTCTCCATGCTGATGCAGTAGAGTAAAAGATGGAAAACATAGGTTATCAAAAACACGTTCAGAGGAAAGTCTCGTGAGCAGTGGTGCATACCTCAGAGGCTTTACAGTTCTGCTGCCCCCTGTGTCTAAGACGAGGAAGAAAGATGGGATGCACTCTGCCCTGGAAGCCCCGTTCACAGTCCATGCATCAGCTTCAGCTACTGAAAAGCAGATTTAAGTTAAGGGGAAAGGAAGAAAACTCCAGTGACTGAGATGCAAGGATCATAGGCTCTTCCCTACAGACTGCAGCTGGAGCTGGGGAGAAGGCGACCAGCTGGCAGCATCTTAAACCCAGCACCGAAGGCTTCCAGAGCACATCTGTCAGAGCCAATAATGAATAAATTTGAGCATATGAGTTTGTAGAATTGAGAACTTCATATGTACAGATCACAATGAAAACACAATACACGAAAGCACAAAAAGCTACAAAGGCTGACTGATAATGTAAATGTGAAAGGGAATTACCATGGGTAAACTTAACCTTTTCTTCATTTACATCACACAGCACAGGCAGAAAGAAAACAATTCAAACTTTAAGATCTACTACACTTCCAACCCAATTTGTTTTCCCCCTCTCAGAACAGTTCATAACATAAAAGGTTACCGTTTCAATTTTTTATTTTCAATGGAAACATATGAGGAAAAAGGTGGCTTTCTGGATAAAGGCAACCAACTACAGGCAATGTAACTTAGTCTTTTATTTTGTTGCCTTACTAAGAATAACAGCATCCATTCAACAGCTACAAACTGGCCCTGCCTACAGAATGATGCACTTCTGTTTGCCCTCTGGAATTTAACTTCCAATACTACTTTTTGCATTGACCTAGTGCTAACCTTTGCTCTTCTACTCTCTCATGTTGCCATTTCTGGTATAAGCACCTTCTCCACTATAAGCTTCTGCTGTCAGAACAGTTTTTTCTCCATTTATTCATTTCATCAGCAATTTCTGGATTTCTATTGTAGCCTTCCTTTCTTATCTAATTTTCCTTTTACACCTGCTACTGGGCTTACATCCACTATTTCATCATACCTTATCTTGGTTTTGATGGTAACCATAGTGGGGCCCCCAGTACAAGAAAGATACAGAGCTGTTGGAGCGGGTCTAGAGGAGGGCCACAGCGATGATCAGAGGGCTGCTGCACCTCTACTGTGAAGGAAGGTTGAGGGAGCTGGGTTTCTTTAGCTTTGAGAACACAAGGCTCCAGGGAGATCGTACTGCAGCTTTCCAGTACTTGAAGGAAGCTTATAAGCAGGAGAAGAACCAACTTTTTACATGGTCTAAATAGACATAGAAGGAATGACTTTTAATTTAAAGTGAGGACAATTATTTACCCAGAATGGTGACACACTGACACAGGCTGCCTAGAGAAGCTGCAGGTACTCCATCCCTGGAGGCATTCAAGGCCAGGCTGGATGGGGAAGACTGAACTGATGGGTGGCAGCCCTGCCTACAACAAGAGGCTAGAGTAGGTGGCCTTTAAGGTCCCTTCCAACCCAAACCATTCTCTAATTCAATAATTCTATGAAGAATAATGTGAAGAACAATCACGATGCAAGAATAAACAATATTTTTAGTCTTGTTGAAGGACAGAAATAATAAAAAAAGAGAACTAGCACTGTTCATATCAAGAATTTTTTAAGTGTTTACACAGTGTGTTCAATAATAGGGGTATCTGCACACTGCTTCTGATAAAAAAAGCACCCAGGGTACCATGACATTTTCCCTTGACCTCCTAATATAGTTCTAAAAAGAATATAACTGAATTGGGAATAGGCACTGAGGACAATTTGAAAATATTAAAGCTGCCTTACTGCAAACGCATGCAATTACTCTTTCTTCCTCCATAGGAGCACCAGTGGCCACCTATGTTTGCCATTACATTAAATAGATTTCCTTACTAAATGGCAAACACATTTTTCTGGAACCTTCCTTCCTTTTTATCTTCTTTCCAGAGGGGGGAAATAATCTTACCTGTTTCTTCCATGTGTCAAAAAAACAACAACTGCAAGACCAAAGCTGATTATCAAAGAGCTACAACATAAAACGTGTTTCTTCATCTCTTCTACAAACAACACAGTGATGTTTATGTTATGCATAACATTGCAATGATATACGAGTTCATCAGCTTGCTAACTAAAAACAGTTTTACTGTGTCTGTGATTGATAAAACTGTGGAAGTATTAAAACATTAAAAATGTTAATCTTTGTAATAATCCTCTGAAAAGTTTTTTTATTAATTTAAACCATCGATCACTTTAATATTTAATCATCGCAGACTTCATTTGAAATGAGAATGGCCATCGCACTGAAAAGCACTTCATTCTTTATTTTAAAAAATGATCAGCTTGTATATATTCTGTAACTCTCTTCACCTTTCTTCCTCAGTAAAAAGTACATCTGCAAGAAGACAGTGGAAAAAAAAAATCCACAAAAGCAAACAAACAACAAAAACAAAACTTCATGAAGTAGAGTTTGTGTCACAAAATACATACTCTCACAATCCTGCTTCCTAGGAGTAAGTTTATTAAAATATGAGCATTGGAAGAAAGTTGGAATATTGAGGGAGACAACTGTTCCATGTTCATTAAGTGACTCCTAACACAAAAACATCAGTTTACTTAGGTAGAATCAGCACCTGGAGTGCCTTTGCTCTCCAAGATAACAGCAGCCCATTTAATGAATTTATTTTGAAATAAACTTATCATCTCATTGTGTAACATTAGCTTACTTTAGGAATATATAAAGACTTCCCAAAGCATTCTAACCCCTCCTATAACTCAGTTTTTGTCCAAAGAAAAGAGATTGATTTCTGTTTTGCAGAACTTAATACGTACACATACATAGACACAAGCTAGCATGTATATAGAATCAGTGATTTTGGAAGGGACCTCTTGAGGTTATCCAGTCAACCAGTTATCCAGCATGTTCAAGCTGATGGAGCAAGATTATATAGATGTATAAAATACACTACAGAAAGGGTTTACATGTTTAAACAATAACAGAAAAAAAAGTGAGACAAAAAGAAGCAAGTTCTAGAAGGACAGACATGCACTACTTCACGATCAGAGATAATCATGTAGACAAATGCACCTGACAACTGTCCTTTGCGAACAGACATGTTACTTTCTCAACAACCACGTATGTTCCTAGCCCTTTTTGTACAAAGTGATTCAGACAAGTAAAATATGCCAAACAGCACCATTTAAGAAATAATTCGAATTGCACCTTAATTGTAGATGTTCTGCAACTGTTCACAACTTCCTACAGTTTTCCACCACAGAATACCCAGATCACTATCAAAGGCTGGAAGAACTGGTCTTTATTAGCTCATGTCCACTGATCAGAACACAAGGGTAACTTTCAACTTCAGAAAAGAGCCTGATTCTTAACAGTAAAGAACCTGAGGCCCATATATCATTAATTTAACGTGTGTCAGTGTGTGTGCCAAATCAAAAGCTCAGATACTTCATACTTTTAATGGGGTCTTCTGATATAGCAGGCTGTCCTTATAACTACTTAGGATGACGAAACACGAAGCAGTTTGAGCCACACAGCTACAACTAAAGTTCACGGAAACCTCTGCCAGCGCTTCGCATTTAGAAGCGCTGAGGTTCCCACATTTCCATCCAGGATTTTCACAGCTGAAGCACGACCATCTTGCTCTGCGGAAAACACAACAGAGTCCAACGTCCCCGGCATACATCACACCCAAAAGGTAAACCCCGCGTGCTCTATAAGCCACGGCTCTCGCGTCCCCTGCCCCACCGTGAGCCTCCGGCTCTGCCCGCCGGACCCCCCCTCCCACACTCAAGATGGCCACGTAAGCTGCAGCCGCTGCCCCGTCCCGCCCCCTCAGCGCACGTCCCGAGGGCGGCACTCCAGATCGGCCCGCCAGATTGGCAGCGCGTTCCAGCCAATGGCGGAAGCGAGCGCTTCCTGCCGGCCAATGGCGGCGGAGCCCCGCGGGCGCCTGCCCGCAGGCCAATGGCGGCGTCGGAGGAGCGGCGGGGCAGCGCGCCCGCGGCGCCCGGCGGTTGGGAGTGGGGGGGAATGGTTGCCGTGGCAACCGCAGGCCTGGCAGCGGCGGCCCAACACGACACCCGCCGCCCCTTGCCCAGCCCGGGACGCGGTACCTGGGGCCGAACGGCGGAGCTCCGCCTCCTCCGTCCTCCAGCGGCGGGGCGGTGTCCTGTGCCGGTGGGACCGCCGCCTCCGCCCCGCCTCCCGCTGCCGCCCGCCCCGCCAGGCGGTGGCTTGCGGCCTGCGAGGGGCCGGGGGTAGGGTACCCCGCCCCGGGGCAGCTGTGGCTGCAGCTGTGATGGAGAAGGTGCCCTCTGCCCACGGGAACCCCTCGGTGTTCTCAGAGCGGTGCTGCAGGTGCTGCTGGGCAGCGTGTCTGTATCCCCGCTCCTTAGAACCATAGAGTCATTAAGGTTGGAAAAGAGCTGTAAGGTCATCTAGTCCAGGCATCAACCCGTCACCACCATGCCCGCTAACCATGTCCCTCAGTGCCACTCGGTTCTGGTAGCTCTTTGTCTACCTGTGTGAGAAGTGTTGTGCTCAGTGGGTAAAATTCAAAGCAATTGGACGCTCGCTTTGTAACCAGAAGGCTCCTGAGTGAGGATTTACATTTATGAACCTAAAGCCTCACATACGGTGAATTACTAACCCTGTCAGGTAATCTTTCACCACCACATCCTCTGCAACATAATTCATTACTTTGGTGCAGGCAATCAGCCCTCGGCTTTTTGGACTCCCACTGATTAGTATGGCAGGGACGTGCCTTGCCTCCTGGAAAATGGCAGCTGATAATCAAGTGTAACACTCCTCTGGAGTAAAGATACACAACAAGAAATATTTGCATTTGTTTACCTCTGCAACTTGGGAAGTGAAAGCCCTACCCAGCTGAACTTTCCCATCTAGAAGGATGACATGAATACAGAGTGGAGAATGAGCCTGGAAGAAAGTTGATTCATCAGAGTTTCTGCCTGGCCTGCGTGCCAAACGGCAGGGTTTTCTCCAGTCATTTCTGTAGCAGGCTTAGAGGAGGGCTGAAACAAAGCAAATTTATTAGAAATACAGCCAATCCTGACTTCAGCTGAGGAGACGTGTCATTTTTTGTACCTTTTCTGCTAAAAGTCCTCACACTGAACTCCTTGGAACCAGGCAGCTCAATTATCACATTTGCTTCTCAAGGTACCTGCCCCTGTGGGACAGAAAGTGACACACTGACAGGAGACTTTCTCTGTGATTTTTCTAATTTCTATGTGTCTAGCATTTGAAATGACAATTTATTTGTTTATGCTCTCACCAAGAACCATATACAGATAGAGATTTTTTCTTGTTTTAATACAGTTCAGTTAAACCTAATTACTTATTATGCTTATTGATATTTGAATACAATATGTGCAGAAGAGCTATCATGGCTATTACACGTGTTTTTGGACTAGGTAATCACAACAACCAATGAAACAAAAAGAAACCATGAAAACAAACGAAAACACAGCATGAAGGCATATCAGAATAAGTGAAGTCAGAAACTTGGTTTTGTGTTACCCAAATAACTGCTGAGGAGTTTGTCCTTGTGAGACGCTGTAGTAAAATACAAGTGCAAGTTCAATTCCATGTAATTTCGCCTGATGATGATTACTCATTCCATCCCCAAGTTATTCTTATAAGTGATAAACTTCTACAGGACCAGCAACCTTAAAGAGTCAATCTGTATTATGAATTACGGTTTCTTGAAAAAGATCTCCACGACTACTGAAAAATCTTCACAATTTTTAGCTTCACAGTTCTGAATTTCTTCATTCTTAATTCTCACTCTATGGGGAAAATTAAAAAAGAAAAAAAAGAAAAAATAGAACATGCTTACTTCCCATTGCAAGGCTTCTGCAGAGAAAGAATGTGTGTTGGTTGGAGAGGCAGCTAACATCCAGATGATAGCAAGTAATGCTTACAGACTTGGTTCATTTTGAAGGATAAGAAGATGCCTGTATGGACTATATTCATCCTAGGATATTTGTAATCCAACATGGATATAAACACACAAGGAATAGAATTACTGAGTGTATAACCATAACTGAAATGTATATCAATCAGGGAAGAAAAATGCACCATTTATTAATCTCGGCACACCCAACATTTTGCTGCCATGTATCTAGAGTGTATGAATTTTAAAATATGCATGTTTTTTAAAGCAACATGATTTTATTTTTTCTTAGAAATTTTTGAAGAAAATGCATGGGCTGCTGTTTTCACTGACTGTCTTTGTGTGTTCCTTCCACCTTACACTTCTTCACAGCATCTACAGGTTACTCTGACAATTCGACAAGAGTCTGTTTCTATCCTTATATGCAGCAGTTTTCAGTAGAAGCTGAGCCAAGTCAGTCAGTGTTAAGTGAAAATAGGCTACCTTTTTTAAAAATAATCTTTTGTATAGGTCTTTTTTTTTTTTTTTTTTTTTTTGTCAGCACTTCATGAACTTTCAGAGCTCAGTAGATCAAAGGCTGAAAGACGATGCTCAGCATCTTTGTTCCAAGTTGACAACATTAACTACATAAAACTACCTCCTCAAAATGCAAAAACATGTCTGCTGTCTAACCTGGTATCTCCTTGTGTATGTCTAACCACCAGGTCAAGCTCAAAGATGTAAAAGAATGTAAATATTTTTTTGTAGTACATTCATTTTACCCTCATTATCAATAAAACATATGTTCCATCTCTCAGGATTTCAATCCAAATGTTCCCAATAAGCAGTTTAATTGATGTTAACATTCAGGTTATTTTCAGGTAATATTAAAAGGTACAGTATTGCCCATCCAACCTAAAGCTGTCTTTATGCTCCTGTCACTTGATAACAATGTCAATTTTGGTGACTTTGACAGATACAGTCCTGCTTTGCTCATATCCAAGCAGAACTGCTGCTGAAAGAAATAATCCCCTTATCTCATTCCTTTGTCCGTCACTCCCCCCTTTTCATCTCTCCAGTGTTTCTCATCTGTACACTGACTCTGTAAGCACTTTGCCTTCATTTTGAAGGCCTTTATTCCCATGTTGTCTTGTTCCTCACTTAGCTTTAACATGTTGCTTCTCACTACTGACTTGAACAGTATACTTGATTTCACTGCATTCATGTTTTTTTTAAACAAACCCTGTTGTGCTTTCCCCTGTGTAACAACGTTGCACTCAAATCCATCCAGAAACGCAAGTATGGCAGGATATGCACTGCAACCTGATGCTGCTGCTGTGCCGAGCCTACTTCTGTCATGCTAACTGGTACTGCCTGATTAGTTATCCCATTTTTACTGTTTCTGTCTGCCAGTTCATGTCTTCTCTTACATTTCAATTGCAGTCTCTTCAGCACAGGTACCTTTCTTTTGCTCTTTGCTTAGCTTCTGTTTAGAACCATGGTCACTAAAATCACATGTTCCTAAAACCTCTGCAGTGCAGCCCATAGCAGAGCAAGCCACGAAAACAGTCCTTACCCTCCACTACTCCCCAGGTGAAGGGACTCTGGAGCCCATCCTCTCTCGTTCCAGCCTTCCAGCTGCAAATCTCAACACAGTGTCAGTTATGATAGATGGTGCATTTTGTGACACAGACAGCCTGCCATTAGAACAAACTCATTTCACTGAACAGCCATATGATGGTAATGACTTTCAGTCACAGACTGACCTGGGCCGGTTTGAATCAGTGTGCTGGAGAGGGAAGACTCCATATAACATTACCAGTCCTCTGAGCCACCAAGCCTACTCCATCCCTTTCCTGCTTAATCTATATTGATATATTTGGTAGCATTTCCCTAACTGCTTGCATCCATACAGATGCCTGCCGTCATTTTGTTGATGTAGTCAATCAATACTACATTAAATGTTACCTTCAGTTTACCCTTAATTGTCTAAAGTAGATGTGGTATTTTCATTATTTATACAGCTATGCCATTAAATTATGCATCCTAGATTAAAAGAATAAAATACTTGTTTACATTATTATTATTGCTCTGGCATCAAATTCTAAATTTCTGTGTAAAGAAATTAATCTCCTATCGGAGGGGGAAATGGGGAATGACAAGCACTAGCTCCTGTTGCCTCTGGGACATAATTATGCTTGCAAATACAAAAACAGAAAAATCATAAGCTTAACGCAGTAGAGACTCTTGAAAGTTTCATCTCAGCATGAAGCTATGTTTTAATTATTATTTTTGTCTGCATTGTTCAGATTGACAGTGCACCAACTAGAGTAAGTGCTTATCCTAGTTAATTCTTCATGAGGCTTATGTCACTGGAAGATGTATTTAATTTATTTCCTTTTTATTTTCTTAAGCCAGCACTGACTAAATGGTTATCTATAAACATTCAGCAAAGATTTTACTACTTCAGGGCCAGATCCAAAGCCTGTTGCTTCATTTAGAAACTTCAAAGATCTTCAGAACAGGCACTATTGCAAGGCAGAAGTAAGCTGTGATTTGTTTAGGAACCTTGTAGAATGAAAATAACCTTTTTAAAAATGTGTATATATTCTGCAGTACTAAGAGATTTTCTATATGGTAGAGATTCTCTATTCTTATTAATACTGTTTGGACTCTCTAACTTCTACTCCTCCCCTCACAGTATAATAATTTTGTGTGCCCAGATTAAAGTTTAAGCTGGACAGAGTGATAACAGAAATCATACACATCTTTTCTAAGCATTGTATTAAATTCTCATTTTCTTTACTGAATATATCTCGTTTTGTTTTGTTTTGTTTTCCTGAGAAGAGATGGGGATGTCTCTTGGCTTTGGATAAGCTAAAGAACAGACTTCGGTGGTGATAATCTCCCCTTTCAGTTTTATGCTTTATACCCCTACTTAGCACACAAATTATTCAGTAGTTCAGTATTTTATTTATCGCTGTTCATTGCTTGGTCTCCCTTTTTATTTACTGCTTTGTAGACAAACCCTTCTCCGAATAGTTTAAATGCCTTATAGCCATTCATATTACTCATATTTGAGTGATTCAGAAACATACATTAATTAGTCTTCATTGCAGGCCTATTTGTTTGTGGACTAGCAGCATCACAGTTTTACAGATGGAGAATTGAGGCATAAAGACCATCTGGAATGAGCTGAGGAACTACAGACCAGAACATCTGAATTCTCTACCATTCTCCACCAGGGAAAAGGTTGAAGATACAGTAGCAAATGGAAGTGAATGGATGTCCCAGGCGGAGGAAGATACGACGTGAACTTTGTAGTTGGGGATCATGCCTCCTGCATCTAGTAGAGTTCTTTGAAAGAATCAACTAAAAGTGTGGATAAATGTAATCAATCAAAATATTACAACTGGAAAAGCAAAACAGGCAAGTCACTGTGGGATAAATGGGCTGTTACTCCTCTAGAAAAAAACAAATAAACAAACAAAAAAAAAACAGTAGCACTGCTTAATAGCAGAAGGAGCGTGACATTCGCAACGACTTGTCTGATAGATGATATTCCATGCAGTCCTAAATGACTCAGTAGTAAAGCAACAGTTATTTTTTCTGATGATACAAAATAATTCAAAGCCATCAAAATGGAATCTTTCTTCAAAGGTTATCAAGTGCCATGATATCAGTGATTACATTTTAAAATGGCTGGTGAAATCCAAGAATAAGATGCAAATATGCCATGGAAAAAATAACTGCACATACTACTGATAGCTGACAACACAATGTGAGTACTTTTATGTTAGGGTACCTCAGACTGGCCTTTGACACCAATGGCCTGAGACATGCCCATTGTATCATATTCCCTTCAGCCTTCTCAGTGTGGCTACATTCAGGATACCTCTTCATAGTCATTCCTGTCACACAATGACTTGTGCTTCAAGAATCTTGAACCACGTTTGGGAATAGTTTGGTAGAGAGCTAGCTGGCATAGACCAGTACTGCACTGAGAACAGCTGTAGCTAGTTAGTAGCACAGGTGATGAAATTCAAGTGCCCAAGGTCAGTCTCTTTGGCAAAGCTCAATGTCATGGCATAGACATGGCCTTAGTGAGCTATTAGCAGTCAAGGGAGAAATCCTAGAGTCACTGCAGATAGTTCTCTGAAAATATCAGCTTGATGCTTGACAGAGATCAAAGCATCAAAATAGCCTAATCAAAATTGCTTAGAATGGAACAGAGAGAAAAAAAAAAGTCATCATTATACATACATCTTTGTATGTAAGAACAGAGTTTTTGTGTCTTGAACAATGTGTCTCATCTCTGTCTCAGGGAAGATGTGTAGAACTAGAAAACATTAAGAAGGTGGGTAACAGGGATGATAAGATTTGTCTACTGTACTAGAGAGGGTTATATAAGTTAAATAAAACTCTGCATTCTGGAAAGGAGAAAAGATGAGAAAGACACAAAAGGTCATTATTTGTAGAGAGAGTGTAAATAAGGAGTAACTATCTGCTGTTTCCCAAAAATTAAAATTAAGAGGACAGTGAATAAAATAATCAGGTAGCAATATTAAAGGAGAACTTCCCTTTCTGAGCATCACAGTATTGTGGGATTCATTTGCAAAGATTATTTTGGTTTGCACTCATAAAGCAGTCGTGAAAGGGGTATCTTTCAAAGGCTATTAAGACATGGATATAGTTATAAGTGAGTCAGAATGTCCTTAGGCTGTAGACTGGTGAAAGCTGAAGACATTTTGAAGGGGAAAAAAGAAATGGTTCTACGTTTGCCTCATTCTTACACTGTATTCCTGAGAATTTAGCAATAATTGCCTCCCGAGAAAGGATGTTTTAGTAAGTGAATCCTTTGTCTAAGTCAATACAATTCACAATTAAAAAGACCACAGATATCTGCATGCATCTTAGGACCTAGATCAGACATCTTGGGTACTGCTTGCACTCACAAAACCTCCTCTGAGCTTCAGCAGAACCACTGAGCAGACCAAAGCACCATTTTTTGAAGGAATACCTGAACTGACACTCAGGATAGGCATGTAACAGGGTCCTGAGCAGCCTCCAGACAGAGCCCATCCCTCACATTTGACCAGAGATGTATGGATTACCTCCACATTCAGCCCTATTTTCTGCATATTTGTGGACCCATGCTGTAGACTTGCCTCCAGCTAATTCTAATTTCACATTTGAATTTCCTCCTTCAGCTACTGGCTCTTGCTATGTCCTTATCGACCAGTAAAGCCGTCGGTGCCTTCTCACTATGAAGGTGTTTATACAGTGCTATCGGAGCACAGTCTAACCTTCTCTTTAATAAACTTTATTTGCTGAGATTTGGGAGGTGTTACTGAGATCTCTTTCTGTTAGGAGTTTCTTTCAACTCTTACATAATATTTATATTTTGCCTTTTATTAATGTCCTTTTTTTAAAAAAAAAATCCTTTTCAAAATGCATATGATAGCTCTGAATAAATTATTCCAAAAAGTGATCAACAAATTCAGAATTCAGGCATGTCGTTGTCCCTGACCATTGCATTATTTCATGTCCAACAACTGGGTAATGTGCTTTGTCAAGACTTTATTTTGGCAAACTACACTGAATTGTTTGAAATTAGTGATCATAATGGTTTCAAAAACTGTTTTTCAGGATAAGAGGGCCTTTGCAGGTATCATTTGTAATTGTTTGTTTGACTTCAATAAAAAATGGTTTAACAGTCCCAGATTAGCAGTGTATTCTTGTCAGTCTGCATATTAATTCCAACCTCAATGTTATTTACTATCCACCAACATTTCTGACCTCATTTTTTATCAGAGTGAATTTATTTTTTTATTGTACTAGCTGGAGCACTGGCAAAAATCTTAACACATGAGTAATCTACTATCCCACTCTGCAAAACTTTAGCAGAAATCTGTCTTCAATAACTACTACTTTTTTGGTTCACCATTTATTTCCGTAGTACCTTTAATGCGTGCTCCAGTATGCTCTACCACTTTCTTCCAACAAAGACGAGTGGAATGCCAATGCTTCCTCATTAGCTGAATAACAAATCCACAGACAGAAAGCAGGTCTTTCAGCTGGACAGCCCAGTGGATAGCTGGCTGGAGTAACATTCTCCCAGGTGTCCTTGGGCCATGGCTACTGTGGGAGGGGAAGCAGCAGCTCCAAGCATCCTCCGGGGCTGCCTCCCTGGTGCCATTTCCTTTCGGAAATGGCAAGTGGGTGACACAAAGCAGAAAAAAAAAGCCTACCTAGAAAGATCCTGGCTGGAAAAAAACAGCCTAAATATGCCAATAATGTGGAGACTCTATGTCCACACTTCACACAACTTAAGTATAGATATAAGCCATATTTTCTGGCTAGCCACAAGTCCAAATTCAAAAGGTAATTAGGTCCTTAATTCCCTTTGACTGTGATAAGGTTTTGTGAGTTTCATTCTCTCCAGTAAAATCTGTATCTAAATGTCATCACAACTGGGTTTTAGATGCTTGCCCCTAAATCTTAAGCTCTTAATGACAGGCAGCATTAATGAAGAGCATCCCCACTCGTCTTGCAGGAAGGGAATAAGAGAGGAGTGGTAACAAGTTGGAACTCAAACCTCACAAATAATTGCCAAGAAGTGCTCCATTTAACTGAGAAAATACTGAACAAAAATGTTGCATCTTGCTGCTCCATTGTTCTTTCCCAGCTACTGCCTATTATCTCATATTGATGCCGTTTTAATGGCTGTGTGAATTCTATTTATTTAAATGAAATTTATATCATAATAGAAGCTAAAATCACCTAAAAGGATATTCTCATGGTTAATATGTTCAACATGAGCCGTATTGTCATATTCATGTGTAGAACATCCACTGACTCAGTATCTTTATTCAGAGAAATCACCCAAATGGAGGGCACACAGATCTGACTGTAACTGCTTTGTCACATTTTCTAAATGTGTTATTACTAATACTGCTAATACTAATGATATGCTGAACTATGCACCATGTAAATACGCAACTCTTTGCCTGAAAGTTTCTGAAAATGTTCTTGTAACACTAATGAGCTGTACTAAAGCAACAAAATAATGGACATGGTTTGAAAAGGGGTTCATTAGCGTCCAAGGAGCTGTTGAAAATGCTATCATCCATTTACGATAGTTTGTTTTTAAGAAATGCCCAATAACCTTATGAGAAGCTACTTCTTTAATGTCATGTGTAAAATGTGTCTTGAGAAATTGGAAATAACTGCTTCTATTTTATTTTATTTTATTTTATTTTATTTTATTTTATTTTATTTTATTTTATTTTATTTTATTTTATTTTATTTTATTTTATTTTATTTTATTTTATTTTATTTTATTTTATTTTATTTTATTTTATTTTATTTTATTTATTTTGAACATTCTTTGTTCAAGCCTAACCTGTATTAACACATAAAAAACACCAGTTTCACAAAACATCAGGAATTAGGATTAACCTTCTACTGGGAAATCTGTTGCAGGGTAATCGAATTCTGTAGTGACAAAGAGGAAGTACACGCAAATAATTAATTAGCAATAACTCAGCATGGAGAATTAATACTCTACATAACAAGGCAAAGGGTATTATAGCTGAAAAAAACATTATTCTTAGTTATGAATATTTTTGTACTTTTTTTTTTAATCCAGTACCTAGTCTTACTTACCATTCTTACTATTTATTCCAGAGTTACATATAAAAATCCTCATTCTGCAAATCCTCATTCTGCAAAAAAAAAATATATAAGCGTGATTTTTTTACAATCCAGTTCTAAGTTAGGAGAAGTTCTGGCTTCTAGAGACTTCAGTTTTCAAGCACTTTGTTTTAAAAATCAGCTTAAAATAAAATATTTTCACCTCCTTGACAGAGTGTATATTTTCATGTTAGCAGAACAAATAGCAAATTAAAAGAGGCAGAATAAGAACAATGGCTGAATTGACGCAGTTAGCACTCTGACTTGTTTTGAGAAAAATCTGATCAAAGGCATTTCTTCAACAGAAATTTTCCATTTCTGTTTTGGGGAAATTGTCTTTACTGTATGGAGAGGAGCACTACTGGGAACAGAGAATCTTGTTTTGAAATCTGCTTTCCTGGAATAAGTGTTTTACTTTTGCAGTTTCGTAGCCGTTAGTCTTTTTCTGGCACTAATCATGCAAGTGATGTCATAAAAAGAAACTTTTATAAGTTTTAATCACATATATTTCAAATCTCAAATAGGCTGTTCAGACAATACGCTGCTTAGAAGACCCTATTATACTATGCAGTAGTGTGTGATGAGGAGATGCTACATTTATTTTAGGAGAGAAAGAAATCTGTATTTCATTTGTTACACTGCTAACTTCACTTTAGGTAATTGCATTCAGCTTTATTATTGCCCAGAGCAATAACTGATTGTTAGTTATTGAAGTCTGAAATGATTTTCTCATTTCCCAGGGGAATCTGGAGATTTACATGGTGCACAGCAGTAACTAATAGATATAATCTGGTCATAATGTAGCCCTATAATGTGTTATTTACTTGTTGAGAACACGGATGTTGAACATTTTAACATTTCCTCAAGAAGTGTGGCAGATTTTACTCATGATATGTGAGCTTTAAGTGTGCACCATTCTTAGTTTCCCAGTGCTTGAAATGCCAGATATAAAAGATATATAAAACACCAGAGATCACGCATGTGTACTTACCAACCTGAACTCAATATTGGACATGTTTTATCATTTTTTCTAAAATGTATAGAAATGAATTAAAACCAAACTATGATAAATAACAGTTCATCAGATATAGATACTCATTACTTTGGCTCGGAATCATAGAGCTGTTTAGATTGGAAGAGACCTTAAAGATAACCTACTTCCAACCCCCCATGCCATGGGCAGGATTGCCACCCACTAGATCAGGCTGCCTAGGATCCCATCCAACCTGGAAAATATCCTTATTGCATGAAGATAGTTGCACCAGAATGGAGAAAGAGTTTTATTTTCTTGCTTTCTTCTCTCAATTGTTTGCATCTCTTATGTTACCTGGTGCATCCCTGAGTGCTTTCAGTAGCTGTGTGCCTTATTTTATGGACATCCTGTGGCATTCTGTAGTCAAAGGACTTTAAGGGTATGTCATAAGCCAAATGTTCTTGGTTGCATTATGGAATTAGTAGACATCTTGAAAATGAAATTAAGTTGCTTTAGCATTTTGCTTGCTGTGGTGTACTAAAGGATTCCCCCTTGGACCGGCACCCAAGACATGGATCATGCAGGGCCTTTTGGCCTTCTGAAGAACCATTAGGGCACAGCAGGTGCCTCATGACACCCCTTTTTCATCAGCTGACTTCCTCTCTGGATGCCTACCACATCTACTGCTACATTTATCAGTGCAGGGGTAAATTTCATTTCAACTTTCTGCTAATGCAGGAAAATAAACCCTAAATAAGGAATACCTCAAATTCAGCAGTTTTCTGGTGCAGATATCTGCCTTTCAGGTTCAGAAATGGGATCTTAAAGAAAACAACAACAACAACAACAAAGAAGCTGTTCTGTGAAACTTGGATTCATTTAGAGGGTGGTGAGGCACTGGAACAGGTTGCCCAGAGAGGTTTTGGATGCCCCATCCCTGGAGGCATTCAAGGCAAGGCTGGATGTGGCTCTGAGCAGCCTGGTCTAGTGGTTGGCAACCCTGTCCATGGCAGAGGGTTTGAAACTATATGATCTTTGAGGTCCTTTTCAACCCAGGGCACTCTACAATTCCATAATTCTATGATACTATGATTCATTCTGGCTTATTTAGTCAATACGCTTCATTTCAAGGTTATATTAAACTAAACCATTAATGTTAGATAAATAAAGCACTAATTAGAAACAAAGTGATCTTGGTCTCATACATTAGCAAGGCATGTATGCAAGTATGTTATACATGATACTCAAATAGATAAAATACCGATTGTATGGTACCAGTTGCATTGTATGACAACTGTACATGTTTTATTAAAGTAGGTTTTCCTTTCCTATCAAATATGAATGTTTTATGAAGGTTTCAAAGTATTCCTCATGGAAACATTAATGAATCTGTTCTTTTCTCATCCCACAGGGGTTTTGTGACTGTTATTCACATTAACCTAATGAGAATTACTGACATAAATACCAGGTGCACCAAGACACAACAAGGTATTGTGTTCTTCATCCCTAGCATCTTCATTACCCTTTCTGCACAGGCTCCACCTCTTCATAGGTTGTTTTTTTTTCTCATTCCTACTGCTTATCTCTTTGTACAAAATCGTTCCTGCTAGCATGGGAGCAACTTCTTTAGTGTGGAAGATTGCTTGAGGAAAGTCCTTCTTTACTAACAGCACTGTGTCTCTTTGTCCTTCTGCAGAGTCAGACCCTCTAGCATGCAACTATGGTCTGGATGCTGCTTTAAAGTTTGTGAGGATTGACTGGGGATGGAATCAGAGGCTTTTCTGCTCTCTGGATTCAGCTCCAGACTGTTTACTGTTGGATGCAAGATGAAAGGAAAGCAAGGAGGAAGAGAGCAGTAAAGCAAGGACTGCAGGACAAAAATGAGGAGTGAGAAAGGACAGGATGGGTATGGACTGACAAAAACAAAGCATATAATTAAAAGTTAAAAGCCATCCCTTCCCAAACAATAATCAGAAAGAGCAGTCAGTGCAGTCCAAACAACACCAACAGTCAGACCCATGCTCCATAGTTGAACGATTCCTTAAAGCTCATGATAGCTTTTCTAGAAGGAAGATGCTTTGCTTGCCCAGCTCTTTCCATGCTAGCCTACACTAACTGCCTCAGCTGCACCTGCACAAGCTATAAATAAAACCACCTGAAGCAAAAGACTGAGTTCGAGTGGATAATCTTGCATATTAGACCATGATGGATCACTGCCGATAACACATACTAAAAACATCACTTTTCACACTAAAACCATAAATCAGGTAACTCCTGCGCTGGATTGTCAGCCAAGACCACACATTTAATCACTAACAGATTATGGCTTGAATTTCTTTTTCAAAAGGATTTTAGTCAAAATTAAAACATCTCCATCTCCTCAGCTCCTGTGGCACTGTGCATTTTCCTGTATCTTCATTCTGATCTCCGCTGCCTCCAGTTGTGCTACATGCTCTGCGGGTTCTTTATTCCCACCTTAGCCACCTCCATGAAGCTCTTTCCCTTGCTTTTGTTCCTGCACTTGCACATGGTAGAGTTTCTTTGTTACGAACCTTTCAGGCTTTTCTATGGACTTTTAGTTAGCTTCTAGAGATAGCTGTCACTGTAATATCTCTGCCCTTTTACTAATTCTAGCAGCCTCAAAAATTCTTTTAAAAATTATATTGGTTTATTTTTCCATAGGATTTTTTTTTATGATAGCCAGTAATTCTGTATGTACCTGGGAGATAAGCATTTGAAAACTTGGCGTGCAATAGCTCATCTTGTGAGCTTACCTTCTCTAATTGTCATCCTTATGCAATTTCTCCTATATCCTATATGCGTGTTTCTGCCTAGTTCCAAACAGCAGCTCTCAGCCTTTTAGTACCTGAATCCTCTTTTCTGTACTAATGATAACTCCACTGCCCCACTGTGCCTTTGTCATAATTCTGTGCACTCCAATATTCATTTCTCTCACTGCTACAGGGCTCATCATCCACATTGCAGAAGAACAGATGATCTGAAACAGACACCAAAAAGCTTTGGATACTCCAGAAATATTTCCTATGGAAGTGAATTAGAGTTAATTTGATGGATGCATGCCAAGGGAATGAGAATGCTTGGTAGGAAAATATTTAAGCTAAATGGTAATGTTGGTAAAATAACAAAACAATATGGTAATACATTCACAAAAGAATGTGATGGCATTGACAACTTTTTTTTTTTTTTTTCTAATTATTTAGATGATTTCTAGTAATTTGAAAACAGAAAGACTGGAACAGATTTTCCATGGATGTACCTGTAACAAAAATAAATAAATGATAAAATAAAATAAAATAAAATAAAATAAAATAAAATAAAATAAAATAAAATAAAATAAAATAAAATAAAATAAAATAAAATAAAATACCTTTTAAGGTAGGCATACTGAATTATTTGAAGGAGAGTGCCTGGTGTGGTGCTTGTGAGTGCCAGGACTTAGACTGAGTGGTCCAGGGGTACTTACTGTTGCTTTTTTTCTCTTAACTTGAAAACACTCCTGGGAATGCTACATCCCTTTCTCAGGTGCTATATAAGCAATCACCTCTGCTGTGTAGCTTTGTTGATCCTTTTCCGTCTACCCAAAATACTGGTAGCATTTCTTTATATAAAGCCATCTGTCCAATAAGATCAAAGTCACTTTTTTGTATTTCCACATGTATTTGAAGAACAGAATTAATTTAGTGGTCTTTGTTATCTGCATTAGTAAACAAAATGTATGCTCCTTGCTAATGTTCTAAAGACCTGGCTCTTCAACTCGGTAAGCTTGATTGTATTGAAGTCCCAGCAACTATTGAATAAATATGTCAATACCATACATATCCTCTTTGGCTTGCTACCATTTTCCTGTTTTGGACAGATTAACTCATCAAATAAACTAAGTATGCATTAACTGCATTGACTGTTAGGTGAATAACTTATAAATTATATATACCTAGCTTTGACTGCATTATCAATAAAGAAAGCAACTCTTAAAATAAACTATTTCAATACTTACTGCTGTTTGGCATTCTCAGACTAGGCACTAAATCTACGACAAATTACTTGTCCCTTCATTTTCAAAAGACACTTTATTAGGAAAAGTGCTTCCAGTTGGAAGCATTGGAAGTTTCCACCGTTTTGCTATCCATCAAAGCATGACAAGCAAGTCTTCAGCTGAATGAGCCTTGGTTCACAGATTTTTAGGATACCAGTAATTGTTGCTGCTGTCTTAATTTCTCAGACATTGCCTTTGTATCTTCTCATATTCCCTGCCCACATCTTTCTTTTTACCAGCTTTCTAAGCCTGAGAAAAGAAATACTGAAAAAGTTGATGATATTCCAGGCAAAAGACCAAGTAAATCATACCTAGACCTACTAAACCTTTGCACTAAAATATGACCATTTTTCTGAATACATACTCGATAGGGTCATAAGGTTGTAAAGATTTTCCTAAACTTCAAGACACAGATTCTAATACCTCAGCTCCTAAACCTCTACAAGGACTTGTGATAGCTGAAATGTCAATTTGCTACAGAGCCATTGGTATTATTTACAATGTCTTCTGTTAAACTACCAAAACTTTACTCAGGCAACTAGATATTTTGAAAGAAAGAACAACATTTTTGGCAATAACACGGAAACTACTGCATACTTCTGTAATGCTTTGTAGATTTGTAATCTTTATTGGTAATGCAAGCAGCAAGGTGGGAACCATCAACAAGGAATATGATAGTGCTTCTGGGACAGAAGCATCACTGTCCCTGGGTACATGGGAGAGACAGCACCCATTCCTACACAGATTTCTATGAAGTATTCCTCCCAGATTTTAAATTTTAGGCTGCCACTGCTTTGTTTGCAGCAAAGAATTGCAATTCTTTTGACTATATCATTTGTAATTGACCAATTTAAGAATAAAGCAGAACTACACAAAAAAATGTTGCTTTTCCAAGCTTTGAGGGATTATTAAATGACCTTGTCAACTCCTGGAGGATGACAAAACCAACATTTTGCAGTTAAAATGAGAGATTTTCCCTGTTGAAGATTGTCCATTGTTTTTATTATTGTAAGAACTGGTCCACTGAACTTAGCACAGCCTCTGAGGTCTCAGTGAGAATCCTATGATTAATGTGGTAGCCATTAATGTCGGTAGATTGAACAACTGAAATCTGATTATATTAAAGTGCTTCCCAAACATTAGGGTCACATTAACAGTTTATTGAAACAAGCTGATAAAATTTAAAATGGTCATCTAATTCCCTGGGGTTCCTAATTGTTGCATGATAAATCACTCTGTAGAGAAATCTATTACAATGTTCCAAATGAGAAAATGTAATTTACTGTACCATTAGTGGGGTGTTTGAAGCATATCAGTTCTTTCATAGGCGAGTTTTGTCAGAGTAAGTCAAAACTCTGTATTTGGAGATATTGGTTTTTCTTTTAGGTCAAGATAACGCTCATGCATTGAGCAGCCTGAATTATGTAAGAAAAATGAAGCATTTTATGGCAACAAATCATCTGACAGTGACTTGTAAGCCTATTTCTAAAGGTCCAGCATGAATGAGCATTCATCCGTGTTTATGGCATTACTCTACTTACAGGCACATTTTGCAGAGATTAAAAAGTTTTCATGACTCAATTATGTTAGCTTCTTAAGAAGAAAGAATGAGCTAGGTTATTCATGTCAGTGTCTGCAGGGTCAGTGCCAGTCTTCTGAGTTTTTTCTCCTTCTGGTGTCAAAACCTGCCTCATAATCACCTTTGGGGACAAAGCTGATCATTTCTGTTGGGTTTGTACCTTACTCAAATTCATGAGGAATAAAAAAGAAAGCATTGCAAGTAGAAAGAACTTTCATAATCACAGCTGACAAAGATAGGTAGGCAGATAACCATGTGTTTCAAATAGTGGCAAAGGCATTTCCTCTCTGAACAGTGGAAGAGTTGCTGAGGGACTGGAGACCCACCACTGGGCTAAGCAACCTCACATTTTCTTCATTCATGCTGGGCCCATTGGTAAGGGACAACATTTCAGCAATGAAGAGGTAACTGACAAGTGAGTGATGAGCACTTCGGCATGCACAAATCCAGACTCTTGCTTGAGATCACTCCAGTTCTGCATTCTGAACTACCATGCTATTATCTTGCAGCAAGAATGAAAAATGAGTTCAGTTCTCAACAAAAATGGTAAAAATAACCTCAGCTTCACTCTTTCTCTCCTTTAACAAAACAGAATGCTGAAATTTTCTAAAAATGAGTGATTGAATAGGATAAAATACTGACACTTATACCTGGCATCATACCATCTTACCAACAGGTTACCTGGATTTGTTTGGTTTTTTTATTTTTTATTTTTTTGAATGTGTCATTGTCTCGATGAAAAAACTAATAATAATAACATTCACATTGGATATGAAAAGGGAATCTGTACATGTTCCACATCCAAAATAGCCCATCCAGAACATGGAGTTATGAGTACTGCTTGAAGCTCTGTAGCATTTGGGAATCTCATTAACACAGCAGTGTTGTGTGTGCAAGGGGATGCACCAACACAGGACAAAGAGACGTGTTCCAGTAACTTTCAGAGGATAAAAGTATATAAGGCAGATTGATGTGAGGAAATTAAAAGAAACACTAAAGGAAGCAGCAATCTCAGCATTGTTTACTGCACATTTCACAGAAAAGGAGAATTCTAGGCTGGCTGTGAAGAGAGTAATAGGGTTCAGCTTTGTGGAAATCTGCTTTTCCTAGAGAAAGCACATCTGGAAGAGAAATTACTGCCACTGCTTTTGTTTTATGCAGTGCCTCGATGGTCAGAATGGCCTCATGGGAGTCTCATGCGTCATTTGCCAGCCTTAGTGGTCTGGAAGTCAGGTTGAAGAGGATTCAAAATTGTTTTTGAACAGAGAGAACTCTAGATTTTCAAAATAGAAGTGACAAGAAAAGAAACAGAGTTGCAGATGAAGGGATGCAGTCCTTAAAATGGGAAAATACTTGTTTTTATAGTGAGAGAAAGGAGCAAGTTGAGATTAAACAAATGCAAGAAGTACCAGTGACTTTCAAGTCACTATCTTGAGGAAACCCAAAGAGGATCAGCCGGCAGATTGAAAAAATGTATTTAGACTGTGCAACTCATTTCTGCAAGACATTGTGGACCTAAAAACAGGTGTGTTTTGTTTTTTCTTTTTCTTTTTCTTTTTCCCAGAAAATGATTGCACTTTTAAGATAAGTTCATTAGTATTTATTAAACATCACTGAATAGAAGAAAGGCCTTTTAATTAAAAAGTCACTGAAAATGTTGGATTTTCTTTTTCTTACCACCTGTTTATTACTTTGCTTTCAGATATAAGGCATTAAGGAACAGGATTGTAAGCCACAAGTGAAAAAGTGTCACTAAAAATGATGACCATCTTGATATTTTAGTGATGATGAAGAAAATATCAGTATTTCAATTACCTTTTGAAATGTCTGCACTGATTCTACCTGATATTTCTGAGAGAATAAAGCCTGCCCAGACTTTGAATTAGGAATGAAACACAGGTCCTTTTAAATGTCTCAGATCTTCTGATGACCTGATGGGGCACAGGGATCTATGTACTTTTCACTAATTTCTAAACCCAAGTCTTAACCTGTATGAAATCCAAAACACTAGATTGGGGTGGATGGTGAGAAAGCTGATATTAATTTGCTTTTAGCTCTCACATCTCTGCCAGTAATAGGCAAGAAACTATGTTAATCTCCCTACATTTTGTTCATTTGTTCATTCCCATGGTGGCAATTGGTGAGTGATTCTCCTTGTCCTTATCTCAACTCTTCAGTCTTTTTCCCATCGCATTTTCTCCCCCTCTTCTTTTGAAGAGAGGAATTGAGGAAAAAAGTTGTGGTGGAAGGTAGCTGCCCATCAGGTGAAACCAAAAAGGCATCTCCATTCATGTCATCTCCTATCAACTTGTTCCTTCCAGTGGATCAGTCATCTGGCCACACTGAAAAAATCAGGGAGAAAGAATAGTACATGGGGCCAGTAAATGCTGTTGTGTAATACTTGATAGAATAACACACTTCATTTTGTTTCCTGAGATAATTTTCTGAAGAGATAGCATTGAAAGGTGAAAGAAATTGTGCAGAAGGTAACATAAAGGATTGCACCCAAAGAAGAAAGCAAAGGTGAGTGAAGGAAGGAAAGGATTAAAATAAAGATACATGAATCAGTATACTTCTGGTTCAGGGTCAGACTGAACTCATTTCAACATTCTCATTCAGGTTAACATCAATTCATTACTCATTTTGTGAAGCCCATGACAGTTTGGATGAGTTTGGAAAATTAACTACTGAAAAATATAGAGAGAGGTGTGACACAGACTAGGATACATGGGAGGGTTTCTATCAGGGAGAAGCTTTTCCTATCTGTGTTTTTCCTTCTCTCTTCCTCCATCTACCAGATCCCTTCTCCCCTTTGTGTATTGTTTTTGTCCACCTTCTCAACTGACACATAGGAAGGAGGCCTTGGAAAGCAATAGATTAGCACACGTGAAGCCATACCAACACCAGCAGTGGAAGAAGGGGACAAGAAAGAAGAGAGAAGGTGAGAGTCTCTACTGAATGTGTCAATTTAGTGAATAGGAAGGCTTTCTCAGGTGCAGATTTTTCCTCATCCTGATGCCACTGAACATGAAAAAGTTTCCATTTTCTGGAGACACAATCTGGATGGTCCACCTGGAAGATCCTCCACCAGTTTATTCTATGCACAAAGAGGGTTTGTGCGTGGGACTGATACCTTGACCAAACTTCCTTCCCACTGAAGTCACAATGGACATGCAGTACCAGAGCTGTACAAGACCCAGAAAATCAATCCCATTGTCCTTCCTTCTTTGTCCCATACCAGTTGGTAATGTCAACCTAGACATAGTTGTTCTTTCTTTTCTTTGTGTTACTCTATATCTGTCAAAAGACAGCACAGAGGGACAGAAAAACACACAAACCAAAGATAGAAGCAGTTACCAATGGAAGTACCAACACACAGCTCTCTGTCTGAAGTACAAGGCTGAAGATTCAGCCACTGCCCCCATCATCTCTATCCAGTTTTCGCTCCTATACAGAGTGAACAACAAGCAGGAAGGAGGGGAAAAGCTGAGGAGCTGCCTCTTGTAGTTTTATTATACTGGATTGTCACGCTAGTTCCCTAAAAAGTCCTGCCTCTCACTCCAAAATTACACTGCTGAGATTTGCATTATTACAGCATAGCAGAGTATTCTGAAGAATTAAAAATAAACAAATCGTGAAAGATGGTAAGAACAAATTAATAAATTAGCAGACATTTCCCTGACAGCAACTGATTTATTGGCCCATGTGTTGTTAATTCACTGTGCAGCTATTGGTTTGGGAGGTACAAAATTGTACATTGTTCACATTCTCTCTCTCCCCATTTTTATTCTTCAGGAGCTGGCTGACTTTGAATTGAAGACTGCAGAGTCACAGTGGCTGTGGATGTGCTCCCACAGAGTTTTTTTAATACACTATTTTACTGGAAAAAGGTTCTTCAGATGTAACTTGTCTGTCAATTTTTCTCTAATTATTATTATTACTGCAATCTATGAATGATATCTATGAATTTCTGTGGATCTGTGATAACTATGGATTTCTAGGCTTTGGCATTAGAAATGTGAACATTGCCTAATGTGCAATTCAGCTCCTCTGAAGCTGCTGAAGGGTTCCATGCTGGTTTGCAGGGACTGCTTGCATACAACACATAAATTGGCCCTTTGAATGATTAGCAGTAGAGTTTTTCTTGTGATACCCTTTGTGTGAAATTGACTTCTTAGTTTTAGTAAAACCCAACTGAAGTCAATAGAACTACTGCAGAGATGAATTTGGACCCTTGTATTTTGTTTATTCTCACAAAGAAAAAAGAAAATAAATTGCCTTCATGGAATAAGAAAACATACATGGTATTTACCTGAAAGCTCTCAAAAGCTTTTCACAAATGCGTGTTGTATTTCCGTTCCTGTAAATGTGTATTTATATTTTTACAAAAAACCTACTTATTAGTAGCACAGTTAAATAAATGTTTGGGATTTGTAGTAAGAGTTTCTTAGCTCAAGCATGATTTACCTTATTGGCTATAATGAATACCGGGGTAAGCACATATTTTGCTGTAACTAAAAATGCATATTATTAATATTTTTATAATAGTTTATATTTATGTAGTGCTTTTCATCCCAAATACCATAGGGTATTATGTATATGAATAATCCTATTCAACTAGCATGAATAATCCATTGAAACCAATGGGACTATTCACACAAACAAGACTACTCACATGAATTAGAGCTATAGAATCTGGCCCTCATTCTGTAATGTGCTTTTTCTTCACAAAATTGACACTATACATGTTATTTTTAAATAAATTAATTGGAGAGGAGATGAAATTGCAAATGCTGCTCCTTCCAATATATTTTCAGAAATTACAAATTTATGCATAAGCATAGGAGGCCAAATAATTTAATCCCTCTCCTTCCCCCTTTCTCTGTGGAGTATATTAACGCAATAGTTTAGTGCTGATTTAAAATGAATATGTCCTTTATTAATGGCTTATCCCCAAATAACTTAGGATAAATAAAGGGCTTAACCCTAGAAATTTTTATTTAAGGAAGCAGGTTTTAATCACATCAAAATCTTATTTCACTCAGTGGGAAAACTCACATGAGTTAGGAGGCCAGGATCAAGTCACTGGCCAGATGAACCAGTGATTAATGTAATTGATTATATTTTGATCCATATTAGTTAGACATTTTACACCGAAACAGTCGTTCAAGGAATCAGATTTGGGTGATAACCCCTTGGTTCACAACAAAACATTTCAATTCTGGATGGTGCTCTAAGCAACCTGACCTAGGTGTCCCTGTTCATTGTGGGGTAGTTGGACTGGATGACCTTTAAGGGTCCCTTCCAACTCAAATGATTCTATAATCTGCATCTAGATCAGGTGCTTAGAGCCCCATCCAACCTTACCTTGAATGTCTCCAGGGGTGGGGCATCTACCAAATCTCTGTACAGCCTGTTCCAGTGCTCTTACTGTGAAAGAAGTCTTCCTTACATCCAATCTAAATCTCCCCTCTTTTACTTTGAAAACTTTACTCCTTGTCTAACCACAACAGACCCATCTTGTTCCCTTCTTTGTTATAACCCCATATGTATGAGGAGAAAAACTCACATCTCAGTTTTGGATATATAATATGGAGCTGTTTATTAGTTCTGGATATCACATGGCCCAAAAGGGCCTTGTTCTCTTGCGAAATGCAAATACACTCTTCAAAGCATTTAAGAATCCCTGTTTGAAGGTCACATTTAAATATGGGGCAAAAGGATTTTTCAAGAAAATCTATAAGAAAGCATATTTAAGACTGTTTCCCTAAATACTTATTTCAAATACTTCAGATTCGCTATGCTTTTAATACTAATGTCATACTTAAAATAAATCACAATGTGTACTTCCTGTGATCTTTTCAGAATGCAATAAAACAGATTGTTTTTAATGGCTGTTCCAGCAATGAAAAATATCTGTGTTAGGTGCAAACAACAAATTGATGCTTTTTCAATTCCTTTTAATGGCATGAGGATCTTTGCAACATGCTGTGAAAAATATTCTCTTAATGATAGGCCTGTGGCACAACTTAAGGAGTCATCAAGAAATAAATGCTCTGCTGTCTGGCTGGCAGCTTGGTGTCCCTTAATTGAAGTATTATAAGATTCTGTGCAGAGTAAAGCCTCCAGGGTTTTGTAGCTAAATGGCACGGACACCTCTGATGAGACATGCAGATGAAGATGTGTCAATACAATCTTCACCAATTTGCTGTAATACCAGAGACTGATTAATTTTATAACCACGGGTGCTTCTATTAGCTAACCTAAGGAATGATTTAGACTTTATTAAGTGACTTATTTCTATCTTTTTTCGAGTGACTTCTCCAGCATAGTTTATCTCCAAGTGCTAGACAGCATCACTTTTTCTAATAAGGATTCTAAATTTATTATTTAAGGAGGGATCATGATCGTGACAGTTACATACAGCTTGGTGGGGGTGAATCTTTTCAACTTGGCATCTCAACTGTACTTAAGTTGATTTCTCAAAAAAAAAATAAAGTGGCTTCATATCCTATGCAACCGAGATGGCAGCTCCTCCATACATTTTTAATGTACAAAAAGGGAAATCGAAGCAACTAAATCAAAAGTATGTGGCTGTAGATTTATATATTTTTTTTTCAGCTGGTCTATAAAACTCTTTTAATATTTTATTATAATTGTTTATGGACAACAAACATAATTTGATTACTCATAATCAACCAGTAATTTATACTTTAGGGCTTTCTTCAATATGACATAGATTACCACGTGGACAATGCATTTCATGCCTGCTCTGCACAGTGCTGGCTGTGTGGCCATGCCGCACTTTCTCCCAGGAAAAGTGAACCCCAAATGACTTTTGTACATTCTGGACCCAGCAGACAGTTTGGAAAATGGTCTTTCTTGTCTGGGTAGAAAAAATGCAAATTGATCGCTGTCATCAGTTTTCTTACCCTTTCAGCAGGAAGAGTGATGTTTTTTTCCATTGCAAATGCCAGCATGCCTCCCATTGCAGAAATTGCGTGTTCCACATTGTACCGTACTGCTGCCTCCTGATGTGGGACTGCATCCTTAATGCTGAAGGCAAATAGTTTGCTATTGAGTGGAGACAAGTCTCCCTCCTTGTGGATGGGAAAGTATTACACATGAAGAGTAGTGAAGGCAGACCAACCTTGTCATTTTTTTATTTCTTTTTTTTTTTCATTTTTAAGCTAACCAGCTCACATATAAACTAATAGAACATTAGCTGTTCATTAAAGCCAAATCCACACATCACAGATTACAGGCATCAGCATGGATGTGAAGTAAACCACTTCCAGACCAGGGGGCAAAGTTGTACTTACACACAAATGGGAGAGAAAACATTTATTCTTCACTTATCAGGGTCAAAGGACTTGGATGCAATATAATTCAGACTTGTGTTTGTTTAGTTAGAATTTTAAGTTCTGATTCTGGGATGGATTTTTACTGCATGAACTCATCTACTGCATGCTAGGAGAGCTGCACAAGGAATCTGAGATTTACAGTTTTTTTTTTCACACCAGTAGAAATATGATCATGGGAGGGTGTTTCTTTGGATAAGGTGTTCTTTCTCCTTTTACTTCTCCTACTTCTATGTGCTTTTTTTTTGTTTGTTTGTGATTTGACATTTTTATATATTCATTTATCATTTGTGGTTGAATTCACAAACGTATTTCAAATTGTTTGTTTTAAAATTGTTCTCATTAATTGTTTCTTACAGTTTCTGTTCCTTGGCCAACTGATAAAATCAGGATATAGCAATAAATAGTCCTTCAGTACTGAACAACAAATTCCACTTGTTCTTATGCACATGTGCCTATGTGTGATTCTGTCTAATAGCAAGATTCTCAAGTAATGTAATACTTCCATACTCGTCAGGTCAGACTACAAAGTTTATGGAAATTCCTGCTTTGTGACTTGTCTGAAGGCCAAATCATTGCTAAATGTGCCTCTGGTAAGCTCCACATACATTTTTCTCATGTATCTGGTGCTAGCTATGTACCAGTGGTCGTCTGCTCTTGTATGACAGTTTAAAAGCTTCTCTCTGTTAACACATTCAGAGAAATCCGTCTCTAACTTGTCTGTGAAGAACAGAAAAAAAAAGTCCCTTTAAAATTCAAGCAAACATCACTGATCACTTTTATGTCATATTCACTTTACTTTTCTTCTCTTTCCTACATGCACAGACTTCATCTTTTTCCCTTTTCCAAGTAGGCTTACAATCACCCCATAATTTCAGAGTTGAAGTCTCTCTAACTTGGAGCTGGAACAGTGTGTGAGATCTTAGAAAGGCTGCTTGCCTGCTACATATAGGCTGCTTCCTCTATGTTTCAAGGGAGAAATTTGTTCCTCTTGCAAAGATGAAGAAGTGTACCACTGACTGAGGTTGCATTTCTGTTAAAGTGGGACTGAGGGCATCTGAGAAAAATATACTGGAGCATTTACTGAAGATCCCTTCCCGTGTGCTGGAATTGGCAGCACAGAGACATTGGACAAGGCAGACATGGCTAAGTAATGTTTTGAAAAAGTGTATTTATGTATGTATGTGTGTGTTTGCATTTACACGTCCATCCTCACAAATACGCCTTTAGACAGAATTATGTATGGATAGATCAGTTTCTGAATTAAAGCACAAGCTTGTAATTCATGCAGTGCTACTACCCCCTGCCCTTGGCATCCTCAGGAAGGAGAGCTAAGCTCGGATAGGCTCATTGGCACCATATTAGCCACCATATAACCCCTGGAACGGTGCTGCACCTAGCGCTGATTGAATCACTGAGCACGATTGATTTCAGCTTTCCAGAGAAGCCATTCATACAGCCCACAATGTATAAAAGAGCTTCTATTCTCCTTGAAAATGATTTAATATAAATAACTAAAATAAATGTCAGTGGGAGATCTGCGAACTTATTAAGAAGAGGGAGACCTCTTGATGTGTTGCATGTTGACTGAATGTGCATGCACAGAGATTTGAATAATGACACGTGTATTTTCAGTCCAAGTCTGCCACAGCTGCAGAATGGACCTCAGAGCAAGTGCAAATACACCGGACAAATTACGTAATGTGCATCTGCACAGGGGAACCCAGACCACAGACGCACCATGCAGATTAATCCTCCTCTAGAGACTGCTAAAGCTGGAGAAGGCATGCCCATAAACACAGCCTGCATCCCTTGGCTCTCCGCAGAGACCCATTCGTGCCAGAATAGTTGAGGTGTGGTTGTGTCCTTGGGAGCAACCAGCACTAGGGAGCAATTTCTGCCTGCCTTACAGAAAGGTCCCATTTTGCCCAAGGAGGGACTCTACGCCTTCTTACATTTCTGTCCCCATTATGCAGAGGAAGGTGATGGCTGTGCAGCCACTGCTCCACATCTCTGTGAGCTGTGTGGTTGTGCAGCAGGAGGAAACAAAGCCATTGCTCTGCAGAGAAGTAGAGATTTTTCCCACCATCTCCCTGTCTTTATATAGCTTTGTTTGTTTGTGCTTTGTAGAAACAAGGCGCAGAAATATCAATACCACACCAGATCCAGGAACTTCAAGTTAACATTGTAAACTCTGATTCATAATGTGCCGCAGGCAGTAAAATCTCTCAATCATCTTTGATTGCCTCTAGATCGGGCACATATTGAGACCTATCAAAATCCATAATTACATATGTGCACACATGCACGCGCACAGTGTTCACACAGTTTCACACCCCAGTGCCTGGTTTTCAGTTTTCAAGATAACCTAACGTAATGCTAAAACACAGAGGCGGGCATTGCTCGGTGTGCTTTCAAAAGTTAAAAAACAAAACAAAACAAAAAAAACTCCCCTAAAAACGGACACGATTTTTTATATTGCATGTTTTTAAGGCACGACAACCATCGAAAGAGCTATTTAGTATGTTACATGGTTTAATAAAAATAACTCGCCTGGCAATGTCTGAAAGCTTTTGCAGCTGCAGGGGTACTTCTTGGAAATAAATCTGTGTTTACACAGGTGCAGCCATATTTAACAAAATTTTTATATGCAATGCAAACAGCTGCCTGTCTGTTTTCTTTGGCAGAACTCTTTCCAACTGAAACAATTTGTATCAAACATCTCTCTCCTTGATACCTGTATAAACAATAGATAGAATTCTTGTAAAAGGAAAAGGTTTGCAATAATGTGTCTTAGATAAACCGGCAAGCAGAAGCAGCCTGATTAGAAAAGCTTGGACCTTCGTGAAATATTTTACATTTGAGAAGATTTCAACAAGCCGCTGAGGAATTACTAAGTGCTCAGTGGGATAACTCAAAGGGTTTCATCAAGTTACAGTCAAACTGAAGGATTCCATGTCTAGTAAAGGATGCTTGGGAAACTGGATACTCTGCTTAACAACAGTACAGTAAATACCAAGGTGCACTGTATTATTCAAGTTTTGCTATAGCTTTATACAGAATCAAATCTTTGTCGAACTGTTTAGCCTTCAATAAATTATAAATATTTTACTTTACTGTATTTTTTTTTTTTTATTTTCTTTCTCCATTGTAAAAATTTACTTTTCATTCAGAAAACTCTCTGCAATTTATGAGAGCCTTAGTAACCTTGCATTGTTCCAATTCTTTGCAAATATTCATGCTTTTTGAAGGTTGCCTTATCACTAGCTTACTTTCCTTCAGTCAAGATTCAGTTGCGTGTGGGTGTTGAATGGCAGTATGGAATCTGCGTTTCAAAGACACCTTCCTCAGCCTTCCCTGCTCCAAACCAAAACAACAGATAGGCAAGAAAGATTCCTTCACTTGATTCACCTGGATCTTCTTACTAGTCCATTATTTTTTCAGGAACAAATGTTTTCTCTGTTTCATTTGCAGCAAAAGAATTGTTTGTGCTAATATTTATTTCTATTGTTTCAAATTGCATTAAAGGAATACTATACACATACACAAAATTCAGTTTTAATTTAATTTAATTAATAATTTTCTTTCCACAGAAGAAGTGCTAACTCTCTATATGTATCCCCTTACAGAATGACACACTACACAGCTGCTTATTGGAACCGTGGCCAAAAAGAAAAGATTCTGCAACTTTACATTTTCTACACTTCCTGAATTGTATTGTCATTCTGCTTGAACTTTGTTTTGATGAGTTGAGAACCCAAAGGATGTGATAAGAAAGTTGTGTTCTATGTGTAAATGCTACTTTATCTTTACATCCTTACATTAGCTGCAAGAAGCAATTAGAAAATGAAATTTCTTTGTGGGCATTTAGCTTCTCTTTCCCATCTAAATGGCATTTAAAGCATTAACAACTATTTGTTTCTAAGTTTAAGAGACATGCTTCTATCATCAAGCATGCCTGTACATTTGGTAATTGTGTAAGCTCTGTGGTTTCTGTAAGAATAGATTTACTGAGTGCACGAGGACTACACATACCCCTTAAGCTCTTAAATTTTCAGAGTGAAAGATTTTGCTCTGGTGCTTTTAGCTGGACTGTATACCAGACTAAATTAGGAACACTACTCACTGACAGCCACAAAGTTGTAAAATCCAGTATGTATGTTTGCGATAACAGTCTTTTTCCTAATAAATGAACAATTAGATACAAGAGAATATTACATTGAAGAAAAATTAAAAACATTAATAAAAAAGAGACAGAGAAATTTTTGACTCAGTGGAGAAAATTTATTTACACATTAACTTGGGACCCTGTGCCATGATCTCACCAGACGTTACAACAGAAACAGACCAGAGCCTGAGACAGTGAACCAAAAGTGTTGAAAATGGCACCCCTTTATTTCAGAAAGTACCAACCAGCATTTCTCATCTGGAAATGTTTTCTTCAGGACCATGACACCTTTATGAACAACCTATTTCACTATCTCAGTCAGATTCTAACTTCCTTTCCTCCAAAATTCCCTGTTAAAATGCTCAAACACCATCTCCCTCTTTATCTCCAGAATAAAAAATATTTGATGGAACATATAATGCTATAAAGTCTCGAAGAACCTCCTCAGCAAAATGTGTTTTAGAGTCTCTATTATTATTACTTGTATAAGCAACCTCTTCATGTAAGTTATTTTAAATAAAGCATGTCTAAACCTCTGTGATAAGACTCATATTATTTCTGTTATTTGAGTATGGCCTCTTTGTGTGATGCAACCCAGGTTTGTGTAGGGATGCTAAAAGACAAACTGAAATGCTACAGAAACTGAATTTGTAGTCTTGGATCTGCCCATGAAGATGCGTCATACTGAAGTTATATTTTGAAGGGATAATCAACCTGTAGTTTGTGTCATGCAAGGTCTCTGAAGAAATCATATTTTTTAAGATAGGTGCAACTAATGATGACTTAATAGAGTCTCCCAGTGAAAGCAATTCTAGGGCAACCACCATAAAATTAAAGGACAAGAATGCAACAACAACAGTAATGCTGACTGCAAGTTTAACGAGGCTGAGAGATGATGGGCATACACTAAAATCAGACAGTATTATTTAGACGATGAGAGTGAAGCTATCTCAAATCTACCAGATAACAGTTTTAAAGATGAACATGAAAGCAACTATGAAGCTTCATTTTGTCCTCTGGTATAAATTGCATTTTGAGTTATATCTGGAGAACAGAAGCCCATACTGTCCTAGAGTGAGCAACTGATGAGGGGACCTTGTTCTGTCCTTTGTCATTAGCTTATAAGTCACCCTTCTTTTCTTTCATGCTTTCCTCTGCCTTCCTCTCCTTGAAGGTCCAACATTAATTTAGCTTTGCTGCTATGCGACTATCCTTAGAAACTCGGTGCATTAGCGCCTAGAACAGACACGGTCGGCAGAGCAGCTTGGTCTGCATTTGTGGATACCTGTTTCCTTTACCTCTAAATTGTTCATCCTACACCACTCTGATCCAGCCAGTAATAGAGTCATTCATTTAGTGACACGAGCAAGCATTGGTACCTGAAGCTGAATTTAAGTTATGGGGAATAAATTCTCCCAAGATAGCATGGTGAAGCAGTGGTAAAAATATATTATCGCATCACTCAGATTAATAAAATACACAGTAAAATTAGGTTGCTTTTGATTATGCTAGCTGAAATAAATTATCATATAGATAATAGGAAATGAAATGTGTCAAGGACTGTTTTCTAGCTTTCAAAGCAATTGGCACATCTCATATCCATACGATTAAATTTAATTCATATCTTCTCCTATTCCCCAAAAAGAAAAATAACATAGTCTTGTCCTACATAAACTCTACTGGGAACAGTCTTAGTCCTGCTTGGTCTCCCTTGGCATACCGATGTAAAGTCTACCACTTTTTTATTAAACATCTTTGTATTTTTTAGGGAGTGAGTATAAGGATTCCTATTCAGCACATGGCAACAATGCAAGTGAAGCTTGTGATTAAAAAGAGAGCTGTGTCTTAGGACTTGACTCTGAAGTCCCTTGAAGCAAATAAAACCTGTGGTAGAAAAGAAAATCTTTTTGCAAAACAATATGGTTTCATCGGCCAAGTGATACTTGTGCTAGTGAGAAATGTGCCATCTTTGATCTCCATAAGGATAATTTATTTGGCTTTTGTTTTAGTTTCAGCTGGGATGGAATTCTTTTCTTCAGTGTCTGGCAGGATGCTATGTTTTGGTTCTAGGAGGAAAACAATGCTGATAACACACCGATGTTTATAGTTGCTGCTATGCAGTACTGTACAGAACCAAGGCCATTCTCAGCAAAGGGCCTAAGGAGGTGGAAGGGAACAGAATTAGGACAGCCGACTTAAGCTGGACAATAATTCTATGCCACATGGCATCATGGAGAAGGAGTATTGAAGGGAGTGTTCATCTGGCTCTCTTCAGCTGCTTGGAGGGTAAGCTGGGCAATGGTCAGAGGAGGTGAACAATTGCTTATATATCACTTATTATATTAGTTCACATATATACATGTAGCCATAACTTTTACACTTTTCCTTTTCTCTGTCTTAGTAAATAGTCATATTTCAACCCCGATTTCTATTTTGATGTTTGGCTTTTTTTTTTCCTGATACTCTGCCCTATCCCACTGGGCAGTGGGGGAGTGAGCCAGCAAATGTGTAGTGCTGAGCCACCTTCTGGGATGAACCACAACAGTCATTTCAGAGTCCAACATGGGGCCCAAAGTGCTGAGATAAGAGCAGATCTGACCAGAAAGTGTTAATATGGTGTTTTGGTAGTTTGATGGCTGCTGGTCAATATTTTTTCTTTACTTATGGAGCTCTTTGAGAGTCTTCTCATGAAATGATACTGTATAGCACCTTGCTTGCTCTTTAATTTCCCTGCTGCGTTGTTTTTCATCTCTGGGAATTGGACTAAGGTTTTTATTTTGCTATGCAGTGTGGCCTTGGCTTATATCATGATAAAACTGGCAGTCGAGAAACTAATATTTTGTGTATATTCAGCATCACAATTATCTTTGGACTTTGAAAGCCATGTTGTTGATACTATTAGTAATTACTTTCATTGCTTTGTCTCAGCAGCCTGGCTATGGAGGAGATAGAGGAGGACATTTTCCAGTAGTTCCTTAACTTCCTTTTCACTTTTCCCTCTTTCCGTAGAGCTTGAGAGCTAGTTACAATGGTTCCTGAGAATTCTGAATATCTGTGGGATATTCAAACCAGAGTGCTCCTATTGCTAAGTGTTATGAACATGTTTCAAGTTATGCTTAAGATTAAGCAATTATTTAAGAATATCACCCAGCTATCTTTTCTGAGACAGGGTATTTCTGCATGGCAGGGAGTGTAGAATGGTATGGGCAAGTGCCCAGAGCAGTGGACAACCCTAGAGTTTTGGAACTTCACCTCTGAACAATTGCAGAATCCTGAAGAACTAGCAGAATATTTGGAAAAGGTCTGCTGTCTTCCTGGCACTCCTAAAGAGACACAAATTACTGCAGTGTGCGGGAGACTCAGCTGTTTATGCCTAGAGAGCTCTGTTCAACACCATTCAGCATCCTCAGGGGAAGAGGATACCTTTGGATCTGACAACAATGCAATGGACCCTCCAGCTCGTGTGATAGACCCTGTGGCAGCTCCAGTTCCTGCATTAAAACACACTTCTGATGCCCCTGCCTGGGCCTCATCGTGCTGTGGCTGCTGTGCCCATGGCAGACCCACCACTTCCCACCACCATTACCCACCCATTCTACACAGTGGTGGCTGTGCCATCCTATGCAGTAGTAAAAAGAAAGTTTATAAGAGATATTTGACCAATTTCATCATTACTCTGGATGGAGTTATAGAGGTGCATGGCAAGCAGTACTGTCATCACATGACTTTAGAAAACAAGCCTGTAACCACAGCTCTAAGTGCTTGCTGCTGCTGTCTTTTATTATGTAACCAAAGTTATAATATTATAGTGTCCTCGCTCTGCCTGTGATCACAACACCACTTCATTGTTCTGGTCTTTTCTGTTTGCAGCAGATGTTTAAAAACATTTGAATAAGATATTTCAGTTTGTAGACTTCTTGTCATCATCCTGCAAATTTACAAGAGTCAGCAATGTAAACATGTACTTGACAAACTCCAGCAGCTTGTAGACTTCTGAGTTCATCCACTCATTTCAGTGAGGCAGATGTTTCATTTTAATGCTCTTCATACTATAGATTAGGATTATGTCTTTTCTTTCTTTTTCTTTCTTCCTTTCTTCTTTTTTTTTTTCTTTTGGAAAAGGGAATAAACCTGACATGCTACTAATGTCATTTCACACTGCTAGCCAGATGGTGAAAAATGCAAAGGCTGCAACTCTGTTTATGTATGGGGAAAAAAGGAATTTTGTTCCTGAAAGACTTTCTGCTCAATCATTTGTTACTTTAAACTAAACACTAGATGATGAATAAAGTAGGACTATCTGAACTTCAAAAAGGTCCTTGAGATTAAGTGCTTAACAACGTAATACATCTGGAGGAAGAGTATTCCTGCTCACTGCATTGGAAAGATGTTGGGAACGTTTTCACATTGTGGCTGCCTAAATGCAGGGTGCTATGAAACGACATTTGGCAGCCCCTTGGAAATTTGGGGAGATACAAATCATTTTTCCATCTCTTTTTTATTGTTTTTACCAAAAGAGGATACTTGAGCAGAATACCATCAGACTGTGCTACAGTAGCTTATTTCATCTGTCATTTCAATGAAAAGAAATGGTACAGTCAGCAAGAGCTCTGTAAAATACTAGTAAAGACATTCAGCATTATTTCAGGTAATATTTCAGTACAGACTGTGAAACTTTAAGTTTAAGGGGGAAAAGGGGAATACAATTTCTACCTCTTCCCTGCTTCCCAGCAGACTTGTATTCATTATCACAGAAGTCATCTAAAATTGTTGTTTCTGTATGATTCTGAGAGAAAGGCTGAGAAAAATCTAACTGTGCTTAAATTTGTTTACTCTTCAAGCAAATGTTTTAGAGCAGGAAAGGTTCCAGTTTGGGCATCAAACTTCTGCTTTGTTTTTTTGTTTTGTTTTTTAATTTTTTTTTCCACACTGTTTTGTAGTACACATAGGATGTTATGGTCTAGATATCTCATTTTGACCCACCAGGTCAGTGTTTTCCATGAAGTACGATCACTTCTCAAAGGTTGGACTAGATGATCTTAGCATTTTTTTCTAACCTAATGATTTTATGATTCTCAGGTACAGAATTGGTTCTCATGCATGGCTGGAGATGCATGAGTTTGTCAGATATAACCGTCAGACAATAGCAGGAACAGAAGGGAAGCAAGATACAGTTCCCCATAGGAGTGCATCACAGAATCACAGAATTGCAGGGGCTGGAAGGGGCCTCAAGAGATCATTGTGCCCAACCCCCTGCTAAAACAGGTACCCATAAGTCACACAGGTAGGCATCCAGACAGGTCTTGAATATCCCCACAGAAGGAGACTCCACAACCTCTATGGGTAACCTGTTCCAGTGCTCCATCTCCCTTACTGTAAAGAATTTCTTCTGAATGTTAATATGGAACTTCCTATGTTCAAGTTTTAGACCATAGCTCCTTGTTGTATCGCTACACACCACTGAGAAGAGCCTAGCCTCATCTATTTGACTCCCACCTCCCATTAGATATTTATAAGATCTCCTCTTGGTCTTCTCCAGGTTGAAAAGACCTAGGTTACTTAGTCTTTCCTCATACAGGAGATACTCCAGGCCCTTTATCATCTTTGTGGCCCTCCACTGGACTTCTAAGAGATCCCTGTCTTTTTTGAAGTGGGGAGCCAAGAAATGGACACAATAGTCAAAAACTGGCCTCACCAGGGCAGAGTAGAGGGGAAGAATAAGCTCCCTTGACCTGAGGGCCATGCTCTTTTTAATGCACTTGATCATCTACTCTAAAACTTTGCATTTGAGATAAATTATCTCAGGTCTTGAGTTTTTTTTTTTTTTTAATTAAAAAGTGTCTAATTGTTGTTTTGTTTTTGGTTGTGTTATTTTCATGGGGATTTTAATTCCTCAGCTAGCTGTAGTAATTTCAAAACGAAGAAGTGAGTGAGTTTCAAAACTAAGAGAAAATACTTTGTTTCACGAGGCTTTATTTTCATGAGTTTTCATGATTGTGTAATTACAGCCCTTACTGTGCCTAACACTGGACTGTGTCTGGAAGAAGAAACTCCCAGGCAGCTTTTCTTAAATGAGTTATGTCACATTTATAGAGAAAGAAATTATCTATGTAAAGAAGGGGAACAACCTTTAGAGATGAAAATTTTCTGAGTGAACCTAGGAAAAACTCAAATAGAGGAGCATTGACCATCCCATGACCTCATAAAATTGCTTCCTTCACTCTTGGCTGCACACAGTGATGATATATCACAGTACGCATGAGAATCTGCCCAGATTTGTTAGTATATCAGACCCTTGTTAAGACTGAAAGGCAAAGAAAAGGATATGCATGAGCTGTGTCTTTCCCAGAAACATTTGCTGGTGCTATGTGCTACCATGCAAATATTCTCCAGCATCAAAGTGATCAGGAGTAAGAAATGAAATAAATAAAAATATTTAAAAGAAATTATCAGCATTATTTTTTAATTTTCTACTGATTACAAAGGTAGCACTGAAGGAAATTATTAAAAACATTTGGTAAAGTCAGGTTAAAAATGCAATAATAATGAAACAATATCAGGTGTCTGTGGATAAGATATTATCAAGTAAAATGAACTGTTCCTATCTTGAATAGAGTCCTACAGGTTATAGTCATAACTACAAAATGTTTTTATTGCTTAAAGAAGTGTTTCTGTTCGAATATGAATGTCTAAGAGATGTGAAGTTAAAAACTAACTTTTACGCTGCTTGTGTTTTTATGTCATCCAAAATACATCTTATATTTTAAAATTATAAGGCAGACCAGGACTAGATGAGTACTGAAAGCTCCCTGATTGAACTTCTTCAAACTCCTGAACTGTTTGAATGTGCTTAAGTCTAACTCTTCCCCATACATTTTTGATTCTTAGCCAAACCTAAATTCAAAAAAGGGTTGTACTTATCATTTTAGATACAAATGAACTTTTCATACAAGGTACAGACCTCAGAAGTGTTCCAACATTCACACTGCTAGATATTTCCAAAGAAAAAAATTATCATGAAAGTTTTATCCTCTTTCTAACTACCAAATCCTAACAATGGCTCTACTGTTGTTTTAGATTCCAGTCTACATCCAAATTCCAGTCTACAAGCGCCAAGTGCTTGCAGAATAAAATTTGGCTAAAAAATGTTGAAGTCTGAAGTATCTTGGAATTAATCTGCTATCAGTCTTGCATCAATCTTTTCCGTTGTCTATCAAAAGTGAAATTTAAGTATTTTGATATATAAAGACTCAATTACAGAAACAATACTCTGCAGTATGACTAGGAAGGTCTTATACAATCTCTCTGTGTTACTTAATTAAAAGATAATAGGCAGAAGGGATAATAGGTTGTTTCTCAAATTTTAATGAATTTTATCATCATAATGATGATTACCAAATGTCTATATTTGCAAAAGAACAGCCGTTCATAAATATCAAATTTGTGCTATTATTAACATGCAGAATGTGCCAGTTTTTATCAATATAGGAATCTGGTAATTATCGCTCCAGCTATTCATTAAAATTAAGAAGTAACTACATAAGGAATGGAAATGCTACTTATGATTTAACATCCAAAGAGCAGAAATATCTACCCATCATCCTTTCCAGGCATCTGACACTGTGACAATGGAAGAGAAGGTGGTCACAGTATAATAGACACAAGCTGCTGGGTGGATGTGAGCTGAAGCTGAGGTGTTTAACAAAAAAAAATACACCAAGAAAACTCAGAGATATCAATCTTAGGGCAACTCAAAATGATGGCATTTCTGTTCTTGCAAAAAAAAGAGATGCAAATGCTTGGTCTGGTGTGTTTATGACACTGGCTCATGGGCCCCTTTCAGAAATGCACATAGTAGGGCCAACAGCAATGAGTGTGAGAGGCTGGAGTGGTGGGGGTTCACCCACCACGAGCTTTCCCTTTTCCATTTTGGGAAAAATGGATGGGATGTTCCACTTCCTGAAGGGGGGTTGTGGTGAGGAGGGGGTAGGCCTCTTCTCCCTGATAAGTAATGACAGGACGAGAGGGAATGGCCACAAGTTGCGCCAGGGAAGATTTAGATTAGACCTCAGGAAGCATTTCTTTTCTGAAAGAGTGGTCAGGCACTGGAATGGCCTGCCTAGGGAGGTGGTTGAGGCACCATCCCTAGCGCTGTTCAAGAAGCGTTTAGATGAGGTGCTAAAGGACTTAATTTAGTAGTTGGGTAGAGATAGTGATAGGAGGATGGTTGGACTAGATGATCTTATAGGTCCTTTCCAACCTTATGAACTTATGAACTTATGAACTTATGAAGCAACCAGAAGGAATTCTGTCAGCCACATGGGCTGGGTGTTTGAGGTTCTGCAAGGAAGCCCACCCATACAGCACACTCACACTGCCAAGGCAATGAGTAGGGCACACTTCCAGGAGGACACCTTTGAATCCACATGCTGTACTCCAAGCTAAATGATACCTGAGTCATGGGACAGGTCTGGAATGATCTGGAACGATCTATCATGATGCTTACACAGATATATTCACTGACCAGCAAATCTCAAGTGAATTGGACACAGAAGATTTTGAGACATCTCCAAAAACACTGAAAGGGAAGGTACAAAGATTGCACTTTTAAAAGGCAAATACCAGTTACCTCTACTTCAAAAAAGTCTTTCTACTCTTCTGGCATTGTGTTATACATCTTCAGCCTCACTCACTGCCCCCTCCTGTGTAAAATTTACACAAGCATTGAAAGATTGTGGAATACCCAAGGAAATCATTTTTCAGTCGATTGAGTTCTTAATGGAAAAACCTCCCTGAATGCTATCTTACAAATTAGAAGATCCCCTGCTTTCTAAATAGTTCAATTGAAATCAGCTTTTGTATTTATCCTCCAGGTCATTCAGGCTCAAATGTTGTTAGCTCTGAGTCAAAAAGTCAGATTTTTAAAGGGAAAATGTCAAGTCCTTTTAGGCTTCAACTGACCTTTTAAACCAGATTAGAGATTTGAAGCATTACACATGGATTTCTACATTTTATATCACAGTATTTAACAAATGATCAAATGCAACTCCCAAGAATACTATTTTTACAAGCTTGACATTTCAGGCCTTAAAGGATGTTGCTGGTCTTTCTTTTACATAAAATTACCCTGGAGAAATTCAGTCTGTTTTCTGCTTTTCCATTTCTCTTTCATAGGAAGTGAAGTTCTGTGGATTTTATTTCATACTGTTGTTCTCTCTCTGGCATTGGAAGTAGCAAAATATCATGATGGAATCCTTGATATATGCTCAAAGTGATTGCTACAATAAATTCACTCAGTGGGTGTCATATGTGGTTAGAGTAGAACTAGTGTAGTTATGGATGCCAACAGGGCCCTAGGAACAGATCTGACCTTACATTCGTGCCTGGAATGACAGATAATGCCACTAAAAATGCACTAAAAATGTCCAGGAGGAGATACTGGAAAACCTCTTTTGGTTCCAAGGCTTCCCACACACAGGTGGGACAAACAAGATAAGAGGCACAATAAGATCATGGAAGCATGAGATGACATTCTTAAGGTGGAAAAACAACCATGGGGAGTTGTCCTGAGCCTGCAGACACAGCAGTAGCAATAGGAGGAGGAGTAGCAATAGGGGGAGTTCAATTATTATCTACTGGGGACAGTAACAGATCTCTGACAAGTTTTGTATCTAAAGATCTGGACAATCAGAACCATTTAGAACATCTATAAGCTTACGCTTATGGAGAAGATAGAGGCAGTGTAAATTTCTGCCCCACGAACGGTCAGGAGAGGCAGATCTTAATTCAGAGATATTGTGTCAAAGAGCTCAGTTCTGCCTCTTACTGCTCAGCCTCTCTTCTCTCTTGCAAGGTTTCTTTCTTACTACTAATAACAATGCTGGAGCTGTTAGCTGGACCATTTCTCTGAAAGCCACCAGCTTCAGTCTACAGTGAATGTGGTTTGTTATTTGGATAGGTTTTATTTTCATACCAGAGTAAGACCTGCAGGTTCCCAGACAAGTTTTGCTGGTAATTACAACATCATCTCTGAAGTTAGTATTATTATGGAGTGCAGAAGCCATCTCATGGCCTTACACATAGCCTGTTTGAGTTCTCTCCAGTGGTTTGACTCCAATAAAGATGAACACAGAGCAGCATTCTGCAACATGCTGCAGTCCGAAGGGATGGAAGCACAAGAGGCTGTTACCATCCTTTGATAAACAAAAGGATTTAAAAATATATTTTTTTTAGAAAAAGAAGAGTTGAAATTGCCTTGAAGTTGAAGCCTTGTGTTGGTAGTGTTTAACGCAAGTGTTTTTGTAGTTTATTTGCCTACTAGGCAGTTTATGGTGTCTACACATTTAAGTAACATTATAAAATAGAATTTTGAAGTTTCAGTTACAGAAGTTACTATTGTGTTAGGTGGCACTGAAGTGATAAGTTTTGTTATATCCAGAATTTGAGCTGATTTTGAGTCACTTCTGCTAGTAGCCAACAATAAAGTAAATGTTGTTCCTTGTATACAGCAAGTGTATACCTTTGAATGCTTTAATACTTTCTGCATCATGGCACTAATACTGGCAATATAAGATCAGGATAATTATTTTTTCTCAAATCCTACATCAGAAGGGAAAAATATAAAAGGAATAATTGTCAACTCTGTGCCTGGGATACATTATTATAGTCTGAAGATAAAGTATCAGGACAGGTTGAAGCAATTCATTACAGTCCATAACTGTTAATTCTGCTGATGATTTAACTATTTTCTGCTCTCTTTATGAGCTGTTTTAGAAGGAATTCTAACTTATTCAAAACAACATTTCTAACAAAGAAATAGATGTTTGTTTCTTACAGCCAGATGTAGAAAGTCATGTCAATGTGTAATGATAAAATTACCAAAGACATCTGACAGATGTCATCTTTCTGATGTGATCGCTTTTTTTTAAGTAAAATAAGTAGCTATGCAGCTGTTTTAAAATCTTTGTCAGACTTTATCAAAATCATTTACCTATCACCATATATTTGTATCTTGTAATGAAAAATACCTGTAGTATGACAAGAAGATGAGGTTAATCAGAAGCAAATCAGTGTGATAGTTTCCCATTACTGGAACTCAAACAGGCTTGTCAACAAAGGATGACACAGAATAACAATGCTGCTGCCATTGTACAAACAGACATTCACAAAACAAAGACTACTGAGACAATTTTTCTTCTTATTTGGCAGTATTATATCAAGAAAATAAGGCTATTATTTTGAAACTCAGGAAGGTAACCCTTTTGAAATGACATATTCTTCTCAAAGCTTTTACTTTGGTCAAGTTTGTCTCCTTTCCTGCCACATGAAAGAGTTTTTCATTGCAGTAGTCATTATTTAAAAGACTTAAGAGGACCTTACCAGAAACATCGGGATTCACCATGTGATCCAGTGTTAGTGAGGAGCAGTTCACTTCTGATACAAATGCTGTATCTCCATTTGTTGCAGATGTTATAGATCTTATGGTCATCTGTATTTCTTTGGAAGCAATTATACACTCGTTAGACTCTCTGTCCAACTAGCGACACTTTTGTTTAGCCAGTCAGCTCTGTGCATTACCAATTCATGTAAGATACATGAAGTACTCATAAGAGTCCTAAAGATATTGCCCCCATAAGTCCCATTCAAAGTGCTCTGGACTTCCTTTCTTATTAACCAGACATAGAAGGAAGCACCACCATGCAACTAAAATGGCTAATTACTACTGATAACTTAACAGACACAGCATCTCACTTTATCCACAATCTGGGGAGCATGTTGTCCCTTCATACCAGGGGACAGGAGTCAGTGAATTTTGCAGAACCTAAGAAGCACCATATTTTTGGAGTTACCAACCATCAAGACAATAAGTTGGAAACACTGAGCCTGAAACACAGAAGAAAGTTAGATAATGTTAAACAACTACAATTTTGGAAATCGATGTTTCTGGCTTTTAAAAATGGCAGAACCTTTGACTTGTTTCAGAGAATCCATCTTCTCTCTTGAGCATGCTGCAGGAAAGTTTTTAGCAAGTTGCTCCAGGAACAGACTAACGAGGAACTCAGCTAGCTTCCTGAATGTATATCTGAACTGCACTGGAAGAGCTACTGGAAGCAGTAACCAGTCCTGTCTGCCCTGCGCAGCTGGGTGTGATGCAGTGAAATACGATGGTGGGCTTGGCACCATGTTAGTGGGGCCTAGGCAACCTTAGGATGATATTTCTGAGTTCGAATCACAGATGACACCTGTACAAACTGCTCAATAGCAGCATGGAGCACCTTGCTTGGATGTCTCTAGCATAGTCCTGTGGAGCCAGGATTTTAAGGTACCCAAAAGAGAGTGAGATAAGGTACATGTAAAATTAGAATGATTTCATTTTCTAACCAGAGAACATTCCTAGAGCTGTACATCAGCAGAAAGGCCATAATGCTATTTTCAGAAGGACATGGTTCCCTCACTTTCATTTAATATTTACCTTTACTAGACTAAACTATCCAGAACAGGAAGATCTGGCAGCACTTCTCCCACATTCAATGCTGCTTTCCCACTACATCAACTCCTTTATTGCACCATTCTGTGCATACTCACTCCCTTCCAACTTACTCCTCCCCAGCCACACACTTTTCCCCTCCTTTGTGTTAAAACAGCCGACTTGCTTCCCCTAAACTATTGCTTGGGTTGTACACTGCAGTTGGTAGGAAAATGGTGCAGGTCAGTGCAGAACTTTTTTCCCAGTATCCATGGGTTTGGGCATAAAGCCTTTTGTTTGTCTGAAAATGACTTCCCTTGCCCTTGACTTGAAGGCAAAAAAGCTTTTCTTTGCTAACTATTACTTTACATTTCTATCAGTTCTATCTTCTCAGAGTACCCTAAAGCACTTTACATACTCTATGCAGGAATCGGTGGAGGGTGACTATATTGGAGCTCTCTTGTTATTTCTGTATTTTTAGTTACATCTCTCTGTGTCACGGAAGCTGACTTGGTGACTGACAAGGTTAATTCTGCTTTGCCTAATTCATTCCAGTAGAAAAGCCAGGAGAAAAGAAGAGTTTAACTTTACAGCATTTTAGAGGGAAATCAAGCACGCTTCCTATACTGTTTTAATCTTTCTCAAAGGGAATATATGAGAAGTATAGTTGATAGGAAAGAATTATGTAAAAATACAATTCAGATTACTCCAGAGTACTTCATTATAATATCTGGAAGGAATGGAAAGTACAAGTCTTTTGAAACTCTGTGTTAGGGCATCAGAACCATCCTTAGACAATGAAACAAATCAACCACTTCAGCAGTCAAGTGGTTTCAGGTGTTTCAAGTTTCAGGTGTTGTACACAAGAAAAGTGTAAAATACGTGAGTAAGAATAAACAGTTTCGTATTTCCAAGGTCGTGCCTCTGTTATATTTCAGCCATTGAACAAAAAAGCAAACATAGGTTCTACAAAATGAGACTCTGCTAGCACTGCTTACTGAGAAAACAAAACATAATCATATATTTTAAGGCTTTACAGCCTTGCAACAATTGTGATTTCCACACTCCCATCAGAAGAGGAACTATGAGCATATTAAGCTTAAGAGACCTATACTTCACAATATTCAACAAAAACAGAAATATAGCAATTCAGATTAGCAAGCAAATTCCTTTTTGGCTTAATAAAAGTATGGCATATTCTGAAGGTGACTTTTGGAAGGATAGAACACAACTGATAGTAGTGCTATTACATGTGGAAAGTATTACAGAGCAAATGTATGACAGTGAAAATTTGCACTGTATATTAACCATGTCTTTCAAGGAGTCCCACTGATTTCAAATGACTTGTTTTTTAACCAACCCACTGAATTTTCCTTATCACGGAATCACAGAAAAGTGGGACTTAGAAAGGACCTCTGGAGATCATCTTGTCCAAACTTTCCATTTTTCTTGAACTGAAGAGCCAAGAACTGGACTCAATAATCCAGATGTGGCCTCACAGGGCAAAGTAGAGGGTGAGGATTACCTCCACTGACCTACTGGCCACGCTCTTTTTAATGCACCCCAGGATACCAGTGGTCGCACAGCCTTCTGTGTGTCAGACACTCCTCACAGCTTCATATCATCAACAAACTTGATGAGAGTACATTCTATCCCCTTGTCCAGGTCATTGATGAAGAATTTAACAAGACTGAACCCAGTACCGACCCCTGGGAAACAGTGCTAGTTACAGACCTTCAGCCAGGCTGTGACTAACCAAGACTCTCTGAGCTCCATCAGTCAGCCAGTTCTCAATCCACCTCATTATCAACTTGTCCATCCCATGCTCTCTAAGCTTACTTTTGAGAATGTTATGGGAGACAGTACCAAGTTCCTTGCTGAAGTCGAGGTAGACAGCATCCACTGCCTTATCTGCCTGGTCACAATGTCATAGAAAACTACCAGACTGGTTAAGCATAGTTTCCCCTTGGTAAATCCATGTTGAGTACTTCCAATAAAACTCTTCTACTTGTTTGACGATGACTTCTTTAGCATAGTTGATGCCACTGTCATCAGACTCCCTTATTCCTGGTTAGGGCATAATACCTCGTTGTACCACTCATTTGCCTCTAGCTAGACAATTACAGAACACCTCCAGATCCAAACTGGCATTCACACCACTGACAGTAGAAGGGGTGCTGCCCACAGTATTTTTCAGTCATCTGGCAAAACTAAATGAATAAAACTATCAGGCATGCCCCAGAAGCAGAGACTTTAGGAAGGTCACTGTCAGTATGAGCACTTAAGCCAAAGGTCTTCTTCCAAAATGCCTCTTGCTGTTTCTTTTATGTTAAATCCAAACTTCTCTAGGCTGGAGCATGCATTAAAATGCAGCCTATTTTTATAGTGAATGTTGTGGACTTGTTGATTTCAGCGTTCCCAGGAATTCCGAAGGAACTCATTTTGAGTAAGCCTGAGTCTGCAGGTCCCTGGACTTGTGGAAACCAGTGTGCCTCGATGCCTGGTTCTACCCATAATGTATAGGACATCCATGGCAGTAATCAAGATGGCAGGAAATCATGCATTCTTTGTTATTATAAAAGACTGTTCCTTGAGGTGCTTTGCATGGCTCTGATATTTTAGGGGAGGTCACTGAGTCTGGCCAACTGGGTTCTGCCTATAGTTATGCACAGCTGAACACATATGATGATGACTGCAAGGTCACTGAGCCCTGTACCTCAGATACCTAAGAACGACCGGTGAATTTGGAAGGAAAAATGATCACATACTCTTCCCTGTTAGTTACTCTTCCCTGTTCCTGCCAACCTGCACCTAAAAATCCCTTTAATAAGGCCTTATTCCCTGTGCAAATGAGAAATGAAGGTGGTGGATAGAATGCCTGCAAGGGACCTCTGACCATCTGTCATGATCAACTGATGGCAAACCAATTGTCCTTGTCTAGAATTAAAAGTAATATTTACCCTTCATAAATGGTTACTTTGTTACAAATAGACCATCATTAAAAAATATATATATATATATTATTGGTTCTAATTAGTGGATTACTAGAAAGGAAATGAAAACAAAGTATGTTTATGTAATCTCATAATTTTCACTATGCTTGTAAGATAATCATTATACAATAGGTTGCATGTATGATATAGATTACTACACAGTGGTTTATCTAATGTTCCATATATGCTCCAGCATCTCAGATAACACTGTCAGGGATAGATGAGCTCATGGTCATGAATTCTGATAACCATTTTTCTGAATCTGAACTTCTTTCTGACTAACATATTCCTATGCTGCTGAAGCATTTCAATAAGAACCCCTAATGATGTTCAATAATAATAATGTAAAGCTCCTTTTCTACATCATTCACTTCAATGAGTGCAGTGCAGAGAAAAAAGAACTATATGCCATCATGGCAGGGGCAAGTCTTTTAAGTATTCATGAGTACATTGATTTTGATTTTGCTATGTTTCCTCAAGGCAATTCAACAAAGATTTTTCAAAGGCAATGCTTTACTATTATTCAAAAAACAACAAAATTGACTGGATAAATGAAGCTGTGTCTGCCTTTAACCAGTTTAAAGAGCTTTCATTATCTTGCTGTGTCCAGATTGAACAAGGCCCTTCTTTGTAAAGATAAATATATAGAATTATAAAGTTGGACCTGACCTTTAGCAACACAAGAACCTCCAAATGAACACTGTTTGTCCATGTTAAATTCCCACAGCGAGAAGTGAATATGAAAATGACAAGGAAATTCAGGCACCAAGAAGCCCTTCAGGCAACAGCACTGTCATTCAGAAGGTGAACAATGTCTGATTCAGATTTTCATAAGACTTAAGAATCTCAAAAACTTCCAAAGAGCCTTGATCCAATACCAAATTCAAGGGTCAGTTTTCTTCTTTAGGTTTGATTTCACACTAAGTGTTGCTCCAATCCAATCACAGTAGCCTGAGGCCCAGAAAACACCTTTCAACAACTGGGAACTATCTTATGATTATCCCATTTTGTCAGTGTCTCCATGATCTGAAATGCAATGTCCTGCATTAAGTCCATTTCACACCAAGATCTGTTTTCAGAGAGTCACAGAATATCCTGAGTTGGAAGGGACATACAAGGATCATTGAATCTAACTCCTGGCTCCACACAGGACCACCCAAACTTCAATCCATGTCTGAGAGCACTGTTCAAATGCTCCTTGAACTCCAGCACTCGGGACTGTGCCCAATGCTCTGGGCATCCTGTTCCGTGCCCACCGCCCTCTGGTGCAGACCCTGTCCCTAACCCCCACCCGCCCCTCCCCTGATGCAGCTCTATGCCGTTCCCTCGGGTCCTGTCACTGTGAGAAGCTGCAGCCGCCATCAGCAGAAAGCAGAGAGGGAAATGTTCAATTGAAACAGAATGTGCCAAGGATAGTTCTGGACTTCATTCAGTATTTTCAATCAACAATGAGCTCGCATTCCTCAAAAACTAATTTAAAACTTGGGACAAGTAACCTCACTGAGTTCCTGAAGTGATGCCACAATCCTCTGGGAAACAGTCACCATGGACATTTCAAATATATAAGCATCTATCTCTTAAAGTTATATTTTCAATCTTGACAGAGTGTGGGCCAGTGTTGTTGATCACAGAGCTCATGTTGCACCTCCCTCCTGGCAGGCAGAGATTAAGTTGAGCCAATCCATGACTCCAGCCCTGTATGGGGCACAGTTTGCTCCAATGTGGGAAGTGCATATCTCTTCAAACATCATGGGAGAAGCTGAGGGACCCTGTAGGATGCAGAGTGACTAAGAATGGGGAGCAGCTCCTCCAGGCAGCAACCTACTCCCTGTTCTGTGCTGAGGAGCCCCTGGGTAAGTAGGAAACAGATGCAAAAGGTCACGAGTGTTCTACATGCACGGGTTATTAGGTCCTTCACAGGGGATGTGCCACTTTGTGTCACTTTGTGCCATTTTTGCAACAACTGAAGGAAGGCATGGCCCACCCAGTGGGAAAGGTTGGGAACCTCTGGCTGAGAGCAAGCATCATAAATGGCAATTAGGAAAACATTTGGCTTCAGGTGCTGCAATCACTTGCAACACAGCTTCAGACCCTTGCCCCTCTACTTTCAATTACTTTTATGTAGCTTTGCCCCTGTTGTGTCCTTGCCCAAGCAGGGAGGCTCCTACACTTTTCCTGATGCCCATGGGAGCTGCCACTATGGAACCACAGCCCCAGTCCAGTTTTCTGATTGCACAGGGCTACTCACTCCCTGTGAGCAGGGGAAGCTTTGTTGTATTGCTGTCTCTGGCTGATTGGCCCACTGAGACCTGATACGCTCCAGGACTCTCTACGCAAACAGACACAGAAACTTAGGGGGACGGAAAGGGACTGGGGGTGAAGGACTTACTCTGTTGAAGAAAGAGGCAAAACTCCTTTTGACCTCAGCAGGGTCAGAGTTTTCCCCTGTAGCTTTAATTAGCTTTCATTGTTGTAATTGTCTTGTGTCTCTACATGTGGAATGTAAAGCATGGTATGTTCAGTAGTGGTGTATACATAAATGATTTAAAAGGGTGTTAAAGCAGAGGAGTGCATTTAAATGGAATGAAGTTACAGGAGTGGGCTTGTTTAAACACTGCCTATTTTGTGCTTTGTGATGAAACAGAAATCTGTGAAGCCCCTGTAATTTAACAAAACAAACCAGCTCCCCAGAAAACCCCTACCTGGCAACCACTGGGAAAAATGTCACAGAAAAATGATCCGACAGAAAATCACCTATCTATCACTCAGACAGTACCTAAACAGGTTTTCCAGTTTGAAGAAGGATGAGATGGCTGCCCTGCTGGGGAGAAGAAGAAAGCAAAGTCTCAGCTGTCTGCAAAAGGAAAGAATGCCTGTCTACAGGATGCTTGGCATGCTGGAGCACAGGGGGCAATGGGAGCACATGTCAAGGTGTCACTTGTTGTGCATGGTGGCCAGAGAGCCCAGGTTGGAGTCTGACTGATATTTTGACAGGAGGCAGTGTGTGAAGTGTTCTATGCAAATGGTGTACTTGGGATAATGAATAGGATAATTTTTTCCTCTTCTGAGAGTTTCAATGGAAAGGACACCTGGATTTCACAGAAAAGCCCCCACAGAGGAATTAAAAAAATGTTTTATTCATTCATGATGCAGACTCTGTCTTATGTGCAGATTTTATCATTTCATTGTCTCTGCTATCTCAAAGAAGAACAAACAGCTGGGTCCTCACTAGATGCCTCCATAGAGGATTTATTTATTTCATTATTTTCTCTCTCTCTCTCTCTCTCTCTCCCCTTTTTTTTTTTTTTTTTTCCTACAGGAAAATGATAACCTATTTGTCTGGGAAAGAACCAGGCAATGCTTCATACTCCCCATTTCTTACCCATGCTAAGTGAAGGGTCAGTCCAGCTTGGGAGAGTGCAACATCTAGAGCCACATCTTTTTCTGATATACTGGGGTCACTCCTCATCTCTAAGTCTTCCAAGTGCTTGAGTGAGGAGCAGTGAGAACCAAACACTGCTCTCAGAAAGCAGCCCATGGTGGGTAAGGCGTTCAGTTCAGACAATCTGTTGTTTAGGATGTATCACTGCTGTGTTCAGCCATGACTTCTGTGTGAAAGCTCCATGCAAGATAACTGTAGAGAGTTATCTCATCTTTTGTTAGCCTCTTCCATAATTTCAGTCTTTGGAAATTTGCTTATAAATATTCCTTTGAGGTAGGATGATATCAGGCACTTTGTGAGGTACAGTTGGATTTGCTTCGAGCTGCATGGGGTGATGGTCATTCTACTCTGTGCTTCAGTTGCACAGATTTGGTCTGGATTTTATTTTACTAACAAATTTTAATGTCCTAATGTTCTGTACATCATAAACTTAATAATAATAATTCTGATTAGATTGCGTTGTATTTCTAATTGCTTACATGATAGCTGCGAGAACACAAAATCACTCAGTGTGCTTCATATTCTTTAAAGGGAAGGAAAAGTTCTTTCTCTTCTGTTATTACTATAACTATGCTATTTGCTAATGTTATTTATAATGGAAATTCAAAGTTTTCAGTCATAATTTTCTTTAGATTTTACACTGTGACTCTTTTTCCTCTTAGGAAACTCTGGGGAGACGGCATGTCTCTACCAAGAGAATCCCCTACATAAGGGAATTTAAAAAAACAACTTGTAATGAAATATGGTAGCAATTGTATAAAAATACACTGTGTGGGACTTTTGCCTGTGGCAGTATGTACGCACATGAATGACAGCATTGTGTGAGACAGAGCATTTTGTTGTTCAGTGCCAGTGTATAAAGCTACACTCATTTTGCATAAATATTTGACTGCTTTCTGGGATGTCTGAGATTTTTTTTTAAAGTAATGTTCTATTTTTCTTTCTCTATATCAGCTCCTTGGATTTGTGTCTTTCAGCCATGGCTGCCATGGACTGGGAGATGTTCATGTGTTGCTTCAGCAGATCTAATCAAACTGGGGAAGGGGAAAAGAGGTAAGAAAATAATTGATACCAAGAAAATCAACACAATCTTACCTATATTTTCTGCATTAACTATGCAATAAAAATAATTCAAAACATGATTTTAGGCAGGAACTTCTTAAAATTTTTATTTATTTTGGCTTTTTAGAGATCCTCCATGGAGATATCCAGAGATAAAATGTCAGCTGAGGATGTGGTGCAGGTATATATGTCTGCACATTTGTGTTCAGTGTTTCAATCACACATAGACTCATGCAATAAAGTATTTTCACTACTCTGATGCCTCAGAGCAGTTGTTTTCTATGCAGTTCATGTGAGAATGAGAATAAGGCACTCAGACTGTTTGAATTACATATTTATTTGAATCCACTGTTTTGCAGCTTACAAAAATATATGCATTTAATAGGCAGGAAGGTTACTTCTACAGTACAAGAGACAGAAAGAAGGGAGCTCAGAAGAGCAGTCAGGGGTAGGAAGGAAATTCAGCATGAGTTTCCAATGCAATGCCATGAGGAAGATAGTTTCTGCTTTGTAAATAGGGCCAAAGAGGTGATATCAGAACACTGGAAAGATTAATGGTGGGACTATGTGTTCAGGTTTCATGCTCATAGTTTTAACTTAGAAATTTGGAATTTGACAAAAAAATCATAAACTTTATGTGAAGGATGGAGAAAATGCATTACAAAGAAATGTAACTCATTCAGGCACTTTAACTTAGCAAAATGTAGACAGAGATGGCTTGACTGCAGTAGAGAAGTAACTGGAGGGTGAATTGTAAAGAACTGTAAAGTCTCCCTTAATCTAACAGAAAATTATAATTAAAGTCAAGATAAATATTACAGATAATGCAAATGAAATAGCATTTAACAGTGTAAATTATCAAACTACCAGGGCAAGAGTGCTGCTTGGAAGGTTATGGCTACCATCTGAAAATTACATTTTATTTCATAATAGATGGTCAGCCCTCTGAATAAGGGTAACTGAGAAAATGTTAACAGACCATGTTGTATAGGAGAGACAGTGAGATAATCTGGTAAGTTCAAAGGAAGCTTTTGCAAGGATATATCAGGAATCCTCCAAGTGCTCCCATTTTGCTGCTGTTGCTGCCTGTTTTGTTCACTTGGGAGTTCCAGATGTCAGCTACGACACCTCCCATAGACATCAGTGTAACCAAAACTGAAGGGAGGGCAAAAAGGGAGGGCAGCTCAAAGCATCACCCAATAACAAGTTTGCAAACTGAGTTATCAACTGTGCTATCACTCCAGGGCAACCACACAAGTGCAAATGACTTTTCAGCCCTTGGTATCTCATGGAGAACATTCCCAAGGGGTTCTCTGACTCACCAAACATCCAGTAAGTCTAACTCATTTCATTTGGCCTGGCTATTTTTTATGTTTGCTAGCAGGCACCAGGACTTCAGATGAATTGCCACTACTAATTACTACTAATTAGTAATATTTCTTTCACATTATGCCTATGGCCTGGACTACATAATTGAGAAAATGATACCCACCTTTTCTTTCTGCATAGTTCTACTTCAGTTTGAAAAAGCCAAAACTGAAAAGCAAGTGCAAACCTACCTCACGGTATGTCCAATTCACAAAACAAAAGAGAATTGATAAAATCCTTCAAAAAAAAAACCTTGACAAATTCCATTATAGTGTAATGTGCTGCTGAAAGAAACACATCTCAGATGGGAGAAAGGCTGAGATCATGAACAAGCCACAGAACATGAAGGTATTTTTTCCATGTGCTATGTGAGGAAACTGGATTGACAGAGGGCTCAAGGAGTCAGTCTAATTTGAGTCTGTGAGATTGGCAAGTCTTGAGTCACGCTCTGCAATTCTATGACCACAGCAGGAGCAGCTTATGCTTTCTTCATCTGTTACGCTGCCACTCTCCAGATTGTAAGTTTGACATTCTGTTTCTGTAAGAGAAGTCATACTTGCGACTCTCCAGGGCAGGAACCATACAAAAAGGCCACCCCATGAGACCAAGCTAAGGGTCTTGATGTGTGAAAAGTCTGGGTACCCTCTGCTAGTCTCCTCTGCATCACATTCTAGCACCAATCAACCCTGCCCTCGGTCATGAAGCTTTTCTTAAATGATGAGTGACTCCAACAGGCAAGATGAGGTAAAAGTGAAAAGCAGTACCCCTTTGTTCAGACAGAGCCAGGTTCAATGAAATTCTCTATTCATCCATGGCACCAAAGTAATCTCTTCGGCAGAAGATAGAGGTGGAGTGACAGAAATGTCTGCCACAGACAACACTGGTCTCACCTGCAAGATGGCAATGGACAGTTCCACATCTCACTGAAGATTGAAGCCTACTAGCATGTGCTCTGCCTTGCCTTGCCTCCTGGGAGGTGAGAGGTATCCATTACTCTTTCCTAGGCTGCTCTCTAGGAACAGACTGAAGTAGCCAACAGGGTATTGCAAAAAACCTAGTGAGCAGCCAGTCAGCTGTGACTTGATATCCCATTAAAACAAATCAGAGCACAGTGGTGAACCACATCTCCTCTGACTCTCTTTCCCCAGAGGGTTGCAAACATCCAACTTCAGGATGAGACTGGCCTTAAGCCAATTACATCTGTGGCTGGTAAATTAGGAAGCACAGTTAGACTCAAACTGGGGCCAAATCCATGGCACAAGCTATTCCGACAAGCCTTGATGGCTGTAGACCTCCTCAGAGCCATTTCCACAGGGCTGTTAGTCTTCTGTATGGTTCCTCATCCAAAAGAAAAACTAATATCTTAATGATGGCAACAGCCACTCATAAGGCTCACCTGCATTACACAGGCTGCATTTCTTAAGAGGAAGAAGTAAACTTTTTTATATTTCTGTGGAGAAAGTATGAAAATCATTATGTCTTGACTGGTCTCATCAGGTAGCTCTGACCACAAGCAGAACTTAACCAAGCAGAATATGCTACACAAACATATAAGACAAAATTTTCATAACTTTACCAAGCCAGACAGGCTGAGATTAGGAGGCGAAACAAAGGGGGAGAGAGGTCAAGGCATCTGGTTCAAGGTCAGTGGTTAGGTCTGGGCAGACAGTTGTCTTATATTGTCTCTCCAAACAGATTAAGTAGTTCTGTGAGAGTGTCCGTATTTGTTAACATCAGATATTTTCATTACATTTTCACTGAATTTTCCTTGGCAGGCATTCTTCACGTTACTGAACTCTGGCCACGTTTTTTGAAAGAATGATTTAGTTGCTGTAGGTTAATAGATGTGGTTTTTACTGTCATGGAGAAAGCCGCTATTTTCAGTACTTTAAAAAACTTGTATTCTGGCGAAGGAGCTGAAACAGCTGAAAAAACGTGCCCAAGTTACTGCACATGGTCAGTGGAAAAATCAACAGACGACAAAGTTAAGGCATGTTGCAATAAAGTGCAATCAGCTTTTACAGTTTATCCTGGGGATTCATTCATACAGAGTTAACCCTATGTGAAGGGAAATCTGGAATGTTTTCCCTATTGCAAAAGACTCAGCAATGGAATTTGTCAACTGTCGCCATGCTAATTCCTCATTCCATGTCACTGCACTGAACAATACTGAATATGTTTTACTGTCAGTGATCTCACAGTGTGCCTTCTAAAGGAACTGTCGCATTGAAAGAGGAAGAAATAATATTATGTAGAAAAAAATACAGAGAGAGGACAAGGTCGGTTGGTTGGTTGGTTTTTTCTTCAGACTTTGGAAGCAAACAAATACCATTGAAAATACATTGTTTTATTCTTGAAAAAGAATCAGCAGCTTTTTGTCCACTTGTAGAAAACATTTTAAAAGCAGGTATATATTTTCCTTACATGAACACCAAGAGCAGTTCAAGGGGTTTTTTTCAAGAAAATATTTTCCGACAGAAAAGCAGTTTCTGCAGAATCAAAATTTCCACAGGGAAAATTTATCAACTTTCTTTTCTCTGGGGAAAACAGAATTTAAATATTTAGTTCTGAAACATGCTTTGAAGTGTGCGAATTACCTTCAAGCTCAACATTCCAGCCTCTTGCATCTATAAATAACCAGCATGTCTCTCAGTCATGCATATTGGTGATGCCAGCAAGCAGTCTGGGGCGCAAACGCTTACTCCTGAAGGGCACAGAAAGGCATCCATTCTCACTTTGCTGTGTTTCAAACATTACCAAATGTAATTATCAATCCTCTGAGAGACTGTGAAGAGGGGAAAGCATTTTATATTTTGTATTTTCAGACAGAAGTAATAGCTGGGAGTGTGAAACAGTTTGGTAGCATTAAATCCCACAGCACTCCCCTGTCTGTGAGGTTTCTTGTTACATCGCTTCAGTACTTAGTCCCAGAAAGTGATGAGCAGCACAGCACTACATGACCTTGTCTGTGGTTCACAACATGGGCAGAGCCCAGTGACAGGCCAGCACAATTCCAGATTTCTATGGCAGTCACTGGCAAGTTGCTAAACTATCCAGGGGAAATTAAAATTTTTTTGGACCTGAAAAGTGAGTTTATCAACATAAACTCTTGCTTAATCATTTACTGTAATGCTATGTTCATTATTTGCTATCACCTATTATTTATTTATTTAGTACATGCTAACATTGTATGTTATATTCATTAATTTGTCTATCACTGGCTTTTTTGTAATCTGAATGGTCTGAATCTCCAAGGCAAAGAAGATGACAAAAACATATGCAATAATACAAACACAGAGGTTTCCATTAGGTCTAAATTATAAATTGTTGTAAAGAAATAATACGAGTATTCTTCAATTAATACCAGTGCTGGAATGTAGGTAGGTGGAAATTATACTATTAGAGAGGGCCTGCAAATCAAAGGGTAAGAACCTTGTGGACCTACTGGTCACCTGGTGTCCTCACTGCTTACTTCTCCTGTACTGAAAAGCCATGTACTCCTCTCAACAAAAGCAAAACCAAAAAAAAAATCAGTATTCATATATTTTTGGAAATAAGATTTCAATGACTGTCACAGGACTACCAAATTGTGTGTATGTCTGACATTGTTCAACATCCCACATGTGACAGTGAAGGTGAAACGATCTGCGAATGGCACATGCAAATCTCTGTTCTCCAGGATTCTCATCTAAAATCCTAAAACTAATGACTTGCTTCAAAAAAATATGTGTGACTTTATGTTGTTCCAGAAGCAGCGTGTCAGGACAACACAAAAGATGTTAATGCTGCGAATGAGCTAGCTGTGATAGTTGTGTTATCTGTTTTTTTTTTCCCCCATAGTCACACTATCTCAGGCATGCTCAAGGACACATTGATTTATGCTGCTGTATATTACCCTTATAATTTTCCATTATGCTTTGAACATCCTAATAGCACATTAAATTGAGGTCTTTGTTGTGTGCCACTTGACTTTACCTATCACAAAACACAATTAGTCTACAAATCTTTCAATGAGAAGGAGGACAAACCCTATCTGATTTTGGTTTGTCTTTCTAGAACAGAACTGGAAATATTTCTGAGAGATGAAGGTCAAAACGGAACTGATTTCCATGGGGTCTGTTATGAAAAGTGGTAGAAAGAAAGACAGTAGGAGGCAGGGCTGGGCAAGGAACAGCTATAGCAGGGCAGGGGCTCAAATGGGACCCTGGGCCATTTCCACTAATTGTGTTTTGTGAGGAGAAGACACAGGCAAGGACCAGAAAGGGCTGTTGATGTACCTGGGTTCCCTAGGCTGGCATAGTCACCCTTATCTTCTTCTTAATGACTATGAAGGATACTGGAAGTGAAGAAAAGGCTTCCAGAGTGTGAGGGAACAGCAAGGCTGTTCAGAAAACTTGGCATGCTCAGTGAGATGCAGATCTGGTGAAGAAACTGTCCTTTCATGGAGCTCTTCATACTTGTAAAACCCACGTCCGGCCAAGGGCGGCAGGCACTTTAATAGAATGATAGTCCCTGTGTAAAGGCTTCATAAAGGGAATGTTTTAAGTAAATAATAAGTAAATAAATTGACCCATTGACATTACAAAAAAAAAAAAAAAAAAAAAAAAGAAAGAAAAGAAAAGTAGCTCCAAAGGTGTTAGCTTTGCAGGAAATCCTGTCTCACTTGGATGGATATAGAGAGCCCAAAAAACAGCAAACTTTTAGGTAGCAGAGGTGAGAGAAAGAGGGTTACATACACACCTCACAAAGGGACACTATTCACCCATGTATGTGCAGACTGCTCACACAGAAGGCTGCACTCTGTAACAGCGATGTATAAAATCCCTGTATGAAGTGCTCTTTCTACAACTTGTCTTTGAGACAAGCCACAGTGCATCCCTGTTGCTAGACAGATGCTAATCCTGCATTAGCAGTATATCCAAACCTGCCTCATCAAAGACTTCTTCCATCACAATAACCACCGCTGGAAGAAGACAAGAAAAAAAGAAAAGGAAAAATAACAAAATAACACCTGAGAGAAATAAATGAATCTTTAAAACTGATCTTGAGAAACAGCAGACCCGGGCTCTGTTAAACAGAGAGCAAGAGACTAGTTCCAGATAATGAGACTACTTTTCCTGAAGTTGACCTGTGCTGAGACGCAGGTGTGGATTTCTGAGGGCCCAGTGAGCAGGGTGCACTTTGACACCACCTTCACTTACAGATCACACCAGATGGTGAGCTGGCAGTTGCACAGTTGCAAACTCATCCCATGTGCATTCACCCCCAACCAGATGCACACATCAAGTCTTGTCTCTTTAGATTCTGTATCTGCCAAGTTGAAATGCAATACAGCGTTCAAAGCAGGGTGGGCCAAGGACCCTTAATTGTGCCAAAGACCAAAGCTTTGCAGAAGTCCACGTTATGCCCTGTGCTATAGCTCTGTAGACATGGATTCACACTTAGTGAGTGCTGGGGTTAGGGACAAAGAACTTCACCTGTTTAATTTGGACCAACTGTTAAACAAATCCTGGGCTGGAAGAGAAGCAACTCGAGGTTAGACAGTAAATCTGACACTTGGCTTTGCTTTGTGTGGGACTCCAGTGGTTTAAAGAGCAGGAAGGGAAAGGTGGCATAGCAGTGACCCAGAGCACTTCTTCAGTTTCATACTTCCCTTTCGTTGCTATTTTGGATTAAAACCTGTATGATGCAAGACGGCACTTCATGAAGAAATGCTCACTGCCTTTTCCATGGACAGCCAGATGAGTTTCTGGGGCCAGCTTTTATATGTCATCAATCAGTACGCAGAGCTCAGTGGTGGAGTGTAATAAAGCAGTTCATCAGAATATGATTTGCAATAAGGTGAAAGTATTTAGATTCAGATGCCTGTTTGAGTGTGAGATGTTTCTGCCTACTGTCCATAATGAAAACCAAATGCAATAGTAAATTTTTGCTCTAAGTAATCAAATTCATAAAGCTTCATCTTCTTTTATAAACAACTACTGAATGTTACTTTGTAATATATGCTTTGTACTATTTTACACTTTTATTTTTCATTTTGATTTAGTAGACAGAACTCTAAAAGATTTTTTGCACAGCTAACAGACCACTGGTGCCTGTTTTCTGCTGCATGGATAAGCTCTGTCTCCTGTATGACAATGAGTTATTCTCGCTGAGGAGATTGTCAGCATTCTAGAAAAAGCAAGGCACTGGACCATATCCAAGCACTCAGAAACCTCAGTGATAACAAAGAATTTGTACAAAGGGAAGGAGAAGTACAGTTCTGTGCCATCTGTATATCACTGGCTTTTAAATCCAGTTCACTTAGTAGCTGGATGCATGTAGACGTTGGAAGGAACTAGAAAAATAATGGGTCTTTGTCTAGTTGAAGAGTTACTTTGGATTCATGCCACCTGTCAGACTTGACATAAGGTCAACAGTGCCACACTCAGCAAAGATATTAAGGAGAATAAGAATGGATTTCTCCCTTGTATTCGTTGACAGTAACAGCCCTTCTGTGCCAGTCATCCATCAGTGCCAGCAAGACAGATTCAGCTCCCTGCCCTGGCCTGTGTCTGCACCGCCTGTGACCCTATATTAACATGAATAAGCGTGTAAGTGGGCTCTCTATGAGGTTGCTTGAGAATACCAAGTTTGGCGGTAGCTTGCAGACAACACAGACGAGCTGAAATGATGTATTCAGGATAGGATTGCCGAGGAGAAAAAAAATGGGGTTGGGTACCGCTGCAAATATGGAGATTCCTTCCCTGAATTAAGCATTAGCTATTTTTGCCTGGTTGATAAAGCAGAATGTACAATGATAGCATGAGTCTCAGAGTCTTTGGCTCCACTGTTTTGTGGGTGTAATGTTAGAATAAATTAGGAAGCTAATTTGTTAGCCTGGAAATCCCCGCAGTGGCACTGGGACCACCAAGCTGTGGGACAGAGAGGGGAAATTTCCATGGAGAACGGTGACACAGGAAAACTCTGTAACACCTGCCAGCAAAACACTTGTATAAAAAACCTTTGCAAACTAGTTACCTGTTGTAATTCAGACTGAGCCCCAGAAGAGACATACAGGAAAGAGTTACAAGATTGCTCGCAGGTTACTACTTGTAATAATCGTCCCTGTGGTTCTTTTGTACTATAGCATCCTCTCTAACTTTGATTGCATTGTGTCATCATTAACACAGAACAACAAATAAATGTTTTACCAAATTCTGTGAAGCTCTGATGAGACAGTGCCCACCATTCACAGAGGGAAGGATTTCCCAGAACAAAAATAGACTATCTTCATGTTAAGAGACTGGATAGCATATGTGAAAATAATAGATCTGTAAGATCACCTTGCCCTGGTGTACAGCAGTCCAAGTCATCCTGGTTTGTATTTTGGTGTTAGGCTACAGTGAATGGCACAGCATTCAGGCAAATTGAATCAGCCAACAGCTATGTCTTACCATCTGTGATTCTATGACTGCACAACGAAGCTAAACCAGAGCAACGAAACCAGAGTGGTGAAACTGTGCAGGGGTAGAAGATATGAATGGAATCATTAAGTTTGGGAAAGACTGCTGGGATCATCAACCCATCAACCCACTAAATGATGTCACTCAGTGCCACTTCTACCCTCTTCTTGAAAGCCTTCAGGGACGGTGACTCCACCGCAGTCTAACTCCCTCAGTTAGGCTTTTAGACATAACTGATAGGAGAATGTACATTCAGTGCATGGAACCCTATGTACAACTGGAAGCTCCCCCAGATTTCAAGTGCAGTTTATTGACGCTCTATTCGACATGTCACAGGATCAAATAATATTCATTTCAAGTCATCTAGCAAAGTGTCTACATCTCTTGCAATTACACTGAGAGTGATGGAAAAAGGAATACATTAAAATGACCAGATTTTAATATACTGGTTTGGATAACAACACACGTGCCCATTTTCTCTGAATTCAACTTAGCTGAAGGAATCATTCCTACCCCCAAATTAAATATTCACATCCATTACTATTCTCGGACTAGGGACAATAATTTAAATTAATATCAAGATGCATTTTTAAAAATCATCAATCTGCCATCTTAACTACATTATTTTGTACCTTCAGGCACTTGTTGTAGTTTTTATGAACATGATTCAAATAAATTGGCTCTTTTTCCTCGGTGGCTTCTTTAATTACTTTGTTATTATCCAAGGAACTGGTTTAATTTAAATGAACACAGTGTTCCTGCTACTACTACCCAGAGAAAACACAGACTCAGAACATGCTGTTTTGTAGTTACAGTGTATGACTCCGCCTGTGGATGCCAAAACTAGCCTGGTCGTACTCATTTACCTGTCTTCATTGATTCAAGGGGCTCCTACAAGCCCAGCCTAATCACTTGTCCCATACTCTTTCTTTTGAGCTTTTCCAGATAAAGAGCAAAGGTAATTAGGCAATTAGATTAAAGAAGGCTTTTACAGAATATTTATTTCATGCTTAGAATACACAGTTACTTCATCTTACCTAGGGCAATGTTCTTTTACCAAATATTTGTGTACTTTTTAGTCACAGAAATTTGTCTAACAAATAAATATAAGAAATTAACAGTATTTGCCCTGTTATGTCTGTAAATTCCTGTTACAATAATACAGGTTGGTAACCCAGTTCTGTACATAGGTGTAAGATTCTTCCTCCCCCTCCTTTTGGTGTCTTTCCAACTAAAGTACATAATAAAATACATAAGAGGCTGTTTAAAAAAAAAATACAAGCAAACATTGGTACTTCATAAAATATTTAAAGGCCTTACAAAAACGAAAAACTGTATTTCATTTCCTGAAATAGTAATAGTTTCAAACTCCATCTATTTCTCTTAAACCAAACCCATATGTGTTTGAGGCAGTTTTAATCTGTGGAAATACTTTATTTCTGCCTGTGTGAGAGAGCATTAAGTATGAAGCAACCAGTATGGCAGGTCAGGATACTGAGGAGAAATTGTTGTATCTCAAAAAGCAAATTGTTAAAATCTGATCAATTTCAGCGTGTTTTCTGCTGTGATTAACAAGAGCTGCATGACAATATTCTACAGTGATGCCTTAGGTAGAAAGCGTATTTTGATTTTTCTGCATGTTTTAATGATGACAAGTCTTCCTCCTGCCTCACAGCTGCCATTTTGTGTTCCTTTTTTTTCAAAAGATGTATGTGGTGGCTTATATAGGCCAGCATCCTTATATGAGGGCATGGGGACTAAATTGTCACCTAGATCCCTTACTTTTGTCCTTCTCTGATCATTTTCTTAGTATCAAGAGGAACTCTCAGTGGCATGTGAGCGCTTGCTTTTGCATGGAGGAGCACAGACACTTTGCAAAGACATTTACAGGAAGGTGAAAGGCATCCTCCTGATTTCACACCACTCTTGTACAGACAGAAATGATGCTCCAAACACACATCAGAGAGCTGGCCCTGTAGCAAACTGTACATGGGCTGTGCTTGCTGTGGATGACAGCCCTGCTTGGCCCCAGTGTTTCTCCAACATTCAGCATAATTTCTGTTGCCATTAGTCGATTAATATTGTCATCAAGGAATCAGAGACAGAGGCAAGCACAAGAAAGACTGTGATTATTTTCTTTCTTTAATGCGATCTCTGCTGAGCATAAGGTTTATATTTGCTTAATTGGGACTTCACTATAAACATTAATGACCCTTAGGCCAACCTGATTTGTTTGAGAAAGGTAATAAATTATCTGCCAGAACAGTTTGATCTCTGTGTAGAAGTCTTGCTCCAGCTGGAGCATGCCTGCATCCCCAAGCTTCCCATCAGTTCATCTCACACGTCTTCACTGCACCACAATTCCTCTTGCAGCAGCCTCAGACATGTCAGCTAGAAAAGATATAAAAGTCTTGTCTCTCCCTTTCAGACGGATGCTCCGCTGCCCACCGCAGCGCTGTGTTCAGAACAATCATTGCTTCTTGTGACGACCAGGAACGTGTCAGGATCCTGAAAGAAATAATTAGATGCCAACTTTGGATAATAGAGTATTTAAAAATCAATTAGCCTTAATGGGAATACTTCACAAGTTTTCTCATGATTCTGCCGTTTGACACAATGTGTTGAAGTGTGTCTCACAGACAAGTAATAGCCCAGTATCTCACGGGAAAGTGAAGTCTCCGCCTTGATGTACTATGAGTGCATTTTGCTGCTTCTGGAGTCCATTCATTTCTTGCCATCCCAGCATCAATGAACTTCCTAGCTGCTGTCAGCGTGCTTAGTGCACATGTCAAGCTAGCACTGTGCTGGCCCTGACATGAAACAAACTGGCAGCAATCAAGATATTACCTCGAGCTGGCAAGAAAGAAAAATAACAGGAGCCTATAAGGAGCAATAGCTGAAACACTTTCTTTATCGACCACCCCAGGTTTCCTGTAATCTCACGGCCATAGCTTAATTAATCTGCTATAGATGATGGCATGAAAAATGTTGAGAAGAAATAAGCTATATCTTCTGCTTCACACTCCACAGAAATGCCATTTGAAAGCTGAGATCTGGGGGGAATGCTCTACTTTCTCATTACCAGGGTGTGCCTGGGAGCCCTTTGCTGTAAGTGCCTCCTTGAAAATCTCTCAATCCTGAGAAGCAGACTGCACACAGGGCACTCTGGTATGCTTGGCACCTTGAACACTTTGTGGATTTTTTTCCTCACTGCTTTCCTCCTGATGACCCAGTGCTGTACGATGGGGCAGGCATCTGATTGATCATGTCCTTTTGAATACAGCTGTATACAGTTCAGCTCAGATCTACCTGAGTGTAGGATTTATTTCCTTTCTACTTTTCCTTAAGTTCCTAAAGCATATGCACATTTCATTTCCCCAACACTAAGCTGTGGAAAGAAGCCAAAGAACCACAGAAATGATATTTCGTCCCATGGTCCAGTGGGTTGGACCACAGCACTGAGATACAACCATGCAAGATGAAGCAGACTTTGGATAAATTCCCCATTTTTCTTGACCAATTTTTCTCCATGGAACCACACAAGACCAATTTTTTTTCCAAGTTAACCACAATCAAGTTCCTCTAGGCAAAATTATGCTTAGGCCTTGTTTTTGATGCAATCTCAATTCCTCAACCCCTCAAGAAGGATTATCAAGCCTTGTGTTTGGGAAACAGCAGTGAGATAAGATGCTTGGGTTTCAGAGCCCAGTCTTGATCATGTTTTGAGTTCTATCGACAGTAACAGAGGACCAATGGGGAAGATAAGGCATGTCCACACCTTGCAGTGCCTATATACCCATTCCTCTTGAGAGGTCAGAAATCAAGAGTAGGGTATTTTATATAGCAGTTGCCTCCAGTGTCTCAGGTCTGTGCTGTAAATGCTGGGTCATGGGCAGATGAGGATAAAGAAGAGTGTCATGGATGGACATGGTTGGCGTGGTAGTGATGGGTGGATGGCTGGACTAGATGATCTTAGTGGTCTTTTCCAGCCCGACTGATTCTAATATTTGAAGAGCTCCAGCCCTGCCTTTTCCTCATTCTTTTTCATCTGTCACACTTCCCCGCCCCATCCCCCCAACACACACATAAATCCATAGCAAACAAACAAACAGCTATTGTATTCCTGCCCAAACCTACACAGTGTTTTGCTGATGTTTCTCAAAATGTTTTTTCATGTGGAAACTTCTTTAAAGCATTTTAAACATTTCAGAAAGAGAATGGTTACTCACATAATAGACAAATATTTGTCCGTTATATGTCCTATTAGCACAAAGATACTGCATGGATAAAGGAATCACAAAGAAATTTTTAAAACGCTTCATAAGGTAAATAAATGAAAACTCAAATATAAATCAAAAATAGCATAAATCAAATTTTGTCTGTGGGGTGCCCTTTCAAGCATCAGAGCGTGGGAAGAGACCGCTGTGAAACATTAAAAAAAATAGCTCTATTTGCATCATTTCAGTGGCTCCAAACAAAACAGCCATCATTGCATGAGATGAATAAGGGATGCACTTTCCCTTGTCACTTTGCCTGGCACTTTCTGACATCAGCTCAAACTTTAAGCAGCACTCAGCCAATCCTGCAGCATTACCACATCGCTTTGACTGTAAAATAAATAAATAAGAAAATGCACCCAGATGCAGCATCGTATCTGCTTAAACAGATTGTTCAGAGATCTCTCCTTCAAGTTAGTTTCTCCAGCTTTTTAAATGGGTAGCCTTGAGCTCGTATATCTCTTTAAGTACCAACACTATGAATCACCTTGAAGAACTTTTAAGAAAAAAAAAGAGAAAAAGAAAAAAACACAACTTTACAGATGTACTAAAAATGAAAAATGGAGTTCCTTCTGGCTTTTGCTGCCTGAGAACCATGTCATCTCTTTCTTTTCCTCCTTCTTCTGGTTTATAGACTTAAGGAATAAACATTTCCCAAGGTTTTGCTGACAAATATTTGGATATGAAAACACCTGCACGATTAAACAGAACAACACGTTTAGAACCTGTCCTTTACTCTGCTAAGAAATCAATTCTTTAGCAAATTTGCATAGTTATGATGACACAGTAGCAAAGGAGCTCTAAGCACTTGTTTTTTCCTGCCTGTTTTCAAGTGCTTATCATTCAAGTATATTAAAAAATACTGCTTTGAGCTATGCAACCTGCTATAGCTGGAACCCGAAAGAAGACTCAGGGACTGCTTCTTCACATTATTCCTGGATTTGGTTGGGAATATGTGGTACAGCAGTACCACGTCCTCTGTTCCCCAGGCATAACCACAGGTTGATCACCTGACTGGATTGGAGTAAGGATGCGAGGCTTAGGCTAAGACACCTTAGCTCCCCCCATCCTGCTGTGGGCTGTTTGGAAGGTTTATGTAAGGCTGCTGTCATGAAGTTGCAATTAAAGGCAGCCAGCAGCACAAGGGGGCTCCTGAGCCCAAGTCTACTCCCTTGAAAACGGAGCAAAATATTCTTCCCTTGTTTTTCCACCTTTCTTTCACTAGAGATATAGTAATGGGGGAGCTTTGAGTCATTACTGTCTATTGCAGTATAAAAACAAAGTTTCAAATGGGCATATATTCACTTTTTGAAGTGACTACCTTTAAACAACAATTTTTATTTTATATTCCACCCTTGCAAAATAAATCTAAAAAAAAAAAAAAATTAAAGAGGGCATACAAACTAACTGCATGAGTAGGAGAAAACAACAGAGTTCAATTTTGCACCATAACACATCCAAATAGTGGGGCGTTTTCTGGTCTTTAGTTAACAAGGAGTTAATTTTGAGATCTGCTTGCCACTTTCCCCTCGCAGACACAGGAAAACTATAAGGAGTATGAGGGAGACAAAGGATGGCAACTCAAGGGGGAAGGCATCCTGCCAGCAGTGGTGTTTGTTACTGTCTGGCTTTCCTGTTCTAATTGGTTTTCATACAGGTTTTCCCTTTCATCAGCCCATTGCCTGCTTTCCTTCTGCTTTGAGCCCTGCCAGGTCTGCCACCAGCTGTGCCAGCCTTGGACATCACTGCATTGCTGGGGACATCCAGGGTGACTCCACAGGGTGCTGAGTGACTCTGCAATATCCCCCTGGGGCTGTGACTGAGATTTGTCTCTGGAGTTGCTGATGGAAACTCCCTTTTCCCCCCTGACCCTGCCATACAGCAGCCCCAAGGAGGACAGGGACACTTCACCTTCAGCGCAAAATCTGGCATCAAATCAGCTCTTAGGGATGGGATTTAGAGCGGGAACAGAATAAATTAATCCAACAGGAGCTCTTGTGCCCAGGCCTATAGGCAGGCAAGGGAAGCTGTGCATTTATATGCAGTGTGGAAGGTTGGCGAGGATGCTCTCTGGGCTCAGAGCACTCTCTTGGTTAGACTTCAACATGACAGACAGCTATCAGGTGCAGACACAGATGGGAGATGTAGGAATTCTTCCTAGAGAGGACCAAAATAGCTTCTGACATTCAGAGAGCCGCACTGGAGCTGGACACTTCTCAGAGAGAGAGTAAAAACCACCACAGCTCAGTGTAAGGGGGTGGGGAACGTGGAAAAATCTTCACTTCCTTGAAAAAAGATCACAGCATCTTCTGACAAGAGGCATCTTCTCCAGGCTGGGAGCACCTGGAGCTCCCTGGTCACACTCCTTCACTGCCATGGCTCCCTCTGGTGTGGTGTCCTTCCTGGCCTCCTCCCAGATCCCAGAGACACAGTTCAAGGACAGAGAAGAAGGCTGGGAAGGGGCAGCTCTCTCCCAACTGAAAGGAGGAAGGTGGGATGCCCTCCTCTGTAGACTGCTTCTCCTGAAGTCTGCAGCACAGGGTGCAGACAATTTCTCTGGAAACCAGCTGAGTCACTTGGAGCTGTGGAGCCCCTTTATTTCCACATCCAGGCCTGGGCTGATCTCATTGCTGCTGTCAGGGCACACCAGAAACTGCTACTGCCAGCCTCAGAGCTACTTCACTGCTCCTCAGGTCACAGGAGCACATCAGAAACCTCCAAAATTACATCCAAATCAGTTATCCACAAAGTGGATGCTCAGGTCTGACATTAACAAAGGCTTGAGTAGCAGCATGGAACCATGGTTAGGAATCCTTCAGCCATTAGGCCATCCCAATCTTTTCTTTCCCTGGATATAAAGCATTGTCAATCCATTATTAGGCTGTCTTTGCTCTCGCTCATTCTGTTTTGTGTGCCCATGGCAGCAAAGAGGAGGGAAAGGGCAATTTTAGGCTGTAATGAAGAAAATGTTATGCAATGTTCAGAAGCACTACAGATAAAAAGTTTAATGAAAGAATGGTGCGATTTTTACATAAATAGATTGGGGAAAAAAACATCGACTACAAAATAAACAAATGGAGTGACCAACATTGAACCAGCTGAAAGCTACAAGAGTGATTTCTATATTGCCTCTCACATTGCCAGCTTCATCCTTGCAGAGACTTCTGAGGAATATCAGTATAATGAACCTTGGCTGTTATATTATAAGATGGGTATAACACAATGCCCCAACTGGCACATACACTGCAAGCTTTTTTTCCAACCCCAGCCCCAACCCCAACCCCAAGCCCAATGGGCTCGTCAGCAGTTTCTATCATTAGCAACATAATCCCTCCTCTCTCCCACTCTCTTTTTATGTTTACCCAGAGCTGCACCGATAATGAATAATTTACCAGTGCGGAGAAAGAAAAGTGTCACTACTGGAGTCTCAAGACTCATCACTCACAAACCCGTCACATGGTCAAGAGTCATCAGTGCCATTATTTGTGTGAAGAGAAATTAGCACTAATCTATTGCAGAGTCTCTAGCTCCAGCCACTGTAAATGGTGCCAGATTCTTAACAGAGCAGATTGTCTGTGCCGCTGTAAATTGCTTATCTTGGTAAAGGGAAGAAAAAAAGAGGAAAATTGCTCTTACTATTCACTTTGCAGAGGACATCATGCATCTATTAAGAAGTAAAAGGGCTGCACTGTAATGCAAAGGGTTTTTACCTTTCCCACACTCAATAAGTGTTAAGATTTGCCTCTCTGCTAATAATAAAGAACCATTCAACTCACAGAGAGGATTTCAAACAAGGCTTCCAAAGGCATACATTTTTTTTGCCAGAAGGAAATATGGCTTTTTATGTCATAGAATAAGCACATGAATGCTCAGGTTTGAATTTTAGGAAGGAAATGAAATGCCCTGTACTGTACTATGAAAGATAAACAATGCACAGACTGGAACAAAATGGTGTCATGAGCAAAAAAAAAAATCAGAAAGAGAACTACTGTGCTGTGAGGGGCTTCCTCCTATGAAAGACAGGAAGAGATCAGCAACGCATTTGTGTTTGTTTCAGCAGTGACTTCCAACTATCAATTACACATTAACACTGACGGTCAGCAGGATTTTGGAAGTCTTAATATGAAATCAACATCAAAAGCAAAGCTGGTTATCCTTGCTGCCAAAGACGTTACAGCTGAGCTTTGAAGCAGGAGATGCAATGGTCCTCTAAAGAGCCCTCAGTGATTCACTTCCAAGGGTGTAGCTTGGTCTCCACAAGAAACTGACCCTCATGGCTGGTGAGGTGACCTCCAAGCAGAGCCCATAGCAGAAAAAAAAGATGGTTCCCATCCCAAAAGGTTTGATTCATCTTCTTCCTTTCTCTCCCTTTGTACAAAAAAAGTTTTCCAAAGTTAATTGCTAGCAAAATATCTACTGAAAACCTGTATGGCTAAGGGAGACATGAGTGAAAATTATAATTCTTTGGATCATCTGAAATGATCGCCAAAATTCAGGAATATGCCATTACAAAACAAATCTGGGAGAGGGGACTTGTTTATTTTGATAAGAAGAGCTCTTAATTTGTTTAAGTGTCTTGCTTCTTCCTCTGAGGGGACCTCAGGGAGCTAAGTTCCCTGTCATGCTCCTAGCCCAGTAGACAGCCTCAAATGCTGCCCCCACCTTGCCTTGGCAGTGGAGCTCACCCAAATCACATGCTTGGGACTCCCCAGCTATGGAAGCCCATCCAATCCCCAGAGAGGAGAACCATACCAGTGTCTTGGGCTGAGTTACAGGTTTATACCTATGAACCTCCAAGGATATGAGGCATCCTCCCATCACTGGTTCAACTCTTACCCCAAATCAGTTTAAAGCTCAAATGTCATTGGGCATTCTTTTTTTTATTATTTTTTCTTCATAGTTTTTCTTTTTTCAGTTTAAAAGAAATGTCAGAATTTCATACTATTCTGCAAAAGTACTGTGCAAACTCGTGATGATCCTAAAGCTATTTTCTTGACTGAACTTTCTGAGTATTTCACTAATACATAGTCTCTTTGCTATCCCTCTTGTCTTGATTTGGATTGTTTTCAACCCCATGAATGTAGAGTGGCCATTATTAAAAAAATAATTAGCAAATGCCCAGCCCAAGAGGCATCCAGGTTCCCTCTTCTTCTCAAAATCATTCTTCTACTTTAAGCCATCTATTCCACTTCAGCTTCAATACGGGTTTGTGTCCAAACCAACACATACTGAGGAGTCTCCACCTCTCTGCGCTTGCTATGTCCCTGGTGCCCAAGGCTGGCTCCCTTCTACAAGGCCAAAGCTCCTATGAAAGAGAAATTACCTACTTTTCAGAAAAACAAGGTATTGCAAATGAGTTCTGGGACTCTAAGACCAGACAAATGGGAGGGGATTGACCCCTGGCTATGTCCAGTTACGGGGGAAAAGTCAAAGGCTTTGACAGAGCATCTCCCGGTAACGCAGAGGGTCAGCACATTGTGTCCTCCCACTGCTCCTCTTTATTTCTGCACTGCAAATCGCTCATGCTGTTCCAGTTCACTGGAACAAAGAGGTAGAGACCCCAGTTAAAGTGTTTGAAGGGACTCTTCAGAAAGAAAATGGGTCTGAAAGTGTAAGAGGACTGTGAGACAGACATGCTGCATTCAGATTTGGATTTTACTGCTGTAATACTCAGGAACCCCTGATGCTTTCTAGCTCCCTCAGCACATCTGTTGCTAGAAACATAACAGTGTTCACCTTGTTAAAAGCAACCTGTGTCACAAGGCAGCCAGGAGGAGCAGAATGACTATGGAGGCTCCAGGGAATATCTGTACCCTACCCTGCTCCCTGCAGCTCACAAGGTGAAGGAGAGGGCACTTTGGCCCCACGCCTGGACCAGCTACAAAGGCAGACTTGGTAAGCTGTGATTAACCACAGGAGGACTGGTCCCCACCTTCCACGAGGAGGGTGAAAAACTAAGCTGTGAAAGCACCTTACATCACTCTGCTGGCAAACAAAGGCTTTCTTCATCTGGCCAGGCAGCATGTTGAACCCATGAAACCTGCTGATCTTGGAAGGTCTACTCGGGCCTTAGTTTTCTCTGTGATTACCCACTGTCTCCATCCTCACAATGATATTGCCTGGCTAGGTGGTGTCACCTCTGGTGTCACTCAGCTCGATGAGAACCTCCTGTATGATGGAAAAGAAGGCAGGCACCAAAAAAAGGCATTCAAGTTTTCTCCATATATATTTTTTTTCTGCCAAGTTCTTTTCAATCACATTACTTTTACCTTCAAATGCGAAGTTTATTACAATCTTTGCTTAGACCAAGTGGAGCCTGTCTGAAAGATGAAAACTGTACCATATCACGTCTGATGATGTCAACTCACACTTGGCTGTGAGCCTCCTCTGACTGAGTCATAGCAGGAGAGTTCAAAGTGAATACTAAATAGCATTAGCTTTAAGATACAATGTCAGTAGGCTAATTTATCAGTAATTCAGAGAGGAGTGAATTTTCCCAACTTGGTGCTGCTTTATCTGTCCTCCGGTGAAAATGAAGCAGGATCCCCTTCTGGTATCTCAGATCAGAATAAAGCTTGGGTTGATTTTCATTTAAGATCCCAGCTGCAGTATTTGCCTTAGCTATTTCTTAGCACACACTTTACAACCTCGCACAGTGTTGGGTATCAAATCTTTAAATATGGAATTCAAAATTACATATGAAAGCTGCAGCCATTTTTAGCATGTTCATGGCAAGCTGCCCTCTGCCAGACATGCATCCCAAAGTTTTTTTTCCGCTTCAGAACAAGTCACTATTCTGATGAACTAAACACATATATGACCTCTCCAAAACACTGATAAAGTCCATTAGGATCACCTGAACAGATGTCACACATACTGGAACTTCCAAATGCACTGCTCTCTTGCACCAATGCAAGTCATTAGTGGCTGGGTATCATGTATATTGATCTGGAAGTGATTCAGCACACAGTCCACTACTTAGGCTAACTGCTGTCACAAGAAAAAAAACACTTCCAAAGTACGTGATGCTCATTACTGTCAGCATAGCACTGCTGTCCCACAACATCTTGTGATAATTTTCCTTCACTGCCATGGGTATGAGCAGAGCAGAGTGGTGTCAGTAGACATCCACAGCAACAGCCAAGTTGTTGGTCCATGGTGACAAGTACTGCACCACCAACAAGTGGCCAGGAGCTCTCAGTGATCTCAATCACTGAGATCACTCTGGAAAAATATTCTGCTTCACCCTAAGGAACCCTCTAGCTGGTGAGGTCTGTAATATTTCTCTTTTGCTTGTCTCATGGTACTGTGATAAATCACAAGTGCTATGATGCACTAGTTGATTGCACTGCAGATGGAACCCATTGCAAATATAGATTTCAATGGCTGCTTTGAAACTTAACCTTTTTTTTTTTCCCCCAGATTTATTTACAGAGGCATGTTTTACAACAAATGTCTGCTTACTCTCACACTTTAATGCTTTCAATTAGCAAGGTCAAAGAGTTCCCTTCGGGAAGGTTTAAAACAATACTTTTCCCCCTTGGTTTTCATGTCTTACACCAGTTTCTGTGCCATCTACTGCATAGCAGTATACCTCCCACTTGCTTTGTAATTCTAAATATCCATGCCTGATTCGTGGCTGGGGCATGCAGAGGCAGCCAGATCACAGCACTTCCACATGTGCCTTTTTATAAGAACACAACAGTGTCCATGAAAAGAAATGAAATCTCTTGATTTGGGAGAAACAAAAACACACAAAAACACAAAAACCCACAGCATCCCTATATTGCAGTCTGCAGCTAAGTCTGAAGTTGTATGGACCCCAAGCCAGAATGTAACTGAAGTTTAGGGCAAGTGGAATAATGTGTGCTGTAACAACCAGGTTCCACCACAATCACATTGCTACAGAGCCAGGCAAAAAGTGAGTTTATTTGTCTGTGCTGGCAGTGAGGATTTGTAGAGGCTTATCTGGCTGAGATTTCTCATTTCATTTCAAAAAAAAAGAAAGTGGAAGACTCCTCTTTCCCCATTGCTCTGCATCAAAACAGCAACAGCTGCATCCCTATGTATACTGTCAGCTAAGGGCAGCTCCCTAATGCAGGACTCCTTTCTCTGAACTATATTACTGCTAGCCATAAGAAGTTATTGTCTGTGTGACACAGTGTCTGGAGTGGCAGAAGTTACCCCTTTTCCCTCTGCTGGCAGACAAAAGAGCTGAATTATGGATATGTCTGAAGGGTGAAAATAGTTCAAATGTGAAATGTGAATCAGAATTCAGAAAATTGAAGAAATTATTCATACCATAGGTGAGAGAAAATATCTGAGTTCTAAATTCTTCCATTCTGAAGACTGTGCAGTTGTAAAGCTTATGAACAAACATGAGACAGCACTATGCCAGAAATTTAGTGAGTGCTCTTCCACTTAAATGAACAGAACATGAATTTAAAATGAAATTTCTTGAAAAATTATACATAATATTGCCAGTTAAAATTTAAACAAACATCAAGGTACCCTGCTCTTGACTCAGTCTTTGATTTGTGAAATGTTTTTTAGATAATTTAACAGCCAGGAGCGGTTTAAAAGACAGACAGAGAAACTGCTGGTATATATACCAATTTATATTCTCTGTCTCAACCTCATAACTTGTTCCCATTCCTGTGTGACAAACACTGATGGGAGTGCTTGTGAAACAGTTTTAAACTATGCCAAAACAAAACTTGTGACATTTTTATTCTCCCAACTATAAAAGCTATTTACACAACCGCATTCACTTTCCTTATTAAATAGGTTTTGATATTCTGGAAATAAAATGGGGCTGTTCTAATGCTTTTAGGAACATGTTTCTAGTTCAAAATTTTCACACTGAAAGTACCTGCTTAAAATAAGTGGCAAACTATACAGTTTCCAACTCATAGCAATTCTAATCAAGTGCTCCATCTCCAGCTTAAGCATAGGACATCTCAATCTGTCCTGAATTCTGCTTTCTGATGGTTTCAGTATGCACTGAGTAGAAGCCCAGGGTGAGCTTTATCCCAGGGGTTTCTTTGTCAAAATCAAAAGAAGTGAGCCATGGCAATTGATGCATAAATCAAAGGAAATATGGCACAATGTTTGCCAAATACTGATTGCGCCTATCATGTTATATCCCTGTCCCACCATAGGCAGTCCCTGGTATAGCATTACAGTATTTCAGGGGTGCCCAGGCTCTGTTCTGAACAAAACTCATGCTTGCCATCTGAAATTCCATTTTGGCATGACCTCTAGGAGTCTCTTCTTTGCCTGTGTAACTGTACTATTTTCCAGAGAGAGAATCTTCTGTTTGGATATATCTTTTTTTCCTCATAACAGGAGACCATCAAAACGAAAAGTAGTTCTTTATCCCCCATGGGCATGTAGGAGCAAAGAGGTTATGCCTCCCCATTCCCTGTTTGCCTATTTAAGAACTCCCGTTCCTTTCTCAGATGGGTTAGTAGGGCTAGATCCAGCAGGACACAGATGGAGAACCCCACAGAACCACCTGCATCAGGTACAGCAAACTGCTTGTGCTGCATTTAGATATGTTAATGGTAACAGCTTCTTTGTTTTCTTTTCCTGTCTTCCTCTTTGAGTCCCCACCTTACCCCAAAAGAATAAGTAACAGAACTTGTCTCATTTGATACAGACATTGAACACAGCACTAGCTCACCTCTGCTTGCTTCGTGCATCTCACCCAACATTACCTTGCCTTTAGTCGTTTACCTGGCACTATAGCAGAGAATAGCTTTGCTTGCAGGACATTTTCCTGAAAGTGCTAATGACCAAAAATATGTCAAGACTTGGAAAATTTACAGTTTTAAATGTATTCTAGTGATTAATTTTTACTTCACTTTTTTTCTTCTTCCAGTTCTCAGATCCCAGATTGCTTCTTGAAGAGTCCATTAGCACCCAATATTTTCTCAGCTTGAAGGTGAATCTCCAGCACTCATGCAACACTTCACTCTTATTCTCAATAGAAAAAATAGATCTCTCAAACACTGCAAATGCAAAACATTTTCTCTCTATCTTGTGAAATATGTGTGTGTATATATATATATATACATACATACATATATATTTATATTTAAAATTTATATTTAATTCTCTTTTGAATCTTTCAACATCTTTTTTGAAACATAGACACATGTCCATCATAAAGTCAATACTGAAGCTGCTTCCCACTCTGTGATTCAGTGAGCACATTAGGTGTTTTGTAACAGCTTGGGATTTGGAACTCACTTTGAACTGTTTATCTCTAAGACCGCTACTACTTTTGGAGCCATTGCTTGCCAGATCCACTGCTGTGAAAGTCTGCCACCATTCTTATTCTCTGTTCATCTCTCTACATTTGTCTGTATTGAAATGCATTTTCTTTGTCTTGACTAGTTTGCCAAGCTGTATGTATCATTCTCTAAGCCTTACTTGTTTATTTTTCTGTTCACTTTTCCATCAGCCAGAAGGGTTACCAGAAATCATAAGTATAAAACAAGCACTGATATTCAAAAAAATATGCCTCCTAATTAACAACATTTTCATATACATTTCTATTTATTTTGTATTTACTTGTAGATTGTATGGATAAGGAATTGGCTGGATGGTCACACTCAGATTGTTGTGGTAAACAGTTCAATGTCCAAGTGGAGACTGATGGCAAGTGGTGTTCTCACGGATCAGTGCTGGGACCAGTGTTATTTAACATCTCTGTAGGCAACATGGACAGTGAAATCATGTGCACCCAGCAAGTTTGCAGATGACAGCAAGCTGGGTGGTGCAGTTGACACACTAGAGTGAAGGGATGCCATCCAGAGGGACCTGGGCTGGCTTGAGAGGTGGGGCCATACCAAACTCATGAAGTTCAGCAAGGACAAGTGCAAGGTTCTGCACCTGGGTTGGGGCAATCCCAAGCACAGTCACAGGCTGAGTGGAGAATGGCTTGACAGCAGCCCTCAAGAGAAGGATTTGGGAATGTTGGTTGATGAAAGACTCAAGATGTGCTAGCAAATGTGCGCTTACAGCCCAGAAGACCAACTGTATCATGGATTGAATCGAGAAAAGCATGACCAACAGATCAAAGTAGGTGATCCTGCCCCTCCACTCTGCTGTCAGGAGACTCTAGTTGGAGTACTGCATCCAGTTCTGGAGCTCCCAAAACAAGAAGGACATGGAGCTGTTGGAGAGGTCCAGATGAGGGCTGCAAAGATGATCAGAGGTCTGGAGCACCACCCCTATGAGGAAAGTCTGAGAGAGTTGAGGCTCTTCAGTCTGGACAAGAGGAGGCTCCAGAAGGACCTTATTGCAGCTTTCCAGTATCTGGAGGGGCTACAGGAAATCTGGGGAGGGATTTTAAGTATATGTAGTTACATGATGAGGGGAAGTGGCTTTAAACTGGAAGAGGGTAGACTTAGACTAGATGTTAGAAATAAATTATTTACTGTGAGAGTGGTGAGACGCTGTCACAGGTTGCCCAGCAAGGCTGTGGATGCCCCCTCCCTGGAAGCACTCAAGGCCAGGCTGGATGTGGCTGTGACAACCTGGTCTATAGCAGGGGGTTGGAACTAGGTGATCTTTAAGGTCCCTTCCAACCCCAACCTGATCCTATGATTTGAACAGCACAAGATGACTCAAAATGATCCATAACATGACAGCTTCTACATCTGTGACTTCTGAAGATCTAATATCTTTGTTTTTGTTCTCTTTTTCAACTAAAATGCTACTCAATATTAAGATTATAAATTTTCTGTGTATTATCAGGAAAACTCAAAGCCTCAAAGAAATGAGAGATGCAGTGACAAACAATTGTAGTTCTGAGCAGAGAGCTGCTAGTCATAGAGACACACTGCTGGAGTCTAGTAATTTCTGTCCTATAGTACCACGGATTTAAAGATGCTATCAGTGTTCACATTCTGGTGTTCTGAGTTGTTGGCAATAGTGTTAGAATGATTTTAGCCACTTAAATATTATTTCTTAGTGTTCTTAGCTTTGCTAAAAATAAATTATCCCTGTCTTTGGCTTCCTTGTTAAATCCGTACACTTCAAATCTTCTACAGTAGTTTCTCCTTCTCTACTTACTGAATATTGATTTATTTCTTTTTTATCTCTAGTTCTTGCTTTCCCTTCATCAGAGCCAGATGGACGTTATGCAAAGTTGTCTTATTTCTTGGCTGAGAAATGGCAAACTTTCTGGTCCTATGACAAGCTCCTCACAAAAAAAAAAAAAAAAAAAAAAAAAAAACCTCTCAATTTTCATGTAGATCTTACTTCAGAGCCAGTTTCACACAATATTATATTTAACTTTGTGAAATCAGCCTTTTTGAAATGTCAGATATACAACTGGTTGAGATCGTTGTCCGTTTTATCATATTAAATCTACTGATGAAGTGAAATCTGATACATCAGTGACCCCTGGTTGTAGCCCAGCAATTCATTTTATTCAGTCTTAAATTCAAAATGGAGTTCTTCCATTGGTTCAGAACAATAACAGTAACAACAAAAATATATTTTTCTTGTGCTAAGTAATGACCATCTGTAATTTGTGAGATCTTCTGAGATCTCCAGCATGTACATGTGTTCGTGTTAAGTTATTCTCTTTCTGTGAATTGACCACTAAGATTTTGATTGTCTTAGTTGTGAACACGGGGTATGTGATGATGGATTCCAGACAACACCTTTTTGAGCTTTGCTAGATGAAGAATCAGTCAATGCCCACTCAGTCTCCTGTGGATCAGTGCCCACTCAGCCAAGAGTGCAGCCTCCAACCTGCACAGTTCAGCCAGGAGCTGGGAGTGAAGGTGACAACAACCTCTCCAGAGGAGCCAGGTACTTCTGGCAACACTGAAATTTTCTGTTTTCCAAAAACAACATTTCTAAGGTACCTGATTTGCCACTATCCTGCCATTTGTAAATAGATTTTAACATCTCTTCCAAGTCACTCACTCCAGAGACTTCAGTAATGTCAACTACATGCCATTTTTTTTCATTCAATATTTGATTTCCTCTTTACCTGATTTCCTACCATTGGCCTCCACGTAAATGAGAAATGTCTTTGTTCTTTGTTTTTAACACAGTAGTTCGGTTTGCTCATAACAGGTGGAGTTTGTGGAACTTTTATCTCCTTGTGGTGCTGGTTCCCCTACCTGTTGGTTCTAGATCCCAAGCCCACGCTAGCTGTGACAAAATCATAATCAGAAGCAGACAGGCAATACTACAAAAAGTCAAGATCTCCAACTCTCAACTACCTATAAATTCACTGACTGATTGGTGGCATTTTCCATTTTGCTGTCATTGACTCAAGCTCTTCTCCCAAGTTCTCTGTGACTTCTTGTCTTTCTGCTGAAGGTCACCAGCAGCAGAACTTCCCAGCCACCAGAACTTCATCACCCTCCTGCCTTTGAGCAGTTTGACCAGAGACAAAGCCTCACACATTACTATGCTAGTGGTTTGGCTTCTACCATGTAGAAAAGCATTTCCTTCAGGCCATGCAGGTGTCTCAACTGCAGAGAAACATCAGTGCACTCAAGAGAGTTCTACTGACTTCATTCCAGCCTTTGAGATACACAGATAGTAACTAGACCCCAGCTTTTAAATCACCTGAAAAATAACAGTTCTCTTTTTTAGTGGAATTTTACTCATGTAGGTACATCCAGTATCTCCAAAAACTTATTCTCCTACTGTACATAGACTTTTTTTTTTTCCAGGAATAGCAGAGAAGACTGAATTTCTGATGCAATCAACACAAAATGCAAACATCTCAGGTCTTTTTTTTTAACATTATAAAAGAAGAAAGAAGGGCAACAAGCCCATTTCTTCACCTTTTGCAGGTCTCCTTCGAAAGAAAACACAGCTTAGTCAGGCAACTGAACAAACACACTGTGAATATTATTTCTATTTGACCAGAATGTCCAATGAAAAGTGAATGGGAGGACTTCAGGACTATGTAGCTGGCAAGAATTAAATGAAAACATGCTCAGCAAAATGATTCCCTGGTATTCGTCTACCTCCTACCCTAAATGGAAGGGATAACTTCAGTCTTCTATATACCTCTCCAGATTGCAGCAGGCACCTATGCAGACATGGGTGTCTTTTACCTGAGATAATATTTTATATAATATGTACATATTGTAGAAGCACAATAAAATGGGATAGAAATAACTAACAGGTTTATTTGTTTGCTTGTTTGTTTCCCCTCCCCACACACAAAATTTTGACAAATTCTTTCTGGCCAGATATTTCCCATTTATCAACTTTTTTGCCTATTTTATTTCTGGAAATAGGAGAAGATTTCAAAATGCTTCCACCTAATTAGCTCACCTGAGAGAAGCATGTAGTGATGACAGAAATGCCCAAATGATGCCCACTCTATTCTCTCCCTTCTTTGGTGAATATTATTTAATCTCCAGTCTGATGTTCTCACTCTCTTCCTTTGAAACACCTGTGCTTTTGGGCTAAGAATAGGATCCCTATTCAGTGCTGTCACAAAGCAAAGTAGAACATCTGGGCTTATACATCCGTGCTACCTTCTGGCAAATATTGTTCCACACATGCCCGTTTCACACTTTTGTCTTTCTAGCCTGCTGGGGGTTTTCACCAGCTTGCTCAGGGACAGTGTGTTTGTCTGTAGACACTGGAGGGGCAATTTTTAGTGCCTGATAACTAGACCAGCTTTCCAGAGAAGGGTGGTTCAGATTAGTTCCCAATATAACTTTGCTGACTCTAATAGGTTTTTGCCAGGGATGAATTTGGCCCCATGTTGTTAGATGTGTGCATATTAGAAACGGAGTCATTTGCTACAAGGGAAACAGTCAACATCTTATTTGCATCCATGCATATCAACAATGCAATTAGGGCAAACTTCTTTGAGAACTGGATTCAGATGGTAATTAAAGAATTGTGTTATGAATTTTAATTTGGCATTAGTGAAGTAAATTATTCTGTATTGCTCTGTTCTCACAGTTTGGGCAGAATACATTATGCTTTGCTTACTGAGACCTTTGAATTAAAAAAAAAAAATAGAAAATATAGAAAGAAAAAAAAAAGAGCCCAGTCGCCTAGTCCCTGTGTCCTTAGAATCTAATTGTGTGGAAGAAAATGAGTTACATAAAACGTTTGCAGTGATTCAAAGTCAGACAGCAGGGAACATCATTCCTTTGATTCCCTCCCATAATTTGGGGACTAAGTTGGGAGGGTTGGTGAGGAAACTCATCTAAGCAGCAATAATTTGCAAGATCTATTCATATATATATTTTAAGTACATAAAAATATTTTGAAAAGACAAGCGAGGCAGAGCCATTTCTAAAAATCAATGTCAGTATCCATCTATATCACTGATATTGATGTATGGCCAGCAGACATGACCTTAGAAACTCCAGTATGCTCACAAAATCCTATTGGATCTCTGGCATGCATGTAAAAGTGTATATGTATATATATGAGTACATATGTTAGTTTATGTGCATTTATGTCCCCATTTTTAAAGGTCTATCCTCCTGCACAGCACAAACCCCAAGTTTTAGCCACTAACTTTCTGCACTGGTGTTGTGCCTAGTAGCTAGGTTCTGTCCTTCAGATCTCCATCTCTGTACCAGTAAACAGCAGGGTTTTAAGGAAAGCTATTAAAGATAAGGACAATGACAATTCTGGCATAACTGTTGAATAAGAGAAACCTAAGTATATGTACGTAGGCAAAAAGGAGATGTTGTTTGTGTTCAGAATAGTATTTAATGGAACCACTAAAATAAACCTTCCTAAAGATGCTCTGCATGTCTGTGGTAGAGGACGGCCTTTGCTCACAGAATTTGCCCTGTGAGGGGACAAGACAGGCACAGAACAGGAAGGGGAGGACACTACTCCTCCAGTACTACATAGCATGTGAATATTCTCTCTTCAAGTGTTCCCCTTTGATTCAGGTCTCCAGGCTCCTGCTTCAGCAGTGCCCAGGTGCTCTCAGGCATTAGCCTAACAAAAAGGTCTGGAAGATTTAAGAGGGAAAATCTATTGTGTTCAACCATTCTCTCCAGAAAATAAGTGAACAGTCAAACTCCTATTAGAAATTGGGAGACAGCTCCCAGTCCCAGCCACAACACTGCTCCCCAGCAAGATGCCAGGCAGGGTTCATGTTATGTGTTTGGTGCTATGGAGCAGCCCCTCATGTCCCCCCCTTCCATTACCATCTCTCAATGCTGTCTGTGTCCCTCTCACCAGATGTTTCCTAACTTCCTTCTAGTGGTGGAGATGCCATGTTGCCTCTGTGCATCCTGTCCTAGAATTTCATTATCTTACTCTTAAAGTTCTTCTTTCATCATGCTTGGCCAAAACTTTTCTTACAGCAATTTAAGTCTATCAGCCTTTGACTGACTACAGAGAAAAATCTTCAGGTCCATTTACAGCTAATGAAGCCATACCAGTTTCTACCATCTAAAGATATAAAACCAATAGTAGGAAGTGTTTTAATTCTTAGTCACACAGGAGAAGTTTAGGTTTCTTAACTGGAAAATTTAGCAATTAAAATTCCAAGGCACCGGGCTGTCATACAAAGGACTGAACTCCCTCTATTTCTCATTTAGACAGCTGAAGAAACAGACATTTCACAAGGACTGGGTACTCTCATGAGAAGGAATTTTCTACATTTTCATTGTAGATTAAAATGTTTTAGCCTTAAATAATCTTTGGATGAGGCCCTGACCTCATGTTTGTATAAATATGGACTTATTCAGCTAAGTCTCCGGAGCTATATAGAAATAACATCAGTGTAAGAGAGAATTCAGCCCAGAATATGTCAGTATATTCTTAGCTTTGTGATACTGCCCAGTACCAGCACCTTCCTGGATGGCCCTGTGTGCTTCCAAGTGTCCTAACAGAGGTATTTTCAACTGCTGTTGGAGTGCTCAGATTTGTGCTACAGTATGAAACAGATGGTGTCATCATGTAAAATAATATATCCAAAGGTACCAACTGTAATAAACCTCCCGGTACTTGTGTCTTTGAGGTAAGTTTGCTACAGATGTTAGCCAGAGGACATACTAAGCTTATTCAGTGGTTGTCTTTAGGGAAGGTAGATACTCCAGTCCTCAGAAAATCAAAAATATGGTTTTTTTTAATTCTTCCTGAGATCAGCGGTTGTCATCAGATATTATGTGTGGGTTTACCATGCTGTGTGGATGTAGTGTGGGTGTTCCCTAATTTGCCACTGAGGTGCAGTGATGGGAAGGCAGTGGGTGCAGTAAGAGCCCAGCAGGGATAACATCTTTTGTCAGCAGTGTGGTGCCATAAAAATGACAGTGGTGACAGTCAGCATCCAGCTGGCCCAGATGTCCAGGACTAACTGCTACATAACATTAAAAAGTAACAACAACAACAACAACCCCATGTCATCCCTCCTCATTAACTTTTTAAAGCTCCTGCTTACTTTGTGGAATCACCATCCTACCACACTGTCAATAATATATGAAACGAAAAACTCCTGTCCACTCTGAGCTGAGAATAAAAGCAGACAGACTTACAGGAACTGCTCATTGCTATTTTTGGTTATTCTGAATTCAATAATAATAATAATAATAAAAGGAAGAGCCAAGACAAGAAAATTATATTAAAACACACAAGAAGTGCTCAAACATTTTAAAGAGTTGCAGTGAGAGGTGATATTTTCTCTTCGTTTCTTCCTTTTACTCCACATCACCTGCTCTCTAGAGAGCTACAGACTAGAGAGAAAGCAATGCCCTTCTTTTCTTCACTTCTTTTTTAAAATGAATTTATTGCTCAAGAGAGACTCTTGCCTCTGCTACCCCTCAGCACCCATAACTGGGACAAATGCAAATCCCCAGACCATTCTCCCAACACCAACAATCTCCTTGACCTATTAACCATCCCACTGCTTGGCTCCACTGAAAGATCTGCCTGGTGGTGGGATAGGGCTGGGTTTTGCCAATAGTGGTCAGCTCTCCAGGGCTACAGAAATGTTCTGCCCTGTGTAATTAACACAGTCACATAGAGAAGGGGTAATAGCGAAGAAATATACACCTAGTCCCTTTCTTCCACTGTGCTTGGGGGCAGAAGAGGCTAACTGAAAGATGGCAAGTGGCATTTTCAGTAGCTGACTTTGCAAAGGTGACATGTTAAGCCATTGCGGCATGCTTCCTCTTACCAGTGTGACTCTTCCTGCTGTTGCAGCCACTGAATTGCCCTGCAGAGAAAGAAGCATTGATGGATTCACATACATGGCATCTGCAAATCTAATCCAGGTACTACAGACCCAGAGAATCTTCCCACAGCATTGCAGAAGCCACCTGTGCTCCTTCTCATGTGGCCCAATTCATGGTCAGGGCAGAGGTTGCCCCAGTTGGGAAATTCAGTATGGAATAGCAGCAGTGAGCCACTTCCTCACCTTGTAGCAGCTCATTGCAAATTGGTGCAATCTGCATTTCCAGCTAGAGGAGTTTTTGAGCAGAATTAATTGCAGATGACTCCTAGCCTAGTTATAATCTAAAATACTGTTTTGTTTTGGCAGCAGAAAGGAGCTGCACTTTCTGCACAAAGCCAGTGCCTATAAAACAGAAGAAAGCAAAGCATGATCAGTGTGGTGAGCAGGAGATAAAACAAGCTCCTTGGCACTGGGCAATGGCAGAGGAAGTCTGTTTCCTCCCTGATAGCTAGTCGAACATTGTTACCCTAAGCTGGGCTGGTTCTCCTCCCACCAGGCTGTTCATATACCATCTGTCCATGCTGAAAATTATCAGGAGCATTATGTTTCGTCTTCACTTATTAAAAGGCTGAATGCAAACTTTCCAGAGCATACACAGTGTTACAGCTTACTGCACCGGAAACTTTATACCATTATGTCTAGCTAGGCCCCTGAGTCGCTGTTTTAATGCCTGGAAATAAGACAAAGTATATCCAAGAAAGGGCAAGAAAAATGTAAAACTTCAAAATCAGAATCTACAGGTTTTTGCAGTTTCCCTTGTTCCTTCACCTAAAACTAGAAACAGAGAAAATTTATATCTTATTGCATTTTTAAACCAAGGGCAGCGTAAGATCTTTCCCACAAGCGTTTTCCTGCGCTGCCTTCGAGGTGTGGAAAGGCCTACAGAAAGAATGCTGAGTGCCAGCATTTTTTCTTTTCCCTCAGGTTTCTCATCAGCTCTTTTTCACTAAAATGTGTACAGAAAGTCATCTTCAGATACTGCCTAGATAAGAGGAGAAATGCTATTCTTGTTATTAATATTTAAGAAAGGTGTATATCTCCATGTGTTAAAACACTATTACTACCCCCAGTGTCTGTTTTTCCTTGATGCTGGCATTTTCTGCAGTAAAAAGATTACAACACTGACCAGTACTTCAGCTATCACTATGACAAAGTTAGAACAGAATCACAGAAGCATGGAATACCCCAAGTTGGAAGGGACCCACAAAGATCACTGAGTCTACCTCCTGGCTCCATGTAGGACCGCCCAAAATTCAAACCCTGGGTCTGAGAGTGCTGTCCAAACACCTTTTGAACTGCAGCAGCTCGGGCTGTGCCCACTGCCCTGGGCAGCCTGTTCTATGCCCACAGCCCTCTGGTGCAGACCCTGTCCCTAACCCTTACCCACCCCTCCCCTGACACAGCTCCATGCCGTTCCCTCCAGCCCTGTCACTGTGGGGAGCTGCAGCTGCCATCAGGCCTCCCCTTAGTGCCCTCTTCTCCAAAAAAAAAAATTGGCTTTATTCAAATAATGCATATGTGAGTTTAGATTCAGAATTCTGTAGTCTGAGAAACACTATTCTCCTCCTGTGTGGGAAAAAGAGAACATAGAAATGTCTCACTTGTGCTGGCAGAACAGGAAAAGAGCAAACACCAGGGAAAGACTGAGATTCACAGCATTCAGACCACCCCTGGTATTTTTAGGGAGATATTCTATATTTCCAGAACCATCTCTAACTACAGGTTCATATAACTGAACATAGGATATAAACTCAGCAAAATATCTGTAGCAGCTCTTGAGCAACTTTAACAAGTGGGAATGAGTGAGTATCAGTTTATTGAAATCTACTGTTAATCATTTAATTTTCTAATATCTGCTCTCCCTTCTTTAAAGTAATGGTTTGAAATATTCTTCTCCATTTGAAGTTGTTAGTTATTTTCCTATGCCACCTCCCCAGTATTAGAAAAGAAACAGACTCATTTCAGAACCCCAATGTAGCTTGTTCTGCAAATGTTTCTAGGGACTTTGCAGAGGACAGATTTTCTTTGACAAACTTCTCAACCACTCCAGTCAAGGGTGAGTTAGAAGCCATACAGCAGCCTCTGGGGAAGCTCACTTTTCTCTGCACAGGCATTGCAGAGGCAATAGCCTCACTGGCCAAACATGGCCCACAAGAAGCTCATCTTCCCTAAAGCACTCAGTGCTCACATTACCCTTCTCTGTTTATTCAATTTTTGCTTCTCACCCAGATCTGCCACAAAGTACGCAAGCATATGTCTTTCTAAGCCAGTCCCTATTATTTTATAAAACCCAACGCATAACATACACAAATTGATTGTGGTAGCTGTCAAGCCTGCAAGTGATTCAAGCGTGTTTGCCCTTTCCTTCACTGCATATTTGGGTGTTGTATAAATAGAACAAGAAATGTAAAAAGCAGGTTAAGTCATTTAACACTTCTATGTTTTTTTCTTTTCCTTTCTTCCCCCCTGCCCCAGCTCCCCCCGATTTGTGCCCTGTTCTGGCACCTTTTTTTTTTTTTTTTTTTTGAAACCACTTTCTGTCTATCAGCTAGTACTGGAGCAGTTACAGTTTTGTGAGACAAAACAATAGGTACTGCTGTGAATTTCATCATCTTTGTCAAAATCAAGTATTGAATCAGAACCAGGATCCATCCAGGTTCTTCAAAAACCATACTAGACACATTCCTCATTAGGCATCTGTTTATTCCAAAACACAAACACACAGGGGATAGAATTAGATAACACTTTTCTGGCTTACTAAATGGGTTAGACTTAGTAAATATGGTACTCGATTTTCAACTGATTCTACCATCTGTCAGCAAACTTATTGCTTTTAGCAGGGGTTTTTCTTTTGGTAATTTCTGGGATTTTTTTCCCCTCTGTTCTTTTCATGAATATACATGCCTACAAAGTTTACGGGAAAAGTAATACAGAAAAATTAATTAATCCACAAAATATAAATAGTGCAAGTCAGATTATAATCAGGAGGTACAAAAGATTTGTAAACTGCTATTAACAAGCAGCACAGGAAAAGTAAAAACTAAAAAAGCAGCAACACTTCTCATGTGTGGAAGGAGCCTCCTATTTTCTACAGGTCCATATCCTGGAGTCAATATCAGGGCAAGAGCTGTGTGCCATGTGTATAAAGCACCACCTGTGCACATGGGCATAGTCTGGAGTGAGAAGGACAGAGAGCTGGGGCAAGGCAAACACCCAGAGAATTTGCTGACTGGAATCAGCTTCAGTGGAGTTCAAATATAACATTTCTGTTGTGTTTTCATGCTAAAAAAATAATAAATGAGTATGCCTCAGGCCCATTCTGATGCTAAGCAGGAACAGAAAAAGAGAATGGCAAGTTCAGTAGTTTGGTGTTGTAATCCTGAGCCTGTTGTAGTCCATCACTTCCCAGACAGCAGCACTGTAAAAAACAAGTGCCATACATTGACAGGTTTCTGGTAAACCTTCCAAATCAAACTCCTGGTGCTGTTATCCCAGCAAGAAACAGTTCAGTGCATCCCATTGATGTGCAGGTAGCACTACATGGCGATGCCTGTTCTTGGAGCACAACCAGCTGCACCAGTGTGAAGGTACAACAACAAGCCCTGCTGAGCGGTGTGGATGTGTTTTTCCAACTACAGCAGCCCTGCATCACAGAGGCAGTGCTGTGTTTGAAGAGCTTGAAGTATTTTGCTGCTTCACAGGAAAGCTTGTCCTCTCTGGACAGAATGGAAGCATTTCATCATTTCCTATGGGTTTCTAGTGGCAATTCTTGAATGCTTTCCTGGAAGATAAATCCTCATCATTTTCCAGGACTTAAATGAAGAGAGCAAATCATGAGTTAGCCATAAACAGCGCATGCAAAGGAGTCAGGCTGTTGCAATTTGGGAAGTGATTAATGGCAATGAAAGGGACTTGGAGAGAATAACTGCAAGCGTTCAGAGATCTGTATAGACAGATGCATTGATACATCCATGACATTAAGCATAGCTGGAAGAGGCAAGCACAAAGCTTCAAACATCTGATAGACTGTGCAATGAATGAAACTACAAGAAGTAATCAGGAATGAGATGAAGGCTAGCATCAGGTATAAAACATCAATACAGGGGAGCATTGGGAAGACTATAGAAATGATCGTGAAAAATGACAAGAAAAGAGAAAGTGACAAATGAAAAGATAAATGCAAAGACATGCTTTGAAAAAATAAAGAAAAAAGAGAAGGCACAAGAGGTGGAATGAAAGATGAAAAGGGTAATACATGGGCAGAAAAGGCTGACACTCTAAAAATTAAAATGTATTCTTTATTCTTACATTCAGAAATATGATGGAGAAATAATCAGGTATTTATTTTCTACAAGAGGAAGAAAATACAACGTATTAAGTAAAAGCAATATCTACCAGGAAGTCAAAGAAAATAGGAGAACAAAATGTTTAAATTAATGGTCAGCAACAAAGACTCATGCCTTACTTGGAAAAAAAAGAAGATAAACTCAGATATATTAGCACATATGCCACATAAAAAAATCTCTCCAGAACAGAAGAAAATATCAATGAAATAGAAGGTATCAAATTTAATACCTGTACTTATAAAAAAGGATTTTATCTGACGTTCCTTTTATCCAAGACAACACTGGGAAAGGTAATCGGGTGAAGATAACATTGGATGAAAGTGCTGTCGGAGAAAATATTAGGGAAAACATGCAAGACAGAGCTGTAGTGACAGTTCTTGTTTCAGTTACAGCAAGCATCATAGACTCACTAAAAGCAGGAGACTGTGAATCTCCCAGCAGGATGTCTTGGCCAAAAGACCTAACATGAACCTTTCATGGGTGAACAGGGAAGTAGAAAGTAATGGTATGGATATAAATTTACCTATGCAGTCAGTAGAGGCAACAGCATTGCTGCAATGAATTGTATGTTTACTCCATCTGCACTTATAAAGGACAGTAGGAATCGGGAAAGAGCTTAGATCTCAGGAACAAGGATGCCGTGAGAAGTGAGGGACCTTCACTGGGGTGAGGGACTTACACTGGAAGGAGAGAGCGACCTACTCAAAAACATGGATGAACTTTCCATACTCTGCAGGGAAGAAATTCTGAGAGCATAAAGTAGTTAAATCTTGACATGGAAACAGAGCAGGCTGCAGTGTCTAGGGGCTGACATCAGTCAAATTCAAACTCGATTCAAACAGCAAATTCCAAAGTGAGCATTTTTCACAGCAGTAGTAATTAGCAACCAGAAATATATGACAAATGGCTGCAGACAACTCTTGAATAAAAGACTGGAAGCCTTTCTAGGAAATGTACTTAGGAAGGGATACTCTACACTCACGTAAGAAATGCTCGATAACATTTTGTAGTTTGGGTCATGTCAAGCATCAAGATGTCCCTTCTGGTGTAAAAATGTATCAATCTATGAAATGTCAGTGAAATTCTGAAAGAGTCAACAAGCTTTCCACCTGGCATCTGCTGACAGGAAAAGGAGCAGTATTTGTAATACAGTTCCCTGAAAAAATGCTTGATGTAATTATTCTAGCAGGGAATATAGAAAGAATATTGGATTTCAGAGTGAATTAATGGGAAAGGGTATTATCAGAGAGCCATAAGCTTTATTATTTGGGCCAAGGTTTGTTGTGTTTATTTATTAAAAGATGGTTTAGTCAGGCAGCAGTATTTGTTGATGATACCGGGCTTGGAGAGGCAGTCAATAACAACACAGAGTGGATTACAGTTGAAGCTGGTGCTGATACACTACAGACAGGGAGTGAGATAGACAGATCAGTGTCTTGTAATTGATTGCAAAGAAATTTAAAGAGATGAAGAGCTAAAATGGAAGAAGAATCCTCAGCAGGCATAGAAGGGGAAAAAAAAGGTGAAAACAGAGCTGTAAGTTAAACTCTAAGCACTTTGACAGTGCTTTTAGCTGTTATTAACAAAAATGTAGAAAAGTGTAAGTAGCTCTGAGAGACATTTTCGAAATGCATTTCAATGTGATCACAATATAAGTTGTGAACATAGGTACAAAACCTGCAGCTACATTAACAACAAAAATATAACAGTATCATGTTATATATGCAAAAGAAATCTAGTCCAACTAGATTTAAAGAACGGGAAGAAAGTGGCTAAGTAAAATGCTGATGGATAGAGCTGGAGGGTGTTCACAGCCTTATTACAATGACAGAAATGTTAATGCAGGATGTTTTGTGATAGTTGAATGGCTGGTGTAACATTCTTGTGAACATGTTTCATTAAATGGCAGTCAGGCCCACAGAATACCAACAAATGGAAAATGCAGTAATATTTAGCACAACCTGATCAATTTTAATGCTAGAAAAGTTTGCAGAGATCATAATCTGCCACAGACATCCTGGCTGCATCACTTTTTTCATTCAGTGGTTCCTTGGCACCAACATTCAGTAGTCAAAAGCTGTGATGTTAGTCCAACAGTGAAGGGTAGTCCAATGATTCTGCAAGAGTTCAGTGATACAATGGGCCCATATGCTATGTCTTAAGAAAGTGAGTATATAATTGCTGAAGATGAGAGATGAACATATCTAAGAAAATGTTTTCCTCATAAAAACAAAATACACGCTAGAGTCTGGAAGTTACATTGGAATGTAAGTTAGCACCGAGCTCTGTTCCATGGGTAATCCACTAGTGAAACCAGCTCAAAGAAGAAACATTCCTACATGGAAAGGGAAAGGCTGGTGTCTGCATTGCAGGTGTGCCTGCTGGAGGGAGATCCCCTCTCAAGGTGCAACATGCAGGCAGGAGGTGATGGCATGGCCTCATGGGAACCGTGGATGTTTGCTTCCGATGCTTTGGGTTTCAATGTGGTGCCACAGAGCTCAGGTCCTTCTCAGTCTGGCCAAGCTCCTTCTTCATATGAGAGAATTTAACTCCTCATTGTTCTCCATCTCACAGACTTTGCTGGTGGTTTGCTTCACACTTAACATGGTTTTTATTCTTGTTCATATTATTTATCCCAATACACCTAAACTTTCGCTCAGTCCCCTGCTGAGTTCCTGAAAGATAATGAACTAACTGATTTCTGGGTAATTTATGCATAAATTTATATACTGAGCTGTAGTTTAATCAAACTGCTTTGCCTTGTGTAGTATAATAGCAATATCTAATGAAAACATATGAAGTATGTGTTTCATAATTACCTCAGACAGCTCATTTCGATTTGCTTCCTATTTAAATCCCCAAATTCCTATCTTCTTGCATTGTAAACACTTTCCTTCCTATCTCATCAATCTGAGTTATGTAAATGATGTGGGGGTGGGGGTAAAATTAAATTTTTCCCTCAGTGTTATCAAAGGCCCTATTCTCTCATAAACATCTGAGTTGGGTGCACAAAAATACCCTGTTTTATTAGTCTGAAAAACAAAGTTAATGCTAAATCATAAATACTGGTTAACACCAGTAGAATGGCATTATTGGACTCAGGACATATGCACTCCTAGATTAATTATTCAGAAGACTCAGACATCAAAAATCTGCCTTTGTGATACCATACCAGAGATAGTTAATAAGAAATGTGTGCAGTACTGTGGACTCTACTCTCAACATCAGTAAATCAGAAGTATCTGCTTTGAAGCCAGTGAAGATACAGCAAGGCATTTGGGTACAAGAGAATCTGGCACTGCTTTTTAATGTCTCAGAGAGATCTGTTTTTTCATAGCGTAGGAAATGAAAGTCTAATATAACACTAGGTTTAGTAAACTTTGCCAGTGAAGCTCTCTTAGAATCACTGAATGATTTAGGTTGAAAGGGACCTTAAAGATCATGAAGCTTCACTTGCCCCCACTGTGGGCAGGGCTGTCACCCACCAGAACAGCTGCCCAGGGCCCCATCCAATCTGACCTTGAACACTTCCAGGAATGGGGCATCCACAGCTTTCCTGGGCAGCCTGTGCCAGGGACTCACTGCCCTCTGAGTAAAAAATTCCCTCCTAATATCCAATCTAAATCTCTCCTCTTTTAGCTTAAAACCATTCCCCCTTGTTCTGCCACTGTCTGCACATGCAAAAAGTCAACCCTCCTCCTGTATTTAAGCTCCCTTCATGTGCCGGAAGGCTCAATGAGGTCTTCCCTCAGCCTTCTCTTCTCCAGGCTGAACAACCACAGTTCCTTCAACCTTTCTTCCCAGGAGAGGTTCTCCAGCTCTCTGATCATCTTTGTGACCCTCATCAGAATCCACTCCAACAGCTCCATATCTTTCTTGTGCTGGTGCCCCAGGCCTGGACACAGTACTCCAGATGAGGCCTCAAAAGGCGGAGTAGATGGAAACAAGTCACCTCCCTCTCCCTGCTGGCAGCCCAGGATACAGTTGGCTTTCCAGGCTGAACAACCCCAGCAGCCTTACTCTCTCCTCACAGGAGAGGTGCCCCAGCTCAATACAATATTTCAAAATGGTAATGTCCCCCAGAAGAGAAGCAGATATGTTTTTGTTGCATCCAACAATAGTGAATGTGAAGCTAAGTGTGATGGCATTAATGCAACTAGGGTAAGGGCAAAGGAAAAGAAATTTGTGCTGATGCCAAATCAAAACAGAAAGAAACTGGGAGTAGCTGACAATCTGTCATCCATCTAGTGTTCCTGCTTTGAAAAACTATTCTTTCCTGGAATTAATTCCAGGCATTTACTGTTTAAGTGTCAGCTTGCTTTTTTTATTATTATTATTATTTTTTGTTTGTTTATCCTAAGGAGTACAAGTCATAAATACACAATATGAAATGTAGTTAGCTCTCTGACAAAATTGCAAGAAAATAGTACAAAGTGATATGCTACAAAATGAAGAGAGCCCAACCCCAAGCGCTGCAATAAGCTCCGTGGAGTTGACATCTTTCAGCAGTTCAGTTTGCTGCAGAAAGAACAAAGAGTGCTGGAGCAGCTTCTCTGCAAGTGCAAAGTGAGATCCACTCACACCTGCTGAAGTCTGTTCCCGGCTATCCTGTCTAAGATAAATTATCTTATATTAGAAAAACTGCTGAATCAAAGAGCAAGAGTAATGCAAGAAATGAGAGAGAAGTGATAAAGAAAGTTGGGGTGTATAAGGTTTCAGTTCTGAACTGCAAAATTTTACAAATAACAATTACCTCCTCTTCCTTATTCTTATCTCTTTAATTGTACCTTTTGCCCCCATGTTTTTTTACTGAATGCTGTATTACCAGTGGATTATTTCCTTGTCCTGATCCACTCTTCTTCCATCTCCTGCAGTCACTGTTTGTTCCTGACAGGTCATGACATCACCATCCCTCATGTCACAAGATTGATTAGCAGCTGCACTGCTTTCATTGAAAAAAAAAAAAAGAAAGTTAAGGAAAAAGAAAATAAAGACCTCTATATTCAGTTCTTAGCAATGTAAGTAAGCATCTTAGCATGTAAGCAATAAGCCAGAGGTTTTGCAGTGCTGAGAATAAGCAATTTATCAAGGAAAAATTAACAACAGAGTACAGCAAAGTGCCTGTAAGGAGATTTTTATCAACTAAGTATCATCTAATTCTAAATTGGATGATTTTCTCTAAAAATTGCTTCACAATAAAATCCTAGATTTTCCTCCTAGCAAACAGTTATTATAGAGTAAACAGTTCCACTAGCTCAATTTTCAAACTCTTCTGGAAGAAGAATGGATGACATGAGGAGAGTCCAATCCTCCAGCTATGTTCCACGAACCAGCCATGGCAGAACCTGAGCATGACTGGGTTAAACCCATCAATTGTGATAAAGCCACATCATCAAATCATTAATGTCTTGAATTGTGAGGTAAATAGTGATGAATCACAAAGAGACTGTAACTCACTCAGATTCACTGATTTGTGGTACAGGTTGCTCAGAGGTCGTGGAGCAGTCTCCTTGGAGACCTTCAGAAGCCACATGGCCATGGGCCTGGGCCCCCTGCTCTGAATGTCCCTGCTGGAGCGAGGGTAAGTCAGATGGCTCCAGACAGCCCTTGCAACATCAGTCATTCCCTCTTGGGCTCTTTAAGGAACATAGGAACCAAGACGCAGTCAGCAGACACATCTCATGATGGAAAACTGGAAAATGCAATAAATATCTGTCATGAGATGCTGATGAACTGCAGTAATTATCAAACTGCAGAGACAGTTCCTAATGTGATATTCATGTCTTAAAAGTTGGGTGTCTGTATCTTCATCTCACCTCTCCTCCCACCCCTCAACTTAATCTACTACAACTATACAGGTGCAGTATTTTCCTTCAAGATGGAAACGTTGCTTTCTTTAGAAAATAGCAAAAAGTCAGTCCCCAGAGAGATCTTCCTGTTCGTGAACATGGAATTCATTTGAAACACTTGCCAGATATCCCTGGGAAGATAATCTAGCAAATAAAATAAAATGTAAAGGACAACACTGAAGGAGGAGGAGCAGTATGAAGATTGTAAAAAAGGAAGAAGCTACATAGTATTGTTATCTGTTTTGTGTGGTGTATGTATTATTGAAACAGAGCTGCTGATTGCTGATTGTCCTTCTCAAGATGGAATTGATTATACAGTATGTGAGGGTATGCAAAGGGTCAGCTTCAGAGGAAGAGATACAAGAGAAAGTGTAACTGTTAGACCACAATTTCTTATATCCTGGAAGCAAATCTCGCATTCCTGAGTTACGGCATTTCTTAGTTTTTCAGGAAATGGGTTTGAAACCTTCTGGCAAAGAAGAGCCCGACTTTTCGGGTTTGTCATACCTAACAGCCCCAGCAGAGCAGATCCATAACCCCATGACCAGCTGGACGTGAAGCTGAGTATGTATTCCCAATAGGCATGCATTCCTAAATGCCCATGGCTGGCCACACAGAACAACACAGACAGAAAATGTAGCACTTGCACACAAAAGCAGGACCATGGCATCATCTTGTCCTCATTGCTAACCAATTTAGGATAACATTTATTTTACAGAAAGTATATACACCAGTACACACACCATATGGACCCCTCCACTAGCTGATTCCAGACACTCTCTCTACCCCACAACTGGCCATGGGCCCTCATCTCTTCACCTTAGACTAGACACAGAGAACACAATGCCAGAACAATCTTGGCTTCACTGGTTCCAGTGTTGAGGTAGACTACTGGTTTCATTGAGTATACAGACAGGATTGTGCTGACTGTGTTCTAGATCATTCTCTAGGCCTCCCATTCAGACCATTGCCCTTTCCATGTTCATTACTTCCAACCCCTGTGCTGAACATACTGCTGGTATTTACTTAAAGGCTTCAAAATGCTTTTCGTTCTGGAATCTAAGAGGTTCAAATCTTTGATAACTGTACCCATGTAACAACCTGGTGTTGGAAAGGTGTAATTATCTCTTTTGTCTACTGGGAAACTAAAGCTTAAAGAGATTAAGATGAAAATAGTAAAAAAAATGACCGTTAATTTTAGACATCCATTTTAGGATGTCTAGGAATTAATGTTTTAGAGAATATAGCATGATATGGCTACATATATTCAGGAACTTCACTGTAGATGTGTGCTCAGCATTTTTATGTAGAAATAGTAATCTAAATAAAGCACTTTCAAATAGAGGAATGTATAATTACTGACCACCTGTTAGAAAAAAAACAATCCAAGTGACTTTGTCCATCATCACCTGAGAATTTGGCAGTGGAATGAGGGAGAAAATCCAATTTCACAAGGTTTCTGTGAGCTGCCTTCCTGTGAAACTCACCTTTCTTTTCTCACAACATCCAGCCTCAAGCACTGAACAGCAGCCACAAAGAAAGCAAAAGCCCTGCAAGTAGAAAGCCTTTTCTCTATGTAGACATAACATGCATGTTATGTTTAGTTCTGCATCCTGGCTTTCATGAACTGAGCAAGCCAAGAGACCTTTGGAAGGTGATCATGTGCGTATATACCATGTTGCATCACAAAGTTTCTGGCTAGGACATCATAGGTAGCCAGCCATTCCCATCATGCCCATTTCCTAATCCCCGCTATCCAAATCCTCATTCTTCAATTTGTTTAACATTTGATTTTACAGACAACAACTCTTCCAAACAGAATGTTTCCCCTTCATATAACACAATGTATATGTAGCACGTGTAGCATCAAGAATGCATAGTAGCATCAAAACAAACCCTAGTAATCTCTTTTCAATTCAGAAATATGTAATTTCATAAAATACTGATTGGTAGATGAGTAATACTTGAGTAATAGATGAGTAATACACTGATATTTATCTTGAATTCTAATCTGAATTTGGCCCTAAATAAAAACCCTTGATTTGCTGTCACCATTGGAAGGACTGCAAAATAATACTGTTGCATTACAACAAGCTCTAAGTAGTCATTCTGTTGTATTGCAAAATGGTACATAAGAAAATCATCTAATCAACTGAAACTGTGTATTTAAGTCTTGAGGTTTTGCTTTCAAGGCATTCCATTTGGTCATAAGCATTCCACTTTTTTCAAGGTTGCTTTCTGACATTAGCTGAGCCTATCATTTAAAAAAAAAAGAATAATTTACATGCTTTCTAGATTGTAGAAATGGCACTGATTTTTTTTATTATTATTATTTTTATTTTTATACCAGCTCATTTAGGTAGAGATGATGCTTGTCAAGCAGCACCAAGTATCACTGATTGGTACAAATCTTACTGCCATGTAATGCAGTTTCTAATTTCACTAAAAAAATTGATAAGAAATCCAATAACCTCACTTTTATACATAAAAATAAGAACATGAGTAGGTCATCTACCCAAAATTATTGCCACAATTCTGTATTTTCTTTTGCATGTTTGAGCATCTATCTTTTCACATTTTCACTGTGAAGTACAAGTACAAAAGCACTGGTTTTGTTTGCAACCACTGTTTATTTAAAACAATATCTTCTAAAATAATAAAAGTGTGCACTAATTAAGGCAGTTTTTACTTTTCAAATAATATATATGGTGCAACAAATGCAGTTGTGATAGATAACACTCATGTGAGTAGCAAAATTATTTAAGACTGCTATTGACTTGGAATAATGGAATAATGAAAGTCATCTTGTCTGCAGAGTTGGAATTCCTTCATCTTCATTTAAGAGTAAAGAAATCATTGAAGACAAATGAAACAAACACATTAAATTCTCTTGTATTTGTCACAATAGAACAATGAACAGTTGTAAGAAGGACTTGATGCGGTGGGTGTGTCTTTACGAGGGATTAACTGTGATGCTGCTCATGGCAATTTATACCTTCATCCAATACGCTGCATTTTACTGCATATATTGCAAATGACCCACCTCATTTGGAGGTATGTCCAATATTAGAATTGAAACCTATATCAAAGGAAAGCTTTCCATTTTGGTTTCTCAATTAACATATTCCCAGAATATTCTATGATGAGAGATAGATATTGCAGCGCTTTCACCATCTCCATGCTTCTTGCTCAGGAGACAATCCACAGTGGCTGGTCCTGAAGAGATGACAGGGAGTGCTTTCCCTACCCTGCAGATTTATGTGTATCCAAGCAAGAAAGCATGAGGTACTGGTGCTACCTCTACATTGGTCGGCAAGTGCAAGGGTGCTCAGAGGAGTCAATAGTGTCAAATAAAGCAGATGGCAATGAGGACTTTCATTAAGAAGCTGCATTGCTCTCAGTGCACTCTCAGCAGAGATGAGTTCAGGTGGCACAAATTAGCCATAAAGGAGTTTACTTGAACATATCATGCACAACAGCCATTTCTAGAAAATGAATAATCTATACTTAGCATCATTACACTCACTGGATAACTCCCTCCCACAACAATAACAGTGTCTACAGCATTTGCCATGTTTCCCAATATGGGAAATGCCACTGAGAAGATAAACATGACAGCTTGGTAAATAGCCAAAGCAATTCTTACAAGTTATTCCTATGTCAAGTAATATTTTTGACCTGATTTGCAGTGTGACTGAGGAAAATAAATATTTTATTTTGAAATTTTGCTGGGATAATAATGAAGTGATCTGAAACAGATCTGAAAATGACAGTCTGTTAATTTAAAAGTATACTATTTGATAGGAAGCATCTTTTCCAATTAATCAGCCATGACTGCCCTGTATTTCAGAAATACTAGTAAAATACACCACTCTAGCTATGTAGATCTGATGATTTTCTGAAATGAGTAGCCAGCAATTATTTCACCAAGCTTTACAGACACACACTGGTTCTCTTATATAGAGCCCATGGGTGAGGCTCAACAGCCCGCTGCATGTCCATGTGTTGCACAAAGCACGTGCCATGGGATAGGCTGGGAACTTTCAGCTAACTTATGGAACACTTTAAGAAGTTCCTCCCTTCTGGGATGAATGTCCTTGAAGTGAAAATTTGTATTCTAGTCTAAAACTTTACAAAAGTGAAAGACCATACACACTAGTACAATAACCACAGAATGACAGAGTCACAAGATTATAGGGGCTGGAAAAGACCTCTAGAGATCATCTAGTCCAACCCCCCAATAATGTGTGGCCCAGAGTCATTTTTGTTTTCTCTCTGTGTGCACGTATGTGTACAGAAACAATGGTTATATATCTAATGAATCTATATCTATACATGATTGTGTATTGCTATTTCCAGTTAATATTTAAGAAAGACTTAGTGAAAAAAATTGATTTATTTCAGCAGTGATTTGACGCTTCCAAAGAAAGGAAAAAAAAAATCCACAAAAAAAAAACCATCCAACACCGAACAATAACAACACAGAATAAGTGAAAAAACTGATGGACTAGTCAAAACAACAAAAAGGAATGATTCGTTTCAAGATGTCTGTATGTATCATGACAATAATATCTAATTAGGTTAAGTGTTCTATTTAATAATTCACTGTGTAATGAGATAGAGTAACAGAGAGTAATGGGATTTGTCAAAGCCCAAGCCAGTGAAGTATAAAACATGTTAGATATTTAAAACACATTTAGAATAACAAGATCAATTGATTTAAAAGCCACTTATGATGTTGTGCTGTTGTGAACTGCCACATCCTTTGGGTTATCTGAAGAGAAAGCTGTTTACTTGACCTTTTAAAACTTTTTTTGCCAGTGACTTTCAGGAGAAGATTATCTCTGCGCGCTAGGCAAGATGCACAGAAGCAGGAAACTATGAAAGTCTGTATTCTTAAGCCTTTCTGATACAGAAAAGAAAAAAGGAAAGAAAATATTCCTTCTTCTAAAATAGCCAGTACATAATCTCAGAAGTTCATTATAGCCTTGAGCACACTGGTTTGCATCCCAGATTAAAGGATTTTCAAAAGGAACTGTGATTGTCTTGTCACGGTTGAGCTAGATATTAGTTGGCTGAGCTGAGTATCAAATATGGGAAATTAGTTGCCATTAAAAGCTAGCTTCAGGCAGTTCATTTCTCATCAGCCAAGCTGTGTGAGCCTCCTGCTGTGGACAGTGAACATTAGCTTACTAAATACTTTTGCTAATCAGACACCGCATTGCTAACAGAGGTGCCTGAATTTAGAGGGGAGGAGTAGGACAACAACAACTGAAAATCTGTCTGAGGTAAGATTAACTTGCTTTTCTTTATCACGAGAGTTAACTTGCCTTTTCTCCAGGCCTCTATTAAAAAAGATAATCCCAAACGCTTCCTTGGTTTTGTTACTAACTTTTGAGCCAATCTTCTACTATTATTTTCAACCCTGAAAAAGCCACAGAGAGAAATTGAGCCAAGGTAAGTAGATAGCAGGAATCTGCTCTGTTGCCTGATAGATGGAGGAAACTGCATTAGGAAATTTGTCTTCTAAAGCAGATGAAGCAACAACAAACACCTTTTTTGCCACTCCAACTTTCAAGCCAATCCAAATTCTACTTTTGTTTTGTTAATGCAGAATTAAAAGGAACTTTTAAATATGAAAAATTGTGAGGAAAACTTGTCACCTCTGCTTGCGGTTTCTAGACTTTTTCGGTGCAAATGTAACAGATGATATGAACTTCAACTTGAGAAACCTGCAGCAGGCTTTGTCCCTCTGACCAGCTCCCCAGTACTTTCTGATTTAACACATTCACATATTTGGCACCAACAGCAACCCAAACCACTAGGTGGTTTTGAAATCACAGGCTACTCTTTTTAATCTTTATAGGAAACATCATTTACTGTGATTAAACTTGTGGGATTTCTCTTATGATTCCTTATGTTAGTGATATAACAGCTTAGAAAATTGCATTCCAGCAACAGTGGTATGTATTTATACCAGCCACAACAGATTTCTATTTCAATGCCAATGTCACAGAAATAATAATGAGCAAGCGTATCCTCTGTACCCAAAGCAATCTTTTCAGAAGCATTTCTACTTTACTCAAAGGATTCTGTTAAACCAAGAGCAGAGCACATATTAATGCAGATGGAGAAGGAATACTACAAAGATATTCAGCTCTTGACATGGGTTCAAAATGCCTATCTTCCAGCCAAACAACCTCAAAGGTCTTTAGCCTTTCTGAAGAGTATTTAATATGAGATGCAAGAACAGCACAAGCAGATCCCAGATCCCCACACATGTTCAGGATTTGTGCTCCTATTTTCTTTTCCTTCTCCTGAAGTAATCCTTTTTTTTTTTCCTCTTCTCTATGGTGCAACAGCCTTTGCTAAAACAATGCTAAACAAACAAAATGCTGAGGTAAATATTGTGCCTTAGGTGACTGAAACAGTGACTCCAACAAGTCAGGACTATCATCTCTGAACTTATCCTGGTAAGCACATCCTCTCTTTCTTTTATGTCCCCTTTTCTTCAAGAGATGGATATGTAGAGATGCAAACCAAGCCACAGAGATGAAACAGGTGGAAAAAAGTCTGCTTCTTGAGGGCAAAGAATGAAGGTGGTGCCGAGGTCTTCACTTTCAAAATTTTTCTGCCTCTAGGCAAGCCCAGAAGTGGATCTTTAAACACTGAATGATCTTCAACAACAAAACCAGAGGCAGGTAAAGGACATATTGAGGAATAAAGTGAGACCTATTATTTATGTGTATATAGATACCAATATTTATAGCCAGCACTGAGGAACACCCATTCAGGAGAAGGAAACAAGAGTTGTCTGGCTGACCCCAAGTAACAGCCTATTTGGCCAAGTGTCCTGCCCCAACAGCAGCAGCAGGAAATGTCTGGTCCCAGCCTCTAATCCATTCTTAGCAGTCAGTGGATTACACATCACAGAAGGAGCATCTGTTGATTCCTCTTATTATCTGCTTATAGCTGTTAGTCCTTGAAATTCTCCATCTTTTCTTTGAACCATCTGAAGCTATCTGTGTCTCCACAAGCTTGCTCATGGCTGCCTTCTGTTTGTTTTGAACAAATCTACTTCTACTGTTACTTTATACCTACATGACTGGTGGATGGAATGACTGCTCTAACCTCATCTGGTATCATCATGTCTTTATGTTCCTGGAGCATTTTCCCACACATCAGCCTTTTCCTCTACGAGAGTTTTCACTCCAGCCTCTCTTCATAAGGCTGATGCTTCCTCTCTCTACAGAATGCAGTCTTCCCTGTACCTTCCTTGCTTTAGAAAGACTCCTAGAATTCACTGGAGCTCAGGTTTGGAAATTATGGGGCATACAACAAGTTTGAAAGGATCATCATGTTTTCGTTTTGTGTATTCTACATTTATGTTGCTTTGCAGCCATCATTTTTCAGCCAGGTACAAACACATACAGCACCCTCTAGAGTTAGCCAGGTCCTCTCTGGCTCTCAAAAGGGTTTTAAACATGACTCATTGATGGCTTTGGCATCTTCAGAAGGTTCTCCCTTGATGAAAATGTATAAAAGCTAAAACTGTTCAGAGCACTTGGAATTTATGAGCTTTTTCATGCACACAGTTTAATTCAGTCTGTCTGCTTTTGCTTAGGTAACTGTCTTCTCATCAGTTACGTGGTAGGTTTAAAACATGTCCCATTTATCTGTAGCAAGAAAGAGATTCTATTTCACCATATGGAGAACTGTGATGTAAACACTGATTCATTAGAAGTTACTGAATAAAATGTAAGGATACCAAAAATCAAAATACCTAATCAGCAACTGTACTTCCAGTGTTTTAGCTGTTCTTTCATGGTTAGTCAGTGCAAAACAAAATGTGGCCAAGTTACTCTGACTCATTACTTAACAGCTCTGCATACATTAATGATTGCACTTACTAAAAGCTTTAAATTGGTACTGGTTTGATGAAACCTGTCAAGCCTACAGTCACTGTTTCTGACAGTATTACGTGTTTCAAGTTATTGTACCACTTAGTGCCTTGTTTCCTCATGTAATAGTTTGATGCTGGAAAGGCTGTTTTGTTAAAGAAATTTTTACTGTATGGGCTCAAAAAAGGATTACAGTTTCTTTGGGTGAACTGATCACATGAGGGAGGGGAAGTAGGTCAATTCAGCTTCCCAATTCAGGGAAGGTGTTTTATCCTCTACATATGGTGAATGTAAATTTTATTGAAAGCCCTGAATTAACTTCAGGCTCCTGTTGAAACTATACAAATAGTGTCATATGTGCCCTGGAAAGAGAGGCTTCATTGTTTGTCTTCTGGTAGTGCTCTGTTTTCTGGAGCCTAGAAGACAATTACTTCCTTGCAAACACAGGCAGATTAAATAAGCCACATTTTGTCCTTTTTGCCATCTGCCCCTTGCTTACTTTATTTTAAGCTGCATGACTAAGCTTTACTATCTGACATGTGAAGGTGGGACATGCTGTTTTTCTGCTCAGCTCCTTGAGACTTGTAATGAATCCGAAGAAGCAGAACTGATCTGCAAGCGGGTGAGTCAGAAAATCAGTAACTGTACAATAATTACTTGCTGTGCCAAATAGCAGGACTTGAATTGTAACATAACAAAATCTCCTCAAGGAAACGTTTCATGATGGAGGAAAAATATATATATTTCTTTCTTCTAAGAAGAACCAGTGAGCCTGTCTCTGCTTCTGATGCAGCTAGACCAGTGAAAGGGAGAGCAAAGGTTTAGCTGGTACTCACAAAAACCTATTTTATGAACTACATAGAGCAGCTGAGAAGGAGGAGTGGGAAATAAGAACTAGGAAATAGGAGGTTAATGATGAGCCCCTCATCACAGCAGGAAGGACTGCCATCTTGCCAATGTTTGTAGATAAGTGCTAAAGCCTCTCTCCAACCTTGGGCCAACAGGGAGCCTCATCTTTTCTCTAAAATTGGACTGACAGCTGGAGCAACTGGTTTATTTCAGCAGACTGAGTTTAAGGTAATTGGGGAATGGATACAGAACTGAATTAAAATCAGTTAGTGAAAGAGAAGGTGAGGTAATCTTCTTTGAACACTGGGCTTCTGTTTCCATATCCACTTATCACAAAATCACAGGATGTCTGAGTCTGGCAGGGACCTCTGAAAATCACCTGCACCAGCCCCTGTTCCAGGAGGGGTACCCAGAGCAGATACCCAAAGCTCATGTCCAGGTTGTTTTTGAAGATCCCCAGTGAAGAGTCTCCACAACCTCTGGACAACCTGTGCCAGTGCTCCAGCACCTGCACAGCCCAGCAGTGCTGCCTAGTGTTCAGAGGGAGCCATCTGTGCTCCAGTTTGTGCCTATTGCCTCTCGTCCTGGTACTGGGCAATGCTGAAAGAGCATGGTTCTATCCTCTTTGTACCCTCCCTTCAGGCATTTATGGACATTGGTAAGATGGTTCCTGATCTGAGAGTCTTCAGCCTGGAGAGTAGTCCCAGCAATCTTAGCCTTTCCTCATAGGATGGATGCTCCACTTCCCTAGAGGAGAGAATGTTCTGGGCAGACTTTTAAGATGCATGCAAGTACCTGAAGGGCCCTGCAGTAAAATTGGAGAGGGAATTTTTACAAGGGCATGTAGTGATAGGACAAGGGGTAATGGCTTTAAAATAAAAGAGGGGGGATTTTGATTAAGCTATAAGGAAGAAATTTTCCACTCAGAGGGAAGTGAAGCATTGGTCCAGGTTGCCCAGAGAAGCTGTGGATGTTTCATCACTGGAGGCATTCAAGGCCAGATTGGGTAGGCCTTTGGGCAGCCTGGTCTAGTGTAAGTTATCCAAGCCCATGACAGGGGAGTTGGAACAAGATGACCTTTAAGATCCCTTTCAAGCCAAATCACTCTGTGATTCTATGATTCTAAGATCATGAAGTCCAAAAATCAATCTGACTTTCTGAGTCCCAGAACTAAACCATGTCTCTTATTGCCACAACCACATGTAACTTAAATCTCTCTAGGGGTGGAGACTCCACTACTTCCCTGGGCAGTCCATTCTAATGCTTGACTACCCTGTCTTTTAAGGTCTTCTCAATTTCCAATCTGAACCTTCTCTGGCACAACTTGAATCCATTTCTTTGCATCCTATCTCTTATAACCTGAAAAAATAAACCAACACTCTCCTCTCTGCAGCCTCCTTTCAGGTCCTAGTAGAGAGCAATGAGGTCCCCCCTCAGACTCTTTTCTCTAAACAAGACTTGTGATTAAAGAGTATTTCTTAGGATTCCATTTGGGTTGATCAATGAAATCACGAACAGATAAAGGACAGGCAAGAGACATGTACAATTAAAGACTCTTGCTGCCTTTTCTAGTTATATTGAAGCTTGGAGTAGCCTGTCTGGCTTCATACTGAACAGTCTAATCAGACAGTATCTTTGACATCTCCACTTTGCAGGCAGAGTCCTGGAGTGAGGCAGAGAGTCAGGACCACTGGAACCCAGAGTAAGGGCAGCCTCCAGCCCACTAGCTGCTGCTTGCTTGCTTGCTTTACTGGGCTAAATTGTTGAACTGAATAGCAACTTGAGTACTACAACTTTGTCCTGAGGGGAACATTGGCTTCTGTTAAAGGTCAGTTCAACCTTTATATCTCTTCGTTAAAGAGCAAAACAGCCACAGGCAATTCTGGATTTGTACTTTTTCATTCCAGTGCCCAGCTTGGCAGGGCCAGGACAGCAAAGGTGATTCATCTGCCTGTGAGTGGGTGCCAGAGCAGGACAGAGAGCATCCCCCCTCTGCAGAAGAGGGCACCCTGGAATCACACCTCTTGCATGATCTCTATTCCTCTCTGCACAGTGTGCATATAAGTTTTCCTATCATGCCTTTTAATTGTACATCTCAGGAGCTACGTGTTGTTGTAATCACACGAGAGGAAAGCTGAAGTATGGTGAGGAAGGTTAAGAAAGGCTTGCATCTGGTGGAGATCCAGTCCCTTTATACGCAAGAAAAAAATCTGCACTCAGCTGTCATGCTGGGAACTATGTCTTCAGAAGTTCCTTCTGGGTCTTAAGAGGGTCAGGCAGCTCTCCAGGGTGAATCCAAGTTTAAGTGGACTGAAATGACCTTGGAGCTCTTTCCTTTGACTACAGGGAAACTACAGAGAAGCATGGTCTGTATTTTAGATGCTTAAAAATAGACTGAATCCGGGCCTCTACCTGAAGTGATGACAGTTTAGTAAGTGAGCATTAAGATCATAGTAGAGGAGATAGGCCTTTATATGCTTTCAGCCTTGAGCTCATCTGGATGTTCAATAAAGACAGAAAAGTACAGGATCCATAGTACATTTTTTTCCATTCATTCTGGCACCGACTTAAATCCTTTACTCTTTGTGCACCCACTGACTCTGCAAACCAGTGCTGTGCTTAATATACTAGGACACATCTCCAGGTATGCCTGTCTTAACATTAGAAATCGCTCTAGAAATGATATGCACTGTTAAAATGATATTGTTATTGAAAACGGGTTTAGGTACTGTCATATTATACTATTTTATTAATCTCATGCTTATCAGAGAAACAGTATCTAGAAACACTTCATAGGGAAGCTATTCAGTACAAGACTATCAAAAGATCTTAAAGTTCTCTTTATTTTATTACCTTTTGATACTGGGAGATTTGTTTATATCTTGGAAGGCCAACAAGTTGCTCTGATGGTGCGTGGGATCCTGGGGCTCTGAGGTTTAACATCTCTCCCAGCCAACACAGATAAGGGCAATATGAGAAGACTCTGCTGTCACACGAGCAGCCTAGAATAACAAAACCCAGGCAGAGCAAATATCATTTCTGCCTTCGTTTGAAGTGCTGAAGAAGTGCAGGTCAGAGCTATAAACAGGGAAGGGAGGAAGGAAAAAAACATTTCTGTCATTCCTTCAGGAGTTGTTACTACTCAGATAAACTTGAGTAACTTGAAAGCTGTAAGCAATCTTTCTTTTGTTGAAGCACATAGGCTCTCACTATGTGGGTCAAAGACCTCTAATATCCAGCAGCAAAACAGGAATCCAGTGGGATTAGGTAAAGTAATTGTATTCAGATAATACCGTTACCTTTTCCCTCCTCCCTTCCCTAACTTGTCTGCCTTATGAGGCACCATCACAAACATGGTGGACGTGATACAAACCCTGTCAGCCCCTGCTAATACAGAGCAAACCTCTCACTATGTTTTCAAGTCTCAGATAAATCTGCCCTATGTTCCCCTAATGCAGTATTTTTCCATCCTCATCCTTACATAGTCCCCACTGAAATGAAGCTAAGGTCAGTTGTAGTCCACACTATACTCTTTGCTGACATTTAGTTATGAGGCATAGCTGTGCTTTTGTGCCATACTTCTCTCTGTTAAATGAAGTTACATATGGTGAGAAACCACCCTGACATCACTTTACAATTGGAAACTGTGCTCTGCTTATTGGATATCACCCCCAGTTTGCATCTGAGACCATTTTCATGCTGAGATGGAAGCACTGGATTATATGAACACATAGTTCCAGAAAGAATTGATCTGTGAGGATGACCAAAAACTATGCAACATTTCCTATTGGCAAGTGTAGATAATTTTTCCTTAAAACTCAAAGAAGTTTTTTTTTCATCGTTGCCCTGCACTGATGAGTCTTCTCCCCACTGTCTTAGATGACAGTGATCCTTAATGACCAGGTTTCCTGAGGAAGATCAGTGCATTTGGCAGCTGGATTTCTTTTCACTACTCATTATCCCAGGATACTAACATCACTATGAATTCTGGGAAATAAGTCCTGTGCTAGTAACTAAAAAGATTTGGAGGCTGGCTGCCTTTACAGTTCAGGCTTCAGGATAGCAGTGCAGTGCTTACATAGCTGCTGTTCCAGTTTTGCAAATAAAAGTATACTCTTCTGTATTCCTGAATGAATTGCTGAGCCAATGGGCTAATGTTCTCAACTCAATCAAAGTCAAGTGAAATTCCTCGGCAGCAACAAAATCATGAAGAACTATGCTTTCACAATGTTTTATTCTATACTGAAGAACCATCCATCAACTCCTTGGTACATGGATTTCCATAATGCTCCCCCCTCCCCCAGCCCCCCTCAAACCTGATTTACTTGGAAGAAAGTAAGGAGAAAATAAGAGTCCTGGATATCTCACAGTCAGTGCATTATTCCAAAACAATTTCAGTTTGAACCTCTCCCAGCTACAGCTGTGGAGTACTGCATGGAGAGAAGTCACTAATAAGCTGGGCCAGACCATTTAGGTTTATAAAGGTCAGTGCCATCACCTTGAATCCTACCCAGGAGACCACAGGGAATTGCTGTGGTTCATGGCACAGTGGTGTTAAATGTTCCCTGCTTTGATAAGTGGGATAGCTCACGCTTTTAAATTCCCTCTAGGAATAGCTGCAAGTAGAACACATTGCAGTTGTCTGATCTCAAAGCATCATGGATAAGTAGAAGAGGATTCATGCCTGAAACAAAAGGTTATGCTCACATGAAAAAGTACAGAAACAGAAATGCAATTTTCAGCACAAATTACTCCTCGGGCATTCAGCTTCTCAGTTACTAGAGATCTCCCCAAGATGACTTCAGTCCCTTAGATCCCCAAAACCTGACAGTCGATAATACTTTTATACCAGTGATTAATAGAGCAGATATAATTTTGGATGACTTCTGTTTTGACCGCAGCAACCTCACCAATGCTTGGTAGCTCATGAATTGGGTCACTTGTTCACACAGAATTCACCATAATAGGGACATTCAGAGGTGCACCTTCTTCACACTGCAGACACTGTAATCCCATTTCTAACTAACCTCTGCAGCCGCCCCATGTTTGTTTGAATAAGGAATAAAACAGAGTGAAGCTTTGAGCTGACCTCTTCACAGAGATCTTCAAATGGATATATCTACTGACCTTTGAGCCTTAGCAGTATAAAAAAAAAGCAGTGAAAACACTTCAAAGCAAGTTCCAGCTAGTGCTACAAAGAACCATCAGCTTGACAAAAATATATTAAGATTGGCTAAATCTGACATATCTAGTATAAACATGTTGGAAGTGTTTTACTCGTGTTCTCACTTGATGTAATGCAAAGCTTCATGATCAACAAAACTGACGTAATTTCTTACCCCTGCCCAGATACATAACTCTCCAATAATCTCTGCCCTTGAACACAGAAAAAGAGATCTGATGACAACAACTATTTCAGTCACAACTATCAGCATACAGTAACATGAGTAGAGATCTTGAGAGGCCCTCCATGAGACCACTTGTGTTCTTTCTTCCAACTATAGAGGCACGGACAACCCCCTGCATCTCATTGCCAGCAGGGAGCCAGGGCCAGAGCAAAAGCTGTGACATGAAGGCATCCAGGAGGAGTTAAAACGTTGACTTCACACTTTCATGTGTCTGTCCTCTTCCTAAAGAGCTTGGTGCACAAATGCGAAAGATGGAGCCACTCAAATGGCAAAGGAGAACGTTCACAGCAAGGAAAACTCCATTTCTCCTGTGTTGATGCTAAATTCAATAATCTAATCTATTTGATTCAAAAATGTTTGTGCTGTGTTTGACTATGTCCATGTGCTTACGCATCTCTTTTGTCTTTTTTATTTTCTTTAATTTTCCCCACACATCTCTAAATTAAGACTTCACCACTTCGTTACACCTTAGATGTTCACATTTTCTATGAGCATAAGATGCTCATGCCTGGAGTTTTAGCTTCCTTCCTTCTGTGGCATCATTTATGTCTTATTTATAAACCATCATGAACAGCTGAGCAAAATTAGGGGAAAGGGCTTTTAGAAGAAATTGTGTCCATAGTGAGGGTGAAAAAACATCCATATTAACCTACCAGGTTTTCCATAGAGAATGTGCTGACCACGCTGCCTCCTGATTCCTCCAGTTGCCAGCCTCTAAGTTCACTTACACATTTGCTGAATTATACCCAAAGAGCAAGGTACGATGGAAACAGAGGAACTTCATTTCTCCCAACATATCAGCATTATCATGTATCTAGTAAGAAAGTTAATAAAGTTAATAAACTCATATCATTCCATCATGCTACATGGTAATCTCTAGCACTGCAGGAATCTGAGGAATTCTCAGTATGAAATCAGCATGGTCAAGCAGCTGTTTCTCATGACAGTTTGACTAAGCCCAGTTTTATCTGGGCATTTAGTGAACTTGGGATCAGCTACGGATCGAATAAAACATTTTCCACCTAATTCTTCCTTGCATTCTTTTCTTTAGTAAGCTTTTGTCATGGGCTGACACAAACAGAACATGTGACACTGATATGAATGTTAGAGTCCAGTAGTAAATAAGATGAATGAAACTCCTTTTTCTTTATTTCTCTCTGCTGTAAAATAAAAGTTCATCAGTTCTCTACTCTTCTTACCTTTGTTATCTAGTAAATAATATGAGACTTTGGAGAAAGTCTTGATGAATATATGCAAACTTCAGTCACATAACAAAATGCCTGATATTCAATTAATAGGTATTCCACCAAAGAAAAAAATTCCTTACATTGGAGATAAATTCTTTAGGTATTCAATATGAACATTACTTCCATAGAAATTTCCATGTACTTCCATAGAAATTTATAAATATTATGTTATATATTATTTAATACATATATTTTGAGACAAATACTTTGGACGCTTTTTCCTGCCCATCTCTCTGAGGTGGTGTGAGATTGAGATGTCCATTTAATAGTATACCAGACCCTCACTTACAGTATCTTGGTGCAAGCAGGACATGAGTTCCAACAAGTGATCCAGAGAATCCTCCAGAAGAATTCAGCATTTTGGTTGCAGAATTCAAGAATATTTCTTGGATAGGCAGTAGTACTTTCCTAAAAACTAACCATCTTTCATATAGCGATGGAGGAAAAACACTCAGGAATAAGAGGAAAAAAATGTCATTGGAAATAATCTATTACATGAAAAAAAAAAAAAAGTACAAAGCAGTTCTTAACTAAAATAGTAGAACAGAAGGAAGGACAATGAAGTTAGAGAAACTAGATCCTACACTGGTCTACACTGCCTTGGAAGTACCTTATAAAGATAATTGAAGTCAAACTAAGCATAAGTAGTTCTCAGTATTTTTAAAAGAGATCTATACTGTAAATGTTGGCTTCATTTAGTCATGTATTTCCACTAATATTTCTCATGGACCAGGAAACACATCTTTATTCTCACCTTTGCCTGTGAAGCAGAACCTGTGAATTCCTGCACAAATAATGGCTTGTAGGTTCAGCATTGTTTTGATTTCCATACTCCAAGTCAAACTGCTGTCCTGCAGTTGTCACATATAGCTGAGCAAACCAGTGCTGTTGATGATGTGCCTTAGTATCCATTCCTTAAGTTACTTTATCACGAGTAGGATGCAGCTTAATATGTGGTACGCAAAGGTGATTGGAAAAAAAAACCAATGCCAATAGTTTTTTAGCTACCAAGAAATAGCCATATTTTAATTGCATATGACTTACTTTTATTACGTAGCAAGCAGCAAGTTGACCATCTATAAACATAGATATGTATCTATATGTATACCATTCAGATCAGTGAATAGGAAGCATGTTAAAGTAAAACTAATGAACAAAGAAAATGATGAGAATACATGGACTAACCTAAGCTTCAAACTAAATTCGGTGCAAATTCAGAAATAGTTGGATAATGCAGTTCCTCCTTAAAGTACTGAGGGACACAGTTATTGGGCAAGGTGGTGATGGGTTGATGGTTGGACTAGGTGATCTTAGTAGTCTTCTGCAAGCTTAATGATCCTATGTTTCTATGATTAACCTAAATGAAGATGCAAGACTCATAGAGAAGGAAAGGTGTAAAACTGGACAAAAATTCAAGCATGCTTCTGGAACATGTTGCATTTGAGTTATGGTAGAAAGCCAGATAAAACATAGAAAGTGCTGGAAACATGAAAACTCAGTATACTGGGAACAGAAGGAAGGTGCCAAGCTACCAGATCAGAGAAGAACGGGATAATACAGACACAATTTGGCTTTAATCCTAAATTAGAGACCCACAAATAGTGATTGTCTGCATCACAGGGAGTTTCTTGCACTGAAGGATGCAGAAGTGACATGGATCATGGTAATTGTCACTTGAGTCCTCAAACTAGAATTCAGACTGATTCTGCTTTTTCTCCCAGAAATTTTTCTTTCTCTGTTCCCACAGCTTTGCCTTCCCCCACATTATCACCACTCCACATCTGAAGCAAAACTTTTGAGTAAAAATAAGGTAATCCTTTGGGTTGCCTGCTCAATAAATTAATCACCAGGACTATGCTCCCAACCTGTTGATCTCTCCCTGGAATTAATCCCTTATAATATTGCAAGTACCACAATAGCACTCCAGAAAACAGATGGAACTTATAATATTCACAACAGATATTATAGGCATTCCCACATCCCTCACAGAGGGGATCAAAGAAAGAGTTGAAGGAGACAGAGACTAAAGAGCGTGGATAAACAACACATCCTTAGATCATGGAAATGGAAGGAAGGATATGAAAAGGTAGCAGATGGATGTTTATTCTACCCATGAACAGCAGCATTCAGCTCTGCTAAGGCACTATTTCTTTGCATTCAGGCCAAAGATTCACACCTCTCCACACAGTAAAGGATGGCAGCAGCAGGGGTGTAGGCAGGGGGAACTTACCATTTCTCAAAAATCAGGTTTAGCCTTCGAATTAATTAAGGCATCAGGCTCTGCTATCATCCTCTATCCTTATTACTATCCTTGGATTTCATGCTATATATAAAATCATGCCATTTCAGAATCCTGTATGAATAAATATGAATGTCAAGACCTCTGTGCATCTCTTATGCACACAAGACAGTACAGTACATCATGTACTCACAGAATCTTATTAAATTTCTCTGAGACACATAATCCTGTGAACCTCATTCTGTAAACACAGGCAGCAGTTGTACTTCATTTCTCTCCTCTACCCTCTACAGTATCCCCTCGACTACCTCGTCCTGTAGTCTGTAGCTGAGAATTGAGCAGAAACGGAGCACCCACATAAATATGTAAATAGTGTACCTGAAGACGTATTAGGAAAGGAGAAAAGCCTGATCAAAGAGGAAAAAACAGTGTATTGATCACTCGATGGTTAATTAAAGAGATCTGAGTATTAAAAAGAAACGCAGAAAACTGAAAGCAGCATAAGTGGCCCTATTTGGTTTGAGTGGTTTGTATTTTTAGGGATTTTTTTCTGCATAATTATTTTATATATGCAATTAAAATTAAATGGCAAACTATTCCATTTGATTAATTGCCCTTCACAGTTGGCCTGTCAGCAGCAGCAGCAACAGTTTGGAACAATTCTGCCATTGACAGAGAAGAGCATCTTCACAGGTAAAAGCAGGACTGTGCAGGCAGAGGAGCGCTGAGACTGAAAAAAACATGTTGCATGTTTTGCAATATCCATTCGTGCCTTGAACATTTACACTGGTGTTTGCATTAAGACCCCCAGCAGAAAGGCACAGTCCTCAGCAAGTAGGTTTGGGACTTTGGTGATGAGAAGGCCTTGAAAGTGAGACCATTCTGCCCTGGCTGACAGACACAGAGCAAACAGAAACAATCAGCAGGCTGAGCTTGTTTTATTATCAGCTCAAACCTGATACTGACAGGGATTTAGGCCAAGTTTGGCTAAGCATTCAGCACATGTGTAAACTTGAAGACATGCATTGTCCTCTTATAACAAGTGACACTATCCTGCTGAAAGTAAGGTACACACTCCAGCATCACAGAGAATGGGAAATGCGACCTCTCCACCACAGCTATACTTGATCCCACCACATGAACAAGAGCACCCACCTGCAGCCATGTGCTTTGCTCTTTTAATGGGGATGATAAGAATTGGGATTGTAACAGCCCAGAAGCAGATCCAGAAATTTCACAGCTTGGGCTGATCGCTCTAATCGCTGTTGATTAATAATGAATATGGTACATCTGCACCCGAGAGGGATAGGAGGAAAAAGGCCTGAGCCTTTCCTGGAGGGTTGTGTGATCTGTGCCCGTGATATACAGCTCTTCCAGTATATGGTTGCAGGGTAAGGGAAATCAAGAGACATTCTTTTTATTAGTTAGCAGTAATGACCTTTTATTTTTGATTATTTGTGCATTAACAGCATGGAATGGAGATGTGCTATGTAGAGAAGTTATTATTTGCTAATTTGCAGCTTTTAAAATACACAGCACACTATCTATTATGTATCATGCATTACAATTACGACAACAGTTTAATTAATCACCAGCACCCTGTTTTGTATCAGTCTGCTGCTGAATTCTGGGTAATAGCGTTGTTTACCATTTAGCAAGTAGCAACATTTCACTCTGTTTCACTACATTAAACTGCTCAAATAAAGCAAACGGATATTGGAAAGAGTTGGCCATCTGCCTTTATTTTCTTTTACTTTTGTTAAGGAAAGGGAAAAAAAATAAACCCCACCACCGCCTCTGAAAGAGAAAGAGCACAGCCATGAAACTGATAGTGACAAAAAACACCCTTTTTTATCAGGTCAAAATCTCCTCTAAATGCAGTTCTGATGAATGGTAAAAAGCTTGCTTTGTGGATTTGGAGTGGGTCTCAAGACCAGCAATGAAGTCTAATGATTATTTAATGGTGCCGCACTTGAAGCAGGATTATGTGAGACTCTCTCCCCCGTTAAGAGTTTGATGAATAGGTTTTGTGACAGCCATTTAGGAATAAACAAGAATTCATCAGTCTGCATAAGAAGAAGCCAGTTTATAGATTAAGTTTCTTGAGGTAATTCATGAGGTCAGTCCCATTTAGATGTAGACTATTAGGGCTCAGCTTTTGAGAGTGGCCATACAAGGGAGTTACTCCAAATGGACCCCGCTAATACAAAGCCCCCTTTCAGAAGGAAGCCTGAAATTTTTATGACCCTGCTGCTAGGAAGCACATCAACTTGTCACTGTGAAGATCTGCTGGGGCAAGACCTCATCACTCTATTAAAGAGCTCTGTGACCCTATTGATTTGAAGTATTTAAAGCAGGGGTGAAGTTCAAAGCAATTTCTTTTCTATACTATTACTCAGCCACTCTGTGTCTTGGCTCTAAAACATCTGCTGTCAGTTCCTCTCTGGTGTCTGACTCTGGAATCTGTCACTGGAGAACAGAGTAGTTTTATTTAGAATAAATTGGATTCCTTTTCAGTTTTCAGCATTTCGTATTGTGATCAATGGTTTACACTCCTTCATGTGCCAGGAGACTTAACTGCCACTGTATCCTTTCATGTCTCTTTAGAGCGGGACTCAGCCGGAGCCGGCTCCTGAGGCTCTGTAATCGAATCTTTCCATTCTAACAGGTAAGCAGCCACCAGTTTTTCTAATTGGCCAATCAATAAAAATAATAAACTTTCACTTTCCACCCCCAAAAAAAAGAAAAAAAAGAAGAAAAAAAGAAGAAGAAAAATCCCAGTGTCACTCTGGAAACAAAACCCTAACAGGATATTTATGCTTATTTGCTCTGAGAGAAAAAAAAGGCACCGAGTAAACAACTCCATTATTTTAAAATGTCAGCAGGTTAACCTGGTGGCTGGCTCTTGGAGGTGCTTGCTGAAAACCACACAGCCTCTTCCACCTTTCTGCAGAAGCTGCTGGTACCAGGGCACGCTCTCAGTGGATAGTAAAGCTCCAGAGTGGGTGTATTTATTACAAATACAGTTTCTGACATGAAGATAGTTATTGAAGGCTGAACAGAGCACGAGATTAATATTCGGTTTGATGATTGCAGACAAAACAGATAAGATAAAAGACTGAGGAAAAGAATGGGAATGGTAATGAAATGGTTACAAAAATATTTAAGATAATGATGCATGGCAACCGAATAAAATTAGGGGGGGGGTTTGTATGGGAGGTAATTATGCTCAGGATTTATCTGTCATCTTCACCGAGGGAACTAACTTCTGATGTCGTGACAAATGCACCTTCTCTCTGGAGCTGCTTTGTCAAGCCACTATCATGCTCCTACCCTAAATGTACCATTTAGACACATTTTATTGCATATTCTAACAAATCGCTTAATATAACCGAGATAACAGGGTTATATTTTATCTGGTGGAAACACTTCCCTTGTTTTCAGTTGATTTTTACAGATTTACGCTGACTACGAATCTGTCCATAATATATGTTGTCATCATTTTATTAATACTATCGCTTCACACAAAGCGACTTTTAAAACCAAATGCTTTTCTGGGAGGAATGAGTTATGTTTATTGCAAGATGGCAACGGCAGCGTTTATTCAGCAGTATCTTTAAGAATCTGGAAGTCTGGAGACAGATGTACCTATTGCTTGTCAATCAAAACACGCGTCCTTTGCAGCTTTGTATTTTCTTTAGTCAGCAAGGAAATCAAGCTGCTGCTGGCTGAGGTCAACAGTAAATGTGCCAGCAGAAGCCCTGCCTGAGAATTTTCAATCAAGAAGGCAGTGCAGATTAGGCAGCAGATAATAGTTTGTGTTCTGCTCCTCCAAGGAAACAGGCGATAAACAAAATCCTGAACCATTTCTTCTATCTCGTGCTTTAAAAAATGGGGCTGGTGGAACTCACTGGCAACAGAACACCATTACGAGCTGATATCATCTTGAGTTCATGCTGCTGAATATGTTGGCATTTACGGCACATTCTCCCAGGGCACATTTCAAAATGAAACTGAAACTTGATGGACCAACTGTACTCCATTAAAAAAATTATAAAAAGGCTCTTTCTTTCTTTTTCCCGCAGCCTAAAGGAATGGTGAGTTTCAAAACACTGCTTTTCTGCCATATAAATCTACATGTTGAAGGTCAGCACAAAGGCAACAAATCAAAGCATTTTTTTTTCTCGTCTTTTATTTTAGATTATGAATGATGCAAGAATTTATAGAGCGTGCAAATTTATTACCGTGTTAATAGGCCCCCCTGTTTATATCCGGCAACATATGTTATATCCAGAGTCACTAGGAAGCAGCAGCATTTTTAGGGATGGAGGGGGAGGCAATTAAAGAATTAGGCCTAATTACCATGAAAAATCTCTGGAAGAAACATACAGAAATCTTTTGCATATTAAACACAAAAAGAACATGGAAATATTCTTTAACCTGACTGTTGTTATACACTGTATTTCTAATCTACGCATTTATAACCAAAAGACAAGAGCAGCTGTAGCTCCATAGCCCTCCTCATTTAATGAAATGAGAAGAAATAGAGAAAAAAAAATTGTGTCTGTGCAGAAATTTTCTCTCTCTGAAGACATGGAAATATGACTCACGTGCATCTTATTTCTAAGAACCAATTGAATGTTCTGACCCCCAGCAGGGGGGAAGAACCTTTTTTGAGTCCTTGGTAAAGGGACACGAGAATAAAATTAGGCATGGATGCAGGCTACTACAGAGAGGTACTCAGTGGCCAACTCAGGGATCCCAGACAGCAGTTTGGTAGAGCTAGTAGGAAGTGTCTTGCTTTAAGTATTTCATGCAGGTGCGAAAAATTGGGCTTGTAAATGTTTAAGCTTTAGCAAACAAAGAAGCACGCAAGCCCAAACTTGGAAATCTTAGACGAGGAAACTGAGATGTTTGGGGGAAAATTAGGCATCTCCTACCACTTTATTTGCTGTTCTGAATGGGGCAGGCTTGCAGCTGGCCTTCCTCTGCAGTGTACTCCCCTCAAAAGAGGGGAAAATGTGAGATGCTGTAAGAAGTGCATTGTGAATACAAGCACGAGGAAGGTGAAGGGCTGGCTGTGCAAGGCATCACAGACAAATTTCATAATCAAAATCTTAGGAATTTTGTTTTCCTCGGGGAAAGAAAAAGATTTTCTTCCTGAGGAAACATTACGACCTCCTCTACAGTTTTCTGTTAGTATTAGAGGCTGGAAATAAGACTTGGGAAGCAAAGTGCCTTCCAACTGTAGGACCAATCACAAATGTTGGGATTTTAGCATTGGCTGCTATCACTAGAAAGCAGGCCTCTGCAAGATGCCTGCTTTAGTAGGAAAAAAGGAAGGGGGAAACATGACTAAGGTTCACCAAAACTACTCAGTAATTCACTAACTCTTTTAAAATACATAAATCATTGTTTGAATTTAGATTTGTTAAAGCTGCATTTGAGATTGGGGTTCTGACAGTGAAGAGTTCAGCAATGGATTGTTCCTCTAAAGTCAGATCTCAACCCACCTCCTGGGCACACAGCTAGCTCCTGTGTCAGGAACTCCAACAAAGACTGCTCATATCAGGAGGAGTTCACAGATCCAGGCTCTTAGATTGTTTCATATCCTAAATATTGATCTCCCTTATCTGTGTGTTGCTGCATGTATATTTGTCTTTAATCATTCTTCCTCTACAGGTGGGTTATCATTTTCCAATGCCTAGGTATTATGAGCTTTGCCACCAACAGAGATAATATCTCCTCATTCTAGGTTGTTTAGTGTGAATCTTTCCCATCCTGAAGTATTATTAATCATGTTGTCAACACTTAAATACATAATAATCAGCAACAATTGTTTCTATTTTCACAAAACCACTAAAATAATAAAAATCAAAGCTGATATTAAGTATTAATAAATATGAAGGGGACATGTGTCTTATTGAGATTGGATTTCTATTTTTCTTCTGTATTACAGTGTCATCTAGAGGTACTAGATAGGATGAGGGTATTGCTGTGACAAGTACTGCAGAAACTCCGGCTTCAGTGGCCCAGAAGGACATGGAAGCAACAGGTAGGACAAATAAATAGAGTCAGAGCTAGAAACTAGGCTTCCTGATTCTACTCCATCCCATCTACCTGCAGAAGTGTGGCTTTGCAGGGGGAGGGCTCGTACAGACCTGTCCTATTGTCTGTGCTCCTGACCATCCATATCAGCCCACCTGGGGGATGGAGGACTCAAAGTGCTGCACTTCAGCACACTTCTGTTCTCTCTAGTCGATAATATGCACTTATCTTGTCCCTGAGGTGAAGATGTGTCTTTTCCTCTCCCTGTTCTGCTCCCCAGGAACTGAGCTATATGGAGGAGGAACTATTTCCTCATCATAGGTGTAGTCACTTTCTTTCTGGTTTATTGCAAATCAGAACTTCATGCAATTGCACCACATGTTTGTCTGCACCTGTTTGTGCATGTGTTTCTCTCCTTTTCTCTGCTACCAATTTCTTTTTTCTATTTCTATCCATTTGCCATGTTCAGATGCATTTAATAGAGAGGCTGAGGCTTGGAGACAATGCATTTCAGGAGGCTTCTGAAGAAAAAACATCAGCCTAACACCTCCACAGCAGGAGGCAGCTGAGCTACACCTTCAGCTCAGGCTCTGCCAAGGAACATGTAAAGGACAAGCACATCGTATACAGGAGGGGAATGAAGAACCCTGGGGTGATGGAGTATTTAAGGGATGCAAAGTTTTAAGTAACCACCTCTTTCAGTCCCACTACTCACAGAATGATTTGTTTACATGGAACCTGAACAAGTGCACATTCTGCTTAAATGCATCTGGACTCCTTATGAGTGATTGCTAATAAAAATACACAGAAGAATACAAGATGAGGAATGCAATGTCCATTCTCCCAAAAGAGTGCTCCTGCACTGGCTCACTCAAGTGCAGAAGAATATGATACAGAACCAGTGCAAACTGTCTTACCCTTTGGGGATGCCCAGCCTGAGGGTGATAAAGTAGGGAAATCCCAAGCTCTGCTTCCTTAATCAGGAAGGAAAGAAGTTTTGTGTGCAACAGTTCTGCTGATGTGGAGTAAGGGTGATCCAAGGTGTTCCTATGCAGCCTTAGCTTATGAGACCCATCACCTGCTAGGAAACATGCCTTCTCCTGTCACAGGGGCAGAGAAAAAGCACCATTTCAAATATGCCCCATCTGTGGTTCCTGTGTTTGGAAGGCATTGGTGCATCTGTAAAAGGAGCAGAATGAACTGCAGGAGCATTTGGTCTTGTGTATTGATTTCCCTGCAGAAATGAGCCAACCTACTGCCAGCTCATGCTGACCTGGACTCTGTGCTCTGTGATCAACAGCAAGTTAGAGGGCCAGAAAAGTCTGGGTTGTCTGAGCTGAATTTGTGCCACAAGAGTCACGGACTGAACTTTGTGGCCAGAATTTGCAGGTGGTTTTCTTTTCTTTCTTTTTTTTTTTTTTTTTCACATTTACCATTTTCTAATGCTAGAAGTTTGTAGCACAATCCTCCCTCTTTTTTGAGAGATGCAGGGATGTTTGTGCCACATATTATCTTACTGAGGAAGGGAGTGGAGATCCACTATTATGGCAGTGAAGATGAAAATATTATCACATTTGCTACACAACATTTCCATATGCATTCTGAGGGCATTTCTGTGGACAACAGATGGGAGAGTCACTGTCAGTAAGAGGAAAGCAGCAAAGAGATCTTTGAGATAATCTGGAAGAAAATTTGCAGAGAAGGCAAATGTACGTCCTTCAGCTGGACAAGCTGTTAGAACTCCTAACAAAGTACCTCACATTTTCTCTCCCTGGTGTATTTTTAAAAGAAGAGAAAACTGAAGGGAAAAGAAGGACTCCTCTAATCCCTACAATACTACTTTATTGCACATTCATGATAATGTGGTAAATTCTGTTCTCAAGAAATGAAATTCTGTATGATGGGTTATTCTGAAAAATGTTGACAAATACAATCCTAATATAAACCTTAACACACTGCACTTATTGGTGCAATGGCATATAATATCTCAACTTTCTCAAAGCATTATGATTACTACTATTTTTGCACCTATTTTCTATTAAAGAAAATAAAATATGACCCCTTTTACCACTGCTGCACCTATATCTCCACATTTATTTGATGCACAGTACATACCACTGTTCAGAGACCCTCTCCTCCTTTTCCAAAGTCATCTCTTTGCACTGGCTTACATCATTTGCTCTTGGTGAGCTGTCTCCTTCAGAAAATTTGAACAACCTTTTCCAAACTGCTTTTATGCTCTTTGACAGTGGCCTTTGTGAATGAAGCCTTTCCTTTTGGTCTTGGTTAGTGCTACAGAGCTGGAGCTGGTAAGACCTGCCTGCAGATATGGTGAAGATTTGCCCATGCCTGGCCTTCCTGATCTTGCAGACTTTTGTTTGTTTAACTTCCTCAGTTCCAGTTATGCAACATATTCTTTCCAATCTCTGTGTTGTTTTCCATTCAGGTATCACAGCAGCAGAGATGGGTGATGAGCCATGATCAAGTTACCTTTCCTTCTCTTTGCTCTCCAAACTCCTATTTCTCTGACTTTCTATTTGGGCATCATGCCACACATCCAAATTACAGTTCTGAGCTGCTTCTATGATGAGTTCTTGTGAGGAGTCATGATCTAGGGAGATAAAACTTATCATGGACTAGCATTTGCAGGGAAAGCAAATTGATTGCACCTAATCTGGAGAAGCTGTTAAAAGTCATAAAAAAGGACTTCATTTTTCTCCAGTATATTTTCTCAAGAACGAAGAACTGAAGAGAAAAGAAATACTTTTCTATTCCGTACCATAATTGTACTATACTGCACATACTAACAATGTAGAAAGGCTGCTCCAAAATTAATGCCTCCTGTTTTATTATGTTAAATCACTACTCTGTTGATGGTATGGCAGTAGGGGCTGAACTTTCCCACCAATATTTGGTTACATTTTTTTTGCTGTGTGACAGATAACAGCAGAGGGGCAGTCTGACAAAATTATATCTGATATGGAAGTGTGGAAGAAGCAACGGTGTGTCATTGAACTTCTCCATGTGGAAAAAATGGTACCCACTATCATTCATTGTCGTTTTCTGAATGTCAATGGAGACCAGACAGCGGGTGTGAGCACAGTGAGGCAGTGCGTGATGCATTTCAGTGGTGGTGACAGTGATGTGTAAAACAAGCTTCTGCTGTAGCTATACAATTGCAAGTGTGGTATGCAGGCTCTTGTTAATCACTGGCAAAAATGCACAGCTAATGGTGGTGAATGTGTTGAAAAATAGCATTTTGTAGCTAAAAATATGCTATATTGAATACTGTTATTGCACTCTTTGTATCTATTGTAATTTCCATGGAAATAAATAGGAGACATTACTTTTAGAGCAAGATGTACTGTCAGGTCCTAACCCTGAAGTGTGGATCATTGAATGTTTTTCCCTAGAATCATAGAATCACCAGGATTGGAAAAGATCATTCATTCCAACCATCCACCTATCACCAATATTTCCCACTAAACTGTGTCCCTCAGAACAACATCTAAATGCTTCTTGAACAGGGACAGTCACCCCACCACCTTCCTGGGCATCCCATTCCAATGCCCGACCACTCTCTCTTGCAGAAGTATTTCCTAACATTCCTAACCTCAAAAGATATGGAATTCCCCCTCAGTTTGAGTTCTCTTCATAAAGCATTTGCCTGGGTGACTGAGGAAATTGCCACCACTGGGCATAAGCAGACTTTTTATACTTATTATCCTGGCAGAGCTGAGCAGAGCAGGGTTTGTTTCATGCCAGTGTCCAGTGGGATGCTCCCACCCAGCAGACCTGAAAAGCCTGAGCTGCTGTGACCACCAAAAAGAACATCCCTAAAATGGAGCTGGTAGTATATTTTATTTGAATCAAATAGGTCTGTCAACGAACTTGGGATACAGAAGATCTTGGGTCTTCACCTAAGATAGTCTAAGTAAATTAGTTCTCCTTTTTTATGTAAGAATGTAAATATTATCTGTCTAGAGCTCAATAAATATTCAAGATAGAACAGCAGAGCAGTTTCAAATGAAAAAAATCTAGGAGGAAGTGCCACTATGGAACACCATATGACCGCAACTAAGGAGGTACCTGCTTTAAGCCCAGAAAAGGAGAATGGATGTAGCTGATGATTTCCAGACTGAGTTTTTCACCCCATTAACAAATATGAAGTTCATCTATGAAATCATTTATATCAACTTTATAGTGGTTTTAATGAAAAATGCAAATTAAATTGAAGATTTAAACAGAATGATTGATGGAGACATACATAGAGGTATAGAAAGGAGAAACGTTTAATCCCACATTACTGTTGTACATGTAATAATAACAAGAAAGACTGAGGTAAAAATCTCTTCAGTGAGCAAGATGCTAATCTTGCTGTTGGTTTTTTGCCTCTTTGCTCCTCTGTCTGAGCTTCTCATTCCCAAAGCACCTTCTGCTCTCACAGGTGCAGCCTGCAGCCAAAAAGGCTTTCTGGTGGACCCACAGCTGATGGTGTAATTTCATTATTGGAGTAGGTTCAATTCATTGTGTCTCGTTTCTGTTTACATGTTGTCTATAAATGAGACTCTGGAAGGTTCTAGATGGCTTTAGGGGGTTGCAGGATAATCATTTCAAATTAATGCTTGGCTTGGAGCTGATTTTCATGTACTTGAGAGCAAGTTTTTCATGCTTTGCATCTCATCTATTTTGCTTGAACAGGGAGGCACATGAAGGGTTTCTGTTGCCTAGCTGGATGAGCTTAATCCTTGGGTAGGCTACAGTCTTCCCTCAAAGTGCGTGTCTTTTTATAGACAAGGTTTTCTTTTTCAGTAAAATCCTGGTCAAGAATATCTGCAGAAGAATACAAAAAGGATAGTAGTGATGTTATTTTTACAAGTGTTCAGAATTCACAGCATTTTTACTCTCCCAAAAGATGGTCTAGGGAGCCTGCTTTGGTAAGGGGGTTGGACACAATGATCTCTGGAAGTCCTTTCCAACCACTACAATGCTGTGATTCTGTGATTCTGTTTCACCAGGCTCCTGACACCCCCACTGACGTCACACTGCCCTGGATTCTGCAGAAGCATTAAAAGCAGTGGCAGAGATGTGCTGGGGACAGCAGACAAGCTTTAATGTTTAACATGAACCTTAGTTTTAAACTGGATTATACATGGTGAGAAAGTGTGTCTTACAGGGACAGTACTCTTATGTAAATAGTCACAATGTTTATACAACATCCATTTCTGTAAGGGACCTAAATAATGGCAGAGGGTTAAATATTTAACTTGAATATATTCATGAACCTTACCTAATGCTAAGACTATATTTAATCTGTGCTAAGATGTATTTTTAATCTTATTTTACTACAATTATTTTAAATTCTCTCTCTGCATGCTGATTCTCTTCTGAAATTCTCCATTTCAGCTGTTGTGGCTGGACTACAATGTTTCTAAAGCAAGTTGGCTTCATTTAATGCTCTCGGTGTGAACTGCACCAGTATCTTGGATGATGTGACCTGGCTTATTTTTCACATTAAACGGAGCTGGAGGATGAGCACCAGAAGAGTATCTAATGCCAATAACAAGCTTTTCATTCACACAACCAGACTGGAGTTGTTCTACTCCAAAACATGTAAGATGCATATGGTGGAGACAGGGTGACCACCTTATTTTCCTTTGGGCCACTCATGACAGGGAGAACAGAGCCCTGGGGCACAAGACCCCAGATCACTACAGAAACATGTGAGTGAAGAGGTAAAATGAATGGAGTCACGGGGCTGATGAATCATACGTGGATTCATTTGTCCCACCAATGCTCCCCAGCATCAGGTGATGGTGGTCTCCAGTTCATCTTGTTGCCTGGTCAGGTCTTCTTGCTGAGCACCACTCCAACTGCAAGCCCTAGCAGCTCTGTGTTGATGGATTCAGTCCTTACCCCAGCACAGCTGAGAACTGATGGGATGTGTAGAGTTCAAATTAATAGATATCTAATAGCCTTGCATATGGTTGATTAGCCCCCATGTCATCCCTGAAGAGGACCACTGCTGCAGAACAGTAGTGGGAGAACACAGATGTGCCCAAATCACCTGCTGGTGAGTACAGGCAAGTTAACTCCCATTAGGTGGGCTGTGGAAAACAAGCTCAGCCATTTGCAGGAGTTGGCCAGTATTTTACAGGTATACACTGATGTTTCTCACTAGTTATTTTGTATTCTCTGCTCTCTGTCCTGGGAAGTCTGAGTTTATTAGACATCCATTATAATTGACACATTGTTGCAGTAGGGGTGAATAGATGCATTAGACAGATGATCTTAATTGGCTTTCATCCAAAAGAATTAAAATAAAAAGACAGCTGAATTTCATTCACATTTTCAATTAGTAAAACTTCCTTTCATTATTATAATGCCTGCTGAAACAGCAGCCACATCAGGGTGACAAATCCCGTTATCATGCTTTCTGCAATTGTCTTCCAAAAAGACGTCTATTGAAAGCATTGTCTGAGCGTGTGTATAATGCTGACAATCAAACCCGGCTCAAAAAGCTGGGGGAGGGTGTCTGACTGTGATCTATACAGAAATGCATTTCTTTCCCGTGCTGCTGGTTCTTCGGTGCTGCGTGCCTGTGTTGGGGCAATGTACTCTGACAGACTATGCGTACTAACAAGATCAATCACTGAGCATTAGTGGAATTCTCATGCTTTCCACCTATTTTTCTTTCCTTTCTTTATTGAGCGTGATCCTCTGCAGGTGTTATTTGTTTGTCAGACTGTTACATAGCAAATGTGGAAATAATTTTTTTTTAGAGGGTAGATAACAGCTGAACTCATATTGCAGACAATGGTTACACACTGAAGTGCTAATTGAAAAGAATGTGAAAATAATTCTTGAGGCACAAGAGGAAGAAATAAATGGCTTATTGGGGGCAGGGAGCAAACAAAGGGACATTAGAGTATGTTTTTTTTCTAAATCCTTTTTGAGCAGCTAACCAACATAATGCATTTGTAATGGCACCTCAGCTTCGTAGCTCAGCCGACTCACCTATGTTAACCAACAGAACAGTGTTATTTATTTGTTCCATGTGCGATTGTGAAGGGAAACATGTGGATAACCAAGAAAATCAGTTCATCTGGGACTTGTGTTATCCAGTTTCCTTTCATTGAGTTATATGCCAAGAGCCAAATGTATTGCCTGAGGGCTGTTTTCCTTTTATTTCTTTAACTATTTACTTATTGAATTGTTCCAACTTACATGATTCCCTACATCATCTAACTTTTGACAGCCATGTTGCCCTGTATCATCCTACCTGAAGCTACAGATGTAGATTACAACCATCACATTGGGGGGATGATGTCTCAGTTTTCCACATGCAGAAACTGGGATCCGTTAATTTCAAACATCCTAACAAGGCAATTTGTAGTTGCCAGAAATGCAGTTAACAGGCTGAAAGCTTGGCACTCTTATGCCACAGGATTTTTGCAAGTGACAGCCCTTGCACAAATGAGAGACATTAACACCTCTTCTGAAGTTTATCTTTACAAAAGGATTTCTAAAATCTATTCTACTTTTGAAACTATCCGGTTCATGGATTACAAATTACACAGGATTCTGAACACCACACTACCTTTGCAATTTTGTCATTGTGAAGTCAGCCAGAAAGAATTTCTTAGGTGATGTCTATGGTTTTCCTGTGCCCAACTTACAAAAGTTTCAGTTACAGCATGAATATGGTGGACCTCAGTAATACTTTATGGACAGACAGAGAATCATAGAATCATAGAATGGCCTGGGTTGAAAAGAACCCCAAAGATCATCTAGTTTCAACCCTCCTGCTGTGGACAGAGTTGCCAACCACTAGACCATGGCTGCATCCAGCCTTGGAGATGATATGCATTAACATCACAGAGTCACAGAACTGTAGGTGTTGGAAGGGACCTCTAGAAATCATGGAGTCCAAACCTCCTGCCAAAGCAGGCTCCCTAGACAAGGTTGCATGATATGCATTAATTTAAGGAACGGGTCATGAATGGTATTCTTCCATACTGGAAACGTATCTCTGACCTGTGCTTCAAAAACAACGTGAGCTGACCACTATTCTCCTGGAGCTGTTCTGTCTTTTCAGTGCAAAACTATTGCTGTTCAAAGTCCAGGCAGAGACTTGTCACCATAGAAAGGAAGGCAGCAGGGAGAACTTGAAAGTCAGGAGACTTTTATTTCAACTACCTGTTTTCTATGCAATCCTGCAGTTGCCAGAGTAAACCTGTATGTTTCTGGTTGTTATTATGAGATACATTTTGGCAGCATCTGTGAGGCTTTTCAATGCACTTCTCATTCTTCTTTGCAACACCTTCCTTGAAAATATAAGCTCCAAACAAGATGGGAAGAATCCTAATTATGACCCATGATGAAAAACCAGAAGAGCGAAAAAAACAAGATGCACCTTGCAGGGGTAAAAGCTAGGCTTGATTCAAGCTCCTGTGGAAAAATAGCTCAGATTCTGTGGGTTCCCCTGTGATTATATGCTGCGGCCACCATCCTGAACATCAGCTCAACACCACCTTACCAGCTGTCACATCCATCAGAGACATAGCACCTCACTCTGCCTCCTCCTATCTTGAGGTATGTGGAGGAGTATTTCCTCAGGAAGACTCCACTGACATTTTTGATCTGCAAGTTTGCTGTCACTTAATTTATGGAGTTCTACCTGGGAGTTGCCATTCATTTTCATAAAGTATTATGAGCTCCTCAGCTGGAAGACACTAAATTAATGCAGTTATTACCGGAGAATGAACTCCAGGTTCTTTTCAAATTAATGAAGTTGGAACTTTTTGTTTCCTCAGATTTTTCATCTTTGACTCATGTGCATATAGAAACCCAACACAACTTGGCCCTACTAGTCTGGGAGAGTTTCTCACTCCAGGGCCATAGCAGTTTTCTTTTCCACTTTTTCATCTACTTGGCCGTCTCCAAAGGATTAATTAAGCATCTGTCAGCATTTCCGTTAAGTAAAACCAAGGCAATTTTGCTCTTGGTCAGGTTTCTGCTAAGGAACAAAATGTGTTTATTTTTTAATGGCTCACTGGAGCTCCCAAAGTTGCTGTAAAACATTCTTTATAAAGTGTGAAATGTAAAAACAAAAGAATAAACCAAAGCCTAAAACTAAAACCACTAAGGAATAATGATGAAAAGGGAAGAATGCAAACCATTTCTCATCCTTCCTACTAGAGACGCATTTTATAGCTAATGCATTTAATGAGTCAACATTGACTTATATTGCCTAAAAGCTCACTGAATTATTGAGTATCTGTGGTATGGATTATATGGAAAAAATAATTTGAAATGGCTTTTTCCTCTGTGCAAATTTAATTTTATTTATATTCAGCTACAGCTATTTTCTGAGGTTGTTATTACACAAGTTCATCTTTCCTGTATATTTTGAAGAGCTGATGTGGTTTAGTAAAAATAGATTTCTTACACAAGCTTTAGAATCTCTGGTGATTGAAAAACACCTGAGGAAAGCTTAACTGAAAGAAAGACAAAGGAATAAATCAACAACAACCGCATTTCTCTAACACATGTCTACTAATTTATCCCGAATAAAGCATCTGCTGTATTCTGGACTTCTTTGCAGATGGATAAATATTGACTTGGTTTGATTTTTTTTTGATGTCCTCTAAATAAATAATAACAATCTGAATATTTTATTTTTTCCCCTGGGTAGGGGGAGGGCACACTGCTGGTGAATGAAGATGAAGAGGGAGCTGCTCCAGGCACAGGTACACTGCATCTTTCACTGCAGACCTGTTTATTAGATTTTCAACTTCCAGTCTTAGGTGGTAGATTGGTTTGGCAGAGATTAGAGAGACTGTAGAAAGGAAAGCTGTCTTGTTAACCATTTCCCATATGACAATTTAACATTGACTTGGCACTGTTCTTTAGTGCCCTGCAAACAGACAGTTTTCCAAAAGGGATGGTGTCTGCAGCTCATATGCAGATCGTTCTGATAGCTCTGCTTCGCAGACATTTCTCTGAAAATCTGGCCATGGATGAAACACCAGTGGGAGCCATATTAGCAATATCATGCTTGTCAAACACAGCTTTGAGAAATATTATGTAAAGGGCTGGCTAGAAAACAAATCCATTCTGTGAAAAATGTTCAGGTTTCAAAATGTGATTTTATTCCACATCAGAATGAAAATGAGAGCTGTCGAGCTTGTGTGAAGGAAATAAAGATCCCAGGGACTGTCCATCAACCAAATTACTGGGAGTTGTAAAAACACTAGGCCTCAGTTTCTGTTTCTTCTGAGTCTGCAAAGCATCCTGATTCAGGGTGCAATAGCAAACAAAAAAAAAAGCCCAGAATTTCTCATGAAAAATATATATCATTGGTACTTGTGCTACAGTGGTTCAGGGTATTCACCTAATGCAAACAGCTAACCTCTGCATCATGCACTCCATTCTCCTCTGTTCATGTCTGACCAGTTGAACTCACCAGCTTGTTTCTGGTCATCCATCTTGGGGTTTGTGAGTCAACCATAGTTTCTAAACAATGAGATTTGCTGTCATGGCCAATCATGTTCGTCACCTTCCTTCAAACTGAGCTGTTTTCTAGATCTGTGTGCCTCAATATGCTGGTGCCTCATGGTAGGCAAAGCAGAAAACTCATTCCTGAGTGCAACTCTACAAAATTCATAACACATAAGATAGCATGGCTCTTGTTCTCGAGGAAAAATTGACTTCTCTGGACCACAGCCTAAATAAATGCAATTTGGAGAAGAAAACCTGCATGTATCTGATCCATCTGAAAGTCTATCTTTCAAATCATGTTCTTGTCCTCTACAGACATGCTCATTTACCTAGCTTTCATACTTCTAAACTGGTGGAGATGCTCTCCTCCATCAAGCTAGTCCAATGCATTTTTCCACATGAAGGCCTTATATTGTAAAGTTCTTTCTAAAACATCATTCAGTATGGAAAGCGATTACTAATTGTAGAGTTATTTCCCATTCGGAGCGTGCAACACAGTGGAGCCCTAATTCTTCTGGTCATTACCACAAAGTAAATAATGGGTCATCAGCAATGAAGATCCAGAGCCACTGATGGTGTGACAGCCAATTCATTTGCATAAAAAGTGCTGACAGAGAGGGCTCGCTCACAGCAGAAGTGAGATATTAAAAAACCCAAACTTTCATTAGCAGGAGTTAATTTACCAAGCCGGCTGCAGAAGCCTACAAGTTATGTAAATAAGCATTACTGTCCCTCTGTTGTGGCTGGGGAGCCTGGTATAATTCAGAGATGCATTTGTGAGCTGCCTGTGGCTATGTGGGTCTCACATGCTCCGCACCCCGACCTGTGCTTTGAGCACCACAGCATGTTGTCTCCCTGTAAAGCATGAAATGAGGCTTCTATAGTCTCAGTATATGAAATGAGGTATCCTTGCTTAGGGCACAGTGGCCAGCTAACAGATGCAATCAAACAAATCCCTAGAAACAGAGGAAAGTGCATATAAAGTAAGTGGCTTTATTTTATGTGATGTATTTGAAAATCCCTTTCCTGCCACCTTCAAAATCTTCTAACAAGTCAGATAACTAAGACCAATTGTTCTGATTGCCAGAGGTTTCTCTCTTTTCTGGCAACACAGGGTTGAGAGGCATAGAAAGGTCCAGGAGCCCTTGCCTTTTCAGAAGGGGCTTTTGCTCCTGTGGCTGCTTCCTATACATGTGAAGCCCAAGAGGAATTTGTCTATTTAGCCTACAGATTACTGGATGATCATCATAAGCTTGACAGGCTCATTCACCTTCCCCAGGGACATCTTTTAACATTTCAAGTGGCCACAACAAATACAATTCAACAACAAATACCTGCGGAGGACAACTGTCAGGTCTCCATTTCCTTTCCAAAAGGCCAGCATGAAGTCAGAGGCTTATGAGAGTGTAAAGTCTCTTGCTCAATTGCCTGTGTTTTTTGGAGAGACGATGGGACTGAAGGCCCAAGTAAGGTCAACAGGAGATGCAGACTGACTCCGACTGCAAACAGCCCTCAAGGACTAATAGAAGCTTTGATCTGAAGACGTCACTGTGGAAAAGTCCCTAAGCCATTTCACACATTGTTACATAGTCTAGAAATGGAGGCACAATGTTGTTGTTTGAGGCACTGTACGCCTCAATTTCTATTTTAGCTGGTTTTGTTTGCTTTAGGTGTGGGGTGTTCTTGTAATGTGTTATCTTACTCTGTTCACAGCTGAAGTTTAAAGTGAAAGTGGCAATACACAATAAACACCTATGCTAAATCACATGCTGAATGAGGCTCTGTGTCATTCCAAGCTTTCCTAAAATTACACAGTGAAACAACACGATGCATGATTTTACTCTGTATTTGTATAACATATATATGGTCTCTCTTTTAGGAGAAATACAGTTAGAAATACTTTCATAAAAATAATTCTCATTTTAAAAATATACATAGTTTTCAAAATTAAGCGAACATCGCTTCACACACAGCTAGGGGAGTCCTGCTGAATATGCTGTTACCACTCTGGCACTCGTTAACTGGGTTGCCAAAGATGTGCCACAATCCTTCCTCCTTTCCATCAGTACATTCGTGCATCCAGATGCAAGTACAAAGTGTTTAGCTCCAAGACAACCCTTGCTACTTCCAAACAGCATCAGCTGGAGACAGCATGTGGTTGATGCACCAAGCAGGAGCACCAAGGAGAGAGAGGAAGGAATTAGCAATATAAATCTTGATGGATCACTGAAAGCATCTAGATGGGGACTCATGTTTTTAAGATTATCCTAGATTATTTCATAAGGTAGACAATCATTTTTAAAATGCTTTGTGAACACCACATATTTGACAAGCTGCCCAGAGAGGTTGTGGAATCTCCTCTGGAGATATTCAAAATCAGCCTGGATGCTTTTTCCTGTATAACTTACTATGGGCACTCTGTTTTTGCATGGGGGTTGGACTGTATGAACTGCAGAGGTCCTTTCCAACCCCTACAATTCTGTGATTTTATGACTTCTCAAAGTATCATCTTTTTACTTCTTTAATGGTTGTCTCCACTGATCTCAATGTATTATTATTTTTTTTTTTTTTTGCTATTAATCATTTCTCAAAAGAAAGCTTTAAAATATACAGACATTAATTCTGTGTACTTGCACTGTTCAAAAAGTGATTGTGTCGACTACAGATTAAGGTCTACATTTGAAGTATAACTGACAGCAGGCATCCATTTTTGCATTGACACAATAAGGATCTCATAACATTCATGAACATATACTAACTATTCTTAACAGGAATTGTGATGCACCAACAGTCAAGCCCCCTTAGGCCTTGCTACTCTAAGGATGTTGTAAAGGTGCCCTTTTTTCAAGACAGGATGAATGCTAAGCTATGAGTCAGAAATGGACCCAACTGATTCTTTATAAAAATTGATGTACTAAATCCTGGAGTGATACTGATTAAGAATAGATTGCATTTCTGCTTTTGCTTTCCTTTTGTTATTATCAGGATTAATTTATATGAATGTTAAACCCTCTGCATTTCCCTGTCCTTTTTATCACCAGTTGGTAACTATTTACTGCAGCTATTTGGTTGTGGTGCTCTTTTTTCCTAAAGAACATAATGATATTTTATTAGCATAAGCACCCATACTGTGTCCAATATCATAAAGCAATTTATACAGACCCTAATCACTTGAGACTTTTTTCTGAAATGAATGCTTTAAGAGTTTTGATTAATTCTCTAATTTCAAGATTTCTACTTTAAATACTTTAACAGTGTGCATTAGCAATCTCTGTCAGACAGGATGTATAGTACATGTAACACTCATGAAGTCACAGCTGAACTGATCAATCTAACACCGATCACCCAATATCCTACAACACTGTAAATGATTCATAGCCTAGGATCCTGTGAAAACACCATGAAACTGATCAGTCACCACCTTAAATCCCACCTAGAAAGTAAGTAAATTCAACAGACATTTACTTCAGCTAAGCAGACACTTTACTTTGCCGTATAGGTCACACACAAAAATGTTACACCCTTCTGCCTTACTCTCTGCTTTCACCAGGGCCACTTAACCAAAAGTTGGTGGGTGCTATCTGGTTTCACTACAAAGCATTTTGAGGACAGACAGTGGTATTTCACTGCACATCCCAGATGCCTCCTCGTGCACTCTCTGCAGCTGCAGATGTCCTTTCAGTCTCTGTTTCCCAAGTTCAGTGAATGTGATGTGAAATGCTAAGGAGTACCAGAATTCAACTGAGATTTTCTTACTATCCCACCAGCTGTCAGCATTCCTCACATGGGACCTGATCTGAAGCACAATGAACTCAATGGAAAGGCCTATAAGGATATTTCATTAATACTCTCGCTGTAGCAAGCAGCCCATCTGGGGAAACAGGAAATGTACTGGAGAAACCTCTAGAGAAAACTCTAGAGTTTATCTTGTTTTTGAGCACCATGAATGCCAAACTGGTACAACCTACACAGTAATCTTGGCTGAGAAGTTGCTTGGTTTGTGGCCAACAGGTCATGCAGGGTAGACCAGGGCAATTATGATATCCCCTTCCATTATTCTGCTAGGTGTATGTCTCAAGGTTTCTATTTTGCCCAACAGAGCACATATCCATTTGGTACATAGATGGCAAAGGGCCAAGGGTCAGAGTTAAAACTGCTCTGACAATCTGTGATCTCAGGAGATACATTCGAAATAACTCAAATACTTCCAAAAGCACCCAAGAACATAGGAAATAAAATTGTATAGCAGTAGTCATAAAAGAACAGCATATGTGGTTTAACTGAATTTGTCTGGAGTCCAATTAAGCAATAAGACATGATAGGGTGTGTCGTATTACTGGGCCATTAATGCAAGTCTCCGGAGCATTGTGAGGCATAAGGCCAAAGAAGAGTGCATTAATGGCCCAGTAATACATGCTTTGTCATGTTCCATTGTTTTTAGAGTATGATAATGCTCATCTTTTGGAAAGAAAGAATAATAAAATATACTCCCAAAATTTTGAAACCAAAATCAACTTTTTATGTGAGGGCTAATCAGAAAGGATGAACCGCACACTACATGTGATAAATTCGATCTAGGAGAAGCAGGATGGAAAACTTCATTGGCTGCCTGGAGCTTCTCCTTAGATTTCACACATTTCACTGATCATTCCCTAATCTCTGACTCAATTCATCTGTCTCATATTTTGGGTGGAAAACTAAAGGCAATTTATAGCGTTGAAATATTTTTCTAAAAATAGATAGAAATATGGTAAAGAGCATTTACAAAAATATAGACTTCCTTAAACCACCACATCTGGCAAGACACTAGCAAGTGTTTTCAATCTGCTGGCCAAGAAAATAGAGGCACTGTCTTTCCATTATGGTATGGGATACTGGAAAAAACTGTAGGGTACTAGAGGAAACATCATATTAGAGCAGTAGCTGAATAATCTGGTTAGTGTGACATCAAAACTCAGGCAAATTAATAGATCAGTAAATGAGAGGTTAAATCAATACAGGTTCTAATGATGATAATAAATAATTACGTCAATCAATACGGTTTCATGGAAAATACATCTTGTCAAAACCATTTAATCATGTTTTTGATGAAATTACTATTTATGTTGATAAAAGTGACTTAATATATTTAGGCTGAACACACTTCAGCTTAGTACCACAGGAATATTCTGATTAAAAATTAGCATCCTACAACATCAATATTTCAAATCCTAAGTGGATTAAATACTGACTACATGACAGAATTTGGAAAAACACTGCTAATGGGCAGATACAACCAAGTTACAGGGTTTACACAGGGTTCTTAACAGTGGTGAGTATTGTAATACAGTTCAACATTTTCCTAAAGGAACTAGGGGAAATAAAGGAAGATGTTTACACAAGTAAATAAATACTGCTGTTGAGAACTAGTACACATAACACAAACTAGAACACGTCAAGTGAATTTAATGGAATATCATGTAGCTTAATGTAGCCAGAAATGCCTAAAACTTACAGAGAATATCCTTCATGCCTTCACTCAATCTTTCACACATGCACAGAAACACCTATCCTGAGTGCTCACAGGTTGTATCTTTCTCTAATTTTGATGATTACAAGTATTTCATCAGCTCCCTTCTCCATTCTCAGCAAGCCTTGGTTACTCTGGATTGCCACCTTTTAAGACTCAATTACCCTCTCTCATTTTCACTGCAAGGCTTCACTTTCTACAAATGAAATCTGGAGAATATAATATGACTGAAAAGCAAACACTATTAAGGAGAGAGAAATAATAAAAATCATCCTGTACAGATTAGAAATGCCAACATAAAAATACTGAAGTTAGTTTTGGCATGGAAAATGAAAGGTAATATGTACATGGGAAATGGAAATGACTTTCACCCTAAGAAGAGAGTGTCAGTGAAAAATGAAGGAAACTAGAGTGCAGTGGAGTGGAGAAAATGGAATGAATGCACAGAGTGAGTTGGACATAAACAGAGACTGAGAAGTGGTAACGTTAAAAAATAGCCAAAGTCTGCCATAGTGAAAAATTTACCCACCTTTTCCTTCTCTGAACAACTGTAGGTTCACTGTGTTTCTCTCAGTTTTGTTTCTCATTTTGCCTTCTCCTTGGTCACTGAAGCAAATTCTGCCCATATGATGATTCAGTTACTTTTCCCCTTTGCAGTGGGGGAAAGTCACCTACCTGCCCAGTCATTCTTCCCCTGCAATAACAATAGCATGCTCACCTGCATTAGGCAGCACTTCTGCACACACCAGATAAGCACAGCAGCACTGGTTTCTCACCAGCAACTTTCTGGTACTGGCCTTGGTATCAGGCTCAGAAAAAATACAAGGGTTGTGTTCAAAGATATACTGAGAATTATATATATACTGATATTATATATAGACTGATATTCTGAGATTTTGTCACTGTAGTGAAATTTCACCTTTTTGCCTCTTTCAAGGAACAAAATAGATGTGAGAACAGAAGAAAAATATCAGTTCTTGGTCACATATTTACACTACTAAATAGGCATATATGGATGTGTATAAACATGCATGCATGTAAAAACTTAAGAAAAATGTACTAGGCAAATAACAGCCTAAACCTGTTAGCATACACTGAGAGTCACATGTGCATGTGAATATGCACATGTTATGTAACTTTGGTTATGTAGTTGAAATCACTACATGAAAATACTAAATTCAAAACTGTTTCCATGGGAATATCGGGGCTTGCACATCATTGTGAAGAAACATCTGTCCTGATTTGGGATTTCACCAATGTACCTTAGCTTTTCTTGCTTAATGTTGGTTGAGATTTTACAGTCAAAAGGCCTCAGGCAAATGAAACTTGCCGTGTACACCCTCAGGGAAATGAGACTTTAGTTACATGCCTGATACCAATTGATGCCAAATAGAACTTTATGATATTAATGGATTTCTATAATTAAAGAACTATTAATTCGAGTCAAGCAGTCTACTGGAAATCGCATACTATTTTTTGAACCTAGCTTTTTAATGTAATTGTATTTCAAGATGCATAAGAATCACTTAGTAACTGCTTGGCACATTTTGCAAGGACTGAGCAGAGTTCTCACCATACTGTTCTGATTTTCGTTGTAGGATAGTGTCTCAAATCCCAAGGAGAGATGAGAAATTTCTCTCACAAAACTCAGCTAAGCTTTTCACTTAAGTATGTATCGTCATGTCTGCATATTATTATGCATTTGGAGGATAAGGGCTTCTTGTATAGCAGACAGGCCCTTCCATTTCCAGTTTTGAAGGGCTTTCTAAATGCAGATAGTGTTTTAAATCCTTCTTTAGGAAATAAGATACCCATTATCTTATAACACAGTGCCATTAAAGACAATTAAGTGCTATGAACGTGTGAACTGTTTGCATTAATTGCCACGATGATCAGCAATATCCCACACTTACAGCAAAAAAGGCCAGTGGTAAGGACTACTGCCCCTTACCATGAACTGTACACTTTTATGCTGCACCAAGAACTCCCACTTGCTGGAGCCAGGTTATTTTTTAATGTTAAAAGCTCTGATTCCAACTAAAAGAATATTTATAGCTCATACAGTAGTAAAAATGCGGGCAAACAACTCCCAAGAGTAAATTTAAAGTTGTCAAAAACCTGGAATAAAATAAGGAAATCCCATTCAAATTTGGTTCGTGATGTAAAAAGTGTAGGGCTAGATAGTACAGTTCACTAGCCTGTAGCCACAGATTAATAAAAGTTAAACTTCACTATAGTTTAGAAAATGGTAGATCAGCAGTGTGAGTACAAAGCCAGCAAAATCTGTCACTTTATCAGGTTTTTTCTTTTGTGTTTTTTTTAAGGTAGAGAAACGTCGCTTGGTATTTTCTGTGTTTTAAATTACTTATTGAAATGTAAGACCGTATGTGGTACCATGTTAATAATGCACGAATAATATCTAGGTGGCATCTTCTCTTACCACACCACGGCTAAATATGAACTTTCTTGGGATTTTCTGCTGTTGGCTCAGAGAACGCATGTGAGATACGGTGATGCCTGTAGACAAAATGAACCACAGCACTCCCAGGCTAACACCTGGTGGACTGATCTCTGAGATCACAGAATAGGATAAGATAGATGGAATAGGATGATGGAAAGGGATCACAGAGTATAAATCCTGGCTTCACAAAGGTCTACCCAACAGTCATACCGTATTTCTGAGATCAGTGTCCAAACACTCCCTGAACTTGGGACCATGCCCACTGCCCTGGGCAGCCTGTTCCATGCCCACCGCCCTCTGGTGCAGACCCTGTCCCTAACCCCCACCCACTCTTCCCCTGACACAGCTCCATGCTGTTCCCTCGGGCCCTGTCACTGTGAGGAGCTGCAGCCGCCATCAGGGCCCCCCTCAGCTCCTCTGCTCTGGGCTGCACAAACCCAGGGCCCTCACGGTGGGACAAGCCCTTCCCTCAACCACTGGCAGTGCTGGGTCCCAGATATGGTTGCCCCTGTGGCTGCCAGGGCACACTGCTGGCTCGTGTTCAACTTGCTGTCAGCCAGAACTCCCCAGATCCCTTTCTGTGGGGCTGCTCTGCAGACTCTCATCCTCCAGTCTGTGCATATAACCAGGGTTGCCCTGTCCTAGGTGCAGAATCCAGCACCTGTCCCTGTTAAATTTCATGCAGTTGGTGATTGCCCAGACCAAATGAAGTTGTCTAAAGAGGGAACTTCGGCAAAGTATCAGCAAGGTGTGTATATGCCCAGTAGCACAATTTTTAGTTGTGTTTTCAGAATAAAGTATGAAGAAGACTGACACAACCTCCTCTGCCCATCTCTAATGATAATCAAGATAATGAATTCTGCAGTAGCTGCAATTTTAACACTTAGTTAAGGCAATTCTCAAGTAACCTACATGAATTTAACACACAGAAATAATTAAACATGCTATGGAACAGATGCTGCACAAACAACGATAATCAAACGATTCACACTTAGCAGACCTTACCTTGCAGTGAGTTTACAGCAGTTCTGAGTGACTGAAAGAGCAAAGAAGACACAATGGATATAATTTCAAACAGACCTTACCTGTCTCACACTATTTAGGAAAATTCAATGATTTTGAGCTATTTTCATTTTGTTAGACTCTTTCATTGGTAGTTTTTCTTTTATATTGATATATAAGCAGGCATATATATACACACTATGCCCTTAGCAGAATCTGTTCCAGAAACTATTCTTTTGTATTTCATCTCAACAGAACACTGGAAAATAATAACAATAATAATAATAATAATGAAAATAAAATCCAATTGCAGAGAACTTGGATTCCAGTTTTAACATGGCTTAGGTGCGCTCGCCTGTGAAAAAGGCACGATTATGAGCCCATCAAAAGCACTCATGATTATTCATTCAGACTCATCAACTGCAAGCCAAAAGAGCAATCTGTTTTATATATATATCTGTATATATAAAAATTATGCAGACTGTTCATAGATCATGTGGCAAATATATATGTATATATATACAATATATAAAAATTGTTCACATACACGTGAAATCAGTGCACTGACTTACTATCAAGATATGTTATTAAGGTATGTTCATTTTCTGTGTTAGATGCCTTCCAGATATCTCGGTGATAGTCAATAAATGATTATAATATAATTAAAAAATGTTTGGAGCATCTAAATCATTTGTTACTCCATTTTACCTTGATTAAATAAAGACTGAGCTAGCTAGAAAGAAACAAGTTTACTACCCCAGTAAATAGGGGAAAATTGTGAAGAAAAAAAAAGAAAAAGAAAAAAGGAAACAAAAGTGGACTGATTTACATGAAACTTTGAGATTGACTTAATGTGCACAGCTCGCAGGGAAGTTTCAAGGCCAAATTCAGCAGTGACACAAGTGATAGGGTAAGTTAGATAGGTGTCAATCACAAGAAGAGTGTCAATCGGGAGAACTGGCAACACACTTTAGTAGCACTTCCATGGGGTGATTCGATGATGGATGGTTGTGTGAGCTAAACTGTAATTTATGCACTGTGGCAACTGAAGTGGAGGTTGGCAGCACAGAGAGTAGATGACAAGGGTGAAAAAATAAAACAGGCTTTCACCTTTAGTGACAATATCTCCATCCTTCCAAAAAACACTGGGGGGATTCCAGCCTGCCTTTACCAGGGCTGAATGTAACCACAGTGGAGCCATTTACAGGTGCCAATTATAAACATTTTGCTGATTTCCTAAATTATCTTTGACACTCATTTCCTTTTCCTGATTGATTTCACCTGGACTGACTTAGTCACGTTTCAAATGGGGGAAATGTGTATTTAAAAAGTGGAAGTGAAAAAAAGAAAAAGAAATAAAATACTTTTATTCTCTTCTTTCTTGATTCATTTATTTCACATTACGTGTGTTGACCTGTCCAGAAATTAAGGCCATCTCTTGAGGACATATTAAAAATCAAAACAACCCAGACTGCAACAGCTCTTTTGTTCTGCAAGGCTCTTGCTGCAAGAGGAACGACTCTGACACTGCCTTCTGCCAAACTGTTTTAGTTGACACAGGCAGAGACGGAGAAGCCAGATCTGTCAGAGTTGAAGAGACAGAGAGCCACCAGTAATTCTCACCATTACTGATCCCTTGTTGAGTTGCCAAAATTCTCCATTAAAGCTGCTTTTGAGGCAGAAAACTGATTTTTTTTTGTATAAGAGAATCTCTTTGTTAAAGGAATATCTGTTTTTCCTTTGGCTATATAAAGTTTTCATTGAAACAATGTACACTTATATTTCCAAGAATTTTTATTCTTCTTTTTTTTATAATTTCAAGCACGGAGCAAGTCAGAATCAAAGTAGTTTTGATGCAGAAATGCTGCTGTGATACCTGACTCCCGGTCAGACACTTCTTGACCTTACTGACCTGTACAGGCTGACTTCCTTAATGAGATCAGGCTTTCGACCACACTCCGTGTTCAGGGCCATCCTCAGGCAATTCTGATAGGGCCCCAAACAAAGAGAAACTGGCACATCTTGCAGTCTGCTCAGAAAGACAAGACCTTAATGTGGATGAAGGACAGAGCTATAACCATCATACACATTGCTGTGATATTTCTGGGTTTTGAAACATAGTTTACATCTTTGCTGAAGAGTTTCCTACAGCAAAAGCTCCTGAATTTTTCAACCAGCCAGACACCTTCGGGTTAGGTGTTGGTTTCTCTGCATTTTCTATTCTGTTGACCTCACCCAGAGGCTGAGAAAAAAAGAAAACAGAACAATCATTTGGGAGTATGGAGCAATTGTGGCAGGGGATGAATAAATTGCCTTTTGCTTTCAGTTGGTAAGAAGAAAAGGAAGAGAATTCTGCTCTGCACCATGTTTTGTAGCTGGCTGTGATGTGATAGGTGTGCTAATATTCAGGAGTTTTGTCATTTTTGTACAGTCACTTACCTTTCTACAAAAGGGTGTCCAGGATATCAGATTGAAGCTTTTTTTTTATGCTGCAGTTAAATCCATAATAAATAAAATTTAAACATTTATGTTACTGCTAAATTGAGCCTTAATTTTGAAAAGCTGTTTCTTAAATCGGTCCTTTACAATACACAAGAGTACAAGAAGCAGTTTGCTTTCACCTCCATTCCCTGAAATTCAGAGAAATCACTTAAAGGACATGTAAGATGTGGATGAGAAATTGAGGTAAAAACATAGAGAATTTACTAAAATGAGAAAATAATTAGTAAAAAATAATAAAATCTGTCATGAACAACAGATAGAGGATTCTCTAAACATTCTTAGCGCTGAACTAAGTGTTTCCTTTATAATACATGATTAAAATGAAAATTTGGTCATGTACATCTCTAAAGTATCTTCTATCTGAGGATGGAAAATGCTTAGTATGTTTTATTATCTTATTAATCAGAATTAATCAGCAGCAACATCCGAGGTGAAATTGGGTGATTATTAAGTGGCACCAAGCTACAGCCCACAGGACCCCAGGACAGTGAGCAAAGACTCTGGCATCCCTGATGGCTTTGGGCAACAAAGTGACAGCCCAAGAGAGATGCAGCATGTGCTTGCTGGACCGGAGGCCCCCGCGGTCTTTCTCGGGGTCCCAGTAGAAGATTGCACTCTTTTCATTTCCAGTATCTAATATGCAAAATTCCTCCAAACTATCATTCTGAATTTTCATCTCTGACATACGTTCAGCAAATAGAAAAAATTAAAAAGTAATGAGGAGAGTTCCCAACTGCTTTGAGAAGATTCCACATATGTGCTAATTAGCGATTCTGTCTGAAAATATTCCCTGAAAGCTGTATGGGTAGTGCAGCCTGGGATAAATAATGCAAATGCCCCATGGCACTGTCACAAACACCACAATCAGTGCTGTTTGCAATTTCAGTGAGACTCTCCAAGTTCTGCACCTGAGACTAAAATATTAATGAAGTAAAACTGTAGTAAACAAACCGCCATCCCCATTCCCCACCCACTGCCAGCGCACATACACACACTCACGTTCCCCGCACCCACTGACTTTGCTGGCACAGGATGAGAGGCATTTTAGGGAGATGAGAGCTGACAGGTGAATGTTTTCTTTGTACATAAAACTGTTCCTTCCCTCACGTGCTGCACTGAGCATGTCCTCATCATTGGACTAGTTCCCACACAGCGCTTTGATGCTGGACATGGAAGGAGTATTGCTGCACACTGATGATAATTCCAGCAGGTTGTCTGCAACCTGGACTCACTGACCAGAACTGATGAAATTAAAGAGAAAAAAAATTAAAAAGCAAAGTAATCAATGTTTTGCACTCATCTCCCCTTAGTGCAAGTGTATCAGTCTGTTGTATGGACAGAGAGCTGGCAGAAAGTTGTTACTGCAGACACCAGGCAAAACCCAGACATGTCAAGGTCTGCTCTGCACTGAGACCTGAGGGAGCAGATTTAACACCCCTAGTCCATCAAGGCTCCACATGTCCATAATGACACCCCATAGTTCTAGATGCCCACAAAGACCATCAGCAATTGCAGGAGATGTTGGCAAGGCATGTCAAGGGACAGCCTTGCACAGAACAATAAAGATATAAAGATACCCCTGGCATGCTCTAACCTTGGGCAAGCAAGTAAATCTTCAGGTCTGAGTTGTCATTTAGAATATGCTTTCATTTACTACAAAATCCAAATCCAAAAGTGGCAGTGGCCTCTAGATACAAACATTCCACTGACTTGGAAGTTAAAAAGGTACCTAGGCAGTGCAATCAAGCTATCTAGTGGGCTGCCACTGACTTCTGAGGAGGTTAAGTCTTTAATCTACTTAGATGCTTTGGAAAATATCATGCTGTTAAGTGCCTAAGCCAGTTCTGAAATAAGAGCTAGGATGTCAAAGCTGCAGAGATGCTCTAAAGAACATTATGAAGCATTTTCCTGGGCACACAAATGCAACTCCGGAGTTAAGTTTTGCTTCTAGAAATGTATCTTCTCTTCTGTGTCACAGCTATTTCAGGTACATGGCCATAGAGAAATTCAGAGTGGATTTCAACCCCAATGACTGCACATAAAGTGTTGTCCAAGTTAAAAATACCTATTAACCTGTCCACTCATTGTTTATCCTATAGTCTCATACTGCAAATAACTCCTTTTTAGATAATAAGGTCTGTACATTCTTTGAGCGTCTTGTTACAATAGCCCTGTCCACACTCTCCAGCACAATTCACCATCAGTAACTAGTTTATAAATGTCAGCCTATGAACAGCATCCAGTAAACCCAGTGGAAGAAAATAATTCTTTTTCTAGTTTGATAAATTAGTAGGACCATTTAGGGAGTTTCTACCTGTGCAGAAACCTATTCAGAAATTGGAGATCTTAAGAAAAAACTCTCAATGATCCCAGGTTGCTCCCAGAGCCCTTGTTTGGGCTGTGGAATCTGCAAGCTCTGGTGTGCAGAGAGGCTGTATATATCAGCCTGTGTACCCTGAAATCATAGAGTCATAGAATCTTTTGAGCTGGAAGGAACCCTCAAAGGCCATCTCGTCCAACTGCCCTGCACTGCACAGGAACACTTACAGCTATATCAGGTTGCTCAGACCCCCCTCCAGCCTGACCTTGGGTGTCTCCTGCCTGTGGACCCTGGTATACTTACCAAAGTGAAAACAAAACCAGTTTCCCTCCTTCTTGCTTCTTTACTCCATAACTCAGAAGGTGACATCCAAGGCTCTGTATGTCTGTCCTGAGAGAGCTAGTGCCAGAAGTATTGTGTATCTTCTACCACCTGTATTAGGGACAGTTGAAATTCCCCTCAGAAAGCCATCAGCCTTCCCCTCCATGGCCTTGGTGCCCACTTCTCCCTCCCTCAAGCACCTTCTGAATGCCTCCCAGCCCAAACCATGACTGCAAAATATCCCTGTTGTATAGCTGCCTTCTTAACCTCATTTAAATTCTTCCTTCAAGCTACCTACACTGCAATGCCCTCAAATTACCACCATCTTTTAATGAGAAGGATGCTCTGCGTACCCGTTTTATTGTTATTGTATTCTCTGAGCCCAGCTGCCTTCCACCCAAGCTCCTGCCTGTTATGCAGATTGCAAGCTCTCTGGGGTGCCGGCTGCTCTCTTCCTTGTATGTCTTCACAGTGCGTGTCATGAAGGAGCCCTGATCCTGGATTGGGGTCCCCTAACACAACAAACAGATGAAAGAATAATTTGTTAGCCTGGATTGCAAATCTTCTTCTGCAAGAAAAATGAAGTGATTTCCCCAGGCTGTCAGAGGCACTTTCATGTGTTGGTGCCGCGCTCCTGTGCTGGGGGTGACAGTGGTGAATCACATCGCCAGGCACGAGAGGGAAGGTTTGCTGTGCTGATGTGAGCTCTGCATGCTGCTTCTCTGCATCTCACCAGGCCACTGAGAGCTCAGTCTTGTTCTAAGGGACGCACTCTGGGAAAGGCATCCTTCTGCGAGCTGTTGTTTTTAGTGTGGGGTGAATATAGGGGGGCAGCCTTTGATGGGATTTTTCCTGTGTATGATCACTTTCCTTTCAAGGGATGTGATATTTGGTTTGTGTTTTGATTTTATACTTCATAATCATGAAGGCAGAGGCTGTGCAAAGTTTGTTTGCACAGATTTATTATTAATTACAGTTCTGCACTCCAGGTTACGTATGCTGAAGTGAAATCACCACTGTGGGTCTGACTGTGAAGCAGGCAATTTATATCTACATTCAAAATTCATACAAAGAATATTATATTATCAGTAGATATGTGATCTGTCTTCCACCTGTCTAGGGCAGTCTCAAAAATATTCAGCTGCTGTACCTTTTTTCAGCTTCCTCCTTGGGTAATTGAATCCAACTATTAAAAGCCAGGTAGGAAAGTTTTTGTCCCATAAGGATTTCATTTCTTGGTACAAAAAAGGTCAGCTCAGTCTGTAAGAACCATTGATCTATACTGCCAGCACCTCGCATCAGTGGTTTCAAATACTCTGGGGTCTGACCATAAATACATTTTCAAACAGGACTTAACCAGTGTCATCTCCTTCCTCAGGAGAAAGTGGAAGAATTTTTCACTCAGCAAACATAACAAAGATGTACTTTGCTACTGTGAGGCAAGCTGGATCTGCATCATGTACTACAAATAATTCACACTTCATTCCAGGTTTCACTTGTGCTAACTTGATGAGTTTCAGGCTTAATTTTACACTTCTTAATTGAAAATATAAAGCTCAAGAATCAGCATTTTCAAAATAAAATCCTGATTTTTTCCCTGCTTGAAAGGACTGTCATTTTCTTGATGTTTAAAACACATAATTATCCTGAACTCATTACAGTGATCCAGCTACATTTCTCAGTAAAACAATAGTTAAACAAGTAATTGCTTTGCAAAGGAACATACACTGCTACAGGGAAAAAAGTTTGAGCAACTCTGAAAAATTAAAGGAAAATGGCAGTGATTCATACTCCAGCATCTCAAATATCCCTTCAGTGTTCCCACAAGACTCTACACAACTGACATCTGTCAGAAAGGTGATTGCACCTGGCTTTGTGTTTTGTCCCACATCTATGTGTAAGAGGCCAGTGATGTGCCCTGTCAAGGCTGTGCTGAAAACAATAATAGTTGTCCTATCTAATCAAAATCCAGTGGTCATTTTCCACCTATTAACCAGGATGCGGTCACTGAACTGCTTACTCTAAAAACAAATTTATCAGGGATATTTGAGGGGTTTTTTTATTGCATAATCCATCAACTGCTTCTGTTTCCTTAGTCTCTTCTTGAAGACTGCTTCTTTCATCTCCGATTTGAGTGATAACATCAAGAATGGCTTCTTTGAATTTCTGTATGTGATCCCCATTTTACATAGAGGGACCAACAGGTTACATTTCAGTATTTCTAGTTTGTACACGTCTTGCTAGCAAATTTCCATGTCATTATTTTACACAATGCTTTAACTATGTGCTCTGGTTTCAAGCAAGTGCCTCAGTTCACTAATTCTTCCCTAGTTACTGGTATTTTAATTTAGCTGCTTCCTGAGGACTGATGATTGGACTTTCTAAGCTGATGACTAACATGTGGAAATTTTAGCATAGATTTTTTTTATTCAATTTATATTTTCAATTCAGATTAAGGTAACGGGAAGAGGACAAGTTACTGATTTGTGCCACTGAAGGGCTTGTTAGACTGATGTTTTTTCCAAAATATTGCTGAGACATTGATGAACTGACTGAACCTGGCTAGAACTTTCTCTGGTTTGCATTTGTTGGCAAATGAGGCTGCAGCAAAAGGAGAATGGTGAGTGCCCTGGCCACTGCTGTGAAGCTGTCTTGCAGAGCACATCCTCCGACAGACACCGACTATACAAAGTGAAGGACTGAAGGAGAACATCAGTCTGTTCCCAGGTGCACCAAGAGTTTTTGGGAGCCCTGTGCTGGGACACAGCATTCCTCAGAGCCACAATTACTCACTGGAGGTGCTGGAATGAGGCAATTAGCATTAGTGCTGGGACTCACCAGAAAATTGAGACCTTGGAGTATAAACGTGGATCTGCCAAAGAGCAGCTCCTTAGGGACTGAGGTGGGGGGAAGGGAGAGAAGAAAGGGAGATGAACTTTCAAAGCAGGAGGTTGAGCTGTGGCCTGTATTTTCTTCTCTACCCACACTGCAGCGCTTATTTGCTGCTGGGGCTTATTAATTTTTCACTTATGCCATGCTAAAAATAGTTAATTATTGAAAATGCATATCCGTCTGATGGTGAAAGGCTGTCTCTTCCAAACAGGTGACTGGTTCAGATAACCCCAGAAGGCACTTCTGGGTCTTCTAGACCCTTGATCAAAATTTCTTTTTTAATTTGAAAAGAACAGAGGTGATTAAAACTGAAAATGATGGTGAGGCTAATGAAAGCTTCCTCCCCCCCTCCTTCCCCAAGAGCTAGTGTAATGGGCTGAGGGCTTTTTCTTTATTTATTTATTTCATTCCGCCTTTCATTCTTTCTCCTTTTCTCTTTTTTTCTCAAATGAATATTTTCAGTATATACATCATGCTAGTCCTTTGATATTAAAAAAAAAAAAATCAGATGCAGAGGTTTTTCTGTAACAATAGAATGAATGTGTGTGGATAATATTACTCACAGCACTGGTAAGAGTTCAAAGGCTGGAATGTCCAGACTAAATACACAGCCAAGAGATCCGTTCTTTAACATTTCAATTAGACAGAAACATGAAACAACAGGCTTGTGACTTCAGCTTTTCAAAATTAAACAGTTTGACACAGCACAGAACCCGCACTGAAATTCATTATGCCTTCTCAACTTGAATCTCCTCCTGCTGAAATAGTGGTGGGAGTCATTCCTCAGACATAGGAGTTACTTTATAAATGCAGCAGCTCCTATCCTTGCCAGGATGGGTTGCCTTTACATTTCAAAATCCAGAGTAAGAGCCACTGCGAAAAAAACAGATCCACATTGCTCCTCTGTGCTGGGGAAGAGCTGGAGCAACACCTGTCCTGGTGAGCTGGGGCGTCAGCAGAATGGCAGCATAGCCCACATAGGGAGAGCACCCTCTCCCCTGTCCCATGTTGCTGTGCTCCCCTGGCAGCTCTGTGACAGGATGGCATCACCACATTTGGTCACATCTGGCCACATCTGGCTGGCAGATGCACCAGAGCAGGAAGTGGTGTGTGCTCACACCTGCCTAGCTGCCCTGCCTCCTCCTCCTAAAATTCACTGGTTCATTTGTCTGCCTCTAGTCTACCTCCAGTTTTTATTCACTTCTGACTGCAATGCATTTCCCAGTGAGGGATGCTGAAATGCAGGCAGCATGGTTTGGAGCATAAGACTTATGGGAAGCAGCTGAGGGAACTGGGATTGTTTGGTCTCGAGAAGAGGAAGCTCAGGGGAGACCTTATTGCTTTCTGCAAATTGCCTGAGAGGAGGTTGTTGCGAGGTGGAAGGTCTGCCTCTTTTGGGTAACTAGTGATAGGACAAGAGGGAATGGGAGATTCATATTGGATGTTAGGAAATTTTTATTCTCTGAAAGAGTGGTCAGGCACTGGAATGGAATGCCCAGGGAGGTGATTAAATCACCGTCCCTTGTGGTGTTCAAGAAACGTTTAGATGTTGTACTAAGTGTCATGGTTCAGTGTAAGGATACTGATGGTAGGTGAACAGTTGGACTGGAGGATCTTGGAGGTCTTTTCCAACCTTTGTGAATCAGTGATTGTGTGGTCAGTGTGCAGGATTATGACCCTCTGTGCAAAGGAATCCCTCACCTGTCATCTGGAGGATTCTCAGCTCTCACATCCTTACCTGCCACCCCCTCTTGACACAGGCATCGCATCTCTGCTCTAGTACAAAAAAAAGTTTTTTGAAAGAATCATAGGGAAAACTTCTGATACCTCCAAGTTCACCATATAACTGGCTGAGTTACTAAGTAAGTGCCTAGGGTGCATATCTCAGGAGTAATAGCCAATAAAGCCTCTGCACTGTGTCAGCTCAGTTTCACATACCCCTCTGACACATTTGCAGTGGCAGCTGAAATGTTATAGCTCCCTGAGAAAATATTTCTGTTTTAAGGCATAGACACAAGCATAGTCTGAGAGTTGCTTTCATGTTGGGAACAGGATCATAGAGTTTGGGATAGAAACAGTGATGGAAATAGAATATATCTCTGATTTTAAAGCAAGGAATGACTCAATTATCTCAGGAGAATGAGTTATCAGTTACTGTAAATAGCTATTTTATGAGCCCTACTCATGACCCTGAGGTCTTTGTCCCTCAGTGTCCAATCTCAGCAGAAACCAGCAGATGACAAATAGATGCAGAGAGAAGGGAACGAAAAAGAAAAAGGAAAAGAAAAAGAAAAAGAAAAAGAAAAAGAAAAAGAAAAAGAAAAAGAAAAAGAAAAAGAAAAAGAAAAAGAAAAAGAAAAAGAAAAAGAAAAAGAAAAAGAAAAAGAAAAAGAAAAAGGAAAAGGAAAAGGAAAAGGAAAAGAAAAAGAAAAAGAAAAAAGAAAAAGAAAAAGAAAAAGGAAAAGGAAAAGGAAAAGGAAAAGAAAAAGAAAAAGAAAAAAGAAAAAGAAAAAGAAAAAGAAAAAGAAAAAGAAAAAGAAAAAGAAAAAGAAAAAGAAAAAGAAAAAGAAAAAGAAAAAGAAAAAGAAAAAGAAAAAGAAAAAGAAAAAGAAAAAGAAAAAGAAAAAGAAAAAGAAAAAGAAAAAGAAAAAGAAAAAGAAAAAGAAAAAGAAAAAAAAGAATACTGGCCATTTAAATAAACTGGAGTTTTCATTATCTGGAAAACTCTGACGAATATTTTGTAGACATCACAAAACAAATTGTTGAGGATGGACATGAAGAGCAAAGAGAAGACACTGAGATGTGTAACAGGAGTTTCTTGCCTATGGCAAGGAATAGCAAGAGACAAAGAAGAAAGATATTTAGTTCAAAAATTGAATGTTTTAACAACCAGACAGTGGAAGATGACAAATGTCATATCCTTTCCCTAAGCAAATTATTCATGAGTCCACTCCAGTTCTTGAAGATGTATCGGTTATATATCATCTTGAGAAACCACATCCAGCTGTACAGATGGTTCACGCATTGCTTTAGCCTTTCTCTATTTTTCAGAGTTTATGCCAGGTAACCCCAGCACCATGGCATTACTTTGGCTTCCAAATATGTTGAATGATGAAATTATCCAATGAAAAATGACAAATGAATGTCAAACAACTCTTGTTCTCATAGGATTATGGGTATTTAGCTTTGACAAATCTTTGCTGTTTTCCTTTTTTTTTTCATTAGTTTCCCAGAAATACTGAATTAAATTTGAAGATATGATCCACAAATATTTAAGTCCAGTCTTTAGGCAAGTTGATTAACTGTGAGCCGTCTGGTTTCCACCAGAGCTGAGAAATGGGCAGGTCACACCATTTCCATTTGTGTGAGCCATGCTCACACAAGAGTGGGCCAACTGTTCCCAGTGCAGCTCTCGTGTCTAAAGTGTATCAGATTGATGAGCCTCAATGTCCTCGGGTTGTAGTATAAACCCATTTCTTCTTTCTAGTCTTTTCCCAAAGAACACCACTGCCTCACATACAAATATATATATATATATATAAAGAAGACTCTGAGGAATTAAGACAAGATTAAAAAGGGAAAGAAGTTTTCTGTTAATGATTCCCAAATGATAGCCCAAATCTCTCTGACTAGCCAAGTGTATTACCTCTTCACCTATTGTATGACACTCCTGTGTAATGAAGAGACTAAACAAATAGGGAAAGGAAGGTTTAATTTCCCCACACTGACACCAAAATGCTGACTATTATTCACAGCATCATGTCAGCACCCCACTTCTCTTTCCTCCTCAGGAGGAACTGGAGATAATAACGCTGGCTTAACTGCTCCACCAGGTACCATTGAGATGAATTGGTTTTCCAATCATGCGTATCCCTAACCACTATGTTTTATCATGGCATTCTCCCCACTCCCCAAACTCTAACTCCTGTGCTCTGTCAGTCTCCCTCACCTCTTTCTGCTATAAGAGTACCAGTACAGCTAACCGAAGGCCACTCATCCCACCAGAACAGTAAGATTAAAAGTCAAGTTCATCTTGATACTTTCTGCTCCTGCAGAAAGCAACAACTGTTGAAACAAAAATGGAACCGGAGCTAATTCAGCATTTAGAAGTAACCACACTTCTGCTTCACACTCTCACATATTTCACTGTCTCTTGTCATCCATATCAGACAGATACCTAACTATATTTGCCAGAGTACTCTTATGTGGTACATAGCCCATGCTATAGTCAAAGCCATCTGCTCAGACATATTTTCCTGAAGAACTCAGACTGGTGAATGAGAATAGGCAATTAAAATTGATCCTGTGAGCAAAATCTGCTTTTTAACCTGACTCTTCGCAAAAATGCTGAGACAAGTACGGGGTGAGGTATTATTGTGGATTTCCGACTTTAAAAGAAGCCAAGTTCTGATTCCATCCTACCAAGCTCACATCTAACAAAGCAAATCCATGCTGACTTGGCTACTGTTGCTCTCTCTGCAGCACATGTGAACTATGTGCACAGGTGAAAACTTGAAACAAACACACCCTTGAATAGTGTAGTTAGTAACTGGAGATCAAGAAGTGAACACAGATGAATGAATTTTTGTCGATCAAGGCAAAATTTCAAATCTTGGTCTTCTTGGTGAAAAAATAAGGACCTGAGCAGGGCCAGATGTGAAGTCTTGCAGTTTGAATCCAACCTCTTCAGGTGCCCCATTGCGATCTTATGAGACACAATAACGTAAATAAATGTAATCCATCCAGCAGTGCTCTCATGCAAGCAGAAACACTAGTTTTGCAGGAATAATAAATAGTCCCTGTCTGCCAGTGGGCTAAACAAGGGAAAAAAGAGATGGGTGAGGTGAAAAGAAGACACAAGATAGATGAGGAGGATACAAACATGAGTTTGATAATGACAGATCTCCATACGAACCATTGTTGAACGCAAGACAAAGAGTAGCTAGACAGAGAGGGTGTTATGAAATTAGTCTGAGAATTATGACTGACTGATGTGCAGAGAAAAAGCAAGTAACAACATCCCAAAGAATGTCCATAAATCACAAACCAAACTTCCTCAAACATCCAGTCTGTGAGAGAACCAAACAATAAAAAAGAATCAGACAATATCACAGGGTGATGCCTCCAGTTAGCTGGCTGCTGCCATCATTCCAACAGAGAACTGACCCACTCAGACCATTGATGGGTGTGAAGTCCATTGGATGAAGATCTCTGTACGTATGCCCACACCCCAAAATAATCATCTTTTTTAGAACAAATCAGGGAGGTCCATATGCCCTCCCCAACTCAGCGTTTCCCATCAGACCAACAGCACCCTGCTCCCACTACACACCAGTGCCAGCCTGGTGTGTGCCCAGTCCAACAAGGAGCCTGGGCCAACACCTTCTCGGGCTGAGCTAAGGAGCAGCAAGCTCCAGAGCTTCCATGCCAGCTTTAACAACCAGGTTAAACTTCTGTAAAACATGAGTTCATAATGGAAATACTAGCACACCAAATCCTATAATACTCACATTTTCTGTATGTAGCTTTATATTATCCCATAAAAATAAATAAAACACATCAATTATCATATAACCATAGGGGATTTTGTTTTGTTTTGTTTGTTGTTTGTTTGGTTTTTGTTTCTTTCTTTTTAACAGTTCACTCTTTTGCATACAGAAGAAATTAGTGGTTTTGTTTGTTTGTTTTGTTTTAAAGTTGAATGTTTTTCTCTTCTTTTTTTTTTTTTTTTAAGCAGACTTTTGCTACGTTGTTTGTAATCCAGCTCTCAGGCTACACAGTTTCTTCTATATACTGTGATCAAATCCCAACTGGTTGGTCTAGTTTCTTCACATATATCTCTTGAGATAAAGCCTTTGCAGGAGGCAGAAGATAGAAATAGAGTTGCCACAAGCCTAGGATTTGGCTAGTTTATCTTGCACCCTGCTCCACTTCGCTGAAGGACATTAATTGTCCTGAGGTCTCAGCGGCCTACACATTTTTTTCCATTTTTTCCCCTCTATTACCCTCCCACCAGCAGAAATCATAACCATGCGAGCAGCAACTGCCAAAAGGCAGCAATTCATAATCAGCAGAGTGATTACAAAGGAGCCAGCAGCAATGCTGAAGTTTACAGCACTTCCTGCACACAAAACTACACGGTAAAAATATTTGCAGCAGAGAGTAAACAGGCTTAATGGACTCCAGTTTAATTTCTTTTTATAATCCTATAGTGTGAGTATAGCACTTGGATAAAGCGCTGTACTGACGGCACAGAAGATGCAAGCACACTGCTGAGCTGCACAGCACATACGGCATGGGCACCAAAACTTCCCCATCTGGAGCTGCACCTATGCAAGAGTCAGTGTGTCTTATCTTCCCCAGCAGCACAGACCACTACTGGGAGGAGTAACAGCCTATAGAAGGCTAAAATCTTTGAGTAATCTGATATGCTTTAGGGAAAATATTAGCTTCTACTTCATAGGCATTGCCAAATTCAGTATGAATTCTAGAAATACCAGGATTTGTAGGAAAATTATTGGTACCAACAAGTGGCTATCTTCTGCACAGCACCATGGAGATGTATCATTCTCTAACGCTGATTTTATTATGTGCACCCTTCATCACTCTTCTGTCAAAGGCAAAAATTAGACAAAAGAAAAGAAAAAAGAGAGTTTCAAACAAAAATAGTAGAATAAAATAATATTCATTTATAAAGCATAGAAACAGATATCAAAGAGAAAAAAAAAAAACAACTGAACACACCCTATAATCCCTCTGTTGAGATTTAGAGGTCCATTTCAACTTTTCACAACTGGAAGGATATTTATTAATCAAAAAGACAGACTGCAAAGGATTCTCTATCTCTTAATCTTCTGAGGTGAGAAGAAGGCAAAACCTCTCTTTTAAACAAGTCAATTCCCACAGTCTAAGTCTGCTTTTCTAAGAGATCAAGACACTTATACTTTTAATCTCATGTGATAATCATGGAGCTGCTTAACTGTAACTGATGGCTGAAACTAACCTGAATACATTACAGATGCAAGGGCTACCTTCCTAGTGAGGGAATGGTGAAGAGTGATCCTTGGATGATGTAACCATCCCAACCTTATTTTCCCCAAAACAGTGTGGAGGGATTGGGCAACTCTTCCATCAAGTTTTACAAATACAGCCAATTTTATAATCGTCTCTTGCACTTATGCAAAATGGCCTTTTCCTTGGAAGGTAGCAGGCATAGTTTACTTCAGTTTCCCTGGCAGCAAAGGGAAGAGACAAGTAAACCCTCGGTTTGATAAGGATAGTGATCCAGGTGCATGCTCAGCCTCAAAAGCTAGAAAGAGTGTTGATAATCTCCTGGATATTTCATGACAAATAGTCCCACTGTTGGGAAAAAATGCCTCAGTGGACACATCAGAAGAGCTGACCTGTGATCCTGGGGCTACTGGAATAGAAGCAAGCACTCTCTGTATTCATTACTCCCAGAGAGAACTCAAAGACTGCACTAGCAACCCCCAAATAGACATGGAAAAAATGGTCAAACTGAAGCATCTGCTGTGAGTCGTTCAAGAAAAGTAAAGGAACGAAAAAGCCATGAAAAGAACTTCACCTCTCAAAGCAGGGCATGGAAGAAGAATTTTGGTTGTAGACATGGCATGAGTTTACTTTATGAATACTGTAAGACATACAAGTCTTCATTTTTCATAGAATCATAGGATGGCTCAGTTTGGAAGGAACCTTAAAAGGCCATCTAGTCCCAAACCTCCTGCTGTGGGAAGGGTTGCCACCCAACAGATCCAACTGCCCAGGGTCGCATCCAACCTGACAATGAATGCCTCCAGGGATGAGACATCCACAGCTTCTCTGGACAGTATAATCCAATGCCTCACAACCTTCTGAGTAAAGAATCTCTTCCTGATATCTAACCTAAATTTCCTCTCTTGGTTTAAAGCTATTCCCTTTTGTCCTATAACTGTTAGACTTCGTAAAAATTTGTTCTCCTTTCTGCTTATAAGCTCCCTTCAAGCACTGTAAGGTCACAATGAGGTTTTTTGCAGAACCTTCTCTTCTCCAAGCTAAACAAGCCCTCAATTTTTCAACACAGGAGAGGTACTCCATCCCTGTGACCATCTTCATGACCCTCCACAGTACCTGCTCCAATAGTTTCATATTACTCCTGTACAAGGGGCCCCAGGCCTGTTTACAGTACTCCAGTTGGAGTCTCACAAGAGCAGAGTAGATTCAAATGATTCAGTCATAGGCTGATCTTTACAACTACAACCAGAGTGAAAAGTACTGGATAACTCATGAGGTGTTGACAATGGTACATAACCTTGATAACATCTTGGGATGTTTTTTGTCACTCTTTGAATGTCTCACAGCTTCCTGCAGCTGAGAAAAGGAGAAATGGATCATTCATTGCTCCTGTTAGGGGACAGCCCTACAAAGAGGTAACAGGAATGAGGGAAAAGCTATGAAAGAAAGAAGAAAAAGAGATTCCTTTGAAATTTCTATGCAGGATTGCATAAGAACAGTTCCATCATCTTTTCAAGAGCTTCTCAGGCTGCAGGTCCAAACTGGACATAATTTCTGCAAAGACCCAATCAGACAATGTAGCAAAACTATGTAGTGAGCAAGCAGACCTAGCAGTGCAAGAAGAATATACTTAGGATGTCTTCATCATCTCTCTGGGTAACTTTTTAAATAACCAACTTTCCTGAACATTTTAATAAATATCTGCAAAAGGAAGAGCACCAGCAAAGCAGATAAATAATTTTATTTCAAAAACATAGCCTGAGAATAACTGAAAGACCTGAATAAAGTGATTCCAGAACACCGTAAGTTATGATTCATATCACAGCAACGAGCAGCCACAGTTCAGGATAAGAAATTGATTATGGAATGTCCACTTTTAAGTCATTTACAGAGGCTGCATTAATTCACATGCAGGGTTATTTCTTCACTTCATGTCTGTAGTCATTGGTGAAATAAATACAGAAAGCTGGGAGAAAATAGCTCTCTTTGAAAATGCCCGTTTTCCTCATCTTAGTACTTAAAACATCAGCCACAACACACTACATATTTTTCTACTGAATGTTATAAGAGCTAAGAGAAATATCCCATCTCATAGCACCCTAGGTCTGCCCACATACAAATCTTTACATCCTGCTCCACTGCCTACACAGTAATGGGACAGAGGGAATTAAAAATGGAAGAAGACAGTAATTGTGATAAAATATCAGCAGTTTTTATGCCAAGTGTCTGCATTTAACAGAGAAAAAAGTTTCGAGGATGCTATTGCAGGCTTTATAAACTGCGTGTAATAATACTGAGAAACTATCACATTGAAGATGGCCTTCAGATTTCATGGGGAAGATTTTATGCAGCAGTTGACATATTACTGTATGTATGAATGTTTGTTTCTATACAAAAATTCCCATGCTGAAGTATTATGTTACAAGAGCTCGTGAGAATCTGTTAGAGTGGTGAACAGTCATCCATCACCTCCCTATGGGCTACTCAGAAGTCCATTTATTTATAACAAGGTAAAATCATATTGCTGTTTTCTAGTAGATAGCAAAAAAATGGAACTGCACAATATATTTTTATATTTTCAGACCAACATTTTAAAAAATGACAAGCTGGATATCCAATATGAGATAATTAATAAATAAAACTTCATCGTTTTCCCATTGCTAGATGACTATTATCTCATAATAAAACCCTTTCTGAAGCTTTTGGAGGAGACCCAAATCAGGCCTCTTTCAATGAGGGCAACACTGCCCATAGTACAGGGTTGGAACTAGATGTTCTTTAAGGTCACAGAATCACAGAACTGTAGGGGTTGCAAGGGACGTCTAGAGATCATTGAGTCCAACCCCCTGCCAAAACAGGCTCCGCAGGGTTGCACAGGTAGGCATCCCTTCCAATCTCAGCCATTCCATGTTTCTAAGATGAAAAGCTGCAGAGATATTATCCACTCAGGAAAAAAAGAAAAGAAAAAAAAAGAAGTCTATCATGATGATGACTTAAAATCATAGATTTTTCTTCATCAGGATATCTGTTACTACAGTCACTATTTGCTTTTTGGCCCAGGTAATTTTCCTTTCATTTCTTAAAAACAATCATCTTTCAAAACTTCTTATTTATTCTTGCAATTAACTTCTGAGTATTTATTTTCTCCAAAACAAAAATAGTTTTGAGAGGCAGATTCTGATTTCCAGGGTGTTTTGGAGGTTACAGCTGTAAATAATAGATTTTAAGCCACTATGCATATAAGAAAGTAATAGAACTTGGGAAGTACCACTCTTAAAAATGTTAACAGATAAGGATATAATAAAATTAATAAAGGAAAAGTCACAATATGTTGCAATGCTTCTTCTAGGCTGATATTTTGATTTCAGAAGCAGCCAATATTGAATACTCTGGAGAGAAGGGCAATTTATCTATTTCTACAATACTTTGCTAGAAAGCAAATGTTGGCCTGACCCCAACTGGTGATTAGGTTATACTGAGGAGTCTGAGAATTGATAGCCCTTGTCATTTTAAATTAGCACTAAATGTAGTTGAGGATGTTATTCTTATTTGGGTAAACATTACATTCTTTTTGCAAATCATCTATACTAAGGTATTTGTCTCATAAAATAGATTGAGGTCCACTATTAAACTTGTGTGCAGTATAAAAAATAGCACATTTAATCCGTTTTTACAAGTGTTGCCTTTAACTTCATCAGTAAGAGCTCTTGACAGACCATTCAAGATTTTCCAAGCCTCTATCAATTCCTATCTTTTTCTTTCTACCTCTTTCCATACTAAATAGACAAGAGTTTTGATCTAACACCAGAAAATGACAAAAAGCATTCATCTGTTTTCTGTTTGGAGTCTATAACATCCTTCACAAAAATCTTTCTCTTTTGTTGAAAGATTTATCATTATTTTACATTTCTCCAAAACAAATTATGCCCAATATAATAAAATATTTTCTCAAGAATATATCAATCCTCCTAACCTTACTCAAGAATCTTAAATACTTTAGAATAACTTGTTCTCAGGGTATGAAGTAGGGAAAGGAGGGAGCTGTTAAAATTTGCCAGCCATCAAACATGTTTTAAGTTTCACCTTGCTTGAATAACTGGAGAACTATGTTCATCTTCATGTGCTTGACCATTTCGTCATGGCACAGGTAAGGTGTTAGGAGAGCTTTTGTCTAGTTCATTTTTGTTCAGCACTCATTTTTGCTGCTATCTCAGGTTTAATGAGATTGTGGTCAGTGCTTCCTAATCAGTGCCTCAGGACTGAGATCATTCTTTGCCTGCAGAGGGAGGAGTACCTGAGACCTCTAAGGTACATTCTCTGTGACCAGATCATCCCCTGATCATTCTCAGCTACAGACCAGATATATCTTTTCAATCTTTTATAACAAGTGTATTACTCTGCTAAGCATGGCTACTCCAGTATTTAGCCTTTGCTTCAGTACAATCTGGAGAAAATGCTTCATTTTAAGCACAAGAGTCATTCAATTGACTTCAGCAGAGCTATTTATATATGTATTTCTATAAGCATTCTGTTGTATTCTGACAATAAGAGGCAGTCACTGAGGCATTAGATGATGTAGATTAAATATACATGCAACTCATCTTCCACCAATTCTCTTGCAGACAATTTAAAATTTTGTGGCTGATGAATGGAAGATGGGAAAATACAATGAGGGGAATGTCACGCATCTCTTCAGAATCACTAAATATCCTCAGCTAGTTTTTCTTATATTTGCCCCTTCAGAAACACGAAATCTACTAATTAAAGAAGAACTGGAGACTTGTCAAGATTATGAGAGTGCTGCTATGACATAACCATAATTCTTGATGACATTTCACTTTCCCCATCCAGAAAAATCTATCACACTTTCTGAGATGTGACCTTCATCTTGTTAAATGAATACTATAGCAAAGAGCTCATTTGACCTCTTACCTGCCCTCCCCTCTCCACCATCCGCCTGGCCTCAGCAAGTCTGTCAAGCTTATTTGCTTCACACTAATTAGCTTGATATCTTCGTCTGTTTATGCTTAACTCACTGTCTTTGTTTTGTCTCTCTTTTCTCCTTGTATATAGCTCTATGGATTGCATGGTTTCTCTTTTCCTAGTATCTAACTTGACCATCTGATTGCTCTTTTTTTTTCCTTCAACCTCAGTGTAAAACTCCTTATTTAGTCTCAATCTTCTCTTTTCTTGGTAAGCTACTTGCTAACAGAATGGTACAAATAGCTTTTTTCCCTCTAATCTTTAGTCCTTGTGGCTTTTTGTTCTCTTGTCCCACCCATCAGCCTGTTTGATTTTTATGAGCATGTAGCGCATCCTCTGGAGAAACGCAAGTCTGACTTCAGTGTCTTTTTGTTCTTCTTCTCCTCATTTAGCATTCATTTTTTGCTGCAATCTCAGACCTAATGAGATTGTGATCAATGGTTCCCAAGTTGCCCCCTGCCTACATGTCTTCAATCATACCTTGGCTGTATAATCTGCTGTACTCTTCTTTCTGTCAGTTTGTGAATGTATATAGTTAATGTTAAAAGCAATCTGGAAACAGATAACAAAGCTGTATTTTCTCCTCCACTTAATAAAGTGGAACCTACCTTGGTAATTACAGAACTTCCTTTGTACCCTGTGAATGCTTGATTTATATGTTTTTGGTTTTGTTTTGTGGAGTCACGTTAGAATCCAGCTCCTTTTATTCTGGAAACTCAATACATCCCAGCCTTCAGCCTACTCAAGGAAAAAAAAAAATCATGAAAAAATACCCTTTCACACATAATTATCTACCAGGCAATCACTATCCCACAATATTATCTCACTAAATAACCAGCTCTCGGGCAACATTACCTTGTCCCTGTAATACTTGCGTGAATGTCTTTCTTTTACAAGATGTCCTGGATTTCACAGGTAGTGGGGGGCACCTTGGGATGCCGTGCTTGGTTACCATTGTAATTAACCGAATTTAATCAGCGCTTTAATCAAAGGCTGGAGCAGACGTGAATGTGCTTTGATACAAAGTGAAAATGTTGAGCTTGACCTCTACCAGGTCAAAACCTAAGACTGGAGCCCCTCAAATTGCACTGATTCACGTAGTGTGGGGCTCAGTTCAAGAGGAGGGTTTTCTCCCACTGTGCTGTGATGTTAAACTGCCTTCCACCACAAGAAAACAGCTCCCATTTTCCCAGAAGGGAAAATTTAGGGTTTCTCTAACCCATTCACATCCCAATGAATTTTACCCAAAGGAGTGCCAGCAAAAAGATGAGTCTCTTATCTCACAAAATTCTGAGGTTTTGACTTTTTAACTCTTACCATCTCTGATCCATCATGTGCTTCTTCCTTAGTACATTATTTGTCTTAGTCTGGTAGCTGTATCTGACAGCTTGTGTGTTATATTTGAATGTGTTTTCCACACTGTACGAGCTATGACAACACAAATCATCCAGATGGATTGCAAGGGAATGGCACTGTTCATCCTCTTGATGGTGCAGAGCATGGGCAAAAGGGCTGAGGTGGAGAGAGTCTCCTGTAGATGGTATCAAGGTCTCTGCTCCTGGCACCAAGCACCAAGGCATGGGGGAAGAGCTTGCATTTCACCTCCAGGACTCCAGGGGCTGGGGGCATCCGCACAAGAGATGAAACCAATTTATGATCAGACCTCTGCACATCTGTGCCATTATGAAAAGGTAATAAATATCAGGCGAGGAAAGGATATCGCACACTTGATTTGAGAAAAAACTGAAAGTCCTATGCCACAGGCCAAATATAGAACTCCATTAACAATTATGAAGCACTGTTGATGAGGAGAGTGAAGCACTGTTGATGAGGAGAGTGAAAGAACATCCCAGGAGGAAATTAATAATTCTGTATTAAGTGCAGGGCTTGGATGGTGTTTGGTAAATAAAGCCTGGGGTCATGCACTGACTGATGGGAGAAAACAAAATACTGAATAACTACCAATTCAGCAAACACCATTCATCCTGTGCAGGGAAGAAAGCCTCCTGCCTATAGATTAAGGAGGATATTACCAGTTAATCAAAATTATATTTGAATGCTATTCACATAAAGGTATCAAATAAATTTTCACAGCAGCTTCAATTCTTCTGCTTCCAAATTCTTGGGCTCTTCACAGCTTTCTCAGAATGTAATCTTTTGGGGTTTTTTGTTTTGTTTTGTTTTGGTTTGGTTTGGTTTGGTTTGGTTTGGTTTGGTTTTTTTTTTAAGCGTTGTTGATGTATTTTTATATTGCAGTTTTTCCAAGGAAGTTCAAAAAGAAGAAACGTACATGCACCTAAAACAGCTGTAACATTATGCAGGTATATTTACATTTCCAAATCTTCTGGCTGCAGCAAAGCTCATGGGTTGGTTACAGTGTATTGCTGGAGGAACAGACTTGGATAGGGAATGGTTCTCTGATGACTAAGGGGTGTCTAGGTAAAGCATCACCTCTCTCTGTCCTCGTCCTTGGAGAGGGAGTGCTGGTCCAGCACTACACACTGGTGGCTGCAGATAGGGTCAAAAGTCCAACTCAAGAATGTACAGATTTGAAATGTTTTTCACAGCCAAAGCTCTAGCTGGCATTTTGGGGTGGGAAGGAAAACAGAGGCAGCATTCCCTCTGGAACCTTCTTTTTGTGAAATGTCCAAGGTCTTTCAATAGACAAATTAGGTGGATAGCTTAGAGTTCCTCAAGATGAAAATGAAGACAAAAACAAAGTGAAAGGAGAAGTGTGAGGAGGAAGAAGACATTATCACAGGAAAGCTTCAAGGAAGGTACAAAAATGGTTGTTGCACTCCATGAAACGGTTCACAGTTTGCATGCAAGTCAACAAGAGCATATGCTTAAACTGAGCTGTACACAAAATGGACATAACAAATGGGTTGTGAGTGAAAATCAGCAAGATGTATCATTAAAGTAGAAAACTCTGAAGCAAGTGTGGGAAACTGATAAGCAGGTGTGAGAAGTGAAGAGGGCTGGTGAAAGGAACTGAGGCAGCGCAGGGCCGGAGAGCTGGGAGAAGCAGACAGATACCAAGCCTGGAAAGCAATGACAAAAGACAGAAGTCTGCCCTGCCAGAGCTGCTAAGCCCAGGAGGAGCTTGGAATTTAAGAATGGCAATGTTAGATTTTAGAATTTTACTACTTCAGATTTATAGTAAAATTACATAAGAAACAATGTCATTCAACACAAAGATGGGAAATGACAATCAATATAAACCTGTGTCTCCTACTTCAGAGAAGCGATCATAGAAGCTAATGAAATGCAGCACCCTCTTATCCTGTCATTTAAAACACAGAATCAATCTGAGTTACCTTAAGTGGCAATACTGTATCTCTAATGCTTGATTCTTTTGTTATGAAATACAGTCAAAACAATAATTTAAAAGGGAAATTTGAAAATGTCAGATAGAAAATGCATATTTTATTTATTGTAATGTTTGTTGATTCGAGGCTTTGAGGGCAACATGGTAAATATTCAGTTTGGCTGGCACAAACTGTGCAGGAATCTAATAGAAAGCAATATTGTTGAAAATGGATATCAATTGAAAACAGAGAGCAGTGTCAACTATTCCCCACTGGGAGCAGACAACAATAAAACCAGTCAAGCATTACACAGTTGAGCCTGCCAAATGTCATTACAGTGTAGAAAAAAGTAAAAGCACATACGAAGAAGATAAAAAAAAAAAACAACCACTTGCCTTATTTATGTTTTTCCCCTGGACAATTTGGTGAGATAAAACTTGAGGGTGGGGGCTAAATTCACTTTAATGTGGATGGTGGATAATTTTGGGGAACATATCATCCTATTTGGAATTAAGAAAAGATAAAGCAATGCAGTTTAATGTCTCTCCCAGCAATTGCAAAGAATTACATTGGAATACAATTTTAATTTTTAAACATCTTTTTTTTTTCTTGCTGGGTCTTAATACCAAGATTACCGTATTCAGTGGAATAATTAGGGGAAACTTATTTTACACTCTGCTGAAACAACAATTAAAATAACAGTAATTGTTGTTATCATTATTAGAGAAAAGAAGGGGGGGGGAGGGTATGTGAGGGGAGGGTATGTGAGGGGAGGGGGATGGAGGTGAGGGAAGGGAAGGGAAGGGAAGGGAAGGGAAGGGAAGGGAAGGGAAGGGAAGGGAAGGGAAGGGAAGGGAAGGGAAGGGAAGGGAAGGGAAGGGAAGGGAAGGGAAGGGAAGGGAAGGGAAGGGAAGGGAAGGGAAGGGAAGGGAAGGGAAGGGAAGGGAAGGGAAGGGAAGGGAAGGGAAGGGAAGGGAAGGGAAGGGAAAGAAAAAAAAGAAAAAAACAAAAAAAGAAAAAAGAAAGAAAAGAAAAAAGAAAAAAAAGAAAATAGAAAAGAAAAGAAAAGAAAAGAAAAGAAAAGAAAAGAAAAGAAAAGAAAAGAAAAGAAAAGAAAAGAAAAGAAAAGAAAAGAAAAGAAAAGAAAAGAAAAGAAAAGAAAAGAAAAGAAAAGAAAAGAAAAGAAAAGAAAAGAAAAGAAAAGAAAAGAAAAGAAAAGAAAAGAAAAGAAAAGAAAAGAAAAGAAAAGAAAAGAAAAGAAAAGAAAAGAAAAGAAAAGAAAAGAAAAGAAAAGAAAAGAAAAGAAAAGAAAAGAAAAGAAAAAAGATCACACTGAAACCTCCGTGCCGAGCCGTGCCGTGCCGCGCCGCTGAGAGCCCGGTTGAACGCGGGCGCTTCCGATGCCCGCGGCGGGAGCGCCGCCCCCGCTCCGCAGCCCCAGCACGGACAAAGGGGCGGCGCGGCCCGCAGCGGGCTGCAGCTCCACCTAGCGACGGCCGCCGGCTGCAGGGCTGTCCCCAGCGTCGGCGCGCTTTGGGGTGGCGGCCCGGCTGGGGATTTTGTTCCGAGCTTCTAACCCAGCGTGCGTCTGGGTTCCTGTGTGAGGAGGAGAGGGACGCCTCGCTGTGTGGCAGGCACATCAAGTGTCAGACGCTGTGTCGTTATGATCCCTGAACTCACGGTATTATGCAAGCAGGTTGTGTGTTTGAGGAGGTCCCAGATCCAGAAGGCTGAGGAGACGCTGTCAAGTGCTACCAGGGGAGCTGCAGCTCCAGAACTCAACCCCTTGCAGAAACGGTGCAGAACTGCCGCGCTTTAGCTCCGATCCTGGGTCCTGTTTTAGACGTGGAAAGCAGGAGGGGACTTATTTGAAATTAATCTAAGAAATACTTGGATTTCCATGTTTGAAAGCATGTGGATTGCCCTGGTTTTCTGTGTCTGACAGTGCGCACAGGTTTTCTTCTCCGTGTCCACATCCAGCAGCCTCCCAGAGCAGGAGCTTCTGCTTCATTGACTGCAAACTGGATTTGAATAAAGGGCCTGGCATTTGGGCCCTTTTAAACCTTATTTTTTACTTTATAATGTCTGTTGACTGGGCACACAGTCCAGAGAAAACAGTTTTTCTACCTGTTTCAGAGAGAGAACTAAATATTTCCCATTCATGTAGTGCACGTGTGCTCATGGGCACATCTCTGATCATCTCTGCCCATCTCTGCTCTGCTGCAGATCCATCCACCAACCCATGTTCTGCTCACATAGAATCAAAGAATCATTAAGGTTGGAAAAGACCACTAAGATCCTCTAGTGCAATCGCTGACCCATCCCCGCCATGCTACTAAACCCACACCTCACAGTGCCACATCTCCACATCTCTTGAGCACCTCCAGGGACAGTGACTCCCCCACTTCCCTGGGCAGCCTATGCCAGTGCCTCACCACTGTTTCTAATAAATTTACAATATGCAAATGTCCCTGCAATGCAGGCAGCCACGGAAGACCTGCCTTTCTAAAGCTCACGCTGCTCAGGCACGTCTTTGCTTGAGAGCAAATCTGTGGCTCTTGCTGTGTATGTCAGTATTTCTGTAATGCCCGGCAGCACGTAGCGTATCACTCAAGGCTTCATAGTACTGAAGCCATTTGCAATCATTGCTCCTAAAGGAACTTGAGAGTCTACCCAATCCAAAGACTATTAAGAGAAATTAATATTGCCAGAGAGCTATTATATATGTGTATTTTCAATGTTTGTTAGCTATCTAATTCCATGATAAAACTATTTAATCACAAATTGGAATAGTTGGGTACACACTGAACCCATAAAGCAGAGACAAAAACGATATCTTTGCCACGTACTACTGTAGCTGATATATCAAAACTGCTTCTCTGGAACTAAACAAGGCTGCATCCTGTTAAAATTCCCACATCCCCATGGCAAATTTTATTTCCTTTTGAATTCAGTTGTAAAAATTGGAAGCAAGGAAATTCACAGGCTGAAACAGTGTCTAGATAACATTATGGGGCATGTTGCTTCCAAAGCCTTGCGTGGGTTTTAGCCACATGTCTCCCACTGATTTTAATGGGATTTGCATGGCTAAAATCCTGTGCAGCGCTTTGAAAATGTATCCCTAAGGGTCTGTCATGAATTCATAAAGCCCTAGAATTTCTGAGTTAAACCCAAAATACAGTGTTGGCTGATTTTAGAGGCTTGTTACCACTCTCCTAATTAAAATACTGCTTAGTTCGGTAAAAGGTCTATTCCAGTTTGTGCGTAGGGTATATGTGTATAATATAATTCTAGTATGTGTGTAGTTAAAATGGTTGTGTTATTTACACTACAAAAGAGCTGCATTATATGCACTTTCTAATTTTCATAACACTTTCATTATACGTTGGGTAGTAAGTCCCAAACAGTGAATAAAATTGCTACTGTTCTTTCAATGAGCTCGTAAATGTCACTGAAGAAATTGCTGTCATGTTAAGGGTGAGTTGGTTTTGTGGTGCACTTACACTACTATTGACAGAACAGTTCCTTCCTATGGAACATTGTGACGTTTTTCTTTAAAATGTTTTACATAGGATTATACTGTTAAGGATCAAGAAAGCCACCAATGCAAATCAATATCACAAAAGATTGGATTTCTGATGAACGCACAAAATTAAGGAGAGACAATGAGAGGGACACTTCTCTTTCATTCTTGTGCCTTATAGGAAGGATTTCAGGTCAATATCATCAAAGAATCACACAGAATCACAGAACTGTAGGGGTTGGAAGGGACCTCCAGAGACCATGGAGTCCAACCCCCTGCCAAAGCAGCTCCCTAGCCCAGGTTGCACAGGTAGGCGTCCAGGCGGGTCTGGAACGTCTCCAGAGAAGGAGACTCCACCACCTCTCTGTGCAGCTGTGCCACTGCTCCATCACTGCACTGGGAAGAAGTTCCCACGCACATTTGTGCAGAACTTTCTATGCTTCAGTTTGTGGCCATTTGCCCTTGTCCTATCTCCACACACTGCTGAGTACAGCCTCATCCCTTTGCCTCCTGCTCCTTAGCTATTTATAGTTGTGGATCAGATCCCCTCTGAATCTTCTTTTTTCAAGGCTGAACAATCATCATTTTATTTAGTAGCCCATGAGCAGGCAGTATGCCAGGTCGGTGGTAGCAAGCTGGTGCTAGAGAATGTAAGTTAATTTTTAAATACTTTTTATTACTTCACCTAGCAAATTTGCAGATCTGTTTATCTGTATCTTCAGAACTCCAGATGTATTTCTCCACACTGTCTCCTCTTCCACCCACAGTCATTGCAGAGTTGGATATCATTGGGTAACCATCAGATAGAAAGAATGCCCCAGTCTCATATAGCTACCAGGGTAGGCAGGCATTTGTGCATGTCGCCCTTTGTCACATTAGCTATGCAGAAGGTATTTAACACATAAACAAATCTGATTGTGCATAAGCAAACTAGTAAGATTAAAATATTTACCAGTAAAATCAGTAGGCATAAGAAATTGCAACCCAGCTTCACAGCTGAGTTCATTTCTCAGAAAAAATCACTAAAACTATCTTTTTCCTTGCTGAAAGGTCTTGGGAACATTTGTTTTAAAAGAATTTTCAGGAGAGAACTGGCTTTCCAGATTGCAAGTTAAGCAATAGCAAAACACAATAAACTTTGCTGGGATCATCAGCTGAACTAGCCCAATGACAAAAGTGAAACACCTCCCAGCAATTCAGTCCTTTTAAAATTTCTTATTTCATGTACTCGTACCAACAGTGCTCAATATATGGAAGCTACCCTGAAGCATGAATAATCCCTGGCAGGTGTTCTCTAATGAGGACTGGTTCCACAGCTCACTTGTCCACAAACTGTAGCCCATGGCTCTGCAGTGGCCCGAAAGCCTAGGATAAGTAATCACAAATGGACCATGGACTATAAAATAAATAGAAAAATTTGAAAACTTAGATTTTCTACCAGCATTCCATGCTGCTCTTTTCCATGACGTTTTTCTGCTTTGCCAGAAGGAAGTTTTCAGCAAAGTGCAATTTGCACAATTGCTCTGGGCCCTGCTTTGAAAAATGTCCTGGTAGGTTCCTCACAGGGAATATGGCAGCTGAGGGTTAAAGGTGATTCATTGGTCCAGAAAAGCCCCAGGGACCATTGCCATAGCTAATTCTGGGTGGTGCGTTTTCTCTGAAATCATCAACCCTTGCGTTTTAACTCTGATACTCATTACCATTCTTTTTTTTTTTTAACACTAGAAAAATAAAAAATAACATTGCACAAGCCCTGAAAGGCAGTATCCCTCAGCCTCACATATGCATAAGATTTCTCCTCCTCTTGTTTTTTCTTTTCCTTTTTTCTTTTCCTCTAATCTCCCTTCTCGTTGATTGCTCTTTGATAAACAATAACACACAAGATGCAGGACTCAAACGGGCAATCAAACACACGAGAGTAAACCCGTACAAGAGGCAGTGTCTATGCACTGCTGTGAGTTGCCCCCTTCTTCACTTGTTTTATTCTTAATTTGGATCCCTGAGGAATTCTTCTGTTTGCCAGAGATGTGCTGGACCTTTCTGATTGAACATGTTTTAATTCTTCCAAGAAAAAAAAAGAAAAAAGATCCCTTTGATTCTGAAAGAAAATTGTAATATGTATTGCCATCTCTGAGTCCCTCAGCCAGGCTGGAAGAATAAGCTATGATCAAATATTTGGGTGTGTGCTTTTCATGCTGGAGCTGAAGACTTAAGTTCCATGACACATCTTGGATGGTGGCCAAAGTTTAGATCCCCTAATAATTTTAAACAATAACTGCCCGCTTTAAAAGGGAAGGAAAAAAGACATTTCCTTCCTGCCATTTACTAGCTTAGGATCAGCAAAGTCTTCTGGTGCATCAAATTGGAATTGAAATGAAACCTTACATTAAGCACTTCAATGCCGAAGGCTTGTGATTTTATTTCTCGATTTGGCTTTTTTTCTGTTTCAGACATAGCCATAGAGCATCATTTTATGTGTCTGAGTTAAATACATGGTCAAGCACTGGAACGAGCTGCCCAGGGAGGTGGTTGAGTCACCATCCGTGGAGGTGTTCAAGAAACGTTTAGATGTTGTACTATGGTTTAGTGGGAAATATTGCTGGTAGGTGGACGGTTGGACTGGATGATCTTGGAGGTCTTTTCCAACCTTGGTGAGTCTATGATTCTATAGTTCTGTGAGACCTGTCAATTGCACTAGCCTACCATTATCAGTCCGTTGATGAGATCTAAACAGAGTGTTTTAGGCTGAAACCATCCCAGATCAAACTGCGCACATTTCAGAGCCAAATGGATTTTAAACAGCATGACAAATATCTTTGAAGAAATGAGTAGTGTTTTTCTGGCAATCAGTTACAAAAGAAAAACAGTGCCTTTGCAGACAATGCAATGTAAGCCTGACAGATGTCACCCACAGAGAAAAGCATTGCTTCTTGGGTTGCTCCTGAAGCCACACAAGATTCCCCCAGCACTATTTCACCACAGACACAGCACCTCCCTTGTATTTCCACCAAGAACACTGGAGTCCTCTTCGTTTTCCAGTCAAAAAAGTTTTGGTTGCTCATAAATTGAGTTTCCTGAAAAGGATCCAGCTGGCCTGCAAAAGTAGTCATCTGGAAAGATGGATTGATGGTCTTTTTCAGTCCCCTGGTATGTAGGTACCTGGCACTGGGCTGAGAAGCACAGTGTTGTACAGGATGAACTGGGCTCAGATGTTGAGTAAATATGAAGAAAAAGCCAGTTTTGTGGGAGGAAGTTACAGATGAAGAAGGTGAGAACACAGACTGCTCCTCCCAATGGAAATGGAGTAACTTCACATGGTCATGCAAGTCACAATTTATGGCATGGAGCAGCGACTTGATGGCATTACCTGGCATGGGGTGGAAAAGAGGATCACTTCTCACATTGGCTCACCTAGGATTACTGCAGGGCAGGTACAGTCTTTCTACTTTATAATATTAGTTTTACTCACCAATGTAAAAAATGCATAAAATGTTTTCTTCATTTGTATGTACAATAGTAGGTATATGCAGGAGTTTTTAAAGGGCATTAGCAGCACAGAGCTCATCAGTACAGGACCTCCCCACGCACTACTGTGGCAGATTTAGTGATCTGTAAATGAGAATTTTCATTGCCCTGATAAGGCAAACTGCTTTTTATTTTTGCCATCAAGTTACAAAAATATAAAAGTAAGTTTTGGTTTTTCAAGTTCAGTGCCTTGGTTTTATTTCGACAGAACAATAAAATTAATTTTGTTTAAGAAGCGAACCCTGTGGGATGTAAGGGCACATTTCTTTATCCCATCCTTGGGCAGTGGCTCTGAGTTGGATACTTTTGATTTATTCTTATAAATTACAATATCTCTTTTCTTTTCAACTCTTTAGGCAAAAATTGAGTTCCGAGGAAGGAACAAGGAAAGAATACTGAAAGAAATTTTCAAAGCTGTAGGATTTTCTTCTTTTACACACTTAAAGTAATTTGCTGGGCAAGAAGAGAACAAAAAGACCACATCTTTCCCTATCCACAGAATCTATAGGACTTACTTCAGAACTGATCCAAAAGAAATTGTCATACAAGAGGAATATATTGTAGTTTCACATTTTTGAGGGCTCTTGTGAATGGTGAGAATGATTGTCTGCTCATGCAGATTCAAACACGGACTTTTTTTCCTTAACTGTTCCTTGAACAGCACAGTCCATATTTGACAAGTTAGAAACATTAGAGAATAAATTCACAGAGATGAAAATAGAATTTCCAAAAAAGTTTTTCTTAGACTTCAAAGAAGATAAAAAGGATTGGAGGAAGTTTGATCTTTATTTTATAAGTATGTACAAGAAAAGGAGGGAAAGAAAGCAACAGTCAAAGAGAAGTCTAGTTTAATTTTTCTCTTGTGGGCCTACATAATAAGAAGTGAAATGCTGCAGCTCCTCCGTGTTCATTGGGTGGAAATTCACTGCCATCAAATTATACCTGGTTTCTTAGAAAGTTCCTTCACTTCTATAAGTTTCTCTGAGATATGGCAACCTGCTCCTGAGACTTGTAGATGTTCAGCTGCAGTGAATGGAATATTCTTGTAAAAATGAAGTCCTAATAGAGAAGTATTTCTTTTTTATATATTTTCTTATCCAGCTGAAAGGAAGCATATATTCTGTAGGAAAAAAAAACCAAAACACTAATTTCAAGCAAAGCCATGTAAAGTCTTATAGTTTCTAAGAAGTCAGAATTAAACAGAATGCTTTCCTTGTTTTTATTCTAAGTTTTCATTTTAATAAATGGATTACATTTAAAGTTCAGTATCATATATGATTAATTACATCCACACCACCAAATTAAATAATGCCAAGGAGTCTTTCCAGCCATGGAGCTATATCATCATGTCTTCAGCAAAATCCTGGTCTAGGCCAGTAAATGCTTTACCAAGCAGATCCTGGGTATGGTTGTCATGGGACAGGGAATATTTCTGCTGCACTGTTTGCATATGACCCCCTTGTGCAGAAGACAAGAGAATGTGTTAATACAATTGCAGCCCATTGCATGCTGGTTTGTGCAAATACAAAATAAATAAATAAATAAAGTCACAGATACATTTATTTCGCTATTACAAATGTAACAACTCAATCTGTATCATGTCAGAAAAGAAGCCAGATCAAGAAGAAAACAACTGTAGCTGAAATAATTTGTAGTGGATTTATATCACAGGGAGAAGAACATTGGAAGGTGTTAATGCTTGTAGTCAGAAGCTGCAGTGATCTATGCAGGAGACTGAGACCAAGACTGCAGTTGACAGTGACTGCTGTTGCTGTTTGACAACAACAAACTTGTCTTCCTTGGTAAACTTGCTAATCAGTTTTTGCTCTCATCCTATACTCATAGTTTGAAGATTCATCCAGCTGCACTAAAACCAGTGCTTCCCTCTATGGCCTCCTGATACAAGGGGGTTTGTCATTGCAGACACATGTGAAAGGAGCAGGTTAATTTGGCATGAGTTACTCTGTTATTTTATGAACCTCATGCAATGTGGGTTATTGGCAAAAGTGATGCAGGTAATAAAGATCTGTTGGTTGGATTGGATGATCTTAGAGGTCTTTTCCAACCCTGATGATTCTATGATTCTAAGATATCATAGCTCAGATTGGTGCACAGGACTATCAGTATCCAAGCCAGCCAGACCACAAGGGTGCTGCACTGACCACATAGAAATAAGAAGTCAGTGAGACCAGCTCGTGTGTTCCCAGCAATGTAGACCCCTCCCTTATCAACCATGCAGTGATCCAGAGAGTATTCCAGTGCAAAGTGGGGAGCACTGGAGTAGGCTGCAGGCATGACAATTTTTGCTTCATGAGAATTCCATTCTGAAAGCAGCTGAATAAATTTTACTCTGTGTAGTCATCTCATCCTTCATTCAATCAATAAAGTATCTCAAGACTGACCCCTAATTCTGATAGCTAATTAAATATCTGTTTAATGATTCTGCTGGCTATAATACTACCAAAATGCAGATACATATATTTTTGCATTTTTAATGTCAAAATTTCTTCACTAAAAAGTACAACTGAAAAAAAAAAAACCAAAGTCAACAGTAAGCTTCAGAATTCTGTCTTAGTTGCAGCTAGACAGAGACCATCATTGTTGGTGGAAAGGGCTTTGAGTTTTGTACCTTACAAGCATTTATGCCTGATACTCCGAGTTATGCAGCTATTTTGCTGATAGATATGTTACTCATCTGACTTGCATGAATGACCGAGTGTTTTATTAGGCATATTGGAAGTGAGTGTTTTGAGCTGTGATGATTTTTTAAGGCATGATGAAGGGTCCCATCCACCCTAATCAACTTTGCATAGCTGGGGCTCAACTTCCAGTGTTGTCTTTCATCAGCACAAGTGTCAGTCACTGGCCAACGCGTTGCCCACAGCCCTCTGCCCTCATTTCTTCATGGCGGGATGCATGTTGTTCTTTCAGGACAATTTCTTTTCGCCTGCTTTCCCAGCTTGCTTGGCCATGACAGGTCTGCCCTGGTTATGGCATTCACCATATGGCTGGGCTTGGCTCCACCCTTTCTTTTAATAATTCCGTCTCTCTGACCATCCCCCTTGCATTGCTTTCACCAAGGGCATTTCAGAATTCAGCCCCAAACTATTAGTTCTGACTAGCTTACCCATGTTAAATCTGAAAATATTAGCATTCATTTTCCGCTCGGTGATAGCCCCTGAAGTGACCTTAGTAGGTTATGTCTCATTTCATAAATTTTTTCTCCTGGGGTAACCAATACAGTGTTGATACAGCAACAGCTATTAAGTTACAGCTTGATTTCAGATAAAGGCATTTGGAACCCCAGATTTAAAAAATGGTGTCATTCATAGGCATTCATTATCTCTTTTTCTGTATGTTTATATATCAAAAATTCATGAAGAAATAAATGCAGTCATATATAGAGTGGCCCACAAACCTCCCAGTGTTCTGAGGGATTTATGCAAATTCACATTTCAAATTAAAAATCAGTCTGGCCAAATATTGTTAAGATTTCTTTTAACAAGCCCTACAAATTTTGTAAGCTCTTGCAAGGAATTGAAGGAGCACTACTGATCCGTTTTCATCTGTAAGAAGGAAGATCACTTCAAATCATGAAAACTATTCAGTGATGTTTTATCATTACAATACCTACATATATATTTGTTGTATTGTTATATTTTTAAAAATTCTTTTCATGTATTTTTTTCTTGTGTGTTTAACCAGGTTGCATTTTGTGACACAACAGCATTTCTCTGTGTACTAGATCAGAAGGGATTGCTCTTGCAATACTGAGCCTCATCACAAGGCCAAGAACTTTTCCACTGCACCATTTTGGAAGAATTGCCTACAGCCATATTTCAGCCTAATTAGGGATATACAGCAAGATAGTTTTAATTATGTCTTTTCATGAAATTTCCCATAAGGCTTCACTCAGGACATGGAATGAATAGTGATCATCATACTGTTGTCCTCTATTTCTTTCTCATCTTTAATGTGGCCAATGCTGTATGCCTTGCAAAACAAGAAGACAAGGAAAGGCTTGCTTCCTTGTGAGCTTTGCTAGGGCACAGATCACTTTGATATCTATCAAAGTGACAAAGCTAGAAAGACAATAGGAAATGTCATGTTTGAGGGAGGACAAAGAGAATCTTACCCCTGTTTACAGGTCAGAGGTGAAATACAGGTAAGTTAGGCAACATCCATGGATGTAGGAGCCCCATTTGTTACATTTAAGACCTCATTTCATCTGAGTTCATAAATGTGATATGCCAGAACCCAGCTCCTGCCTGCAGCTGATCCATAGGACAGTACTGTGAGCTTTTCTCTTTCTCCTCTCATCTACACCCTCTCCATCCTGGGCAGAGGCATCATGCCAGATGGGCTGGGATGGGGTAAGGTCTGTCTCAGTGAGACAGAAGGATGCAAGGCAGCACATGGGGTGGTAGCATGGGTCTGTGGCATTCAGGGTGCCTTCTTCATTGCTGAGCAGTAGGATGGCAGCCAGCAAGAGTTTTTTTTCCCATGGGCACAAACAGGGGATGTTGGGGGGAAGAGGGAAAAGTAGTTATCTGACACTTATATAAAAAAGAGGGACCAGTTCTGGGGGGTCTTCTCTCATGTGGGTGCTGGCAGCAGGTGGTAGAGCTCAGAGGGTCAGTATGGGGGAAAACGTCCAATAAACCGCTCAAGTCTAGATGAGCTGGAGCACAGTCATCGCAGGTCAGAGCTCAGAATCCTTTCCCTGCAGCTACCAGGTCTAAACATTGAACATTTGAATACTTCAATGACAGAATTCTAAAAAGTTCCAGTGCCAATAAAATATCTTTCTTCCTTTGTTCTTAATAATCACTGAGCTGCTTCTGCTGGATGAAACTTCTTCTCTGAGACTTTTCTTAATAAAGTACTCTCTTTTAACTATTATATCCTCTTTCAAGTGACAGCAAAATATGCCTCTGTGCCAGCATTTGAAGTCTGGCATAGTTAAAGAAAAAAAAAAGATGATTTAATGGGAAGTATAAAGACCCTGAAATAGGTGCATCTCTGTAAAGACAGTAATGGCTACGTTTATACAGATAGTGCACCAGAAGTATGGGTATTCAGTAAGATAGCAAAATTCCACATAACTATGTATTTGTAATTTAACGATTAGAACCTGTGTAAGGATCATATGTTTTTTTTCTAGCACCATTTGACTGCATGTGTTTCTGTTCTGGTTTACTGCATATCAGCTAATCGCATAATTCGGCTGGATGCATACTAAATTGAAGTCCAAATGCTGTTCACTACAGTGTACTCCCTCTGGATAAATGAACAGTCAGTATACCCACCGGACTGCATTCCTTCACCACTACTTCGTACACAGCTGCTAGCATTTGTTGTGAAATAGAAGACAAACTGTGTTACTGCTATGGATAAAAACGGTGGTTTTGCTATGTTAAAACCTTCACTGCGGTTGCTAAGAGGAATGTGCAAATCATTAGGACAAGACAAGGGAACAATATGTTTGGTCCTTGCCTTGGCAGCCTCAGTAAGGGCACGCAGTGCTCCAAGGAAGTCCTGATAGACCGTGTGGACAGCAGATAGCACCTGGATGTCCTTTCCTGGCTTGTGCATATTCAAAAGATGAGATAAACCAAAATAAAGCAAAGCACATTGAAAGAAGGAGCAGCATCAACCTGCGTTGCAACCAGTCAGCATTGCTCCCTGACAGCACCCAGGCAGACAAAAAATATATGGTTTTTTTTTGGAGGAAAACCATATCCAACTGCTTTGTGCACAAGGTTTTCCTCTTACTTTGTTGGAGGCAGAGTAGGGCTCTGGAAGTGGCAGTAGCCTGAGGTGAGCCTGGCATTCTGTGGTCATGGATGAAGGGGAAATATTTGGATGCAGAGCAGCACACAAGCAAGGTGTTCACACACAGGGGGAGGGGGCCTTTGCTCGTTAAACTCCCCAGCCTTTAGAGCATGGTGCTGGCCGAGGCCACAGGCTTCAGCACTGAGTATGCCACCTCTCTGGGGATGCCTTGCGGCAAAGCTGGCTGCATCAGCATCCTTAACAGCAGCATGAAAGCCTGAGCAACTGATGATAATGGTCACTTCCTAGCCTGAAGCATGAAGAAGTCTTTATAATTCTGTCTTCCTCAGCCAAGGGTGTTGTGCAGAAGCCATGGTCCCTAAATATTCACCCAGGTTTGAATCCTCTCTTTAGCTTTTCTTTAATTCTCCTCCTTCTCTTTCCTTTCTGTACCAAGCAGACTTTATTCTGGGAGCCCAAAGTTTTGCATCCCAGGAGCCCAGCACTGGTTTAAAAACAAGACAAACAGTACAAATACTAATAATATAAAGCAAAGTACTTGAAGTCTCTTATTTTATCTTACTCTTTATTTGTCCTCAGCACATCAAAGCTGAACATAGACACCAGAAGCCACTCTCCATAGCTTAGTCTGCTAGCAGGCTCCAGGGAGAAATGGGGTGATCAGCTCTGGTGAGACCACACTGTACTGTGTTCAGCTTTGGGACCCTCACTACAAGACAATGGGGTTTTAGAGAGTGCCCAGAGAAGGGCAACAAAGCTGTGAGGGCTCTGGTGCACAGGCCTTATGGGGAGGAGCTGAGGGAGCTGGGATTTTTCAGTATGAAGGGGAGGCTCAGAGCAGACCATATCACTCTCTACAACTGCCTGAAGGGAGATTGTGGTCGGCCTCTTTTCCTCTGTGACTAGTGATAAGACTAGAGGGAATGGCCTCAAATTATGCCTGGGGAGATTCAAATTGGACATTAGGAAATACTTCTCTGAGAGAGTGGTGAGGCACTGGAACAGGCTGCCCAGGGAGGTGGTTGAATCACCATCACAGGAGGTGTTCAATAGACACTTACACGTTGTACTGAGGGTCATGGTTTCATGGGAAATATTGGTGGTGGGTGGACAGTTGGACTGGAGGATCTTGGAGGTCTTTTCCAACCTTGGTGTTTCTATGATTCTATGTGAGGTTGCTGTAGAGGAGATTCTTGTCACTGAGGTCAAGAAAATATCAGGACCTAGAAAAAGGTTATGCACTTCAATGGAAAATGGAAGTACCCACACTATATTTAAATAAGAGAGAAACACTGACAGAAATAAATCCATATGTTGCAGCATTTATGTCTCCTCATATTTACACTGATGATAAAGGGAATGAGTTCCTTGACAGAAAAGATCATTAAAATTGTGAAATTTGCAGTAATATCAACAACCATTAAAAAAAAATCTGATGGAAATTGTGACTTGTCTGAGCAAAGCTCTGGAACGTTTTAACTGCCACCCACTAAACATTCTCTTGAACCAATTACATAAATTCCACAGAACAAGATCTGAGAATATTTGGGATAAAATCTCCAATGGAATTGATACAATTGTAAATTCCTCATGCATAATTCTGAAATGAGAAAGTGGATTGCATTTGTCAGAGATTTGGTTTAGGCATAATGTGTTCTGCTGTAAAATCCCAACTATGATTTTCAGTTGTAGTACTATCTTTAAAGGTACCCACCTTTAAAACTGCATTAAAATAACAAAAGTGACCAGGAAAATCCAGCCAGGAATTCTGTTGTAATTTTAATGTAACTGTATTATATATCTTATGTTATTCACAACATGCAACCCTAATTCTGCAAAGAGCTAAGCATGTGTTTAAATTTATACATTTTGAGTTTTAATGAGAACTCATAGAGTGTAAAGTTAAGCATACAGAAAATCAGATTAGGAGTTAGTGTTAACACTGCAAGTGGTACATTCAAACACTGGAGGGGGAAAAAAAAGAATATGTATGGTAGATGAGAGGAATTTGATGAATTAACTTTAAACTTCAGATGATTTCTTTTTTAGAACACATTCTTCTAGCCCAGAATTTCAGTAATACTGTACTTTCTCACTTTATTTCATCTGTATTTCAGTGAAGTTTTTGGATACAATCACTTCATACAATCAATTCTTGTTTTGAAAAAGCATATTCCTACATCTGTCTCTTGCTAGATCCTGTTTTTTATTTTAGTGTATCACCTCACTTTGGTTAAGACTCCAGATCATCTGATCACTGTTCCCAAGGCAATCCTTTATTCTGCTGTTGGTGTAGGGGGTTTTTTTTGTTTGTTTTTGTTTTTGTTTTTGTTATTAATTCACTGCATAGTGAAGAGGAGATGTATGGGTTTTAAAAGGAGTGAATATCTCACAGGGACATAAGTCATATTGTATACATTAAGTAGCACAGGCTATGAGAAAGAAATGTAGCCATCCCCAGTCAGAGGTGGTGTGTAATTCCAGCATTTCATTGATCTTGCTCTCTGCATGCTGCATGTAAAATCACTTTTGGATTATTTCAATCTCAGTGCTGTTTTTCTGATCTTCTTTAAAAAACATGAAACTTTTGCTTCTTCCAGCATACAAACTTGACACCATTCATTAGCTTTGAAGAAAGCAGAGACAGATTTTTATTATTATTTTTTGAAAGATATCTTCTCACAAAAAATAAGTAACCTATTTCCTATTTAGGAGCTTCTCTAGTGTGCTCACGCGTAACAATAAAGACAATAACAAGTTCAGCACAATACTTGACTGGGTGGAGGCTCACTGGTATCTTCTCCATCTACTGTGCTTTGGAGCACATAAGTGTCCCTAAATTGTCCCACATGTGATGTCTGAAAGACCTTCATTGTCACAGATTTCTCCTCTGGCCATGACCTCAGTCACCATGTCTTGGAGTTACAGTGTTAGTCTGATTCAACCTTCAACCTCCTTGAATATTTTCTCAGGCTTTTAACCCCTGGGATGTCTGTTCTAAGACATTATCCTGGGTTGCCTCATGGGAAATGTGACCTGCAGGTTGAGGGAGGTTATTCTGCCCCTTTACTCTCATGAGACCCCACATGGAGTTCTTCATTCAGCAGGTCCAGATGAGGGCCAGAAAGATGACCAGAAGGCTGGAGTACCTCCCCTCTGAGAACAGGCAGAGAGAGCTGGGGATTTTAAGCCTGGAGAAGAGAAGGCTCCAAGGAGACCTTATAGTGGCCTTCCAGTACCCAAAGGTACAAGACAGGAAAGCTGGGGAGGGACTTTTTATGAGGGCATTTAGCAACCGGATAAGGGCAAGAGGCTTTAAACTGGAAGAGGGTAGATTTAGACTAGATATCAGGAAGGATTTTTTTACTGTGAGGGTAGTGAGACACTGGCACAGGTTGCCCAGTGAGGCTATGGATGCCCCCTTCCTGGAAGTGTTCAAGGCCAGGCTGGATGTGGCTATGACAGCCTGGTCTAGAGGGAGGTGTCCCTTGCTATAGCAAGGGGTTGGAACTGGATGATCTTAAGGGTCTCTTCCAACCCAAACCATTCTATGATTCCATGATTTTAATCCAGCAATGCTGCATGCAGATAACGTGGCATTTGTCTCCCAGGTGCACAGCCTCGCTGGAGTCAGAAGTGGATATATTTTTCAGATGTTGCAGCATGGGACATGGAGCAATGGGAGATCTGCACCAAGCCTTTCCTTTCCCCAGACAAGTGATCCTGCCCCTCCTGCCTCATTCCCAGGGACACCATCCTCCCTATGACCCAATGGCTCCTCCACATGACACCTCCAACCATTTTTGCAATGGAAAGCCCAAACATCACCACCCACCCTCCTCTTCTGACCTTTCCCAAGCCCCAGCATCTCTCTTGAGTTTTCAGCTATTTCCTTTGCAAGAGGATCGAAGAAAAGTGTGGAGGAGGGGAAGACCATTTCAGTGTTAGGGGCAGCACCAGAACCATGAGCTGCCAGTTATCTACGTTGCTATCACTTTCCCCTTGCCTGTGTCACCCTTTCCATTTCACATCACTGGCACATCACACTGAGTCAAGTTGATCATGAGTCAGCTCTGGTAGCTAAAAGGGCCAGCTGTACCCGGGGGTGCACCAGGCTCAGCACTGCCAGTGGGTGAGAGAAAGGACTGCTCCAGCCTCATCGACCATGCCAGGACTTCATTGCGCTTGGTAAATAGTAAGGAAAATTCATGAATGCGTTAAACACGTCACATTTTCTCACTGAAATATTTTTTATTTTTGGTCTTAAGGAGATAATGCTGATCTTACTAACAGAGGTGTGATCTCGAAGCTCATTCCTTGCATTTCACTGTGTATAATAATTCAGTTCACTCATTTATCCCTTAACATAACATTTAGGTTAAGCTGGAGGCCTAAGGGGAACATGTTATTACTAGCCTGTTTTTTATTTTCCTTTGATGTCCTCGATTCTATTCTCATTCATATATTGGGGTGTGCAGTAAATGAACCTTGAGCATTTATTTTATTTACTAATTTTGCTTACTAGCATTATCAAAAGAGTGGAGCAGCTGTGAGCTTCACAGATTGAGCATACATCTGAACATTTAACGGCCCCAGTTTATCCTGGCTTCCAGGCATCACAATATAATATTCACTGACATGAAAGCTGAAGAAAGGATGTCATGGGAAGTCTGAGCGTCATGCTGCGAGAGGGTATGTACAGCAAGACCCTCACTCCATTGGCTTCTAATAGGCTAAGTATTGATATGCAAATTGGAGAGAGGCTTGTGTGTGGCCTTTTAATACAGTCACTAAACATCGGTTCAGGAAAGAAAAAATATATATATTTTGGTATCTCTTATGATTCTAACCACAGGTGCATAAAAACCAAAATGGATGGATTTTCTCTCAGCTGCTTTGAAAGCAAATGAGACCACTTTCAAAAAATCAAGCATGGGACCTGGAACCTGACAAATTCTGATCCAGATTTCAAACGCTAAGTACTGAGGTAGTCTGATAAGCAGAAGTGGGTTAACCCATACAACAAAAATCATAAAACCATAACACCCATGGGAAAAAAACATAAAATAAAATCACTTCCTTCATTCCTGACGTGCTTCCCTGGGAGCAATACATGTGCCTCTGGAAGATTAGGTGCTGGGTTGCCACCCCTGAAAATAGAAAGATGCTTGCAAGGTAGTAGAAAGAGGAGCCCAAAGGGCATCTGCAAGGAGGCTTTGACTCTGCTGGTTCTGACACACACAGATAATTCCTGTTTCAAGTTCGAATCAGGGGCAGGGGATGAGAGGAAAGCAGCTGTTCGTTTATCTTGTAAACAAGCCCCAGCATGCCACCAGATTATGACAGAGCTTCAGGTTGGAGATGGCCCTAGACTGCAAAAAGAGTGCAGTGTTTAAAAAATGGAATTGCTTCTGAGAGCTATTTGGATTCTGCTCAAATATTGGGACTGACCTGAAAGACTTGACGTAGTGAAGACATTCGGAAACACTGGGTCCCATAACTGGGAGGGCACCCACAGTGTTCACAAGGGAGGTATCCTGAAGGGAAGTCAAGGCTGCACACTGGAGGTGGTAATGGGTTTCCTGCATATAGCCACAGCGTGGGTCACACACAGCATTTAATAGGTTTGATGGTCAAAGGGTGCCCTGGTGAATGTGGCTTCATCGGGATCTTTGCACCCTGTGTGGCTGGGCTCCACTTCCATATGTTAATGGCTCCTAGCAGATGTCAAACCCAGCTGCCCACACAGGCACATGACGGTGGCTGACGCCAGGGCTATCATGAGCAGCCCAGGCTTCATTTTTTCCACTTGCCTCCAGGCTGCTCTGTGTGGGAGTTTGTAGCAGTGCAAGATAAGATTCTATATTTATATTCCTGCAAGGCCTTTACAGATTCACATTCCAGAGCGAGTATTTTTTTTTCCTGCTTGATTTTGGAAGCAGCTGAAGCTGAGCAAGAAGGAATATTCTTTATCCCCCAATAAGCATGTCCCACATCAGCCCGGCTGTCATTCACTGCTGTGATTTCCCACGTGAAGATGAGGAGGCACACCATGGCACCTCTAAAGGGCCACATGCCAGCCACTGCCAGCTCTGCAAAACTGTGAAATAAACTGCAGAAGTGCTGTAAGACATACCTGCACACACACAAGCTCTGGCACCCATATGAAGAAGAGAAATCACTTGTATTCTTCCTATTATAAAACTCTCTTCCCTTTCACCAGTAGGGAAGCTGTTTAATAATGAAGACTTGAAGGTCTGCTCTTATTTCTCTAGATTTTTAATGCTTAGCTCAGCCCTGTGCTGTGGGCATCATCCTTTCTGGCATGGAAAGCTTAGCAGGATTCCCAGAGAGCCCATTAATGTTGTTCCTTAATTGGCTCAAGGCTTCGATGCTGATCTTGGCTTGGCACAACCTTCATTTCACACGCCTTGCTCAAGGTCCCTGCCAGTTCAAAGAAGAGAAAATCAGGAGTGAAACCTGACAACAACACTTAAAATAAAAGCCAGGACTTCCCTCGCCTGGGAAATCACAGGTAGAAGATGTACATTTCGCAGTCTTCCTGAGAAAAAATATTGCCTTTACAAAGCTAACAAAGATATCTGATTACCGCTTTTAATTCTCAATTAGTGTCAAAGTGTTTAACCTTTCACTTACTGGTGCACCACCACCTCAGTGCTATTTTAAAATGTGATTAAAATGCATATTTCTTCCCTCTTCCCCCCACCTCCGTTTAACTGTTTGAGGAAAGTGAATGCAGGTGCACAGAGGCATATTCTGCACTCTTGGGCTGCTCGAGGCCACAGCTCACAGCAGCAGCAAGTATCCAGCCTCACTTACCTGTGTCAGAATAGGTAATTGCAATAAATCATCCCGTGCCCCCCCGCTCTCTGCAGCACAGAGAAGATTAATGGCAGCAGACACCAGAGCTGCCAACTTGGAAGATTTCTGTGGCAGAGCAGGAACAGCTATGCGTAAGGAATTTGTGATAAAAAGCTAGACTGGGACTGTAATATAGTGCTGGAAAGGAGCCAAGCTGCCCTTCCATAATGCAGCCACATTAAGGTCTGTCTGATTGTGGTGACAGACAGGTATTTGACTGAATACACTGGCAGCTATTAAAAAAAAAGAAAAAAAAAGTAGCTAAAAACTAATGTCAGAAGGTGATGTAGTGTTGTCACATGCCATCTGCAATAATTTTTGCTATGACCACTTGCTGGTAAGGAGGGCAAAGGAAACGATATTGTCACTGGCTGCCAGGGGCTGGTTGCCTGTGATGTGCAAGCTTTGTGAACAGAGGGTCCCTGTCACCTCCCTGATGGACATGCAGCTCTGGCTAAGAGACATGTATTGTCTCATATATTGTCCTTTGCCTTGGTTAGAAAATAATGCTTTTGGGGAGAGGAGACAAGGAACATGTTGCTCTTGGGCAAGCAAAAGCACCTGCAGTAAGATATTGCACAGACATGCATCAAGTAACATATTACCTAGAGCTGAAGATTCTCTATGTGCATTATAACCAGGGTGGGGAAGGGCAAATAAACAAGCAGCATTGTTAGGCTGCTGGCTCTGGCACTTTGTCTTTCTTGTCTTATTTGCCCCCCCACTTCTCAGCAGCCCTATGACCACAGCAGCAAGAATATAACCATGCAACAGGAAAGTCCGGGATGAAGCTGGAGAATTTCTCACTGTCTCCACGCTTGCTTTGTGACCAGCTGTGCTCCTCGTTCAGTACAGAGCTGTTCTTTTTCATTCTTCTCAAAGGTTCAGCATGTCCTGGTGCCCACTGCAGTCAGCCAGATGGACATCTCCTGCCTCCCACCCAGACTGGATCATCCCGCTCCAAGCTTTGCCTTGTACCCAGAACAGTTGGGCATACTCAAGTACATGCCTCCACTGCAGGATGAGGTTTCACCCACACCTCTCACCCTTCCCTGTGTGAGACCATCTCCTTGGGATTTACAGAACATTCAGGCTTGGACGTCTTCAGCAATGCTTTCTGGATCTTTTCCCAATGGCCTTCCACAGCCCCCAAGCTGCATCCTCTCAGCCTGATTTACCAAATATTGAAATATGTCTGCAAAATCAGTATTTACTCTGTTCTTTTAGCAAAACTATTTTCAGACTGGACACTGCATTTCTTTCCTTCAGATCTCTCAGCTACTATTTGTTATTTTTCCATCTTATTTTTCATGTTTAAAGCAAGGTTCAGCTTTCCTAGGACAAATATTCCCACTAAATGTTCCCCTGGCTGGAGTGTTAAAAGTGCCAAGGAAGCTAACGTGAGAATAAAACTGCTCATCTGCTGCTCTTAAAGTTGGTGAGGCTTTCAGTCCTGCTGATAGCAGATCTCAGATGTGATCTTTGCAGAGTAATGCAGCGGAGGCGCGTGCTGGCTCCATGTGACAGATCCAAATGCATCCTGTCTGTCCAGAGGGGGCCAGTGGCTCACAACAGCTGTCGAGCTGCTTTGTAAACAAGTGGGGGACATAGCTGTTTAACCTGGAATCAGGCATCTGAAAATATGCTCACCTCTCTAAGGGTTTTGCTGGAAATGCTTCAAAGAGTTCTGTTTTTCCCAGAAAGCTGCATCATGTGGTGTTTATCAACTCCTAGAAAGTGCTCACAGCCTTCTTCCATAGGAGAACAGCACTTTGCAGTTTGACAGTAAAATCACACATGACTTGTTAAGCACAACTTCCTAATGTAGCTCCGTGTCTGCTGCAACAGTCTCCCTGGTGGTAAAAAAAAATTACAGTACATTACACTCACTATAGCAACTGTTATAGCAATATGCAGATTACATGACCATATCGCTCCCCAGCATCTAAAAAAGAAATATTTATTTTAGCGTAGACAGCACTCTTTTCACAGTCTCTTCTTTCACTGTTCCTTTGTGTTATTCTGTCTAAACTTCATCTCAGATACTGCTTGATGCCAACCATCTTCTTTCTTACAGGCACTGCTTTGTGTCCAAGTGACCCTTTGCGTTCCCAAGTCATCCCTCTGACCTCTGTGTTCTGGTGTCTTTCTTACTAAAGAGCACACACAGCCCAAGCTCATGGATCATCTGATCTTAAAATACACACCAAGTCACGTACGTCTTCATTCTCTCCCATGGTTTATCCTCTTCTTTGACTTCCTTGTATGTATTCTATGTGCCCAACTGAGAGATGGTTTTTCCCTGTCTTTTAGTTGTGTTGGGATTTGTGAGGATTTTTCGTTGCTTCTGGCTTTGACTGTTTTGAAGAATCCACAGTAATTTACGACTATTATTATTCTGAAAACATACAGTATTAAAATGCCTAGCTTTTGCAGATTTCATCTAAAAATTTCTGGTTTTCAGGTCACTGACTGTTTTTTCCTGCTCATCTTCTATTCTCTGTGTAAGGATGCTGTAGGGAGAAATACGTTATTTGAGTCGCAGATACAGACTCATTGCAAGCCAGGAATAATAAAGTTCTGGTGTGAAGCTCAAGTGTCAAATTATCCTTCTTCATGTTTAAATTAAATCATCTATTTGTTTTTTCCATCTTTAGAATAAGAGTAATGTACATCCCACCTTACAGGACTGTGTGAGCTTGAAATAATGACAATGAAGTCATCAGCTAGCCCAGACCCTCGAAATCAATCTTGAAAAACACATTGCCACGCTCTTTTTCTCCTTTGGTATTGTGGTTTAACCTCTTCCCAGCTACAGGGGAAGCCAAAAGTAGCCTGAAGCCTGCACACTGTTGAAAGGATATTGCACTGAAAGAGGAGAGCAGGTGTGGGTGAAAACTGCCAGAAGTGTCTCCTGTTACCCCAACGAGAGCAAATGGCAGCCAACTTCCACATACCCTGTAGTCTGGAAAATGGGGAAACATCAACTCTCTGACAGTTGTAAATGGCTAAGCAGCAGGTAGAATCTGAGAGCAGTGAGGATTCTGTGCAAAAGGGGCACAGAATACTTCTTTCCCCATATGTACTCGTGCTTGTACAGAATCCAGTTCCTCTTCAGGCTCTACATGTGTTGGACAGAAATTCTAGTTCATTCACATTTTAAGAAGAAAGGGGAAAAAAAAGAACAAAAATATTTATCTGTTCTATATTCTGATATTTCTGGAGAAATGAAATTGATTATTGTTCACATTTGAATTACAAAATTAGTTTTAGAAGTAGGGCTTTGTTTAGGGCTCCTAAATCTGTTTTTCCATATAAAAAGGGTGTTTTTAAGAGGGCTGAGTGGGAAAAAACATTACACTCACAAACTTTCTTACATTTTTCCAGCTCTCCTGTGAACTGGAAAGGAAAGAAAGAGATTTTCACCTGGTAACTCCATACTTCTGTTCTTCACTTATTTTCTATTTCAAAAGATTGGGATGAGGAAATAAAAAGAAAATTTTCAGATGGAAATAAAACCAAAACTGGCTAATTTTCCTTTTCTTGGAGACTGAGTTACTGAAATCTTTGTTGATACTTGAATTAAGAAACAATCTTTCATTTCACATTTTCCAAAACAAGATTAAAAAATATTGATAAAAATAGTTTCTTATGCAAATGAGATTGCATCTTCCAAAATGCACTTTTTGGACTAAATATTCGTAGTCATTGACTCTGACCTTCTACATATAGATTAAAAGAGATTAATTAAAGGAGAGCAGCACTGGTAAATTGTCAGCAGCTGGGGGATGAAAGCAATGCTGGAGAGCAATTCTCCAATGATGCCACGGACATTTAGTGGCTAAATTATCTCCCTCCAGAATCTGAGCAGAGTCTGGTGAGATGGTAGTTTTCTTAAACTCCCTTTATGATCGAATTCTATTCATGGTGGTGTGTTTTTTTTGTGTGTGTGTGTGTGTGTTTTGGTTTTTTAACAAAGCAAAAACAAAATGTAAAATGGCATAATTAACATTTAAACAGTGCGAGTGTACAGAACATACTGTGCACTGGAGATTACACGTAAGATGAACTTTATAGTTTTTTATTTCAGATTCATAACTATTTTTACCCCGTATTTCTCAATATGTTTCCCTGGCATTCAAAGAACAGAGGTAGAGATCCCCTGTGGTTAATTTAACCCTAAGGTGTTCCCCAGAGGATAATCAACGACTGCACAGTGGCTAACATTCCTCTCCTGTTTCAAAACTAATGAAGTTTAATCCTGCTGGCTAAGGCAGTATTTTTAAAAGTCCATTAAACCTAAATATAGTAACCCAACAGACATCAGTCACACCACAAAACACTTCTTTTACCACCTGTCTAAAAGAGGCTGTGCAGCCGCGGAAAGGCTTCATCTAAAAGCTTGAACCAGCCTCATTTTTGCCACTGAATTAAACTGAAACTGCCAAAATTCACAGCAGTGAATTGTGGACATGACAGTCAGACCATTGTCCATGACATGGGGTGAGAAGTAGTCCCCAGATTTGTCCTGGAATATGCTTTGTAGTTATCCACATGGGACTCACCTGCTCCAGTCAGCCCTAGGGTGGGTCGTAGGCATGAGACGTCTGCATATCTCAGGCAATACGGGCTGCTGAAAATAGTCATGCTAGGAGATAAATCACATGCTGCTAATAAAAACACTATTTGAGGGGAGCAGAGTGTGTGAAGTGATGTGAACTGCAGCAGCACTGAGTGTCTGAGCTCTTATTTTTTGCCACATGTGTTACTCTATAGCTGTGGATATCCCCACAGAAGTGAAAATGGGAAATCCATACTTTTGTACAGATACTTTCATTCAAATCAATATTTATGAATCTGTTCAAACTTTGCGTGCTTTGTGGCTGACCTGAAGGCTGTGAGATGGGAATCATCCCAGCAAGGAGTAGAACCACAAAAGCTCCATCCAATCGCACAGTGTGCTAGCAGTGCCAAGCAAAGTCCTAAACACAACAGGGGCAGTGCTTAGGTACCGCTGACCTCACATTATTTGCGTATGTTTGAGCTGTAAATATGATAACAATCATCAAGATAAACATATTAGTAATATTTCTACTTAAAAAATAAATCAGTCTTGAAGCCCTTGGAGGAAGATTTTTCGATGGTGCTAGGCAGTGCTTTTCCCCTTGTTTCAGTGCAGTCCTGCAGACTTGCCTTATACCTGACATCTCTTTGAACAGCCCAAGCTTTGTTTTTTCTGTGATTGTTTTAAAAACTTATGCAAAGAGGATAGAAAAAAAAAATTGCTATCAATTTCTGCTCAGAACTGCAGGTATCTCCTTTTTTCACAGTGTTCTTATCAGTTAAGTAATCACAAATGAACTGATTAACCCTGAATTATGCAAAGAAGCAAAATGAGAGATACTTGACAAATCCTAGAATCTTCTCTCAGCAAGCTACTTTGGGGAAGAATGAGCTTTTTCTGGCTAATGCATTTCTCCTCTCCTGACCACTTCTGCTGCCATGTTCTCCAATGCCATCAGTAATTGGATTAAACCCTGACAGATCACTCTCGATCATTAAAAGTGGGAGGAAACAACATATACTGTGGCAAAACAACCCCTGCCCTAACTCCAGCAAAACCCATATGGTTTTATCACAGATGAATGTAGCACACTCTGTCTTAATCTACGTAGTTAGTGACCCTTCCACCCCGGCTAACAGCAGAGTCGTTGCATTTTTTTCTATCCAGTCTTTATAAGTGGGGATACAATATCTTAATCTTTCCTTTACCCACTACTAAGGCAACTGAAGTCTAACAAAGCCAATTGAGTAGTGAGGGTCACAGCAGGTGAATCATGAAATGATCTGAAATTAAACTGAGGAGCAGGTAGCTCTTAGCACAAGCTTCTCTGGCATTCTTCTGTACTGTCAATTTGTACAAGGGATTGTTTGCCATGGCTGGATATAATGAAGAGGTTAGAAACCTTTCCAGATGTGGTTGGTGCAAATTATATCCAGGCAGGGCTTTGATGGGCCTTTTTTGAGGGGGTTGTTGTTATTGTTAGTTGATTTCTATTGTTTCCTGGATGTTTTGTTGATACTATATTTACCCAAAGAATCAAATTCTGTATACCATTAAGGACTGGAGAATATAGTAGTGTTAATGGTTTTTTAAAGCTTTTGAACTATTTTTTGAGATTAAATTGCTAAGCAGCACCATTCTCTGTGGAAATAAAGTGCCCACACCTTGCTACAGCTACAGGACTAAGGGACTGCTGAAACTGCTCAGCTGTTTTCACATAGATTTCCCAAAGTTTCTGGGAAGGGAAGGAAATGTGGCCTCCATGTCAAGGAAAATCAGCCATGGGAAGGCCATGACCCAAGGAGCCATGCAACAAAGCCGGGGAGGTGGATCCCTGGCCATTGCCAGGTTTGCAATGAAAGACATCTAAGTAGAGGACGATCCTAGAAAGACCAGTGCACAGATGGAGCTGAACTTGGCAAGGGATGTGAAAACTAATAATAAGGGGTTCTACAGGTACATGGGCAGGAAGAAAGAGACCAAGGAGAGTGTTCCCCTTCTGATTAATGAGGATGGAGAACTGGCTTCTTCAGACATGGAAAAATCTGAGGTGCTCACTAAGTGCTTTGCCGCTTTGCCTCAGTCTTCACTGATGGCCAGGCTCCCTCTGTCTGCCGGGACCCTGATCCTCTAGGTGTGGGTGAGAGGAGCAGATTCTGTCCCACTGTAACAGTGGAACAAGTCCAAAACCTCCTCGTGAAACTGAATGTATGTAAGTCCATGGGGCCAGATAATATGCATCCCAGGATTCTGAGAGAGATGGCTGATGTGGTTGCCAAGACATTCTCCATCATTCTTGAATAATCATGGCTGTCAGGTGAAATCCCCAGTGACTGTAAAAAGGGAAACGTTACTTCCATTTTTAAGAAAGGGAGAAAGTATGACCCGGGGAACTACAGGCCGGTGAGCCTCAACTCTGTGCCTGGGAAGATCATGGAGCAGATCCTCCTGGTTACCATGTTAAGGCATAAATGAAACAAAGAGGTTGTCTGAGACAAACACCATGGCTTCACAAAGGGCAGATCCTGCCTGACCAGTCTGGTGGACTTCAGCATCTTCATCAATGACATAGATGATGGAATCGAGTGCACCCTCATCACATTTGCAGGTGACACCAAGCTAAGTGGTGCAGTCAATACACTGGAGGGAAGGGAAGCCATCCAGAGAGACCTGGACAGGTTGGAGATGTGTACCCATATTAACCTAATGAGATTCAACAAGGCCAAGTACAAGGTGTTGGTCTTGGGCCAGGACAACCCCAGGTATTTCTAAAGACTGGGGAAAAATCTCCTGGAGAGCAGCCCTGCGTAGGACTTGAGAGTCCTATTGGATGAGACGCTGGACATGAGCCAGCAGTGTGTGCTTGCAGCCCAGAGGGCTGACTGTATCCTGAGTTGCATTAAAAAGGGGTGGCCAGCAGGGAGAGGGAGGTGATTATCCCCCTCTACTCAGCTCTTGTGAGGCCCCATCTGGAGTATTGCATCAAGCCCTGGAGCCCCCAGCACAAGAAAGATACAGAGCTCTTGGAACGGTTTACAGAAGAGGGCTACTAAAATGATCAGAGGTCTGGAGCACCTCTCCTATGAGGAAAGGTTGAGGGAACTGGGACTGTTTAGCTTGGAGAAGAGAAGGTTCCTGGAAGACCTAATTGTTGTTTTCCAGTACTTGAAAGGAGCATATAAACAGAAAGGGGAACAGCTGTTTTCAAGGGGTGATAGTGATAGGACAAAGGAAAATGGGAGATTCAGGTTAGATTTAAGAGGATGTTTATCACTCAGAGGGCGGTGATGCACTGGAAAATGTTGCCCAGAGAGGTTGTGGATGCCCCATCCCTGGAGACATTCAAGGCAAGGCTGGATGTGGCTCTGGGCAGCCTGCTCTAGTGTGGGGGGTTGGAACTAGATGATCTTTGAGATCTTTTTCAACCCAAGCCATCCTATGATTCTGTGAGTATATGACCCTGATACCTCCCAAAACTGAACTCCAGGACCAGAGCTCAGGTACCCCAATCACATGAGCCTGGAGTCCCCGCATCCTCAGTTCCCCATTCTGCTGTCACACACACTGACTGGCTCCATTTTTAAGTCACATCTTCCTGTCTCCAACCAAGCATGGGCAAATACATCACCCAGTGGCCACTATCAATACATCAATCTGCTGAGACCAATACACATTTGACATTTCCTCCCACAAATAAATGTCTCAGCAGAGTGGATTTTTTGTTTTCTGGACAGGTCATTGAAATGATTTCAACGAAGATAATGATCAAATATCTGCATAGACAGAAGATTGGAAGCAAGCAGAGAGGACACATCATATGTGGGATGTGGAAAGTGGAAAGAAAGAGGATGTACAGAAGTGTAAGCTTCGGGTACTGTGCCTTCAGTCACACACAGAATAAGTGCCAATTCAGCTCATAAGACAAGGGAGAAAAATATGTGTAAGAAAGGACCTATACTTTCCCCACATTTTCTCTGTAGGAAAACATCAGGCTGGGTTGTAAAGATTTAAGAACCACACTTGTTTGCTGCAAGAGAGCACTTGGCACAAAAATAAATGGGAGGCTTAGTTTGCTTTGGGGAGAGTTGTGTTGTATTTGATTTATTCCAAATTTATGACTTTCACAAAGACAGTTGCTAAGGGACATTAGTGCAAGAAAGGACAGAGGAGCCAATGACATATTTTATTGTTTTTTAAAATAATTTAATTGATCTTGCTTTAGAGCCACTGCACTGCACCAGCAGCTTTACCTTGGTTTATGTAAGTCACAACAGGCATGTTTCAGCACAAGCAGCACCTGTCTCTCCAATTAGTCTTCTACATTTTAAATGCTACCATCCTACCTTCCATTGCACCTGGGCAATAGTTCAAATCAATCTGTTTCCACCAGTACCAATCTATATTCTGGGGACTAACTACTCACAACCCCTTTGGTCTTGTAGTCATTTGAAATGCCACAGAGAAAGATTTTCTGGAAGTATTTTATCCATACGTTGCTGTAGGGCTTTAATTGCATCAAAACAGGTGTTATCCTTGGATATGGCTTCTCCTCCCCCATCCCAAATTATTTAACTGCAGTTTTGAAAACCTGCATTAAAAAGCACAGATTTCCATATTGCACTGTGCAGATTTTAAAACAATAAGTCTGAATCTTGAAGCTGAATTGAGTGTAAACTGCAATTTTTTAGTTTCACAAACTAATAAATTAACATAACAGGAACTAAAGGAGAAACCTGATTACATGAAATTGCCAGCCAGATGCCAAGAATGCTGTTGGAATTGTTTACAAATATTCACTACTGTTGCACCTCAACACTAAAAGTAATTCCATTTTGTAGTATTTCTAATTTTCTAGAGACTCTGTGGTGTCTTCTTGGCACAAAACTCTAAAGCAGACATGCCAAGGGCAAACAAAGGCTCCAAAGATTAGCTCATGTGCCAGATTTCTCTGGTGGCCAAGTGCTGCGTGCCACACTGTTCTGTCGGTACATCAGCTGGAGCTTCCCCAAAGGTTATTGACAGAGCTGGCTGAAGTCTTCGAGGTAAATAATTCATTGGCTGAAAAAATGCAAGGTAGAGTCAGTCAAAACATGCTGTATATGTGTGAAAAATATGGTTATAGTCTTAATTTTAAAAGTTGGAAAGTATCGATATACTCTTAGTTGCCATCTTCTTAATGAAAAATTTCAGCAGAAATATCCCAGGGCTAAGTGAGACCTACCACTGCTTCTTTTCTTGTATTGTCTTTCTGGCTTTTTAACGTGTTTCCTAGTTAATGAAATGAGCAAGGGCTTTTTTGGTTAGGTAAAATGTTCTTCCCAAGCCAGAATTATTACTCTTCCTCATATTACCTGTTTCCACTCAATCAGAAAAAAAAAATAGTTATGTGCATGTCTACTTGTGGCTTATATTAACCAGAAACGTTTGGAAAACAATCTGGATTGAACTGGATGGTTGAACCAGATGGTATTTCGAGATCCTTTCCATCCTGGACTGTTCTGTGATTTTTAACCCAGCCCAAAAAGGTAGCCTACAGCTTTATAAAAGATTTTAAGGTTTTTTTTCATAGTGAGCACAGAATAGAAATTGAGGAAAGACTATGGGCAATGGACAGAAATCTCACTGTCCCTGCTAGCACAGTACTGCTACATGCTTCCTAAATTTTCAGAGAAGAGCAAGAGAGGGCTCAGTAGATAGCTTATTCCTCTCTGTACTGGAGGATGAAGAGATGAAGGAGCCAGACTCTGACAAGCAGAACAGGACACAAAGTGAAACACTGGAAATTCTGATTTCATACTAGGATAAATATTTTGCTATGATGATGGTTAAACAGAGGAAAAAGTTGCACACATAGAGGCTGTAGGCCTCCTATTTGTCATGGGTTTAAGAGGAAAGAAGATATCCCCTGCAGTATGTGTTGGAAGGATGTAGCCTGCACTGGTCCATTGAGGTTCCTACTTTGCTCATCAAGGCTTCATTTCCCATTGAATCAGGGACTTCTATTCATGGTTTGACTACAGTTCTGCCATCTGCATCTTCCTTCAGAAACCAAATGTAAATGTAAAGAAATCCCTTGGAAAATCTTCGCTTAAGAGTAATCCAAGGACTTCAGCAGCTCTGTGTGCATATCTCACCTCCCTTATTCACATGCATAGGAAAGTCATGATGTAATGTGTAACCCATTAGGAGGAGTACACTGTGTCTCTAATTCTTTTTCATCATGTTTGTATAAAAAAAAGACTTCATCATACGTAAAAACATTAAAAGGATAAAATTAACTTCTTCTTTTTCCAAACACACACAAAAAAAATAGCAATCTCTTTTAATTGGAGTCTTTCACAGAGAAAGAACAGGATGCTGGTTTAAAACAGATTTCAATGGAAGAGTAAATGATGATTGAACACTGCATTTTTGGCACCTGGAGTACTAGGCTTTCATTTAAGCAATCTATTTGACAGTATTACATCTCTCAGATTCTGTTGCATACCGGCCAGTGCCAACTCCTGATATTGGCAAAAAGTAGATATTGCATTGAATTATATATACTGATAAACACTATTAATGAATGCATTATTTAAAGCTCAGATCCAGTTTCCTGAGTGATGAAGGAATTAAAAATTGTCTGCGGCTCTTTGTGTTCTCTTAGTGTTTGCAACAACATTGATTTGTATGATGCTTTCCTTTCTACTTATTGCCTTCCTCTCTTTTCTCAGGAAAATCTTAAAAAAAACCAATAGGCCTTCAAGGTACTATTTAATTATTTGGGCTTGAACAAGATACCTGAATTCTCATTTCATTTCTTTTTAAAGTATGAGTAATCATGTTGTTCTTTACAAAGGAAGTGGTCAATCAGTTTAATAAACTCACCACAAAAACATCCCTAGCAGCTCACATGCAATGTAAAGTGTTCTGAAAGCTCTCTCCATGTTTTGTGTTGATTTAACAGGGACTACAAAACAAGAGAGTGGCTCTTATTCACTAAAGTGTCAATGAAGACACACACTTCAGTTACTATAAGCAAGTACACCACATAGTAAGGTTCATCCTAGATTTTGTCCTCTGAGATCACTGGCCTACATCCACTATATTGCAGTATCAAATACTTTCATCAGTTATGCAGATCTAAATTCTAGTGAACAAAACAAGATTACATTTGATATTACAACAGCAGAGAGATGTCCTAAATGCATACCAGGTTTGCCAGTTTAAGATCATCAGTGATATATTCAAGTTAATAAAACCTAAGACCCCTGAACATGTCTTTAGGGTAGATGATTACATTTCTAGTCCCATAGATGAATGAAAGTGAATACTATCATTCATATCACTATACTTGTATACTATTTACATCACCTTTTTTTTTTTCCCAAGAGATCATATCACTTGTTTGGATAAACAAATAGGTTAGAATCATAGAATCACATTGCTCTAATCCTGGAGCATTAATGTCATCATGCAGCAGGCATCGTCATGTATCCTTAGACTTTTCCAGAGCCCTAAGTTCACTCCTGCAGGAACTAAGAAGAGCTAAAAGGTATAACAACTGGAAACAAAATGAAATCACAATCACATCTGTAACTTTTCTGTACTGACTACATGAGAAAGGACAGTGCAGACTGGTTTCCTGCTTCACAGAGATAGAGCTCTTCTGTAGTGTATTGTTTGAGAAGAGAAAGTAGCATTAAAAATCAACAGAGAAAAAAATAAGTGCTATTACATTTAGAAAAAAAAATAGTCTGGGAAAATGTTTTCTGTGGTTGTGAGCTGCCAACCTTGGGAAGGCAGGAGGACATCACTCTGCGGCTTTGCCACCACCTTCACACCCAGCTCCTTTCCCTTGACAGTGGCTCCAGCTGCAATAGCAGCAAAGCATCTTTAATGGAAGTTTTTCCCACACACAGGAATATAAAGAATCATATCGATACAGAAAATGTGTTGTCATTGTGAGTGTACCCTGAGGGAAACGGAGAGAGAAGTGCAAACTTCCAACTACCTCAGTCTCTCTCTGGCATTGTACTTTCCCAATTAAAAGTAAATTTAAACTACCTGTTTCTCTGAACCTTTTGGCAAGCTCTGCTGCTGGTCAAGAGAAGGCACTTTGAATTGTTCTTGCTGAGGAAGTATGTCTTTTATTCTTAATTGCTCATTTTCAAGTTAAATACATGCCTGTCCATCCATTTTTGTAATCTTAAAAATGTATTTTAATTGATTTCACAAGTATTTTAATTGATTTCCCAAGTCCTGTAAGGTCTATTAATTCCGTGGATCTTGCAAACACTGCATTTTCTGTATTCCAGCTGCTGTTCTAATCATATTCATTAGCAGAATTACTTCTACCTGCCAGCTAATACTTCACACTGCATTAATAAATTTTCTGTTTGCTATCAGAACTGAGTGGACAAATAAAATAAATTACCCAATAGTATGAGTTTCCACATGAGTCTAACACTGACCTATTGTGTCATTCTATGAATAGATTTAATCAGATTTGAATATAAAGGTGGCAAATGAAAAATATGTGAGTACTACTTTAAAGTGTGAAATGCCACATTTCAATAGTATCTCCCTATTCCACATTAGAATTTAACAGGCTTTTTTTCTCAAATTCTTTGTTGTGGTGAAGGCTTTATGGAAAGTGTGCTTTCTCTCTGAGGTATAATCAGCAGTTATAGTAGTCAGTAACTCATACACTGTATAATCAATTCATCTTTCTACATGTTTTAATGAACAGTATCAAAAATAGAGATATAAAAAATACATGGTAACCTTCCAATTTGTATTTCTCTTACTAACTAGCAGAAAGACCCGATGTAAATGTCTTTTTGTCTGTATTATTTCCCTATAGTTCTCAATTAATTTTTCTAAAAGCTCTGAAATTCTGCCAGCACCACACGTGCACGGAAGATAAAATGAAACAGCAATTAATCCAATCATCTTTGATTTAACATTAATGTAACTCAGTGCATTAGGCCTTGTTTTACATGCAACCATGTTGTTCCTACTACATTTCGGAGACCCCCACATTAGTCAATTCACAAATCATAATTGAACCAGGAAGGATGAGGGTATTCCACTCAGTCCAGCCCTTCTGTAACATCCCTCTATCCCAAAGAAAGAAGGCATATTTGCGAGGCTGGTGTCTCTTCACCACGCAGGTAAACTAGGCATGTGAGGGCTGGCAACAAGGCACAGCATGACCCATGCTAATATATTCTCAAGTTGTCATAAGACTAAAGCTGGAAATTAGGATGATCAGTACATTCAAGGAAGAAATTCTGCACCAAGTGAACCACGTATCTGGCAACACTTGCGCAGTCCCACTGTGCACAATAGGATTTTTGCATATAAGAACAGTTAATGGCACGGTCATGTATTTGTAGTGTGAGAGAGCTGACTGGTTAGCATTCCTGTTTATTGCCTTATTTATAAAAGCAGGAGTCAAAATGATTCATCTTATTGCAATAGTAGGTGTGGAAATTAAAAACTATTAAGACTAATTGCACTGTGCTGTCAGTGCAACGCAACCTGAAACTGCTGAGCTTAGAAAGATGTACTTTTAGTCCATGTGATTGGCATCAGAGTTATTCTGTGTTTAGTGCTTTATATATTGAGTATTTGACAACAAACACATAACATCTGAAGATATGTCCCTTCATTGTACTCCTTCTCTGAATTCAGTTTTGATTTTAAGGGAAGGGCTGGACTTCAAGATTGTCACTCAATCACATGGACACCAAGGAAAGTTCAATTGCAGTACAGCTTTCGTTAAGGATTCATTAATAGACACTTCACATAAAGTGCTACCACATTCTCTTTCATATTTTTTTCTCTTCCTAAACCCCCTCTTTTTTTTTTTTTTCGCAGCTGAGAATAATTAACTGTTCTTTTGTGAGTGTCATTTGTTCTCAAGGAATTAAATGCCACCTTATTTCTCAGAACAAGAATTCAACTGTCATAATTATAGCTTCATTTCAGGGCAAAAAAAAAAAATCATAATTTATTACAGATTGTTCAGCATGTGAAATAGGTTTAAATGTCTTTGAAAGTAAATTGTGGCATGTCACAAAGGGCTTTTGCCATCACTGTAATTGATTTATAATTTTACATTTAAAATTAACAACATTCATCCATTGTTCTCCTATTATATAAGGTTCTGGCAGGGAGCTAGGAGTTTTGTGTTCAGTTCTGGTCATCACACTACTGTAATGATAATAATAAAGTTGTAATAGCTTAAGAGATAAAAATAATATGAAAAAGTGAAGACAAAACCGGCATTAAAACTATGCTTGGAGACAGAATATTTTCTTAAACATGCACTATGCCCTAGAAAAAAAATTGGGTAGATGAATTATGTTCCCTTTAAAATAAAGACAGACAGATAGGTTCAAATTTAATTAACAGTTAGTTACGTTAAACTCAACCTAAAATAGGAAAGCATTTAAAATTAGATTTGAAATAATTGGGTACATCTACTTTAACGGAGTTCCTACAGGTGAAACCACTGATTATTTTTCTTATCTCAGAAGGCATCAATTCAAAGCTGCAAACTGAGCCCTATCTCTGCATTTCAAAGTTATCCTCTCGTTCCAGAAAAGTAGAAGGAACAATTTCAATTTGTTCATTTTATTCTGGGCAATGTTGGTGTTGTGGTACAGTTAAGCATCATAACTGCCCATCCATTTTTTGAAGTGGCTGCATTTCTCAGATAATGCCACTGAACAATGGGATAATGTCATTGAACAATGACAAAACTGAGATAATGACATTTGAGTAGTGCTGCACATACCCAGGGGAAAAGAAAAAAAAAAAAAAAGAAATAAGAAAAAAGAAAAAACAGGAAAAAAAAAGAAGCTAAGAATACATTGAGAATACAATAGATAGATAGATAGATAGATAGATAGATAGATAGATAGATAGATAGATAGATAGATAGATAGATAGATAAATGAAATTTGTTACATTCAAAATAAAAATAAAGAACATTAGATCATGGGTGAAAAATTGTTTTTATTGGTTTTCAGATATTGTTTGTGATTCTGATCTCAGCAGTTTTTTGGGGTGACACTGATCTTATCAAGTATTACCTATAATAATAGTGTGAACAAATGCAGAATTAGTCCTATTAACTAATTACTATAGTTATGAGTTTGAGAAAGAAATAAATCATGAGAGATGAGAAGGTTGATTTTGTCGATTATGCCAGATAAACAACAGGAAACAGATTCCTAGTTGGCTATGTCTATTCTTTTAGTCTCCATCTTTTAGACCTCTTAAATTTCATAGAACATGTACAATAAATACAAATGTGAGAAAAAAAAGATGACTGATTAATTTTCTCAGTCCTTTAAAAAGAGAAAGCACCGTTCCTTTCCACAGTGTCTGGACTTTATCACCCCAGAAACTTATAAGATCCCTTTGATAAGAGAAACTAACCCCTTCAAAAAACTGCTACTCCAATTTAAGAATGACAAAAGTACTCTATAATCTAACTTTGTCCCATTAAACCGCCTTATAGGAATATCTACCCTTTCTTTACTCTTTTTTCTGTACCTAATTTAAGGAATTGCATTTCATAAAGGTTTAAATTTTCTGAAGAAGTGAACGATAATGAAGTGACAGTGTGGTTAATATCTTCATCATTTAAGTAATTTTGATAAATGCTTGGGTTTTTTTGTTTTCCATTTTTAGGGGGGACAGGAGGTTCAGATTAACAAAGCAGAAGGCTTAACATCAAAGTGGAGAGCAAAGAAGACAAAATTATGTGTATGGCCCAATATTACCAAACTTTAGTCTTAGTGGAAGACATTGGAGCATAAATACCTACAGAATGCCATACAAAAGCAGCACAGGTTATACCCTTCCAGTAAAGAAGATGAATATGAGTGTCATCAGCCCTGCCTCTGGCTCCTTCCTTCGGAAAATCTTATTGACAAAATATTTTTCAAATATAGCCTGTGATGGTCACTGACCCTTCCCCAGGCCTCCTTCTTCAAATATGCATGCAAAGACAGGTCACAGTCCAGCAGATGGCCGGAAGGCTGTGGGATGATAACTGATCTCGACCATTTGAGGCTGTGATATGATCTCTGAGGCCAAGGGCAAATTGAAGACCCAGCAAGGCAGAGGGAAGTAATTATATGGGCCATATCAAGTATTTCCGAAGTCTGAAATAGACAGAACAGGACAGTGCTGTCCTCATGCCTACTGGAACCTAATATTGACGGGAGATTCAAGGACAGTTTACTTTAGTAAAGTGTTGTCATGTAATGTTGGCAAGGTCAATGTCAGTTTGGATTACCTGCCATGCAAATGCCAGTCATGCATGTCCCGTTTGCCTTGGGCTAGTCTTACTCATGCTCTGACTTTTCAAAGATGTTTATGCCTCCATCCTCACTAGCTGACATGGAGCAGCCATCAAGCAGATTTAGTAGCTGAAGAATCAAATGAGTTTCACTGCAAACCTTTTCTGCCCCTTTTCTAAGGTACACACAGCTTTTGTCTTTACACTCTTATCCAGTCATCCAGTAGCATGCCCCTTCATGCTGAAAACATGCACACTGAAAACTATGTTAGAGTTAAATGACCAGTTCCCTTAAGAAGGAATGCACTCACTCCCAGCTCTCCCAGTCTGTGCTTCTAGAGGTTGTTGGGTTGTTTCTTGACAGTGTGTGAAAGTTAAAGCATTCGTGGGGAGAAAGGGAATTCTTTTTTTAACATATTCTTTCTGGGTTTCTCTTTGCTGCAGGACTGCCATAATGAACCACTGCCTCCAGCAATCATCTTTCCTGATTCCCACCTCTGCCTTTCCCTAGCGATGCCCTGGGGCATGGCAACACAGCTAACAAAGCCCAGGTTACAAACCTGCTCTGTCTGCCATGCTTCCTTAACTCTTTTTCATCTGGTGGACATTTGCAGACAATTCATCCCACTCCAATCCCTGAGCAAAATCTGGGAATCTTCTATAAAGTTAAATTCCTTGGAATTACTCAGGAGGATGGAGGACTTATTTCCAAGGTGTATATTTAACATTTTGGTGGTTTTGACAATATGTCTGACAGAAGGATGTCTCAAGCTCAGCAGAGCCTAGAGAAGGCCAGGAATGGGAGCAAGGACAGGGATTGTGGCTGGGGTCAGGCCAGAGCTGAGGACATGATCTGCAGCAGTGGGCTGGGGCAGTCTGGATGCAGAGTCTGTCAGGCCTTTGTCACCAGTATCTGACACATAATCTAAACAATTGGGCTGGGTTTTGCTGAGAACACATTAAAACTGCAAGCTCAACATTCATAGTGATGGAATATTATGAAGTGTGATATATCTGATACGCCCAAAGGATGACATTTCCACTGTGTCCAAAATCACACATACTTTGAAGCATTTTGAGGAAATGAAACCATGTGAGATTTGAATCAATAACTCAAGTAACATGCTCTTTTTCTTCTTGTTACCAGTTCCAAGAGTCATCCTGGCCTTTGTGATCAATTTTGAGCTCTGCTAATTCTATCAGAAGATATTGCAGAGATCTGAATCATGATGTTTCATGTTCTAAAATCAGCTGCTGTGCAAAACAACACGCATAATAGCAGTGCACACATTTTATGCAGTTTTGTAAGCCATGTTCTTTATTCTTTTATTTTATGGAAAAAGGCAACTTTTCAGAAACTGGGGGATCTATTTCTATAGGGAAAAAGCAGTGAGTTGAGGTGTTGGTTTTGTAGTGACCTTTTTAGATGATGATACAAAAATTCTTTTTTATTTTGATCAGTCTCAAGCAAAGGTTATAACCTCTTCCAGGTTGCACTTAACTTAATATTAACGAGTGACTTTTTTTTCATCTTCAGTAACACGGAATTACCGTCATTTGAAAGACCTGTTTAGGTTCCTTGACCAGAAGAGGTGTTTAGCTATGTCGTGTGTGATGTATGGTGCATTTAATTGCTCTGTGCAGCTATTCAAAAAGCATTCAGAAGTAATCATTTAGCATTAATATCCTGGGGCAATTCAAGGTCACAGTACATTAAAAACTAATTCAGAGTAGTTCTAGAATGCATTTTTCATATACAGAGATACATAATTCTTTTATGATGAAAGTGACAACAGCTTTTCAGCATGATGAGGGGACAGTGATATTCTAAATATCTGCTACTGGTCATATTGTAAAAGCAGAAAGACACCTTTTCAACCCTGTCATCACTACTCAACAACTACTAATTTCCAATAAACTCAGCCCATCCAGGTAAGTGGTGATGAACAAATACATTTACATGAGCAATCAAACAGTCTTGGTGTAGATGTATTTGAGTATCTGATTTCCCCATTGTTATATTTCCCCAGTGTCACTCTTATGAACAGTATTTAGAGACTGATCAGCAATGAATAATTCTAATGTGTTCACAGAGAATTATACACAAGATACTCCCATGCAGAAAAGAAAATAAAGTCATTCTTGCCATAAAATAATTGATTACAAAATAAGGAAAGTAGGACAAGATGATAAAAGATTACATTGCCCTTAGGAGTCATAAGGTGAGTGCTGAGGGTCTAGATGACAGAGCAGTCATCTTTCTGTCTTGGGAGGAAATTCCCTTCAGTTTTAAGCACAAGACACAGAAGTCACAAATATCAAAGAGACAAACTGCATGCATCACAACACGATTAGGTGTAAAATTATTCATAGCTGTTCTTGTAGCAATCACTAGTTACCCACACACTACACAAGAGATACTGGCATTCTACAAACCAGAACTCATAACAGAGGAAGAAAATAAATAAACAAGTACCAAAATAATGTTGTATTCTCACATCACCACCCAACAACCGTTTTCTGCCTTCTTAGGTAGCTGTTAACACCTAGATGAAAAGCCACTTCAGCTATCCAGCTTTCAGAAAATTACTCAGATGTATGTTTTTAATGCAGCAAGACTTCAGCATGGGAGAAAAACCCAGAGTTGAGTTCAGGCAACATACAGCTTGCTTCCACATGAGCTTTCCACCTTACTGGGAGACTGCAACTGGTGCTACAAACTGGAGCTGCAGACTGGAACTAACCAGACCATAGCTGTGTCACACAGGTCTAGAGCAGCTGCAGATACAGCTCACACTACTGCTTTCCTACACCAAGTGAACCAGCACTTTTTAGCTCTGACAGCAGATGAAAAGGAAATTATGAATAGAAATACTACTGGAAGAGACAGCTCAGAAGTGAAAGGCTACAACACACTGAAGAACCAAAATGGCATCCTTAAAACAATGGCAAGGAACAAGCAAGGAGGAAAGCACCTACAGGATACACACAGGCTTGGCCAAGGCTCTTAAATTATGGGTACAATGGGAAAGTACTCGCTTTTTATAAATTAGCTCATATAACAACCTGATAATCATTCTTCCATTAGATACACTAGACCAAACTGAACATTTTAATGTAGATATCAAGGGAAATCACTGAACATAAGAATTCCTGGCACATCTAAAGAAGCAGCTTCTCTTTAGGGTAAGAAAGAAAAACCTTTAAAAAGGATAATTTTTTAAACTCTTGCTGAGATAGCAGAAACAATTCAAGTCCAGCTAAGGTACCTCATATCTGATAACAATTACATTAATATAATTGTGTTTTGACGCCCTGTCCCAGGACATCTTCAAGACAAGGCTGGATCAAACCCTAGGCAACGTGATTCAGCTATGCATGTCCCTGGTCATTGCAGGAGAATTGGACTAGATGACCATTAAAGGTCCCTCCCAACTTAAATGATTTTGTGATTCTGTAAGTATACTTATAAGTAAGAATTTTCTTTGCAGAATCATGTGGTTCAATAGAGATCACTTAATTGTCAAAGTATCAGTAATTAAAGTGGCATTGTTACAGCTCCCACCCATCACTTAAACTTTAAACATGCCTGTTTTGTCCAGGTCTTGATTCTACTTTGGTCTTTCTCCATCACCATCCTATCAAGGTTTGGTTTTTTTTAATACTGCACTAAGTTTTTTCAAGCACATAGCAAAGTTCATAAGTAGAGAAAGGAATTGTGAAAGTAGTGGGCTGTAACAGGATGTCCTAAATTCATCCTGAAGTGATTGCAAGAAACAGCTTTCAGGAGGTTATTTTAAAAATATCAGCATCTTTAGTAGAATTGTATTAAACTAGGGAAATGATTTCATGAAAATATTATGTTTAAAATTCTATGACTTTTTGAAGTCAGGAAGGAAATTCAACATTTTGAGGAATGAAAGAGCTGAGGTTTTTTTTCTTACAAGCTGAAGCAAGGTTTTCGGTTTCAAACACACAAATTTTGGCAATGAAATGCAACTTCCTTTAGGTATTGATTCTGTATGAATTTAATTTAAGCTTTTAAAAATAAAAATACTGATAACATTGAGAAATTTAGCAATAAAATTAAAGTACTGATTTGTGTTTTTTAAATATTATTGTGGTGAAGGATACATTTTTATTTCACTTCACTCGATTACTGAATATGGTGTCTGATCTAAGTGTGATGTAGAGGAGAAAGAAGGGGACTATAGTAACAAGTCTTTGAAGACCCACATTCTTTTTGAGCACCGTGTGCTTTAAGCTGTTTACCAAATCTGAGACCCACTCTTTGTCACAGAGAGCTTATAAACAAAATTGAAAAGTCTAAAAAACAATTGGATGTGAAGGGCAATCAGGATAGCGTTTAAAATCAGATGACACTAGTAGATGTTTATGTTTTGACTTAACTTCACTGTCCAGATGACCAGTCTTACGCAGCTCAGCAGACAAAATAAACACCTGGATAAGTATTTGAGGGATTTTTTTCAATCAATGGAATATTGAAACAGGCTTCAAATTAAGTATATGCACAAATACTCTGCTGTTTTGAGAACTTCTTATGCGTGCCTAACACAAGCCTATCCATAAAATGTGTTACTGTCTACTGTGCCACCACTGTTAATGTGTACAAAGAGATCTCACATCCAAAAAAGAGCTTGTGTTCACTAGTAAGTGGATTAACAAATATTTCTATTTATTAAGACATCATGAATTTGCAGTATCAAACAGGAGGAAGATCACAAAGCCATCACCACAAAATCAAGTGTAAAAGTGGATATCCTAAACAACTATCAGTACGTGATGTCACAGTATCTGGTCACGTGAGGTAATGAGTAATCTTTCTGACAGACTCCAGTCCACTGATTTGACCACGAACCTGACAGATAAGCTCATTCACACATCTTACCAACACAGACAGTATTACAATGCTGAATTCACTCTCTGAGTCTTTTTCTGCAGCCTGGCACCATATCTCTCTTATTCCAAATCCTTGGGGTGCATGGAAGATGGGATTCTCCTGGGTGGGAAGGTGAAGACTGCAGCACCCTAAGCAGCAGCGCTAAGGTTTCTTCATTCCTCTGTGTCACAAAAATAGCTTCAAGATATTGAACACTGGGGCAAGATCTGTTGTGTTTGTTTAAATTCTAATTTATCCTCAAGTTCCTCATGCTTGAACCCAGGTAAATCTTTTTCTAGACAACAGCACTGCAGTCATCTAGGGCTCCTGGTCCTGACGGAGTACCACTGTCCACAAAACATTAAGGTTCAGTGATATTTTCTACCATTCTTAAACAATTATGATAAAGCACAACAACAAAAACAGTTTTTCTGCTTCACAGTCTTATTACTAGAGCGCATTTATACTCTAAAATCTAGACATTTAACAATCTAAATATGAAGAAAATGAATGAAAAATTCACTACAGACATCCTATTGCTAAAATGAATGTTTGAAATACCTAATAGCTCAGTGTCATGAAGACTATTCAGAAAATCAATGAAATAAAATAAAATTAAAAAGATCTTTAAAGGAAGAAAGGAGATCACATTTCAAAATTATCCTTAATCATAGTGCCATGGGAACATTTTTAATATGCTTTGCAAGTTTTGCACCCAATATCTGATATTCCATTCAGGCAGCCTGTTCCCAGAAATCACCACATAGATAGTGTGGTGACCTTTTGCAGCACAAAGGCAATGAATTCAAATCCTGTTGTCTGCAGCTGGTGTTGCCAGAGAGGATGGAAGAGATAGGAGGAATAGGTTAAGTATATGGCAGTTTTCCTTGCATGTGCATAGTTCTCTGCTTTCAAACAGCAGCAGGCACTTGCCTTCGAGGATTTGTAATTCCCAAGAATTTTGGAATTTGTAATTCCAGTGTGTGACCTGGAGCAGACAGGGCAGACGTGAGTACGATGGAGTGGACAGTGGAGCTGGGCACTACTCTGGGAAAGCCAATGCAGCCCTGGCCTGCAGACGTGCAGGAGGACATAGCGGGGAGAGAAAGACAGATCACCTCAGCAGAGTCACACAGTAATTTTCATCTACTTAATTTAATTTTCAGCCCTTTGGTATAAATCCTTTCAGTGAGGTCCAGAAGCTGAACCCACATAGCTGGGGTGACAGACTGTATGCTAATCTGTGCACCCTCAGTCCCTCCAGTTACACCTCACAAGAGGAAGAGATACAATCCTCTGTGTTAAAAAGCAGACACAGGAATTATATCGCAAAGGAGAGATCAGCAAATTTAATGACTTAATATTGTACAGTATAAAATCATTCCAGTTGAATAAGTTTTAATTTATTATAATACATAGATGCCAATTATGCCTGATTTATTAAGAGAAGTTCAGCAGCACCGAGGCCCTGTGTTTGAGTGGTTGCTATGGCACCAAGCTTTTACAAGGACATCTTAAGGATCATTAAAGTGTCAAGGTGATAAGTTTGACACTCAGTGGATTTAACGATGGATGATAATAACGTTACCTCTTCACATCACGTAACACCTAGAATTCAAGTTAGATGGTATAAATTTTATGCATTTTTTATGTAAGATATTTTTAAAAAGAAGCAGTTGATGCTACTGAAATAACCTTAACCCAAAGTACACTGTGCTCCCTTCAGTGAAAATTCCTTAACCTCCATTTTTTTAGTGATTTCAAGCTGCCATCGCTCCTCAAAGCATCTCAGCCTGTGCCCTGCTTTTATCAGACCTCACAGGCTCGCTCCTGACCAGAAGCTCCAGGCAGGGAACAGTCTCCCGGCTGCATGCTGCCAATCCAGCTCCCAGCAAGCCTCTCAGAATGTTTGATGGCAGGAAGGGGAGGTGAAAAAGGGAGAATATCTGCTTCATGCTGTGAAAAAACCTGATGGCAATATGCTCTGCATCTAAGAAGAAGCTCTCTCTCAGCTGTCAAGCACAACCAATTCATTTCACTTTGGATGTAGAACAACCTTAGGCTGGTAATGACTTTTAGTGGCATGCATAAACCTTGCTCAAGTTGGTAACTTGAACACAAAAGACATTACAGGTCTCAGTATCCCTAAGCCTAAAAATACTCACACAAGAACCACCATGGCACATTAATTTAGGTGCTCTTACCTGCTGTGCTATACATAGCAGGGCACTCTTCATCAGAGCTGCAATGGAGGTAGGAGGGCTCAGAAGTGCAGTCCTTGGGCTGGCATGCACCACAAGCCTGAGAGCAGCAGCTTCCATGTAGCTGACTTGTGTCTGACAGCACAATATCTACCTGTTTTCCTATTTAGATCCTTGTGTTACACATATAATGCCCTCTCAGAAAAAAAAATTAAAAAAAGTAAAGATGTTGTTCCTTAGCTTGCAAGCACAATCTCTTTTTAAAAGGAGAATCATTATACCAACAGTTTGCAACTCACTCTATGAATTGGTGTAAATAAGGGACAGGGAATTGCCGACCCACACACCAAATGTACCACTAGCAGCCAGCACTCCTGCTTACCATGCTGCACTTCTTTGCTGAGCATTTCTATGCCAGGCATTCCGTGTCTAGTGTAAACACATTTGACAAGCATAATCACAGTTTAGCTCGAGTATCTTCTAGTAAAACTATATTACTGACATGAGAATAATAGTCTAGGACAAGCGCATAATGTTTTCCAGTCATTCTAAACAATTCTATGCACACTTTCCTCCAGGAGAACAGTTTTCTTGTGCCAACACAGGCTCTCTTGCTTGACTTGGCCTACATTTTTGGCATAGGTTCCAAGCCTTGACGATTTTCTGGTGTCATTATTCATGTGGGACAAGTACTGGCCCTTTCTTGTATCTTTCAGTCCCTGAATAACTTTCCCGTGTTCATGCAAATGTATTTTCAGTACCATTTTTTCATTCTGGCACTCAATTTAGGCATTCCTCAACTTCTGAAACAAGAGATTAGAGTAGGGGATCTTGACTGTCCTGTGCTGGTAGTCTTTGCTTTCTGCAGAAATCATTCAGCCTCTCTCAAGACTTCATATGGATCTGACCAAGCTTAGGATACACTGTGCTGGACCTGTGTCTTCTCTACTGGTGGCAACTAGTCCCAAAGGGCATCCTATTACTCCACTGTATTTTCTTGCTGGTCAGAAGATTTCAGTGAAATAATAATCATTATTCATTCATGATGACTTGGTTCACTTCAGCAAAGATACTGTGGTAACAGACACATGGTCAATTTACACCAAGGACTGGTTTCCCATAAAACCTCTCTCTCTGACCACATGGAGTTCTGGTGTTTGTTCTAAATATAAAACACATCAGTGATTTTGACGATACAATGAACTAACAGCATTAAATCCTGTCCATAGAAAAAGGAATGTTGATAATCATTTCCAATTTATTTTTATTTTGTTTTAATTCCATTTTTGTTTGAAGAAATCTATGTAGGGTATATTGCTTTACTTTGTTGTAAACTGTGCTTTCTTGTAGGCCAGCTCTTAGAAAGAATGAAAATGCATCACTGGTCTTTTGCATCAGAAATTATTCCCATTTAGTTTGGCTGTAACTTTATGCACAGCAGTTCCATTGACATTTTTCTTGATCAACTCAGTTTTTGAGTTTCACAGATCCTCATAAATGAAGTGTCTTTTTTGAAGCATTTGGTATTACTCAAATATGTCTGGAAGCAGTGTCTTCCCTTTTCAGAGCTTCAACTTAGACTGAGAGCCTTCTTTTTTGCAAATGTAAATGTTCAGTCAAGAGAAAATCTAGATATTGCACAGTTTCCTAGATGTTTTGACACAGGCTGCAATTCTCGTACTTTTTCTTATCACGGAGTTATCTTTTCAAACTTGTAGGACTGGTATTTGAGATTTCACATTATGGAGACTTTTATGAGTGGTTTCATCACAGTTTGATCCTTCTGATTAAAACGTTTCCTTCTTGCAATAAAACCTGCAGTATTCTTCAAGTTTGTAAAGCACAGCTTGAAGGTTAGCCTCTCCTACCTTAATTACCCAAAAATGACTAAGCCAATCCAGTGTATTAAAGCCACATTCCACTAGAACAAAAAAATACCTTCTGAATTGTTCTTTCCTTCTTTATGCTAACTGATCAATCCTACCAAGATGCTCCATCTCCTTCCATATTTCAAAAAAAGAAAAAAGAAAGTTTTGCAGAGGCTTTGATTTCATTGTTTTTCAATTTCCATTTGCTAGTCTCCACTTGAGACAAGATGCTTCACAGGTACATACTTCGTTTGAATGCACCACTTCCAAACCTACTTAATTTATAGAGCGATGAACTACCTAAAGGAAAATTTTCTGTTAGTGTCTTCAGAGCAAGATTTTTATTAAACATTATGCTACAGTATGGTTATTGAAATTGAAGGATTTTCATGCAGTTTAAGCATGCAATCTCTGTAAACATATGTAACTCGCATCTTGGGCAACAATTTCACTTGAAATTAAATTGAATTATTTGAAACTATGACTAATCGCAATGTTTGTGTTTGATTTTCTTCTTCTTTTCCTTTTGAAAATGAGCTTTTTCTTCTTCAAGATCTTCTGCAGATGCATGCAACTTTTTTGAAGAGCAGTAAGTCTTTTACAAAAGCCACTCAGTGAGTGTGTTTCTTTTCCATTCATCTGAACAGTCCTGCAACCCTTCATTGTTCTTTTTCCACATACAGATGTGCAATTGAGTTTTTGACAGTTCTTCCCCCAAAGAGAACTTTCATACAGGAGAGCAATTATGTCAAAAGCAATTCCTCTTTGCCCAATCACAGAACAGAGGTAATATCATGTGATTTATGACTCGCAGTGGCCAAACACCTCAGCTCACAATTGCAATTACTCACAATCTGTGATATAAATCATCTGGATGGACACTTTTTCAAAAATATGGATATGGAATAAATCAGAGGAAATCACAATCGCCTGGTTAATGTTCACCAAACAGGGAGGGAGTCCAAATGTGTTGAATAAATTATTTGTTAAGAATTATTCACTCACTTCTACTTATCACCATCTTTGCCAAAAGCCTCCAGGCTCTCAGAATCGTTAGATCAGTACTAAATACATGTTTCGTAGCGTAATGGCTGAAGCAGGAGTAATAAAAACATACTTACTGCTGTCAAAATTAATCTGTTAATAGGAAAGTTTGAGGCAAGCATTCTGTAACTCATATCTGTGAGGAAACAGGTTCCCCATTTACAGAAAATTGAGCTGTTTTTTCTTAAGCAGCGAGCTGCCTATTGTGTGGGTAATTACAAGAAGGTCTGTGTTGACCTGGCAATGAGGTAGTGTATCTAAATACCTGAAGTGAAGGAGAAAAACAGAAATGAAAGCAGAGGCCCCATCTGTTACACCATAATGATTGTGCTATTTGAAGGCAGAAAGGTTTGTCTGAAGCAGCTGGTTTCTCTCCAAGTGACCTTTTAGCATTTCTACTTTCGCCGCCTGACAGATGTGTCAACTCAATAATTTCAAAAGCCCCTGAGTAAATAACCAATTGTGAGCAAGGATGACCCAAAGCGATGACAAAATGGGTGCACACAGCACATTACAGAACATAATACCTACTGAAAGAATAAGGAACATTATCGAAGAGGGAAAACATTTTACTCTTTATTTTTGAGTTAATGGTTTTCCTGACCACAGATCAGTTGTTTTCAAGGAAAAAAAGGAACCGTGAAGTGAATAAAAGGGCACTGTGGCACATTCGCCCTTGGAGCACATCCGTAAGCTGGCTGCAGGACTCAGGTGGTGTCTCGGACCTCAAAATGGACTGCAGCTCCCTCCCTCAGCCTACAGCCAGGAAGGACTGAAGGCCAAAGCTAATTGGCTTTGTGACTTACTGGGGAATTGCAGAGAAGTGACTGCAAGACCCAATCAAGTTTAACATTTACTAAAGAGTTTCCAAAAGTGATGCAGATGCTTCTCTTAACTCGAACTTGAGGCCTGGCTTAGGAAAACGCCGACACAGTCAGAGCCCCCTGGATATGCTCTGATGTGACAATGCACTGGTTCCTCTGCTAAGGGCCCACACCAGTAGAAAATATATCTCCTGAACAGTTAAAGGCCCTCCACAAAGTGCCAAATACACTAAATCATGTCATATTTAGTGTAGTTGCACTTCAAAGGCTGAAGAGGTTTAAAGCAGCTGACAGCAGAGGCAACACATAATCAGCCCATGTTTCACTGATGGAGAGCTGTAGTACAAAGGAAGGATTAGATGTCAATCAATTCATGCCGTAAAGTGGCAGAATCCCTTTACTTGCTCCTCATGAAATGGTGCCAAATGCTAACCAAATATATCTTTCTATACCCATTAATGAGTGGAAGTATCCAAAAATTACTTGGAGAGGGAAAGTGCTGAGAGTAAACTAAACTGTGATTCTGCTAAAGATCTTTCTCAAATTCTCTCCATCTCAGGTGTAATATACATAGGTAGCTCTGAAAGTAATGCCTCCTATTTATTGTCATGGGAACTATAACAGATAAAAAGAGCACAAAACACTGTTTACTAGAGCAAATTCTCAGCTAAAAAACGCTATTTTTCAACATAGTCACCACAATTAGTTGTGCATTTTCACCAGTGATGAACAAGAGTCTGAACGCCACACATGTAAAAATCTACACCAGTGGAGGTGACCCACTGTTTCACAGCTGCTGTGATGATATTGTTCCTAGGTCCATACAGTCCATCTTTCATTGGCTCAAACAAACACAAATCAGAAGGTGCCAAATCCGAACTATACAGCGCATGTGGTAGGACAGTCCAGCCAAGACTGGCAAAGTACTGCATGGTGTGCAATCCGGTATGGGGCCTGGCATTACTGTAATGCAAGAGAAGGGTTGGCATCTTCTCTGGCCTAACCCTGGAAGTTTGAGCCTTCAGCTAAGTTAGCATTGTGATGTAGTGGTCAGAGCTGATGGTTGGTCCAGGTTTGAGGAAATCCATAGGCATCCCCGCTTTCCTATCCCAAAAGACATTACTAATCACTTCACCTGCTGAGGGCTGTGTCTTGAACTTCAAGTAACATTCAGTAAGCATTAATGAATGTAAGTAGGTGCTATTTTTTCCAGATGGACAAAAGCACAACTTTGCTTAATATGCATTTCCATGTCAGATGCCATTTTGTCAGAATGCCTCTCTCCTTCCATTTGTCACTCAGCAGAAAAATGAACTGGAATATTGGCAGGAAGATTCAACTGCCATACCATCAAGATCATCCTCTGACATTGTGAGCAAACATAACAAAATAGGAGGCATTACTTTCAGAGCAGCCCTCATACAATGAATAATATTTGCCAAAATGGTGCTGTGACCTACAGTTCATTAACTTCAGTAATGAACTCTGAGCTCCTAGAAAGAAGTCTCCCACAGAAGTGTAGAGATTATTGAGTTTGGATGTGAATTTTTTAAAATATTGCATTTGACGCATATACATCAGATCTTAAAAGTTTGACAGCCTGAAGTTTGATAATGATAACAATGAAATTGCCTCCCATGTGTTTTGAGTACATCCTTGCAGGTCCAGTGTGCCAAGCCTGTGAACAACTGCCATATAAAAAATTTCACTGCAATGTCCATCAGAAATTAGAAAATTATTATTATTTCTTTAAGAGAGACAACATCAGAACTAAGCCAGTACAAGACTGGACTTCAATTACGAAGGACAATCTTTATGTAATAGAAACTGCTTCAGTTTTCAAAAGGGTTTTCTCATGGTTGCTTCCAGTTTCATCACTGATTTGCTAGTGGAGTGCAACAGCTGATGTGCATCCAACAGGGATGGCAGAGGGTTTGGGTTTTGTCAGTAGGTGTTACTTTCAGATTTCTTCAGAGTTTCAAGTTCTTTTAAAACCAGCAGAAACTGCAGAATTGAAATCCCTCTTCATCAGTGATCGTGACAGGCTAGATTTTCCCCTGCAGTGGTAAGGCAAATTTCCATAGCCTTCCTACAGACTTGATGTCAATTCTGATGACGGAAGGAAAACTCACAGTTCACATCCATAAATATGTCAACACTGGACCGTGGATTTTGTGATTTAAGTACATACCTGATATTAGAAAGATCAAGATGAAAAAGATGAGGAGAGACATTTAGAAATTATTATAATGAGAGATGAATCCTATGAAGTTTAAAAGAGGTCACAATTAAACTTTGACATTTCTACTGTGTTACAGAAGGCTCTAGCCTTTGTAAGAACTCTTTCTTTGGCAGCAGGTTGGATGACTGTTCCACAAAGAGCCCCACAACACTTGATCCGTACCTTAATGGGCACTCATGCTTGCAGATCTGACTGCACATCTCTCCTTCTCCTTCCAGTGCTCAGAAAACTTCACGTGCAACCTGATGGGTTCCTCATAGCAGCTCATCTGACCCCATAAAGCTCCATAAAGTAGATAGATGGCTTCACTGCCTGAGTGGACAAGTTAAAGGAAGCCTCCGAAGTATTAGCCCATGTCTATCTCCACTGGGTTTTTACAAAGTTTTTTATGAAATCACATTATAAACTTGGGGTCGGCAGCCACTGAGTCAAGTAATTTATCAAGTCATTACTCAGATGCAGCACCTAACATTAGCTGTCTTATGATGCCATTTCCAGTAGAAAAAGAAAAAAAGATAGCAACTTCCTCCATGAGGAGCAAGGTATGTTTCACATCACACGATGTTAATTTATCCAAGAAGACTTTTTCAATCATTATCAGAAGAAGAAGAGAATGAAGAGCAGTTACGGTTTTTAAAATACTCTGTTTTTTTCAGAGGAGAAACAATATTTTGACTGTGCTTTTTTGCTCTACTGTGTAACTGCTCTGGGGTTTTTTCTCATCCCTTTCCTATTTTTTTTTCTTTTTTTTTTTTTTTTTGTAACACTGTTATGGTTTCTGGAAAACACTATTTTTCTTCCGATCCACTTTGTTCTTTTTCATTTGTCAAACATCGATTTTTCTTTTTCCCTTTTTCTTTCCTGCAAAGGTAAAATTAACATGGCTGTTTCCATTTAGTAACTTTAGTTTATACAGCACCTTGTCGAAGGAAAATTATTTTATTTGCTCAGTGGTGTGCAACGATAGGACCAGTGTAACTCTACAGGATGGGACTAGTGCATGCACAGTAAAAAATATACATTCATTTTATTAAAATGTAGTACAGAATTTCTCAGCAGGCTCCCAGCTGATTGACTGAGTTGAACACTGATCTGCAGTATGAAAATCCTGTCGGCTTAACAGGGAATAGGCATTTCAAAATCTTCTGGGCTTAGTGTTAATGGTCAGTGTAGCACCTTGCAAATAAAATCTTTACTTTCGTAAGGTCTCTTCTATAAAACATACGATAACTCACTTTGGTCGGTGATTGAAATTCTTTAAACTTCAACTGGATTCAACACACCAGAGCCCATCTCATTTCCCAGGGGTGCTGCTCAGGAGAGAATGGCCAGATTCAAAAGGGGCCATGTCGTGCTCATACATCGCACGCACTTAAAAGCAGTAGCAGTTCAGTCCTCACATGATGCATGGGGAGAACTGCACGTGATTCCATGTGGGCAAGGGGTTATGGCCAGGACCCAGGCTGGGAAGTAGCAGAGCTTGGACAGAGTATGCTCTTGAGGAAATACGGGGGACTGCTGCCAGAAAGGTCCCAAATCTCAAACATTGCTTCTGTTGCATTCCCTGCCCTTTCTCTCTGGTTACTGACCAGGATCCAGGGTGAGCAGGAGAGCAGAGGGACCCTGGCCATCCTGCTGCTCTGGACCACTGGCCCTGAACTGGCCCTGGGTGAAGTCTGCAGAGGCTGTCAGGGTACTCAGAGGCATTTGGTGAGGCATTTGTTCTGTTTTACTAAAAAATGTCAGTGCAAATGCAGCATAAGTAAGGAAACCACCCCTCAGGCCTCATCCCAGAGCTGATGCACTCCAGAAACAAGACACGTGGATTTTCAAGACTGTATGTCATCCATAAGGCATCCTCAGATCCTTCAGGGTGAAAATCTCTTTGGATACTGACCACCACATGAAAAAACATCTCAGAAACCACTTTCCCTCACACATTCTTACCTCGTCTGTCCAGCTTAGCTATTTCTAGGTCATCTAATATGATACCCAGGTGTTTCCTTGTTTCAGTACACTAGTTAGAATAGACTGAGATGTCTCTGTTACTGACTCACAGACATGAATGTATGCAATACGAAATCAGGGAGGATATATAACAGGCTTATCTTTAGAACATGTTTATATTGACACCTCACAGGCTCCACATCTGCCTAGCTTTGAGTTGCAGAGTGAGATCTCTTAAATATGACTTTCCCAATTGTACATTTCTTATTGGGTGGATTCTGTCTGTTGACAGGTGAAGAGGACAGGAACCAGACTGCTTGTTATATTTTTGGCCTCATAGAGAATTTCAGTGCACATAGAGATATCTGTATGTGATACTGTGGTGCATAGCAATCTCTGGTAATAACCAGTCAGCATGGAAATTGGAAAAAGAATCAACATTGTCATGTAGCTTTTTGTCATATACTTGAATCCATCTGAAATAGTAATAACACTGAAAGTAAAGCTACTGAAGAAAACAAAAAGTGTATTTATTAAATGTCTGCAGTGCATAGTTTGTACTTTTAATGGTAAAACATAGATTCTTTTAGGTAAATGCCAAGCCTAAAAAGAAAAAATAGTTGCATATCCAAAATATGAAACCCACAACAAACCACACAGGTGGGCATGGAACCATTGGGCAGCTTGCCTCTGACCTGCATGAGCTGCAGTGTATGTATAAACGCAGGTGGAGGTGTTGAGTTTATGCCCTACGGATGTTTGTGACCCAGTACAAACACAAATTTCAGCATCTTGAGTTATTTTACAGCTTAGGTATGAGTCTCAGTTGAGTGGACATTTACAAGCTCAAACAAAGCCTGATTTTATTTCAGGGCCTTGTGGAGCTCTGTAGTAATAAGCATTTGCTTACTGGCATGATCAGTGTTACAGGAGACAAAAATTGATAGATGATTTGATTAGATTGCAGTAAAGACCTGTGCCATATTCTCCACATTGAGTGATAAGTAGACAGCAAAGACAATTAGCATTTTTTTACCATCGCTCTGATACAGGCACCCAGGTAACCATCTTATCATAAGCCACTTTCAAAAGCATGCTGCCATTTTAATTTCATATTTATAGAATAAATGTTGATCTGAATACGAATACAAATGTTCATTATTTTCAGCAGTAAACAAACATTCAAGCAATTTGACTGCTTTGTGCCATTTTGCTAATTTAAACCTTCAGCTAAATTAAATGCCTACATTTCACAACAACTTACTAGATTTTAAGACTAATATTGTCTGAATTTGCCTAATACTGATTTTAAGAATGCTTGAATTTGTAATCCAAAAAGCATGGTAGACCTACATTGCAGTAACAGTAAGATTGTTAGCTTACAAATTATAAATATTACTGCCATTTATTTCATGTTCTCACATAGTATTTGGATGCACTAAGGAAAAAAGTCCTAGAAATAGTTTCCTGCAACTTACTGTTCTAAAAGCTGCTTCGATACAGTCTTGCAGACTTACAAATATTTTTGCTGTGGATAATTGTAAAGGCTCTCAATGTTTTAAAGCCTAATTTATATCTACAAAAAGACATCTGACTCTGGTATTGTACAAACCTGTGGGGAGTCTCTGGAGAATGGAGCTATGCATTGAGTAACACATGTGGACTTCCAGAGTTCATAAAGCAGTCATAATTTCTCTACCAAATCATGCCCTTGTGGATTGCAGGATGCTATGGTCAAAATTATAGCATGAAACTTATACTTGAGTCATGTGTACCTGTATTTAATAAACATCTCCTTCAGATGAATGCAGTCATGCAATGCTAAAAGCAGCATTATCAACAGAGACAATGCATGCAGTTCTGATAAAGATTTTCTGAAAGGAGAAGCTTTATAGGGAAAGACTTCTAGGCTAAAAAAAAAATAAATAAAAAGGAGGAAAAAAATAGAAGATAAAGAAGCATTTGTACGAGTAGAAAAGGACAAGTGACTATAAAAATGTAAGCAACCCCCAGCTGAGAAATAAAAATAGAAGAAGGGCCATTAGGCCCAGAGATGTCATCTGTGTCCCTCCTCTGTATGTCTGTACAGGGGATGAGAGGCAAGGGAGGAATGTGTTGAACTGTCTCACCACTCTGCACAAAAGTATATTATGATATGATACCATCTGTTTTTCAGGCAATAGTATGGCTGCTTCATCCTCAGCATCTTCCAACCCTGGTTTATAAGGTGGACACTGAGTCAGTATTTTAGCTTAATTTTCATGACTCAGAGAGCAAAGAAGACTGGAGTATGTAACTATTAAAGGAATAATAACAGCTGAGAGCACTTGATAAATGTGGTAGCTGAATTTCAGGTCTATACATCATCCTCTTCTTGGAGCTTTTAGTGACTGCTCCAGTTCCCAGTGCTGCAAGCGGTTAACCCACCAGGCTCCAGACACTAAACTGAGGCAGAAATAGGTTTGAATACACACAATAGCAGCCTTGGGCTGCCAACCTGTGCCATGTAGACAGCACAGGCTCATTTAATCTGGTGGGAAAGAGGGAGGAAAGGAGAAACGGTGCGAGACGGCAGCCCTTGGCCATCCTGGGCCCAGCCAGGCCTTCCCAGCACAGCCTTGCAGGGCGTTCCTTCAGGAACACATGCTCCATCATTTCTGTCTGCTAAGCCTAGCCACATTCTCTTCACTGTTTGTAACAGTTTTGTTCCCCTTGTAAATCTTTTCAGGATGTGTAAATGCAATGTTTAATATCATGCCTTGTAAAAGCTACGCTCTGAAAATGGACAGATGTTTCCAAGTAGGTAATGAGTAACATCTTTCTCCAGCTTTCCTGGCAGACACAGCTGAAAACAAATACATATGCACACATAGGTTACACTCCTCCCAGAGAAACCACGTTACCGGCAGCTTCATTTCAGTGGCCAATGATTTTCTCACAACATTCAGTATCTAAGTTTATCCTTTAATTGGCTGAAGCACTCCAAAAAGGCACTGCAAGTAACAAGTTCACTGCAGTAGCCATCTCAGAATGAAGAGCAGGAAAAATTTATACAGCTTTCAGACTGTGTGTCCTGTAACACTAATTAAATTGGTCATAGTGAGTCATTTTATTCCTATGAATAAACGAGAGTTTGTAAAAAAAATGGGAAACAAACTGAAAGATGTTTATTCTTAGGTACAGTACAAAAACCTTCAGTAGATTTTGCAAAACAAGATCCTACCTCACACAAAACTGTAACAGAAAATTGGTCATTCAGAAAACTAAGATAAGACATTCTTGTGCTAAGTATGATTTAAAAAAATCAGAAAAAGAGACTGCAGACTATCTGTTTTAGTTTTACCAAAGGAACTGCTTTTACTAAATAAAATATAATTAAAGGCTGTTACTTGTAAGCAATTCTGTGTAATTTAATAACAACAAAACACAATGAAATCAAGTTTAAAGTTAGATTTAAGAATGGCAGGTGAATTAACGATCTGGTTTCCTTCTTTCTTTTAACTGTATGACTAAGAATTCAGCAAAGGAGGCGATTCTTTGTCATCTGAAGCAAAACTGTGAAAAACTCAAAATGGAAGGAAAGTAATTTGAAGTATCCCAGCACATGAAGAGTCTTTGTAACCACCAGACCAGATCCACCATGATGCCCTAAACAGGGTCCTCCAGTGACAGCAGCTATTTTGGTCTAATACAAGGTCTTGCAAAGGGGAATTTGCCATGACTTTTGATTACTAAGTTCACTTCCTTGTGGCTTTTATTTGCACATGTCCTCTCAAGTGCTTGGATTTTAGAATGGAAGCAGCAATTCCACAAAAGGGCCTTGGCCGGGAAAAGCGAGAAGGCAATCAGCGCCTCTTCTGTGCACTTCCTGAGAATAAGCTGCTTTTAAGACAAATAAAACAGGGCAAAGATCTGACAGCTAGCACCTCCACAATCACTTTGAAAATCCTGACCTGTGTCATGTGAGCTTCATAATGCACAAATTCCAAAAATTAACTTCCCTGACTCTTGTCAAGAATTAACAATTACCCATGGGAGACAGTGGTGGCGCACAACGATTTCCAGCTCTAGCATCGAAGATTTCCTCTTCATGCAATTTATTAACAAGTGATTTTTCCTCTTTTCCCAACATGCTGGCCATGTTCAGCCAGTCCAATTCTACTGTGACTTCTTTGGAATCAAAACTTAAAACTATGAACATCAAATAACTTCCCCAGTGTTTTTCTTCTGCTCAGGAAATTGCAGGACAGGTTTGAAATTCATAGGATTATTATTCAAAACTGTCTGAAGAGCTAAGAGTGCTTTGTGCATAGAGTTCAGCCCCCGAGCTATTCCCTTTGCCTAGCTGGCTGCTGGCTGATAGGCGCGGAGCATGATCGGTCATGTCGACCCAGAGCTATCGTTTCCAGATGTCCAACGAGCCTTTACAAATTGAAATCTAAGAGATGTCAAGACAGCCACAAAGACATTCCCAGCATGTGCTTTCACACAAACAAACGTGATGATTGGTGTACCTGAACCTGACACACTGAAAGCCAAAAAGGCAAAAAATTCACCAATATAAGGCTATGCAGAAAGCTGCCAGGACAGGTTTGATGCAATTCAGTGGAATAACCATTTAGAAATACATTGTGAAGATTTCAAACAGACCAACAGATAGCATCACTGCTATTATGGAAGGCATGAGAAGCTTTAATAGGAATAAAGTAACTTGTGCAGATCTTTTGCCTCATTCTATAGCATTTAGCTGAGAATTATTTTTTTCTAATGGATGGTTTGAAGAGCTCCATATAATTGATTCATTCCTTCTAGTTTTCTGTGGCAGTTTGGAGTTATTTCTAGACTATTCTCGGTTCCCTACCAGCCTTGCCTGACACTTGCCTGAGGGCCTTCTGCATTTGAAACTGACAATTAGGGAAATCTCTTTAAACTTTGGTTCACAATCTTTATTTTTCCTCTCCTTTAACACTGCCATTACAGCAGTCTGAATTTTGCTCTAAGAAAACCACCAGACACCATTTACTTCATTTCTCAAAGCAAGAAAATGTTTGAAATTCCAGGAAACTATGCTGAATTTTAGATTCATGCAGAACCTTATTCACCTGTCACATCCCTCAGAAGCCCAACAGAACCTGTATTTCTTAGCAAAACTTAGGGAAGATTTGCTAAATACATGGGTAGCACAGCTGTCCTAGAGGCCAGGGAGTTCTGCTCCTTTTCTTGCTCCAGCTACCAGTATACAAAACAGATGTTTGTGTGTTGCTGCGTATGTGTGCACCCAAATTGTTTTGTTGACCTGTATAACACTGTTTGGATTGCCTCTAGCCATGGCCATCTTTGTACTCCTACTGCACAGATGACCATATTAATAGCATCATTTTACATTGCACTATTCCATGCTTTGTGCTATTCCAGACAACAGAATGTGTACAATGGAAGATTTATCATTTTTGATCATCTCTTTATGCCAGTATTTTAAAAATATTTAAATTAATGAGACAGGAAATCTTGCTGATTCATTAACAAACAAGCTTCGGAAATAAATTTAAAAAATGATAAATAAACATACTACTCCAAAATATAGGTTGCTATGATTAGGATTTATTTGTTTCCATTTCACCACAGAAAGAAAATGAAGAGCAAAAAGCTTGTCTACAATAGATTTCTGAGGAAAGGAAATAACTATAGAATCATAGAATGGTTTGGGTTGGACAGGGCATCAAAGTCCACCCAGTTCCAACCCCCTGCTGCTGGCAGGGTTGTCACCCACCAGCTCAGGCTGCCCAGGGCCCATCCAAACCAGTCTTGAATGTCTCCAGGTTCAGAGCATCCATAAGTTCTTTGTTCAAAAGGAAGATGTATGAGATGTGCAGACTTGACTCCTTGCAAGGGAGGAACACTTGCTTAGTAGCAAGTATGGACAGCCGATCAAAACCCCAGTTGTATCACTAGGAGGCTGTGAGCTCTTGGGTACTTAAATGCCTCCAGTATAACCTTGTCCCTGTCAAAATTTACAGCAGAATTCCCATTGACTTCAACATTACTGGGATTTTGCCTTCTGTATTTCATCTGCCCTGTGGCTTATCAAAACAATGACATAGCAAGAAATAGCAGCAGACAAAACTCAGCAGTCTTTATTTACCTTTGATGGAACAACAGATACAGACATAGCAAGGTAAAGCTATCAGAGTGATTGAGTACAATGAAGGTTGTTAGCTTGTATTCTCTTTACAGTGAGCCTCTAAGAGGAAGTAATGAACTTCCAGAAGAAGGTTTGACTGCTCTGGGGGTGACTGTGATTTAAATCTGGTAGTAAAAGAAAAAAAAGAAGACAAGGAAGGTAGTGGGTAATTGACCTTTATTGTGCCTTCTGGTTCATTTAGAAATGGAAATTAAATTAACATGATAATTCAGTCCTACTGTGTTAAGACTGCTATAAACCCATTAAATTTTATGGCCATTGATTTAACATTTTTTTCTATTAACTGGGTTTAATTTTCAATATTGCTGTGCAGGTTCTACAAAGTGGCAAGTGGGAAGAACCCAAGTGGGGGAACCCGCTGCGTTGCTGAATGGGGTCAGCAGCTCAGTCAACTGGAAAGCAAGAGCCCAGGCTCGCAGAGAGGTTTGGTGGTACTGGCACTCACGCTGATTAAAGCACAGGGAAGAACCCAGATGTATGCAGGGTAACGTCATGGAAGTAAAACTAAGTCTGCATGGCATCCAGCACTCTGCATTTAGTGTCCAGGAAAATAATTCTTCTCAATGAGAGTGTAGGGCAGTTCACTGAACATCAGTGATAAACCTGGAAATGTAACAGTAATCTTCCAAAGGTGCAGTTCAGAAAAAAAGGTTTAAAATGTTATTCTGTGCACATATGTATGGGTATTTCTTCACTTCAAAAAGCCCCTGTGCAGAGTTGCCATGTTTTTACATAGCAATCTTCCCTAGCTACTGATGGTACTCTTAAAATAATATTTTCCCCCATGAAGTAGGATTTAAGTAGGAGAAAGACACTTTAATATTTTTTTTCCTGACTGTTATTTTCATATACCTTTTGTTCTTTGAACACAGGAAGTGAAATTCATAATGTGGGCATTCTGTTTACTGCACATTTCACTATGGAGTAACAGTAAATTCAGTAAATTCTCCTAAGAAAATGCTCACTCGCACACAGAAACTATATGATATGAAAGTGTATGGAAAACCACCTGCAACAATTCATAGGAACACATTACCCACAAAAAATCCCACAACAGCCAAAGTGGCAACAATCTATTCTTTCTTTTTACTTTAACATGTATGTATATGTATATAACTTTTTTATTGATGCTAGAAATGCTAGAAGCACTCGCCACATCCTGACAGCATTCTGATCTGATATTCGGCTCCTTAACCTGCATGAGCTGGCAGCAAGCAAGGGAATAAAACTATTTCTTACTATTGTTGGCAGTAACTGCCCCTCTGTGTTAATTACATTTTATGTGGACACCATTCAGTCAGCACTGCACAGCATCCCTGTCCATGCTGAGCCATAACGAGGCAGAGGCTCCTGGCAGTAGTAGTGCCCTAGGATGGGCAATAGCTATCCTTGGTGCACAGCCAAAGAGGATGTGCCATTTCCAGGGGTAACTGCATGTGTTTCAGAGCTGCTCTCAGGAGTTTCATTTCGCCTCGCTCAGACTTGGGATAGGAATGCTGTAAAGAATGCAGCCATCAGGTTAAATGATATAAATAACAAGGGAAAAATTACTGTTGCATAACCAAAGAAGAAAAATAGATGTTTCATTGTTGATAGAAGCAAGATCAAGAGAAGCAGCAAGGAAGTTTTCCCAGCAGAAACTGATTCTCAGAGGAGAAAGAGCTTACAGAATGGGTGAAAAATAAAAACAGGCAAGGTTTGAAAGAAAGAACTGAATGGCAAACAAGGAGCTGAAAAATATGAACAGCGAAGATCTCTGCAAGGAAAAGTGTGGGCATTATCAATTCACTTTCTGTTTGAAAACTCAGAAATGTACACAGTTTATGCAGCTTTACCGGACTTGCTTTCAGTGTGGTAGCTTCTAATTTGGTTTTCAGACAATTGGAGTTACTTTGAACCCTTTTTCCACTTGCTTGGCATGAAATGCAAATATATATTCACCTAACCAAACCCTCCACCTTCTGTCATCTGCTAGTGATGACATAATGTGTGTGTGTAGGTTATGATCTCCAAAAAAAAAAAAAAAAAAAAAAAAAGATTTATGTGAAGTTTGGGCCAGATTCCTGCAGAGGCTACCACAAAGCTGCATGGAGAGCTGTGTACGCCCATAGTACTGCTTCCTTGGGACAGAGCAGTGGTTAAGGGAAAAGCGTGGGTAAATCAAAGCAGGCTCTGCCACAAGAGGTGCCTGCAGGGAGAAAAGGCATAGAAGAGGATGTAGGGGGAAAGAAAGGGGAAAACAGAGGTTAGAAAGTCCCAACTCTTGTGAAATATTCAGGTCTCCCCTGCAGGGCTGACCACAGGAGGCTGGTGTGACAGCCATCCTTCCTCAAAGCCCATAGACAGACCTACAGTCTGAAAGGAAAAGCGTTGTGTTCCAACCTGCTTCACAGGGCCTGCATGCTACTTGATGTAAATCTGGGGGCAAGAATTTCATCCCTAGACTTGCATGCTTTTTACCAGCACCGTGGTATTTTATTGTCCTTTGAGTTTTACTGAGGGGCTTTTTTTGTGGGTTTAAATCAAACAATTAACAACAGAATGTGTTTCCTATTTGTGGTTTCATTCCAACATCTATTGTGAAATGCTATAGTGACACCATTCCCTGTGTACCCCAATTATTGCCGCAGATGTACATCTGAACACAATCAGCTTATAAAACCCTGCTGTTCATCTGCCTAAAACCAAGGACCAGAAAAACAGCTCTGAAGTATTTAGGGCTGTTTTGGGGTTGTTTTGGTGTTTTGCTTTGTTTTGTTTCTTATAAAGAAAGGAATGTAAAGGGTGGGAGAAAAACCACTGAGCCTGATTTTTTTTAAATTTGGTCCAGATTGGTGTTGACCAAGAGCTAATCCCAAAAGCTCATAACTGTTCTCTGAGTGAGAGCAGTTGGTGGCCTCAGACACATTTTTTGTATGCTTTTCCTATGGTTTGCTCGTCTTTGGCCAGTAAGAGGGTCAAGAAGAGCCCCAGTGTGAGGGCAGAGCGCCCTGTGCCCCACAGCACCCTCCTATATGTGTTCCGGGGATGCGTGGGGGTCTGCATCCATGGGCTGCCTCCAGCCCTGAGGAGATGGAGTTGCAGCCTGATGGCAGTAGGAAGAGAGGACCATGGTCTATGGAGATGGACTGTGCACAGAGGATACAGCCTTACATCACTTGAATGCTCCCTGATATCCCCAACTTGGGTTCCCTTGCAATCACACCTGACTTACCCTATTGCATGGGCCTGCAGCAATGGCAGGAAGGCAATATGATTGGCTGAAAAATGAATTAGTATTAAAATAGTAACAGTTAATTATTTTAATTAGCAATTTCCGTGACTGAATTTTCACTGGGGACTTGCACAACTGATGTTTTTTTAGTGGAAGAACTGCTGCTTTATTTCATAATGGAACTCAGGCAAAAATGTGGTGGTGTGATTCTCTCAAGTATCACAGATCAATACTAATCTTTTTCCAGACTAAGATTGATTAATATCCATGACACGCTGGCTGTAAAATAAGCCCAGTACAATTAATCCTTCCTGTGCAAGAGAAATAACCCATTATCCGAAGCAAAAGTACACAGTATGTCAACACTGACCAAAAGCTTAGCAAGATTAGAAGTGTTGAATCTGGGTCTCAAAACAGTCCTTGCATTTTGCCTTATGCTGAAAGGCACAATACCATAGGAAAACATGGGTAGACTATTCCTGTGACATGGTCATTCAGAAAAGACCTCTGGACCAGACACCCTGTCTAGGTGATAAAGAAATACTTCACAGGTAATAATGTAGGCAAATAAAAGGTTAAAAAGTAGGACAGTTTCACAGGGAAAGAAGCAGGAAGAGCTGTGAAGTCTGAATGAATTCTTATTTTGTCTGTAACCATCTTATGACAAATGACCTGTTCTAGAAAAAAGATACACAACTTTTATTCTGTGACTGACCATCACCATACAGATAGCAAGATCTTGACAGCTGTGATGATGTCTTCTTTGCAGCTACAGGTGGCTAGACAAGAGAATACACGAATAAAGAAGATTAAAGGCTGCAAGCGCTGAGCTCTTGCTGTCAGGAGCTAAGTCCTGTGCTGAGACTGCAAAGAGATCTTGAGAATGCACTCAAGCCTGACCTCAGATGGGTGGTATTCAGCAACCCTCCCAGCAGCTGTCTTCCAAAATGCTGAATTTCACTCCTGCTGGAGATAGAAATCAAAGACAAAAAAATAGGGAAAATGTAACAGTAAGGGAAATACGAATATCTTCGGGTACCAAAATCTGTCTTATGGCTGCTTCCTTAGCCAAATGCAAACTGCACCAGCAATATGAGCAGAGACACAAGCAAGGAATGGCAGAAACCTGGTGTAAGTGTAACAAAAGCAGGAAAACTGTTTCCAGATCTGCAGGAGTCTGAGGGGATTTCATTTGCATTACATCTTTAAAATGATGAAAATCTATTTTGAACATGTTTTAATATGTTTATCAAAGGAAAGCTACAAATCCAACAATAACATCTCAAATTTCTCACAGATGGAAAATAGGAATCAAAGGGTTTTGCGTAGAAATCTGTTGAAGTCAGGTTTTGTTTAGACAGTAATTCCTGCAAAGAATCAAACAACTTTCCCCTCCAGTTTTAACTTGGATTGAGCTGTAGATGTTGGAAACCATCTGTCTTTGCAAATCCAATACAGACACAAAATGGTCCTGACTGACTTCAACCAGAAATACGCAGTTATTTCAGTCCTCATCAAAGAGAAACGTGTTGGGGTCCAACATCCCAAGGCTGTTTCAGCATGAAATGGCTGTGTTCACTTCAGACATTTGGAAACTCATGGCTGGAAAACTACAGATTGGTTAAAATGTAAGGCTGAGTAGAAGTCTTATCTATTAATGCTCAATAGAGTGTGCAGAAGAGCAAAAGAGGAGAGAGATATTCTTGCTGAATCAGGGAGTGGTAGCAATGAGAATGATGTCTTGACATCTCTCAGGAAGGGAAAAACTGGCTTCTTTCACCAGGAGAAATGGTACGTTGATCTATCTGTCTGCTCAGAAGGAAATTAGTCTGGGGGTAAAGACAAATCACCCTGACTCCACTGAAGAGCTGACATGGCTTGGGAGTCATCTGCCTCCCAGAAGGGTAGAGGCTGTGGGAATCTTTAAAACTCAAAAGGTCTCCACAACACTTCAGTTATACTGTTCATAAAAACCTGTATTCTCTACAGAGGAAAAGAGTTTGGATTCTTAAATAATACTCCAAAGAACTGCATATGAGCAGGAAACAAGCAACCAGTAGAAGGAACAGAAGCTGCAAGACATGCAATGGGTTGAACAGAGCAGGATAAAATGATTGTGCTAGGGACAGAGCCAACAGCAGAGCCTGGAGAGCCTGGATGGAGGTTAATGTTGTTCCATAATCCCAACTTCTGCAAGTTGCCGTGAGACAGAAAGAAAGGACCTTTATGAGGGCATTGCAATATTATTTGGACAAGTAAATATATTGGACAAGTAAATTTGCTGGTCTTAGCACCATCATCCTGGAAATTATCAGCTTTTAACTATTCATGTTGGATAAAAAGCAACAAACAAACATACAAAAAAAAAATCCTTTTGCTCCTCTCTGAATCAGCCTACTGCTGAAAAATAAATGTACATAATACAAATATTTTTTTTCCCTCCCAAGCAGCTGGGGATTCACAGTGGTAACAGCAGCCTCACTTCTTACCAAAACCTCCTTTCCCCTAAGAATGAGAGAGCAAGCTCTTCCTTTGGGACAAGGCTCCACCCATGCCTATGTCTCACCCTCCATTGTTATTGACTGGTCAGTGCCATCAGTAAATCACAGAATCCCATAACATTTGAGGTTGGAAGGGAACTCTGGAGATCATCTCATCCACCCTCTTTGCACAAGCAGGGCCCCCCCTTCAGCACGTTATCCAGGATTGTGTCTAACTGGCCTTTGAATATCCCCAGGGAGGGAAACTCCACAGCCTCTTGTTGGCAACCATGCTAAAGTGTGAATTAGCACTTCTCCTGTTTTTCTTCATCCAGAATCTGGATGAGAAAAGAGAATAATGAACACTTTCAGAGAGCAAACAATGCCCACAAGCAAGATTGCCCTCACTTGGGGGCAGTTCCTGTGGCCATCTGGAGGACACAGGGAACTGGACTCCCTTACTACAGCTTCCCTGACTGTCCCGGGGAGATCCAATTGAATGCAGAGGCGATTCGAGCCAGAAATAAGGTAGTGTTCAAAAAACTCGTATTTTAATTTAGCTAGTATCTATATCCATTTCTTTTTTAATCTATGTTTTTTCACTGAAAATGATTTCTGAAGAAACTTGCTGAATCAGGATCCTTGTTCTACGGGATTTTGTGAAAAGAAAACCCAAGAGAAAGAGAGGAGGGAGAGAGAAAATCTTTGCAGGAAGCTGCCAGATTTGCTGAAACCTCTGCTGGCTTGCCAGATGAATCAGACCACAGAATATTGAATTAGCAAGATTTATGACTGGGAATTCAAGGAAGTTACCTGTGATACAAAATATGTTATGTGAATGAGATCTCTTCTGTTCTATTGACAGAAGTGTATAATGAGCCCAGTGCCAGGTCCCCTCTGCATTGCCTTGCAGTAGCTGCTCTGTGTGATTGACAGCTGAGCTGGAGCTCATCAGCCACCGGGAAAACAAGGGCAGAATGCTCCTGAGAGCTGCAGAGCAGTCTTCTGTGTGAAACTTTCTTAAACTTAGGAAGCAGAAAAGGAAAAACAAAGAAGTAAAGCAACTCTGAACTTTCCTTCTCCCCTTCCATCATTAAACTGATACACACACCTATGCATGCAGGTGGCCTAGAGTCCTTCACGTACCTTGGAGGGCTGGAGCAAAGGTCACAAGGTCCACATGTTATTACCCAGTATCTGCTGCAAGACATGAAAAATAGGCTCCTTTGGCATCTGACACCATCACGGACTGAAAAGCTATTGAGTTACTGTTTTGCTAGAGGCTTCCAAAATACACCAGTGAAGTAGAAACCACCCTAGTATTACAGTTGCTGTAAAAGTTAGGCAGAAATTATTTCCACAGAGAGTAATTCATGGGTGTCACAAAGATGTCACAGTTCTACAGCACCTTGGCCAGCTCTTAGCAGCCAGCGGCATGGATCTGGCCTATACTATGCAATGATCCCCATCACTTAAGAGCAGCATACAGCAGTTGGCATAATAACTATTTCCACTGTATAAGTGGGGCTTTCATTACTAGCTAAGAGACTCGGACACACACAGAATGTTCTGTCTTGCTTACACCAGCGTCTGTGCCATCTTTAAGACTCATATTGCAGAGGATTAAAGCAGGTTGCCAGGCTCACACCTGCACATGCAGGATGCAGGGGGCCGTTTTGCTCCAGACTTCAGAACAAGCAGAAGCCAGCCCAGGTGCTCAAAGCCCACACTCATATTCGTTTTCTCCCATGCAGAAAGGTCAAGAAATCTGGGGTTGTACAACTTAGAGAAGAGTAGACTCCAAGCAGACCATCATCATGGTGTTTCAGTATACAGAGGGGACTTATAAGAGAAAAGTTTTATACCCAAGCCCAAAGTGATAGGACAAGGGACAATAGTTTTAAACCAAAACAGTTTGATTTAGATTGGATAAAAGATGAAAAAATTCACTGTGAGGGCAGCAAGGCACTGGCACAGGCTGCCCAGAGAAGCTGTGGATGTCCCATCCCTGAAGGCATTCATGGCCAGCTTGGATGGGGCCCTGGGCAGCCTGAGCTGATGGGTGGCAGCCCTGCACATGGCAGGGGGTTGGAACTGGATGGTCTGTAAGGTCCCTTCTGAACCTGCCTGTGTGTCTCATCAGTCTATGAAAAGATGCAAAAGGTTTGACAAGATGCTGGACAGACTGTTGACAACTTTTATCTTCAGCCATCTCTCCTTGGTGAGTATTTACGATTATAAATCTATTTAAATACTCAAGTGTTACAGCTAACACCCAGAAAACATCAGAATGTTTTAAACTGATAAAATTTTCACCTTGAAATTATATATATGTTACAGAGTCTTTAAAAAAAATGCTTAACTAATATCTGTAAAATAGTCTTCTATAATGCAACATATATAACGACACTGTTTTTCTTTGGGCAAATGCAAATGTTAGCATGAGCAAACACTGGCAATGCACAGATGTGAACGTTGCTGTGAACATAAATGCCGTCCCCCGCAAAAAATAAAACACATGAAATACCGCAACTTCATAAATCTTGTAGTTTTATGCATTGCTGCCACTGGAAAAAAAACAACAACAACATATTGAATGGTACATTTTGAGGTGGATTTAGTAAGTAAGTCTACCTAGCATAGCTTTACTTCATCATACACCTACCTGAAACCCTACTTGTCTCACCTGAGTGTTATGGCATGCATTCCTGCCAGCATAACGAGGCGGGCAAAGAGTAGGAAATGTGCTTTAAGAACCAAGTGAGATATGTCTTCCTGATTTATTAATTGTGATGTAGCACCAAGCATATTTTGCAACAAGAAATGTCACACACTGTTCTTTTTTTAAATGTATTTCTGCAGTTGTTTCTATTCTTTCAGGGAAGTGTAAATACGCCATAACCTACTATTTTGTGTTTTGAAAAGGTGACCTATACTTTCCATTTCAAATGCGGTTTCTTTAATGAAAATATTGTAATGTCAGTCCATGCAAAGCAAATGCATATTAATATGCGTTTACATCTGTCTCATATTAATATTCATGCCTGAATCCACATCCCTACACAAAGCCAATTTTCTGACCATCTGTGTGATGGCTGGTGGATGCAATGAATAAATTTTATTTGTGAGGGGAGTGATAAATCATGTATCTTCAGTTTTTCACCCACAATCTCTCCTCTTAGGTGCTAAAATGTTTTCATCGTGGCTAAGAATTTTTAAGTAGACCAAGCTGATTAACCCCTTAGCAGATCATGTAGCTCCATTTGCCAGGTGAAATCCTACAAAAACCATACAAGGTGCAGTTAGAGGACTGAGAAAGCGGTACTGCAATTTTAGGAGCTGTGTCTTTTCCCTTTCTTTTCTCTTTCCATTTCCCTTTCTCTTTCCCTTTCTTTTTCTTGAATTCTACTTGTCTCCAAATTATGCTCAGTGCAATAGTGTGGGTCATATTTCTCACACTGTTGCTGAGGAGTGCCTTATCCTGCACAGAGGCTGACCACTTGTAGTGGGCCTGTCTTTGGGGTTAAATGCTACTCAGTAAGTAAGATGATTGTGACCTGAACTTTAACAAAAACAAATTCAGATGGCTTTATTAGTTCTAAGACTTGCTGGGTAAGTGGCTGGGTACCAGCCAAAAAATCTGATTGGAAAGCATACACTTTGCATCAACTGCAGAGTTTTCTGAATACTCAACAATTTGGACTTTCTCTACAAAACAAGTCTGCTGCTAAATTCCCATGGGGTGAATTTTGACATCAGTCACACCACTGTCCATCCAGAGTAACTCTGATGGTACTAATAGAAGATTTTATCAGAGGGTTATTCTCCAAGAGGTCACAAAGTAAACACAACACAATCCAAAAACACAACTGTACAAATCAAGTACAATAATGCTGAATTGTAGAGTGCAGATGCCGCAGACGAAACATCTCAGCTAAGCTTGAGTTCCAGGCATCTGTAAGCCTGGAAGAGTGATTAAATATCTGCTTTCCAGTGCTCTCTAACCCTGTCCACACGGTAAAAAAAAGCTTTCTGAACTCTACAATTACCCAGATCCCTAAGCACAGACACTCACTTTCAGCACTGCTGTAATTCAGACCTTAGGTATGGTTAAAGCATTTGCTTAAATAGCAAGAGCCTTGTACTGGAATCTTTTTTTTCAGTGCACAGCATTCAAACCATGGCTCTAGCCACTCCCAGGGGAATTCCCTATCCTTCAGGATGCTCATCCTTTTTTCTTTTCTTTTCTTTCTTTTTTTTTTTTTTTTAATTAGCTGCTCTGCAGGACACATGTGCATACTCAAATTTAAAAGTAAAACTATTTTTATTTTTTGCCAATCACAGGCTAAATTATTTCCCCTTATACCTGCACTGAAGTCACCTCAATGTCACTTAACCAGACTTATGACGATATACTGTTGGACCTGGGTGCCAAATTCTCTGCTTGAAGTTTGACTTCACACATTTTTGTAAATACAGATTATAGAACCCACAAAGAGGGAAGAGATTATTCTTTCCACCTTCTAATGTAGGTCAAATCATGTCAGCAGCAAATAACCTACTTCTACCTTGACAATCCAGCCGTAGGTAGTTTAAACATTATTGTGCACTGAACTGGAATCTGAAAAAGGAATTGTGAATGAGCTTCACACTTCATCAGCATAATTGGCAAGAAATAACTTGTAGTTCAAATAAAAACATACATCTGCTAAGAAAGAATCTCAAATAACACTACAGGAAGTAAACAAGGGAATTCAATCAATCATCATGTCCAAAGAAACAGGTTTGTCAGTAAACTCTGGGTGAAAATATATTTACACCTAATATTCCTTTGTCTTGGTAAATTGTGTTTTATTTACAACCCTCCATAAGGGGAAGACAGGACATTTCTGGGATATTTCAAATTCAGAGATTTGAATATTTACTCCTTCATTCCTCCTCATGAGGCAAAGGCGGGACAAAGTGGGTGATAGCACCTTTCATCATGACCTTACCACTTGGGGCTGGTATTGATCCTGAAAGATACTTCTGTTCACATGGGTGTCGAGTGTCCTATGAAAAATGAGCTAAGTTATCACAATTCCCAGAGGATAGCATCTGTAACTGCAGATACTGCTAAGAAAACTGATTGGATTCCATGTCTGATGAAATTCATGTAGAATTGTTGATCAAATCAGTATCCCCAGTTTTTATGTTTGAAGCGTGTAAATAAACATGGCTTCCCCAGCTTTATGTAGCTCTGAGTTTTGTGTTCCCCATCAGTTCAACTAAGGGGACAATCAGCAAGGATTCTGAAAAGGCAGAAATCAATTCTATAATCAGAGGGCTCCCCAAATCAAGCCTGAAGGGAAATTTCCTAAGTTCCTGCAAATCTAGTGTAATGTTCCTGAGAGAAAATAAAAGCTGCAGCACCACAGCAGGACAAGGTCCCAGCAAAAATGCTGGGTTCCCAGAGATGCATTTGGCTCCAGATGTCCTGTCAGATACAGAGTCCTTATCTGTCTATATTCCCTAAATAAAGCAACCAGCAATAGCCCCACATGTTCTAACCATCAAAAGGTCATTTGTGTCCAAACATGAATGAAAGAATTAATCAGATAACATTTCCAGGAATGCCAGCATGAAGATTTTTCTGCTCATGCTTTGGGCAAAAGGAATATGCAAGCTGTTATCCACTCAAAGACCTCTCAAATGTTTCAGCACATCTTGGTGAGACAAATTACACAAGAAACAGAGGAGAAGTTCTGGAATTCAAGCCCAGGTCAGAAAGCTTATCACCTTCACTCCTATTCCTCATGCAAAGATGGGGCTAAGCAGGTTATAAATCATGTTTGCACTCTAAATACTCTGTGTGCATCTAGTTTGGTATTAACGCATGCTGCAATGCCCAGAGAGGCTGAAGTCTCCACTGCATGGTAAGCCAGCTGTAGGGCTGGTGCCTGCTGAGCTCCTGCCAACTGGCTGAGCCCCACATGGCCCATGTGAGCTCCAGACCACGCAACACTGCATTCAGCATCCTCTGGTACCAGCACTGAAAGTTCAGGCTGCGGCAGTTGAGCTGGGTGCAGAAATGAAAAGAGAGTTTGCATTAGTAATACAGTTCCTCCCAGGGCAATTGCACTTATTTATAGTCTTTCTACTCCCCAGTATCCTTGTGGGTTGTTATAGTCTCCCTGGAGAATGAATTTTAATTTTAAAAGAGCCTCCAGTGTATAACGTGAGAAGAAAACTCTTCTCACAGGAGCTGCTGTACTTGCAGCAATAATATTCATCCTCAGGGCTGAAAATGCTGACAAGTGGAGCTAGGTGCTGTGTTCTGGCATGGGCTGCCCATCACCCCAGCCTCACTGTCTGCTGTCCACTGTGATCAGCATCTATGGAGCTGCCCCAGGGACTGCAAAGACAGTTGGAGAGTTTAAAAGGCAGTTAGCTGAGATAAACCACTAATTTAATTGACTCATTTCAAGCAAGTTATGTGTGTTGTGGGAAGGAGATTTCAAAGAGCAACTGGGAATTTCTAGGTTCCCACCAAGCTGGTGCTGTTTGAGTACACTGCACAATCCACTGAGGAGAAGATTGGTTGGAGGAAAAGCCCTCACTGACTTTCACAGGCTTTGGATTCAGTCTTTTCTATCACTTCACATTTGAATCCACAACAGCTTATTGTAAACCTACAATACAGAGGCACTGCTATGAAATCACATAATCCGTTTGGTTTAGGTTTAAGTTTCAGTTTTGATTGAGGTTATGGCTTCAGCTGAAGTTGAGGTTGGAAGAGATCTCCAGCCTTCAAATAGGGCTTAATAGAAATAGAGCTTAATTGAAAGCCTCCTGGCAAAGTAGATGAAAAAGACACTGCTTTATCTACATAAGAACTTTTCTAGGAGCTTTTTTGAGTCTCGACAAAGCTTGTGCCAGCAAGTGCTTCTCAGCAGCAGGACATAATTTCTGGTCAAACTGAAAGAAAAGATGTTGTCTCTGAGCTTATCACCGGGACACCTGGATGTGCACGACACCTGGCTTCCAGACATGTTCTGCCTGAGTCAGAAGAAAGACAAGCATTTTAAAGCATCATAAAGCTGAATTTTTCATGCCCCAGGAGAGGCCCCAGGGATTGACAGTCTGTCTCACTGAAGACGTTTCAATATCATTAAAGGAGGCTGAATATTCACAAGTGTGAATCCCTCCTTGAACCATCACAGGAGCAGCAGTGGCCAAGGCTGGGGTCCAGGAGTCCAGCATTGCAGGCAGGCAGGAGTGGGCTTCTACAGGCACATGTATATTTCTGCCTCATTTGTATCAGAAAAAACTTTTTGTTACATCTAGCACATTACAGAAAGCTCCTTTTATCTGCAGAGGTCTTACAGGACAAGTTGCTCACAGAGCCTCTCAGCTCCAGCTCCATCAGGAAGTTCTGCTTTCTTTGGTATGCTCCCATGTATTTCTCATTGTGCTCTTTTCGTTTGTCTGTTACACCTTCTTGCATGTGATGTTTCCTCTCTGCTGCAAAAAGCCTGGCAGCAACACCATCACCTCTCCTGTGTCAGCAGTCAGCCTGGCCAGAGAAAGGAGGCCTCTGCCACAACTCTCTTCATCTCCAAGGGATAAGACCTCAGCAACACCATCATCCACCCTGCCCTAATTCTTCCATTCAGCCTGGGCTCGAGATTTTCTCTCAGTCTGTCTCCTATCACTACAATTGTTAGTCACACAGGTGCAAGGGATCAGAAGGGTTTTCAGGAAAAGTGTTAAGTTACTGTTGTTTTTGCAGTCAAGTAATAGATCAGGTAAAACAAAAAACAAACAAACAAAAAAATGGAGATTGCCCTCCTCCTGAGATATTAGGAAGAAGTTCTTCACTACGAGGGTCGAGCAAGTTACCCAGAGAGGCTGTGGGTGCCCCAAACCTGGAGGTGTTCAAAGCTAGGTGGGATTGGGCCCTGGGCAGCCTAATTTAGTGGGAGATGTCCCTGCCCATGGCAGGAAATTGAAACTATATCACTTGCAAGGTCTCTGCCAATCCAAACTATCCTGTGATTCTCTATTGAGCTTTTGGAAATAGGCAAAATCTAAATGCTAAATAATGTAATTTTCCATCCATGCTCAAGTTCTTAAACTGTTTCCTTCTTTGTTAGAGATTCAGATTCCTCAGAAGTCTCATCTTGCCTCTGCCAGCTTTTCTTTCTTAAAGCACATTATCAGTTTTTTCTTCTATCTCTTCATCACAGTGTTTCTGTACATGAGGATTCTGTGCCAAGAGCCTGGAATATTTTACTCTTCCTTATGTCACGTCCCTTTTGGAACTGGTCAGAAGTTCTCATATTGAAAGTTTTACCATTAGAACATCTAGAAATTCAGACTAAGTAAATACACAGAACTCAAGAGTCTTTCAAAACTGATTTATTAATTCTAGGCAGTTCAGCAATACTTTTAATAGAATTATAGTTGCACCCAAAATTCCTTTTTTTTTAATAAAATATTTCTGTTATTTTTCAACAAAACCCTTCAGGATTTCCCTTCAGCAGGAAACACTCAGATTCTGTATTTATACATCCAAAAGTAACTTAGTGATTTTCCCATATCCTGGAATTTCTTGAAGACGGCAAATCCCCTCAACAAATCTGATCAGCTAACCCTTACTCTCTTTATCATCAGTCATGATTCTACAGTGCTAAATCAATGCTTTGTATATGCAGTTACATTGCACAGGACTGCAGTAAATCCATGAAAAAAAAAAGAAGAAAAAAGCCCAAAACTTTAAAGCTTAAAAAGCATTTAAATTCCATCAGATGCAGATTTGGATGAGGACTCTCAGCTGTAGCTCCATTCACTCACTGGAAAGATGCCAATCTCTGAACCAGTGGAAAATCTCACTGCTAATTGCTGCACCTCAAATGATCAGAGCTACGTCGTCATCACTGAAATAAAGCCTGATCAGCAAAATAATGCTTAATTCCTAACTCACAAACAGACAAGCCTATGCTTTGAGAAAGTCCTGATTGTTGTGAGCAACAGCCTCAAAGACATTTTCTATTTCAAATATCCCACATATCATTTCACTTGTTGCGCAGTGACATTAATAAGAATCAATGCTAGAACCAGAACACTTCATTTTTATATATTTATATTTCAGTTGGTATGAATGATCTCTTTAACACCCTGCTTCTGACAGATCTTGGGTTTTCACTAATGCACACCAAAACCTGTCTCACTAGCATTCAGCAATAACATCCTGAATAATCTCTGAAACTCATTTATCATTATAACGTCACATCTGAAAATTGGCTACCATATCATCTGGCATGTTGAAATAATTGTATTATACTTAACCCCTCAATAACTCAGCTACCTAAATCATTTCCAAATTATATCTTCCATTCTCCTAGGCTTTCATTATACTGACAAATATCTGTGTCACTACGTGAGCTACAAGTTCCAAGGAACGAGCAGTCTGCCTTGCAACGTTATTGCCAGCTGATGCCAGCAGCAGGATGAGTGATTTGTTTGCTTTGTGAGATTGGCCTTCATTGTCCTGGATTCAACACTAACATCTTGCTAATCTTGTGTTTAAACTGACGAACACTAATGCACCCCTTTTTGGATCTTCTCACTGAAGTATCAAAGGCTTAGAAAGGCTAACAATAATTTCTCCATCAGCAGAGCTCACAAAAAACAGGATTAAAATCTTTGCAGTGCATAGGTTGTAAATTACGTGTTTCTCAGGACATTACTATGAGTAATTCTGCTTCACTTGGAATGCTATGATTCAAAGTCCAAAAAAGATTAAAGGATGAATTTCCTCCTTGATACATTATTGCATGTTTTGCCCCTTTTTCTTATGTTTCTATTTTGTTTGTGTACTAGAAATGTTTTATTTATGGATCCTTACATAATTGTCCATGACCGTGCCACAGGGTACAATCAAATGCCTCAAAGCTTCAAATATACATCTCTTTTTATATTGTTTAGGATTACACGGACATTAACTGCACTGTGTTCTTTTATTTTGATGCTATGACATCAAAACAAGTACATGAGTTCAAGTTCTGCAGCAGAATAATCGCTTCTCCACTGTAAAACATACAGATGCAGTCCTTGCTCACAAAGGCTCTGAGACAGACTATTTTTTTCCTTGAGCTTTCTTGATTTTCTTTCTTCCAGATCCACAAAGGTAAAAGGTTTGGGGAGGGCAGAAGCAAGTACTGGAAATCTACATCAAATTGTTCGTGGGATCATGATATCTCACGCGGGCAGCTTTTTCATCACACTTCCAATTACAATCAGAATAAAAGTTCTTTCTGTCTGGCTAAAGATTTGAAGTGCAGTTGGAATGGCACAAGATTCTGCTAATGCACTCATGCAAATGTATAGTTGTGGCATACAATAAAAGCTCTAATTAGTTCAGATATGACATTGCTCTCCATTCCAGTATACTAGTAAAGTTACAGGATGGTGTGTGCTTGTTGTGAATACATTAAACACTTCATTCTGATTAGATTCCATGCACATTTCACAGAGGAAAATACATCTGCTCCATCAGTGATATAAAATGGGTATTTCCTCAGGGGTGTGTAAAGTGTGTATAAATCTCTGCATCTGCCTGAGATTTGCATAGATGCTGGTACATAGGTCACTTGTGCACTTAGTTTTCTCTGTGATTTGGGAGTAATGTTGGTTAGCTCTCAGTGGTGTAATGGGATCATAGACATTTTTTGCTTACTTATGTGGAGCTTTATTGTGTTGTGCACAGGGCTGTTTTTCATTCTTGTGTGAGTCCAGTGCTTTTGCATATTTAGAATAAAGACCTGGCTTTGAATGGTTTCACTGGCCAGCATTTATGCACCCATATTAGTTTCACCTTTTATGTTAAACTAATAAGTCACATATTTCGTCCATCCAGCAATTGTAACAAGACTGTTTGTTGAAAATGTTTATCACAGCTCATGGAAAAGCACCCTTTTGTATAGCCCATTGTCTCACATTAATTCACGTTTGTGTTGGTTTTTTTTCCCAAGGAATTCCCCCTGCAGCAATCCCCACTGTAAGCCATTAGCTGAGCACATCTGCCCACTCTAATGACCACTCTAGTGTACACATACCTGACTGCCATCTAATTTAGACATCACCCATAAGACACTAATACTAATGTCTCCTGGGCCAACTAAGTCCTGGATTATCGACTGGCTACAGTTATCACTTCATTTGGTCTTTGGAGGTGAATCAAGTGCACCTGAGATCATAAACAGGTCAAATGATTATGCAGTTTGCAGAGGAACCAAGGACTTTTGTTACCCTAATAGGGAGCAAAAATATACTTCCTAATTTGTTTTGACAGAGAATCCAATTGCTTTGCCTTCATGCAATGTCCCCTTTGTGCAGCTACAAAAATGCAGCCAATTAGGCATAACGTTATTTTTCAGTATGAGCAGCAAGTTAAATAAATTGACGCCATTTAAAATTAGCACACAAAAAAAATTGGCAGCAACAAATATCTGATAATCAATCTTTCATTTCATAAAGAAAGGGAAAGAAAAAAAAGGAGAAACCAGGGCTGCTATTTCTAATTAAAATAGTAAGCAGACAAGTGATAAACAATGGAGGTTATGATTGCTCTCTATAAATATGCTGGGGGGAGGTAAACACACGGAAAAGAAAGAGCTATTTAAGCTAAAGGAAAATGCTGGTAAGAGAACAAATGGGTATAAATTGCTCCTGAACGTGTAAGAACTGATTTAGAAGGGTTTGAGCCTTCAGAAAAGCAGGTTCCTGGAAAGCATTACAGCTGGGCAAAAAAAAAAAAAAAAAAAAAACATATCACCAGTGTAAACAGGAGTTTGATAAAGATATTGGATAATCTGTGTTCATCTGAGGACAGAGGACTGCATGCAGCAATCCAGTATTTCACCTTCCATTCCAAAACTGTGAAAATCATGTTTGGACACTAGGTCAAATTCAGATCTCTCACAGAATGCACAGCCCGAGAGATGTCAGTGTCACTGTACATTTCCAACCTGAAAGCAAATCCACTTTTCTCTAGCAAGGCATGAAATCACCTTCTTCTCTAACCTAACAAACAAACTGGAGTTAACACCACCTCTGAACATGGCCTATTATAGAGCAGGTGCAAATGTTCCTAGTTATAGAAGAAAACTTTCCCATACAGCGCCCTTTAGGATAAACAATTCTAGCAGAAAAAATGTGAGAGAATGGAAAATTCTGCTTTCTTCTGTGGATACTTACATATATATTACTCTATGTAATACATTTTCCATCCCAAAGGAAAAAAGAAACAGAGATAGGAAGATGTGGAGTCATCACCCCTGGAGGTGTTCAAGAAACATCTAAATGTGGTACTTAGGGACGTGGTTTAGTGGGTGGACAGTTGGACTAGATGATCTTTAGAGAGCTTTTCCAACCTTGGTGATTCTGTGATTCTATGAGTGTACAGGATGCAGCAAGGATTTCAGCAGCTGTAGATTCATTAGAGAAGATGAAACATGGGCTTAAAAATGTATTTGCTTACAGAAAAGAGAGTGAATAAACACATGAACAAATGCATGTGAGTTTTCATGTAAATCAGCAAACCTACAGCACAGCTGAGTGGGCTTGACCCTTTGGAGCCCCTACATCTCAAAATCCAGCTGCCTTCGATGTAAGAATGGCATTTCCAAGCAGTGGTTACAAATTGATCCATTACAAGATGCCTGCATTAAAAAATGTAATTGGGTACTGTATGACAAGATAAAAATACTTTTGATAATAAAGTAAAAGGATAAAAGAAAAAAAAAATAAAAGAAGGACCAACTCTTTTCTCCTGAGTTGATTCTTTCAGAGTAAGAAGCAGACACATGGTTTTCTTCACTCAAGTTGATAAGAAAAACTTGTATTGCAGAAAAATGCTACAAGGTGAACAGTTTCTCTTTCCAAGTGTTTTACTTCCACCTGATGTTACAAAGTACTGTACTGCACATTGTGTAAAATCCAGGGGAAGGTCTGTCACTTACACACATTTCATCCCATGAACTGTCACCAGCAATGAGCCCCTCACCTGACTTTGAAGCGGGGTGAAAGTCAGCGTTGCTGAAGTACCCCAGCATCTGCACAAGAGGTGATGAAGGAGGCAGCTGCCTGCTCCTCTGCACTTGTGAGAGTTCGGTGAGATGTGTTGAGATGTGCAGGAGCTGCTGCAAATGTGTGAACCTCTCTCATTCTTATCACACACAGCAAGTACCACAATAAATGGGGGGTGATGAGGCATTATTAAAAAAACAATAATAATAAAAAATAAAAATAAAAAGAAGAGGAGTAATATTGTTACAAACAGCAGCTTTTTTCCCAGAGTACCACTGAAGCTTGGAGAACTGCTGTGCTGGGCACAGCCTTGCTATTAGTACTAAAAATTAAGCAGTCTCACTAGATGTGGTTTACAGTTTCTAAACTGTCAGTGTTTCATATACAGTATCTCTGCTTTCCAATTCCATTTCCTCATTAACAAAGCCAGAAAAAAAATGACTGCAGTAATTAGTTCTCCTTCAGCTTCTTTCCTTTCTTTTTTCTTTTCTTTTCTTTTCTTTTCTTTTCTTTTCTTTTCTTTTCTTTTCTTTTCTTTTCTTTTCTTTTCTTTTCTTTTCTTTTCTTTTCTTTTCTTTTCTTTTCTTTTCTTTTCTTTTCTTTTCTTTTCTTTTCTTTTCTTTTCTTTTTTCTTTCCTCTCCTCTCCTCTCCTCTCCTCTCCTCTCCTCTCCTCTCCTCTCCTCTCCTCTCCTCTCCTCTCCTCTCCTCTCCTCTCCTCTCCTCTCCTCTCCTCTCCTCTCCTCTCCTCTCCTCTCCTCTCCTCTCCTCTCCTCTCCTCTCCTCTCCTCTCCTCTCCTCTCCTCTCCTCTTCTATTTTCCTACACTGGCTCCCCTTCCCCTGCCTGAATACATCAAAAACTTTCCCCAGCTTTGGGAGGCACTTAAGCAAATCCTATTTGAATTATCAGAACTGCTGGCTCAATGAGCAGTGAGACAGTCTCATATACAAGAGCAGCACCCAATTCTGAAGCCTGTTCTTTGAACAGAGAAACACTGATTGAAAAGAGCACAGTGATTCACAGAACCATAAGATCTTTCAGATTGGGATAGACCTTCAGTATATCAACTCCAACCATCAACCTGACACACCAAGTTCCACCACTAAACCATGTCCCTTACAGAATCATAGAGTCATTTAGGTTGGAAAAGAAATGGCTCAGCATCCCCTGAACCCCTCCTAACCATTCCCAGGGCTTTGCTCTTTGCTGGTATCCCTATTTCTCCCCTCGCCACTGATGCCACTACTCCTGGTCCTCATGTGTGGCTGTGGATGCTGGAGGAGAACAAGGGAGGTGAAAATCGACACACACAGCCCTGACGATGAACCCAGACCATGCAGGTTCTCCCACATGGAGCCCTTCAGAAATGCCCACTGCAGTCCACCCCACTATTAGTGGGAGGTTTATCCATGGCACTCACACAGCTGTGACAAAGAATTCTGGGGCTGTATGCATGCACTGTGATTCAGGGTGCTGAGCGTGATGGAAACTGGTGCTGCAGTACAGGGTACACCCACGTCTCCATACATGGCTCCTGCCTTTCTGCCCAGCTGCAGCAGCAGGTGTGCAGTGGATGGCCACATGCTTGCCAGCACATTTTTTCACATGCACACTCCAGGCTTGTTAACACTTTTGTTAACACGAACGTAAAATAAGGATAACGCCTCTGCATCAGAGTTCTCCCTGTTCTTACTTTCATTTCTTCCCTGTCAACTACATAAATACTTGTTCTTCAAGTGCTACTTTGTCACTCAGTATTTCACAGGGGGAGAAAGAAAGAGAGGAAAATATGTTATTATTTTACAACTGCATTTACAATAGGGTAAGCATAAGCAAGGTGAAAGACTGAGCAGAGACAACAGCACAGCTGCAGCTGCTGCCTCTGTCTTACTTCCCCTCTTCAGTCAACAAAAATAAATAAATAAAATTAAGTTTGGCAGTGCATAGCACTTGACAGTAGACTTACAGAAGCCCAGAATGGCTGAAGACTGTAGAGTCCTCTGGGTCCATCTGGCCCACCCCTGCTCCAGCAGGGACACCCATAGCAGTAGACCCAGGCCCATGGCCAGTTGGCTTCTGAAGGCCTCCATGGAGGAGACCCCACAGCCTCTGAGCAACCTGTGCCAGTGCTCAGCACTGCACAGCACAGCAGGGCTACCTGGTGCTCAGAGGGACCCCCAGGGCTCCAGTTTATGCCCACGGCCTCCTGTCCTGGCACTGAGCAATGATGAGCTATTCTCTGCACTTTCCCAAGATCATTTCATTCCACCAGCTTGAGGTGTTTTCTATACTGCACTGACACCAATGGTACCTGTGTCTCTAGCTAACACACACACATCATGTACAACTGCAAAGCCCCATCTCTCATTAACAGAACAGATCTACAGCACTAAAAAATACGCATCTGCAAGAATTTTCAGGTAGGCCCCAAAATTGAAAAAATGAGGTGATGCCTGCAGAATAAGGTCTGTGGTGCAATTTAATCATGAGTTTGCTTTTGAGAGGGACAACAGTCAGCACTAATTAGGTAAATTGTCCTAATAGGAATTACATTTACACACTCAAAACTGGATTCCACACAGATTCTTTTCACAGAGGCCAGCCATCCATTGGACAGTTTTATAGCTCTTTGATTGAGCCACATTTCTTCTGGTAACTAAATAAGGAATGGTTCCACATCACATTATTAATTCTCCAGTCTCCTATTAATTTCTCTACTTTACTGTCTTGCAAGCACTCAGTCTTACTCTCAACTCAATAAATCAATGCCTGGAGAGCAGACAAATTGCTACTGGTTGTGCAGCATCCACAGGAACCGGGGGATGATGTCAGAAGTGCTCTCTAGCATCTCTGTATGGAAGTGCATTTTTCTCCACATCAGTGCGCACAAGGGTGCACCCAAAAGCATCCTGATTCCTCTGCAGAGGCAAGGCAAGGATTTTGTTCCCTTTCAAATCAGCAGTAGGAAAGTGCAGACAGAGTAATTTCAGCCCTTGCCTCTGGTCATGCTGCCTTTCCCTGCCCTTGCTCCTTCCCTTTGTGGGGGGACAAGAGCAAAGGACATCTAGGAGGACTCCAGGGAACAACAAGAAAGTGCTCTAAGCATGACTGGGGCTGATGCTGAACCCTCCATTCCACCCCATGCCAGGGCAGTCACTGGTCATTCACTTTCACTTACAGTCAATGTATACATTTTCTGCTGCCCTGCCTTGGGGGATGGCTGGCCCAGTCCTCAGTCTCTGGGCAAAATACATGACAGAAAACATTAGATTCCAACAGAAAATCATCTTGAGATCACTGTGAAACTTAACCAAAGTTTTTGGAGGAACAGTCAGGCAACTGGAAGAAATCATCTCTCAGTGTGAAATCTCTCATAGAATACCATTGTTTTTGGAAATGGAAACTTTTCTGGGAATGCTTCAGATCTGAGATTAAAAAAAAAGCAGAATTTTCAATGAAAATACATATTTTATTTTCTACTCTGTTTATACACCAGCTTTATTTAAATATGTTCATAAAATAATACTATTGCTTTGAAACACTAGGTTCATCTCATTTTAACAGAATTATTTTAACAAAATAATTTAAAGAAAAAATATGATACAAATAATGATGCAATCTTTTAATATTATTAAATAGTTCAATCAGCAAAGAAAATTCAGTCTAAGATCCTAATATTATTAGACACATAAATCTGCACCTGTCATGCGCTAAGCTCCAAGCTCTGTATTCAGATTTCTGCATGATGAGGATTTTCTAGGATCTGAAAACAAAGCCATATTTCTTTTCCAATTTTGCTATCAAGAGGAAGGGAAGTGATTTTTAAAATGGGCTAGATTTTGTTCTTCAGTGCAGTGGTGAAAATCAAGATTAATCTGAAGCAAGTTTCATCTTCCATTACAGAGCAGCTGGGAGCAGAATCTACCCAGCCCTCCACGTTATATTTTCCATCTCTGAAGATTTTTCTATCATGTTTGTACTTGTCTTGTTTTGCACAAATATTACTCTCCCTTTGTTTTCAAATGAAATCTGAATAACACAATCCTCGCAGTCTCTGTGCCTATTTAAATTCAAATATCATTGATGGTGATGTAAGTGACATGTTTGGCCAAGGACAGAGGAGCACAAAGACAATTTTGTTTCTCCCCACAAATCTAACAAAAACATTTTAGAACAGAAGAAGATAGATTAGAACTAAAAACTTGGTTTTGTCATGGTGGGAGAACTATAAAGTTCTCTGGTGGTGATTAATGACAGGCTGGAACTTGTAATGATGACAATGGGTTAATGGACACTAGGAGAATAAAGTTATGAGTTAGCAAAGCAATTATTTGGGTGTATTTCTCAATCTACACTCCATACCTAATAAACAGCTTTTCTAAAGTGAGAATGTTTCATAAGAAGTTGCTTTTCTAATCAGAAGGATACTAGCTGTCTTCACAGTATCTAGCACCCCATATTTGATCACAGACATTACATTTTCAGCATGAAATTTAAGATTCTTCTGTCCCACCACACAGTGTCCTGAACTCATCTATGTTCTCCACTTCACCTGTACCTGCTTTTCTCAATAATCCAGTTCAATCAGCAGCCCTATGGCTCAGGTCCAGCCCACAGGTGCTTTCCTTCCAACCTGTATTACCCTTCCAAGACAAGACCAGGGTAGGAGGTCAGGCAGCAAATGTTGCACAAGTAGCAGGAATTCTTCTGCAAAAGCAGAAGTGTGGTACTGAGAGCTGGAGTGTAAAACTATAATGTAAAATCATTTGGCTTTTTCGTCTCCATTTTTCCTTCAGGGTCACATAATGTTTGGATGCCAAAAGGTTTCCATTGTGACTATACTGCCTGAAAACTTGGTATCAGATAAAGAGAGATCTGGGTACAAAAACAGGTCCTTAGTGATTCTGATAGTAATACCTTGTCATGTACTTAAGTTATTAATAGCAAATAAATAAATATAACGATTCTTCTTCACAACAAAATACCCTTTTCAGTTGTATTCAAGTTGGCTGTTGCAGTTGCATTCAACTTTAGACAGGTGAGTCACTACCTTAGATTCCTTCCTTTGCTTTTTTGTAGACTGGAATTAAGAATAGTAAAATCGTAGCTCAAAGAAGAGATCAAATTCTCATTTTAAAACTCTGAAATAAACCCAGATTAGAATGTGCCCTGTGCTTTTTGTTATTTACAAAACTCTAGTGCAACTTTGTTCAACCAGACTGAAGTAGAACCTTTCCATCCCTTTGCTGTGCCTTTCCTTCTCCTATCCCACTGACCTGCTAAATCCATCTTCTAGCTGCCATCTCAACAAAGCACATCTCTGTCATTCCAAACATTCTCTAATCCAAACATATGCTTCTAGTTTCAGTGATCTTATTCACAATAGTCTGGCCCCTGTATAAAACTCTGGCTGTAGAATATTTTCCTCTGTTTTCCTTTTCATGACAGGTAGCACTTGGAAAATCTGGACAATCCTAACAAATTTTGATAGTCAAATACCCCTCTTGCATCAGTGCTTAAATATTGATTTGTTTAAGGTCTTACATCCATCCTCCCAATCCATCCTGCACTTGAGCAAAGTCAGCATTGTTTCCCAACAATCACACCATAATGAATCCCATTTCCTTAATCAAAACCCTTCCTTTTTGTAATTTTTTTTAAGTTTATGAAGCCTTTCAAAAAGCCAGAATGACATTTCATTTGCTTTACATTGCAGTAAAAGTACAGGAGCCACATTTTTAATGGTTCATGCTCCTTCCCTTTTAATTTTTTATTCTCCTGTTTAATTTCTGCTTCCTTTTCTGCTCTCTGAGGCAAATTGCACAACAATACTCAGATTATGTCACCAGTAAAATAGATGACAGTCATATCAGCCTCATTTTAATACTAAAATGGTTATTGTAAAATAGTAGCCAATTGCTTGCCCCATCAGTTCTTATATGAAACCCTTATCAGCAGACATTGCATGCACAGAGCCACTCATCTAAATTCTGTACCACCTGTAACAGTGAATGACAAAAAGTAAATGGAATCACTTTTTTGGCACTTTTTCAGGCAACAAGAAATGGGTAAATTCTGCATTACTCCCCTTAGTGAAAGACAAGATCTGTTACCAAACACTTATTCTGACCTACTGTGCCAAAATGTCCTAAATCTGGCTTGGTGACATGAGAGCTTTTGTCAAAAAAAAAAAAAGTGCTAATTATCTTAATTGTTTTAACCCTGTTGCTGACACCATGCTCACTATCAGTCTCTGCTGTAACAATGTGCCACTCATTGTCTGTTCTCCATGTCTTTAGCAAGATGATTTCCAGTACATTAGAATCATACTTCTGTGTCTCTGAACAAATCTACTTCTCTCCAGTCCAGCTACTTGTGAATTTTAATTTCTCAACAGTACTTCTAGAAAGAAATATATCATAGCACCCTTCATAATTTTAAGTATTTCTCCATACGTGCAATATCTGAAAGCATGAGTTCCTTGGGACTTACATTAAACTGCTGCTTGCACTGTGTGGATGTCTAGACCATTCAACACTTAATTTGCAATCAAACTATATTTTTTCATTCCTGGCTTATTCATTTTCTTTCTCAGCCCCGTGATGCTTCACTTCTGGTCCTCTGTAGATGTATTTTTCATAACTCTTGAAGTTGCTAAGCTTGTTTTTCAAAAACACCCTAACCTGCACTTGCTACTTGTTGGTGTTCACAACAAAAATTCGTCACTCAAAAAATGGTTTGAAGTCCCTGGCTTCAGAATTACAATCAAAACACTGTAATATCTGTCTTCTTCCTCACTGTTACCTGGAAGACTGCAAACTTAAAAATGCATTGAATTCTTTAATACTTAATATCACACAAGTTTTCTTTACAGGTTCCCTTCTGCAGAAAACTTCTACAGAGTGGCACAATTTATTAACTTCTGTTTACTGATTCAGCAGTAGCAGTAAGGGTTCAGATTCCTATTTGCTACACTGAAAAGAATTAATAGATTTACTCTCAGTTACACCATCAGCACAAATTACAAAACCTGATCTGAAGTATGTAGCATCAGGAGAACCTGTAACATAGAAAAATACAAAGATGAGCTGGCTTTCATCCAACAGGGAAGCTAAGTGCCAAAAGAACAGCAATATTACCAGCACTAACATCTTTATAGCTTTTTATCTTCTCAGCTGTGCTTAGGATCTGCTGGATACTGCCCAGAAAAAGCTGCTGCAAAAAAATCAGGTTTGACCCCTCTGATTCAGGATCTATTCATACCCCACGCTTAGTTCCGGTTCTCCTAAAAGACTCTTAGGGTCACTCAAATTTTGCATTACCTGAGCCTAAGACATAAGGGAACATCTGCTAATCATGAGAAGCCTAGGTTTAGTAGATTCTCCCCTTCACAGACTCCCAGTAATCCCATTTGTGGAAGAAGAAGGAGGTTGAACTGAAATCAGATAGGCTGATCTGTACTTCGAACATTAACTCTGTCACTGGCAAGGGCCAGACCTTCTGTGCTGCTGGGACAAAGATGGTCAGACCTTGCTGTAGGGGCCTATGGAGTCTCAAAATATCCCAAGGATCACTGAGTATAAATCCTGGCTTCACAAATGTCTATAGTCAAACTATATTTCTGAGTGTTGCCCAAACACTCCCTGAACTCCAGCACCTGGGGCTGTGCCCACTGCCCTGGGCATCCTGTTCTATGCCCACCACCCTCTGGTGCAGACCCTGTCCCTAACCCCCACCCACCCCTCCCCTGACACAGCTCCATGCCATTCCCTCGGGCCCTGTCACTGTGGGGAGCTGCAGCCACCATCAGGCCTCCCTTCAGCTCCTCTGCTCTGGGCTGCACAAACCCAGGGACTTCAGCCACACCTCTAGCATCTTGCCCTCCAGACCCTTCATCAACTTCATAGCTCTCCTTTCAATGCTCTCAATAGTATGATGTTCCTAACAGTACAAGTAGCCTATCAGATGGGTCATAGGATGACTGAATGGGGTAATCACTCGTAAGTGTTACACACACACAAGCTAGTGCAGTAAATTCCACATTTTGGGATCTACAGAGCATAGTCACCCCTCAAAGTTTTCCATAGACAATGAAGATGTCCACATTTTTCATCATTCAGCTCAGCTTCTTGTACAAGGAACACCATTCCTGATCTGCGGTCCCTAAGCCATGTGGTAGGAAGCACTGGGCTAGTTATTTTTCATTATATCTATTTGAAGATGAAAATCAACAGTTATGCTTCACTCAAGCAGATATGGGAAGCAAAGGAGAACCTAGGATAAGGCTAATTAGAAGTCAATCTGGTTCATCTCAATCTCTTAAGGGTTGTAAGGAGGATCCAGGGAACTACAGGCCCGTCAGCTTGACCTTGGTGCCAGGGAAGGTTATGGAGCAGACTGGCTTGAGGGAGACCATGTGGCATGTGCAGGACAACCAGGGGGATCAGGCCTAGCCAGCAATGGGTAGACATTGTGTTGAGGAGCATGGTTTAGAGAGAACTATTGGTGACAAGTGGACGGTTGGATTGGATGATCTTGTAGGTCTTTTCCAGCCTTGGCGATTCTGTGATTCTGTGATCTCCCTGGGCAGAGAGGTGAGGCTCGCTGGCTGGTGGTTCCCCGGGTCATCCTTTCTCCCTTTCTTAAAAATGGGAATAACATTTCCCTTTTTACAGTCACTGAGGATTTCACCCAACAGCCATGATTTTTCAAAAACAATGGAGAGTGTCGCGGCAGCAACATCAGCTATCTCTCTCAGAACCCTGGGATGCATATTATCTGGCCCCATGGACTTACATTAAGTTTCATGAGGAGGTCTTGGACTTGTTCCACTGTTACAGTGGGACGGAATCTGCTCCTCTCACCCACACCTAGAGGATCAAGGTCCTGGCAGACACAGGGAGCCTGGTCACCAGTGATGACTGAGGCAAAGCACTTATTGAGACTTGAGGAATGTCCTGGACTACCTGCCACTGCTGTGCCACTATCCCAGCAGATGTCTGGGTGGTTGAACTCCCACATCAGGACAAGAGCCCGCAAGTGCAACACCTCCAGCAGTTGAAGCAAGAAGGCCTCATCAACAGGATCCTCTGATCAGGTGGCCTGTAATAGACACCAACCACTAGATGTTCGTTACTGTACTGATCCCTGATTTTAACCCATAAGCTTCATCCTTGAGCAGAAGTTTTAGTTCTATAATTGTATAATATAGTTGTATAATAAAGCAAGCAGGGACTTCTGACAATTCTGTAATCATCTCAATTATGAAATCTTAAAATAATATGAAGTTTGAAATGGGATAATCTCTGAATTTAAAATTCCCAGTTATGTAATTAGATAATTTATTACCTTTCAAGCCAACCTACTATCACCTATTTTGCACATAAGATGAAACTGCCTTTCATCTGAAGACCAAAACTATGCAATTCAAATAGAAAAACCCTGTCCTGAGAGAGAGAGAGACAGCCTTCCTCTACAGTGCAGTAAAAGGCAGAGAAGAGTTCCCTATAGTGGTCCACAAATATACTTTACACTCACGGGCATCATGTCAATAAGGCTTCAGAAACTAACTCAGTCTATTTGCTAGTCAGTCTCCTATTTCTCCTGGACATCCCAGAAGGTGTCATAATTAGACAACTTCTTTTGGCACAAACCTCTGCAGGAAATGACATAAGATGATCTCATATTCCATGGTTCCGTGACAATAAAAACTTTCAGTCATACAGAATCTGGATTTGAGCAGATATGTAAAATTCCCCATACTCCCAAATTCTGTAAGGCACCTATTCTCAAAACAGATTTTAACATGGTGTCACCACCTGAAATCATTTTAACTCCTGTTAAGTTTAGTGGAAGCAAATAGGTTCTTCACAAGGGTGATTTAGAGCAGAAATGGTTCTTAAGAAATACCTGCTGTTTGAAAAACCTCAGGAGAATTTGCATAGGAAGGCTGAAATTGTGGCTGCAAAGCTAGAATATTTTGCTCCAGTGGCAGCAGAGAGATCAGCAGGTCTGGATAGGCACAGCAGAATGCCAGCATCCAGAATCCCTTGAGATCATTCTATGGTGCTGCTGGGAGCCAGGCTGGGTCTGTTTTCTCACCAGTGACTTCTGAGAAATAACATTTGATCTGTTTGTTTACAGAAAGAAGCATTTAGGCTTTGAAAGCCTGACTCTTCCACTCTTGAGTCAAAACTATTTCACAAAAGCTCCAACAAAAGGTAGACTACTGTACCCTTGTGTCTTAGTACCCTACATGGTTACACAGTGATGTCAGTAGTGAAATTTTGCATCCATTAAAGTCAGTAAATTACCCCTGTGAGCAGACAGTCTCACACTTGCTGAGCTTAGAAACGATCTTTCTGAGGTTACCCAGCCCCTAAATCCAAAGTCCAGAGCTCAGGACAGACACAGAAGTCACGTACTCATTACTGTTGCACACAATTCAATAAAACTACAGTAGAATGCATCTCTACAAATATCCTTCCAGAGAATAATAGAAAATTCATACAGGCACTTCCAATTCTTTTCATGCTCAAGTGGTATAAATTTGAGGTAATTCCGTTGGAATTCAAAGAGCTCTAGGGCTATAAAATCTCTATCAGTGATCAGAGACTCCAATTTATTTATTTTTTTGGCATTTCTACCATGTTTTCTTTATGTATCTGACTAGACTTTTAGGTGCAATTTAATCAAGAGAATAAGCATTATTTGAATTTGTAGAGTAAATGATAGCATGTCCTGGGAAATACTTCTGGCAGGTGTACTTCTATCTAAAACAGATTTAGCTGGGGCATCATAGCTAAGATTGTTGGCACCTGGCTCTTTATTACATAACAGTGTAGTAAGAGTTATGGCAAAAGAGAGGATCATTTTTGGAGCAGATACATGCATGGGACTCTGGGTGTGTGTAAACCCAACCTATCCAGCTGCATCCTAGGCATTAAAGAGTTATATATACCCACTGGAAATGTACCACACTTCTGGCAGAAGTTCAAGAATCTCTGAACATACATAATCCCCAGAAGACTTGTTAATAACCAAAGAGTAAAAAAAAAAGGTTAGCAAATCAGTCATTTCTTTTTCTTATATAACAAGGCCTTTTTAAAGCAATAAACCTGAACTTTCAGTATGAAAGCCCTGAATTACCTTTCAAAGAAGAAACTTGCAGAAAACCCATGCTCAAAAACACACGGAAGAAATTGGTCTAAAAGAATAGAATGGAAAATTAATGAGCTAAAGGAAAGAGAAAAATACACCGTAATGGGTATAATATCCATGTATTCAAGCATGAACAAAATTCCAAGAGTAAATCAGAGACTGTAAAACCAATAGCAGAAAAAAAAACAATTAAAGAGAAAGAATTGCAATAATGGCTTTTTGTACACAGTAAGTTAATACTTTATTACTATAATCTGTCCATTCCCAACACATCAATTGAAATGAATGCACTCTGTTCTAAAAACTTGTGCCACTTTCAATGTCTTCCTTATTTCCACAAAAGTTTGCAGAGATAACACATTATAGGTTTTGAGATTATTCATGCTGTTTTGCCTGTATTTTTCCACAGATTCAAATGTTTATGAGAGCAGGATCAGCACTTGTTGCTAAATCTGAATTGTGGGCACTTCACGCCCAAGATAGAGACATAAATTTCACAAGATACATTCACAACTGTACAAAGCCAAGCACTGCTTTGTAGCACATCTTACTTATCTCTTATTCAAACACCCTGGGAGCCTTGGTGGGCAGGCAATGGCCACCTGCATGGACTCAAGTGGATTCCTTTAAGTTAAAAGCATTCGCTGCTTCTTTTTTTTTCTGGTAGCCTTTTAACTTTAAATCCATTTCTTTCTTGGAGGTTTATTTCAGCAGTTGCTTTTCCTCTCTCAGATGTTACATTACTTTATATATCCAAGGACTTTTTCCCCAAATCTCCCATGTCAGATAACAGCACATGTCAGTATCTACTCTTGATTCTGCAAGAGAAAAATGCTCAAGAAAATGTTTTTGTGATAACTATAGTCCATGTAAGGTACCATCTGCTTGGCCCACAGGCCCTCTTGTAATAAATGAGACCATTATCCAAAGCAAGGACTACCACAGCAGGCGTCTGTACCATTTAAGGCTTACTAGGTGATGGTTAGTGAAGTCAGCACTTCATTGTTGCCAAGACAGAGGCCTCATCTTTGACTGAGACACGAGGCACCTATCCACTCTTGAGCTATGCAACTAGCTGCCTTTTTGGCACATTACTTGCCTCAGCTGTTAAAAAACTACTTTTACATCAGTAGGCATACGTAATTAGTATATTATTAGCATTATTAACACTATAACACTGTTAGTAAAACTGCAGTAAGATGCTACATTGACGTACTTAAGATTCCAGCAGCGGTGGGGGACCACCCAAAGAAAATTCCACTAGTATTCTTCCTTCTTTTGATTCATGGTAGTATCTGCCACTGTGATAAACAGTTATCAAGACTATAAAGCAGCATCTGGCTGCTTTCATAGCATTTCTAATAGTCACTGAAAATTTGAACTTTCTAATATTTTTTCTACATGAGACAACTTCATATCAGCTGCATTTGGGGTTATATTTTGATACAAGGTACAGTTTTTAATGAGTAAACTAGAAAACACAGGTGGTTGATACAAAAAAAAACCCCTCTACATTGGAGTTAGTAAACACAATTTAATTAGAAATGTCATTAATTAGATCATATTTACACATTGTTCTGAAATACACATTTTTTTCATATGTAAGTTAATGCAGTTTTCTTATTCCTCTGCAGACTGAGCTATAATGAGGCACCAAGCAATCATTTAGCTGAGAATGGTCCTGGGTAAGGATGAATAGTTTCCATCAAGCCTGTATTTCCCTTTCTTTAGCCACAGCGGAATCCCACACAGTCCTTCAGATCTCAATAAGGAGGACTCGATTGTCTCCTTCTCAGTGCTTCTGCTGCAAGCGTTATATGTGGAAAGAAAGAAGATATTTTTTCTTTAAATTTCTAATATTTTCAGTAACACTTTGTCTTTTCACTTATCTATTTCCAGACAGGTAACACAGCTCTTACCAACCTCAGTTCCAGTATTATAGAGCTTGGCTGTTGTTCAGGATTTTGAGGTTTTGTCCTATACTGTATCCTCCAATTACTTAGCAATGGCTTCAGCATTCATGCTGCTGACTTGTATGAATTTCCCAGTTTCTGTTCCTCTTCCTGTACAGGAAGTCATGATCAGCCAGACTTCATAGCTGAAGCATCTGTTCAGCTGTCAAATATTCTGTGTCTAGGATAGACAGAAAAATGTAGAGTGATCATTGGCCATTGGATCAGACTGCTTTAGATTTTAATTTCATATTTCCTTCATTTTTTAATATAGGCTTCACATCTTGGACAATACGTGCTGCTCTTTTACTATATGTCCTTACTGAAATACTCACTGGTGCTGATTACCCTGTCAGCGTGCATTTTTAACTGGCATTTATCACCTTTCCCTTTAAACTTCTCACAAGTGTGTAATTTTAGTCAGGTGCATCCAATATCCACCTACTTTCAACCACAAGAAACCCTGAAACCACAAATTTAAATGTTTCCTCATACCGAAACAATGGGAGAGATGCTGTGAGGTTTATCTTTTTCTGTCACACTCAGGTTCTGTTTTGTTTTCTCTAGAAAAGAAAAGTTGAATCCTCAGCTTCATTAATGAACCATTCATGAATTTAAATTTGAACATTAGAATTTTTTTTTCAGGTCTTTCTTCCCCCTTTTTGCTTCAACGTAGTAGGGCTGGTCTCCTTGATATTTCTAAGAGGTCCCAACCTGTGAGGTCTCAGAACATTTCTTTTGTTTTCCTTCATTTCCTTTGGCTCTCTTTTACTCAGCTTTCAATATTTCATTCTACCAGGTGCAGCAAGCATGCTACTTTATCCATCTTTTGAACATTTGCTTCTAATGCACGCCTGGCTACCTGGTGGTGTGTAGCTGACACTGTCTTTAACACACCTTGAATCCATCTGTCTGTTGGACCATATGGTTGTAATTTATTTGGCAGCCACCCTCCTAATCACAAAAGGAGCATCCCCAAGTCTCTTCTATCTCATGAGATGCAGCAGTTCGTCACTGCAGCACCAGGATTACTGGGGAATTTCCATCTCCAGCTTTCCCTTGCTGCTTTATCTCTCAGAGTCATCTTTAGCGTTCAGTAGCCCTCCCTGGGGATGTCCAGGAATGTGGAGCCCGTGGGTAAACCCTAACGCCAGATGTGATCATTTATAATTTCTCCTATGACACACAAGCCTGAGTCATAGCCAGTTTCCTTCAGAGAAACATCTGTTCTATCAATGCCCTAGCAGCTGTGCTGGCTTTCTCGCTTGAAGTTGGAAATAATTCTGGCAATTGGCGATACTATCATAAGATTATGTTTCCTTACTCAGTTTGGGATAAGAAGGATCCATTTCACAACCTGTTTGATAGTCCAGAAATCATCAACTCATTTTATTACTTTTGTGTCTGAACTGCTGGTATATAAATCATAACTTCCTAACATGCATTTCTACATCTTTTTATCCTAGATCATCACACTCCACTCTGTAATCTTGTCCAGTTTGTTTGGGTTTTTTTATTCCTGAATTTCCCTGAGGGTGAGTTCATGCTGTCAACCTGATCTGTGTGTGTTCAGACACCATCCATCCATATTTTACACAGGTCCATAGGTCTTATGACACCATTTTCCATCTCAAACCTTTTCCTTCTTCCACTAAATTAGAGAGAGTTGAATCTTCTGCTTGCATTGCTATCTTGCCTAAGCTCTCTGTCCTCCTTCTTTGAGATGAGTATCTGGTCATCTCTTAAGGGCTTCTTGGCCTTGCATACGAAAGCTGAAGGAGGTGTACAGACTAACTGCACAACATTTTCCTTCCAAGCCAAGCACTGGTCCTGAACCACACGAGCTGAAACAGGTTCCTAGCAGTGACTGATCCTGTGGTATGTCTTGAAATGCTATCACCTGTTAGCCTGAGCACACAGTGAAAGAAACTTTCCCATGATCATTTTGCTAGTAATTACACTCACCATGACATAGCTCGTGTGAGTTGCTCCCTCTCCATAGAGATTTAACCAATCCACAAACTAACCAATACACTCTCCATTTTTTGCCTCACCACTTTAACACTGTCATCCAATAAGGACTTCTGTGGTTTTGGTTTGGGGAGGAGGTACTCATAGTCTGCCATTGTTTTTCTTCATCCATTTTCAAATGGATACAGCTCTACAACTACCTGAAGGGAGATTGTGGTGAGTTGGGTTCAGCCTTTTCACTCATGTAACTAGCAATAGGACTAGAGGGAATGGCCTCAAGTTGCACCAGGGGAGATTCAGGTTGGATGTTAGGAAATACTACTTCTCCAAGAGAGTGGTCAGATGCTGGAGTGGGCTGCCCAGGGAGGTGGTAAAGTCACCGTTCCTGGAGGTGTTCAAGAAACATTTAGATGTTATACATGGTTTCATGGGAAATATTGGTGATAGGTAGACAGTTGGACTGAAGGATTTTGGATGTCTTTTCCAACCGTGGTGATTCTATGATACTATGAAATTAAAGACTACTGAGACAGATCCTGACCTCCTCTTGCGTCCCTTTATTCAGCAGAGCCAGTGACCACTTGGTTAGTCTAGGGTTTGATACATTATCTTATTAGTCTTTTCTGATAACAGTTACATTACCAGGTATGCCTCATGACATGCCAAAGGAGTGATATATGTTTGAAGCATGAGTTACTAGTTTTCAGCATTTTCCAACCTCTTCTTTAATAATGTAAGAGGAGATAACTGTTTTTATTTCAAAATAAAGTCATCTTAGCACTTGCATCTTTCTTACATTTAGAGAAGGAAATGGTGATCCTTCAAACCTCTAGTTCTGAAAGGTACTTTCTCTCAGTTCACTCAACCTTTAAGCCCACCTAGAAATGACAAATCTTTTGCTGAAGTGACAAATGTGAATAGTGGGCATCCAACTACTCAGATAAAAGGTCTAATGGACTCTAGCAGACAAGCACTACTAGAATATACACTACCATAGAGAGCTAAGGAGTCTCTGTCAATAAAATCTGAACAGTCTGCTGGCCAGATGTCCTGTGAGTCTTGAGTATCTGGAGATGGTCTGCAGCAGAGATAATGGAGATTCAGCTCCTTTAAGTTCAAAGCATTCACAAGTTCAAAGCACTTACAGGTTCTCTGTTCTGGTCACCTTCAATAATTTTTTTCCAGTTCTTTGTTTACAGCTGGTAATGCCTCCGCTTACCTCAGCAGTCACTTTTCCTCTCTCAGCTGTCGCATTCCTTTCTTTATCTTTCCAAGGAGGCTTTTCTTGGCTTTCTTTATCTCCTGTTTTGTTTATGGAGTCTTAGGTAACACAGTGTCAGTGGCTTCTCTTCATTAGGAGAGGGGGAGAAAGGTTCAATCATAAATTACTTGTGCTAGCTGTTGCTTATGCTGGCTACAGGCAACTTGGCTTGTAGCCTACTGACAAAGTAAACCATAACATAATTTAAATTTAGCTTTTAATTGTTTGTCTAGCCACATTAACTCATCGCCAATAGTTCTTCACAAGTACTTAAATAGATATCAGTAGCTTTTAAAATCCAAGCAAAATAAGGCCTGGAACTGTATCTGTTGTTCAGTTTGTTTTGGTTTTGTGGGTGTTGTTCTGTGTTCCATTTTTCTTTTCTCTGTTGATTTAAAGGGCTCCTACTCTACAGGTGAAGGGTTTTCTTTTACACAATCGTTGTTCACGTTCTGTCACATCATGTCACCTGGCTGTTTTATAACTATTTGCAGTCAACATTCCATTCACCTCATCTCAGTTTTGCTGACTTTCCTAGGATCATCGCCAGGTTTGCTGCCATTCTCTTATTTTGAGAGTTGTTTTTAATCAGTGCTAGTTTCAGTCAGAGACGTACATCAGGATTGGATGATCTAATCAACAGCCTCATATTGTGCTCAGAATTCATGGGTATTCTCTTATACAGCCTTGGAATTCTGTTACTTCTTTTGAAGAATTCTTCACAGATACTTTTCCATCTTTATTTGACATGAGTAAGATCTATGTAAGTGAAATTCCTGACATCTTCTGAAAGGAGGAGTGAAACAAAGACATTATTTCAGTTTTTGGCAAACTGTTCATCTGCCTTAACTGTTTGCTCATTTTTTTTTCATGGCTGGTAAAAGGGCTGTCACTTCTTTAACTCATTTGCTGTTCTTAATCGTAGAATCATAGAATCAACAAGGTTAGAAAAGACCTCCAAGATAATAAACTCCAATCGTCCACTTACCAATATTATTTCTCTATTAAACCGTGTCCCTTAGTACAACATCTAAACATCCATACTAAACAATAGGCCTTAATACAACACAGAATATACTTTAAGGTTTCTTGTTTTGTGTACTAATGCCTCTCAATAGTGATTCACCATATTCCATTTAATTAGGAAAAAAATGTGAGGCTGTAATTAGCATGAACAACACAAAGAATCAGTTCAAATATGTAAACACATGTTCAAAACCATGAAGAACAAGAACATGACTGGGAACAGCCGGTGTGAATTTACCACAGGCAATTTCTGCCTGACTAATGTGATAGCTTCGCGTGATGAAAAGGTTGGTACAATGGACAAGGAGAAAGCAGTGGGATGTTCTTTAATGTCAACTTCAGCACAGCCTTTGCCATGGTCTTCTATGGTATCCATATGGCCGAACTGGTAAAATATAGATTAGATGAGTGGCTGATAAGGAGAATGGAAAATTGTCTGGACTGACAGACTCAAAGAGCTGAGTTCACAAAGTCCACCCACAAGTTAATTACTAGTTGCATCCCTCAGGGATTTATACTATGGCCAGTGCTGTTTGATGCATTTATTAAAGACCTAGAAGAATCTCTCAGTAAATTCACAGAGGATAACAGAGTAGCTGATAGGTTGCAGGTCTGCTATGCAGACAGACTTCAACAGATTTAAATAAAGGGCTGGCAGGAATCTCGTGAAATTCAAAGAAGCCAAACGCCCAACAGAGATGTAATAATCCCATGCAGCATTATAAGCTGAGAACCATCTGCTAAAATAAAAAAAACAGTACAGTTTTCTCAAAAAGGACCTAGGTGTCCTGGCAAGCAGATGGTTGAACACCTCAGCAGTATGTCCTTGCAGCAAAGAAGGCCAACACATACATAGTCTGTTCTAGCAGGAGTAGCCAGCAGGTTGAGTAAAGTGGTTCTTCCTCTGTTTGGCACTAGTGAGATCACATTTGGAGGACTGTGTCTAGCAGGAGATTCTCAGTACAAGAAAGACATACTGCAGCAAGGACGAAGAAGAGCCAACTAGGTAGTCAGAGCAGAAGACATAATGAGGACAAGCTGAGAAACCTGGCTTTGTTCTGCTTGGAGAAAAGGCTCGGGGAACCTTACCAGTGTCTCCAGCTACCTGATGGCAGGGTACAGAGAAAAAAGAACTTTATGCTCTCTTTGTATCCTCTCCCATTACCAATGATTGGTAGGACACTAGTGATAAAGTGACAGAATTCTCCTTCACACGCTTTAGATCTTTCTTCACAGACACTCCAGCATAATCCTTGAGTTACTCTGAATTCCCAATTTGGTGAGAACTATATTGACTTCTATGTTGCACTCATTCTGTCACTGCTTTTATGGTCACTTATGATAAAAGACAGAGATACCAGATAGCCCAGATTATTTACACAAATTGTGGGGTTTTTTTGTTCGTTTGTTTTTGTTTGCCTCCAGAATAAATTTCATGAATACAAATGGTATTAAATCAGCTATGCTTTTGAAGGGAGAAGAGCAGATATCTCATTTGTACTCACACATACACTGTCCATCAACAAAATAAAAAACAATCATAACAAAGCTTCCTCAACAGTCTCTTTAAAGTTGGCACAAAATTAGCAAATCAATAATCCCTCTGAGATAAAGAAAGGACAAAAGTTGTCCAAGTAAAGTAAATGAGTATTTTTTCTCAGCAGTGGACATAAAGATCCCCTACTGATTTATATCATAATGGGAAAACCTGCGAGAATTCTTTGATGTCTTTTAAGGACACAGCCTTTCCTTTGGTGAGGTCCTACAGTTTCATTCCCCTGTAAGGATTTCTATTTTTTACCCAAAATATAAGAACACAGTGACTGTAAGATTTCTACCCACTTATTAAATATGGTAGAAATTGATCATTAGATTCTAAAAGTACTTGGGCCTCTAGAGCATTAAGGCACTAAGGCGCATATATTTCTATGCCTTCACAAACACAGTAGGCACACGTATGCCTGTTACCATGTCTCATCTCCTTAAGCAAGCAAGATAAAAATACCTTTTGTAGAAATACACAAAAGAAGTCCAGTGAGTACACTCAATCTTTGCACTTTATTGGAGAAGATTATTTTTAACAAAACAATTTTAAAATCAGTTATTACTATTTCATATGTGAAGACTACTCACCACCTACTGTATACAGCTATACTATAAAACTCCAGGAAACAAGAGGAGAAAATCAAGGTAAATCACCACCTTTTATATATGTTATTCATACACTTCCAATTATGAAAATCCATTAAAGGGTTGACAATCCCAGCTGGATTACAAAGGGTGTGTGTCAGCACGTCCAGCTGTTCCAGCCTTCCCCAACAAAAATGCAGTCACTGCTTTCAATTACTCAGCATTTGTTATGATCATCCCATCTTCCACTTTCCCACCTAGCTCAAGAGAACTCCAGGTTAGACTCCAACCTAACCCCAAGACCTAGGAGACTTCAGTCTAACCCCATGACCTAGGACAACATGGGATACACCACAGCACAACCTGTGCCTGCTATCAAATGCATAGTTCTAGCTGTGCCAAAGAGGTAAGCATTAAAAAAAATGGTTGGAAACACTGAAACTAAGTCAAAAATTCATGGGAGGATCTTTAAGCTGTTTGACAGTGTTTTCACTCAATAATTTCCAGTTCTTTGCATAAACAAAAAGCATATCACTCCTAACCATCACTAGATCTTCCCCACCGTGACCTTTTTATCACTGCTACCACGGGGACCTTCCTTCTTAGAAAGCAGAGACCAGGAGTGGTGACTTCCATATGAACAAGACCTACTGCTGGCACCAGGCTGAAAAGTTAGCCTCTGTGTGAAAAACAAAACAAAACAAAAAAATAAGCTGAAGGTTCTGAAGCATATTTCAGCAATGAAGCTTAAATGGATTTTATAGAAAGAGTATGGGTGAATCACTGCAAATCTGTATTGTAATGACTGTCACTGCCACTTAAACATAGCTTGCATCTTCTTTGTACTGATATCTATCAATCCAACACAAATTTCAGTCAATATTGACAGATACATTGTCACAGATTAACATATCCAACAGTGTTACTTAGAACTGGCTTAGCTAAATTCATGTTGGTTTGGGGGCTAGAAAAGGCATAAATAGTGTAGAAAAATTATATATTCTAAAAGAATACTAATCAACTAAAGGAATTCTAAAATTATTCTAAGTGAAAATTATCATCTCTTTGGGAGATGAAAGTTACAGAAGAAAGCTTCATTAAAATGCGTAATTAGGCGCAGGAAATAACAAAAGACTGATCATAAAGCAGCACAAACTAAAGCCCCAACCTACCAAAGGTATTCCTGAAGGATTATCCCAGAGTCTTAAATAGGTGATTTGGATTTGATTAAGAGACTTCAATCCAGCAAAGAAAATGAGTAAAATTCAGGCTACACTTATGTCAATGGGAGACTGGTAACTTAAGTGTTGTAAGAACTTCACTGTATGTTTATAATATACATTAACATTGAAATCTGCACATTGGCATTCAGGATGCAGGTATCTGAGCAACTTTTACCTCCCCTCATCTGCTTTTCTATAACAGCATAATATTAAGGGTGCTCTTCTTCCAGGCTTTCCCTTCAATTCAAGTCAACATCAAATATTCAATTCTGTTTATTTTTCCTTTGAAAAGTCAAGGGCAAGAAAAATAATGAAAAGAAACTGCACTGCTGTGTTTGTATCTTGTTGAGTACCCGTGCTGTCATATTGTTATCATACAAACCCTCACATGCAGCTTTCTAGCATCTGATGGACATTTATATCGTCATGAATGCAGCTCCTAGGAGGATGATGATGTTGTTTTGTAAGGTGCCTGCCATATTCTCAATGCTCAGAAAGGTATGAGTGGCAATATTGTACAGCAATATCTGGTCACTTTGTCTTAAGTCCTTAACACCAATGGCTTGACTAACAGTTTAAGTCTCAGAAGCAAGCATAGATCTCAGTAAGTAGAAGAACGGATAATTAAAATAACAATTTCCATAAGTTTATCACAGAAATGAATTAGACCAATTGCTGGCTAATAAGTATAGTCATTAGTTAAGCTGTTCACAAATCTGTAACTTCACACTGTGTTAGCTAAAAAGATCTTTGCCTATCAAGCTAAGACAAAGCTTGTTCAAGTGACAGCAGTAGTTCTAGAAGAGAGATTACAATTAGGGAGCCAGTTACCATTTCCTAGGGTAAACAAAATGCTAGGCAGATAGTGGGGACTGGATATGACATAACTGTTTATTATCCATGATATATTACATAGTATTTATTTTCAAATGCAAGTTTTTCCTAGTAGAATAACTGCAGTGCAGTTGAACAGACCATGGTCTATAGCTATTTTAGTCAAACTTACAGATTTTTCCACTGGTAATATAACTGCTTATTACATTTGGTGGGTTTCAGAATCATTTTTATAAAAATTCTATTTGACTACTTTGGCTTCATTCATTTAATCTCTCAGATTAACTTCTGCAGGACGTTTAGAAAGGAAAGGCTTCCTTTCAAACAGCTAGAAGTAAAGCTGCTGCTGTTGTCTCTCTCATAAAAGTCCCCAGTATTCTGAGGAGAACAGAGGGTCTGAAATACACACCTGGATGTTACAGGTCTGCCTCTTCTCAAAGAGTTACACTAGGTAGAGAGATGCTGTATTTGATTAAAATATATTTCCTCAGCCATGGATAGCTCAGGATACTTCCTCTTTTGTTTAATATTCTCGTAATGAGACTATTTCCATTTTTCTCTAAAAGTGAGCAATTTCATCCTGCCACAGTTGTCCTTTTCTTTTACGTTATACATTAAGTCTAATTTGCATGTGTATATAAAAAATTCCTCAGGGACAAAAATCAGTTTTATCTTAAAATATACAGTACATTCAACATACAGTATTTTTCTAAGCACCAGTGTGTGCTTCCCCACCCATCATTTATTAATAGGCTTACCATCTGCATTCAGCATTAAATTCCACCAATTAATAGGCTCAAGCCTGGCAACATTTTGGGTACAGCTTTCATAATGTGCAAAATCTGATAAGCAATTCATTTTACGCTAAGGAATTTAACCCAATACCAAAGAGACTGTAAGAATACATTTATTCCAAAAACTTTAAATAAATTGATCTAGTTGCATGAGACAACTTTCACAGGCATTAATTTAAACCCTAAACCTCAATAGCTACACAGTTAACAAATGTGCTTCAAAGCTCTTTCAAAACTCCCACACAAGCTGACTCACACAAGATAACAAAACTATTACTTCTTGAAAGAACTCTGCATTTTTCTTTATTATTCCAATGACTTCTCCAGTTTTGAGGGGCACAATTTCAGAAATGTATAGTACAGAGGAAGTGATGTTTGGAAATGGATGGGTGACCAGGTTATAAATCAAGGAAAAGACTCCTGTTGACAAGTGCTCTATGTCATGATGCCAGATGAAAAATTCATCTGAAACTGAGAAATTTATCCAGCTGTAACCACTATTTTTCCCACTAGCCAGCAGCCCATTCCAAAGCAAGCATAGTCACTGTTCTTCAGTTCCCTCTTTTCGCTGCATCCTTCTCATGTCATCTTTTCTTGTTGTTGCTCTCATTTCAAAACTCATTTCACATATCCTCAGTTAATATTGCTTTACACTACTCATTTGTACGTCCAAATGTCATTTTCTATGATTCACATGTTTTCTTCTAATACTTTTTATCTCGCTTGCTCCACAGTGAAATATTTTTTCTGCTGGATCAATACTGACCTGTCCAACACAAATCAGAAGTTCTTAAGCTGTAAATGTCAAAATAAGATCCAATATTTCTTTTCCATTTTCATTTGGATTTATTTTTGTTGTTATTTTTTTCCAATTAGATTATGTTTCATACCACTAATGAGGTGCCATACAGTTACTTCTAGGAACGTTATTTCTTTGCATTGTGTATTACACCCGAATGTGTCATTATTAAAGCAGCAATTTAGAAAACAACACAAATGTAGCCATGTGTTTTTCTTCTGTTTTGCCTGACCTGGGCTCAAATACATATAAATAATGAATATAAAACAACAAAATTCTGGGTGGTCCTTTTAGGCTGTGTTCAAGCTGGGGCACCTTGGGCTGGAATATCCACTCTGCAACTTTAAACTTGGGCAAAAGCAGGCACACAACAGCGGCTGTTTCACCCTTGAAGCTGCCTGGTTTCCTCGCAGTGAAAGCCAGAATACATGAATCAGATCTGCCAGTGACCTGAACCTTCAAGGGACTATGATTGCAGGGGTGCTCCTGTACTATGTGCACCAGTTTCTTTATACAAAGCATTAAAAAAAATAAACCCAATAATTGAACAGTATGGGATGGATTGAGACTTGTGCCAGTAGTTCAGTGCAATAGCCAAGAATATGAAATAGCTGTCCAGAAGAAAACTGCTTCTCCTTATGAAGAGAAAGCCTATTGTTTTTGTGAAAGGAAAGACAAGAAATCATAGATCTGAAGTAGAGTTTCATGGGAAATAATCAGAGAGAGGACTGTGAGATGGACTCCACAAAAGAGATGGGCAGAGAAACCCAGGTGGCACCTCAGAAAGAGTCAAGTGAAGAAATTCTTTAACGAGTCAATCAGGTCATAAAGAATGTGTGCATTAAATGTGGAAAGAAATAAGGGACTGGAGAAGGGGAAAGTTGAGTGTGGGTTAAAATTAAATTTGAATTGAGAATAAAATTAAATTGGAATTGAGAATATAATTTGAATTGAACAAGTCTGAATGTGTTTATGGGAAAATTATAGGAGAGAGAGGGTGCACAGCAGGCTGGGCACCTTTTGGCATCCATGCTGATATCAAAAATGGAAATTCTTGCATCAGGCTTGAAGAAGCTGAAGAGAAATAAACAATACTCTCTGCTGATCTGTACATTGAGATGTAGAAATAAGACTAACTGCAACTACTGCTTGATCTATTGATTAGACGCCACCAGATGATGAACTACAAGCTAATGGCAAGCTATTACCCAATTCAGTCCAGGAACAGTGGAGTAAATCAATACGTAGAAGATATGTGACTTTTTTTTTATGCTTTTGGTGGGAGGAATACTAGCAACTTGCTACATTCTTTTCAGAATGAACAATACAGATATATCATAGAATCATAGAATGGCCAGGGTTGAAAAGGGCCTCAAAGATCATCTAGTTTCAACCCCGTACCGTGTTTCACCTGTTTTAAATTGGCTTCTTACTGGCTTCAATAAGTTTTCTCTATTTCTAGTATTGAGCAATTTTCTAGAAAGCAATTCTGTATTCAGGTAAACCAACAGCTGACAATTTCCTAAAATTTAATCAAACTTTCACATCTTTCTTGTTTCCAATCTAAAGAGACTCAGGCTTTACAGCTTCTCTTCATAAGGGAAATACTCCATCTTCTAATTCATTTTAGCTGTCTGTATCTTCTCTAATTCTGCTGTCCTTGTAAGCAGAAACCAGAATTGCATTCAGAACTCCATGATGAGGGCCACAAGGGTGATCAGAAGGGCTGCAGCACCTCTCCCATGAAGAAAGGTTGAGGGAGCTGGGCTTGGAGAAGAGAAGGCTCTGGGCAGACTTCATTGCAACCTTCCAGTAATTGAAGGGAGCATACAAGCAGGAGGGGGACCAACTTTTTGCAACATCTGATAGTGATTGAACAAGGGGATTGGCTTTAAGCTAAGAGGGTAGATTTCAGTTGGATGTTAGAAAGAAATCTTTTACTCAGAGGGTAGTGAGATACTGGAAGAGGTTGACCAGATAGGTTGTGGATACCCCATCTCTAGAGGCATTCAAGGCCAGATTGACTGGGATCTTGGGTAGCCTGATCTGGTTGGTGGCAACCCTGACTATTGCAGGAGGTTGGAACTGGATGATCGTTAAGCTCCCCTCCAACCCAAGCCGCTACATGATTCTATGATTCGATGTGTATATGCTACAAGGATTTATATAGTGATAATATCCCCTCCTTATTCTGTATATCCTTTTTGATTATTTCCAATATTTTATAAGCTATTCTCACTGCTGCACATCTATCTAACAAATAAATAAAATGTCTTGAGTTTAGTCACTAAATGAAAAAGTATTAATTCCATCATGCTGTATTTTTGCCTTTCTTGGTTTTGCTGTATTCTTATTGATTTACCTCAGCTTCAGTCCTCATACTATCAAGTAGTGTCAAGTTTTGAATAAGCTTACAAGTTTTTTATGGCAATGAACATGCCTTCTTTTTTATTATGAAGTGCCCATAATTATCTTGAGCATCCTTCAAGATTGATGTAGCAGGAATGAGAATGAATGTGTAGAATGATGTATGAACTAATGTACTTCAGGACTAATAACAAGAACTTTTGATACCAGTTAGCTTAGTAATATCAGAAGGAGAGAAAAAAAATGTTTTTTAATTTGTTATATGGTTGATCCTAATCAAAGATGTCAACACCGCAGGTGATTTTAGTAGAAAAAATCATGGAACTACAGTTGATTAAATGACAGAGATTTAGTACTGATAACATGGACTCTACTGCCAATAGTAAACCCTGATTTGGAATGCTGTACTTCAGATTGATTCCCCTTGTCTACAACCACAGGAAAATATGCTGAGAAGAACTAAATGAATGACTGGGAAAGAAAATAAGAAGAGCCAACAAACACAGATTATTAACCCAGCAAAACAAAGTCAGATGAGATACAATTACTCTCTAGGAATGTAAAAGGGGTAATGTCAAGATTGAAATGAGATATACAAATAAAAAATATATACTAATGTAAATGGTCAAGAATAAGTTTATGCTGGAAACTGAAGGAAGCAGAAGGAAAGGAGTAATAGGTTGCTATAGGAAGATTTAACGTGCAGTGACATTAAAAACTCCTCTCTCTTCAGCATTGTGTGGAGGTGGTTGGACAGCTCCTGAGACAACACTTCATCAGCCACCTTGCTCAGCTGGGGATAACCCAGCACACTGACTCACTTCTCTGTCAAGGCATGTTTAACAGAGGTTTTTGCTGGGACTGCTGGACTCTCAGGGAGGCCTCAGCAAACATTAGATCTCTAAAATTCCAGAAAGTAGACAGAAAAAACTCTCCCATGAAAGATTACAAGAAGGTACAAAAGACTCAGAATGAAATGGATATTTTTAGCTTAAGGACTATGGATTTTGTCAGTTTGCCAGGTTGCTGCTGTCTGTATCTGCCCTGAACTTGATCCTCTCTAAAAGCAATGCTGTGCTAGAAGAATTCTGTTCAACAACAAACCTGATAGGTCTCAGCTGGAGAACTTTGTTTAACTGCTTTCAAATGACTATTGAGAGAGTTCAGAGAGAAGGCACACAGACACACAAAAACAGAAAATCAGTTTTGGAAAGTATCCCCTCATGACAAGATAGGAGTGGTCTGCCTGCCCACCCCAGGGAGAAAATCTGCTCACAGACACTGGCAACCAGGACTTCATAAAAAGAAAAGCTCTCAGGCAGCAAGATGTCTTAAGTTCCTGCTTCTAAGAGGAAAATAAGATGGTGACTTTCAAAATGTGATTTTAGAGGAAGACAAGAGGTCATTAACAGAGGAAGAATCAAAGATTTGGTTCAAACAGTTACAAAGTTAGAGACTCAATATATATGCCAAAAATAAAGGTGAAGACCTGCTTTTGCTTTAATTACTTTCATATTTCCTGCAAAGTCTGTTTTTCATTCAATGTTTTCACAGGTCAAGCATGCAAAGGATTACAAAGTTTGCTTTATCCCACTTCTCTCACTGAAGTGTTTATTCCAGAAAACAAGGAGAGCTTTAAATGTAAATTTTGTTCCTTACAGATCCGGGTGATGCTACAGTAAGTCTCTAAACACTCTGGAGCTTCTGGAAAAACCCAGCAGTTTATTTTGAGTTATTTTACTGTCCTATTTCAGTGCCTCTCCTCATTAGAAATCACCACAGCAAAACTATTTCTACCACAAAATTGTTTCATGATTTCTTCAGCCCTGGACATGTTTTGTTTTTTTGAACACACTGCAGTCCTAAGAAAAACACAGGGAGGCAAATATTAGGCTAGCGTATCAGTGTATGAAGTGGCAATGTAACAATGTAACTAGATCAATCAATCAACTTTTTAAAGCCCCAGAATTTTCTTTAGTCAATATTGCTCCATTCACTCCAATAAAAGTACAACAAATAATGATAAATCATAAATATGAATGATCATACATACATATATAATAATTGTCAATAATTATTCTAAGTTACAATGACTTGTCTCCCATGGCCTGAGAATGAAATGATAATCGCTGTACTCAGAAATTTCACAAACATCCTTCTTATTGAGAAACATAACATTTTTATTGAGAATGAACAGAGCTTTGCAGGAATCAGACATTTCTGCCTCTTGGCAACTTTTCAGAAGTTACCAACATCAAGCAGAAAGTCAAAGTGTTATGAACTGAATTAGGGCAAGGCCTTCCAGGAAGAGAAGTGGCAAGCTTGAGAACACATGCACATACCCTCCAGGAATGTTCTCAGATCAAGATCCTTTCTGACTCATTTCTGGTGTCAGCTCATTGCAAGCTAATGAGTTTTCACTTCAATTTATCTCAAGAAGCTAAAATATCTCATAGTTGATTACTAAAGCTACGAATTACATGTTATTAACCATATGAAGACAATAGGATCCCACCCTTAGGGCTCAGTTCTGCCACTAGTAGCCACCAGGCTTACTGCTGTACCTGAAGCTCATAAAGCCGTGGGGATTTCCTGCAAACCTAGAAGTCTGCTACATTGCTCTTGGTAGGCTCACTGCCCTCTCAGATGTGGTGTCTCTCCTCACACCTTCCCACTGCTGCAGAACTGGGGCTGTCATGAGGCAAAGGCCACAAACTCAAGGAAAAATAAATGCTCAGCTTTAGGTTTCAAAGTTATCCTACTCAGTGTTGCCTCCAAAAGAATTCCCAGGAGCTGGATGTGCTTAGTTTTCAGCTGTAATTTCAAATATCAGCCATCTTTTGATATCCAGCACATCTTCCTACCACTGCACTCAGCTGACACAAAGGCAGCTAGGCCTCGCCTTATGCCAGGCATCCCATAACTTATGAGGTAAATCTTCAAGCCACGCCTCTTCTCTGTGTATGCACAAAGTCCATGCTCAGCAGGTGTAAAACACTCAGGGTCCTCGAAGAAGCTAAGAAGAGCCCCAACAAGGTGCTGCAAGCAGTTCTCCCACTGCCCTCCCTGGCTGGCAGGGGCTGTAGCCCTCTGCCACTGGCCCTGAATGGCAGAGATTGGGGCATTTCCTGACTGTCCTCAGAAACTTGATGACTGACTGGATCTGGAGAAAAAGGAGAAAAGTGGCTCCTTGAAAGAAGAGCAGCTGATGGGATGCCACTAAAAGTTTCTGCCTGGCATAGAGCATGGCCCTCTGAGGAGCTCTCAAATGCCTCCAGTCCTCTACCATCATCCCAACAAGACTTCTTAGCCTCTCTTCCCCATCGAGTCCCTTTGCTCCTTTGTTGAACTCACTGTCTCACTCCCACTAGGGTCATGGAAGCTGCTTTCTATCTACAAAGACAAATATCAGTACACAGTCGTATAGCTGCAATTTGAAAATAAAATATAAAACCCCCACAAGCTAAGTATATTGATGAAAGAGGCAGTGTAATTCAAAACCTGAGTGAAAATACCAATGGGACCTCAAGCTCCTACTCAGAGGGCATAAGGTTGACAGACAAAAAAAGATCCTGCCTGATTTGCATTTTTTCTACCTGAAGAGCACACCAAGTGCATCATCATTTTCTATCATTTATTTATATGGTGAAGTATCCTCTCTATTATTATTTGGCTCTATTCTTCAATGTTTAAAAAAAGAAAATCATCAACTTATGAACTGAGATAATCAAAAAGAAAATGAAATGGTAGTGCCATTAATCTGCCCCAGATAAAAAAAGGTCCTGAAGTCTATGGATAAGGATCTTCTTCAGATGAAGGTTTCCTTGTGTAAAAACAAAAACCTATCATTTAAAAAATAAGGAGGACTGCTTCATTTTAAAGAACGATTTAGAAAAACATGATTTATTTTAGCATATCATGCACTTTTTCTGTTAAGTATGCACTCCTATTACTGTCAAATAGAATATTAAATTCCTACAAGCATCAATTTATTATTTAAATGATACTTTACAGTGGTAATATATGTCATTCTCTTTTGGCTTTCTAATCAATTCTTAGAACTCCTTATGTATACAACCAAAATTAACTTAAATGCAGCTCAGCTTTAATAGAATCAATCTTCAGCAGATTTCTGTAAAGTGTCCAAGTATGTTTGCACCAGGAACATATCCTCCTGCTGCTGCACTAGAGATAAGAAGGGTTTTACTGATTCCCAAAAACAAGCGCACTCACTCAAATGAATCTCTGAGAACCCAGTATCTATCTTCCATCTTCTGTGAATTATCATTGCTCCAACCATGTATATAATTTAATATCCGCAATTATTTATTTTTTTCAACCACTTTTCTATTTCAATGAAGTCTGCTTTATGTAAGAATGCCTATGGCCAAAGTTAGTCACAAGCTTTTTGTTGTAATTCACTATTCAACTAATGAATTACGTCTTAAACTTCCGCACAAACAAGAACAAACTGCTGTAATATTAAGAGTGTATCCACAGGAATCTTTTAGCACATTCTGAAAGAAATGTTAAGTATTTTACTTTCACTCTAAACGCTTCTGCATTTTCTATACATTCATTTTTCTGGAATATTATAAAATTGCAGTTATGCAGTCCATATCTGGCAGTAATTTATATAACCTGCAAAACACTAAGATTCTTTCAACTGCAGAATATAGAATTAATCACCTTGCGGGGACACGCTTCATTATTTCCTCATCTTCAAGGCTGACAAAATTAAATCTCCCTCATAACCCTTAAACTCTTTGACAGATGCAGTAGAGGAAAACCTAAATTACACAACCTTAAGAATAAATAACAATGCAACTATCAGAGAATTTGTTGTGTTACGTAGTACATGAACTAAACAATTAGTTGAAAACAAATAATCGTTCTGATCTTCCATTAATCTGTATACATTTTACCTCTGCATTATCTGCAATAAATGTATGCTATCATGATGATACATCACCAAAGTTCAAAGCTGGAGTCTCTCACTAAGCATTGGAGACACTACTAATGGAGTATTATTAATGTCTTGAAGATAATCACGCAGATGTTGGATGATTCTGCTTTAAACTGTAGTTAAAAGCAATTACGGAAAACATTTTGGTATTTCCAGGATTTTACTTAAAAGCAAAAAATACTCATGCATGTTTCAAAAGCCTTTGTTTTCTCAATTGAAAAAATAATAATATATTTTTATGATAATAAGCACCATTTTAGCTATAATTTGTTGTCATTACCAATTGAGCTCTGTGATTGAAGGCAAGAAATGGTGAGCAAGTTTTGGATGATCATTGAACCAAACCCTGGAAACTTTTTCAAGCGCTCCCATACTGCCACAACCAGTGGCTCAAGCTGGGCTCGAGCTGACAGCAGCGCAGCCAGGACAAAAACACCTCTGGAAAGAGCTTCATCTCCAAAGTCTGCCTAAAACCACACTTAACACCACATTTTGAAGCCTTCCTTTGCAGTAAGCACATCTTGACTCTACTGCAACAGCCAGCAGTGTCACCCTTCCAGAAATACTTTTCTTGAACATCCACTAAGTTAAAAAAAAGTGCAGAGGCCAGGCCTAATACAGTATTTTAAAGAGCAATAATGAGCAATACTCTTTTTGGTGTGAACATTACTGTAGACTCAGCTAAAGAAAATCTTTAATTAAATTATTTGTATGTTATTTTCTTCTTAGCTGTGGTGTTGGCTTTTGTCAAATGTTTTCTTTTTGTCTTTTCTTTCTTTTGTCAAATGGTTTCTTTGGGCTTACATGGTCCCTGAAAACAAAGTTTAACCAACAGTTTCAGTGATCAGCATTGCTTTCTAAAAGTTTGCTTGACTGAGGGATCTTATGCCTCTTTCATGTGATAAATAAGTGTCCAACAAAGTAAGGAATCTGCAGAAGTCAGTGCAGTATGACTTATTTATCTGATGACAATGTCTCATGGAGAAATTGAAGTGAGTGCTCACAGAATGCACAGAACAAAGTTATTTCCAATATAATTGAGCAAACATTCTCTATTTCTAATAAGTTTCTAATGTCTGCTTGAACTGGAAATGATTTGTAATGCGTGCCCACCCATGTGCGTGTGCGTGAAACTCCAACATATGAAAGTGGAGAGTTTGTGACCATTAACAAATGGGGATGACTTTATTGCAGCTCATGTTACACTACAGCAAGATTGCCTCCATATGTGCTCTGAGTGAGAAATGGGATGGATATTTTAGCAAATTCAAAGCAGCAACAACGGCCAATTTCACATATTTTATTTCTGTCAATCTTAAGAGGGTTTTTCTTTGTTGGCTTGTAAAGATGGCTCACTTTATTAATGTAGAAGCACTAACTTCCTACTTGTTTTCAGTTTTGTGCAATACACCGAGAACTGGTCATAAAAAATTCTGTATATGAACATGAAGTGATCTCCTGCCCGAAGAATGGGTTTCTCGGCGAGCTGACCTGCGCATGACCAGCTCAGATCTGACATCCACTCCAGCTGTTATGCACCACATCTGGGGCAGCTCTCAGAGCTCTCACTCCTCTCATTGATCTCCATCTCCAAAAGCAGCACACAAAAAGCTGTCTCCTCAGCTTTTGTGCCCACAGCATAGTTATGCCCAGTAGAGCTATAAACTGGGAAGGTATTGACATCTCTGAACTCAGTCTCAAATTCTGCTTGGTTATCTCAGCCTTTAGCTTTCTGATTTCTTTGCATTGGAGCTGTCAAGCTGGCTTATTTACTTGTCTGTTCAGGGAACAAAATTAAAACGTGGCTATTATAAAAGGGCTGGAAACAAAACCCTGTAAACTGCATGAAACAAAACAATACGAGAACCTCTACCTCCATATAATCATAGACAAAATGTATTCTATATCATGAGAAAGAAAAACATAGAAGTGATTCCCAGATGTTTAAATTATCCAATTTGGATTTCATTGCTGAAATGGGAGAAAAAGATTGAGTTTGTCTACTGAGATCTATTTAAAACTCAACTGATAGCTTAACAAATAGTAGCTGTATAAAAACCTCAGCTGAAGCAGATATCCTTAGCGGTAGCTTATTAACAATATCACAGAGTTGCCACGCAGCACCACACTCACCCCTGAAACCACACGCACACAAGGGCACTGGCTGCAGCCCCTGCCCTGCTATTAGGAGGACAGACAGCAAAATCTGTTTTTGTCAGCAGTCAGTTATGCACAAGGAACTTATTTGCTGAATTAGTTGCCATCGTCTTAAAAACGTCACATTTCAGAGTAGAAGCACAGCTTAAATATGGGAAATGCTATTTGGTGTATATGCAGCAGTTATTAAGCATAATGAAAGTTGAAAGCCACAGAACCACACTCCATGCTACTGCAAGCCTATGGAACATTTCTGTGGCCAGCACAATAAACTACCATATGCTGAAGACATAAGCAGCCAAGAAATAATACACTAAGTAGCCTAAACTGCAACATGCTGTGGGCCAGTATCTGTGCAAATACTTCTGAAATGAGAAACGAGTAATTATTCTAAGATACAACTATGTCACTGCAATCATCATTTTTAGATACAAGTATTGCCAAAAATTAAATATAATCCTTGGAGAAGAACAAAAATTCTCTTTTTATGGATGAAAATTCTACAGTATTTCCCTGCTAAAGCCATCTCAAAGATATCATATCTAGCTAAAGTGTTTCACCTCTTGACTTTTCTAGAAGCCTTGCTGTGATTTTTTCAGACACTAAGTCACACAGAATATTCTACGTTCCCTTTGCACACTTCAGAAGAGACAACAAAAGCTTTTTTTCCCCCTTACATTATGTTTTATTCATAACCATTGAAAAGAAAAAATTGAAACTATGGTGAGAGTCACTCTTTAGACTTGTCTCCATTAGAAAATTGAATCAGAAGTGTGAATGGTTTCTGATACAGATAGCCAGGGCTAGCACTGAAAACAACAGTAAGAACAAATGCAGAACCAGAAAAGGTAATTCCAATGCAATTTTTTAAAATGTGATTGAAATGAGATCTGATTTGCACCAGACATGCTACTGGAATCATTCACTGGTGGAGCAAGTAAACAATACATCTAGACAAAGAAAATAGCCAGAGGCTTTATCAGACTCCCGAACAGGCACTACACACAGCACACACCTTCCTTCCCCCCAGTGCTCCTGGACTCACCACACTGGAAAGGAGTGAGTTCACTCAGCAATGGCCAGCACTGGCAAGAGTACACATAAGAGTACACATATGAGTACACATATGACCCATAATTGCTTTCCCATAACCAAGAGATTTTTCTCAGCTAAAAGAGAGTTCCTCATTGTGAATGTGAACAATCCCATTTGTTGACCTGCATGGTACAGCAACTATGACTGTCAGGGCCTGATTCTGTTACATTAGCTGTTGTTTCTGATATTCTGATATTTGGTAAACATGCCCTCCACGCCAGAGGATGCACAAACTACATTCCTGGGCAGCGATGTAGATTTTGCATTACCAGCAGGAACTGAGCTATGTTTTCACCCTTCTACTCTCATGGGTAGTAATGAGGAACAAAAAGAACATTAGAAAAACTCCACAACTGTAGACATCAGTTTATACATGCAGCTTTTAAAGAAGCTGCAACGTTATCAGTTCCCATTCCTCTGGTGTGAATTCAACTGATAATTTTTGGAAGAAACTGATTTTTTTGTTCCTGGGGGAAGACAAAGAGGAAAGGAGCAAAAGAGCTACAAAGTTAGAATAAATTCTACCTAGATAGAACTTCGCAAGAATAATAAAACGATTATGAGATGTTCAGGCAACTTATCACCATTTTTACTGACTGTGCTTACATGTGCTACTGTAAAGGGAGCTACCTGAAAAACATATGCATAAATAAAAGTGGATTATATTTAAAATAAAACTTTGGCATACCATCTTTTTTTTTTCTTTAAATTGCATTAAGCAACACTTGTGAATCCATCATTACTTTTTTTTTTTTTCCAGAAAAGGAGGGGGGGGAACCCTGCACAATTCACATCTACCATGTATGGGCATGAGAATTAAAAAAAAAAAAAAACCCACATTCCTCTAAATACCACAAAACAAAGCAGGTTAAAAAAGAAATTACGTTTAGTTAAATACTATTACGATGATGTCACATACTTTTCTATGTCAAGTGAATTGCAGCTATAGAAAGTTAATAAAAATGTAACGCTTGCACCCATTGTTCATTTCACTGTTTTAAAAAACAAAATAAATAATGACTACTTAACAGGAATCAAATGTATTCTATGTGCAGTACTTATCCACTTAAAAAGTGGGGGGCAAAGACAGCGAGGAAAGCAACTGGGGCTTTATCCTCTTACCATCAAAGAAAATGGCAAATCTGACATTAACTACAAGATGTTGGACCGTGCCTTAGGTTTGCCAGTAAAACTGTGAATTTTGGATTTTCTCTTGCAGTTAAAAGGCGGTCATTTGCTGCCCTCTAGAAGCAGACTACTGCATATACGTTGGTATTCTCCAAACAGCCACATTTTTTAAGATACGTGCAAAAATAGTGCAAAGAAATGCTGAAATATTTTACTACCTCTGCGTAAACGCTGAGCTATCTGACTATATATAATACGACTGATAATGATCATAGACTTCTACTTTGTAGTTCATTCAGTTGGTGCTATGATAAGAGCTCTCAAATAGAAGGAACAGAGAGATGAGACATCCTATAAGGTATTGGAAATTTTGAAGTGTTCTCTCAACTCACAATATTTTGATAACATCTGACTGTTCTGGTGGAATGTTACCAGGTACTGCTCCTAAGACTGTCAAACAGAGTTCATTTTGCAGTGGAAATTATCTCAGATTATTTCCTTTCCCTGTTTAGTAAAACTGAAAACTAGCAAAAGAGAATCATGACCATATTTTTCGATGTGCAACTCTTATCACACTGATTCAGAGCACAGAGAGGAGGAATGGGAAAAACATCAGGTTACACTGAAATCATTACAAAACAGGCCAGCAAGTTTTAACCATGCATAATTTATTAAAAGCTCTTTTTCTAGTCACCTAAAGTTGTAGGGATCTTTATTAGTTCATTAGATCATTATTAATAATGATTATTTGATTATCAAGTTGCCAAGTTAGGTCAATTGAATCTATAATCACTTATATTTTATCTCCTCTTAAACCTCAATTTATTAGTAATTTAAATGTTGCACCTCTTCCTTTGAAAAGTGCAAATCAGAAATTCAAGAACTCATTTTAAATATCCTCTATATGTTATTTTTATTTCTAATCACCTTATCTAACATTACAGATTATTTTAAACCAAGGTTCATGACAAGGGCAAGGCCAAAGGGCCAGGATTTTATGCAGACTTTGTGAATAAACAGCCATCTTCCAAAGAACAGCAGAAAGACAGATTTTAAAGGTAAATAATTACTTGATTCAACTGCAATACCAGTAAATGTGTATACTCCCACGCTAAAGGTGTGCCATGGATATTTCAAGTCCTCAGCACACTAATCAATACCAGTGCAAGGCCAGCTATTTTAAATATTCATAAAGAACAATGAACTAGGAACTTAGAAAGTTTTCTGGCTGTAGCTGACAGCTAAATAAAGCATGGAGGGGATGCCACCAAGTGGTGGCTGTTATCACATACTGGTATCTTCATCCCTACCTTGCCTAAGTCTGTCACTTCAGCTGCAGAGAATATTCCTGTTACAGCCATTTGCTGGAAACAGAATAGGGCCAAAAAATTGCTGAGGATAAAATTTGACTCCTATTGCTAATGACAAAACTGTCAGAGACTTAAATGAAACCAGTATCAACTTCCATTTGAAATTATTAAATCTCAGAGAATAAACCCCAATCAATTGTGAGCTAAACACATGTTAAAAATAATGTTATTTGACATTCAAGGTCTGTGGTGATTGCCTTTCCATGCAAATAATAGGGTTGGACAGCATAGGTGGAGGTGGAAATGGAAAAAGGATATTTATAATATTCTGAGAGCAAGCCCAAGGTTACCCAGAAAAGCAGAACTGCAGTTCCTGCAGTCAGCAAACTGGCAAGAGTGGCCCTAGGTACATGTGGAAGAGTTCCACTGTGTGAAAAAGATTATCTGAGTATATCTGGACTGCTAAATGATATAGTGCCATGAGATACAACCAAGTATTGGGGAATTATGTCATCCTTTCCTTAATCTAGGCAGCTTCAAATTGGTCTCTCTCAGACAAAGTCTGGGCACAGTTCTGGGAATGATATTCTCCAAGGAATGATAGAGAAGTCATTGTGGTTGAAGCTACATCAGGTCTGCTTCTTCCGCTCTCCAGTTGACTCCCTCTGTTCTTTACAATCCTTCAACTTTATTACAGCAAATTTTGCCCCTCAAATATCTCATAAACCACATCCCAGGACATATATAGCCTCAGTTCCATGCTATAAAAACACTCAGGAGGGCTATTTCATGCCTTTGCATTATTTCAGCCACTGCGGCGCCGAAGAGGCCCAGAGGAGACATCCAAGCCCTCAGTACGGATGCAGCCAGTCTGCCCTGCTACCAGAGCTGAGCCAGTAATTGCACTGAGGGCACGAGGTACCACTGCCACTTGTTGTGGGATCTCTGGAAAGCATTTGCTTATACGAGAAGCAATTTAGAAACATGCCCTGACTAGAAGCACATTTCTAAAGAGCAGCACAGACTTCTTTCAGGAACTATGCCACAGCTCCAGAGGAATCAGAGGAATCACACCCAGGAAGTGCTCCAGATGCCTGGCCCACTTGGGTGAGCTCTGTCCATCTCACAGTTCTTCCAACTTCACTCACGTCAGCCATGAGGGATCTAAGAGGAATTTCCTACCTGCTCAACTGGGCAACAAAGAACTTTCTACTCTCCAGTGTTTCTCAGACAGTAAAGTGGATTATCACCAGTTTTGTATAAATATGAGAAAGAAGAATTTTCAGTTGCTTGTTCTTGTTGAATGTATGGGAACTGCTGAATCACGGCCTGAACTACTGATTGATCACTCGAGGTGAGCACTGAGTCAGCCACAGGAGCACAGGTGAAGGCAATGCACTTGTGTGACCAGAAGGGGTGGAGTCTGGCTCCACCTCTCCCAGGCCCCATTTAAGGGCTGACCACCACTGGGGAAGGATCTCTTGCTGGAGATCCCTCCCATGTTGAGTTCCAGGTCAGCCCTTCCTATATTGTCAGGTGTCTTTATACCATCTGGATAATCCATCCAAAATTATACTATCCATCTTGATTGTACTGTTTGGGTATTATTCATTTTGGGTCATCACCCTACAGGGTACCATTCATTTGGGTATTCACCCTACATTGCTTTACATTGACTCACAGTTACCTCATAAGAAAATGGCAGTAAGGTTGAAACAAAGCCATGGTTTCTTATGGATCCCTTGAAAACAAGATATCAAAAAGCCTCAAATAGCAAAATATTTTGCCTTTCACCTTCAAACTTAGTTTGCATGCATAGAAGCAGAAATGCTTACTGAAAAGGAAGCAAGAATAAGAACTCGGCTTATAAAACACGTAACTTCATAAAAGCATGAATGCCTGTAATGAAGGAGATCAGAGACCCTGCTAGCCTTACCTCTGACAGCGGCCAAAGCTCCTTTAAAGAACTAAGGATAAAGCAGACATGCATAAATCATCAAGAGGCTTATATATTCTAACGAATACTGACAAAATGGATTACAGAAGGTTATACCTGCCTACGGGTATTAGCCTGAGGAAATGATGTTTTGCTATTTTTTTAATTATGTTGTCATATTTTTCTCTAACAAACTAACTGATTTTTAATTATGATATCTGGAACTTGGAATTAGAGAGCTGTGCATTAGGGAAGAGTGGTTCCCAGAAACTGCTTCTTTTTCTTGAGAAAAAACAGACAAGATGGTGTAGTTCCTGCCTTAAGTAAGGGAACTGTGGACCCAAACTTGTGAGATTACAGGAAAAGAGGAAATATTGCAGTAGAAAAAAAGGTCTTGAAATTATTAAATCTCAAAGAATAAACCCCAATCAATTGTGAGCTAAACGCGTGTTAAAAATGATATTTGACATTCAAGGTCTGTGATGATTGCCTTTCTATGCAAATAATAGGGTTGGAAAGCATAGGTGCAGGTGGAAATGGAAAATTATTGACAATGATAATTAAATATTGTGGGGGAAAAAAAATCTAAAGATTAAAACTGTGATAGAGAAAAGTAGTTACACAAACACACACACAGCTAATTGGTTACAGAGACTCCATCACAGACATTTGCATGGATGGGCCTCCAGACTGATGTGGATCCATTTGGAATTACTATGCCACATATGCAACATTAGTGAATTTAAATGAAAGTGATGTGAGTATTCTGCTGGTATTTGGATAAGCACATCGATGAAATGCAAAATTCAGTCCAGTAAAAAGGTTATATTTTATCGATGGGCTGCAGTGCTCTCTAAATACTACAGAATAGATTCTATCCCAAATTATATACTTGAAAACTTGGTGCCCAGAATCACGAGCACTGTTTTTTCTACCCAGCTCTGACTGACAATTCGTCGCTGCCGCAGGCAGCTGGAGCTTTATACTATTTTTCAATACAAAAGTGCAGAGCATTTACTTGATTTCCTTTTGAGGGGAGAAGTTGCAGGGAGATTTCTCATTGCAAGCATGCCTAAACTGATACAATATAAACAGGCATCATCATAAACCCTGCTAGTTGCTTATGCTCCAGAAGAATATTGGAAAACACTGTCAATTGGATATTTCAAAGCTTTCTTATCTTTAGAATTTGCCGTTTGTAAGATATCATCATCTTTAGTATGTTATTCTAGAAACTTACTTAGAGGTAATAAGCAGGAAATTTGGCATTATTTTCAACATCATAATTACTTCTAAATCATAGTACAAAAATATTTTTCCACTCCATGATTTATGCAGCTTGTGCTCTTGTGCACACTGTGATGACTCAAAATTTCAACAGGCCCTTATGACATTAAAGTAATTCTTTTCAACCTTTTATGTGCAGCTGGAACTGCTAGGCCATACATTCTAGGACTATCTGTAGCATCGTGTTAAGTCAAAATGTGTGCAAAATCAGCATATATAAATTCCATTTTTAAATGTCTGTGCTCTTCTTATACTTTAGAATTGAAGATTTAGTTTGCAGTAGCTGAAAATAAGCTGTCATTACTCCTCTGTGTCTTGCTCCAGGGACAGACACTTCCTTGGTTTTAATCACAAGCAACTTTTCCTTGTTTCAAAGCACTTCTCATTAAGTGTCAGTTTTGTCTCTCATTGGCTCCTAATTTGAGAAAGTAGTAACTCTGTACTTTTCCTTACAGTGTAGCACTTTACATAAAAAGCATCCTGCTTTCTGAGTGACCAATTTTAAAAAGGCTTTAAGTAGCTGAACACGTTTTGAACTTCCAGGCCTCAGTGTAACAGAACCAGGTCAGAATCTGTGAGCTAGAGATCCTGCTGGAGTACAGGGGCTCTTGCGAAGGCAGGACATCAGCAGAAAACCAGGTGAGTGCCTGAAGATATCAGAACCAATGATTTGTACTTAAGTATTTTAAATCTAAGAAGCATAAAAACTGGAGAAAGGGGTGAGTGGGGGAGAACACATACCAGGACAAGTCTTGCTCTGTTATGCCAATTGTTTGTACGTAGGATAAACTGCTCAGACTTAACTGGAGCTATGTAGAGGAACAGGGACAAAAGTGGTATGGAAGGTCATAGAAAGTGTGCAAGATAAACAATATTTCAATATGAATGAGGTAAGTGAAGGAGTATTTGGTGGATGAACCTTGCAAGGCCACTAGTACCCAGGTAACCACACTTGTAATACCACATAGAAACTCAGATTGCTTCATCCCTTGTATTAAACCCAGCAAATTTGAGTGCGTATATAGCAAAATGAGGACCAATGGAAAAGTAAAAAAAATTAAGGATGGGTCTTTTTTTCTGTAGGAGGTTGGGCAGAGAAAAGGAGGCATGATTTCCAGCCTTGGTATGACAGGGGAGGGCAGAGACCTATGGTATTGCATTCTGATAATATGTAGAGTGATTGTAATTGTGTCCAATCAGAAGATCTGAAAGCGATAAGTTCAAAAATCACTACTGAGTAAAGAATGATGGAGTTTCACGTAAATGGTGATGTAATTATTAGCTAAATCATTTAAGGAATTTATTATTACCAGCGTGTTGTCTTATCAATAAATTTTAGTCTCTCATCTCAAGCCTGCTGCTGAATAGCGGTCAGATCTTCAGGAAACAGCTGATATTTCTCCAGCCCTGAGCCGGGACAATGCCCACAGTCCCTGAGCACCCAGCAGAGCAGTGTCACACAGAGCGCTCCGCTCGTTCTTCAGTGTTTTTCAGACCCCTCTTGGTGACCCATGCTATTCCTCCCCCGTCCCCGCCCACCCTGAGGGGCAGGGCGGTGTGAGCACCCTCCTCTCAGCTGAACCCCGCCAGCCCGGAGGAATGAATGCGGGGCGGGGCGGGCGTTGGTGAGTGTCCAAGGAAACCGAGCGCACGCCGACCCCGCCTCCTTCCCGCCGGGCCGCCGCCGCCATGATGATGCTGGGCCGCGGGCTGGACGCCAGGTAACGGCGGGCGGGGCCCGGGGCCGCGGGAGGGGGAAGGTGAGGTCCCGATCCCTGTGGTGGGCAGCTGAGGTCTGGCCGCGGGGTCTCTGTCCGTCTGTCCCCGTTGGGTGAAGGCCCCGGTTCGGTCCGCATGGCGGAGCTGCCCGCGCTGAAATCTCTCCTATAAAAACGGTTCTGTGTTCAACCGCGTCCTGAAGGGCTAAGTAACTTGGATTTATTTGTTAATATGAAAGCACGAGCTCTCCTTTGAAGTGTCTTTTTACGTAGCTTGCTCTGAAGCAGCTTGCTTTCTCCCCGTAGCGGTACTTTTTCAGTAGAAAGGCGTACTTTGTCTAAACTGACTGCATTGGAGCTCAGAATTACTTTTCTTCCTCAACCCTTCGCTTGTCCATATAGATTACAGAGTCCTGCAATAAGCCGTGTAACCCTGTCTCGTTTGAGACCTGCGGACGCTAGTGCTGTTTTATCAGTAAGAGCAATCCCAAACTTTGCTGTTGAACTGCAGTGGGAAGGCTTCTGAGATGACTTTTCTGATTATTATTTTTTCCCTGTTGGATGTAAGTACAAATCCTGCTTTATTTTTCACTCAGAGGGTGGTGATGCACTGGAACAGGCTGCCCAGAGGGGTTGTGGATGCCCCATCCCTGGAGGCATTCAAGGCAAGGCTGGATGTGGCTCTGGGCAGCCTGCTCTAGTGGTTGGCGACCCTATCCACAGCAGAGGGTTTGAAACTAGATGATCTTTGAGGTCCTTTTTCAACCCAGGCCGTTCTATGCTTCTGTGATTTATTTTGTTATTCATAAGAATGCATTCCATTAGAACGTTACATTAGAACAGTACATTTTTTACGAGTAGGCCTGTGCTTAACAGTAAAACGAGATACCCAAATCATATATAAATTATTCACAGTATAATTGTATAGCTTTTATGCTGTATGTGCTGTAAACATTTTTCTCCTTCTTCTTATTTTTCATTTTCTTTGGTATCTAGGGACAATCAAACTAGACAAATACAAGATGCTGTTTCAAATGTGGAAAAACATTTTGGTGAATTGTGCCAAATATTTGCTGGATATGTACGTAAAACTGCCAGACTACGAGACAAAGCAGATCTTCTAGTAAATGAAATATATGCATATGCAGCCACAGAGACACCAAACTTAAAAGTTGGACTGAAAAACTTTGCAGATGAATTTTCCAGACTTCAGGATTATCGCCAGGCAGAGGTACAAAATGAAAGCTGTACATGTTGCGTTTGCCATCTGAACTTTGCAGTTACTTATCTGTGACTAAAAGGGGAAAAATATGCTCTGTAATCGTAAGAGAAACATGGAAGAAACTGCTTTTAAATATATTAGTGACAGATCGAGAGAAGCTGCCAAATCATTTATAGTTTACTGTGCTAATAACTTTAGTGAAAACTGCCTGTAATTAATCCTGTCGAAGTCAATGAAAACTATGCATGTGAGTGTTTATATATAGTTTGAAATAGAGCAAGTCTTTCACTGGTCTCAGATTTCAGATAATGATTAAATATTAGTAAAGTGGTGGTTTTTGTGTTTGTGTGGTTAGTTTTGTTATGTTAATTGTGTAGCAACATTTTCCTATAGTTGAATGTGTGACCAGAAGCAGTATGGAAGAGAATCTTTCACTCTGACAGCCAATCTGAGGTGCTGTCGAGGACCACTGTAGGTATCTGTAAGGCTGTGTTTCAGAGCTTAATGTACCATCTTGGACAACATGTATCAGTATGGCCACAGTTCTGCTAGATGCATGAAAAGTGGTTTGTGCTGCCTGTAAATCTTTAAATGCATGTGCAGGGCTGTCACTGTTACAGTTTAAGGATCCAGAATTTGAAATGCTGAGATCTAAGGAAAAAGAATTTGTTTACATATGCTTGATCGAAATAAATTTTGATGTGCATATCTATTCTTTCAGAAGGGCATAGAAAATTCGTATTTATAGTTCTGTGTTGTTTTTTTACGGTGTACTTAGGGCTGGATTTTTAAGAAGTAATAAGAAATTCAAGGATGTGGATAGTGTAATGAGGTTGATTGGCTAGTTGGTTTGTTTTATAAGTTTTAATTTTGTTTTATTGTTTCTGTACACTGTGCACGCAGGTGATTTTAGTGGCCTCGTGTTTTCTTTTGTAGGTTGACAGGCTTGAAGCCAAAGTTGTTGAGCCTCTGAAAAGTTATGGGACTATAGTGAAACTGAAAAGGGTAAGTCACACATGCTTTTCCTCACAAAGTACACAGTGGTGTTCTGGCCACTCCATTGAGAATATCTACTTTGTGATGGGAGAGTGGTTTTGATTTATTGTTGTTTTTTGGTGTTGCACTAGCCAATATAACTAAAAAATCATAGAAGAATGCATCTGAATTGAAACATCTGTGTGATGGAGGAATAATGTCTGATGTGAGGTCAGGGATATTACAACTCTTGGAGCCCGTTTGCTTGGGCTTTTTTCTATGAAAAAAGAATATTGGAATAGTGAGAAGCTTCCTGCATAGAGCAAGTTCAGGTGGAAAATGTTTTCTTTATAAATAATGCCATTCTTGTTTTATTATTATTCAGACTTCCAAAAGGTGAATTACATCTATTTTTGTCTCTTAGTCAAATATATGCTGTGTTTAACAGCTTCACTAACTCAGAATTGCATTCTGTGTTGATGCCCATTACATAGAAAACCTGTTCTGAAAGTGCCAAGTAGTTAGCAATGGGAATCTATCTCCATCCTATGATTTCATCGAGATGACCATGAAGATACACAAAGAAGTGAGATCTCTTCATTCCCTATATTCTGGAAACAGCATATATAAGGGATCAAAATAGCTGCCCTTACAGACATGTATATCTCTATCACAGTGTATTTAAATAGAAAAGTCAAATGATGGATACTAAGATAGTGCTTTAGGTACAAGAATCCTAGAAGTATTTTCAGTACAGTTAATCTGAGCACACTGTGCCATTGCATCTCAGACTGCAGTGTTTTTCATACATTATTGTTCTTGTATCATTTTCATGTGGTGAAGAAGCAAGCACAGTGTTTGCTATACTGTACAGCTGTCACTTGGCATTACAAAGATATGTCCTGCACTCGAGTGGTCCTTGGAAAGGCTGTAGACTACAGAGTCTTGATTCTAGAATTTAATATCATAATACTCACACTGAATCACAGTTGGTGAGACCTACTTGACTGAGTATTCTATACGTTGTAAATTTTGAAGGTGAGAGACCAGTTTCTTGTGCCTGTGGTAACAGCATTGCAAAGGAGTCATGCAGAATGTTGCACCAGCGCTTGCTGCTTGAGAAGCATTGAAACACTGCCTTGAGACATCCTGCATTGCCACTGATAGCCAGCGTGTGCTGGGTGCAGAACCAGCTGAAGCCAGGTCATCCCTGTCATCTTTGCCACTCAATGCTAGGAAGCATTACATAAAGTTTATCTTTGCTATAGAGAGGAGTCCAGGAGCGTTCCTGAACCATAAAAGTGATGCAGTAAGATAGCTTTGAACTAAGAGATCTTACTGAAGATGTGGACCATTAATTCATTTTTTTTATTGATCGTTTTTAAAGACTTTGGTTGAGACTTTACCCAGCTGGTCTTTTATTGTCTTCAAATAGCGAGGTGTTTTTTAGTGATAAAATGAAGTTTGTCACTCGTGTAAAACTAGCACAGAGTGTTAGCTATATGGCCCCTTAACCTTCACGGATTAAGTAAACCTGGTGTAATGTATCACTGTGGTACTCCTTAAAAACAGGGTGTTTGTGTTGAATCTGTTCAAAGGGATACACAAACTACTTTTATCCTGTATCTAAAAATAACTGCTGGTATTTCCGATGATAATAAATGCTTTAAGGAGATCCAGGTCAGTCAGAGTACATTTGTCTTTTAACTGCTAATGCAGTAGATTTGTTTGAATGAGATGTTTACACTTTTACTCTCTTGAATTTGGAACAGGGTTTGGCAGCCACAGTGGAAGCTAGTTTAGTGGTCTTGGCTCATAATCCATCTTCAGCTTAGCATTTGTTTCTGTTTCATTGTCCTACCCATCAGTCTTCATTTTCTGCTTTTTGGCAACTCTCTTCCTGGTTCCCTTTATCTGTATAAAACAGGACATCATAAAAAAAAAAAGTGATCCACCTGCAGAACTGGTTTGCTTTACTAACTTCAGTGGATGAGGCAGGTAACTGTACAGTGACAAGGATCTGCCAGCTCTGTCTGGTGGCTGTAACTGTACTTCTGTATGGTCTGAAATGAGATGGCTGAACAGAGTTCTTGGTATCACTTGAATTCATGGTTTAATCCAGAGGAACTATGAATGACTTATTACTCTGCAATTCCTTTATCTCACTGATGATTACATTCCATCTCATTTCCCCTTGGATGTAATTAAAGCACGTTTTTCCAAAAATGCATCCAGTCTTGGTTTGAAGACACTGGAGGAGAATGTGTGACTGTGATATTTAGTGACTGGTTTGTTGAGGCTTATGGTGGTTTATTTTAAATGAAAGATTTTTCCAAATCTCTGGTGCCTGTTTTATGTTCCACTGAGATTAAAGAGCTCTGTGATACTTGATTTTCTAGATGAAGGTATTTAGATGCTAATAAAAACAGTTTATCATTATTTTCATTAAGCTAGACAGCTACTTCTTTCACCATACTAACATGATCCTACTTTTTGAATGTTTCTATGTCTCTTCTCCCTTTTCATCTTCTCAACATCTCAGGTATTACACACGTAACTACATACTTGTACATTCAAAACATCCATGTATCACCACCACACTATCACCAAATCTTTGTCAGTCTCTGGCTAACACAAAGAAAGAAGTACGTTTGTTGTCTGTTCTTGATACTAAGAACTGGAGTGGAGAAAGTAACGGTGCAGTCAGCCCCTTTACACATTTTTAAAGCCACTGTGTGCTAGAAAAAAAAATACTGAATTTCATAATCATAAATAATGTTTTCCTTCCCATTCCTAAGCATACTTAGGATGACTGTCAGAGCCCTTTGAGCCAAGAGTTAACTCTGACTGAGTAGTTCAAATGGGCCTAACAGTCACTGCAGGAAAAAGGGCCCAGTCCTCTTGCATAGTAACACCAGACATTCAGCCGTTATTAGACATGAAATGGCTGTGCTCTATGGCAGAAGTATATTTTTCCCTCTTACTTTTTTGTGTCTTTCTTTTAAAATGTAAATAATTTAAAAAGCTCTTTATTATTGCTTTTCTTGTAGTGGCATGATTTTCAAAAAAGAGAAAGCCCTTTCCAGGAGTCTTTCAGATGACATTAAAGGTGCTGTAACTTGGAACAGAAGCAAAATTAGTTTCGATAGACTAAAGGTGTGGTTGTTTTCATTATGACAAATCAGCTCTGTCGCTAAAGACAATGAAAAATGGCAATAATATACAGAAAGACATTAATGTGCAACAAGGGTAGAAAGTAGGAGGAAAGTGCATATTGTGATGCTGACTCAAGGCTGATGATGTACTGTGTGTTTCTTAATAATAAGCCTTGTACTATATCAAGGAGGAGGGACTGTACTGGAGAAGGAATTCTTAGAAGGGCAGGTAGCAACAGGACAAAGGGAAGTGGTCTTAAACTGGAAGAGGGTAGATTTATCCTAGATGTTAGGAAGATATTCTTTACTGTGAGGGTGGTGAGACACTGGCACAGATTGCCCAGTTAAGCTGTGGATGCCCCCTCCCTGGAAGCAGTGGAAGGCTGGATGGGGCTGTGACAGCCTGCTCTAGAGGGAGGTGTCCCTGCCTATAGCAGGAGGGTGGAACTAGGTGATCTTAAGGGTCTCTTCCAACCCAAACCATTCTGCGATCAACTTTCATCTCCAGCTACATTGTAACTAGGATGTACTTTGTTCAAAATGTAATTAAGTACTTTACTTCATATACAAATATGTAGCTAGTTTACCATTTCAGCCATGTATTTGCTATGTCATCTTAAGCTCTTTGTAGCAGTTTTCTTCATAACTTGTACTTCATACTGACCGCTGCCTGGGGTTTGTTGTTGTTTGGTTTTGTTTGTTGTTCTTCTTACTGATGTTGCTTTTTATTTCTATATGCTAACTTGATTCTGTTGCTCAAATAGAATGAGCTTGTCTTGTGAATGCTTCCAGGACCTTAGCTTTTGGCTGCCTACTGTTCTTTCTCTGAAAAGTCATAAATTTCTTTACTTTTTAAATTGTAGGATAAGTTCAGTAAAATATGGTTTGGTTTAAACCAGTTTTGTTAATGTTTTCTAGAGACTCCTCATATGAATAAAAATATTTCACATTTTCCTAGATCTGTTTCAACATGTCTGAAATGTCTTCATTTCTAGGATGATCTTAAAGCAACTTTAACAGCAAAGAATCGAGAAGCCAAGCAATTATCTCAACTGGAAAAGACACGTCAGCGGAACCCATCAGATCGGCACATTATTGTATCCTTTATTCCTAGTGACTATAAGAATCTATTTCTTAATTTTCCAGGAATTAAAGTATTTAGGATGTATTTAGAACGTAATAGAAGAATGCTTTTTAGAGGGACTGTTTGGTATATGGAATTTCAAGGGCCTATGTTGACTTTGAACCGAAGTAATTAAACTTGTTAATAATAAGTTATAGCATATAATAGTTGCTTTGTTATCAGATCTGTTTGATTAAAAAAAGTAATTGCAGCAGATGTGTTTATGCAGGAGAGGTAAGCAGAGACTACATCTGAGGTAGTGATGGGCTTTGAAAAATAAGTAGATACCTTTTTACATCTGTGCAGTTCTTGCTTTCTTTTTTCTGTAATTTTGGTAGTTCTTCCTCGTAGCTAGGCAGGATATGAATGTCCTCTAGATGTGAGATGATGTGCGATCAGAAAAGTTGGAATTCTGCTAATTCTGATCAAATCAGACTGCTCTTCCTCTCGAGAGACTGGTGACCCTTCCCAGTATATTCCAGGGAAAAACTAAGCCTCTACTGCATTTCTAATAAAACTTTACGGTAGTTGTAAATTACAAAACAATTAGAATCTAGTGAATGACGGAATAAAAATCTTGGAGGTGATCCTAGTTTAGCTCCTATATTATGATACAGCATTTAAGTTCATTACCATGTCCTGTTTTTCTTATGCTCTGAAGTTGGACTCAGGACTGCACAGTACAACAGTGGTATTCTTTGTAGGGTTCCATCTACTTATCTCAAATTAGCATCTTTCTAGCAAGTGGGGCACAGTACTGCAGAAGGAGAGAAATTATTGTGATGGTCAAATGCCACCCAGGACAGCCACATTCTGTTTGTCTCTCTGCCAAGGAATTTCTGTTAATTTCTAATCAAATCAGCTAAATCAAGTAATGACTAATCAGAGTTCCTCATGTGACATGGGTGCCAGCTGTATGATTGGAACTTGAGCCACAGTGAAGAGCTCTCTTCCAGTAAGATTAAGATAGTAAATTTTAACAGTAAAACATTATCCTTGCAAGGAAGCAGTTGCCTTTTTCTTGTCTCTTGTACTAATTCATATTTAGTTTCATAGATGGCTGGCAAATGACTTTTTTCTTGTCTTGTTGCACTTCTAAATGCCCTTTCATGGCCCAGCTTATTGTAACACCTGTGTTTTTGTAATTAAGATTTTGCTTGAAAGCTTAAGTCTATTTTCATATATGCCCAAAGGTATATGCATACAAAATACCATGTATTTGCATTTAAAGTGATCAGCAGAAAATGCCTAAGAACTACTGGGAGCAGGAAAATACCATGCAACTTTGTGAGGGTTCTGTGTGCCAAGGAGAGACTCAGCACTATAAACACTCTTTGCCTTGAGACAGAAAAGAACACTGCAGTTGAATAAGTTATGTGGCAGTCCTATGATAAATTCTGGTGAGAAGTGAGTACAGTGCATTCAAACAAGTGCAGACTGAGAAGAGCTTGTTACATTTTGCATGTAGTGTCTTGTCTCAGTCTTTTCTACTGAGGCCATGCACAGTATCTGTTGTTTAGTCTTTCTTTTGTGGTGCTTTAGTCAGCTTCTCTGCCATGCTACCCAGGCCCCAGCTAACAAATTTTAGAGCACTTGTTAGGTGAGCTTAGTTTCAATCCCTCACCCTCTTGCCAACATCTGTTTCATTTCAGTTGGGCTGGAAAACTTTCAGTTGCTTTTGAGGATGCATGCAGGCCAGCTTTTAGATCTGTGAGGTTTCATCATGTTCAATGATAGCACAGCTCTTAGGCTCCAGCGGTGGTTCTGTTCTTCATGCACAACTGTCATATTTCAGCAGCTAACAACTTTGGCCACAAATAGCAAAGGAATTGTACTTGCTCCAGACTTCAAGTCCATCTTACAAACCATGAGAGTAGCTCAGCTTTGCAAAGAAAACCCATGCTAAATACATTTCTTTTCATATAAAATCACATTTTTTAAATCAAAACTTTTTTCCCCAAAAAACAGTCTACACAGGTTGTCTGAAGTAAAAATATGTAAATAACCCTCATTCCAAGAGGAACGGTTGTCCTGAAATACTTCAGCCTATAACATTTGAATTCTGTAACAAACTGTTAAGAAAGTTTTAAATAACCTGGAAGTAATGTCTCATAACAGGAAGCTTCAGATCTTAATAACACCTGCCAAGTCTGTTAAATACCTGAGGTAAATGTTTCACAGCATATAACACATAGAAGTGGAAACAGCTACTTTTATGCCTATTGATTATTTTGCCATTTGCTTCCTTAACCAATACTTCCAGTCACAGGTGAGTATTGCAGAAGAGTAAAATATCAGACTGCTGCTGTGGAAACTATGCAGGTGCCTCACGTTTGAACATTTCACTCTCCGTCAAAGAAAATTCCTTTTCCAAAGCTTCTGCGTATATCTGGCCAGTCTATTTAAGATGATTCAAGAAGTTATATTTGATTATCATAAAAATAACATACTGCATTTGCATGTGTAATGGCTGCTTAGGTTTAACAGCTGACTTATTACAGAGTGCCACCATAGTATCTGAGAAAGCACAAAATGTATTTTCTTACTGTTTCTCTCTTGTGCAAAAAATCAAGACAGGGAAATGAGCCTGTGACCTGACATACTATCCTGGGGCTACATCAAAGGAAGGGTAGGGCCTGCTCATCATGGGACCCCATCAGGATCACTGCCTGCAGCAGACCTTACAGTACCTAAAGCGGGGCCTAGAGGAGAGATGGGGATGGAATCTTTGTCAGGGAGTGTAGTGCTAAAAGGGGTAATGCTTTTAAACTACAAGAGGATAGATTTAGATTGGACAGGAAGAAATTCTTTACTTAGAGGGTGGTGAGGCACTGGCACAGGCTGCCTAGAGACACTGTGGGCGCCTCGTGTCTGGAGGTGTTCAAGGGCAGGTTGGGTGGGACTGTGGGCAGCCCTCCCCTTGGGGGAGGGGTGGAACTGAATGGTCTTTAAAATCTCTTGACAAACCATTATCACCACTGGCTTTATATAGCAAGTAATGTCAGAATTGTATCTATGCGGACTTCAAACAGCCTCCATACCAAAATGGTTTTAAGTTGATAAGCTGGTAGTATATAGTATAAGGTTAGCAGATTTTAAAGAAAAGTGACAGAGCACAGCATACATATATTTTCAATGTATATGAAACTGTAAAAGCTGGATTGTAGAAATTGGGTATGAGATGCCTATTTCCATGCCTGCGCACTCACATTTAAGAAAAAAAAGTTCCCAAAGTACAATGTTGGCGAAATGGAAAGAATTCTACACCTTGATGGTAAGATACAATTGCTTGATCCATACACCATTTCCAAATGCCATGATAGAACAGATTCTGATTGTAAAGGGTGAACAAAATGGGTAACACTAAATGGTATTGTTAGCTGATATAATTTATAGATTGTATAATTAGGAAGATTATTGAGAAGGAAAAGAGACCATCAATATAAAGAGAAACGCTCACCTGTCTTTGAGGATGGAGGGTTGCAAGGAAAAACTCCACAAAGGAGGGATCTCCAACAAGAGATCCTTCCCCAGTGGTGGTCAGCCTTTAAATGGGGTCTGGGAGAAGTGGAGCCAGACTCCACCCCTTCTGGTCACACAGTGCATTGCCTTCACCTGTGCTGCTGTGGCTGACTCAGTGCTCACCTCAGGTGATCCATCAGTGGTTCAGGCCGTGATTCAACAGTTCCCATACACTGACCTAGAATTTAAGTAGAGACTTGACCAGTCCTTGATGCAAACAATTGACCAGCAGTTTATGGAAAATAAAATAATTGCAGTTTTTAAGTGCAAGCTCCTAGAACTTTACATCTTTTTTTTTTTTTGTTGTAGAGTTCTCAGACTGTGTATTACTTAACCAAATTAGTTTTGATATTGTTATTTAAGTGGTACAGTGCGTATTATACAGTTTCATTGCATCTAATTAAAAAACACATCCTAAATGCTTTTTGTAGTAATATAATGAGAAAAGCTGTTTATGCATTAGGACTTGGTTTATGCAACCTTTTCCCAGTCCCAGTTTAAGATATTTTTATAAAATAATTACATAAAATGTTTTTTAATATAAACCGTTATAAAATAGATGAAATGTTTTTGCATCTAAAAATGGTATCAAGTGATGTTGTGTGCTCATCCACCACTCCAGCTTTTGCATTTCTGCCTTCTCCTTTATTAGCACTTCTATTAGCAGATGAGTATTGAGAGGGCCAGGACAGTAAGACTTCCCTGACTGCCTGGAGTTGCTTTTATTCATGTTTTACATAAAAATCTCAACAGTATAAAAGACATCTTTATTTAAGCTATATATCCAGTAATTCAGAAGTGTAATATTTTGAAAACCAGTATTTAAAGGTTTCATAGTAATTATAGCAAATAAGTTTGTATCAAATATAGGACTAATTTCACCTTAGTGTCACTTTACCAGGCTGAAAGCGAACTGCAGAGAGCTTCACTGGATGCAACGCGGACAACCCGGCAATTAGAGGAAACCATTGATAATTTTGAGAAGCAGAAAATAAAGGACATAAAAGTACGTGTGCTCCCATATCTGTGTAATACAACATCACACTTCTCCTTTAATAACATTTACTATAATTACTCTTCAGCAAGATTTACACCTGCATAGATGCAAAACTCATGGTAATGAGTATTTTATAATCTAAACATCATGAACTTTGTAATTTGAAAATGAGTTCGTTATCCTTAGTTTCTTGGATTGGGAGTTTTACTGTGTTAAGATTTAGTGTCTGCAGTTTCTAACAGTTGCTTTAGTCTACTTCATTGGTAGCTGCATTTCCTATTATAATGGCTGGATTAATAGCAGCAAGACAAACAAACAGCAAAAAATAAATGATTAATTTATCTATGCCACAATTTGTGTAGTTTATTGTAGTGCAGAAAGCACCAAACACTTTGTGACTGCAAATAATCAGTGCTTCCATTTCCCTCTTAAATCTCAGACATAAAGTAGCTTAAGTCCCAAAAACTACAGTAATTGAAAAGCATTTAAATTGTATGATTTAATAACAAAAATGAGTTTTTATTAAGATTAAATAGCAAATAGGAAAAGTGTTGGGGAGGGAAAAGAAAAACACAACAGTATTTGATGTTCATTAGGTATATGAAAAAATTGTGTTGTCCATATCAACCACTAAGAGGTTTTTTATATATTTTATTACAGAAACATAATTACCTGAAAATAATAGATGTGTGTAAAGTTTACTGTTGATTTGTTGAGTTAAAAAAGATTCCTATCAGTGAGTGGATAGTTGTGACTAGACTGCAGAGAAAATTGGCTGAGTTTCTAGCATGATGTTGTATTTACTCCTTAACTCTTACCTTCAGTGTTAGAGTGCTTCCTCAGAACTTAGTATGAAATCATGACTGGATAGATGACAGACACATAATTTCTGAAAATCAGGTCTGACCACTTCTTAGAAGAACGAAGTACTGCGCAGATGTTTGTCTCATACAGATACCACATACAGAATTCAGTAGTTTCTGGCATTTTGAATAGAAATATTTATTGCATTAAGACAACTTTTATTTTCATTTCCTTTTAGAATATATTTTCTGAATTTATAACTATTGAAATGTTGTTCCATGGGAAAGCTTTGGAGATTTATACTGCTGCCTACCAAAATATCCAGAATATTGATGAAAACGAAGATTTAGAGGTAAGAGCAATTAAGGTTTGCTGTTCAGTTTACTTACTACAGAAAGACAGGTCTCACGTCAGCAGTACTTACGTCTCATGCAAAAAATGCAACATTATTTTCTAGTTCCCAGAACTTCTCAGTTATACTAAGCCATTTCTTGCATTTCTCCAGTGAGGACACAGGTTTATAAACAGTTTAGAAGCAGACAAGAACCACACTGATTGTCTAATCTTTCCCACAAAATAGAGATCAAAGACTTTTCCTAAATTAATTGCTATTCCATGCTCAGCTAGTCAGTTTTTAAAGGACACTTCTGCAGTGAATATTACTGCATAGATACATGGTAAGAGAATGTTATGCTGCCTTGATGAGATCATTTAAAGACTATTTATTCCATTAAAAATATCTAATTTTTGTTCTGAGTCCTGCTATTTTTTTCATCTTTCAGTTGTTTTATCTGAAGCTGAATGCAGGGCAGTTTTGTGCTGTTCTGGTTTCAGAATTAAAGTGGTATATAATACCACTTTAAAAATATCCTTTAACTCAGTATTTTACCTTTCACAACCAAATTTCTAACCTAATTTTGGAGTTCTTGTTGACAGTATATACTTTCCATGAAAATACTGACTTACCATAATTCTTGCCTTCTTTCCTGTTACTAATAAAGTCTTGCACAAATTATTCTATTGTTTTTGGTATCGAGCTTAGTCCTATCATATACTCATTTTGGCTATTGGAAAGAATTTCTAAGTATAATGGATTCCACATTCTCCCCTGAGCTCTGGAGTTTTCCAGAATTGTTGCACACTGCTTGAACATTTTGGAGGCGCTACACGATGAACTGGCTGGCAGCAAGGATTTCCTTGTGATGAACCAAGAAATGGAAAGCGAGAAGCTGCTAGGGTTGCTGGGTTAGGTTAGCCTGAAACTGGCCATATGTTGATGGGAAACCATTATTTCATTTTTGTAAATTCCCTCTGATATCTGAAGAATGGTTAGTTTGACCACTTAAGTTTCAAGATAAGCAAGGTTGTTCGTTCAGCAAAAGGTGAAAAAAAGGTAAAAAGACTCCAAACTGCAGTTAATACATCTATCTAGAGCAGGGTTAATTGTCCAGTGCTGCACTTTTATTAGTGTCAGATTTGGTGGTGGTTAACTTAACTTGCAAGCTGTATCATGGTACCAGCGTAACAGCTTTCTTCATCTGAACAGGTTTTTCGGAGTTCACTTTATCCACCAGACTATCAGTCTCGCTTAGACATAGTTCGTGCCAATTCCAAGTTCCCCCTACAAAGAACCGGCTCCTTAAGATCTTCACTGAAGACAGTACAGGTAAGAAAGAAAAATTAAATGGTAGATGGCTGTATATAAAGAAAACATCTTAAGGAAAACCTTAGCTAATGTAAATGTACATTAATCCATTACCTTTAATCAGTTTAAGACAGTCAAAAAGTTAGGGCACGAAGATCATACTAAGTTTTGTATCATGCAGCCTCAAAATATTTTTTTGAGGAAAAAATACAAAATCAGCTTTTTAAGCAATATTATTTATTTTTGAAACTGCTGTTTCCAAATGATACCATTTCTTTCATAAACAAAACTGTGGCATCTTGCAGTGCAAAGGCCTAGGAGCTTCTTGGAAACAGAAGTGATGTTCTTTAAATGACATTTGCATGTTCCTAGTCACAGTATCCAGATCTCAGTGTGGATTCTGTACCACATCCTGATTCAGACGAGTGATACCTCCTAGCAGCAAAGCAAAACACTGACCAACGCTCTGAAACTTCAGAGCAGATGAAGGATAACAATTAGAAGAAGCTGGACCAAGTGTCATTGCTTTTGAACTGCTACCTTGCAAAAATCTTTTACAGTTGTTTGCAATACTGAACTTGCAGATATCATCACCAAATGACTAATTTATTTTTTTATTGCTAAACCGATTGTTAGTAGTGTTTCAGTTACAGAGATGGCCAAATTTATAAAGTGCACATCCCACCTTTCTTCTTTGGACAACCATGCATTGGTAGTGTAACACTGCAAAGTTTTCTTGATTCCATACTCTGCATTACCCCTTCTCTGCTCTCAAAACTTAAAGGATCACCATTACAGCTGAGTTACTCAGTTGACAAAAGACAGAGTTGTGGCATCTGAAAAGATAAAAGCAAGCTGTATTCCAGAGCATGATGACCGACTCTGACTTTAAGTAGGCTGCCCTTCCTCTTTCAAACAAGCACATTTCAGGTTCAAGTCACTTCAGAAATTACTCAACCATTCCGTTTTGAAGACAGAGAAAGCCATCAAAAATCCATTGCAGGCATCCTTGAGAATTCCCTGCAGTGCCATAAAACTTTATCAGTGTTACAGAAGCATTTGTAATTATGTTAGGTGAAATAGCTGTTTCAACTTTTAGAAAGAAATGTGAATGTAAACATGAACAGAGATGGCACAGGCTCTATTTTGACTAACGTGCAAGTTTAGCTTTTCTCCCACAACTCCTTCAGCTGTTAATTTCTCTTTATTTATTATTCTTATATCTGAGTGGAATGGGAAGTCACCTAGACCTTGAGGGAACCACAATGCCATCTTACTCTGTTATGCAATGTATCCACAGGATCATATAGCAGAAAAAAAATAAATAGAGTGGTGGAATACCTTGCTTAAGGCAGTCACTAGAGAGCAGTAGAGACACAGACATCCTGTTCGGTACCCTCTAACTACGCTGCCTTTTTTGACTCAAGTACTGTTTGCATCAGCACCTTGCATTACACTAGGGGCTGCAATCTTTTAAAACCACCAAACATCCCACTAGCAAAACACGCTGCTTTCAGGAAAACCTTCAGGTAACTGGTGTAATCTTTCTGCAGATCCTTCTCTCCAACTTTTCACAACTATTTGATTTCACCAGTCATCATTTACTGTCTATGAGTTTGGAATTTTTGATTTAAAGCAATATAAATAGGTTCATAGGTTCATAAGGTTGGAAAGGACCTATAAGATCATCTAGTCCAACCATCCTCCTATCACTATCCCTACCCAACTACTAAATCAAATCCCTTAGCACCTCATAATACTGCTAGTTTGCTAGCAGTAAATAATACTGCTAGTTTGCTGTAGAGAAGGGGAAAAAACTGTGCCTATAATAATAATTTATTAGTTTTTCAGAGGATTTAGCTCATACTATCCTGGAATTAATTTCTGTTTCTGCAACTAGTTTTCAGTGATTATTTCCACAAAGAAAATCTGAACTGATCCTTGAGCATACAGCTAGCTGTTTTGCACCTGCCAGCAAAGGAAACAACATGTTTTAACCGGTGTTTAGCACTGCATGACTAGCAAGGAGAAAAAGCCAAAATCAGCAAGAAGTGGAAAGCAGAAGCTTTCATTCAGAAAAGAGTTAAGCTCTTTGCTTTCTAGAGCATCTGGATTTCTTAAGACTTTATTTTCAAGCCTTTTCCATTTATCTGTTGAAATGAAGCTACCTTAAGAGGCTTAGTCTGCAGTACTCCTTTATCTCAGATTACAAACTGGCATTGTTGCCTTTCTTCTTTCACCGAATGAAACACTGCTATTTTAGGAATTTAGACTCAAGTTAACGCAGTTCTATCTAATGATTAACTCAATTTCCCTGTTACATTCAGAAATTTGTAACCAAGTATTTGTTTAAAACTAGATGTGTTTTGTGAGCATCAACACAACTGAGGATTCTTCTGCTTTCATTAGTTCAATAAATAGTTTATGTACGCAACAAAAGCTTGTTACATATGCTGCTGTACAAACTATGAAATTTCAGAAGTCAGCATCTAACTGGCTTTTAAAATTGGGTGTTGGGGAAAAAAGTTTGGTCTTCAGTGCTGAGGTTTCTAAGTTTGTATATACAACTGCATGTGAGAAAACTCAGGAAATGTTAGAGCTGCAGCTGCCCTCAGGAAACTGCTGAACCTGAAACTGTTTTTCAACAGCGTTCCAGAAGACGTGGACAGCTGTCGAGTTCAACGTTTCTTTTGTAGGGCTTTTTTTTTTGGGGGGGGGGGGGGGGGGGGGGTGGAACCAAACTTGTCAGAAACAGAGCAGCAGAATTTTGAGTTTCTCATTTGACTGAAAAGGTTTGATGTCTTCAAGATAAGATCACACTTACACTCATCTTCAGCCTGCTATCTAGGCAGCCAACCTAGCAAGGAACTGACTTAAAAACCAGCAGCAGTTTTTAATGTTAATTCAATCAGCAGTTTTCCTTATCATATAAGTAGCTCTTATGATGCTGGGAATGTTAAGCTTTTAAGACCCATTTATTGTTTTTGTATTTTGTGCCTTGTTATCTTTCTGCTGGCATTGTGCATTTTACTGTAAGTTGCAGGATTAAGGGCTAAACAACAGCACCAAAAAAGCCACCACACAAATATTCTGATGTTAAATGCCAACAGAGAAGGGTTTTTTTTCTATGATTAAAAATGTACTTGTGTTGGATTTTCATTTTAGATTTCTAGCAGTACAACGAGGAAAAATGAAGAGGAAGAAGAAGAGGAGGAAGATGAAGATGAGGACGAAGAAATATAGATGCTAAGAATGAAGAGACATAACAAAACTGTTCTAAACATCTTAACTGACTGGCAAACAGAAAAGATCTTCTTACATAAAGGCATTTGTGTTATTAATCAAGAACTTCACTGTAGCTGTATTTTTAAAATTCCAGCAGGAGCAAGAGTTGTTACTAACGTATGCAGTGTGTTCTACAAGTAACCTATCTCAAAGAACAGAACGTTAACTTGCTGAAAATGCAAAGTTACAGTAGCTAGAAAATGAAAAATTTAAATAGAATCCCAGGTTAAAGAGGCTCCAATGTTCGAATACTGTAGTCATGTTCATTTAAACTTACATAGCATCACAGAATGGTTTGGGTTGGACGGGACCTTTAAGATCACCTAGTTCCAACCCCCTGCTGTAGGCAGGGACACCTCCCCTCACCTCAAGTTGTCACAGCTCCATCCAGCCTGGCCTTGAATGCTTCCAGGGAGGGAGCATCTACAGCCTTGCTGGGCAACCTGTGCCACTGTCACCACCCTCACAGTAAAGAATTCCTTCCTAATATCTAAGTCTAAGTCTACCCTCTTCCAGTTTAAAACAGTTTCCCCTTGTCCTGTCCCAACCTGCCCATACAAAAAGTCCCTTTCCAGTTTTCACATAGGCAGCCTTCAGGTACTGAACACAAGCAATGTACAAAAAATACACTAAGCTGACAAGCTTATTTTTTTGTATTCCTTAGGCTTGACTAAGGTGACTTGTGATTCCTTTCATTCCATACAGAATGAAGCATTAATGGTTAAGAACCTAGGCCATTATCTTCTTTGAATACTGCATTGCTTTTATTTAAGTGCCTTCAAACTGAATCTAGTTGATATTTTATATAGTTGACATTTATTCTGTTACTTGACATTATATATATTTTTCCACATTTTCTGTGTTTAACTGGTTGATTAAGGTACCGTTTCCATCAAACATTTACGAAATTACACATCCTGAGTGTAATTTTCAGCTTTACCATTTGCTAAATGTATAAAGGGAACTTCATAAATTCTATAGAAAACAAACATTTTAAAAAGTTTAAGAAGTTATACACATGTATAAATATAGAATTTGAACTTGTAACTGGGAAAATAATTTCAAGTTAATAAATATTCTCTCAGTTAAGGAAATAAGCCATTAGTATTGATGCTATCCTTGTTCACTGACGAAGTATGCATATACTTGTTCTGTCATGAGTGACTATAAGTTTTGCCAAAAACATGATAAAAAAAATTGAGTGAAAATGTTGCTATATGGGGCTCTGGTTAGAAACCCAGACAATAGTTTTACAGCAGAATGACACAGCATCACCGTTTAACTACTGCTGCCAAGGAGTAGAATGCTAATGACCAAAACCTAAAAGTACCTAGGTAACTAATTTCCCCCTATTACAACAAATAGGGTACTTAGATATTTGTATCACGACATCAGAACCACACTTGTCACCCAATTTACCATTTCACAATCAGTCAAGTTCTGCTCTCCATTTCCTAAACAAATGGTTAACTTGATGACAGCACCAGTGTGGTACAGCTATATGCAGAAAGAAGTCATTTCTTTACTATGCTTTGAAAAGTGAATTATTAATAACTATTTACATCAATTCCCAACTAAGTGGTTAGGATTTACCACCTCAAAATTGAATAGTCCTTTATCCACAGTACTCAAACATTTTTGTAAGCAGGGAAAACTTACTGGAGTAAGCATTTTTCCAAACAAATCTCACACTTTACCAGCAAGTGACCTAATAAATTATCTTACCCTTTCAGCCTCCAAATCCTTTTAGTTACAGAAGCATGTGTGTACCAGTGTTACTGCAGAATCAATTTTGCCCGTTTATATTCAGCACTTGACAACTGCTATTGCGTAGTTGCTGGAAGAACTTAAGAAAGAACAAGTCATGTAAAGCTGATTAAATGGAGGTGATAATAGTTTCTTTCATTCTTTACAAAACAACATTGACAACAGAGGCAAGAATTAATAGTACAAATGATGTTAGCTTACAAAAATAATCATGACTCAATAAGTTTTTAGCAGCATAATTAGTCCAGACAACTTTATTTTAAAGATTCTTGCATTCATGCTATTATTTTCCCTGCAAAGTCTGTTGGCTTTGTTATGCATAGTTGTGAGCAACTATGAAGTAAAAGCATCATTTTGTTGTAAAATTGCATTTAAATTTAGATGAGTATACAGAACAGTAACACTTCTCAAGTCAAGAAATTCTTAACAGTCAGCAAAAGAAGGTAAGTGTACTCAGGAAGTTTGGCCCCATCTTAAGTTCCTGCTGTGAGGAATCCAGACATACAAACCTGACATCAGCATTCTGATTTAAATACTGTTCTCCTAGCACTCAGAAGATAAATAATATGCCTAACGAAATGAAACTATTGCTTTTAAAGGTTACGAAAGTGGTCTGTCTTGTTCATGTCTACTTAAAGTCATCACATGAGATGGAGCAATTACGGTTTTATATAGAAGAACTAAAGTTAATAAGTATTATCCACAGAATGGAAGTTTCCTAATAAGCCTGAATTTTGAAAACACAGTGCTGCCTTTTCCTCAAATGGGCTAGCTTTTATCTCTTACTAGAATTTATACACCCTGTTACCAAACCAATCAAAGCATTCTGAACACCAATCCAGAGATTATTTTCCTACTTAAGAAAATACCAAAGCTGGTTGCCAGCACAGTTGCCTATCAGCCTGGTTCAGAGATTTTTGGAGTCTCTGTATTCACTGCTATGTTGATGACACAAACTATAACAGATCAGCCTTTCCACGGAGAGCAGCCAGCATCATTCTCACAAAGATCCACATATGCTGAGAAACAGATGAGATCATTAACCATACAATTCTTACACAGGACAGACACTTAATAGCAATTTCTTTTTTATTTAAAAAAGTTGAAAAGCCAGCAAAGCCAGCTAACGTGAACAGGAAGATTCTTTTCTCTTGTAATTGTGACGCCTGCAACCACATAAAACCCAACAGCTTAGACAAAAAAAAACCTCTTTTTTTTTTTTTTAGTTTTTGAAGCTAACCTCAATAAGAACTGTTATTTACTAATGCAGGTAGCACTGAAGTTTTTCTATTTGAATTGTGCATGGTCAATCAACCAACGCTTACAATTTTATCTGATGCAAAGTCAGGGAACTAGGAATTAAAGCAAACTAAAAAAAAAAACAAAACAACCCAACACTTTTTTTCCTTAAAAAAAAAAAAAAACATTAAAATGCCATGCTTTTATACCTTGATGTAGGATACTGAATGTCCTCCAGAACTTTGAAGCTCTTCTCTGGTGTAAGAAGTAGGCACTACATATTTCTCATATCTTAACCATACAGATATTTCAACCAAAAACTAAACCGAACTGGTTACTATTTACAACCATTGATGGAAACCGTTTCTTCTGCATCTTCTAGTAATTAAAAAAGTGAATGTAACCGTCAATACTGTCAAATCTAAAATGTTTTATTCTAGAGCATCTTTCCTTCCTTTACAGCAAACTCAACTTAACTTTCCTTGGCCCGATTGGCCTATCGTTCAATTCGTTAATAGCAGTCATCGCTTCCTCATAGTTTGTCATAGCGACGATGGCGTCGCCTGAAGGTAATCCTTGTTCATTGTACTGCACAGAAACCGACTCCGGTATAACTCTGTAGCCATAGAAAAAATCCAGAATCTCATTAGGAGTTGCTTTGAAAGGTAAATTTTTCAAGCGGATGGGAACAATACGGTCAGAACCACCACTGAAATTTGGGTCCGGCATAAATCTTCCTTCAGGAAAATTTCCCATTTTATTATTCCCAAACTCCATCCTCCCAAAAGGTTTGCCATCACCACCAAAATCCATGAGGGGTGGTGGACCTCTAAAATCCTTAGGAGGGCCCATGAAATTCTCAGGGGGGTGCCTAAATTCAGAAGGATGCCTGAAGTTCCCAGGGGGACCAAAGGAATGCATGGGTGGCCCTTGTGGTGGTCCGGGTGAGCCAACCGGACGGGAAAGCTCACCTCTGTTATAGGCGTGTGAATGACCCTGCATCTCGTTTGCTGTGGAGAATGGAGCAGTTACACCAAACTTCTCCATCTGCTCTTCGGATATAAGTCTCAGTAATACCTCTGTTCCCAAAAACCTTTGATGATTTAAATTTTCTGCTTTCATGGCTTGTTCTTCAGATTTAAACTTCACTAATGCTTCTCCCAGCCCAACTCCTTTTTCATCATAGAGCAAGTAAATATCATCTTCATCAATATCAAACCTCTCGAAAAACCTCTGCACTTCAACTTTGGTCACATCAAATGGAAAATTCCTTACATAAGCACACATCTTCAGGCCGGAATGACCTTCCCGGTAACCTTTGTCTCCTATGGCCTGCCCAGGATGACCTCTTTCCTGTGATCTTTTCCTCTCATAAGAATCAAGCATTTTCAACATTGACTTCCTTGAAATCGGAAAAATGTAAACAGAACGATTGAGAAGAACCTTTCTATGACATTCCAAAGCAGCCTGATAATCTCTCTCACTCCTTAACATCACAAAGGCATCTCTAGTTTTCCTCTGATGCTTTTCTGATAAAATCTTTATTTGTTTGTTGCTTATATCCAGGTCAGGGAAAAATTCTCTCAAATCTCTCTTCTCCACGTTAGTCGACAGATTCCGTAAGTGTATGTAATACTCCTGGCTGGGAGGTGATGGAGAACGCGTTCTTTGTCTCCTCGGTGACCTTGAACGAGAATGTTTCCTTGCATGCATGTAGCCTGAGCTTCTTGGAGAATGTTCTTTGCACAAGAAGTGATCCATTTCATTTGGCATGTCTACCCTCCCACCATATTCAATCCACCGTTCCTCCGTAGTTGGACTTATTTCTATAAACCTCTGACCCATATACTGCCTGTGCCGTTTAAGTCCTTCTAAGGCATCCCCGGGCGTAGCAAATTTTACCAAGCAATTCCCATTGTTCAAACCGTTACGATGCTTTATCAGAATTACTCCGTCCACACGTATCCCAGAAAGGAAATCGCGTACTGCATCTTCTGTTGCAGAGTAAGGTATACCACGCAGAAATAAGTAAAGATCATCCGGGTTAAATGCATGAGGATCCTTTCTCGACTGATAGCTTGATTTAGGCATACCTATATCGCCTTGTCTTGTGCCATTGGTGTGGAAGCCAGCTTCCGGATGATGTGGTGGACCGTAACCAGGTTTATTTGTTCCTTTTGTAAACGGTGCAACTAAATGTGAAACGTCTCCAACGCCTGATCCACCAGAACCATTAGCACCTGTTCGTCTAGACCCAGGCATAGTTTCTCGTCCCCCACGCTCAAATCGCTTCCGGCTCATCGCTATGGTATTCTGCATTTCTGCCTTGCTGCTGAGAAAGAGCTCTATGCGCGAGTCCTTGATAAACCCTCCTGAACAGCTCATGGCACGCCGTGCATCTTCATCTGTTGCAAATATAATAAAAGCCTCCCCAATTTCTCCTCCAATAATATGCACACCTCCATCGGGAATATTCAATCCCAAGAAGAAACGACGAATATCTGCAGGACCCGCAACAACAGGAAGCCCCTGCAAACGGATGACTACAGCCATGCTGAGCTCAACCCACAGCAAAAATCACCTGCAGACAAAAAGGTACACATGATAGCACGTCTTTAGTACTCAGCTATTACAGTATCTTAAAACTTAAACTAGACCCTTTTTAAAATGGCTCTCCTCATCTCACTCAAGAGAAAAGATAGCAGGAACAAAACAAACAAACAAATAAAACACCCTCACAAGTTCACAAGAACAGGATTAAAACAAGATGCGCTGAAAGTTAATTAGTCAAAAACAATTAGCTACTCCACCTGCACAAGTCTATCGACATTCCCTATCCTAAGGGCAACCAAATCCACCTCAGTTAGCCTCTCCATCCATGATACCTCAAGAACACCTACAGTCTTTCACGGCACAGCTGCTGTATGCCAGAAATCTCAGACCAGTCCTAAGGAACAAAAATTCCTGTTTACTTTTGAACAGGACATTTGTCAACATAAGCACTAAAAATACTAGAGGAAAAAAGGAGAAAAGAAAAAGGGTAACTGCAACATGGGAAAAATGAAGTAATTCAACAGCAGTGATGACTTTACTGCTTTGACAAGTTGCTCTAACCGGTGACCAGTTCTGTTCAATCATGTGTCTTTTCTCAGCGTTCAGAAATGCTGTCTCTTTCATGTAGTCAGAGTATTAATTGTAGCAGTCACATGCACTCGGAAGAGCATATCCTAGTTCCCAGCCACAAGTCTGTGTGAATCAACTGCCGTGTACCATCTTGTCACAATACTCAGTGAGAAGTGTTAAGCTTTTGGCAGCTTACCTGTTTCTGCTTGGAAGACCTGATAAATTCTGTAAAATCAACTTAACTGTGGAAAGAAAATGAAACATAATTAATGGCTGACATCTGTACTTCGGTTCACAAACTTTGCTACATTGCTGCAGCTTCCATAGCAGAGGCTAACATTAAAGCCCGGCATGTAATGAAACCACAATCTGTGATAAAATGAAGGCTTCCTTCCCTGTTCCGAGGAACATTACATCTTTGTGTTTCCATTTTAGAAGCAAAGGAAATTCAAAAGTTAAGTTGGCTTCTGCAAATGATGAAGACACGGTGAGTTCATCAAGTGTTTCATACCGAACTGCTGAAATCAAACAGACCGTCTACGCATCGGGGGTAACCCTCAATTCTTTTGAGTTCTTGAAAGATGCACAAGTCCTTCTCAAGTTCATAGAACATGTCCATTCTTCTGCAATCCACCTGTATTCAGAGTTCACAAGCGTATGCTACTCACCAGTCCAGCACCACACTTAACATAAACAGCGAAGACAATCAAAAGAGCTAACGTACGTAGCAAGAAGAAACTTATATGAGTTCCTCAATTCACAAAGCAGAAGTCAGTACCTTCCCTAAATATTAACTGCCTTTCAGAATGATTTAATATGCTGACTTGATCATACCCAAACTATCATCTTTATCATCTAACGTCACACAAAACACAGTACAATACCCTCAGGACAAGGACAAGCTTCCAAAGCACACAACTACATCCCTTTAAAAAGAACAAGAACCCAAGGCTCTGTTAACAAGCATTTGGGAACATCTCCTGTAAAAAAAACCCTTGTCCATTAACAAGTACAAAGCATTAGATCCTGACGTCAACTTAGTTACTTTAATTTCACCAAAGTCCAGAAAAGCAACAGCTAAGACCAAATTCTGTAACTAACACCTTTTGGTCACTTCAACATCAGCAATTCATAAACACAACTAAGCAAAACCAAATCCCTCTTTAATACTTGTACTGAAGATCATCAGCTGTCTACATTTTTGTACTGAACTGACTCCACCAGCCACACAGTTGACTGTTTACTCCACATCCCCATCAGCAAGACAGGGAAGAAAGTAAGAATGGATGCAAGAAAACTTGGTCACAGTAAAGACAGTTCAATAAGTAAAGAAAAGATTAGAAGGAAAAAACAAATCAAAGCACAGGAAATCACACACCAACTCCTAAAAGAGGATCTGCCTCAAAACAACGTCTGTCTTAGAGGCCAAGAAGATACCCTGCCTCCCTTTCCCTCAAAAATCCACAAAACAAAAATCTTCCTCTACCTCAGTTCCCGTTGCTGAGCGTGACACTATATGGTATGGCACATTTCTTTGGTCACCCGTCTTGGCTGTATGCCCTTAAAACCTCTCAGCCACTCCTTGTCTACCAGCTGGAGTAGCTGAATGGGAAAAAGAAAGCCTTGACCTCGTGCAAGGGCTGTGTGGGGAAAGCCAAAACGCTGGTGTCGTCAACACTCTTTAGCCACAAATCCGGAACACTGCACCATATGAAGCGCTGCTATGAAGAAAGTTAACTCCATCCCAGCTGGACCCACTGCACTTTAATCTATCTTCTCAACAGATGTGAAAGCAATGCCAGGAAGCAAGGAGAAATTCAAGGGCAGGATTTTCTTTGTAGGGCCTTCATGTCTTGAAAAGTCAAATCCGCTGCCCTGCTACTTGCCGATGTATTTAACCTGAAGTACTTCTGAATTTCATCCCAATTCTTAAACAGCATTCAGAACAGATCTCCTCAGAACATCTTCGATGATAAATGGCAAGTTCTCTACGATGCACCAGGGATACAACATACAACCTTCACTGGTCAAAACAAGGCACTTTAAGAAGTCCTTAAACAGAAAAGCAAGAGCTGATAACACATTTTTACTGACTGCACATAAAACAATCAAGAAGTGGTAGGACCTGTAGACAAGCCATGCAACTGTATAAATGATTGATCAGAGTGACTTCTAGGATGCAAGTCCCCACTCATAAGCTGAGGAAGGACTTCAGAGAACAAGGATTTACCTCATAAACAGACTGACAACCTCATGCCACCCATTTAAAAGCAAAGCAGTATACACACCAATGATTTAAGAAATTCCACGCTTGACCGGGTTAGCCAGGAAGCAATGCTGCACCTCTTACCAAATTTCAAATGCTATTAAAGCTTCACCAAAGTAACAGTTTGCTTAAAAAAAAATCATTTTATGAAATTAAGCCTGAATTTGACAAGCACTCTTGCTGCAACGTAGTGAGATTGCAACGGCTTGCAGACGGTGAACGTGCAAACCAGAAGGCACATTCACAACTGTAAAAGCGGGTATGTATGAGAAGTGTCAGGCAGCTGGTGGGGCGACGACGACTTGCTATTCCAATCGTCTTACAAACGGACTTCAGCACTGCACACGGGCTGTCACACACCGCATTCCCGTGGCTGTACGGAGAGGAAACGGGTCCCGGCCGCAGCTCAGAGCCGCGGGATGGCGGCCGAGGAGAACGGGGCGAGCAGGAAGCCCCGCGGCCACGTCTGGGAGCCGAGCCCAGGCGCAGGGCGACGGGAGGCCCCGATGAGGGAAGGGCGGGAGGCAGCCCGGCAGCGCGAGGCCGCGCAGCGGCACCGAACAGGCCCGGCCGCCGAGGAGCGGCAACGCGCGGCCGGCTACCAACGGGAACCCCGCGCCCTCGGCGAGCGGAGCACCCCGGGGACCCCGGGTGCCGTCACTCACGCCATCCACCCACCGGACACACCGCCTGCACCGCCTCCGCGCCGACCGCCGCTCCCCGCAGCTCGCGGCGCAGTACCGCCAAGATGGCGCCCTCCGTCGTTCCGTCCCACAACGCTCCGCGCAGGAGCCCAAGTGCGCCTGCGCGACCCTCTCCCCAGCCCTTGAAGCCCCGCAACTTCTTCCGCTTCTTCCGTAACCCTCGTTTCCGTAGCCGCCGCCGTGTGCGCATGTGTGTGAGCCCGTAGTCATGGCGACCGCCGCCGCGCTGCTGCTGCCGCCGCTACTGCTGCTCTGGGTGCCGCCGCCCGCCCGCGGCTTCTCGCTGCCGCTGCAGCGTCCCGGAGACTGCGGGGATGCGCGCTACTTTGACATCTCGCAGTTGTCCTGCGGGTCCTGCGGGCCGAACCAGAAGCGGAGCGCCGGCGGTGAGCGGGCTGCGGTGGGGAGGGAAGGAACTGAAGCGCGGAGCGGCTTGGGCTGGGTGGGACCTTAAAGCCCGCGCATTCCCAGCCCCGTGCTTAAGTGTTAAAAATAGCTTCAAAACTGCTTCTATGTTTTGAAGGACTTCTGCAGGTAAACGCGTTTTATTTTTAAGACTGACGGCGTATTCAAAGGATAAAAGCTGTATTCAGATATATAATGCAGGTGGTGATGTAGAGAGAGAGGGTTGAGAGTGGCACTGCGGCATTATTAAACCAACTGATAGAGCTGGAGGAAAAAAAATAAACACAAAAGTTTTCTGTGTTCCTCCTCAGCCCCCTCGTGTATCACTCAACCCAGTAATATTCTCCCCAAACTTTTCCCTATGAACATTAGCATGAACATTTTTTAAAAAGACAAGGTAATTTTCATATACATCTTACTTCTGTGTTTTGTGTGTGTATCTGAAAAATTACATGAATTCCTTGGAGAAAAAAAATCACAATTGTCCTTAGTGTTCTGTGAAAAATCGATTTTACATAGATTAAAGGTTTGTTTTTGTTTCCAGGTAGTTCATGTGTATGCCTGCCAGGATATAGGATGGTTTCTAATAATGGTGGGTCCTCTGTTATTTGTGAAAAATGCCCAGAAAATATGGTGAGTACTGAACTTTTCATACTTTGCCATAATACTAACACTAAATTTCCATCTGACTGCAAGTTGTTTTTCATTTAAAATGATTTTGAAAAATAGTCTTTAATTGGGAAGTTTTGACTTTAAAACCATGTTGATTCCTAGGAATAGTTTTCTCTTTAGAATGATTTATTATTTTGGAGGTATCTTTTCAATAAAAATTTGACTCCAATGTCAAAGTGCGTTTTAAAAGTTTAATCTCCTTCCAGTGCTGTTGTGTTCTGTCTCACATTGTGTTACACTCATGCAAAAATCAACCACTGTTCTATAGAATGCTGAAGAAGTATTGCAGCTCGTAAGTATCTTATTTATATAAATTCTGTTATAGATTATAATATTCAAGCTGTATCTTCCTACTCCTTCATATTTTACCTTGAAATGAGCTACTGCTTTTACATTACTGTAATTGTACCTGCATACCTTTGTAGTTTGCTGAGTTCTTTCTGTCTTGGCAAATTAAAGTATTTAATTTAGTGTCATATTCAAAGCATGGAGCTGGAGGCACCAGCCTTAACTATCTTAACTATCTTTCTCCCTCTATGGTAAATAGAGAAGCAATATTTCTCCAGGGGAAAACAGAGTCTTCTAGAATGACACCAAGCTGAGTGGTGCAGTTGACACACTAGAGGGAAGGGATGCCGTCCAGAGGGACCTGGATAGGCTTGAGAGGTGGGCCCATGCCAACCTCATGAAATTCAACAAGGCCAAGTGCAAGGTCCTGCACCTGAGTCAGGGCAATACCAAGCACAGATACAGATTGAGCGTAGAATGACTCAAGAGCCCTCAGGAAATGGATGATTTAGGAGTGTTGTTTGATGTGTGCTTGCAGCCCAGAAGGCCAACTGTATCCTGGGTTGCATCAAGAAAATGTTACCAGCAGGTCAAGGGAGGTGATTTTGCCCCTTAACTTTGCTCTCATGAGACCCCACCTCGAGTACTGTGTACTGTTCTGAAGCCCATCACAAGAAGGACATGGAACTGTAGGAGCAGGTCCAGAGGAGGTCCACGAAGATCAGAGGGCTGGAGCACCTCCTCTACAGTGACAGGCTGAGAGAGTTGGGGCTCTTCAGCCTGGAGAAGACGTCAGGGGGACCTTATAGCGGCCTTCCAGTACATGAAGGGGGACTACAGGAAAGCTGGAGAGGGATTTTTTATGAATGCATTTAGTGACAGGACAAGGGGAAGTGGCTTTAAGCCAGAAGAGGGTAGATTTAGGCTAGATATTAGGAAGGAATTCTTTACCATGAGTTTGGTGAAACACTGGCACAGGTTGCCCAGCAAGGCTGTGGATGCTCCCACCCTGGATGCATTCAAGGCCAGGCTGGAAGGGGCTGTGACAACCTGGTGGGGAGGTGTCCCTGCCTACAGCAGGGGATTGGAACTGGATGATCTTAAGGGTCTCTTCCAACCCAAACTGTTCTATGATTCTGTGATTCTGGAATACTTTCCTTCCAATAGCTGTAGAACAACTTAAGAAACGAGCTTAATTACATAAGTTTAGCAGCTAACTGGGTAATGAAAGTAATTTTCCTCTTCTTGTCTTGTTTAGCTACACAAAGTCCTTGGCAAATATCAGTATTTTGGTCGTTCTGCTTCTAACAGTGGTAATCTTCTTTGATCCCACAGCAGTGGAGAAGGGAATAACATCTGTATCATACGAGGATGGACGAGGATGGTCATTTATCTTCTCTTCCCCCATTGTTTTTGATCTGTGGTGCCATTACTCCATAATGTAACAGAATCATACATGTGAACTGTTCAGATCCGTGTGTGCAGCTATTAGAACTGATCAACTCTAAGACTTGTCCATTTCCATTATTTCTGTATGTGTAAATATGCCTTAATGCATTGGTATGGTAATTGCCTTTATATGAACGTACACATATATTTATATTTTAGCATAAAAACTCCGTATCTTATTTTAAACCTAGCACTTTCAGTGAGCTGTTGTCTTCACTACAGGTGTTAACTAATGTTTCTGAAAAAATTAAAAACATTTTTTTAGTCTATCTCTGCACAGGAATTATGTCCTTGTGTCTGAATACATTTTCTAGCAAATAACATCTGGGCCAGTTGTTCTTCACAGGTATTTGATGGTTTTTGTGTTTTTTTTTTTTAAATGTTAATAGCTTTACATTTAATTTTAGAGTGGAGTTACTCAAGATGGATGGAATTGTATTACTTGCCCTAAGGGCATAACTTCAGAAGGAAAATGTAAATGTCTCAATAATGAAATATTAGGTAAGAAATATATGCAAGTTATGTGATATTATTGCTTGTTTTTTTAGTTCTATTAAATAAAAATGTAACATGTTTGCATTTGTAAGGCAACAGTTTAACATTGCTACTGATCTCAAACTTCATTCCTTAAAGAGAGCAAGTAAATCTGTATCATTGTTCCTTTCATTGTACATGAAAGCTAATGTGCAAGAGGTGTAGAAAAAACTACTGCTATGCTACATCACTTTCTTGAAGCTGATTGGCACATGGAAATAGGTGGTGAAACAGGGAAGAAAACCAATTTCAGTATAGACTTTAAAAAAAAAAAGCACATAGATGTTTCGGAGAATATAATGCATAGATACTTTGCAGTACAGGAATTACAGATGAAATGGAGTAGAAAGATTTCCCATGTGTCTGTAATGCTTTGATTTAATATTTACTAATGTCCAGTTTGGTTTACTTTCTTGCATAGTATAACAGAGAGTCAGCCTTTTCCAGGTGACCAGTTTTAATTTTTGTAGGAATCTCTAAGATTACATGGAATGTACAAATTAGCAAGAGCAATGTCGAGTCTTGCACCTAGGGAGGAATAACCGCATGCAGTGGTACAGGTTGGGGGTGACCTCCTGGAGAGGAGCTTTGCGGAGAGGGACCTGGGTGTCCTGGTGGATGACAGGTTGGCCATGAGCCCGCACTGTGCCCTGATCGCCAAGAAGGCCAAAGGGATCCTGGGGTGCATTAAAAAGAGCGTGGCCAGCAGGTCAAGGGAGGTGATCCTCTGCCTCTACTCTGCCCTGGTGAGGCTTCACCTGGAGTACTGTGTCCAGTTCTAGGTTCTTAGGTACAAAAAAGGGATCTCCTAGAGAGTCCAGTGGAAGGCCACAAAGATGATAAAGGGTGTGGAACACCTCCCTTATGAGGAAATGCTGAGAAATCTGGGTCTGTTCAGCCTTGAGAAAAGAGGACTCGGAGGGGATCTGATCCACGTCTGTAAATATTTAAGGAGCGGGAGGCAAAGGGACGAGGCTGGACTCTGCTCAGCACTGTGTGGGGATAGGACGAGGGGAAATGGCCACAAACTGAAGCATAGGAAGTTCTGCACAAATGTGTGTGGGAACTCCTTCCCAGTGCAGTGACGGAGCAGTGGCACAGCTGCACAGAGAGGTGGTGGAGTCTCCTTCTCTGGAGACGTTCCAGACCCGCCTGGACGCCTACCTGTGCAACCTGGGCTAGGGAGCTGCTTTGGCAGGGGGTTGGACTCCATGATCTCTGGAGGTCCCTTCCAACCCCTACAGTTCTGTGATTCTGTGGAAAAAAAAAAAATGTATTCTGAGCCTTTTTGAAGTGGCTGCACATGAAATATTTAATTTCTCATTCCTACTATGGTGCATGTGTACCATATGAACAGCATGCAAAAATACATACATATAGACATAAATGTATATGAATATGCATTTATAGTTGATATGTCATGCAAGTTATGCTTTTGATTTGAGGGAGATAAAACCTTTGCATTTATTTCAGAGCTCTGCATAGACACTTTCATTATCAGTACTTTTCTTAAGCTGCATGACATACTGTGCATCATGCATCCCTTTTGGGAGGACGGTTGGACTGGATGATTTTGTAGGGTTTTTTTTTTTTTGCTGTTTCCAACTTTGTGATTCTATGATTCTATGATTTCATGCTGTTATATCACAGCCACTTTTCTTTTCAACCCAGTGGAAAGAAGTACTGATGGCATTTTGCTCAATGAAGCGTTGTGCGTACTTTGTAATGGAAGTGCACCGTCGTTCTCCGCTTCAGATGCATTAGGAAGTAGGTACGTCTTCTTCCTTTTGTACTGATTCATTTGGAAGTGTCATATTCTATTTAAATAGAATATTTTTGAGATAAGGTCTGTATCCAGGGTATATTAAAATTTCTGGATAATATAAATGTTTTCTTTTACTTCTACTGTATACTTCCTTAAGTTTAGTGATAGTTTTAAAAGCAGTGAGCTGGAATATCTCAAGCCAATATCAATCTTATGTATTGTGTACAACAAAATCCTTAGCTGACCAGTGTTGTTCTTTCGGGACTTTTTTGTGTTTTGCTTTTCTTTTTTTCAGTTGTGCATCAGTGTGACTACAAGCAGGCTGTGAACTAGAAGCACTGTTTTGATAATTATATTATTTCTTTGCTTCTTCACTGACAGCAATAACAAACTGATAATGAGTTTTGGATTTCAGTTTGAATTGTTGAAGGTGTTCACAGTGTATTAGGCCTTACATCTTTAAAAGTCATGCTACATAATCAGCTTTAAACAAATACTTTACCTCATACTTAACTGCGTTTTAAGTGTTTTCTTCACTTTTGCAATCCGTAGGTGTGTAAGATGTGAACAGACATTCATCAGTGTAAGCAAGTCCTGTGACTGTAGCAGCCCAAATCTTTTAGTAAGTAGAGGAATGCTTATGGCTGAAATCTTCACAAGGTAGATGGTGTTCAGAAAAAGGAGAAGGTGTGTTGAAAAATAGAAACGTTTCTGCTTTTAAATTTCCTTTATTTTTCAGACTGGAGGTTTATGTTTTGGTGCTGGTGAAAGCTTACCTCCAAAGGGAATCGCAACTGTTCGGTTTGGACAGGTAGTAAGTATTCAGAAGCATTTTCAAGCTGTATCCAGTAAGTCTTTCAGATGCTCTTCCTAAAAACAAAGGTGATGGCTTGCTGTCTAATCGCAGTGATTATGAGGTAATTTGCATCAGCATAGAGGGTGGAATGCTCCTGTAGATCTGGTAAGCACTGCTGTACTGGAGTAGACTTAAGAATGTCTTGGAAACTGAAAAGGGGAAGTAATTTTCCTGAGTTTGGTAACAGAACAAGTTGTATGCAGTCTGTTATATTTACTTTATGTGGACTTCTTTGGTGGTGTGCAGCAAAGGGAACAAGGGTCAACAGGCAGAAACTTAAGCACAGGAAGTTCCATACTAACACAAGAACCTCTTTACTGTGATAGTAACAGAGCACTGCATCAGGTTCCTCAGAGAGCTTGTGGAGCCTCTTTCTTTGGAAATATTCAAGACCCATCTTGTTGGGAAGATTTCTGCTACAAAAGGCTTGCTCAGTTATCTCAAAAAGAGACAGGAGTCTTTAACTTTATTTACTTGAATAAAGGGAGACTTAACTGGGGGCATTTCTGGGTAGGATCTCTCAATTCATCAGAAGCTGCAGCCTCTCTTTACTACTGTACCCCGACGCTGTAGTGAGCTCTCCTCCTTTCCTCATTGGCTAAAGGTGCTCAGGGTTCACATTCTTCTCAGGTCGCCCGCCATGTGCCCATCCCCTCATTAGACACCCCTCTTCGTTTCCTGTGTTCATACAGTCTTTGTAATCTGGATTCAGTTTGCTGTTTTGCCCAACTAGAGCTGTCTTTGTGTCCTGTCAGGCAAGCAAGATGTACAAGCAGCTGTTAAGCTAGCACCTCCTGCCATATAGCTGCAAGATGAATTTGTTCAAATAGTTCTTCTCAACTTTCATTCATCAGTCTTTCTTTTCAAGCTGGTTTGATTTAGACATTTCCAAAGGTCAGAAAGCTCTTATTTTTTATAAGTAGCATCTTTTAGTTGGCAGTTTCTCAGGCTGTTGAGTGTTAATTGTTCTGAAAAAAGACAGTGAAGCGATTCCTTACTTACAGGGTGTGACGCTGACATCAGCTTGGTTTCTGAAGAACCTTCAAGCCTCAGCCTCTGCCTGCTGGGTGAGTTTTGTTAATGTTTGCTTTTTTACACGGAACAAATACTCTGCATAAAAGCTCCTCAAACACTGGGACTTCACTTTGTAGAAGCTGGCTTGCTTGTTTTAAATAACCTTATTTTGAGAAGACAGTAGTTAAAGATATTAGATATATATACAGAATGCTTAGAAAGACTGCAAAGCACTAATCAATGGTAATGCAAGTCCCTGTGGCTGAAATCTTCACAAGGTAGATGGTGTTAAAGAAGTCCTGCAATAGTCAGTTTTCTCTTGACTGTACTGGGGAAGGGACCACTCAAAAATTGGCAGCTGGTCTTTCTGTCTCAAACAGCTTTCAGTTATAATTCTGTTTTGTGATGGAGGATAACCATAGAACCTTCCTTTTTATTTTTGTTTTCATTTATGTATGCAAGTGTTATTTATATTGCCCTGGGTGGCAGTAACCACAAAGAGTGGCTGCAGCAACGGAATCATGCACAGTTGTGAAGGAGATAATCCTTTCTCATTTTTACCAGCTCTTACTACACACCTTTTCTGTATTCCTTTTCTCTCAACCACACTTCAACTTCTCATGTCCCACATTTTCTCCCTGTTTCACACTCACAGCTCTGAGATGTATCCTCCTCCTTATTCCCTTCATTCTCACCAACTGAATCTGTTCTCATCACTTAGGCAAGTTTATCCTGTACCTCCTTCAGCATGCTGAGCTCTTCCGAGGTGCTGCCTGAATGTTAGCGCAGCTGCTGATCTGACTCGCCAGGGCATTAGAGGACATAGGTGTTGACAGAACAAAATCACTTTCAAGTGAAAATGAGGGTTTAGGGCTGACTAAAGATAACAAATTTTGTGTCTCACCAAAAGCAGGAGTTCACAGATATTTTTTTTTTCTGTGTTCCTGTATTTCTCCACTGCAGTTGTACTCTAATCTAACAGCATGCCAAGCTCTTGGAAATATGTGTGTGATGAATATGAACTCACTGAGTTCTTCGAGTACCGATGCGTGCAGTTTATTTCAATATATTTATGCCAATACAGCAAGGCTAGGCATTGTACATTCGATAGCATTCTGGTAAGTTACCTTTTCCATTACATTCTCTCTTGAATTGTGTTATGGACTTTATTATTCTAAGCGTTCCTTGATTTGAAATTTGTTTCTTTAGAGAAAATGTAATTTTTTTCAGGAGGCACAATCTGCCATGGCTGTATTATGGCGATCAACCAGGATTAGCATCTCAAGTGCTTGAGACAAATCATCTCCCTACAGTCTTCAGTTTTAAAGGAAAAAGTGAGGTAAGTGATAGGTAATAGACATGGGGAAGTGGACGTTAGGAAGAGGATGTCATCACATAAAAAGTTTTTATTTTGTGGCAGATACAAGTCCACTAAAGATGATTTTTAGGCAGCTGGTGTAACAAAACTCAGTGGGAGATTGTATGGAAGAAGAAAGCGATATTTATGTTAAAAAATCTGCAGGAAAATATATTAACTCAGACTCGCACACATTTCTGTTACTCATACTCTGATACATTCATGAGGCAAAGATAAGCTTACCTAAGTGATCTGACCAGGGCTGATTGTGTGTGTCACAGGAAACAAGCCAAATATTAAGTCCTCATTATGTCCTCAGGATTATTCTGGATTGGCGATGATAAACTAGAATTTAGGCAGATCTTTTATACCCTTCTAAAGTTAACAGCAGTTTAGGCATTGTCCTTCACTTCTAAATATTCTTGACTTCAGTTTCTGTAAGTCTTAACCAAAGCTGTTGGATGTGTTTTTCCCTTACTTGAAATACATATATCCTTACAGCTTTGTCAGTTTTCCTCAGGAGCTCATTGGAAAAGTAAGGGTGTATGTGATGTGCTGTAACTTCACTGCTGTACTCCTGGTGTCAGGGTGCAGGGTTTTTACTGACAAGTTGTCTGGTCTGTGATTTCATCTCAGCCCACTCCTCAGTTGCAGGGATGGGAACTATATTGATGTTCCCATTGGTGTTACATACTATTTAGCCCCTTCCTTCTCTTGTTTCTGGCACTTATGGACATGTTTCTATTCATATGTCAATTATATCAATGTTCATTCTTGTGTTACAAATCTGAGCAAGCTGAGTTATATCCAAAATGGATTAAATCTATCATTCCAGCCCAGAATTTTTTTCTATGGATAAGTAATTGGTGTTTTGTTTTATAAAGTCGTTCTAAAGTTAGTAAAACTGGAATAGTTCATGCAGATTAAGTAGATCACGGAGAATGAATAGTTCTAGTGGGAACCTGACTTGTTTATACTGCTGTATTCACCTTTTCTTCCAGTTGACTCAAAAATAAACCGTCTTTTCAGCCAAGCTGGGTTGTGTTTTGCATTAAGCATTGCAGTGCTGCAGTTTAACTTCTGCTGTAACAACTAAAGAGCTCATTATTCAAAACAGTGCTGGCCGAGGCTGCTGTATGTTAGAAATCTGCTTGGATTTCAGATTTATGTAGAGCACATCTACATCTACCTGCATAGTCATACACTTAATGTGAATGGATTCTTCCAGTCCTACTAGCTCTAACAACAGAGGCCTATAAAATAAAATACTGTTTGTATATCTGTGGGAAATGGAAATAGGGGTTGGAGTGGTGTATGAAATCCCTTTCAGCGAAACAGAAAAACTGAGCTGTTTTGTCACTGTTAATCATCTTGCTTTTGTTAGTTTTGCCTTTATGCTGCAGCACTGAGACAAACATAGGAGGACACAGGCCTCTCAGCCGAAATCAAGAAATAAGAGTCACGTTCTTTTTCAATACGTTTAAACAAGTGTTTTTTACAGCCAGTTAAGGCTGCCAGCCTTTAAATGAGGTTAGGGAGTGCGCCCCTTGTGGTTGCACGGGTGTATTGTTTGCAGCTGAGCTCCCAGGCCTGGCCAAGCCCCTTCAGTGCTCCATCTCTGCTTCATGCCGTCACCCAAGTTCTCATACACCAAGAAAGCTTAGTGTAATCACCACCGAATACAAAAATAGTCGGATAAGCATAGATCTGCTACAAGTGCTGCACTGGTATGGTCATGTAGCTTTTAGGTTGTAGGTAATCTGTGTTGACTGTGAATTTGAGTTGAGCAATTGCCTGTTTTATCTACAATGATGTGTATGCATTTAAGATGAACTGAGATGTTCTCTTGGAAGCTTCCAGTTTGAGAACAAAAATATAACAAGCAAAAAGTGAGGCTTTAAAAAAATAGAAAATTATGTATAAAAACAGGAAAAAAAGTAAAATGACAAAACTAAAAATATAAAGTCTGAGGGTAAAAAATAAATCGTTATGCTGAAAGTTTTAGGGAATCACAGAACAATGAGGCAGTGGTCCCTAAAGTGATTTTTTGTTTTGTTGTCTATTTTTTGTTTTTTATCCTCAGGATGTGAAGCTGCAGTTCATTGCAGCCTCGTACGACGCAGCAGGAAACTTTCTTAAATGGCAAAGTTTGGAAGGAGGCCTCTTACAGGTAGGCTGCATTTAGTTGCCCTTTTCTCTTTTGATGGTGCAGTGTTCTGATTGCCTTTAGCCAAAGCCTTGAAACAAAAGGAAACAAAAGCCAAGTGTTTCTTTGCTACAGAAGTGACAGTTCATAAGATAAATATGGTTAGATTAGGGAAAATAACCCTTGATTGAGACTTAAGATGGTCTCTCCAAAGTAGAGAATGTAGAGAACCAGTGGTCTCTTTTTTCCATTCCATGTTATCCATGTGCATATTTTTTGTTAGCCTGCTTTTTCTTGATGAGGAAAATAAATGCATTGGCTCTCAGCTCATTTTATAGGATACTGTTTGAGTTGCTGTTTTCTCACATTTTGGGGATGCCAAGCAAACTGATGGTTACGTCACTGTCAGGAGATGTAGGAAGTCTGATCTACTCCCTCATTTGCTTTTTGTTCTCTTTTGAGATTTTTTTGTTTGTTTATTTTTTTAACATACAAAACACACTGTCTCCTTGGCTCTGTTATAAGTGCAATAATAAGTTAGAATAAATTCAAACAGCACTTTTAAGAACGCCTACATTAGAACAATGAATATTGTTTACTCTTTAAAATCAGTCCATCTTTAAAATAGAACAAAATAAAACTCAGTGTCTGTTTCGTGAGCCTGATGAGTATGTAAACTGCTTGGGGTACCTGTGAATTTTTAATCCCAGAAAACTGAAGTAGACTGATTATCATTTTGTTTTGTTTAGCTTTGTCCTGATACCCAGACTAAACTGAATGCAGCTTATGTATTTGGAACAACTTACGAGCAAAGTGTAAGTAAGAGAGAAAATGCTTTTCTGAATGTTTGAGTTAAACTGCTTTAAGTGTCATCAGTAACTCAGAGGTAAATAGTCCCAGTTCCCTCAGCCTTTCCTCACAGGAGAGGTGTTCCAGTCCCTAGATCACCTTCATGGCCTTCACTGGGCTGTACCAAGTAGCAGTATATCTCGCTTAGTTATTCTGGTAAACTGCAATCATTTTAAGAGCTCTGCATCAAATCATTAGGACTTCATAACTGCTTGTAAAGAGCTGGAATCCCTTGTCTTGTGCAAAGGATATAGGTCCAATTTCACAGTAATTTTATCAGGGAGGAATCCACAACTTGAGAAAGTCATTAAATGGCGGAAGTCACCTTTGTGTTCTAATGTGGCTTTTTTTCTCACAGTGCAAAATTTCTGTTTCCAAGATTTTGCTGGATTTCTCTCATCCAATCTTTTATGACCTATTCTTTGAATATAATGATGACAATGGACAGCGATATCTTTGGGCTGTGCCAGTTTTAAATCTGAATCTTCAGTACAGTGAGATGTATGTGAACAAAGGTAAGAACATCACAGTAACAATTCTCTGACTGTAAATAATCTGAGTAACTCAAAATACCATGACTTTGTATTGATTACAGTCACTGTTTTTAAAAATACCTTCATCCACTGTAGGTTTTTTTTGTTTTTTTTTTTTGTAGTTTATCATTTTTATAGGTAAGTTCTGATGGTGTTACCATCAACCAGATTCTGGTTGAATATGCTGGACTAATCAATGATATGCACAAAACAGTTATCTGGTGTTATTATTTGTTTGCATTTAAAATACACAGTTTTCAGTCTCGAATACAAGAGGGCATATTGTTTCTAATCAATATCATTCTGTTCACGCGTTGAATTACTTTCTTAGTCTCTTACGAGACCGTCACTTTTTTTTTCCAAAGGCAGCAGTATGAACAGCTGGCTTTTGACTCGTCGATTCTTCTTGGTGGATACACTAAGTGGAAGAGAAAATGACTTGGGCAAACTACCAAGGATAATCAGAGTTGCTAGCAAAATAACAATAAGGTGATGAAATACATATGATACAGAGCCTTGTGCAGTCTGCATTTGATGGTGTCTTAAATGCAAGCTCTTTTGATATGTTGTTCTTGTATGTCCCATGCTGTTTTCCCCATTGATTTTTTGAAAATAGCAAGAGTTTCTGTAGGTTATTCTCCTGAGTGAGTGAGAATACCTAACGCTGATCTGTGGGGTTTAAAGTCACTTCTCACTTAAGATGCATCAGGCTATGTGTGCATAATGCAAGTTAACAGGCATTCACTCATCTCCTGATATCAAGTGTCATCAAAACTCCTCTGTTGCTTTTTGAAGTGTGTATTGCTGTGTATGCAAGGGTGCTCCCATCCTCCGTATTCTTTCTGCGGTGTTCTTACGAGCTCTGGTCTATAAGTGTTGTCAGACAGTTCAGAGTGGTCCTGTAGCCATTCAGCTGAAACACTGCCTTTTAGGGTCATCGCTGCTTGCTAATCTGAAGTGGAATCTGTTTTGAAAGAACATTTTCTTTACATAACAGATTTCTCTGAGATCACTGTCCAAACAAAATTAACATGTCCTTATTTTCTGAAAAACATTACTAGTTTACGCAGGAGACCTTAGCAGAACAGCACTGTTCCCCTTGTCCCCCCACTCCAAAACAGAACAACAGTAATTCTAAGTAAATACAGAATAGTTTGTTCTCTAATGCTTTGAGAAAGGTCACCTTTTGGAACTGACTCCAGTTGCATTGTGATGGGAATAATATGTAAAGATTGATTCAAGCATCATCTTACAAATAAATGCCCTTGCCCAGCTTTTCCTTTTGTCTATTTGTGTATGTGCCTGTCAGGGTGCTTTTAAGATGTGAATTGCCAAAACTGAAATGCAGATTGTATTGAGTCTGCAGTGCAGATTGTATTGATTGTGTTTTTATTTAGCGTTTTCTTGTTAGTACAAGTTTCAATCAGTACCTTCCAATTCCAAATCCATTTACTACACTTAAGTAGCTTTCTATTTGTATTTCTGCAGTATTCGTCTGGTATCCCATACTCGGAAAGGAACCATCTACCCACCTCTTATTACTGTTGCTTACACAGACGTGCTTGTCCAAGACCCTGATACCCAGAGTGTGATGGTGAGACCCCCCTGCTAGCTTAATTGATCTGATTTGTTAATTGTGCTTTAGTTCTGTTGGAATTCTGCTTGATTGAACATGTTGGGAGGGTTGTAAAAAGCTAAGCAGTCTATATAGTTCACCTCAGTTCTGAAGTCGCAAGCTCTCATCAAAACAGAGCTTTAAGACAAAGCAATTAAAAGTCTTTTCCTTCACTGGCACAGCTGCCCAGAGAGGTGGTGGAGTCTCCTTCTCTGGAGACGTTCCAGACCCGCCTGGACGCCTACCTGTGCAACCTGGGCTAGGGAGCTGCTTTGGCAGGGGGTTGGACTCCATGATCTCTGGAGGTCCCTTCCAACCCCTACAGTTCTGTGATTCTGTGATCTGTCTTGAGTCCTTTTTAAATCAAGATATGTAGAATTTTACAGTCGGGTGCGTAATGGCATTAGACTCCAGTGCAAAGGAAATACTGAAAGTATATATAATTTATGAGTGCACTAAAAGCAACAATTGATGCAAGAAACTGAATACTTTTTTTTTTAATAAGTGCATTAAGAGGAAATTGTTATGACACAGTTCTGATCACCTGTGTTTTAAGTTAAAATATTGATAATGCATATAATACATCCTTTATTGTTTTGTCTGCTTATGTTTATAATTTGCAACAGATCTCTAAGAATTAAAGTAAAATAATCCAAAAATCTGTAGCCAGGGCAACTAGTGCCGTGCTTGCTTGTTAGATCGCACTGCTTAAATAAATGAAAATACTGAATTTAATGTAACACAATAATCATTCTGCCACAAATAAATGCTAATAATGTTTTCTGCTCATCAACATTCCTCAGCAGTTCATGTATCCAATTCAGATAGGCGTTCAGCTGGAAGTTCCTGGTACTGGACTCACTCCTTGCATTACATATTAGCTGCATGAAAGGAAAGAGGGAATGGGGAATTAGAGAAGAATAGAAAAACAAAAGCCAGACTTCTTTGTTTAACCACAGATTTAGGTCTTAGAATAGGTAAATAGCTATAGAGAGCAATTAGTGGCTGCTTAGCAGTTTTTATTTCATTCACGTTGGAAAAAAATGGATCTGAGCTATGTAGGAGCTCACTTACTGGTTTCGTATGTTGATGTAGTTAGATTGAATTTTCTTTTAATCAACTCTGGTAAAAGGGAAAGTATCAAACCTGTGGTGCCTACTTTCAGATGGAAAAAATGCATGCAGAGTTGAAAGGATTACATTCAGGTGCAGCTGTTAACCCAGAGGTTGTAGGGGTTCATCTCCAGTGTTACCATTAGTAAAGGCAGCACTAGAAGCTGGAAGAGCACGTGCTAGTACTACACTTGGTACTGTAGCACATCAGGTGAGCATGTGTTCAGAAAAAGATTTACGTTGCACCTGGATTGTAACCCTATCAAGTAACAAGTATGAAAACCACCACTGCTTACAATGGTTATAGCATTTAACAATTTCTATCAATATTTACTTTTTTTTGTATCTTAATATTTAGGTTTCCTTCTCTGTCCGCTATGAGATGAGTCAGTCGGAGGCTCGGATTCAGACCGATGTAAGTTATATTGCCATTTAATTCCTCCACATAATGATTTGCTTTGTCTTTCTAAAAATATCTCCAAATACTTTTCATTTATTGCAGATCACACTGGGTGTGTTGGGTGGGCTTGCAGTGTTATGGTCCCTTCTCAGGACTGCAGGCTGGAAGAGGCGTACGGGCAGCTCTGTGATTGACTTACAGGTATAAAGGGCTGGGAAACCAGGCAGGGACGTTTTCCTCTATTTAAAGAGACCTTTGGTGTCATTCCCTGTGATATAATTGTTCTGTTTCTTATGGGGACTGGAATAATTTCTAGCCTTGCTGTTAAGCTTAATGTTTTGTACAGCATACATGAATGTCACTTAACTATTTCTACAGATCTGTACTGTGTGCTTTTATAATTGCAGACAGTTTTGAAGTTCTTACTGTTTTACGCTGGAGATCTTGCCAACGTTTTCTTTATCATCACAGTGGGCACAGGGATTTACTGGCTTGTGTTCTTCAAAGTAAGTGTTTTCCCAGATCTTGGTGTTATATGCATAGCTATTAATGTGGCATTCATTTTTACACAAGAATTCATTTTCTTTTTCCCTTTTTTTTTTGCCTTTCTGATCAGACTATTGAGGCAAGTTTATATGTGATATTCTACTTTGTGTGCTTAAATTTTTGAGATCACTTGTTTCTTTTCCTTAGATTGCATTGTGCTTGCAGTCTGCTTAATAGTCAGTTAAAATATTTTATGAATTTGAATCAATTGCGTGTTAAATATTGATCTTTTTCTGCCAGAGGCATTCAGTCTTAAGCCCTTCATGTATTGTTACGTATTTCCTCCTGTTCTGTTTCAGTGTTGGTTCTTAATTGCAGGCTCAGCAGTTCGTCTCTGTCCTTTTACCACTCCCAACTCAGGAAAAAGCTTTTGTTACATACATAGCATGTGCTTTTAGTTTAAAGGTGAGTATTTTTTCCTCATATATTAAAAGAATTTTAACATACACATCTATATTTTCAGAAGGCTTGAACGGTACATTTTATTTGTGCATAAAGAACAATTATTCTAAAAATTTTCTTTTCCATAGAAATTCATTTTATGAAGTCTTTATGGGAAAGCAAATGCCTAAAGAATCTAAGGAAAGTGATTATTTCAAAGATAAAAGTTAAGGAAACCCAAATTAATTAGCAGCATATCCAGAAAGCCAATGCTTTCTTTTAATGCAGAACAACTGCGGTCAGTTCTTGATTAAAAATGAGTATAACTCAGATTAAAATCATTCTCCTCAAACATTCATTTAGAATTCAGAGGTCAGTATTCTGTCTCTGTAGTACATAGAAGCATTTATTTATTTATTTTGAATTCTGGATGTAATATTGAATCAGAATTCATAGTACTGGTTAATATGTGATGCTGGGTTGATTTCTTGGGATTTATTATTTTGCTGTATTTTACTAATTTATCACATGAATTACTGTTCTTCCAAGTTTTTAATTAAAATATGTTTACATATCACAACTTAGTAAGGAAGTTGCAGTTTCAAGTGTAGTAAAGTGTATTGCTTTTTATGAGTTCTAGTTCTCCCTTCTCCTTTTTATTTCTTTTTCAGGCTGTGCAATTCTTGCAGTTATTGGTTTCACAGCTTACTGTAGATATTTTCTTTATTGACTGGGAGAGACCTAAGGGCAGAGTTCTTAAAGCAGTTGAAGGTAACTCCAACTATACTTGTTAATATATATCAAAATTTAACCAAACTTATATTGATCCAAAATATTACATTCTGGAGCTTTAAGGTGTGTTTTCTTTTTAGGTGAAGGTGATGTAAAAAGTGCTGCTGCACCTGTGAGCATATGGAGAACATATTTTATAGCCAATGAATGGAATGAAATTCAGACAGTGAGGAAGATAAATCCTCTCTTTCAAGTGCTTGCAGTTCTTTTTTTCCTGGAGGTATTACTGCTACAAATATTTATTTATTTATTTTTCACATCAAAAAATGTATCTGCATTGTAATTCTTGCAGTCTCTGTGGATGACTCTGTTTAATCTTCTTAGGCAGCTTTTATTACTAGTAGGGAAAAACTATTTGTTTACATTTTAGTTGATAATTCCTGCTGTGAATATGCTCTGGAAAAGTCCCTTCCTTGACAGTGACAGTGGAGGAAGTTGTGAAAGATACCTGAATAAAATGGTGTTTGTGAAAACCTCCAGTAATTCTAACCAATTTCATTGCTGTGCAGATGTTTGAAATGTTGTTTCTCTAGAAGGAAAACGCAATAGACAGAGCTATCAGCTGCTATCAGGAGAAAGCTACATTCATCAAAAATTGGCTTCTGCAGTTATTAGTTTTGGTAAAGTTACCATTCAGTCCTCATTCATCACAGTTACAAGCTGTGTGGTATTAGTAAAGAAGCCTGGAAAAGTATTGGAGGAAGTTGCAAAGCAAAGCACAGAATAAGGAGTCTCTTTTGTCTTAGGCCTCGTGGCTGGCACCTAAGCAGCCTCTGGCCAGCACTGGTCACCATTGCAGTGGTGACTGTATAGGCAGTGAGGGTGAGGTTGGCAGCCTCACTAAGGGGCAAGGCTGAGAAGGAGTTCAGTTCTCTCTCAGCAATCCATATGGAGCTGTATTTTGGATCTGTGGCTGCAACCGTGTTGATAATAGAAGGGTGTTGTAGCTGTTGCTTAGGAGAGTTTGCACAGTGTCTCCCTCGTGGCCTCCTGGCAAGCAGGGAAAGGGACACAACTTCCCAAGAAACTGGAAAAGGATACAATCTAAATAAGTGACCCATAATGACCAAAGGGACCAGATTGCATCACACACAACAAACCAACCCTGAGGGGGATACGTTTTTCTGCTTAGGGAAGCACTTGTGGGCATTGATCTATTTGTGGGAGGTATTTAGTCACTGCTTTTTTATTGGTTGCTTTGATTGTTTGGGATTCTGGGGTTGTTGTTTCCTTTTTCCTTTTCTTTGCTTATTAGATTATCTCCATCTTGACCCACAAGTTGTATTATTTTGTTCACCCTTTTCTCTGTCCCATCCTGCTGTGGCAGGGGCTATCCCACCACAGATCCCACCATTGTAGTTTTGCTTCTGAATGATTTTCACAAATCTTTTTCTGTGTGTTTCAGTACCTGATTTTTCTCTCATTGTTTTGACTTGGGAACTTTTTTCAGGTTGTTTATTTCAAATAGGTTCAGTTATAAAGACAGTGAGGGAAAACATACTTCTGTTCAAAAAAACCACCTCAGCTCTACATTTGTAGGAGTAGAAAGCTAGAATTTGGCAGGAATAAGATCTCTCTGTGGTCTAGCAGTAGAATCTTCTAGACTTTTTGAGGAAAAATCAGTGTTGATTTGTCATGAGATTTAGAAGTGTATGTTTATCTATGTTCGTAAATATTTATATATCAACACATCATGTTTTTAATTGTTTCTCAGTAATAATACTGGTTCCCACCTCTGATGAGCATGCTGCTATTCCCAGTGCTTTTCTTATTCTTTTTTTCTTTTAATCTTTTTTTATCTTCTGGTTCCTGTTACGAGGAAAATGACAGGGCCCTAACTAATGCTATGGGCTACCTCCTGTTTTTATGTTAACCTTCTTATCTCTGCAGGTGGTGGGATTTTCAAACCTGGCTTTAATGGATTCTTCTTCCAGTCTTACAAGGAGCAGTGAGAGTTACGTAGCACCATGGAGCCGTGTTTTGAGGTTCGGTGTGTCTGCTGCGCTGTGGTTGGCCATTGCCTTCCTGCAGGTATGTAAAGCACACGGCATACAGAATGATGAGGTTTTTGTGCTGGTTCTTGGGAAGTAAAATATATCCCTAGGCCATCCCAGTGCTAATAACACTGCTTACTGTAGCACTGAGTATTTTTTTTTCCTCTTCTTCTTTCCTCTTCTTTACTGTGGTACATTAGAAGGTAAATCTCCTAACTGTGAGAGACCTTGCTGTCTTTATTGCAGTTTTAACTGTGTCAAAGGGAAGAATTTACTCGTTTTTTTTGTTATTGTAAGCAAATTTAGAGCATCTCCCAAGTTTGAAATGAAAGGCAAGTTATTGCTGCAACCTTACTTTGTAGAGGAAGGATGTCAGCCCCATGTCACAGATCCTGATGCAGTGATAACCACTGCAGAAGTCTGTAATTTATGGATGCTAAACTTTGAAGTTAATTGCTTTACAATTCAGAAAATGAAGTAAAATCTGCTGAAATAATGACATGAAATATGGTTGATTTATTTCAGATTATATTTTTTGCTGTGTTTTATGAAAGATTTGTTGAAGATAAGCTAAGCCAGTTTGTCGATTTGTGTTGTGTGAGCAACGTAAGTATTTCTTTGACTCATTTGTATGGGGACAGTTTTGACTGGAATAATATGCAAGATCCTTTCAAGAACATTAAGTAATATTTCTTCATGTAATTAATTTGTTCAGAGATGACTAGCTAACAACCAGAAGTGGTGATTTTATTTTTTTACCTCAGTTCACTGGTGTAACCTACAAGATGATTTCACTTAAGTTTTAATTCAAAAAAGATTTTAGAATCATTCATATCAATATGTACTTCTAGAAATGATTTTTACATCCTTGTTTGAAAGAGTATCAGTTACAGTGCTCTCAAAGAATTTAAGAGTAGAAAATGGTGACAGAAATCTGGCACAGAGTCATTTTTCGTCACTTTTCTAGTTTTGCAGTTTAGTACTTTTCTCTTCTAGACACAACCGTATTGGTTTATGTTCCATTTTGTTGTCTTCTTGTTCTTCCTCAAAAGTTGCTGACTGTCCTGCTTGAATAGCTGTCACGTTCTCAAACACTTTCATGTATATCTGAACTACTTCAATTAGTTTAAATGTGAGTTTTGAGGCCTTGTACTACAAGAAGTCTGAGAACTCACTGAATTAAATCATTTGGCCAGAAATTTAAGAAAATATAGGTACTAACTTGTTGTATCCAGCCTTGTTTTTTTCCTTTCCCATGAAAATACCATGTAGTACATGGGTTGCATAGGGAGTTCATTTTGTGATATGAGTATTAGATCATACTATCTGTTGCATACCATCTCCTAGAAACTCAGCTGAAATCGCACATATGTTCTACGTATCACAGAATCAGAAGAAAAGTTTATGTCTTTGTTTTAAATGTTTGGCTCTGTGATCCTTGCTGTTCATACACTAAACTTGAAGCAGTTATGTATCCCTAACTTAACACAGATGAATAAGTAAGCAGGTTACTAAATATTTTCCTGCCATGTATATTTTGATATGTACATACTTTGTGTTCAGGAAGAGCTGGTCTTGCTGATCTCCACTGTGAAGAAATAGTACCACCTAACGAAAGCATTCTTCTCTTCCTGCACTTCTTATAGATTTCAGTGTTCCTGTTGTCACACAGCTGCTTTGGTTATTACATCCATGGCCGCTCAGTGCACGGGCATGCAGACACCAATATGGAAGAGATGAATATGAACCTAAAGAGAGAAGCAGTAAGTAAAAGGAGTAAAGCTTTATGCCTACTCTAATTATTTTCTTAAATTAATTAATAAATATATGTATACTTTTAAAACTTTCAATTACAGATCTAGTTTTCTGCATTGTGTTGCACTGAGTTAAGATACTTGTAGACTCACAGCTGATATCTTTTAAATAAGTGACTTGACATTTTTTTAATTAGCTCTTCTTTTTTTCTTCTTCACTCTCTCTCTTCTTTCCATTCTTTAGATTTCTAATATATAAAATTTATTTTTTTTCTAACAAATTTATTTTTCTTTCTGTGCATTTATACACCATCTTTTTTTATATTGAAAATATCCAAAAAACGGATCATCTGCTCTTCTAATAAATTTTATACCATCTTTTCTTCCTCTGGTGACATAAACTATCCTTTACAAACAGTTCATTTTGATGAACTTATTAATTATTTTGTCAAGTTTCTCATTTGTTGTAACTTTGCAGCAAATATGCAATATATCTTATATGGCAGGAACACAATGCACTGAATTTCACATCATCTTACATCGTTGTGTGGGTAAATAGGAAGGAGGTACCTTAGGCAAAGGATATGTCTATTTCAGCACTGACAAAAAAAAGCTAAGCGTGTGAAAGCATTCAGACATGGAAATGTAGAGGAATCCTTTATGTATCATTTTTGTGTATTCCTTTATGTTCTTTTCCAAGTCACTGTCTTTAACATAATGCTGGGAGAAGGAGGCAATTTTTTCAATGAATTTTCAGCATTCTTGGTTTTTCTGAGATCTATAATGTATGACCTGAGAAAGGCATAAGCAAAAGCAGGAGAAATAGAGAATAAATGATAAACGCAGAACAAAAGGCTTCAGAATAAACATTAAAAGATGTTTTAGAAGGTAATGAATAGAACACAGGTAAAAAGAGGGATATGACTTTGTGACAGCAGGGGTCAGGATTTCATGTCCTAAAAAACTCTTGCTGTAATAGCATTGAGGGTGCAGTGAATTCAAATTTCTAGAGGTATCATGTACTATGTACGTGAAAGAGGAGGAATTAAAAACCTCTGACCTTTTTTTGGGGGGGGCTGTGTATGACATGAGTAATGCTAATTTACAGTTATTTTAATTTGTAGGAAAACCTATGCAGTCAGAGAGGTTTGCTCCCCAACACAGATGGCCAGATGTTTCAGATCTCCATTTCAAGAAAAATGAGACTGCAGTATGATAGGATCCATGAAACCCTGACACGAGTAAGTGAGGCATGTTTATTCTGTAAATGTTATTTTAAATATGTGTTTTCTTCCACTAAAGCCGTGGTCATGTTGTATTTCAGAGACGTGGCCCTGCTAGGTTTTTGGACTCATCTGCAAATAGTTTTGAACAAAGCACGAGGGCATACAACACCATGAACAGATTCCTCGCTTCTTTTATTGATCACGTATGTATACTGATGTCAATATGTTAAGAAAGATTACAATAAGTACAGACTAACAACTGTAGATCTGCGTGCCTGTGGTTTCTGTTTAAGCATATGTCCATAAGGATTTGTTGTTAAAGATTTTGTGGGAACTGAAACAGTGGTTCTTTCAAATAAAGCACTGGAGTGCTGTGCAACAATGCAGCCTGCTCTTCAAAAGGACAAATCCTTATTTGTTACGTGTTTGTTTTTATCTTGGAGTAGACCAATGCTTTCTTCATTCATAGGGGTCTGAGTGGCTGTACTCCACTTTGGGGAAAAAAAAAAAGCATTTTCTTTGAGGTCATGAAACACAAGTTGCACCTTTCTTTGTCTTATAGGTACACAAAGAGATGGATTATATTGTTAAAGATAAGTTGCTGCTCGAGCGGATTCTAGGCATGGAGTTCATGGAACCAATAGAGAAAAGTATTTTCTACAATGGTAAAAGGATTTGGCTTTTGTACTTTTATAACTACGTATGTTTCGGTGTAGATTTACTTCCCAGGAATTCCAGCTGAAACTGGACTTCATAGCAAGAGGGGCTTTAAAACGAGAGATGGTGAGGGAAGTATCTAAGAGGTGTTCTCTAGGTTAGCAAAATGCTACTTGCTGTTTGTGACTTACTCGCAGTGTTTGTCTCCTTTAGGCAGAAGGGATGCTGTGCACAGACGTGTTTGTGAAGCACTCCCTTGAGCTCGTTCTCTGGATCTGATACCCACTAATATCCGCAGTATTGGAAGTAGTTCAGCACAATGTTTTTGTAGAGAACTAATTTCCTGTGAAACAACTAAAAGAGCAGAAAGGCAATTTCTCTAAAGAGAATATTGATCACAGTGGGGATGTTTTAGTGAAATAATTGATTATATTATACCACATGTTTTTGGAGACTCTACTGAACTCAGTTCGGACTCCTATTTGACCCCATACCAGAACCACAGCTGTCACATTAGTGAAAACTAAGTATTGACTAGTGATAGGGCCTTGAGTCCCTTACATACTTGATTCTCCAGTCTCACTGTTCAGAAACTTCAAACCTTATCAGAACCATAACCCAATCCACTGTTGTAAACAGAATGACCGTTACACATCCTAAATACAATAGCAATATACTCTCTATATAATCCTTCTATAATAGCAATCCCCAGTTAGATTATTGAGCGGTGCGAAACTTCTGCTCTCTGACACCAAGACTGCAAAATCTGCACCTCTCATTTGAATCACAAACCTTGCCCTATCATCAGGAATATAGCACGTGCTTTCTAACCAGATAGGAGCTGTGGCTGTAGCCTGGTGGGTTTGCTCAGTCTGGCTATCTGAGGTGCACATAATTCATCAAGGACTGGTTTCTCCTGGCCTGTTACCATGAAGCACTATCTTTACTAATGATGTTACAAGATTAACTCTCAGCAGCCTCTGTCTGTGATTCCCCCCCATGCAGTCATTCCAAAACCCTGTTCTCGTCCTCAGCCATCAGCATTGTTGGGTATGTGATGTTTGCATTGAATGTATGTCCAATGAGATGCTTCTAAACCAGGCAGCATTCAGCTTTTTGTCTTTTGACTGCCACTGTTTCAGAGGTCGTGCAAGCACTGAAATGAACGCTTTGCTTGATGGGTTAGACTGCAGTAGTCTCCACAAGTTTAGATTCAAGTCAGGATTTCATAAAAGCAGAATGTTTGCAATGTGTAATGACAGTGTGCCAATAAAACTTCCATTGGACATGTTTATAAGAAAGCAGAGAGACAGGAGCACTTTCTGTACTTGCTTAAATGTTCTCTTTTAAGAGTGGCACTGGTTCTGAAGTGGAGTGAATAAGTAACCTAATTTAGCTACGGAAAATGGTATTTTAAGCTTGAAAGGCCCACTGTTTGGGAAACTGATCACTAAGTGAATGAAGATAACGTTAAGCTCTGAAGCTCCTTTTAGGTGAGATCTAAGCACGTGTTTCATTATTTTGTTGAACCAAACAAAATAATAAGTGTTGGGCCAGGCACTTGCTAAAAATGTCAGTGACAAGGAATTTTGCCTGTTTCCCATTCAAAGCAGCCCTTCTTAAGCGACTTGACTGAGATTTCTGGAGCGAATGAAGTTGTCATATGTATTTCCTTCTGTGAGTATTAAATCCTTTTATAAGAGGAAATGTTTGCATTATCTTGCCTAAGTGAGAAGCCTTGACCAGCTCCCCCGACAGCCTCTTGCTATAACCTTCCTTTTTCTAACTTGCTTCCTCTGTGTAAACTGCTGAACCTCACAGACCTGCACTTCACAGTAAAAATCCTCCTTCAAAACTCATTGTCTTTCTGTAGATGAAGGACACTCTTTCAGTGAAGTTCTCTATTATGGCAATGAGACGACGCTGCTCATCTTCGATATCCTGTTTTTCTCCATTGTGGATCTGGCTTCCCAGAGTTTTGTTTTAGCAGCTATTCTAACGTATTTGCAACAAGAGGTAAACTTTATTAGTGTTAAAAAGTTGGGGCTGTGTGAGAGCTTAGAGCATTCAGTAATTAAACCCTGTGCGAAGGGTAAATACATGTCACGGACAGAGAGATGACAGACAGCTTTCAATAGAAAACACAAATAACAGTTAAGATTAATTGCAATTAATTTTATTGTATTTCAGGGTGGGAAAATATGGGAAAAGTTTTGAAATCACTAAGGGCAGTTAAAGACCTAATCCCCTCACTTAATTTCAGTATAGTGCGGAGTTATGCTGTTAGATATCGAAGCATGCTGTTGGAAGTACTCGTTCTTTAATACATTTTTTTTCTTAAATGCCATTAGATTTTTAGGTTTATTCGCAATACAGTTGGGCAGAAGAATTTGACGTCTAAAACCTTGGTGGATGAAAGATTTCTCATTTAATTAACAAGACTGCAGAATTGGAGAACTTAATGGTGGGAACTGTGTCCTGGACCGAAGCATCTCAGACCTACAGATCAATTGTGGTGCCCTTTTCAATAATGCTGGAATGGTTTTGAAATGTACCAGTTTGATACTGACTGGCATTGCTTTTTATTTTGGGTGTATTTACAGATGTTTTTGAAGTTGTGAACACAGAACTGTAAGTCTTTAAAAGAAAAGCTACATGAAAAGAAGGCAGGAGTAGCCATAATTTTGTTATTATCAGGAGAAGATAAACCATGTGATGGCTTTTCCTACGACACGGAGCACTGACTGTGAGGCAGCAACTTGAGCATTGTGGTTGGCAGTTTGCTTGTCAACTCTTAGGTTTTCTTCAATCTTTTTTTTCTTTCCCTTCAATCTTTTTTTTGCTTTCTTTTTTTCTGTTTTGCCTATTTGTTTTGAGGTATGATGTTCAACAGCCAAACTGCTGTTCTGAATTGGGTAAACATTTCAAGAGGTCTGTTCAAAATCACAGTGATTCCTGCTTGAAATTTTGACTGTTCTTTGTTGTGTATGATATGATTTTGTCTCCTCTCTTGAAGTTTATCCTATCCTTGTTTTTCTTGGGTGTAAACTATGTGTCAAAAGTTTCCTTGTGTTTGAGATGCATTACAGCGATGCAGAACAACAGTCTGAGCGTAATTACACAGAGATGTGTGTAGATATTCTGGGTTTGGTCTTCTCTCACCTGATGCCCAGGGAAATAGAGCAGTAGTTGTATGCAGTTTCCACTCAAAAGAAGCAATTATTGGTATCTTTTGGAAGTGTTTCACAAGTGCCTCCATATGTTTGTATACTTCTGGCTCTCTGATTTTTGGGCTTTGATATCATTTTACTGTCATCATTCTTTCAGAATTTAGAGAAGGTAATAATTATTCAAGTGCCATTTAGTAAGTGTTAAGGGAGATTATAAATGGCCTTTGGAATACCCTGAAGTGAGGTGCCTACCTCCCATTTATGAGACATCTCCCTCCCTTTTGTATCCCTGAAAACTCTCCGTACTTCCTTTTTAAAAGAATATTTTTCAGTAAATGATTAAACATGAATATTGTCTGCTGTTTTTTATGACTGTTACTTATCATTAAACAACAACAAGAGACTTTCACCAGCAGAAACACTCTAAGAACATAAACCAAGGTTAGAGCATTTGCTCCAGTCACAGATTAAGGATGTGTTTGGTTGCTCCCTGCAGGTCTGGAGCACAGATGTGCCCATCTGAACTGAAGCAGCACTGTTTTTTCAGGTGTTTCTTGGCTTCATGAAAAGGAAGGTGGTGTTGTGTGGATACAATGTCATGCCACGATTTTATACTGTCAGTGAGACAGACATAAATCTCAGGGCCGCTGTTGCTCTGATGCATTTGCTTTTGGTGTTGCAAAAACAGTGTAGTCTGTCCAAAGTAATGGCTATTAACTGATAGAAATGTGTATCTGTCAGTCAGGCTGCAAGGTAGATAACAGGAAGGTTGATTTCCAGAAGGACCGTCATTTCTTAATGTGCAGTACAGCACAGGCATGTGCATATGCTTTCTTTACTTCTGTCTACTGTGCACAATTCTTAGTTTGTGGGTTTACCTTATACCTCAAAAAAAAAAAAAAAAAAGAAAACTTGCAAAAGCAAAATGTCCACTGTGAATAAAATTAATGTGAATGCTTTTACAGTGAATATAGTAACAGAAAGTATCCTTGAGGTTTGGGATCTGTTAAACCATGTGAAACTTGTATTTCCGCAGAGTATCACAACTGCGTGACTTCACTAGTTGTGAGTTTTCTATCACATCCCCTGTCAGTGTTGTAGTGAGTGCCAAAACTCAAAGCTAAGGAGCCATCTGAAAAATGATCTGCAATGGGATGTTGGCAAGCCAAAGTTAGGCTCATACAGAGCCTATATATTTTTCTAGGCAATATCTTTGCAGAGTTTAATAACTACATCTAAGTAGTTTCCAGATCTTGCAAGATCACAGAATCATAGAATGGCCTGGGTTGAAAAGGACCTCAAAGATCATCTGGTTTCAACCCCCCTGCCATGGGCAGGGTTGCCAGCCACTAGACCAGGCTGCCCAGAGCCACATCCAGCCTTGAGTTGTACTGAAATGGTGATGTACCAGAGGACCGATGTGACTTAAAAATGTAGGAAGTGGCTGTGGTGCATAGGTGAGGGAGTAGACCATGACTGACCCTGACAGAGGTCTTCCTGTCACTTCCCAGCCACGTCACTGTGCATCACTGTCAGTGATAACAGAAGCTTTTTCTGTATGCAGATTCTGATGATGTGTTCTTAGTCATGAAGTTATTTCAGGGAATAGAACCACACTTTAAGCATTCCTCCATCAGAACATTCTGATTTACTGCTGTGTATGGGAACTGATGGATCACCTGAGGTGAGCACTGAGTCAGCTGCAGGAGCACAGGTGAAGGCAATGCACTGTGTGACCAGAAGGGGTGGAGTCTGGCTCCACCTCTCCCAGACCCCATTTAAGGGCTGACCACCACTGGGGAAGGATCTCTTGCTGGAGATTGCTCCTTTGGGGTTTCCTATTGTGAGCCTAGGGCATGGGTGAGCATTTTTTGCCTTTATTTCAGTTGTTTCTTTTCCATCACAATGATCTGTCTAACTACACCATCTATAAAATATGTTGGCTATAGTAGCATTTGGTATTATTTGTTGTGGTAACCTCACACCTTACAGGCTGACTTCAGTTAGAATAAGTAAAGTGTAGGAATCAGGCCCTGGTAAACTAGGGAGTATCTGCAAACAAATGGAAGATGTGATTGTGCCATCTGTAGGCACAGCCCTGGAGCTGTGGTTTAGTTGTCTGCTTTCAGAACAGCGTAGGGGCTTCTGTTGGCTCTGCAACGCAAGTGGCTCTCTGAGAAGTGTAGGAACACAATGTTGTGGGCTGTGTGGCAGCAGAGGGACGTGGGTTTGGGTAGCAGCAACTGATGGGATGAGTGAGTTGCTTATTGCAGAGTGTCTGTTGGGCTAGCTGCCAAAATAGTCAACTCCATAAATAATCACAATTCACGTATACTGACATGTCCTAATGAACAGTTGCAGGAATTTCTATGTCATTATAATTCAGTTTCATTCCATAGTGAGGACTCGATAGATTTCTGTTTCACTAGGGCATTTGGGTGACAGAGCAGTGGCACAGCTGCACAGAGAGGTGGTGGAGTCTCCTTCTCTGGAGACGTTCCAGACCCGCCTGGACGCCTACCTGTGCAACCTGGGCTAGGGAGCTGCTTTGGCAGGGGGCTGGACTCCATGATCTCTGGAGGTCCCTTCCAACCCTACAGTTCTGTGATTCATTTCAGTGATAGGTGTGGTTGTGTCCTTGCCTTTCATGGTTGCTGAGGTAAATCATACAAGAGGTGAGGAGTACAGCTGGCACGAGGCTCAATGTCTCACCCACTGTCCAGTTGCTGCAAAGACAGTCACAGTGGCCACACCTCCAAACAAACTGTTAGAAAGAAGCAGCCTGGCTTCCTCCAGCTTTGCCTCCTTTGCTGCCCACGTGCCATCTCCACCCCAGCCCTCAGCGTCCTCGCAGGGCTCTGACACCACCCAGCACGCACAAGATGCACCATTGCTGGCTTGGAAAAAAACTCTGGACTGCTAGCCCAACCACTGGCAACCAAAAGAAAATAGGATGCCTTGTCCTCAGTGAAGGCACTGTCGTAGTTTCAGCTGGGGCAGAATTGTTACCTTCAGCAGGTCAGGTACTATGCTATGTTTTGGCTCTAGGAGGAAAACAATGCTGATAACACACCGATGTTTATAGTTGCTGCTACACGGTGTTGTACAGAGCCAATGCCAGCACAGGGAAGGCTCCAAGGAGCTGGGAGGGAACAGAATGATGACAGCTGACTTGAACTGGACAAAGAGACATTCCATGCCCCGTGACATCTACTGAAGGAGTTTGGAAGGAGGGGGAGTTCACCTCTCTCCCTTCTGCTGCTCGTGGGGTGAGTTGGTGTTGGTTGTGGGGTGGTGAGCAACTGCTTGTGCATCCCTTGTTATATGCATTTTTATACTGAGAGAGGAAAAGGATAATAGTTATGACTATGCTTGTAAATAGTTTTATCTCAACCCATGAGTTCTGCTTTTCTTTCCAGTTCTCTCCCTCATCCCACTGGGAAGGGGGGCAGTGAGTGAATGACTGCACGGTGCTCAGCCACCTGCTGGGTTAAACCACCACAGGTATTAATAATTAATTTCAACTAATACAGCCTCTCCTGCACCAGCTGCTGCTACTTATGCCTGGGACCTTGGTGCTTTGATAAAAGTTGGCAGCTTGCTCAGGGAGCTGGCTGCTAGGCACTAGTTCTGCAGGGAGCCATGTGGAAGGCGGCTTGCTGCTGTTGCCCCAGTTCAAAGCAAGGGGAGGGGGGCCTGGATGCAGGCTTGGATGGCATTCCTGCTTGCTGGCAGGAACATGGGGCAGGTCCCACAGTGCCTGTGGGGAGGCAGTGCTGCAGCAGCTGACATCTCCTTTTTGACCGTGGCAGCAAAACCCGTGCCAGATGATCATCACAACCCGTTGTGTTTATGCTGTCAGAAGCAGTGGTGGTACCTAAGCAGAGCAGCCACACCTAGGTGATGTGCAAGCATCGGGAGGCACAGCTCCATGCTTTCCCGTTCTTTTGGTAAATGATGCCACGATAGCAATAATTGACTTCCCATTTTACAGCTCCACATCAGAGTGGCAGAAAGCCATAGAGTGAAGCTGTTGGTTGTTTTCCTTTGCTCTTTCCTGTGAAAAAAGCTGGTGAGCTCATGAGGGATGGAAGGATCCAGAACAGAACAAGCCAACAACCTGTAATACCATCTTCTCCATGACCTTCTCACCCTGCTTCACCACCAGTAGGAAACAACCCCTTCTGATTGCTCCCAACGTAGTCACCAGTTCTTCCTGCAAATGCTGAATGAACAAATTTGCTTTGGGCTCTGTCTGATCCCTGGGGTGAGATGAGCTGTGCTGCTTTCTGTCCCTGGCAAACAGCTCACTGCCTCCTGACCTCACCCCTTCCTGTTACTGCCCCCTGGGGATGGGGCACTATTGGAAAGACCACAGCTCCATCTGTGCCCTGTATGCAGTCCTTATCTTCACAAACACTGGAAAATATTACAGCATGGACAGACGCGTGACACAGTATGCAGGAAGTATTTTCCATGAGGAGATTGCTCCGTAGAGATGATCTGTGGCACAAAATACCCGAGCCCTGCCCAGAACTCACTGGGGTTCCCCCAGCAGCATCACTAATACAGGATCAGGGGAATGTCCCTCTCCATACAGATGCGGACAAAGCCTGACAAATTCCTCTGTGTAGACATGGTCACAGCTCCTACCTCTCTGCAAAAAATATATATATATATATGGCTGAATGTTCTACACACACCTGAAATCCTCAGCCCTGACTAATGCTGACCTCAGTTGCATGTTATTTCTCTTTAGGTGGCACCGTGCCCATGGGTTTGCAGAGCACCGGGCAGTGCAATGGTTGCAAGGCAAAGCTCCAACTCCACGTGAAGGTTGGGGGTGCCAGCAAGGAAGTTTTGCTTCCTCACCCTGATACTGTGAGAAAACCACGAGGTCCTGAGCCACTCTTGCTGTTCAGAGCTTTCGGTGCTCACCAGTGGCTTACTTCTGGTGATGTGAATGGCAGAGTGATGCTTGGAGGATACTTCTTGGAAATAACAATACTTAGTGCCCGGGTGCAATGTAAATGGGGTCCTTTAGGCAGCCAGATCTCAATGTGTGCCATGCAGTGCTCTCAGCTCCCACCCCCCCTCCACTGCCAGGTTTGTCATTATGGGCAGTGCTGTCCTGGGGGCACTATTAAAGATGCAATTAAGTAGCAGAGGTACTTAAGTATTTCTAGAGGAATAGCTAGGAGGTGATCCCCTCTGGGGAATGGCTGTTATTTCCTGAGGCTTTTAGCTGCCTCAGTCCCAGCTTTCCACCTAACCCTGCTTGGCTGGGGATGGGATAACATAAATAAATACCTAAAAGGCAACAAATAAATCCTGGGAATAAGACAGGGCTGGGAAGGGGCTCACAGGCTGCAGGAGGCCCTGTAGTTCCTGCTCTGTACGTTCTGTGTCCCCTCAGAAAAGTGCAGCCCTGGGCTAGGCCATCCTGGAGCCTTCTTCCACCCCAGGGCTGAGGGGTGGGCAGCATGGCCACAGTCCTGGTGGACAGCAGACCCTCGTGGAGCTTCTGCTGGACAAGAGCACGAGGCTGCCTGCCTCAGCCCCTTCACCACAAGTGTGCTGGAACAGGTCTTAAGGAAATGCTTACTGGGAAATAGCGTTGTTTTGATTAAAGAACACTAGCCAGCAGGGACTACATGCACATAAACAAAACAGCTTGCTGGGTTGGTTTCCCACTGATGAGCCCAAGGCCCAGCCACAGGACTCTAGCCCAGGCTGCTCCTCACTGCCCTCCCAAAAAACACTGCTCCAGGACCTGGAGTGTTTCTGGCCACAAGCCCACGAGCCAGCTGGGCCCAGCTGTCCCTGTGCCCCAAGGCATTGCTTAAGAGGAAGGTTGTAAGCAGTTGTACAAACGTCAGAAGCTCACATCCCAGTCCAAAGTCTTGTGATGCCACAGCTTTAGAGCAAAATCTCCCTGTTTGCTTAGGCTGACAGTGCCTGTAAGTGCTTGGGTCAAAAAAAAACAACCCCACCACTAAGCCCAGTGCTGACAGCACAGCACAGCACAGCCCATTCCCATTGCTGCCCAATAGCACAGGCTCTTACACCGTTTGCTCCCCAAATATTTACTGAGTGGAGAAGTTACGTGTGGCCCTCGTGAACAAAGCTGTGAATGAAATGTCATTTCCTTTGCAGATGCAGAATGAAAGCTGCACTCCAGCACTGGCAGGGGAGGATTTATGGCAGCCGGCCTCTTTCTATAAAGGATCCCTTTCTATAGAGCAAGGGGGCAGGCAGAGGGTAGGTGCTTCTGACACCCCTGCCTTGCTGCTGCTCCCAAAGAGGTCCCACCCATCCCTTGCATGTCAGGCACTTCTGGCTGCTGAGGGACACCGAAGAGCAGGACTCCCATTTGTGCCTGTGTCTATCTCAGTCATACCGAAGAGAGAGGTAGAATTGAAAGATCGTTCTCTGCCAGAGAACAGCAGATGAAAAAAATATACCAGAAACTGCAAAAAGTCAGGTTAAAAAAGGCTTGTTGTTTAAACCTCCCCCTGCCAGGAAATGACCTTGAATATTCACTGTTTTGTTTGTTATGACACACTTGCTTATGTTTATTTGATTCAGCCTGCTCCGGGCTGCTCCTCTGGGATGTCTTTTCTGTGTCATTCCCCTGTCCTTCTGTGAAGCAGTCCCAGCTTCCCTTCTTTTGGTGCCAAGAGAGGAGGGTGAGGGAACAAAGCAGCAGAGCTGGTGCTTCCAGGGGAGAAAGCATGGTCCTGAAGCTAACCAAAACCAGTCTCCCTGGAACAATCTCTAATGTTATTTTTATAATGTTGGGCCTAGGATGCTCTGAGTTAAGGGTGTTGCACTGTACTGTTTTATGTGTATGTTGTACATATCCACTGTTACATGCAGCAACACACAGATCACTCCACCTCATCAGCTCATTACTGCCATCTACATCTTAGCAGATTTACTCAAAAAGTATGCACTGGGGCAAAATAACCAGGTATCTAGACTCACTGATCAGAAACGCACGTCCATGAAATGGTTTGTTGAGGCCACAACCCACCTGCATGTACATACACCCTCACTTCTTGCAGTGTAATCACTTCAGTGGTTAAAGTCACATTTTTCTAACCACCAGCACAGCAAAATAGAAGTAGGCGACTTGTTTTGCTGCTCTGCTCCATACATCATTGCCAAGCATCAGCCACAAAAGGGCTCAGGAATTAGTGCTTAGCTGGCAATTCTGCTGATTATGCACGAGGCAAAGCAGCCTGCTCGTTTACAGCTGCTTTGTCTCTGCTGACCGAACTAAAAATGTCCCTTTGTCACTGTCAATAAACAAATTAGAAGGTGCTCAGAGAACCCTGCCTACCCTACTGTGTCGACAGGCCCAGAGGAGGGCCCTGCACTGCAAGCAGGAGACAGGAAGGAGGGAAGACCACCACCAGCCCGCACTTGATCCTGCATCTCACACCACCCTGCATCGAGGACATCGGGGTTTCCATGCCCACCTGCAGGGAGCAGTGACGCACTGAAGAGGACCCAGAAACATCAATTGGAAATTGCTGGGGAAGGAACACCAAATCTGAAATAACAGGCCAGGTTTTTCTGCTTAGGTCTCTCACGTGTCTAAAGCTTTATCCAAAGCCCCAGGCTGTAGCCCAAACCCTGCTCTGTAGCTGGGAGCACCAAACCCAGCTATCCTTCTGCTGCTGGGCAAGGAAAGCGTTTGTGGTTTTGTAATTGTCCGTTTCCTCCTCACTCCTTGCAGGAACTGCCATTTTTCCTGGGGACTTCTATTGGTCAGTGCACTTCCCTCAGCACAGCCTTCATTGTACTGAGAGCACACGTCCCCTCTTTCTATCAAGGTGCTCACCTCTCCCGTTTGATATTTGTAAGTGCTACTTGTTGATGGTTTCCAAGGTGTCCGAATAGCAGGTGTTGCTTCTTATGTATACCAGAGTGAAACTGCCCTTAAGAGATCCAGAGATAAGGTAGAATACACCTGCTGCTGTGGCTGCAGCTCCATCTCTTCCTCTGGGTAGGCCTTTCCCACCACCACTCAGTGCATGACGAGGCACCAGATTGGGCAGGTCTTGTAAAATAGATCAAGGGAGCAACGGTTACACTGTACAGTTTAAAGGCATTTCACACCAGGTTACAAACCCACTTGAATTCCTCTACAAGATCCTCCAGAGTCCTGATTTAGGACCAGACCCAGTTCTGCACACTTGCAAAGGGTGGCAGAGAGCTGAGGAGGCGTCCCACAGCACTGACTACATCTGAGGATGGCATTAAACATATCTCATTTATTTTGTCTGCAGAAAGTAAAGGAAGCGAGTGATGTGGAGCATGGCAGATGAACGTGAGGAAAGAGGAGACATTTCAGAAGAAATAAGTTTTCCCATTGTCACCACTGAGGCTTGGTGCCTACAGCAGCAGTTATGAGATGCTTTCTGACATCTCATACACCTTGGCCTTGATCACCAAGCAGTGCCTGCCTCACCCTGGCCAAGTCCCCTCAGTTTTACTGTTTTCTCACATGGTACCATATGGTACGGAATAATCCTTTGGCCATTTTAGGTCAGCTGTCCTGGTTCCTCCCAGCTCCTTGTGCCCCCCTCACTAGCAGGACAGTAAGAGAATCTGAAAAAACAAAAAGTCCTTGGCTCTGCTCAGAACCAACAAAAACACTGGTGTGTTATCAACAAGGTTTTTCACCTAAAGCCAAAACATAGCATCATACCAGACACTATGATGAAAATCAACTCCGTCCCAGCTAAAACCAGGACATACATTCAATGTCTTGCTATTTTTTGCTTCATCAGAACTGTATGCAGCTCAGAGAAGCCATCTGCCCTCTGCAAACAGGCAGCTGCCCCCCAGGAACAGAGCCAGACTGTGCTCCATCTCATCACCAGGGGCTGCAGAAGTTTACAGATCAACTACGTGAGCTCTATAGCAACCAGTGTACAAAGCAGTTGTACCTCACAGTCCCTCGTAGGTGCATCTGTTCTCCCACCAGACTTGTCCAGCTTATCACTAAGTCCAACAGCAAGATGATGGACTTCCTGAATGTGTCTGTATGGGAACTGTTGAATGACACCTTGATCATGGATGGATCACCTGAGGTGAGCACCGAGTCAGCCACAGCAGCACAGGTGAAGGCAATGCACTGTGTGACCAGAAGGGGTGGAGTCTGGCTCCACCTCTCCCAGACCCCATTTAAGGGCTGACCACCACTGGGGAAGGACCTCTTGTTGGAGATTGCTCCTTTGGGGTTTCCTATCATGAGCCTAGGTTGTGGGTGAGCATTTTTTCCCTTTATTTCAATTGTCTCTTTTCCATCACAATGATCTGTCTAACTATACCATCTATAAAGTATCTTGGCTATAGTATCATTTGGTATTTTTCATCGTGTTAACCTCACAGTGTCCATTCACATTTTATGGTTCAATTAATGATGCAAAATAAAATATTTGTAAAAGTGAAGATATAGTACATGGAGAGATAGACGAGCTGATCAGCGGACCATCCTGTCCTTCTTCCACCCTGATGGATACAAGTCTCTGAGCTCAGTAAACACAACTCATCAGTCTTCCATCTCTTTCTCTTTGATCTTTCTGCTCTGTTGGATTTGCTGGTGCCAGGGCAAGATCTGCACAAAGCCACTCCAACACAGGAGGTATGTGAGCCCACCAGCACCACGCACATGTACCTGAATATATGACGTGCCTCACCTCTAGGTCCAGTGCCACTGTGCTCTTTGCCTGATCAGATATGCACTACAGGAGAATTATTTTCAGGGTTAGGTTTTAATAAACAAACAAACAAACCAGTTTCAATACTACTCATTATTCTGATGAACTTCAGCAGTTTTAATGGAGCTAACCCTGCACTTATTCTTTTTAAATTGTTTTTTATCATATGACTTTTCATTTCCTAATTACTCCATCAAGGCTTGGAAAATCAGATTTCCTACGGTCTGTGCTTCTGATGAAGGCTCGCTGCCAGTTTGCTATGGGTATCAAATACAAAGCCAAGATGAAAGAGTAAATGCAGTCCTTGTGCTTGATACATAAGCTGACTGTGCCGTTCTGCGGCATGTTTCAGACAGAGCTGCGCAAACTGATTTGGAAAGGAGAACTCAGCTGTAGGCCTCCTGAGGTAATTCATTGCTAACTGAAGGAGGGCTCTCTCTCTCTTGCTCCCTTTTTAAACTGAACTTCATCAGAAAAACAGAGACCTCCTTAATATTCCTAACACAAATCAGGCTCAATTCCAAAAATATTTTACCTCTGAGTAAGCAGGGAAATGAGCTTTTCTGCCGTGCATCCTACCCCAGTGAGTCACCACACAGCACTGCCCGGAGCACAGAGTATCCCTGCACAGAGATATGGCAGCAGCACTCAGCCAAGTGCATGCCAGCACAGCTCACAGGCTGCAAGGAAACAGAAGACTTACTGCGCTGTGGGTACAAAGTGTGTATTCAGTACTACCATTATGTGATACACATTTAAGTTCTGAGGGCTCTAATTTAAAGTGTGCTGAGTGCTGCTTTTCCTTCATGTTCTACCAGTTCTGCATTAAATATCTAGTTCAGACAACTCAAGACAAAATCCTGCTCTTGTTGTTTATGGAGAATTGTCCCAGGTGGCCACTGGATCCTTTCTGTAAGGTAAACAAGAGGGAAAAATAATCAAAGAAAATATTCACAGGCTGGCTCTGCTTCCCCCTTACATGGTGTTCTCTGCCTGCAGTGAGTACACCTGCCCAGACGCCAACTCAGGGCAATAAAGCATACACATTCTCACTCCTGTTTTAAGTAAAGATGCTGATTCCTCAACAAATCCCATGGCCACACACCATATGTAAGCTCAGAAGGCACAGCTGGATGGTGGAGCAGAGCCAGGAGGAGAAGCAGATCCACGCACATCCCATGACCAGCCTGGTACCCCTTGTACTCCTCTCTAGGCAGAGGGAACTCACTAAGCCGCTGATATCTAACACACTGAGAAACACTGAGCAGCTCTCTGTTTCCAGCTTCGGGAATTGCACTTTCTCAGCAAAGGCTCTGCAGAGATCAAAAGCCGGCACAAGGAGGGGTGCAGGGGCAGGAGGGAGATGCAAGTGAGGAGTGCAGCCGGACCACAGCTCCAGGGCATCCGCATGAGGGGGAGATCTCGCCCCCAAGCACGGGACAGACCTGGCTGTGTCAAGCCCTCGCCTGCAGGGCATTGTGACCTGGCTCACAGTTTGCTTTGCAACAACTCAAGCGTCTGAAAAACCTCCAAACCATTACCAATTATTCATGTGGCATTCTGGATGTGCTAGCAAACAGCTCCTGGAGACAAACTGTTCTGGCAGTCAGACAGATACCTTATCGGCTCTCATCTAGACAAGGAGCTGTTTGCTTTTCAGTAGATACTACATGAAGTCCTTGCTGACTCTTTCATACCACCCACCACCTCAAGACTCAATCCAAACCACACAGAAGTCCATGTCCAGACTCCAGTAGCACTAAGATCTCTTTTTGTTGCTCAAAATAATTGTTAATGTAATACAGGTCTTAACAAACAACCTATCTTTCATAAAAAAGGAAAGTAAGCGTATACTTGCTTGCTTTATGGTCCATATTACTGCAATAAATTAAAATACCAAGCTAAATTTCAATAAGTAAGTAAGTAGAAGTTATGCATTGAATGTACAGGTGCACGAAAAATAATGTAGCTCACTGCTTCTGGTGAAAATGAGAATGAAAGTCCCCCCCCCCCCATACAATTCTACATCAGTGAGCAACATTTTTTAATTACAGAAACGGAAATGTGCCTTTCATTGTATCTGAGCAAGAGGAGAAAAAAACCAGAACTGCACTACAATAAAGCTAATTTCTGAAGTGAGCTGTAACTATGGTAACCTTCATTCACAGTATTTAATAAGGAATATAGAAAGATGGTGTACTCAGTGAGCCTGAGCAAGATTATCTGCAGTACTGGCCTACTAATGTTCCAAAGATGTGAACTTTAACAAATATTAAACTTGCTAAGAAGTTTAAATTTGCATAAACATAAATTTGCACTTGACACTACCTCTGTATTCCCTGATTATGTTGGTTACGGGGACACGTCTTCACCCAGCAGCCAGGCATTGTGAGAAATATGTTTCAAGATGACAGGCATAGGGGAAAAAAAAGAAGCAAATTCCAAAATTCAGTGTTAACATAAATCTTTGTAGAATGTGCTGCGATGGTGCAGCTAGCATTAAAAGCTGGCACTGCTACCAGCAGTAATGATTTCAGATTTCCTTGACTGTACAAAAGCAAGAGGTGGCCCTGAGCCAGATTCTCCTCTCACTTAAATTCATGCTTTTCCTCTCCACATCCAACTTCTGATGCCAGAAGGGAGCTCCCCTCGCCAGCTGCTGCCAGACACGTGGCACTACTGCTTTGCTCTGCTTCATAGGGTGACCTTCTTCCAGCTTGTTTCTGACAAGATCACATTTCTGAGAGCCTGCTGCAGAAGCAAGGTGTCACAGCGGTGGTGACACCTGAGGATGGGAACAATTATAACATGAGCTGCATCCCCAATCCCAGCTGCTTGGCCACAAGAGATGGGGTGGTGGGGGCAGCACCCAGAGAGCACCATTTCTGAAAGGCTCCCAAACTCAGCAGATGGTGGGAGCAACCACGCCAAGGAGGGAAAATTAGGGATTAAAAGTTATTTGTGCAAACTTGTGCTCAGCAAGCCCTTGCATTGGGGTGGGCTCTCCGAAGAGAATGGCTTTTAAGAGCTGCAGGCAGCTGGTGCAGAAAGCAGCTCAAGCTGAAAGAGGATAAAGAAAAATAATAACTCTCAAAAATCAAAACTCTTTATCTATTTGAAGCTGTTTGGTTTGAGGCAGCTACTGAATGTACTTCCACTTGCTGTTATCAGCTTTCAAAAGGAGAGGAAGAATGCTGCAGATGCTTTGATGTTCACTATACCAATGCATGGCGTGGAACTAACAGCAGCAGAGCTGGGGATGACAGTCTCCTTAACCAGAGTTAGCCCCATAACACTGATTAGTGGTGCTTGGTTGCAAGAGAGAAGGAATTTCTATTTCCCAGGGATGGGTGGCAGGGCTCTTAACCCTGAACCTTCTCCACAGTGTAACAGCAGAGCCCTGGTTGGGCCAGAGACGTGTGGCTTCCCAGAACCTCACCTGATGAACTGGCCTTGGCAGCAAGGCCAAAAAGCACTGGACACGGTCACAAAGCCTGAGGAAGAGGTGGCAAAGGCTCCTGACAGCACTGTGTGCTGAGACCCTGCAGACTCAGGGTCTGGTGCTGAAAGCGTGGACTTAAGGATTGGCCCTGCAGAGTTGGAACATCCTACAGTCCCTTCTCCTTTAGTTGAGTTTTCCTCACTTCATGTACAATATCAGTGCTCACAAGAGCGTCAGTAGTGTTACAAACACACTGGAGTGGCACTTGAGACTAGGAGGCAAGGCTGTTTCCAGAGGTCATCCTTAAGCATTTAAACCCAGCCCTCTTTTTTTTTTTTTTTTGGTTTGTTTGTTTGCTTAAGAGGAAGCAAAACGTCTTAAAACCTTTCTTTCCTGACACGATCGGAATGTTTGGGTGTGAGCCTGCCTGTAGTAAGCCCAAGGCTGTGCGGCAAGCCCAGCGCCTGCAAGCACCGGCTGGGCACGGGGAAGCGCACACCGTGAGCACACGGCAGCCCCGGTATACCGCAGGTTGGAAACGATTCAGAGCTGCCGACTGTGCGGATTTGTTAATCAGAACCCCGCGTGGCTGAAGGACGCAAAGCACTGACCTTTCCTACGGCCCTGGGAATGTTGCAGAAGCCTGAAATGACTTCCTAGAGCTGCTGCTGCTGCTGCTCAAGTCGGAGAAGACTCTCTGCCAGCACTGTGTCTCTGCACAAAGCACCTTTTTCATATGCGCTTTTCAGAGAGAAGGAAGGATTTATCTCTGATTCAACAGGGCATTCAGATACCATTTCCAGATTGCTACAGTGGCTTCATTCAGTTACACAGGCTACAAATTAAAAGTTAATGAAAACTAACATGCTTCTCGTTTCTCCCGAGGGGAGAAACACTCTCACATGTAGATGGCTGAGAAAATTAAGTCAGAAGAAAACTCGTCTTTGTTTGACAAAGGGTGTGGGATCTCTCAGAGCTGTCTGCACATTCCTGCATCAGTATTACTGCTATCATTTTGAATCAGATGTGCTCATTTTCCAAGGGTGTGTTACACCAGCCTCCTACACATCCATGTGTGTGCAGTGAAGTATCATTAGGCCTGATGGGCACCCTTTGCCTTCTCAGGAAACGATTAAATGGTGCCCTGAAAAAGCTGACAATTGGACAGTAGTAGAAATTACAGACTCATGTCTGGCACAAAGCTTGGCATTCACAGCTGTACTGAGTGCCTTCCAGGAGCCATCTGCCCACAGAACATGCCGTCTTCTAGTTGCTCGACCTGAGATAGTTCAAGAGGGTAACAGCAACGGGAGAGAAGAGAACTAGCTTTCTCTGTGCAGATCTCTACTGCTTGGTTTTATAGCTCTCCGGAGGAAAGTGTGTTGCCAACTTCCAAGAGATGGCAGGTTCCACAGTGCTTTCCAGATTAACCCAAGGCATTGCTTTTTGACCCTGGGTAAGGTTTTCCTTCATTATCAACACGCAAGAAAGATATAAGCCTTTCAGTTATATATTCTGCCTGCTGATACGTGCAAACGCACAATAACAAGTCTTGAATTTAGGAAAATCACTGGGATTTGTTGTGGTTGTTATCATCTCTTAAGGCTTCATTGCCCCTGGCCTCCCTTGCATCAGCCCCTATTTATGGCCAGCCCTGTGTGACTGCACCCCTAGTCATGTTTCTGGCACTGGTTACACTGCAACAGACTTTATGCAGTCCCTCAGTTTAACAAGACATGTACAAAGTTCTTGTTTTTCTGAACACAGCCAAAAACATCCATGCAAACAGCAACAGCCTACCTGTGCTCACATTCAAGCCTTTGCCAGGAAGCCCTTTGCCCTAGTGTTCATTTTTTTCTGTCATTTTTAGTGTCATGCCCCTGAACTCACTTTGCCCTTTCATTTTTATGTTTTTTTTCTTGTCCCTTTTTTAATCTTACATTTGTGATGCAGATTCATGGCTTAACCACTTTCTGTTTGTGCCATTCACCAGCATACTGCAGTACCAATCTGCATGGGATTTACTGTTGCCCAATCTTGTATGAGATCCTGCTCCCTTGGCCCTGCTGCATACTCTCCCCTTCTGCTGGTGACTGCTGCCTGTCCTGCTCTGCCTGCTCTGTCTGTGGAGCCGTGCCCTGAACTGCACTGTGTAAAACAATCCAAGCTTGAAAGTATTTTTTGGCCATACTTTAAAGTACAGTCAGATGCTGCAGTTAGCACTCTGGCATGGGTGGTGACTTGGAGGGCCAGGGAGGGGACATGAAGGAGGATGGCAAGAAAGAGCTTCCTATAGATGAGGTGCAGCTAAATGGCACAAGCAGGCAGGCCACAGAGCGAACAGAAACCTGCCCACAGGACTTCTGTTATCTTTTTGTGCCTTTTACCAGCGTTGTTATGACTAAACAAGATTACCCATGAGCGTAGGGACACTTTGGTCACTGCAAGAGGGCTGACCATTAGGTGGGACAGAACACTCAAACGCACACTTTGATTATTGACCTAATGTGCTCCATTGAGAACAAACAGTAAGGGACAGAAATTACTGTGAGCACTGAAAACGAATCAGCATTAATACTGCCTATGACGGCCGTATTTGTGAATGAACCTGTTTTCTGAAGACTGAAAGTGAATATTTTATTCACCGTCTCATGTAAAGGCATAATGACACAGCAATGCATATAAAAGAAACAGGAATATTGTGACACTGCAGTTTGTTAAGGAAGCAGTTAGACTGACTTCAAGTCCGTCAGTCCTTGATAACCAACACTGTAATTTAAAACGTAGATGCCTTCCTGAGCTCATCTATTCTGAGCTGGATAGAGCCCAGCATGTTTCAGTTTTTAAATAACTCATTCCCATGACCTTTGCAACTTACTAACTTACACAACAGTGCAAAAAAGAGCCTCATACACATGACTCAGGCTGCCTTGGGGTTGCTGAAATTTAAGAAGGCAGCCCACATAGCATAATCACAAGCAAAAAGAAAAGACTGATTATATAACATCCAGTCAAATTGAACAAATCGCTGCAGTTATACAAAGCTGCGGGCTGCAGAGATGCACCCGAAGCTCAAAGAAGTTTGAATGAGACAGCCTGATGTGGCTGGTCTTTGGCCCCAGTGCTTTGGATTGGAGCAAGTAGAATAAATAATCCTTCCTCTCAAAACACACCATAGGAGGTGCCTTACTGAATGTCTTTCTGATGCTCCTGGATCTTTCTGGAGCATCTTCACAGGCACAGTCCATCTGTGGGGAAATCTGTGACTCTGCACCACCTCCTTGAACCCTTCTGTCAGGGCATCATTGATTTGTGTAGCTGAATACTCAGTTTATTTGGAGGTCCAAACTAAACCCAGCACTGGATGGGAATCTAGTGGCATAGAGGTGCCAGTCTATGGCATATCAACAGCTGGGATTCCTAAGTGACTTTCTAAAAAACTTCTGAGGAAAAGAAAGGCACTCTGAAAGCAAGCCTGGTGGAAATTGTCCCAGTCAAGCTTTATTTTACAACTAATAGCCTTGCTTAGGAGCAGAGCTTTGTTCTGCTGAGATCGACAGGATCTCTCAGAGGTGTCTATCTCCAGTTCCTCAACACCATAAGGAAGTTTAGAGTTCTCTTCTAAAACAAGGGTTTTTTCCTTTCACCACTTCCTGTCTTGCAGTGGGATAGCCCAGTGGCAAACACTTGTAGAATCATAGAAATCATTAAGGATGGAAGTGACTAAGATTACATAGTCCAGCCATTGATTCATCCCCATCATACTCACTAACCACGTCCCTCAGTGCCACACATTTCTTGCGCATCTCCAGGGATGGTGACTCCACCACTTCCCTGGGCTGCCTGTTCCAATGCCTCACCACTCTTAGAATAAATGTTTCTTGATATCCAACTTGAACCTCCCCTGGTGCAACTTGAAGCCATTATCTCTTGTCCTGTCACTAGGAACCTGGGAGAAGCTGAGCCTCACTTCACCACAGCTTCTTTTCAGGCAGTTGCAGAGACCAACAGTAACCTCCATAGGGCCTTCCTCCCCTCAGGCAGATCACCACAAGTTGGTGTCCTCTGCAAACTTACTGAGACCGCACTCAGTGCCCTCATCCAGAACTCAATCCCCTTGCAAAGTTCCCTTTAACTGGAACACACTGGTATAACTTTTACCTTCTGTCCAGACTTACTGTTTTTCCAGAAGACTATTCAGACTGTCCGGCCACAGGCCAGCTGAGGTGACAGTAATCCTTACTCCTGCAGTGAAGACTGGTCCCTGACAAACAGGAATCTGCCACTCCTTGGCTCCTGAAATAGCGATTCTATTTGTCAAGGAAAAGAGTAACCTAACTCATCTTTCCTCAATGAAGAAAGAACAAATGCCTATATTTTCGCATCACATACAAGTTTTAAGTCCCAAAGGATACAGCTGGATGTTATTTTCCCAGTGTTCAGGCAAGGGTAAACTGCAGGAAAGTAAACAGTGTAAAAGTGCTCTCCTTTGTCTGGTAGTCCTTTGAACCTTCTCTGTTAGAAGAGGACACGTGAAATACAACCTGGGGCCCTATGATATCGAAGAGAGTGGTTCTGAGTGTGTTCCTGGTTATAAATCTAAATTTCTGGCTTGATTTCGATCACTACTTCCCACTCCCAAGTACACTCCAATGCCAAGAAGATTGCAGTCATCGGAACAGATTGCTTTTCTCATTGCTGGGGAAGTTACTGCTCTTCAACATTCATATTTGCTAAGTGAGGTCAAAACTCAAATCAGACAGCTGTTTGCACCCACCATCGCTCGTTTTCTACCTCTTGACTGAAGCGACCTTAATCACGTTCAATTTCAGTCTCTGGAAATCTTTAATTTCAGAAGTATTGGGCATGATAGAATGAATCTGGGATATCATTGTTCTAGCAGTATTGGGCAAAAAATATTTAATGTGTTGCAAAGTGTAAGCTATCTTCCTCCTGGAAAAATTCCCCCCTTCCCTCCCCTCCCAGATTTCATCTCCACTACTTCCCCTGGAGCATCCTGAATCTTCTGCCCAGTGGCCACCATAACTGCAAATGCATGTGACTTTTTAAGTGACTGCAGCAAATCTTTAAAAATGCACACAACAGCTGGAAAAGGGATCTGCCCCTTCAGAGCCAAGATAATTCTTGGAGCCAACAAATTGCTTCCACATAGAACAGATACTGATGACAACTAAAGTATCATTCCTGAAGCTTGCCAGAAGACTTTTCCACTAACATTTAAGTACAGTATACTCTTTATCAACTTGCCAGAATGCTTGATTCCTCAAACTGGGTAATGAATCCTGAAAGATCTATTCAGATGAAGTATGTAAGCTAGTTCACAACGAGAAAATGCATTTAATTATATGTTAATGATATTTGAGGAGTACAACAGGACACTGGCACAGGTTGCCCAGCAAGGCTGTAGATGCTCCCTCCCTGGAAGCACTCAAGGCCAGGCTGGATGGAGCTGTGACAACCTGAGGTGAGGGAGGTGTCCCTGTCTACAGCAGGGGGTTGGAACTCCTCTGAGATGTTCCAAATCGTAATGGCCACGATCCCAAGCAGCCTCACTGAGCTCTGAAGCTGGCTTTAAGCAGGGAGTAGGGCTGTGTGAGCTCCTGATGTCTCATCTGACCTAGACTGTTTTGATTCTAGAATGCTGAATCTCAACTGTTTTCAAAAAACAAAAAGCTGCCAGACCCACAGCTTCATTTTGGAAAGGAACAAAGAGTGAAGATTCAAAGAGCCTCCAAGGAGACAAAATAAATCAAAGTATCCTTGGGTCCCACAGTGATAGCAACATACCCCCTGAAAGCAACTCCCTCTGCAATTCCCCATTAGCCTCCCCTTGCCTGTAAGGGACAAAAAGACAAAAAAGACAGCAGGGAAAGAGGAGCTGTCACTTTGACCCTCCTGCAGAAGGTGACTCAGTGCTGCTGCTTTACTCTGAGATTGACGCTCTTAAAAGATGTTTTTAAAAAATCACCTTATGATGAGCTTACTTCAGAACTTCAGAAACTTCAGAAAGCCAAATCCAGCTGTGTTACAGAAGGGTGAATGCACCATACAGAGCAAACGCTCCCTGAGAGGTCAGCAAAATACATGTATGTGCAACCTGAGCCTTTCTTTGAAGCCAACTGAATGAAGATCTCAAGCCATCACTGTCTGCAGGTATTCTGCCTGCTTTGAGCACTGATTATGTTTTTTTTTTTTTTTTTTTGCCACATAATGCTCCTGATTTTTGTTAAAAATAAATTATTGGATCAGACTTACATTATCGTCAGTGCTTCTTTAGTGCTTTCGGGGAAGGTGACAAGATAAGTTCAGCCCTGTCCTCTTCCTCCCATTATTCAGAGCATGCCATAATTCTCTCCCTTATTTCCCCCCTTATTAGGCTTTTCTTTTGGCTTTCAAAATGTGTACAACTGTTGTATTTTTTTTACACTCCCGGTTGGTCAGGCAGCATGCCAGGTGGGAGTGTCTGATCTGTGTGTACAACTCGGAGCCAGCTTTTGTAGGTGACTGCTCCTTTCACCAGGCACAGGAACAAAACAGCATTTCGGAAACGCTGTGGGCAGAGATACTGTAGAAATGTTAACCAGTCAGGGGACATAAAATCAATGGAGGAATTGCTCTGCATTCCTGGACCTGCTTTCAGTACAATTGAGCCGATAAAATCCTTATTCATTAGACAAAAAACTTACTTAAACTGGGAGGTTATTACAAACATTTTATTTAAAATGAAAATGCATTCTGATGATCTGTTCTCCAGAAAGCTTATGAAGAAAGCTTGAGGGTAACTGCTGCAGTGCTTTAGCTGCAGTGATAACTCATAGCTCTATTGATCCTGCAGTGCAGAATTGCCCAGTGTTGGCCATGAGCACAGCAACAAGAAATGACGTGTGTTATTAAACTCAGATGGTAAACCTTTCAGGGTGAGATTTCATGGCTTTTGAAGCAGCTACAAGCACCAGCGTGAGGAAAAAGAAAACCTAACTTTCCAGTCAGCCTGCAACATGCCAGCTAACTCGTATTACTTTAGGACCAAAATGTCAGCCAAGTTTTACTATTTCATCCTTCATTTGTGGGATTTACTTGAGGCTTCTAAAGCCAAATTCTCTCCTATTTTCACGCAGTATTTTAAAATCCAAGTTTTATCATTCTTTTTAAGATTCGTGGTATGAACAGGATATGGGACAGGGAGCCACAGACTCTGGTATCAGCTCTTTTGGCCTTAAATCAGAAAAAAGAAAAGGGGGGGATTAATAAGATAAGCAGGGCAGCTATAACGCTAACCTTGCAATTTCAAAGCATGTTATGGGGAATTGAATTAACGGTCACAAGATGTTCTGAAAACCAAGACTGCTACATGCTGATTAATTTGAGAACGTCTTTTTTTTTATCACAGACAACTATAGGCAGTGACATTTTCTTCAGATATCATCAGGAATCCACCCTCCAAAGCCCCTGTTGGGAACAGGAGGCGATCAGTTGTGACTTCATCCCAATCCATTTCTGCCTATCTACTCATACAACTATCACTTCAATAGACGCAGGCATGGATCTTATCTTCCTACAGCCTCATGCCTTCTGATGGAGAAAAAAGATGCTTTAATTGTACCTTCTTACACAGTCTTTAGGAGCATTTCTAGCCTCAGCTGCTTTATAGTCACTGTTGCTGCAAGTAGAACATTATGTAAATGGTGGTTGTTACAGCACTCTGACGATCTATTCCTGTCCATGCACTACTGTTAAAAAATAACGTAAATTGTTCATCTTCCATGCCACACAGTGAAATATTTTGTGTACAACGGTGTCCGCCATACATGGTCAAACTTGCTTTTTATTCCAAAATGCTGTGCAAAGAGAAAACGCCCAGCACAGGGCAGAGGGTCCCGCGTGCGTCCCCCTGCCCTTGTCTGGACTCGGGGCAAACGCTGCGGAACAAACGAGAGACACAAACGCCGACGCCCGAGATGAAGGCAGGGACCACCGCGCTGCCGCCTGCCCCTCACAGCGCACGCGGTGAGGAGAAGGGGGCGGTGCTACGCCATCGCGTTCGCGCCTTCCCGCCCCCTTCTTCTTCCTCCCTGCTCCCTGCGCCACCGCCAAACATTCGCGTCACGTGACCTCCTTGCCCTCCACGGCAGCCAATGGGGAGCGCTCCACGGGCGGCAGGGCCTTTATAATGCGGCGGGCGGCGCGGCGGCCGCGGCATTGAGGTGGTGGTGGTGAAGGTGGTGGTTGTGCGTGTGTCAGGCGGGTCGGTTCTAACAGCCGCTTCCCCGCTCTCGGGGAGACCCGGGCTGAGGATCCTAGGGAGGGCTCAGGTCTGTGCCGGCGCGGAAGGAAGGAGTGGTTGGGGGGGGGGAGCGGGAGGGGCGGCCATGTCGCGGCCGCGCGGCGCATGGAGCGGGGGGGGGGGGAGGGGGTAGTGGTCGGCGGCGCGCCGCGCTGGCGGGGCGGGGCAGGCCGGGAGCGGCATCTCCCCCCCGCCGGAAGGAGAGCGGGGCCCGGCGGGCGGGGTGAGCGCTCCGTGTGTCCGCAGTCCGGCTGCTTGTGTCCGTGCCTCCTCTGTGCGCCCCTCCGCAGCGCCGGAGCTGTCTGCCGTTCTCTCTAACGAACTCTCTCTGCCTTGCTTTCCCCCCCCTTTTCCCCTGGGCTTCTGCTTTGTGGATGTTGGCGGCTTCTTGTTGTGACAGGAGAATGTGTGTGTGCCCCGGGCCCAGGCGCATCGGTACGTATCTCGCAGTGGGGGCCGGGCGGGCGGGGCGAAGGGCCGAGCCCCGGCCCGAGGGAGGGCCCAGCGCTCCTGGCCCGCGTTCCTTCTCCCCCGTGTCGCCAGCGTGGGCAGCTGCCCGAGAGCCACCGGTGTCGTTGCACAGCTCAGGAGGGTGCTGGAGGAGCCTGTCAGCTGCATCCAGTGTCCTTAGTGCAGTATGGGTGTGATGCCCCTTCTTAAATTTGTCGGTGTAGTGCTTCCAGACCTGTAAATTGGCCAACTAACTCCTTATTTGTGGCCTTCTGTACCCCTTCTGGCGTCGAAGAGGCTTTTAAGGCTGTGATGCTGATCACTTGGCAGATGTTGATTAGATAGTGAATGTTATCCAGCATCTTTTTGTGTTGTTCCATCTCTTCATGGACTGTAATTAGCAAGGGGATTTGAAATAAAGTACTGAAAGGGTAGCTGTGGTGCTTAGATTAGAGGCATCTGTGTTGCAGGGGTAAATGAGAGACTTGGAATGATTTCAGTTTTTGCTGGCAGGCTTGGAATTTCTCTTTGACTTGATCAGCATGACTTAAATCAGGTAAGCAAAATGGATTGATGGCTTAAAGTGACAAGGAGTTGCTGTGAGCAATAGAAAATTAGTGGCTGCCTTCTTCCTTTGTCCTTACAGGTCTCAAGTGATGTCTCAAGTGATTTTTCTAGAATCATAGAATCCTTAGAGTTGGAAGGGATCTCTGAAGGCTGGCTACTCCAACTCCCCTGCAGTGAATGAGGACATCCACGGCTAGATTGGGCTGCCTGGTTGCTGAATTAATAACTAAAAATCAGCAAAATGACTTCTGGTGGCACTGCAGAGCCACTCTGACAGCAATACGTTTGTATTTTTGCTTAATCATGGATCAACAGCAAAGCTGTCAGAACAGACATGGAACTATGCATTGATCAGCCCTGAGCAGAAATACGTAGTGGTCAGGGGAGCTTGGTTCAGCAGGATTCAAACAGGAGACCAGTGTGAATTTCAGGCAACTACTGTAGAATTAACGCATCTGTAGGTTGCTAAGGTTCCCATTCTGTAAGCAGAGTTGAATGTATTTCATCATATGGTATTTAAAAGCAATGGCTGTTACCAAAATAGCTGCTGTATAATTAGAAGGTGACAATAGACTTTAAAATCTGTGTTTGCAGATCACTTTTGTCGTGTTGTGTGTGTGTGAAGCCTGAGCTAGAGAAATACACTTTCTGGGAAGCAAATATTAGTGTAAATTGAGTACGTATGTGGAAGCTCAAGCCTGAGGACAGGGAGAATTGGCAGTACTGTGACTGGCAGTACTGTGACTAGAGCTCTCCCTGGTAGCTGGATGATGGAAAACTGGCAAGTCAGGCTTCCTAGCTGTCATTAGGAGACATGGTCAGTGGAAGAACTTTTGTCCATACTAGTCAAGACTGATAAACACTGCTTTTTGGGGATGAAAATACGATAGAAAGCCTCTGGAGTAGTAAAAGGTGTTATTTTAACTTATTTTCAGGAGGCAACATTTTGCATTAGAAAAGCAGGGCCTGTTCCTGATTCCTTAGAAGAGCATTGCTTGCTTCCTTACAGCATGAAGAATGGAGTGTATTCCCCTGTTTCTAGATGCTTCTCAGCTGGTGATCAGATTTCAATGGCAGAATCTGTGGAAAGCATGGAGGAGAGGTGATAGAACTAGTGCTTAAGAATAAGAATAATGTTTAGGACTGCAGAGAGCCTTGTGTAAGATTTGTCTTGGTTCTTTCTAGGAAGAAGTAGAAGCTTCCACATAAAATGTGGGAGGAAGAAAGTAAATGGCAAGTAGCTGTATGCTTCCCATGAAGAGCATAATTCCTTTATTTTTGCCCTGTGGAATTGGTTTTGTCAAGTGTGATGTAAGAGTCTTCCTGAAACAATGGATAAGATTTACAAAATGCTTGTTCAGATGTTGTAATTGGATATGTAGATTGAGATGAGGAGTGTAATGTTAGAGTAGTCATTTGCTGGAGGAGTGAGAACTTAGGAGAATTTATATATAGCAGAAAGTACTAACAGTTTTCTTGAGTAGCTGGGTTTTGATCTAGCTTTGATTTATTGTACATGGCTCTCTTCTGTTGCTTTAAGAAAATGCAGTGTGTTGTAGTCTTTCAGCTGACTAGCTTTAAAACTTACTAGGGTGACTGAGCTGTTGGTATCAGGAGTGTTCTCTAGCACTCTTATCTGATAAGCTAGAAAATTGTTGCATAGACTTCTGTGGCTATTTGTAGATATACACAATGTGTTTATATTCACAAGTGTGATAAAGTTCTGTGTGAGAAGGGGGAGAAGAAACATCCTGCTAGAAACAACCTTCTGCTGGCTTCTGCTTGTGTGAGAAAATTCTGTTTATGACTATTGCCTGCATTTTGTCATGTGAAATGTATTTCTAAAACTGCCTGTCTGTTATCTCAGTTGCTTTGGAATCTTTGTTAGATATGCCATCTCTTCAGCCTTATAGGAAGACTGCATTTTCTTCCTGTAACATCTGGCTGGCTCTGTCAGCTGGAATCTCAGGATCAGTAGGAAGAGAAATCTCCATAATGCACTTGCAGAGTGTGGCACTAGTGTAGCATGCTGTATGCTGACTGTTGCCTTAACTTCTATGTGAAACTGTTTTCTGTCTGGATATTTTATTCTGTTTCAATTCTACTATTTGTGTGGGTATAAGAGCTAATGTATTTATGCTGAACTTCAAGGTATGGTATAGCTTACTTTGTTCTAGCCCAACACGCTATTTAAACAAGCATCTCTTCCTCTTCTTTTCCAAGACCTGCTAAATCTGTGTACTTCATGTAATTTTGTTCAGTGGCTGTAAATGACGGCTGTAAATGACTTAACATAGACTTCTGGGGGAGCTCTGTTGGCTGTCTCTAAATGCAGTTGTTCTCTTGTCTTCCAGCAATTCCTGTCCAAAGCTCCAGGCTGCCGCTGTTATCTGATGCCATGCCAGCACCCACTCATCTGTTCCCATTGATTCGTAACTGTGAGATTAGCAGAATATGCAGTACTATGTGTTACTGCCACCATAAGCATCTGTGCTGTTTATCGTCTCATTTTGCTCATGGTCACTTCAGATATGCACCTCAGAAGAAGTTTGCAGCACTCTGTAAGCCAAAGGAGAACTTCTATCAGTTTATTCACACGAGGGATTATGCTTCTACACCACAGAGGTTTTACCTCACTCCTCCACAGGTCAACAGCATTCTGAAGGCAAATGAATACAGTTTTAAAGTCCCAGAATTTGATGGCAAAAATGTAAGTTCTGTCCTCAGCTTTGATAGCAACCAGTTGCCTGCTAATGCTCCAATAGAAGACCGGAGGAGTGCTGCCACTTGCTTACAGACGAGAGGAATGCTTCTGGGTGTGTTTGATGGCCATGCAGGTTGTGCTTGTGCTCAAGCTGTCAGTGAAAGACTGTTTTACTATATTGCTGTCTCCTTGTTACCTCATGAGACTTTACTTGAAATAGAAAATGCTGTGGAAAGTGGTAGAGCTCTTTTACCCATTTTACAGTGGCACAAGCATCCCAATGATTACTTCAGCAAAGAAGCTTCCAAGCTTTATTTCAACAGTTTAAGAACTTACTGGCAGGAACTCATTGATCTCAATAGTGGAGAAACTACTGATGTGAAAGAAGCCTTAATTAATGCTTTTAAGAGGCTTGATAATGATATTTCTCTGGAAGCTCAAGTAGGAGACCCAAATTCTTTTCTCAACTACCTAGTACTGAGAGTAGCATTTTCTGGTGCAACAGCCTGCGTAGCCCACGTAGATGGTGTTGACTTGCACGTGGCAAACACAGGAGACAGTAGGGCAATGCTTGGGGTTCAGGAAGAAGATGGATCTTGGTCTGCAGTTAACCTCTCCTATGACCACAATGCACAAAATGAACGTGAAGTGGAACGTGTGAAATTGGAGCATCCAAAGTCTGAAGCAAAAAGTCTTGTGAAACAAGATCGTCTCTTAGGCCTTCTGATGCCTTTCAGAGCTTTTGGTGATGTGAAGTTTAAGTGGAGTATTGAACTACAGAAGCGAGTAGTAGAATCGGGCCCGGATCAGCTCAATGACAATGAATATACAAAGTTTATTCCTCCAAATTACCACACTCCCCCATACCTCACAGCTGAGCCGGAAGTCATACATCACAAATTAAGGCCACAGGATAAGTTTCTGGTTTTGGCCACAGATGGGCTGTGGGAGACTATGCACAGGCAAGATGTGGCTAGAATTGTTGGGGAGTATCTCACTGGTGTTCACCATCAACAGCCAATAGCTGTTGGTGGCTATAAGGTAACTCTGGGTCAGATGCATGGTCTCCTAACAGAAAGAAGAGCAAAGATCTCTTCGGTATTTGAAGATCAGAATGCAGCGACTCACCTGATACGCCACGCAGTGGGCAATAATGAGTTTGGCACTGTGGATCATGAGCGACTGTCCAAGATGCTTAGTCTTCCAGAGGAGCTGGCTCGGATGTATAGGGATGACATTACAATTATTGTGGTGCAGTTCAACTCGCATGTTATAGGAGCATATCAAAATGGGGAACTGTGAATTTTTTCATGTAGTGAACTAGTTACCAAAGCTGTAACAATGGCCAGTATGAGCAGCAGATGGGAAAAAAAAGACAAGTTCAATAAGCAAACAAATTTCTTGCTTGCTGGATTTAACATATCTATTGTTTCTGCCTTCCCCCAGAGCTCTTAAGTACAAGAGAAGTGCTATTGACCTAACATAAACTTGAAGAGGATGTCTGGGAAAAGAGATTTTTTTTGTATTAACTTTGCACTATTGATTTCATGAATGCTGCTAGAACAATGTCTTGAATTTGGCAGAGCTGGATGAGGGAGGGAAGGAGGATAAAGAATTAAATATCAAGCATCTGGTTGTTCAGGAAAAAGCCTGTTAACATCTGGAAATATTCACACTCTTAAAAGATGAGTAACAAGGGATATTGGCAAGAATTCTCCTTTTAAGAATTCAAAATAAGTGTGGTTATCTGTGAGTTATGTTGTCAGCCTTTTCCTCTGACCAGGAGGATGACTTAACCATGTAGGTCTTCAGTGTAACGAAGTTGTGTCGCTCTCATATAGCCAATGTCATTCACTTAAGAATATTTGTCAAAGTGTTGACTTTCAGTGCAGGTCTAAGCCATAATTGATACTTGAGATTCTGTTATAACTTAATTGCGTCTTATACACGGTAACTTCTAAATGTCTGTGCATCAATTGCTTCTTGGCTTGTGGATTCCTGTACAACTTGTAGGGCAATAATACAACATGCAGTAAGATAACAAGTAAAGTTGTAGAGGACCTCAGTATGAAGAAAGTTTCAGGCTCTTTGAAGAGTCAGTGTTGCTGGTCAAGACCATTGGGTTTCCTAAAGGTCATGTCCTTTATGGACTGCATCCCTGCCTGGTGTTTCTTATCTGGGAGGATAAATTTTCACCTGAGAAGATCAGGAAATCATTGCTAACCTCACTGTGGCTTTGTAATTTGCACTCATTTTCTCTTGCTATTTCAAATAGTGACATATTGGATGTCTTGCACTTGAATACACTTGTAAGTATGTTGGGTTGAAAACTACAGATTACAAAATGAAGTATGGTTTGTAAATAGAATTTCAGTTGGAAAACTAACTGGCATGCATGTGTATGTTTAATGGCTTTTTCTAGCAGCTTTTTTTCTCTGGACAGTTGGTGTATGCATGTGCTTACAGTCCAGAATGTTATCACAACAGCCTCTTGAATGAGTCTCTCTGGCTTGTGGTTGAATTTGAACATAAAAGGTAGTGCCCTGGGCTATAACTTGTGTGCCTAAAGTTGTTGGGCTCATAACTGTAAGAAGTAGGGACTGACAACTAATGTAATGATCATCTTTGCATCTGTTTTAGGTATGTTTCATTGTATAGCTTACACTTAAGCTGCCCTTACTTAAAAAACCCAAGTGCTCTAAAATACTAGTCCCTGATGACTGATAGAACACTTGTAACTTGATTCCTGTGTTCTGGAAAAACTCTTAAGTGATAGGTCAGCATATTTTATTTCATGGAAGTGTTTCAGTTAAAGTAACTTCCTTGCCTTCAACAAAGCATTAAATAAAAGTTTAAAATCTAGCTTACTTCAAGTAATGTGTTATTTTCCACTAAATGAAAATATTGCCAATTAAAGCTACTGTTACATAAAGGATATTTAGCACTGATAGTGGACCTGTGCTATAGTAAATGTTTGGTCCTCCAACTCAGAAGTGCTGTGTGTTCCACGTGGCCTGCAGCTTTAATGTCTGTTTTTTCACCCAACCTTAAAAAAACAACTTTGTAATAAGGTTATTGATATCTTAAGATCGCATTCAAGATGTGAACAACCCTTCTTTATTTGAAGGCGATGGGGAACTCTAAAATGCTTAGACAAGTACTGGCTCTTGACATTGCTCCTTGTTGTGTTCTGATGACTATCATTAGGTCAATAATCTTTATGTTCTTCTATCATTCAAGTACAGTATATATCTAAGCTGTTACAGTATTTAACTTTCCTACTTTTTTTTTTACTGTTTATGCTCTATTACATGTATTGATGTATTTAACCTATGATTCTTGATATTGATCTGGGGCAAGTCATGGCTTAGAAGAACTGAATGTTGGTCCCATGTTTAGAACTTCTATTGAGGAAAAGCTGTTTTTTTGCAGTAAAGATGCATATGTATGGAGTCAGACAATAATATTTATGTATTGCTTGGAAACTTGCTCAGTATGTATGCAGTGAGTAGAAATAGCATAACTGCCTGCTGAACAGGTGATCTGAACAAACATTTTAGTAGATTCCAATAAAATGATCAATTATGCAGAAAACTGTGTGTATTGGGTTGATACAGAAAGCAAGAGATGTTTTGCTTAATGCTTATGAAAGACTTGGCTCTTGAAAATGCTTTTCGTTGTCTAGTCACTGCTAAAATAGACCAAATAGCCTAAATGTGCAAATGGAAACAGGCTGAGAACTGGGCTTCAGAGCTTTGGAATGTCACTGTGAGGTTTGAGCCCTGTAGTGGTTCTGCTGCCCCCTGGCAGTGAAGCTTGGATGCTTCCCTGTCAGTGTCTCTTGTGCTTCCCTCTATCAGTTTGCCTTGTCTCGTTATTCCTGTGGGGAAAGGACATTAAAAGCTGCAGATGAAGCAGTCTATTGCAGTGTACAGCCTAATTTGTCATCAGTAATTTGTGGACTGTATTCTGCACAGCAACATTTAATGGAATGATCTCATACACGCAGGTCTGAGTGGCTTAGAAATGAGTTGGTAAGCTAAATAGGAGCAAGTTTTATCTCACTAGTAGGGAGCATGTTTTGTTGCATTGCAGAAGATACCCTCACCTCGCGTGGGGGAGATGCTGTCAATACTATTCTGAAATACACATCTCACACTGCAAGTGTATGGTTTAACCAAGAAGAATGGCTGAGTTTTGACAACACAAGCTTTTAAGTTCACCTTTAAGTAATCTTTAAAATGCTTATTAAAATGATTATTAGATGAACATCAACGGAACTGTGTAACAGTAAATCCTGGGTATGAGTTGAGTTGGAAATCTTCAGGGGGTCTGTTTTCAGTTTGAACATTTAACTCTGTTCCCTTTATTTTTTTAAAGAAAAAACAGAGTAGTGGTATGTGTGTTATGAAATGCTGTCAAAAACAAATACAACATGTTACAGCAGTTACTGTTAGAGCATCCTCATTTCTTAATTTGCCTTTTATGTGCCGGACTTGGTGAGCACTGAACTCTGTGATTTTCCCTTTCCACTCATTTCCTTATCAGCGGGTGGAGTTCTGAATGCAGAACTCCACCAAAATGTGATACATGCATTACAGAGCGTAGTTCCTTCATGAAATGCTGTTTACAGCTGAGTTCTTTGACTTGTGCTCCTGTACTTTGGACAACCTTGGGGCAAAGGATATTGGGTAACTGCTTTCATTACACATGCTCCGAGTGGTTAGGTTGCTCTTCCCTCTTTGTGAAGGCACAGCTGTAATAAGATTATCTGGCATAGATGGAGAATTCAGACTAGATGATCTCTGGAGGTCCTTTCCAACCCTTTCAATTCTGTGATTGTGTTTAGCTCACTGGTGGAGATGATCTTTCTGCCTTCATGACTGCTAATAAATGCATGCCTCCTGATCTGCAGCAGTGATCTGTGTGAGTGCTGAACACTGACATCACTGCTGCTGCACAGCTCAAGAACAGGACTGGCACGAGGCATTTGGTTGTGCCAAGGGAGTAGTTACTGTAGCAGATCCTGTGGGTAGCGTGAGAAGTCTTCCAGCCTGCCAGATGGCACACTGCAGTCTGATAGAGCTGTCTTGCTGTATGGGACAATGGAGTTAGGCTCATTTTGATAAGTTAAACCTATGTGACTTTCTCTACAGATCTGCAACCTCCTGAGAGGCACTTCAAGTGCAATAGCACATTTTCTGTAGATGTTTTTTTCTGTTACATTCATTCTGATATGTTCAGAAGCCCATGTGTGAAAGTTAATGAGATACTTCATTGTTCTCTATTGGTTCCTGTGATAAAACAAAAGTGCTTTAAATGAAGTAGGCTTCTGAATGAATGTGTTCCTGCTTCCAAGTGCTGGGTTAATTGTTTTATCTTTTTTTTTTCCCCATCATCTATTTTATTTTTTCCCCTCACTGGAACAGGTTTCCCAGAGAGGTGGTGGAGTCTCCTCCTCTGGAGACATTCAAGACCTGCCTGAATGCTGAGCTGTGCAACCTGGGCTAGGGAGCTGCTTTGGCAGAGAGGTTGGATTTGATCTCTAGAGGTCCCTTCCAACCCCTACAGTTCTGTGATTCCCTGATTCTGTGTGATTTTAATTTGAAAGCTCTCCTTTTTTCAAATGCTTTTCAGGATTTTGCCTCTCATTGCTTTACTTCTTATTCAACAGCGAATATAGGATGTTTTTGTTTTTCCTAGCACCAAATATTTAATGTCTACCTCTAGATATTTGTGCAGTAAAAGGACTTGCTAATGTGCTTGGATTAAATTATTCATCCAACGGTTACAGAATTCTTGACTGTTTTGCAAACAAGTAGGTGTCCCTTTGTCAGGAGTGTTATCAACTGTCATTATACAAACTTGTTACAAGAATGTATTTATAACTTGATTTTTTCCAAATCTTGTTTATGGAGTTAGTTTGTTTAGATTAATCTCTGCTAATTAGTCAGCAGTTCATAATTAACAATGTGAATATCTTATCAAATACCTGTCCAGTGAAGAATGTGTACAGGTTCACTTTTTTCTCCTAATGAGCTAGGCATTAAATACTGATGACTGATTTTACTTGCTGACTTATAAAAAGCCAAGTTTGCTCATTCCTGAGTTGCTCTTATCATTTTAAATTATGTTCTTGTGGGAAGAAAACAGATGTGGTTCTTTGATTTGGCTTGCCATCTGTGTGAATACTGAACATCAATTGTGCATAGCTTTTCAACAATGAGAAAATCAGAAGAACTGAACTCCAAGTTCGCTTGGTAGATTCCAGGAGTGATAAATTGCCTACCACATTAATCTGATAGTAAGTCCAAATAGTATTTGTGGTACAATAGATGAGACCATCCTCATAGTTTATTGTGCTGGTTATGTCTTCTGCTTGTAAGTGTATTTTAACAGTAGACTGGGTAATGGGAAGGGTTAACCTTCTAACCTTCATAATTGGATCACAAATGGAGCATCAGTTTGCGGCAGCAGCATCATGTGGTGAAAACAAAAGCAGTCTGAGATAAGTGGTTGTCTGTTCTCATTGTGCTGCAGGGCCTTGGCATTAAAACCTTGTCTCAAGCACTGATCTCAGTGAGCAAGTCTTCTGGGAGGAAAAAATGCATTCATTGCAAATGAGTCACCTAATCGCTTGTGAACCTTTCCAGGGTTACATCAAATGCAGCATGAGGAAGTACAAATTTTAAGTTCTGTCTAGCATGATTGACCACTGCTAAATTCATGTAACATCATGAGCAAGCAGTTCAGCTTTAATATCCTGTTTCTGTACTTAAGGGTGGCATTTGTTAGTGCCTCACATTTGTAATTGCTAAATTAATCCAGTTAGGTCTGTCTGTTTGCAGTGTCACATGCTTTACAGCTAGCTTTCAGAACTGGGAAAACAATGAAAAACAGGGAAATCAGTGATGTTAACAGGAAGGCACCCCATGAGCTGGCACAACTCTGCCTTAAGCCCAGCACTGTTCAAAAGCTTGAAGTTCATGAATTCAGGCAGCTCCCTATGAGTTTTGTCTGACAGAATTGTTGCAAGACTATAATTTATTCTGCACTAATTCTGTTACCCATCCCTGCTTTGCACACTGTGATGGTGGATGCAGGAGATGCAGCTTTCCAGGATGTTATGGATTATATGTGAGTTTATTAAAATGGCTGATGGTCTTTCAGTTGTAGGCAGCTAGGAGAGGATTAACAGTCACTTTTTTTGCAGCGCAGGTGAAGAGAGTACATTCTTGTTCCCTAACAACTGTCTCCCAGATAGAAGACCAGGTTGTATTGCAGCAGTGGGCTAATTACTCCTGAGAAGTAGGATTAATAAATCTGCATGGAAGGCTGTCTTTGTACAGCTCTCCTGCCCATGGCACTCCCAGTAGTTGCATGAGTTCCTGCAAAACTCTGTTATCCTGTATGTAAGCAGTCACTGTCTACTATGGACAGATCCTTTCCAGCTCTAGTTTGGATGCCTAAGTCTAGGTACCTCCAAGTGTCTGAAGCTGTATTCAGTGCTGGCCTGAATGCAGTCCATTGCAGACTGGATTCTCAGCTAGCTATTCAGCCTGCTCCAAAATGCCAGCCCTGAGCTCCATTGACTGCAACCACAGCAAGTCATCATATTCACATGCAGACAGTTACATTAAGGTGCACTCTGGAGTCAAGCCCCAGCCCTCCTTTTCAGAATCTTCAGTCAGTGACCTTGCAGTTCCTGCATCTGCTTGTCCTGAACAACTGAAATACCTAGATTTTTGAGTTTAGTGTTACACATAATGTACCTGCAAATATTCATCCTTTGGCTCATGAGGTAACTGGAAGTGCCTGTTATGCTTACTATCTTCTTTATGACCTACACAGGTAACATACAGAGTAAGTTTTTTCTCTTCCCTCCTATGTTGCTGCTACGCTAGGAATTTCCTTTAAGAGCTCCCTTTACTTTCTCTGTTGGAGTTCTACTGCTTAATTCAAATGAGCAGCATAAGGTTTCCTTGTCATATATCTAATAACTGTGCTGATATTGTGCAGTGCTGCTTCTAGCATGAATGAGTAGGAATCTGTGAAGGAAATCTTCCAACCTAACTGATCAAGGTTTCTGCTAAAAATCTCACTTGGAAGAACAGGTACTTAGAAAAGATGATCTAGGCCTTACACAGTTCACTTTTCCCTATCCAAAGAAATAAGAAATCCACAGTGATAAAATGCCTTCTATCAAAACAGTGTGGCTGGTGAATGGATAACATGAGTGGTAATTAGGGGAGTAGAAACTGTAAACTAGTTAATAGAAGCAAGTCTTGTAGTAGAGAGCTTTAAAGTAATATAGCAGTGGAAACTGTCTTGCCAGTGAATTTGGTCTAGAAACAGTGAAGTGCAATTCATTGCTTAGTGAACATTGACATGGAAGCCTGAAAAAAAGTCCGGCTCTCTTTTAGAAAGGCATGTAAGTATCTAATAAGTCTTTCTGACAAGATAGCTGACAGTATTTCTTTTTCATTGTTTGGACCACATTTGTGTAACTTAAAGTGAATTCGTTTGATTCTTCTCCAAGCAGATGAAAATAATCCAGCAGTACTCATTTCTTGCATTTGAGGAATGCTACTTATTACTGCTCCTGGTACTTTGTCAAGAGTAGGTAAGAAGCTATGGTGAAAATATGACAGTGAAGTACAAGGAGAGGACACAATGGAATAGTAGGCCTCTGAAATGGCAAATGCCTCCCTCTTTCCTCTCCACATTGTTATCTTGAATGCTTGCCAGCTATCATTACTTGCATTTTTAAAGATACCTTAGCAAATATTTTACGAAGAATTGCTAAAGCTACAGCAACAGTTTGAATGCTTGGAATATGCCATTGAGTTTGTTCAAAGACAATGCAAACTTTGATGTATTCCGCTAACCTAGATTAAACTAGAAATATCAGAATGCTGCGTGCCCTATTTCCTGGTGCAGATTCTTGCAGGAGCCTTTGAAGCACGTCACAGCTGTGAGATTAAAAGCTCAGTCCTGAAGTCAGAGAGTCACGAAGCTCCCTTTGATATGAGATCAAGCCTTCCAGTAGTGTACCAACAGGAAGGGTTCTTGAAAGCTCAGCCTGACTCTGCCTAAAAACATTACACAGATCTATTTGTCTAATGAAGAGACAAAAATAACAACATAATTGCTAAGGCAATGAATGATACTACAGCAAATATTTAGATGGCTTCAGAAAAGCAGGAGAACGTGTGGTTTTTCAGTAGTACGCAATTACAGAGAGTGAATCCTAAGAAGAAAATGAGAATTAAGTAAATCTAAGGGGGGAAATAATGTCATAATGTGGTCTCTAAGGCTCAAATTGCACACGTGAAACTTAACAAAGCACAGGTTTTGTTCTCTAATGAGGCTTACTTTTCCACTTCCATCTCCAAAGCAGAAAACAAAGGCAAGTCATCAGGGCAAATTCATGGGCGCAAGAAATTTTACACATAGAGGCCTGTGCAAATCAAAATATATTACCTTAAGTTTTTATATTGCTGTGGTCCTTCAGTGCAGAAGGAAGGAAGAGAAAGCAGTGAGGTAGAAAGAAGAATGGGCCGGAGACACTGAACAGGGGAAAGATGCAGGCTGATAGTGATACAACAAGGGAGAATGGTTTAAAACAAAATGAGGAGAGATTTAGACAAAATATTAAGAAAACATTTTTTTACCCAGTGTGGTGAGACATTGTGAGCTGTGGATGCTCCATCCCTGGAGGCATTCAAGTCCAGGTCGGATGGGGCTATTGGCAGCCTAAGCTGGTGGGGCCAGCATTACTCACAGCAGAGGGTTGCAGCTAAATGGTCTTTAAGGTCCCTTCCAACCTAAGCCATTCTATGATCCTAAGTGGAAAAGCAGATACAGGAAGTAGCAGGCACACAAGAGTCCATTTAGCCTCTTTAATGCCTTGTCAAGGATTAGGCATAAACAGTAATCCATCATATTATCCATCATATTTTCCATCATGCCACAACCTAATGAGTTATTCTTTGCTCTCTCTCCTGTTTAAATTCTTCCCATTTGATTTTCTTTTTTGCATCAGTCTCCAAAGTCCTGTAGTTTGACTGCAATGTATTTCAGATTTTGGGGCTCTGGGACTACGTTTATAGATCATGGAAAAAAAAACTAGTTCAGCTCAAAATGATATTAAAAGAAGCTGTTTGCTGAAATTTTTACTGTTAAAATGCAAAACTGGAAGTTTTTTTTCTCATTCTCACACCAGTTGCTGCCTAAATGAATGAGTTGTTGTAGTATCCCCTTATTCAATCAGTTTTTCTAGCTCTGCATACCTTGGATGAATGCTACTTTTCTGAAGACAGTCATAAAAGTTAATTTTGTCTGTCTTAAATTGCTATAATTTGATATAATTTGATAGAAGTGCCAGATTATGCTCATACCATATAACAGCTTGGGTTGGAAGGGACCTTAAAGATTATCTAGCTCCAAGCCCCTCCATTCGATCATCTTTGAGCTCTTCTGAGCTCCACATCTTCATGTTGGAGGCCTCAAAACTGTACACAGTACTCTGCATGGAACCTCACAAGGGCAGATTAGGGGGGGAACAACCCCCTCCCTCTACCTGCTGCCACCCCTCTCCTGATATAGTTGTCCTACCTGCTGCAAGTGCACACCGCAGGCTTACATCCAGTTTTCTGGACATCAGGACCTCCAAGTCCTTCTCCATAGGGCTGTTCTCCATGAGTTCTCCTAGTCTGTACTTGTATCTGGAATTACCCTGACTCAAGTGCAACACCTCACCCTTGGCTATGTTGAACCTCATTAGGTTCCCATGAGCCCACTTTCCAAGCTTGTCCAGGTCCCTCTGAATAGCATCTCTTCCTCCTTTTGAATCAACTGCACTACTTAGCTTAGTTCCCTAAGCATTCTCTAAATGAAGTGTACTCAGGGCACTGACAGCCCCTGCCAATTCCACAAAGAACACCAAATAACTATGTCATCTACTACCAAAAGGGCAGTAAATATTTAATAAAGTTGAGATTAGTTTTGATCTGCTCCTGATTTCAAAACACTAGACCTCCCCACTGATGTTTCCAGATGTTTTCGTAGGAGGAAACCATGAAGCAAAGTTACAATGGCTGCAAGAGGCATCTTGGATTCAAAAAGAATATTAGTTTACATATATTTAATTCAATTTGCAAGCATTCATACATACAAATTTTCTGAATATTGTGTGAAGAAACAGTGAAGAAGAATATGAAAGTACTGTTCTTTAGTTGCCATTTTTTTCTGAAAATTTTGGTCAAACAGTTTTGTCATGAGAGAATCTGAATAAGTCACACTAAATCTGTGAGCTCATAAATGCTTTATGGCAGTTCTTTACTATTCGTTCCTTCATGGTATGTAATTAGTCATTTGCATAGAAAGAAGGTGGTCAGAATAAGGAAGAAATGATGATTGGACATTTTCCTAAAAGTTTAAATGAGAAAGAATGGGCTGTACTGTTTTTCAGTATGAGGAAAACACGGAGTGAATTGCATAAGACTTCTTTCACAGAATTGTAGGATGGTTTAATGTTGGCAGGGACTGCTGGAGATAAAGCTGATCTGTCCTACTCAAGCCCTCTGTTCAATTAGAAAAATTTCCATCTCAGCTAAAAAAAGCAAAGCCTCCAGCAGGTCCAAAAAGTTTTAGAGAGCATGCCTGAGAAGCCTCAGCCTGAGACCTTGCATGCTCAGTACAAAGCTTATGGCCTGTTATGAGCAGTGATGCTGTATTCCAGGGCTGCATGGTAGAAGGATCCATACTGACTATGCACAGCCATCTTTCTTGTCCCTCTCGTGCTTGGAAATGGTTTCCAGGAATACCTGCTGCCTCAGCTTCCAAGGGCTGGAGGTGAAGCTGACCAGCCTCTACTTTCCTGAGTCCTCCTCTTTGCCCTCGTCAAAAGGTACAAGCAACCTTTGCTCTTCTCCATCCTGCCCTGATCACTATAACCTTTCAGAGACAAGTAAATGCCACAGAATCATGGAATTATTTATGTTGGAAAGCACGGATGCATCCCAGAAGGTTCAATGAACTTGTTTATCTCCCATTTTCTCCAGATGTTCTTTAACTTGTTCTATTTCTTTTGCTCAGGCTTCCTTAAATGTTTCAGGAACCTGGGACTCCTGAAAGCTGACCTTACCTGTAAAATCCAATGCAAAGAAGGCATTGAGTATCTTAACCTTCTCATCCTTTGTACTCCATTCAGTAGTAGGCCTGCATTTTCCCTGGTCTTCCTCCTGTAGTTAATATACACGTACAAGCCCTTCCTGTTGCTTTGCTTGCCAGATTCAAATACAGGTGGCTGTTGGCTCTCCTAGCTGTGTTCCTGTACACTTGGGCAGTATCTCTTTATTATTCCCAGGTCACCCGTCCTTGCCTTTTGTTTGCATCCCTTTGTATTTGAGTTTTACAAGGAGCTCCTCATTTCATACAGTCCCCTGCTTTCTCTGCAGGATTTCCAGTACACTGAGGTAGGTCACCCTGGAGCTAGCAGAGACTTGAAAGCCAACTGGCTCTCCTGGTCACATCGAGGGAGATGGAACACAGAGCTTTTCCAAGCAGACGGCTGAAGAAGCTAAAGTCTGCTCTCCTGAAGTCTGAAGTTCTGCTATTTGCCTTGTTCCCTCCTTATAGGATCCTCCATCATTTCATAGCCTCCACAGCCTAGATTGAAATCTTCTGTAATAGCATAATGGCAATAAGACCAGCACAGTCAAGCAGATGTTACAAAAGAAGGGAAAAAACAGTACTCACTCATCTCTGGGGAATCAAGGCTCACAAGGGAAAACTCCACAGAGGAGGGATCTCTAACAAGAGATCCTTCTTCTGTAGCAGTCAGCCCTTAAATGGGGGGGGGGGGGGGGGGTCTAAGAGGAACTGAGCCTGACTCCACCCCTTCCAGTCCCACAGGTGAATTGCTTTCACCTGTGCTCCCAGGACTGATTGGGTCTGTCCTTCAGGTGCTCAACGAGAGGTTCAGGCTGTGAGTCAGCAGTTGCCATACATCCTCAAAAAAAAGAAGACAACAACTATGAGATTTTTTTTTCTGAAGTCTTAATCAACAGTTCACATCATTTTAAATTGCTGCATTGGCAGCAAATTAAGAAAATAGAAAAGTAATCAGGATAGCAACAGACAAAAAGAGAGGAACTGCTTATTTTTTTCCAAATTCTGAGTAAGTATGTAAAATGTTTATACAGGAAAGAAAAGCCACACCGCTCACAGGGAAGGTGAGTCAGCTAAGAATTGAACTGATATCATTTTACATGGAATAAGTTTTGAATAGAATGTGGCTCAAGTGAATTCTAGAGAAATCCTTCCTGTTTCTCATAAAATCCTGTGGCAGGCTTTGCTTATCTTGAACAGATAAGGATTTTGTTCCTTATTGTGCAAGGCATGACTGTGTAACCAAAACCAATTTGCCTAGCGTGAAGTTTTCAGATGTAGCCACCTAATTTACAAACCTCAGATTTTGAATTGTATTTTCAAAACCTATGGAGGCTCAGAGTGCACGTTTTGACATCACTTAGCTCTCTCAAGACTCACCATGTCTGAAAATCAAACAGAAGCAACCTGGTCTAGTACCAGATCTGTGGCAGAGGGTCTGGAACTTTATGATCCTTGGGGTCCAACACAAGCCATTCTATGATTCTATGAAGTCACAACCAAGGAAGCACCTTGCATGCATTTCTGTCTTACAATGTGTCAGTTCTGCTTTATTAGAGATTTTCATAGCTATAAAATAGTAATCAGGCTACTTACATGAGGATATTTACAAAGGTTGTACGAAGTTAAACTGACATGATTTTTTAGTCTCTTGTTACAGGTGGTTTGTCTTTGATGTTCCCCTCTCTTTGCGTTTGTTTCCAGTCAACACATTTATTCTCCATGTAACTGGAAGAAGTTGAGATAATGGAATTAGGGAAACATCTTTTAGCTGGTGAATCTTCTTCCTGATGGGACTTTATCTGAAAGGAAACACTGATTTTTTTATTTTTTTTATTTTTTAATCCAGTAATGAATATTCACTCTTCTGTTTAATCTGGGTACGGGCTAACGGAGAGCTGCAGTGAATTTTTTCTTAATGAATTATTTGTTAATGTGGCTCCTCCTCGTGGATAATCTTTGTAACACAGCTGGGTAAACGCTCTCATCTCTGCACCAAAAAAAAAAAAAAAAGCCTACATTGAGCTTAAATCTTCAGGTTGTTCAGAAACAAAGAACAAATCATTAACAATTAAGATCCAAAAAGCATTTCAGCCATCTGCATATACCCACTTCCCATTTCATTGTGGGCAGCTGTTGCAAGTCCATGAGCTGGCACTGTGATCTGCAGGTGGCTTTGTGAAGAGGCAGACCAGGGTGGTGCAAAGGGAGATGCTTGCCCAAGGAGACCAGCAAGCCCTACAGTGGTGTTAGTAATGTAATTGCTGTGTTTTTAACCTTTAAAATATCGTCTCTGCATGTTATACTGAGATAAAGGATCCTTTTGATGTGGAAATTGTCTATTCAAGTCTAAAGAATTCAGTAGTTGACCAGTGTATAATTTTATAGATCCTTCTTGTAGGCAGTTTATCTTTGATGTTCCCTCTGCTATTTATTTACACTCATAATATAATTGTTCTCCACATAATAATGAAAAGTCAAAATAAAATTAGGTTCACCTGGAATAAACATTTAGAATTTCTCAGTATAGTACATCTGGAGATTTTTTTATCCAAATTTCAGTATTTGTGATAGGGAAACACTCTTTAAAAGAGAACTGGCACATTCTCTATAAGATGATGAAAAAATCCCACCTGACTTTATTTTCTGTGATCTAACAGACTGAATATTGCATAGTTTAGAATGTACAAATGGACAGTATGGGTGGAACAGATGTTGTATAATGAATGGTATTTGAGACACATTATAAGAAAACATGTTTGTAACACATCTTAATGGCTCTCTCTCTCATTTACTGATTTGTCTGTTTTTGTTTGTTTGTTTGTTTGTTTGTTTGTTTTTTTACACAGTGTTTTCAGAAAGTACTGTTTCTCTTTGTACTTGACAGACTTCCCAGGCAGGTAAAGCACTGGGATCAGAGGGTGGTGTTCTGCCTGGTGGTGTTCTGTCTGTGGTTCCCAGCTTTGCAAACAGCAAGTGTAACACCCACAGCTACTTGGCAAAGACAAAAAGCAGTCATTCAATTTCATTTCACTTTAGTACTGTTTTCACTTACAAGGAGAAGGAGGAACAAAACCATGTTTCTATCCATCATTTTTATTCTCTAGCAAACACGTATTTAGAGTTTTGTAACAAAACCTCAAAGGAAAGGGGATATAAAATTTCTAATATGCAGGTGACCAGACATGGTCACTAACAAAGAATAGTCCATGCCGTCTGCCTTTGCTTTGGTCCTCGTTCAGATTTTCACCCTATACAAACTCAAGCAATGATATTTCTGGGAAGGCTGTGTATTTTTGCTGGTACGACTCAGACACACACCTGTTCTTGTTAACTTGGGCAGCCACAGGACTTGTGTGTACATCTGTCAGCTCCTGTGAACTTGCTTGGCAGCATGATTTTATCCAAGGACCTCTCTTGTCCTTTTCTCCATCCCTTAAAAATTGCTTTACTCTGCCTAGTGAAGAATGATCCTTGAAGCAACTGGAGAAGTCATGAAACCAGCTTAACCAGCGATGTGGATTTCACTGAGTACGTCCTTGGAACAGGTGGACAATCGCAGTACTGTTGTGATTTCCATAACAGTCGATAGCTATGGGTATTGATTTTTCACAGAGATTAGGGTTGCAACAACAACTGAGAGAGGACACAGAAATAATAATAAAAAATTCATTTTCCTCATCTGGCTCAGCAGTTTCAATGAAAACAGTGCCTGCTGCCAATGCTACTGGGTGAAGAAAAGAAAAGCAGATATGGGAAACTTCTTCTGTGCATGACTCAATTTATCTACTCTTTGTCATGAGAGAAAGAGATATTCCACAGCGGTGAAAGGAAATACATAAAGTAAGAATTATAGAAGAGATTTTTCTTACAACCAATCCACTGAATATGTTGTCAAGAAGGTATGAATCAGTTGTTATTTTTGTGTCACTATCACAGAGTGACTGTCACGAGAACATATACAGCTCAAGTACTTGCAGGATTTTATAAATGCATTTGGAAATTGGAAGGACTTTCATACCTTTAAGATAAAAGCTATTCTGAGTGTGCTGGGGAGCATGGTGTTTTTCTGCAAAGTTATTTTTTGACTACATTGTATGGACTTCATATTTCTTTCTCTAAAGCTTATGTTGTTGGCTTTGGAGAAGACAGAGAATCTTGAAATACAGAAAGAATGGTGTAGTAATTATATAAATAAGATGTGATAATTTATCAATTGTATTCCTGGACCAGTCAATAATCCAAACACACATTTCCTGCAGAAGCTCAGTGCCACTGTATTGTAATTAAAGTGAATTTCTTGTTCTGAAACACTGGAAGAAAGACGGCCTTTAAAATTCAATGCACATACTGTTCCATAAAGGAAGAATAAACTGGTGTGGCCAGCTGGAAAAGAACGAAGACAAAGAGGTGGAAACTATGTGAACTGACAGGTCTGATTAGGAGAGAGAGATTGGTGAATGGATATGAATGGATAAGCATGAAATTATGACCAACCTGCCCATCTCCCCATGCAGAGCACGAACAGGCGCTTCATGACAAGGCATGCATAAGCATTCTTTTCTTTTAGTGTAAGATTTGTCTCTATAAATCATTCGATGTCTTGTGAAAGCTTAATACTGACATTTGTAAGTTATCAATCCTATAATTGTCCTGAAAATCACAGAACTGCAGGCACTTACTTCAGTCACAGCTACTTGGTTGAGGGCACAAACTGTAGCCCAATATATCAGCCTAGGATGAAACAATACTCCCCAGAGATACAGGTTTTGAAAGTGAGTTTATTAACACAGCTACAGTGTTTCAGATACTGATGGTTATCCTAAAACTTCGCACTAAATGGAGTTCTAACCTAAAATATCTAATAACCATCTTGCTAAATTTGGTCAGTGTCTTCCTCTATGTACCTTATGAGAATCAGGTTCACCTATAAGGAAGCCAGATAATCTAATTTACTGATAGTCTAATTTTCTGCCTCACAGAACACCGGTAGAGAATATAGCAGGGGCAGCTCCTTAGGTTTCATGTGGCAGTTCCCAGCCTGTTCATCCACCAAAAGAGCCTGCCTCTGAAAGATAAGGCAGCTGTAGCCTAGGGGATTCAATTATCTCAAGGCTGAAAAAAATCCCAAATATTCTGAATTATATGCGAGTTCACAAATATGGAAATAAGCCAGCTCATCCTGAATCTTTTCTAAACCTTAATTTTTCTGGTGTTTGCAGTGATAAAACAAACAAACAAACAAATAAACAGGCACATGTCATTACTAACCACAGTTCTAGTGTTTTTTTCTTGTACATACACTAGGTGCTAAATATGGTGCTCAAGAGATACTGCTGTGTGGGAAGCACTTTGCTCCCTTTTGCTGGCAGTATTGCTGGTATAGTTGTGTACTTATTGATGTAGCCAAAATTCAGCCTTTTGCTGGAGGTAAAATGTGCATCACCATTTTCTAAACAAAAAAAAAAATGCATGTGTATGTTGATGCTGGGTATGCTGCCCTACAGACATTTGGCTCCTGGAAAGAATGAGTAGGGGCTGAGCTTCTGGAATCATTGGGTAGCTTCACTGTAGCTTTTGAATTCTGCTTTGAATGTTTAAAAGATACCTGCAATTTTTACTCTGCGTGACTGACTGAAAGCACTGGCATTACTGTTTGCTATCCGTGGCATGTGTCATACTGTTTGGCCCAGCTGAAATGCTCCCAGCAGGGGCTATATGGAAAAGCCTTCCCAGCTGGCAAGTCAGAGTATGTATGTGCTCTGGCTGGCACGAACAGGGTGACTCAGCTATTAGGAACCTCTCTCTTGCTTCCATTCTGCTCCAGAGCTTGAGATTGCTCTGCCTCTGCTTTTCAGCTGACATCAAAGAATGTTAAAATAGGCAGGGTTTTGTCTCCAGGAAGCTTCTTTGGTTTAAACTGAAATTCTCAAACGTTTCTATTTCACAGAGCAGCAAATTCCGTATTTTGTGCTGAGAAATTTTTTTCCTTAAATGGCTCATGTTGAGTAGCCATGTCTGATCTCAAAGCCCTCCTTACATTTAATGTCCTTTTCTCTATCACTTACGCAGGCAAATGCTCTTAAAAAGATGGACTGTTCATTACATTTGAAAACATCTTTCTGGTGGGAATTGTTGGAAACCTTGTTACTCAAGGCCTTTGACGTGGTCTCAAGGCCTTTTACGTGATCTCCAACAAAATCCTTATCTCTAAATCAAAGAGATTTGGATTTGAAAGGTGGAAAAGGAATTGGTTGAAAGATCACAGCCAGAGGGTTGTGGTCAGCCACTCTATACCCAAGTGGAGGCTGGTGGTGAATGGTGTTCCACAGAGGTCTGTCTTGGGACCAGTACTCTTCAACATCTTTATCAATGATGATAGGATTGAGTGCACCCTCAGCAATTTTGCTGATAACACCAAGCTGAGTGGTGCAGTTGATATGGCAAAAGGAAGAGATGCCATCCAGACGGACCTTGGCAAACTCAGAAGGTGGGCCTGTGTTAACTTAATGAGGTTCAACAAAGTGCAAGCTTTTGCAGCTGGGTTGGGGTAATCCCAGATATGTATATAGACTGGGACAATTCCTTGAGAGTAGCTCTGCTGAGATGGACTGAGGTGAGCTGGTAGATGGAAAACTTAACATGAGCAAGCAGTGTGTGCTTACAGCCCAGAAGGCCAACAGTAACCTGGGCTGCATTGGAAGAGGAGTGGCAGGGAGAGGGAGGGGGATTATTCTCTACTCTGCCCTCATGAATCCCCATCTAGATCATTGCATCCAGGCTGGGACCTCCAGCACAGAAAAGATGTGGAGCTCTTGGAGAGGGTCCAGAGAACAGTCACAAAGATGATCAGATGAGTAGAGCACCTCTCCCATGAAGACAGGCTGAAAGAGCTGGGCTTGTTCAGTCTGGAGAAGAGAAGGCTGTGAGGAGACCTCATTATGACCTTCCAGTATTTAATTCTGCAATTCTTATAGATGTTTCAGATATTTCCTTAGTGTGGCATGGTTTGGTTCAAGCTCCAGGTAAGAAAAATTGCCTCACTGTTGCTGCCTGAGTGTTGTTTGACACTTGAGCATTACTAGCTGACTTTGAGGTGCATGTTCTCCAGATGTTATTATTGAAGATACTCCCTGTGCTCCTGAAATCCTGGAGAACAGTATTCTTCTCCCCCATGTGGAGATCAGGGAACCTAACATTTCCTAGAACCTGTTGGACTTGCTATCCATATTCAAGTGGGCACATAAACAGGGATATCCAGGATGCTGCGACCACCTGGGTCAGTTGTATGCAAGCAATTTGGTGCCACAGACAACTCACCTGTCCTGTTAGACACAGCAGTGTAAGAGTCCTGCCAGAGACCATCAAGTCTAGGAGGAATTCTTTATTCAAAAATAATCTGCTCAGTTGCCTACCCACTATTTTGGCAGAGATTTTACCTGGAGTTGTTACATACAGAGGCTATTTTGTCATTTTTTACTCCCACTGCAGAAATGGACAGCACATTTCTGCAGTCCTTCAAACTATGTACTAACACTGCTTTCAGCTTCCCTTCTCTAGTCCTTAGCTTTTGTCCATGTAGAAGCTGAAATTGCAGTCCCTAGCAGAGATGCCTAGGTATGAAAATTGATGTGTAAGCATGTAGAAAACTGGGAGCATGATGGCCGCAGGTACCAGCAGCTGCTGAGCTGGTCACTGGCTTCCTTCTGCTCTTCCTTCTGCAGGAAGTATTTGAATCATACCCCATGTTTATTCTGCATTAGCCATAATAGTTAATGCTCATATAATTTTATTAAGGGATCTCCACAGGGACAGGGTTTAGGCTGTACCTAGTAAAACTGGGCCCATAAAGGAGCCAGCGGTAGCCACTGCAATGTAAATGCTCAGAGCTACTGATAGCAATCAGTGCAATCAGAGTCCTACACTACAGTCATCCTTCATCTGTTTTTAGAAAGATAATATGTAAAATCAATATAGGAAACAGCTAGAAGCTCTGAAAAAATGGTTTTCTGAGATTGTAATTACAGCCTCCTTAAGACATCTATCAATTGGGATGCTCAGAGTAGCTTTGATTGCCAAAGAGATGATTACAGCCCTCCCTAAAAACATTTTATCTAAACACAAGTGCTGGCCTCGACTTCGGAAGCTTCACTTCTGGAGTGCCTGGACACCTCTAGCAAACTCAGCAATACAGAATGGGCTTTTATTGAAAATTATTTCATATATAAGAACTAAAACACACGTGCAAGCATTCCTGATTGTCCAAGGTCTAACTACATCATTTTAAATTGACTTCAGTTAGAGTTTTGGGAAAAGATACCTCATTGCTTCTGGAAATTTAGTTACCCCTGGAAGGAAATCAGCTGGTTTTCCAGTGCTGATTTTTACAACCAAAAGGAGCAAAGCAGCGAAGGAACGGCACAGCAGCAGATTTGTCCTCTGTAGAGTTTCTTCCAAAAGCTGCAGGCTCCAGTAATAAGTACCCGAAGACATTACAGACTTTGGGAACACTGTCTTTCAGAACAGCACGTGTAAGGAATGAACAAAGGTTCTCCTGAGACACACCTATCAGCTGGCCAGCAGAGCCAAAAAGGGCACTTCTCTTGCCTTTGCTAGAGCTCATCTGGGGCCAGGAGATGAACAGTCAGACAGAGGGCAGCATTTGCTCAGCCAGCGGCTGGGCTCCTGCTTGGGGGGAGCTGGAGGGGACGAAAATGAGCTCTGCTTGCTTGGCTGCAGCTGCTGGGGGAGTTTTGCAAGCACAGGAAACAACTTCTGATTCTTTTTCGATAAGCTGTGGTGGTGGTGGATCGAAGCAACAGCAGTCCCGATGGCAAAGTTATTTGTGAAGATATCAAAGGTTCCATGGAAGGAAACCTACCGCTGTGCGATTTGTATTAGCATTCATGGCCAGAAAAATAGACGCTAAAAAAAAAAAAAAAAAAAAAAAAAGAAGGAGCAGTGGCAGTCAATGATATGTTGTGGACTTTGTAGTATCACATATCAGCTGGATTTCAGTGGAAGCAAGAGGTGGCAATGTCCGATTTACTCCTAATCCAAGTTATTTCTTCTCATATATATGTGTAGAACTTGTTCCCTTGTGATGAGCAAGGCTACAAGGACACAAAGAGCTGCAGACTGCTCTTTGAATAACAGTATGCCTATGCAGCTGCTTGGTTCTGATGCTGACTGTGGAAGCAATACATTAAGATATAAATTGTAGAAAAAAAAAATTAAGCCAATCGCCAATCCTAAGTACCACTGTGGAGCTGAGCCTGTGCAAAGGAGTAAGCATCTTATTCCTTTTCTTTTTATTCCTAAGAGAAAAGCGTGAGCACTGAGATGTTCCTCAGGTCCTTTATACTGTCAGGCTTTGGTCACCTCCAGGCACTGGCCAGCCTCCTTTGTTAGGCAGGGCTCTGCCATGCAGCCTTCTCACTCCTTACAGGTGAGCAGTGGAGGTGCTGGATTTGTCACTACAGCCCTACTGCTGGGATGACATTAGATACTGGCTCTGCAAATCTGCTTCTTCCTGGAAGGGGCACTGTGGCTTCAGACTTGGAGTTTTCAACTTTGTCCTTACCTGTGCCTTTGAGCCCACATTTCTCTATCTTGGCTGCCAGATGTCTAGAAACCTCCTGGCGGGTTGCTGCCTGCAGCATTAAAACCATTGCTGGCTGCAGAAGGGTCCCCATCCTCACATGGTCTGTTATGGTGCTGGTCTGTGCCACAGAGAGCTCCAGAAGCAGGACAGGGGATCCCCTGGGAAGCCAGAGCAGACCATGCAGGCTGGCTGCCACACTTGCAGCAGGGACTGTACAATGCTCAGTTTTTTAAGAGGTGATGGCTTTGTGGTACCTTCTGCCTGCTAACACACTCAGATCTGAAATGCAATGATGCACTGTTAGAGCCCAGCTGGTTCTTCACCCAGGGGAGGACAACTGATACTGTCCTTTCCATGGCCCACTGGAACACAGGGGAAGGTTGTCATTAACTGAGATTAGAACATGATGTGTCCTTGAGGGCTGTTTATTTATTATTATTATTCAGAAATAAATATAGACAGACTGGAAGTATCTGGTCCAGAAGCAATCTAGTACTTCATCTTCCTAGACACTTTCCTCAATCTCTTATCCTGCACACTGAAATACTCTCAGTCTAAGACAGCAGGTTCAGGGCTTTCCCTACAGCTGGACTGGTTTGGGGTGACCTTGTCCCTAAGATTCAGAATAGGTGCATTTGTGCCAAAGGACATACAAAGAACCACAAGGGCTGCTTTCTCCTCACTGCTGCAGGACTGCTTCTGCCTCTTGTCTCTGACTACTTTATATAAGTAACAGGCATAATCCTGTAAGTGGGAGCTACAGCGTTCCCTTATCCTTTCAAATACCCTTACCAAAGCCATCATGTTTTCCTTAAGACTTTGCACTCCCTTTCTTTCTGAAGTGCCATGTCTCTACAGTTCTAAACTAGCATGCAGTTTGGACAGAAGGAGGGGCTGTGTCCCTGTCTCTCCTTCCTTCCCCCCACCAGCGGTTACTGTGGTCTGCTGAGAGTTGGCAAATGTTTTGAGCTCAGGTCTTGTGCTTCCTAGAGGAGTACTGGCATCACTGGCCAAGCTGCTAGAAGAAGGGTGCCACATCGAGAGAAAACAGTGGATTTTGCTCCATTCCTTAAGAGAAGTGATGTAGGTACTGAATCTTCCTCTGTCTCTAGGCCCACCATAAGTCCAAGCATCTGTTCGCAGCCCCAAATTAACCCCAGAACCTCAGCCTTCTTCCTCTATCTCAGTTTTTGTCAACTAGCACAGAGTAAAGGGGTTGTGAATGTCACTTCAGAGCCATCTGACCCCATCCCATAAAGTATATACATACCCAGCTTATACAAGGGAATCCTGACCAAGCTCAGTATTGTCTGAGTTCCTTTGCAATTTGCTAGGGATTTGGATGTTTCAGATAGTATTTATATGCAATTTTTTCACAATTTATTTCTTTAAAACTGTTGATTGCAGCTGTTTCAAACATATAACTGGGTTCAGCCAATGTTTTTTGTGACGTGATGGCACATTTTCACCAGCTATCCTCATGGTCTGTCATCTGTGACTAGCTTTTTAGTGGCTTCCATTTAAGTCTATCCTAATGCTCAAATAGAAAGAAAGAAGTATTATTAATAATTAATTATTATTATGAATAAATATATCTTTCTAGTTCTTGCTTAAAATTGGAAGTATGCATAATAGCACCGAGAGCAGGCAGAGTGGATTCCAAAGCAGAGTTATGAGTTAGTCCAGGCTTTAGTTTTTATACTTACATATTCCAGCAAGGGAAGCGGCATTAAATTCTCAAATAGATTTTTCTTGATGAGTTAACAAGATACTGTAAGGAAAGATTTGTAAGATTAAAGGCTGGTACCATTCTCTGCAAAGTTATTTCAGTTCATACAACTTATACCACGTGATTATATTAGATTTCAACTGCATGTGCTTCATTTTGTCACATATGGGCCAGACTGACTAAAGTCATGAATATCCAATATTATCCTAGCAAATTACTAGCAAGTTTGTTTCCACATTCAATTTCAATTTGGCTGAGACCGTGAATTATTTGAAAAGTTCTTGGGACCCATTTTAATGACACCCTTTTGTTTGTTTTTCCATGCAAGCTTTAGTTGGTGTGCTCTCAGAAAAGATAATTAGCGATATACAAATATACTCTTCAGAAAGCAAAGTTGTCTTTGTTACTTAGGAAACTTAGGAAAACAAACAAACAAACAAGCAGAGCTCATTTTCTTATGGGATTTTTTTTTCTAGATAGTAGGTATATCATTGAACAGCTGAAATAAAATATTTGTTCTTTTTCTGATTTCTTACTTAAGCATGACACAGTGGTTTAGACAAAAAAGACAAGGACTCTTCCCCTGTTGCAGAAGCACATAATATGAAAGAAGACTCATTTCCTACCTACAGTAGCTAAGAGCTAAGACACAACCGAAAGCTATCACTGAGGCTGTCTCCATTGTATAGTGGTACATGCTGTCCCATGCCTGTCGGCCCAGAGAAATATAATTACCTATCACCCAACACTATTTTTTCAACTAGAATTTATTCTATCCAAATTCCTAATTTTCTTAATCACAACAATTTAAATTAAAAATGTGAGTATGTAGGTAAAAATGATCTGAAGCTGTTTTAAATGAACAGATAACCTCCACCACATTCTCCACTACAGTCATCGCCCCATGCTGTGAAGTCAACTACTAGATTATCTTTTGCTCTAAAACATGTGGGAACACTTTAATGCTATCCTAAGCTGTGGCTTCTCTTGATAGTCTATAAGAGGATTTACAGAATTTACAAATCTTATGCATTTTTATAAGTATGTACAGAATATGTTGTACTTCCAGAAAACAGCATAGTGCTGAGACCTTCTGCTTTGAGACATTGCTCTTCATTGATCAATGTAAGAGCCCTCTACACTAGAATAATTCCTTCCTACCGTGGTTGCTATATGTTTACCTAGTTTGTTTGGGAATATAGTTGGAATATTATCATGGTTGAAATTAAACACTTCACTGGAAACTGCTTCACCTACAGGTCAGTTTTACTTTTCTCAATCTTGTGTTCAGGGACATGTGGATGGTTCTTCTTCTTTGTCTGTTGCTGATGCACTGTACTCTTTTACAAGCTAACTCTTCTCATTAATTGTGCTTCATTGTTTTTGCTAGCATGACTTGCTAGAATGCAGACAGTGCCAAAGTTTGCAAAAATTTCCATGTGACTGAGGAGCATACTGCAGGGAGGAGGAGGAGGAGACATGATAGAAATCATCTTTTATTAGTGCTAGTGCTTCAAATCCAACATGAGGAAAAAGTGCAGGAAGTGACAGCTTATTTGGTTTCTGATTTTTCTGAGAGAGAGAGTAACCCCTTTGTCAAGAAGTCAAAATGAGTTTCATTCAAATTGACAGAAACTCATTAACTGTTTGAGTGCGAAAAATATTTTGTGAGATGCATAAAAAACTTCCTATTCTGAGCCTTTACACTGTAGTAATGTCCTCCTGTGTTCACATGTGCCGTTCATCTAACACATCAACCCTTTTCTCCAGGCATTGCATCAGCCTTCCAGGAGAGCATCCTCTGTGATCCAAGGTGGCCACCTGTGTAGGGTGGATCCTTTAAACTTGTTGTCAATCAGATAAGAGCTTTGTTGGGATGAGTGGGAGGTCTTCTAATCCCACTGAAGTCAGAGGAAAGATTCTCATTAACAGGCTTTGGATCAGTGCCTCTGGGAATCTAGTTTATGAATCCCAGCTTGCCTTGATCGGTGCAATAACACCTACAGTTCCAACTTACTGACAGGTTCTCATATGGAACCATTCCCTGCTTCAGTTTTTCTGTTGTTACTTGGAGGAATAAAGTCACCCTGTTGAGCTGAAAGTTAGGGTCTTGGAGGTTAGAATTATCTGGTGCTATGTCCAGTACTTTCTTTGATGTAGCCTTGTTTATTTGTGAGGAATGTAAATAACTTTTTTTTTTTTTCTCAGAGCACAGCTGGGATCAAGGTTACAACTCTCTTGCAGCATTTCCTCTCTTGTCTTTTAACAAATGCGGTCTTATGCCTGTCCACAGTGCTGCCATTGTTTGACCATGTAGCACTCTCTTGTACATTCTGCTTACTTACTCTTCCAAATAAATTACATCTTCACTCAGAGCATCCAAAATGATTGATCCCTACTTAACATCTCCTGTTCAGACTCCATCTCCATTGAATATTTATACTTCCAGTACAAGCTTCTGGATGGAGTAAGGATTTTGTTTTCTGTGTTTATACATCAGTGGTCTCTTGGTCTACCATAATGGTAATAACACCACCACCAGAATAACAATACTAATAAAAATAAAGCATGGTTCTCTTGGTGTTTTTTACTTAGAGGATAGTGAGGTGCTGGCAAAGGCTGCCCAGAAAAGCTGTGGGTGCCCCATTCCTGGAGGGGTTCAAGGCCAGGTTGAATGGGACCATGGGCAGCCTCAGCTGATGGATGCCAGCCCTGCTCACAGCAGGGGACTGGGACTTTAAGGTCCCTTCCAACCCAAACCATTCTGTATTTCTATGATTCTGACCACGCTCTTCACCCAGTAGTGCTCTGGTAACTCTGTCTCATGTGATTTTCTGGCTGTAAAAGAACTAATGGAATGGCTTTTCCCAGCACTGTATGTTAAAAAGAAATTGTTAATTGGGAGATGTCATAAAGGTAAAGAAAGTTGACAGCAGAAGGGGAATGACCTGAAATGATGTAGAGGACTATTGTTTTCCCAGCTGAAGCCCACAAAAGGTTGAGGCACTCAATTTAGTTCTAGGGTTAAGAATTCAGGACCCTTTAGAATAAGGAAGGGAAGTTCCAGACCAGGATCTGCAGAGCCTCTGGGCAGCTTGTTTTGAACACTCGAGTATTTTCCAAGAAGAATGAGAATATTAATGAGAAAGTTTAAAAAAAAACAAAAAACAACCTTGTCAAAACTGTTGCTGACAGGATTTCCCATCCCAATGTTTTGTAGGAAAGGGGAGAGCTACCTTCTGGGAACAAATTATTTTCCTTGAAGAACTACTTGGCATCGAGAAAAGAATTCAGTGTGTTTTCTCTGACCTGTCAGAAGGTGAATTTGGAGTTGTTGCTGTGGATTATTCTGCTGAAGCATAGAGTTGATTTGTGAATGTGCTGTGTTTACAGGCAGGAACGTGACTTGGGAAATCCAGAGTTACGGTTTGTCAGCACAGTATCTCTAAAAAGGAAGATTATATGCAAGCACTAATAATGTAGCTTGGGTGCCAGCCTAATTCTGAGTGCCTGTGGTGTTCATTATAATGGCACATTACATTCCTTAGTGCTAGGAGATCACTTTATCATAGCATTTGAAATATAAACTGAAGTCAAAGTAGAAAGTGGCTTTTTTTTTTTTTTTAATTTGATTACTGTCAAGATGGTCATAATGTACCCTGTTGAGTGAGAGTTCAGGGCACAGCAGCATTAAACACAAGCACCAACCAACCTCCAGAAATGACTGGGCAGTCAGCAGAATTAATTTCAGCTGGGTTACTGCACTGATGCTGTGCATCCGATCACTGTGCTACACAGGGCTCTTGATCTCATCTGTTCATCCCACAGCTCAGTTATGAGACAGTGTCATGCTGAGGCACCAGTTCTGAGTGAGCTGCCTTCCTACCACGAGCAGTTATAATTGTGTTGATGTAATGCTTGATCTGTGTTAATTGGCCTTTCTGATGAACTACGTGCAGTTGTCCAACAGGCTCTGTGTTGACATGCCTGTGTTGTTTGTAGCACTCACACTACCATCAGTATCTGCTGCTGAGCCAAGTAAACATATTCCTGTACCAGCTGTAGATGAGCCATCCTCCCTTGTCCTGGGAACTGAGAGAGGTAGTCCATACCACTGCCTTGTGGACATGAATTACAAATTGTTCACCCTTTCTGTTTATTTCAGGGCATTTTTTGTCTTCCCAATGTTTTGGCTTGTACTCTTCTGGCAAATTCAAAACTCTGAGCAGTGCATGTAGGGAAGTATAAGGTTACTTTGAAAATACAGGCCACGAGAGAGCAGCTGTGTTGTGCCTGTCTATCATTAAATAAAGAATAAAGCTCTAAAAGCATTTACAGATTGTAAAGCAAACACAGACTGAATGTGTTTTAAATTCTAGGAACTAACCTAAAATTTGCTATAAAACAAATGTATGGCTTACAGCTGGAAACCTGTCAAAACACCCAAATGATTGCTCTGTGCTCTCTGGAAAGAGTTTTTGTGCCCAAAGACTTCAGAAGAGCAACAGATGTCTATTGCACAAGAGAGACAACCCTGTTTTGAATTTCAGTTTTACTACAGAGAGTCATACCAGAAATAAAGTTATTTTCATCTTTCCCAGGTCCCTCTGATTCCTCCTTTACATCTTGCTCCTTGTAATTTTCCCTTGTTACAGTGATTAGCCAAGATATAGAAAGATGAGCATGTAAGTCATTATAAGAAGAGGAAAAGTCATCTGGCTCAGTGCTTGTGGCTGGCTCTTAATTTGACCATGTTTTTTTTCCATGCCCCTCATCCCCCTCCTTTTCCAGAAACAGCCTATGCGATCCCACATCTCTTCTTCAGTAACTTGTTCCAGATGGCCAGCTTTGTGCAGAATAAATTTGCCTAAGCTACTTAGTATTTTCCTATCTTTGTTTTTAGATTGCTTCCCTTCCTTTGAAATTCCATTACCCAATCAACTAGCTCTCTGGCTTTTTTCCCCTTGTTTTTATAATGTAATCAAAAGGTATTTGTGTTACACATGCATACATTTTTTTATCAAAAACTCGGTCCCTACCACACAAGGATAATGAGGCTTCTCTGTTTTGAAGATGTGCAAGAGGGGTTGTGGCAGACTGTGCAGCTAGATAGATTTATACAGAGTGATCAGTTATTCAGTGTGAGGACACAAACTGGTTCCCTCTGAAGCATCATGCGTACGTGGCTTTGGAGTTATCTCCTCATTGCTGAGACTCTCTCACTAGGTGCCACCAATGATGATGTCCATCCAGTTGGGTCCATCCTCTTCAACAGCCCTCTGCACTGCCCTGGCAGCCTTTGCAACCTCAGTCAGCCTCACCTGTTCTCCTCATACATCCCAGGACCCTTCAGTACATTCCTTAAAAATCCTTGATGTATTACTGAGCAGCAGCACAGTCCTCAGAGATTTTCAAAAGTAAACTTAGCTCTGGGCACCACAGTGAGCCCAATGTGCTGCATCCATCACCATAAACAAAATCCCCAGCCACACAACTGAGTGTCCTCCCTGAGCAGAGGTGTGTTACCCATGCATACTTCCTGGGCCAGTCTGTCCCTTGAAGGCAGTCAGACTTTGATGTGAGGGCTCCTGAAGGCCAACATGGCACCAGGCAGCAGAACTGGGCAGAGGGAACAGGCAGGCACCAGCTGTGTGCCAGCCCTCAGCCCTGCTTGGTTTGTTCATGTTGGTGGAGCAGAGGAGGCTGTATTTACAAGAAATTTTAGAAACTGGAAATAATTATGAAAACAACCCAAGGCCTCATGGGAGTTTAATGATCTGAAGATGGAAAAAGATGGTTTTTTTTAATGGGAGCGTTATACCCTCAGTCCTCCCTGCGAGGAGACAGCCTGTTTTCCTGGGCAAGAAGTGGAGATTTCCCACATTTTCCATCTGTTGGTGCAAATTTTTGAGGCAATGGATGTGTGACATTTGACAAATTCAAGAGACTCTCTCAATCTATAGCTTTCTCGTTCAATTAAAGATCAGGCTTTAATGCATGAATTTGCAGGAGAGAAACAGTCTGCTGCATGGGACAAACCAGCTGTGACTCCCATGTACAGCTGGTCCCCAGCCTTGCCGTGGTTTGGCAGTGGGTATGGGACAGGGGCTGGTTGCCCATCCTTCAGCTCACAGCCCATCTCTGCACTGCTGCTTCTTCCTACCTTGGCACGAGGATTGAGGTGGCTTAAGTTCGGGCTGGGCAGAAAAAGGCTCCCTGTACATTTTCCCTGAATGCAATAGGATCTCCACCAAGGCAGTGTGCTTTTCTGGGATGTCTGGCTGAGCTAACCATGAGAAACACTGTCACTGCAGGCACAGCTCAATCTGAGTGCTTTACCTGGTCAACTTGGGTGAGGTACTGAATGTATTGGATGCAGCAAGATGGAGAATCCCTGGAGTGATCTAACAGTACTGGGAAACTGCACAAGCCAAAGCAGTGGGCAGCAATACCCAGCAAGATATGCTTCTAAGTTCAGTAGCCAAACCTAAATTATCCATTTTCAACTTACTGTACTGAAAACGATACCCATTCTAATGTACCTCCTCTCTGCCACAGAATATTTAACATCAATTAAAATTAGAGGTGCAGTAAAATGCAGAGCAGTGGAATGCCTTCTATAAATACACCTTAAAACAAATAGACTTTTTTAACATGGAAAAAATATTAAGCAAAACAGTGGATATCTCACAGCTCTTACTGTTTAGAAACGGGGATTTTATTTTTCCAGTCCGACTCTTAATTTTTCCATTCTCTCTCAGTTTGGAGCGCAGTGCAAATACAGTGCAGCTACATTTCTGCTTTCTGTCCTACACCTTGCAGATCACGTTGACAACAATTTAAGCAAAGAACTGCTCAGAGTCACAAGGATCATCTGATTTATAGAAACTCTTGGACTGGAGACATACCAGGCCCTCTCACAGGAGAACAGAAAAGAAAGAATGTAGTGTGGATTATGCTGCATATTTTATTAATTATCTTTTTTGTCCCTTTGAGCTCCCACTAGTTATGCAGGAGTAAAACTTTCACTGTGAAGTCTGGCTTATCAAGGTTAAGCGAGTTTTGTTCCACATCTTCAAGCACAATGACAAGAGAACTCAATCAAACCACCCTTTTATTATATATTTTTTTCCACATTCCTGCATGGGAAAGTCTTCAGAAACCTCATTGTTAGTGTTTATGTTCAGTGCAGGCATTAGTAAGACTATGGGAGCTGCAAATATAAAAATTATTCCTACTAATTTAATCCTTCCATGATGCAAGGATATGAAGATAAATGCATTGTATATACGTGTATATTAAGAATTATCTCTGCTTTCTTTGTAGGCTAGAAAATGAGCAATGAAATATCGCAGGCACCTTCACCCGGTCTGAAGTACAGTGTTGACAGAGCCACATTTGCTGTCATTTAATTTCATTTACAATAGCTTTTGAGCATCTGTTCCTACCCAGCCCAAATACCCAGGAAGTGTTAACATTAACTTCACCTGTTATAAAAAAAAAAATCCAACTTTCTCTTTTGATAGTTAGCTGTTTCACTGTAGGATTGTGGATGAGGATGTCTCCATTCTGTAACAGAGACCCTGTGACTTTGCCCTCGGCTTCTCTCTCTTTCTCCATGTCTAAGAGTGCAACTGAAGTGTGGAAATCCACGACTTAGGGACACTTAAAGAACTGCAGGTGCAGGGCTGCTGTTTCGTATGCCGTAGTATATAAGCACCACAAGCATGGGGGTGCTAAACAACATTTCTTAGCAATAGCTGTGCTTTTGTGCTGCTTGAATTCCCCCAGGTGCTGTGGGATCATGTCAAGACTCATAGCATCATAGAATCACAGAAACATAGAACAGTTTGTGTTGGAAGGCACCTTAAAGACCCACCTAGCTCCTATTCCTTGCTGTGGGCAAAGCTGCCACCAACCAGATGAGGGCCCAGGGCCCCATGCAACCTTCCTTAACTCCTCCAGGATGAGGCATACATAGGGATGGATGCAGCCTGTGCCAGTGCCTCACCGACACTGAGTAAAGAATTTCCATCTGTCCTGCAAGCAGCAGGAAGCAGGGGAAGGCCCGGTGCTGTAGTGCAAGCACTCAGCAGCAGGCTGCTTTGGTAGGAGCCATCCCAGCATCCCAGTGGCTGCTCCCGCCTGGCAGTGCTACCATATCACCGTGACATGAGGTCTTTTGGCAGCAAAAACTTTGTGGAAAAAGCAAAAGTTGCACTCGGTCTTGATTTGATTATTTGTTTCTAGCCTCACTACAAATGGAAAAAACTTCTCTGGAGAGTGTCTGCTTGTTATTTTCCTATTGTTTTATCATTCTTCTGGCTCACAGTATGGACAACGTCACTGCAAAAATCTGACTCTTAGGCCAGGTTTTGGAGCGGCAGTATTGAGGGTGGTTCTTTTCCTTTTCCTTTCTTTATTTCCTTTTATTTTACTTTCCTTCTGCTCCATTCTCCTCTTCCTTTCTTTGTGCTTTTCCAATGACTAATTGCAGCCATCAGCCTCTTCAGCAAACAACTCCTTCCTCTTACTCACCCTTCTGTTTGGAGGCCAGGGCTGGGATCTGGTTATGTTAAATGCATCCATTTCCCTAATTGAGACAAACAGGGTGCAAAGAGCTTCTTAAGGCAAGCAATGTAAGATAGGGTGTCAGCTGAGCCTTTTTTTCCCAATAACTTTTAAGTATCAGAATGATATGATTTGTATGTCCTGAATCAAACAGAGATTGCACTTGAATTGACTTGTGCAGAAATCTCAGGAAACCACAGACTTCACTCAAGGAGAAAATTTCCTGTCAAAGTCGGGAAAAAACTTGGCTTCATTACTGAAGGTCAAATTTTCACATTGAAAAGATGGGTAATGATACAACAAAGGGAAAAGCAGTGGAAACATGCCAGCTTTTCTGTAACATCAGGCACTTCAGTGAAATTGGATGCGCTGTGTCATTGCACAGACGGATTGAAGGTTCTTTTGAGCATGAGTGATTACAAAGGTGCTATTTCAAATCCATGGGCTTTTCCACTGGGTAGTAATTATTGTAAAATCATTTAAGCTATGGCCTATAAAAATTTACTTGACTTTATCCAGAGAAGTGAATTTATTTCAGGATCACAGGATTTCTATTACAGAGTGCTATGAGATGCATCTGAGTCCTGAGGTAATGCAGAGGAGGATTATGCAATACCTGGCCATATCTAGATCAGAATTTAGGCATTTTCTCCCTTCCAGTTTAATGTTTTGGTTTCAGTGAAGATGCTTACTCTGCTTGAAAGTACAGGAACATTCACAACACACTTTTTGTTCTTTGCTTATAGGAGTAAAGCGTAATTTCTTTTGTTAAAGCTCAGTTTGAAAATTCATTTATAAGACAGGAGGAGAAGTTGATGCTGGATATAATGCCAGCTGCCCCTACCTGTTCTCTGTCTGTCGGAAATGTAAAATAAATATCTAACAATGTAAGGAAATAACACTTAAACCTGATTATTGCATATAATCCACTACCAGTAACAACAAAGGTCACTCTGGAAGGAAGTAGCAAAGCAAGGATGCTGACCCAAGTCTTCCAGCATGCCTGTCTGTTGGACCACACTCTTAATGCTGTTTCAAGAGACAGGCTGTTACAGAAATCGAACGTTCACTACTGTGATTTCTTAGATGAGCTCACCCATACTCCTCAAAAGACCCAAACACTTTGCAGTCTCTCAGCTGCCTTCTGTTCCTGCTAAGCGAGCCTGCAAGGCTGTATCAGAAAATCTTGTTAAATAGATGGAGATCATGGCAATCTTTCTGGATCTCAAGTTCCTCCTGAATATCCAAATTGCAACTATGTCAAATCACAGAATCAAGAGAATCACAGAATTGTAAGGGTTAGAAGGGACCTCCAGACATCATCAAGTACAGCTACCTTGCAAAGCAGGCTCCCTACAGTAGGCTGCACAGGTAGACATCCAGGCAGGTCTTGAGTATCTCCAGGGAAGGAGACTCCACAACCTCTCTGGGCAGCCTGTGCCAGTGCTCTGTCAGCTGCACCATGAAAGAAGCTCCTTCACACATAGGTGCGGAAATTCCTACGTTCAAGTTTATGGCTGTTTGCCCTTGACCTGTCCCCACACACTGCTGAAAAGATTTTTGCCACATCCCTTTGACTCCTACACTTAATATAAACATTAATAAGATCACCTCTGAGTCTTCTCAAGGCTGAACAGACCCAGGTCTCTCAGCCTTTCCTCATAAGAGCGGTGCTCCAGGCCCTTTATTATCAATGTGGCCCTCCACTGGACTCTTTCCAGGAGATCCTTATCTTTTTTTGTACCGAGGAGCCCAGAACTGGACACAGTACTCCAGGTGAGGCCTGACCAGGGCAGAATAGAGGAGGAGGATCACTTCCTTTCACCTGCTGACTACAGTTTTTTATACACCCCAGGATCCCGCTGGCCTTCTTGGCCACCAGGGCACACTGCTGGCTCATGGCCAACCTGTCATCCACTAAGACCTCCAGGTTCTCTTCTGCAGAGTTCCTCTCCAGCAGGTCGTGTCCCAATCTGTACCAGTGCATGTGGTTATTTCTTCCCAGGTGCAAGACTCTACACTTACTTTTGTTCAGCTTCATCTGGTTTATTGCTGCCCAGCTCTCCAGCCTGTCCAGGTCTTACTGAATGGTAGCACAGCCTTCTGGTGTGTCATCCGCTCCTCTCAGCTTTATATCATCAGTGTACTTACTGAGGGTAGACACTATCCACTCATCAAGGTTGTTGATGAATGTACTGAACAGGACCAGATCCAGCACTGATCCCTTGGAACACCACTAGTCATAGGTCTCCAACTGGACTCTGCACTGCCAATCACCACCCTCTGAGCTAGGCCAATCAGCCAGTTCTCAACAAACCTTGCTGTTCACTGATCTATCCCACACTTTCTCAGCTTAATTTGCAGTATGTCATGGAGACAGAATCAAAAGCCTTGCTGAAGTCAAGGCAGACAACATCCACTGCTGTCCCTCCCATCTGCCCAGCTGGTGATGCCATCATAGAAGGCTACAAGGTTCATAAGTTCATAAGTTCATAAGGTTGGAAAGGACCTATAAGATCATCTAGTCCAACCATCCTCCTATCACTATCTCTACCCAACTACTAAATTAAGTCCTTTAGCACCTCATCTAAACGCTTCTTGAACAGCGCTAGGGATGGTGCCTCAACCACCTCCCTAGGCAGGCCATTCCAGTGCCTGACCACTCTTTCAGAAAAGAAATGCTTCCTGAGGTCTAATCTAAATCTTCCCTGGCGCAACTTGTGGCCATTCCCTCTCGTCCTGTCATTACTTATCAGGGAGAAGAGGCCTACCCCCTCCTCACCACAACCCCCCTTCAGGAAGTGGTAGAGTGCAATAAGGTCTCCTCTGAGCCTCCTCTTCTCCAGACTAAACAATCCCAGCTCCCTCAGCCGCTCCTCATAAGACTTGTGCTCCAGGCCCCTCACCAGTTTTGTTGCCCTTCTCTGAACACGCTCCAGGGCCTCAATGTCCTTCTTGTAGTGAGGGGCCCAAAACTGAACACAGTACTCGAGGTGCGGCCGTACCAGAGCTGAGTACAGGGGGATGATCACCTCCCTGCTCCTGCTGGCTACACTATTTCTAATACAGGCCAGGATGCTGTTGGCCTTCTTAGCCACCTGGGCACACTGCCGGCTCATGTTGAGCCGAGCATCAACCAACACCCCCAGGTCCTTTTCCTCTCTACATTCTTCAAGCCATTCTGCCCCAAGCCTATAGCATTGCATGGGGTTATTGTGGCCAAAGTGCAGGACCCGGCACTTGGTCTTATTGAACCTCATCCCATTTTGCTCAGCCCAGTTGTTCAGCCTATCCAAATCCCTCTGAAGGGCCTCCCTACCCTCAGGCAGTTTGACACATCCTCCCAGCTTTGTGTCATCTGCAAACTTACTGAGGGTACACTCAATTCCCTCGTCTAGGTCATCAATAAAGATATTAAACAAGATGGGCCCCAAAACTGACCCTTGGGGGACACCACTCGTAACAGGACGCCAGCTGGACTTAACTCCATTAACCACTACCCTCTGGGCACGGCCCTCCAGCCAGTTCTCCACCCAGAGAAGAGTGAACCTGTCCACACCACGGGCTGCCAGTTTCCTTAGGAGAATACTGTGGGAGACCGTGTCAAAGGCCTTGCTGAAGTCCAGGTAGACTACATCAACAGCCTTTCCCTCATCTACCTGTCTGGTCACCCAGTCATAGAAGGAGATGAGGTTGGACAAGCACGACCTGCCCCTGGTGAACCCGTGCTGGCTGGGTCTGATCCCTTTATTGCCATGCACGTGTCGTGTGATCTCCCTCAATAACATCTGTTCCATAACTTTCCCTGATAGGTTGGTTGAGCATGATTTTCTCTTGGTGAATCCTTGGCTGACTATTCCTGATGACCTTCTTCTCTTCCAATTGCTTGGAGATGGCATGCAGAACAAGCTGTTCCATCACCTTTCCAGGGACAAAGGTGAGACTAACTGTTCTGTAGTTTCCCAGTTCCTCCTTCTTGCCCTTTTTGAAAACTGGACACCTCTCCTATTCTCCAAGACCTGTCAAAAATGATAGAGAGTGGTTTGATAATCATTTCTGCCAGCTCCCTCAGCACACATGGACACATCCCATCACTGCCCATGGATTTGTGTACACTGATCCCACTCAGATGCTCCTGGACCATCCCTTCCTCATCCAGAGGAAAGCTCTCCAATTCCTGGACTCTCTGTCTTCCCTCCAGTGTCAAGGAGTCCCAAATGGGAGTCTCTGAAGCAAAGAACAAAGCAAAGAAGGCATTCAGAATCTCCACCTTTTCAGCATCCCCCATTACCAGGGCACCTCCCTTGTTCAGAAGAAGACCACATTATCCTCAATTAAAAAAAAAAAAACAAACACCTTTCTGATTATCCTTTATCTCCTTCACCAGCTTCAGCTCCAGTTGAGCATTAGCCTTCCTCATCTCTTCCCTGCAGGCCCTGACGATACTTCCATACTCCTCCCGAGAGGACAGGCCTTTTTTCCACATTTCATAGACCTTCTTCTTCCCTTTGATCTTATCCACAAGCTCCTTGCTCATCCACACAGGTCTCTTATCCCTTCCCTGATTTCCTGCTCTTAGGGATGCACAAATCTTGAGGTCAGAAGTGCTGTTTAAATGTTGCCCAGTTCTCACAGGCCCCCTTACCTTCAAGCACTCTAGCACATGAGATAGATACCTCCACATAGGTCCTGGAAAAGGTCAAAGTTAGCTCTCCAGAAGTCCAGGATAGCAATCCTACCTTTTCCCTTCTACCACACATGATCTTGAACTTCACCATCTCATGATCTACAGTTCAAGCTGTCCCCAACCTTCACATCCATAACAGGCCCATCCCTGTTGGAAAGAACAAGGTCCAGAAGCTACCCCCACCTTGTTGGCTCCTCCACCACCTGTGTAAGAAAGTTATCTTCAGTGTATTGCAGGGACCATCTGGACCACATGTGCCTGGCCACGCTGTTTACCCAACAGATATCTAGATGATTGAAGTCCCCCTTGAGAACCAGTGCATGGGATTGTGAGGTAACTTCCACTTGCTTATAGAAGGCCTCATTGACTTCATCCTCCTGATCTGGTGACCTCGGTTTCTCAAAGGCCTACCTGAGATCAAAATATCCAAATCCTTGATCAACACACCACCTCCTCAACCAGTCTTTTACCTGACATGTTCTACTCCATCTTCCTGGATCCCAGCTACCAATAAGAAGGACAGAGGAGAACACTACCAGCACCCTTTGATCCCTTCAATGTCTTTCCAAGGGATGCAAACTCCTTTTTAATGTTCTTCAGTTTCCTCATTGCAGCATCCTGGTACCCAGCCTGAATGACAATAAAAGGATAGTAGTCTTCTGTTTTAATGAGCTGTGGTAGAGTCTTCCTAACATCTCTAACATTAGGAAGACAGTGCACCTCTCCAGAGAGATTATCTGGGCAGCAAATGGGAACCTCAGTGCCCCCAGTAAGGAATCCTCGATTACTAAGACTCTCTACCCTTTTTTTGGTAGCGCCAGAATTGATGCAGTGTCCTGACCGGGACCTCTCCCTTTTCTTGTTACTCCCCATATTCTCAATGTGCTTTCTGGAGCTACTACCCACGGACATTGCAGCAGATAGTGGAACGGTGAGTGTTGGGAACAAACGTCTCCTTCTGCTTCGAGCAGAGACAAGGGTCCAGCCCCTTCCCTCTCATGGGTTGTCTAACCCTCTGTCCTGCAGGTGTGAAGCTGGATTGGCTACTTCCACATTCAGGAGGAGGCTGCATGTCTATAGGGGAGGGTAGATTCACACCTCCTCCTATCTGTCTCCCTCAAAGGTTTCCAGGAGCCCATCAGGCTGCTGATTTCTCACTGCAGCCCATCCATCCACTCAAGCAGCTCCTTGAGCAGGATGCACCTACAGTCATGACAGCCTTCTCCTCCCTCATGACCCAGGGGACCTCCAGATTAAGGAGCTCCCCACAGTCAGTAGTTTGAACTGCTGCCTCATCCCCCAGGTTGTCCACCTGAGTGCACACATGAGCCCAGAAAAGCTGTGTCCCCTCGGTCTGTGTCACTGCCTCAGCCCAGCCACTGTGCCAAGTACCTACTGTGATAATTAAAGAGGGAGCAGCACCTTAGAGTTCTTAAAGGGAGAGAGAGAGAAGAGAGAACCCTCCCTGCCCAGTGCAAACTGCCTGCACTAACTAACTGCCAAGTGTGCCCTTCTAATGAGCACATCTGGTTCCCAGCACTCCCTAAGGGCTGCTGTTATGCATGCACACTGACCAAATAGCCCTGTTCTGTGGGTCAGGCCTCAGTTTTGGGGGAGTTGGTTCTGCTTTACTTCTCTGCCAGGATCCCTTGTGGCAGTCGAACTACGTGAGGTCCTCGCTAAAATATTTTTTCCTATCATTACACCTGACACTCATTTTGTTATCTTTTCTTTGAGATGTAGAGCAATGCATACTTTGCCACCACTGATAAACTGTGAGCGGGGCAGGAGATTGGAAAATGCATTTATACCAGGAGAAAGGATAGGGAAAGATACTGTGGGTGTTTCAAGATCTTCATCAAACAATCCAAATCTTTTGAGCTAAATCATATTTTTTGAATTGCCTCTGCTCATGCCTGCTAGATCCATATTTCCCCTTCCCTTTCCTCCCACAGGCAGCTTGTGGCTCCTCTTGCTCAGCTCTCCAGCGCACTCAGGGTGACATTCTCCCCTGAAGAAGTCCAGACCTCAGAGGAGGTTGGATAGAAACAGCTGAATTTCAGCTTCTGCCACTAAGGCAATATACTAATGATATTTCAAAATAGAAAATATTTATGGTCAGAATGTGGTTTTGGTGCTTGTTTGCTTAATGGCATGAACATTTTCCACCTTTTTCTTTTTCTTTCTTTTTTTTTTTTTTTTTTTTTTTGTGAAGACATCTGTTCAATCAAATCCCTAATATTCCCAGTAATTTTTGGAGGTGGAAGACTATTTCCAAACCACAGTGTATTTGTTTAACTCGGTCTGCATTTTTTCTCTTTGTTATACTTGAGGATGAGACACTCGACCTTCACATTTTGAATTTAATTCCCTGGATGGGTGAGTACTGATGAATTCCAACCAGTTTTCTCCAGCCACAACCTTTCAGCGCTGAGACAGCGTAGACTGTGTGCTACTGGATGGATAGGGTCTCGCTAAAGTTCTACCATGAAGATACCAACAACTCATTCAAAAGCATCTTAAATATTAAGATTGAGTTTGTCCCTTCCTCTTGTCACACAAAATTGAAGCACATTTTTAATACGAGATCTTATAGTCACACAGGAATGTTAATGATACTAAGACTTTCTCCACTGGGAACAAAATGCCCTCCTCCCAGCATGCCTTTAAACCTCCTGTTTTGCTAACTTGATTGCAGGAACTTTAATAGAACTTCAATATTTTCTTTTTTAAGCAATTCCTTTCTTTAAAAAGCAAACCTCTTTATTTAACATTTGCTGCGCACACGCTAATCTTGGTAAAATCTAGTGCTCATAAAACTACAACGCTGCCCTTGGAATTTTGTACAAGATTGAGTTATTTCTTCCTGCTGAACTTTCAAATTGCAAGAAAAATATACTACCCCTCTCTAAAAATAGATTCTCTCAGTTACACTCAGAAATAAATCTGTCAGTAGGTGTCCAGACAGATGCAGACTTTACTACTGCTAGTTAATAAACAATGAGTTTGTCTTTTCAAATCTTCCTGCAGTAACTTATAAATGGTTTGTTTATTTTATTCTTACCTGAAGCTCATTGTTTTCATATTAGATAAGGAGTTATCCCTTCTGTATGTTTCCCGTTGTAGCATTTGGATTTTGACACTTTGCTGAAGGCATCCTAGTATGTGCCTTTATTAAAAAATATTATAATTGTCACTAAAACATTGTACGGTTTGGGCATTGCTATGCTTATATATACTGGCAAACAGTTTTAAATTGTTGCATTAGTTCAAATCTATCAACTTCTCTTCCCAAACAACACAAAGCTGTCAACACGGCCTGCTTTTATTTCACTTGGGGATTACCAACAGGGAAATCTGCTGTCCATTTAAGGTCATTTATCTTCTTTTTACAGTAACTACTTTGTGTTTATTCTTACAGTAAGGACAGAGCCACACTAAGAGAAGCATCTTGTCTGAGGTGAACTAAAAGCAGTACTAAATCACAATTTCATTTTTTATCTTATAAAACAACTGGCTTTTTTTTTAATTTGTTTGATGATAATTGATGTGAACAACTGCATTGATTCAGTTCATCTCATTTTTCTCCAGCAGTTGGACTTAATAATCCTTGTGGGTCCATTCCCGCTCAGGTTATTCTATCACTCTATCATTCTCTTAACAGGTTTTTACAGAGTTCATAAACTTCAAAATCTTTAACGATGAAACAGAAGGTAGCTTGAAAAATCACTAGTCAGTACAACTGAGCAACGATAAACATAGTGGGAGTCTTAGTGATAAACAGTAGGGAGATGTGATTCTTTGTATCCAGTGAATCTCCAGATATGAAAAGCACAGTAAGGCAGCCTCCTGAGATCCAACACATCCTTCTTCCAGCTGTTTGTACAATTTGCCATTTGCTTGGACATGTCAAATAACAAACACTCTCAATTTCAGTTTAAGACCTCCTTTGTACCCTTCATAATTTTGATTAAGAAAGATGAGTATGCCTAAGTGAAGAAATAGGCTGTTTTGTTCCAATGGTGAAAGGATTTTCTTTCTTTTAAATTGCTTTTTAGGAAGTATTTTTGGACAAGATTTCATTAGAAGTTATTTTCTTTAGAAGTGTGTCAAAGTATAATTAAGTACCCTGTTTGTCATACATTTCCTGTTCTACTTTGTCATTATGGCTCAAAACTACAATTCATTTTAGAAGTAGGTGACACAAGGAAGAGCATCATAAGTATCTGCAGACACAGTTTTCATATAGAGCAAGTAAGGTCAGAGATTCTTGTTTTCAAGGTTGAAAGCTGAGACTTAAAAACCTTATCAGTTTTGCCTTATTTTGTTTCCAGAGTCACTGTCAAGATCAAGATTCATGGCTTCCCCATGACTGTGTGGGGAAGCTTTATATTTTTCATCATCTGATAAAGCTCATTAAAATGTTGTCTACAGCACTTTTCTTAGGTTATTTGTTCATAGTGACGTTACACCATTTTAAATGATACCCAAGGGAAAGAAGGGCCCCATTTTTCAGATGTTAGAATGAGAGAGATATATTAATAAGGAAACAATGAAAGAGTGGTCTGATTTTCACTGAAGTAAGACCCTTTCAATTGTTCTTCTTGGGAACAGTTAATGACTGCAAGATATGGTCCAGTGAACTTGTATTTAACAAACATTTTCACAGATGGTGACATCCAATCAAATCTGTGATTCTAAGTAAATCGAATCATGGATGTACCCAGTGAAGGGGAAGAATAGCCCAGCGTTATGTGTCTGCTCTTCTAGGGATCCCAACAGCCCAGCTCTGGCCCCAGACAGCTGGAGACAATGCAGTTCTTAAATCAACATGCACAGCAGGACAAGTTGCTGCAAGACTCCTACACAACCATCAATATATTAGTGTGAAGGGGAAAAGCACAGAAGCATTTTTGAGTTATCACTCACAAAAGCACTTCAGAAGAGCACAGTAACCAGGTTCTGTTACTGTTTAAATGGCAATAATTTTTCTGGATAGAGGAGAAGGAAACATGAGAGATAGATAAGCTAGCTTTTATACAGGATAAGAGGTTTGTGACTGCTTGTGATTAATGATCAATAGTCCAAAAATCTGGAAAAGCTACACAAGAATTAGAAATGTTTTATTCTTTCATCTATTTTTATCTGCTGGAAGCCAGGAAGGTAGCTATAAGCATATTCAAGGGATTCTGCCAACTTGAATGTAAGCAGGTTCCAAACAGGGTGGGGTGTATAGCAGGATGGGAGAGCTTCCTCATGCAGAACCACTTTTCTTTTTTCTTACAAAATTAAGTCAGAATGTGTAAAATTATGTCTTTCTAAAGAGGAGTTTTCATTCACCTGTCCTCGAAGAAGTAAGTCATAAGCCAGAAAGCTTGCATATCAGGTGGCTTCCTAAAAACAGAAAATGATTGCTAAGCTAGAGTGCTGGGTCTGCAGGCATGGCCTTTAGACCACAGAACCTTGTCACTATGAGGACTGACAAATACAACGTGCACCTGGAGACCCCATCGAGAAGCTGAGGCCAGAGATGAATGGAACTGAGCCTAGCTCCTGCAAGGCAAGAGCAAGTGAAATTGAGCAAGTCTTTTTGCAAATATCTGTGAGTGCTTGGGGGAGAAGGAAAGGAGAGGCTCACCCACATCTCTGACAAGAGTCTTGTTGAGTTAGATTTAATAAAGATCTCTACCAATGTTGTGGTTTTCATCTGCAAGTGTCTCAACCCCAGAATACATTTGGTATTGTCAAGTTTTAATGACAAATTAACTTGCCTGAAGTCGAAGCCAGGCTCTTGTGGTATCTAAGCAACTGTTCCAAAACAGTGGTTAACAAGAGGCAGGGATGAGTGAGGCTGGAGGCAGCAAGCTCAGATCCTTCTCCTTGCTCAGGCTCTGTGTTGAGCAAGGGCAGTGGTAGTCATGCACCTGAGGGCTGCGTGACCATCTTTGGGCTGGAGTCAGCATCCTGCTTGCTGCTGAGCTTTTTCTCCAGACTTCTCGTAACAGCCTTTTCGCGATAAATCAAAGTTGAAAAATGATGCTTTAAGGCACAACAAGCCCCTCAGTCCAAGAGCAGAAGCTGAAAGCCATGAAGATGGCACATTTTCTTCAACTGTACTCTGCTCGATTCCTTTGTATGTTTATCCAGAGGCACTCGGGATCCTACTTTCTCTTCACTCCTCTAAGTGAACCAGAGGAGCCAGAAAATACTTACAAGCTGTCTTTGACTTTGAAAAGTTAGCTTTTAGATGATGATCTAGTAGCAGGCAGAATGAGTCAATGTTTATTGCTTGTTTCAGCATCCTATTGTTCTCTTCAGGATGATCATACTTTCAGTTCAAGCTAAGGTTCTGAGAGAAAATCTATTTTAATTAAGGGGATCCAAAGTCCTTGTGGTGAGTTAATAGAGAAAGATGACTCTTGCAGAGGGTAATTTGGAATGCCTATATCAGGCTGTGTTGCTGAATCCCCCTCTGAAGATGATCACCTCTCTGCATGACCTGTGTAGGACGTAGGACCCCTGGTGGCTAGCTGGGCTTCCCAGAGCCGTGAGTCTCACTTGTCCTGGCTGGTGCCAGCTTCTATCTCACCTTACTGACCTACCTTGAAAATGTTCTCCCAGAAATGGCTGAATGTTTTTGCCATTTTGTGTAATCTAGATATTAAGAGGGGCTTTGATATGCGTGCAAGGAAAAAGAAAACACCAGCTAGACCTCAGCTGCAATGGTGTATGTTGTTAGTTCAAACAGTTCGTCTCCACAAATCATGCACGATTGCAAAATATCATGATATTGCTTAATGCATACCATGGCACTTCATCTGGGTCTATAAGCAAATCGGAGCTCAGCCTAAATGGAATAAGTAGCGTACATCAATACAATCTTTCAGGATCATAACTGAAAGCTGCAGGCCACTGTGCTTTCTGCATAGTTCACAATAACACTTTCAAATAAGAATATTGAGCTAAACTGGATTGGCTCTGTTCTTTGCACAACACACTGTTTTCGTGTCTGGCATCTAAATGAAAATATCACCGTTCTGCAGCACAGAATGAAGTCTGAACATGACCCTGTGCCATCTCTCACCACTCATACCCAGGGTACCCACTTGGATGATGCACCCATCAGCACTAACCACAGACACCCCCAGCAATCCTGTATGGTGACTACCGTGACTGCAGCAGTGATCCACAAATCAGATGGAATGCATGCTTGAGGAGGGAAGGGCATCCTCTGTTCTACTACAGGAGCCCAGTTGGCTGGCCAGGGCCAGCAGTCCTCCAAAATGATCCCTCCAAAACAGGGAAAACAGCAGCTTGAGAACAGTGTGTTTCTCTAGCTTATGCAGAGCCTGATCACAAAAGAAAATAGTCGAGGCATACTACCATCTCAGCCGGAAGCATCCCCATCCCCAGCACATGACTAAGTACTGCTCTTTCTTCCAGACACCAGAACTCAGATTTTTCTTTTGGATCTGATTCATCCAAAATAGCTGACGAGGGCCATAAATCCTGGATTTATTTTTTTCTGATGTATTCCCAGTGCTGCTGAGTAATTTCCTTTTATAGAGCTGTCATGTTGAGATGCATGCCTCACTCTTAATTTCAACTTCTTCCTAACTCTCCATCTAACTATTTTCTTGTAGAAGATACAGCTCAGAAAGGAAGAGGGTACATGGGACAGGCACAGGTATCACAGGTATTTTGCACAGTGTATCTCAGATATTGTTAAACTCCCACTTGCCATAGTTTATGGCTGCATTCTTTCTCCTGCTCTCAGATGAAACAATTTTCAATGGGAAACCTTTACAGTGAATACTACAGAATTGTTGTAATAGCACTGATCTTGCTGCCTTTTATATTTTACTCTCATGAGAAAATATAATGTCCTCCAAAAAAATCTGTGCCAACTTAGAAATCTCTGATTTTGATGTAAATTAGTATCATATTCATATCTCCTTCTCTTCTGTATTCTTTTCTGTATTTTGTTTCTGAAATCTTAGTCTTGCCAGACCTCAGTGTCCTCACACTTGAATTTAGGAATGGGAGTAACCCCATGGAAATGCTAATGCTTGCAGGGATCCCTTCTGTGTGAGCCTTGTACAACATTCTCTTGGGTAACAATGGCTATAATATCAGGGGTTACAACACCACTGTAGCTCATTATGTCTGTAATTGCAATAGCACAGCCTAACAGCTCTGAAGTTGTGTTACCAGCAAGATGGTGATTGAGCTGCAGCCATCAGAAGCAACGTTCTGCTGCCTGAGGCTGTCCTTAATGTGACACTCACATTGCCACAAGCTGATAAACCAAAGGCAGAGAGCAATGGGGAAATCCAAACCCATGGCTGGCAGTGTCTCTGACTCCACCTCCTTCAAAATCCATGGGCAGAAAATAATTACTTATTTTCCTGGTGAAAATGCTCTGGAGCCCATTCAGAAGTGAATTTGTAGCTCCACAGCAACACTTTGGGATCCCAACTCCTCGTAACAGCTCAAGCAATAAGCTTTCATAGAATCACAGAATTGCTTGAGTTTGAAGGGACCCTTAAGGGCCACCTGGCCCAACTCCTCTGCAATTAATAGGGACGTCTACAGATGGAGGTTCAGAGCCCCATCTAGCCTGACCTTGAATGTCTCCATTCATCACCTCTCAGTACAACCTGTTACAGTGCTTCACTACCCTTATCATAGAAAAACTTCTTCCTTATACCTAATACTTTAATCTTTCACCCAAAAGTTAGAAGTTACTACTTTGTTTTCAGTACCAGCATCATCTTCAGTTTTTTCTTCTGAGCTTCTCCATCTCATGTCTCTAAGCTTTGCCCTGTGTTTTGGACACCAGTACTCAGATACCCTGTTTAAAAACACAACAAATTATCTCTATCCCTGGGCACTGTCATTTTTCACCCTTCCCTCAGAGGACAAAAAATTGTGCTAAGAACAATAAATGCTATCAGTAACCAGAATTTCAAAGAGAATGCGGCACATGAAAGTACAAAGCACAGAATCTACCAAGGACTGAGGCTGAACTTGTTTGGCTGAAGACGGTGCCTCCCAAGCTGTAAGTCTACACCCTCCCCACCCAGCCTTCTCAGACGATGATAGAAAAGGCCTCATAAAATGCTCTTGTTTGAGTTAATCATTCCTGTGAGCTCTCCCAGCCAAGCTGAGCTCAGCTCCATGAGGTCAGCCTGCTCCTTGTACTCACAGCCAATGTTCCCTTTTTTTATTAGTGTATTGACAGTGCAGTTCACTCACTCCAGTAACACAACACTGTCGGGGCCTCATTTTCCATGGCACGAAGCTATTCTCACTTCACCTGCTAGCAAAGAGCTCTGCTCTTTTTCTGAGCAGACAGATTGTTCCCGACTCATGTGTCTTGACTTCGTATTGAGAGATTCTTCAGACAACCTGCAGGCCGACTCATGAGTTATTGCCCCATCCCCAAAGGAGCTTAATGCCTTTCCCACGGTGAGAAAGGGTGATTTAGAAAAGAAATGTTCTCAAAGACATCTTGGTTGTAATTGAGTTATTATCAACCACATTTATTATTCATTTGTTGTATGTGGATACCTTAAAGCTAACAGCAAGCTGGGAGGGATGATATTAAAAATATAAGTACTGCCAGTGTCTAATGGCTGTTAAAATATCACGATGATTTTGGAAGTTTTGTAACCCTCTACCATTAGCAGAAATATGCCAATGAAGAAATTGGTGGAATTGCAAATTCAGAAGAACCCTGAGCCAAGGGAAATTTCCCACTCTCCTCACTTATGGGTAGAAGGTCTAAAAACAAGAACGAATTTGAAGAGCAAAACAAAGAAACGGGGTGGATTTATTCTGTCTTCAACAAAGGAAGCAAAAAAGACAGAGGCACAACAACCAAAATCTTTGCACTGTGTCCTCCTAGCTCTGCAGCTGAGATTGGAAAGTACAGAAAAAATGCAGAGACCGAGCAGAGATAGAATCATAGAAACATGGGATCACCAAGGTTGGAAAAGACCTCCAAGATCACCCAGTTCAACCATCCACCTATCACCAGTATTTCCCACTAAACCATGTCCCTCAGTAGAACAGTTAACGTTTCTTGAGATGGAGATGGTTTCAGCTGTTAATGCTGCCCATGTAAAATTCTTTTCATGGGTTAAATGTCTCTCCCTCAGTCCAGGTGCTGTCTGGAGGGAAACGGGGAGCAGAGCGTGCTCATGCATGGGACCATATTGTCAGGGCTGGCAATGTTCTGTCTGGGGAAAGAGGTTGCAGAAGGGTGGCAAAAAGTATCAAGATGTTAAATTTGAAGCCACTAGATTGTTTTTTGCTCTGTTTTTAACACTGCATAACACAAGACAACGAAAGTCAGGAGTTCCAGTTTGGAAAGGCTTGGGCTAAACTCATCTCTATGCACCAATGGTAAATGTAGAAGCCCCCTGGGACCTTATGGGGTGGATGTGAAGGGACCTGGCCCTGGTCTGGCCTGGCTGGCACTGAGCTGGGACTTCAGGCACATGGAGCTGTTAGTTCAATTTGATAGAGCTGACGAGTCTCACCCCTCGCCACACAGAAAATAACATGAGCTGGAGCAAGAGCTGTGCTTTAGAGTGATGGGAAATAAATACCCGGGGCGGTGCTTGCATGACTGCCCCTTCCAGTGCAGCTGTGATCAGTAGTGTGCTGACAGTGGCAGGTCACTAGTTTCCATCGAGATTTCACTGTTGATCGGTGAATGTACAGACTAGCCACAGGGCAATTTCTTCTCCTTATTTAATCAAATGGAAACTTTCAATCCATTTTTGCATTTGCACAACAACCATTATGGCCTGTTTAAGTAGGTTAAATATAAATTGGCATCAAAAACCAACCTAGCAGGTTAACAATGACCTCTCTTTCCTTTGCAATATCATCTTTATTTTCCTTAGTCTTGTGACTGCTACAAAGGGTTTCCTTTAGTGCTCACTGGTGTTTGCTTGGCTGTGCACAGAGCCCTCTGCTCTAAAAGGCTCTGACTTAGTACTAGAGTTTCAAGGGCAGCAGCACAGCAGTTGCAGCCCGAGTGCACAGACACAGAAGCAGCATTGTCTTTTCCATGTTAAAATCAGCAACAAAAACTCCCCATGGGTTTTAAATGGAGTTTGCTGTGATGGCAGGATGGTGGCAACAGCTTTCTCAAAGGCAATGAGGGAGCACACCACATAGGTCACAGCCCCTCCAGGTGCACCTCATGGGAGCACAGCTCAGGGAAACTGCCCAAAGACTTAACCAGTAAATTCATAGAAGCACAGAATGACTTGGTTTGGACCTCAAAGATCATCCAGTTCCAACAACCCTGCCATGGGTAGGGTTTCCAACCACCAGATCAGGCACTAGATCAGGTTGCTCAGGGCTCCATCCAACCTGGACTTGAACACCTCCAAGGTTGGGACATCCCAAACTGGGTTTTGGATGGATTCCGATGACTGGATTCCACGACTGAAAATTGCCACTTCTTGTTCTACCTGATCTGTGTAATAGCAGCACTGGGATCTCTGGGTGCTGGCCCATGGGAGAGACACCAGCACCTGACCAGCAGCTCCCAGCCGGCTGCTATCAGAGATGCTGGGGATGGGACTGGGATGCAGGGCCACTAATTCCAGACCACCAGGCCCAGGGGGACCTACCCTGTGCACAGCTGGGAATATTCCCCTTCAAACAGCAATGCTGGGGATTTGGTGTGATTTCCCTTTTTGATATTCCCTGTTGCAGCTCTACACATAGTGGAAAATTAAGAGGTGGCAGGGAAGGAGCCATAGGGATGCCATTTGCATGAGGAGGACTGGAAAAGCTTTCTGTCACCACCTGACATGACTTGGCTCCTCTCATCCTGTGAGACAGAGGATATGAAAGTAAACTTCCCCACTAAGTGAACACTGAGCTGTTGCAGAATTAAAAGCAAGTCAAACAGTCCTAGGGAAGATGTGGCTGCTTGATAAACAAGAACATTTTATGGTAATCTCAGCATTTCCAAACATGAGGATAGGTCAAATGCCTGATCCTTGGAAATCTGTTACTTTCCTAATAAAAATTTCCTTTAAAGCATTACAGTTAGAAAATGCCTGTACTAGAAATATTTTATAAATTGGCTATAGCTATGAGTGCTCTTTCTCTCACAAAGTGCAATGTTTTGAGAGTAATACTGTTGTTTTCAACTTCCCAATATTTTTGCAAGATCACAAAATCATAGAATGGCTTGGGTTGGAAAGGACCCCAAGGATCATCAAGTTCCAAACCCCCATGCCATGGTCATGTCTATCAACATTCAAATCTGGTACTAGACTAGGTTGCACAGGGCTCCATACAGCCTGGTCTTGAATACATCCAGGGATGGGGCATCCATAGCCTCCCTGAGTAGCCTGTGCCTGCACCTAGATTTCTTCATTCAGCCATTGGAACTGTAGGTCCTGGACACCACTGAACTTCAGACACATCCAGGGAAGGTTGCTGATGTAACATGCAATGCTGCAAGCTCTAAGGCATCAAAACAGAAGAGGATCTCAATGTCTGCCTGCATAGCTTTGGTGACAGTACGCCCAAGCAGTCATGCATAGCAGCATATATGCTGGCTCCATACAATGTTTTCCATGAATACACAATTTTAGCTAATAAAATGTTACTCATGAAGGTTAGAAAAATGCATAAAGCCACTGAACATACTGTTGAAATGTACTGAAAGAATTCAGTGTGACATGTGTAAGTTGTGATTGTTTAGTTATTCTTCTGCAGATCTAACTATAGGAAGGCAGAATTTAAAATCAAGTGCTGATCCCTATAAAAATGCTTATGCATGTTGTGTGCTGCTTGGTGGTTTTCATTATTTTAGAAAACATACATAGATGAAAAGCATAATGAAAAGCCCCAAGACATATTTCTCTTTCTAATTACTGTGGTCAACATCCCATAGTCTGATTTAACTCAAAATTCTCATTGGCTTCAGTTGTGCAGTGGAAATTTTGCAGAATTACAGGGAATTCTGCTTATTAGGGCTGCATAAAAGCCAAGCCACATCTGTAGTGTTTGCCTGTTTTGTTTGCATTATGTATTTTGGAAAATAAATGTTATCAATATAAAACATCTTTACAAAAGTTACTACTGCAACCAGATGTATTTGAGTCCAGCTTTGAATATGCTGTGCACAACAGCCTGTGACAGTTAAAATTTAATATCCTCAAACATTTGGCAACTTCTTGTGGCACACTGGAAAAATCCATTAATATAGAAAAGCACTAACAAGACTAGACACAATGATCTCCTGAAATTTGACACGGCACTTTTTATCTAAGAAAAATATTTGGGAGGTTACCCTTCCTTTTCGCAGCACTTTCTTTGTCCATCTGCTTGGATATTTGTTATTGGCTCTGGTATTTTGTAGGGAGGACTGAATATGCTTATAGTAAATTTTGCTATTAAGTTGCTGGTGAAACAACAAATTATGTCATTAAATTGTTATGAAAATAACTATATCACATCTTGACATTTGTCAAATAAGCTGATTAGTTAAAATATGTAATGTATGAACAAGTTGAGAAGTGAAACATTGTGTCAGAGACTGACACGGCAAGATTAGTGTGTGAGGTAAGGTAAATGGTACATCATTCCAAAAGAGCAATGTGCATGCTTTAATGCAAACTTGAGAATGTTACCACTCATTTTAATTCCATTTGTGGGCAAAAATACTTATTTCTCCAAACATAGAGACCTTGTGAAAATAGAACTCATCTGAAAAGTTATTTACTGTATAAGAAGACAAATGAAATGTGTTTCCTGCTGCTGTCTTTCCATAGAATCAATGCCATCGCCTAGGGACACAGGGAGTGCACTCACTGGTTTGGCAGTGGTTAGATGAAAGGAGACACTGAGAAAGAGATTTTCCATGTCATTTTGTGGATACGTGGTCAGAGGAATGTTTTGAGGAACTCTGTAATTCAGCAGATATTTTAACATTTGTTCCAGTTTGTCTCAGCTGGGAGGAAAAGATGAATGTAAGTTGAAAAGATGAGTTTAGAGAACAGAACGCAGTCTTTGCTGGGGCAACGGCTGTGTCCATCCTCTGCCTCAGACTTCCCTGAGCAGTTCTGAGATGTCAGCACATAACAGACTCGAGGCTGTGGGCTGGGTGGACTCTCCTCCCATGGTGATGCATATGTTTGCTTTGGGTTGTCTCAAAAGAAAATAATTTTCAAGCAAAGGAAGCAAGTCTCACCTCATGGCATGGATGGAGCCCTCTAATAGCTCTGTAATGGTTCTGTTTTGTTAGAATGATTGCACTTTTCTGCCTAATCCATCTTCTGCTCTAATCCGATCAAGCTTTATCCTGGTACTGGCATTCACTGGCAGCTATTTGCTCAGACACCATCAAGGGCATAATAAGGCATTTCCCAGCAATAGCAGGCTAAAAATTTCCAACTGGGGAGCTCTATCTTTCTCCCATCATTCATAAAAGAGAATGTCCATGAAAGACTTCTGCCATGCCTACGGTCTAATGCACACTGAAGGTGCAACACTAGGGATTGTCTGTGCATAAGGGTTTATGAGTTGGCAACAGCTGCAGTACTGCTTGTTGCTTCCTCCATTAATTAAGCAAGTTTTATTTTCCTGTTCTTACCCAGCTGGAGGCACTGAAAAATATCTCAGTGGCTTTGGAGAGAAGAGAAAGACATAGTGCATGTCCAAGACTGATGAGAACTTCCTTGAATTTGCATACATGGGAATGGTGTTATTTGCCTGGTGTTACTATTGAGTCTGTATTGCACCTTCACATGGTCTTATCCTCTCCATAACAACTATGAAATATCCACTGTAAATGTTGATCTGTAAATACTAGTAAGCTTCTTGCAGTTGGTGCAATGCTGCTGAGGTGCTGACTTAGATTACAAGATCAGGTTGAGACTGATAGCAGTGAGATCCATTATTTTCAGGCACATCTACAAACTCCAGTTTTGCTTGCAGATGTGCTGGCTTTGATGGGGACAGGGATTTTGAAATGTAGACATCACTCTTGTAAAACATTGAGTCAAGGTGACACTTCTCACTTCACTAATTTCTCTGCACAGAGGTTAACTGCTTCTGCTCAACACAAACCAGAGCTGTGAGGGAGGTAATGGTGTGGGGTCAACCTATTATATCTTGTCGCCTGACTTGAACTAAATATTGCTTGCCAAACAATTTAAAACATGAATTGCTAGGGATTCTTACAACAGAGAAATACAGTGAAGGGGGTGAGGGGGAAACATACCATTCCACATCCTACTTGTAATCCTGCATAGTTTTCTCTATTTCCACATTAGTTAATACAGTGAGGAGAGCCAAGCATTTCGTGGCTGCTTCTGCCCCCAGTTCAGACCATACTTATTAGATATTGCAGCATGAAAGCATCACAGTTGAGAAGATACACTTCCTGCTGGCTTACAGTTCAGTCCAGTGTGGACAAATGTTTTAAATGGGATTAGCTAACTGACCATGGTCAACACCGTGGATTTACATTAGAAACCACAATATCTAGATTATAACATTTAGCCAGTATTATAGAGTAACACAGATACTGGCAAATGTTTCCTTTAAGAGGCCAAATAGTATGACAGAAAAATTCTCTTTGAAGAGAGAGCATGGCAATTGCTTTATTTGATGAAATTTTCTAGTCAGACTGAGAAGCCATTGTCTCTGTATTACGAATCACGGAATCAAAGCATGAAGCCTATGCTTATCTCTTGAAAATCAAAAATAAAGAAACATAACAAAATGATACAGAATAAATACTTGTAACAAAACAAACAAACAAACAAACAAAATCCCACAACAAATCAGAAGAGGATTCGCTAGCAAACAGCAGTTATATCTGTGGAACAGAATGATAATCCCAGAAGTGCTCGTATTAATCAGGACACAGAGTGCATCAGTGCACCTCAACAACTTTATGTACAGACACAAAGCAATGTACTTCCCAAACGTTAATAAAGAGTTCACTCATACTTTTCACCTTGTCCAATCACTTCCCTTGTGAGAAGGGGAAGTTCATAAGTTCATAAGTTCATAAGGTTGGAAAGGACCTATAAGATCATCTAGTCCAACCATCCTCCTATCACTATCTCTACCCAACTACTAAATTAAATCCCTTAGCACCTCATCTAAACGCTTCTTGAACAGCGCTAGGGATGGTGCCTCAACCACCTCCCTAGGCAGGCCATTCCAGTGCCTGACCACTCTTTCAGAAAAGAAATGCTTCCTCAGGTCTAATCTAAATCTTCCCCGGCGCAACTTGTGGCCATTCCCTCTCGTCCTGTCATTACTTATCAGGGAGAAGAGGCCCACCCCCTCCTCACCACAACCCCCCTTCAGGAAGTGGTAGAGTGCAATAAGGTCTCCTCTGAGCCTCCTCTTCTCCAGACTAAACAATCCCAGCTCCCTCAGCCGCTCCTCATAAGACTTGTGCTCCAGGCCCCTCACCAGTTTTGTTGCCCTTCTCTGAACACGCTCCAGGGCCTCAATGTCCTTCTTGTAGTGAGGGGCCCAAAACTGAACACAGTACTCGAGGTGCGGCCGCACCAGAGCTGAGTACAGGGGGATGATCACCTCCCTGCTCCTGCTGGCTACACTATTTCTAATACAGGCCAGGATGCTGTTGGCCTTCTTAGCCACCTGGGCACACTGCCGGCTCATGTTGAGCCGAGCATCAACCAACACCCCCAGGTCCTTTTCCTCTCTACATTCTTCAAGCCATTCTGCCCCAAGCCTATAGCATTGCATGGGGTTATTGTGGCCAAAGTGCAGGACCCGGCACTTGGTCTTATTGAACCTCATCCCATTTTGCTCAGCCCAGCTGTTCAGCCTATCCAAATCCCTCTGAAGGGCCTCCCTACACTCAGGCAGTTTGACACATCCTCCCAGCTTTGTGTCATCTGCAAACTTACTGAGGGTACACTCAATTCCCTCGTCTAGGTCATCAATAAAGGGAAGGGAGGGCAGAGGTGCTTCCCTACCAGTCCCTGAGAAAGGGGCTGTCAAATATAAAAAGATTGGGATGAGGAAAGTCAGGTAAGGATGCAGTGCAAGTGCTAAGGTCACCTTGGCCATGGGCAGCAACCCTTTGCACTGAAGGTGCAGAGCCTAGTGTGACTCAGGCAGGGCAGAGCATAAGGGACATGTCCCAGAGACAGGGCACCATTGAGATTGGTGTGATGTGCTGGGTGGCAAGACATGGCTTGACCCAAGGGGGTCTGGTGGCACATGAGGATGGTGCAAGCCCAAGTAAGTGTACTCCAAAGCAGAACACTGGCCAACTAATGTTCGAGAAGATGCTCCTTTGTTTTTCAAATGACAAAGCACAATAAAATAAGCTTGACATTTGCATGCTCTTGCAAAGCCTCAATTAGACTCCAAAACACATTTTGTTTACAAAAGACTTTGCATACATTTCCTTGATGTTTTGTCTTCTTTGTTGAAAATCAGCCACACTCAAAACCTTTTTATTTCTTTAATGGAAAAACATGGAGTTCCAAGCTGTCTGAGACTCAGCAAGCAAACTTCTCCAAGCTGCCATTCCCAGTGAGCAGAGACTATGGGGTCAGCAGGTTGATCTCTGCAGAGGTTTATGTTAGAGCAAAGAAAAGATTTAGACTGGATATAAGGGAGAAGTTATTTACAGTAAGGGTGGTGAGGCACTGGAACAGGTTGCCCAGAGGGGTGGTGGAAGCCCCGTCTTTGGGAACACTCAAAGTCAGGCTGGAGGGGACTCTGAGCAGCTGAGCTAGCTGTGGGTGTCGTTCATTGTAGGGGAGCTGGACCAGATGATTGTTAAAGGTTCCTTCCAACTCAAAAGATTCTTTGATCAATATGTGTGTTTAGGCATCTGAGATGCTTTCTATCCCTAAGGCTATTTTCTAGTTAGCTGTCCAACATTGTAGTTCTGGCTGCATCATCATTACTGCTGTTATTTTTCCACCAGAAGTGCACTGAGGATTACTTACTCCTCACTGCTACAGTGAGCCAAAGAAATCAACAGCTGATACAAGTCCCACAAATCAGAAGACATCAGATATTGCAGTGCAATATCTTCGAATATTCACACCAGCAGATGAGTTACTTTATTTGTTTTTTCCCAACCACAGTTCCCCTTTGTTCGGAGCACTTGTGGAGGATACTTTCCGTTTTGGACATCACAGTTTATAGGTACAGTTTCAACCTCATCATGCAGCTGGGGAGGATCCCTGTTTGTCCCTGCAGGCCCGAGGTTCTTCGCTCATTTTGGTGTTAGTATGGTTAAAAAATATAATGGGAAACTGCACATGCTTTTCATTTTGGTGTGTCCTTCAGAGATGTTTGTACATTGAGCACTGAAAATATAACACCACTCAGATGCAGCCATCTCCTCTTTTGAAGTCAGCTGCTGAGCAGATGTGAAATTCAGTGTAGCTGGGTAGGATGGACCCAGGTGAACTTGCAAAAAAAAAAAAGCTCAGGGAAGCTTTACACTTGACATTAGACAGGATAGGGCTTAATAAACATTCCAGAACTATCCTGCTTTTGCAGAAGAATGAAATGGCAAATCGGTGATGACAGGATGTGAACAGGATAACTAAAAGGGGTCTGTTTCAAAGCAACCCATCTACTAAGTGGTGGCTGGTGCCCAGAAAGGGCTGTGCTGGTCACAGCCTGAAGTCTGCTGTTAGCTGGCCCCAGGCACAGGACAGTACTTCTGTTTTTCTATGGAAATCACATTCTGAATATCAGAAGGAATGTGAGGACAACAAAAAGACAAATTAATTTGCTCTGCTGAAGGGTAGATTTTTATAATGAAATGAGCAGGGTGTTGCAAAGCAGAAATGATCTGATGATGCACAGCAATGATTTATCTGCTCAGCAGAGATTACAAACAAAAGAGACCCCTGGCTTTGCTGCTGCTGCTGGCCGGTGCCAGGATAAATGATGACGAACATTCCCATTGACACGAGGAAAAAAACACTTTAAAGAGAAGGATTTTTGCAGCAGGCCTCTTGCCTCCCCTCTGTTGAACTTTCCTTCTGGTGGTTTTGAATGCAAAGAAGCTCTGTAGGCTTTACCTCCATGCTGTGCTACCTCTCAAGTCTTTTGCAAGCAATAGAGACAGACACATGGTTCAGATATGGAATCAAGTTCAAGTGCAAAGGGTCATCACTCCATGCTGAGGGCTCTCTCACATTTCTAACACCCCAGGCTCTGTCTCTCTGGTGTTGCTATTGTCCCTTTTGTGGGTGATGTTTACTGCCTCTCAGGAGCTAGAGGAACACCATCTCTGAAGTAAACATCTCTGAAGGAAACATGTAAATCCAAAAAACAAATTTTCTTCCTTCCCCACCATGGAGATGGTTAAGAAAAACTACCAAGCCCTTTCTCATGCTGCAGGTATCCATCATTTCTTGGTGGCCATTGGTGTCAAAACAAGAGCCAGTTGGATAGGCACAAAGAACCGTTTATGGGCACCTGACTCTGGGGGCTTAGCAGAAATCAAAAGCCCTCATGGGAATGGTGGCTCTGGCACTTGAAGGAAAGACAGCACTGCTGCAAAGGAGGGCCTATGGTGGGACACTGGTCCTTGAGTGGTGGCACTGAGGCTGCAGCTTGGCATGAGGTAGTCATTTGTGAAACTGTTTTAACCAGACGTGTTTTTTAGATTTCCCTTCAGAACATGGTCTCAAAAATAGATGACACATCAGAGACACAATGAGATACAAATACTGTGAGGCTTTGCAGACTTACTTTGGAAAAAGATAGCACCTGCTCATTTTAAAAGCTTTAAGAGCTTTCTTGCATTTTTTTAGGTACATGCACAAGTCAACTGCCACATGGCTTTTCTCTTCCCACGTTAGGACCCTTTTCATCTCCCAGTAACCTGAAGACAAGCAGTACTGTGTTCTGAGCAGTAATCTGCTGTGTTTAACTTTTCTGTGATAGATATTTTAAAAGGGGTTTTGTTTGTTTGTTTGCTTGTTTGTTTGTTTATGCAGAGGTGAAAGTGGTTTATCATAAAATCATAGAATGGCTTGGGTTGGAAGTGACCCCAAGGATTATCAAGTTCCAAACTCCCAGCCACAGGCAGAACCATCAACCTTCAGATCTAGCACTGGATCAGGTTGCCCAGGGTCCCATCCAACCTGGTCTTGAACACCTCCAGAAACAGAGCATCCACTAACTCTCTGGGTAGCCTGTTCCAGCATCTCTGTTCAAGAAGCGTTTAGATGAGGTGCTAAAGGACTTAATTTAGTAGTTGGGTAGAGATAGTGATAGGAGGATGGTTGGACTAGATGATCTTATAGGTCCTTTCCAACCTTATGAACTTATGAACTTATGAACTTATCTCCCATCACTTCACCACTGTGTGAAGAACTTCCCCTGATATCCAATCTAAGCCTTCTCCCCTTGAGCTTAGAGTCATCCCCCCTTGTCCTACCACTGTCTACCCTTATAAAAAGTTGATTCTCCTCCTATTTATAACTTCCTTTTAAATACTGGAAGGCTGCAATGAGGTTTCCTTGCAGCCTTCTCTCCTCCAGGCTTAACAATCCTGGCTCTCTCAGCCTATCTTCACAGGGGAGGTACTCCAGCCCTCTGATCATCTTCATGGCCCTCCTCTGAACCCTTTCCAACAGCTCCACATCTGTCCTGTATTGGAGTCTCCAGACCTGGACACAGTGGCCCTGCACTACAGATGAATTTTGCTATTTACTGCAATGACTCTGCCTATCCTCTGCTGGCACTCAAGTAGAATCACAGAATCATTAAGATTGGAAAAAGACCACTAATACCACCTAATCTAACCATCAACCCATCACCACCATGCCCACTAAACCATGTAACTCAGTGCTCCATTAACAAGCTCAAGAAACAATAAATCCTGGTTGAACCTGAAGAGCTGTGAATTCTTGTGATGTCTGGTGATGATGTGGACTTAACAAAGCACTTAGAGGGCTAAAAACCAAGACCTACTCATGCAACAACCTCTATTCCTTGAATCAATTGAGTTTCAGCCACCCAGACCTGCTGTAAACCCTCCTCAGGTGGTTCATGGAGCAGTTAGATCATAAACACCAGCACTTGCCTCAGCCTGGTGTTATCATGACAGAGACACCCTGAGAACTCGTTTTACTCCCAGTCATTCATGCTTGTTTAGATTTAACTACTTGTGTTTACATTGGCACAGAGCCTGACTCTTTAGCCAGGGTCCTTAGGTTGGTCACCATGCAGTGTGTCCTGGGTTAGGGCATGAAGACAAGGGCCATATCCCACCACTGAGCAGGAGGTGTGATAAGGCACTGGGCACACTCAGCTGTGAACAGCAGCAGACACCTTCTATTTGCAACTCCTTTTAGTGTGTGGAGCACTTTTTGCAAGGGACTGGCTGATCGGGACTGGAAAAAGATATTGAAGAGGAAACAAAAAGGGCATAGATGTGGGTGGCCACACGAGAGCTGGACAGATTTTTTCCAGTGGAAGACTGTTTTTTGGTCAATAAAAGCCATTCCTGTCAAAACTGAAACTTTCTGTGGAAACATGGCTAAGTCAAGAGTGTCTTATTTTGGAAAAGGAAGACCTCCAAAAGCCTTTTAAGGAGGGTGGAATATTTCAGTCTGGTGTTTATTTTTAAACAAGTAATTTCAGCAGCGAGTTTTTAAAATGCACTGCTTTTCTTCTAAAAACTTCAGGGTAATCTTCTTTCAAAATATTTGTAGTGGTTTTTGTTTTGTTTTGTTTTTCCTGTTGGAAATGCAAAACTCAATGTGAAATATTCTCATGGACAGGACATGGAGGGTACTCACCAGTGTCATTTAACTCATGAAAATCTCAGGTTGCTTTGTTCCAACTTGGCATTAGAAGAAGAATTTTCACCAGATATATTCGGGTCCCCACACAAGCACCAAAATATTATATTGTGGTTCCCTCGGACCAGTACTAAAATGGAGATTTGAGGGAAGGAGGGAATCCCAAAATGCTGGTAAGGTATCATCAGCATGGACCACATCTGCATCATATTATTGCATTAAAAGGAACACAGCCAGCAGATGAAGGGAGGTGATCTTCCTCTACTCTGCCCTGGTGAGGCCTCACCTGGAGTACGGTGTCCAGTTCTGGGCTTCCCAGTACAAAAAAGACAGGGATCTCTTCGAAAGAGTCCAGTGGAGAGCCATGAAAATGATAAAGGGCCTGGAACACCCCTCTAATGAGGAAAGGCTGAGAGACCTGGGTCTGTTCAGCCTTGAGAAAAGAAGAGTTTCAACTTGTGAAGAATGGCCAGAGAAAGGAACATGGCTCTCTTATCCATCCTGATCATGGGGTCCCTCAATTCACACCAAAAAGATGCACACTCCATGAGCCTAAATCAAGCCCTGAATACCTCGATATCTTGTGCTCTGAACATGACAGCAAACTCAGGTTTTTGGACACATAAATTGCTGTGCAAGAGAAAGAGTTTATAGTTGCCCGTTGCCCAGAAGTGCCTTTTCTTAAAAAGGCTCTAAGGGAGCTGAAACATTAAGAACAACAGTTACATAGACAGAGAGAAAAATGATTGCTTCCTGTGCAGATTAGCTCCATCCAAGTTGAAACTTCAAAAAGATTTTGTAGTTCTTAAACAAAGCAGTTCTCTTAATTGCATGTCTGTGACGGAGTGATGGTAGCACTTAATCCACTTTATGTTTTGTTTCATTTACTCCCAAATTGTAGCCTGTTTTTGTTATTCTTCACCCACTGTACTACTGAAGACATTTCCTGCTACAAGAAAAATAAATTGCAAAACCATGCACAGCTTATAGCTTTATTATATAATGTGTAACCTGTGGAAACATGATTCTTTTGCAACTTAAACAGAGTTAATCTTTCATTGGAGGAAGCCAGTACTGTATAGTTTGTGAGGGTACACATGTTCCTGGCAGTCAAGAGTAATGGCAATACTTAAAAGAGACTACAGTGAAGGGAAAGTGTTCTTCTACTGTCAAATGGGATCACTGGCAGTTATGTGTAGTATAATTGTATAATGTGCATAGTAATGCATACAGTATGACAGACAGGTTGTTGTGGAGAGCTTCTCATTCAAATGGGAATCAAACAAATCACACACTGAAAACAGGACTGGAGGGAGAGGCACTGTTAGCTCCAGATCACAGAATCACAGAATGGATGGGTTAGAGGGGATATTAGAGATTATCTCATTTCAATTCCCCGTGATTGGAGGGACACTTCCCACCACATCAGGCTGCTGAGGACCCCATCCAACCTGGCCTTGAACATCTCCAGGGGTGGGGCATCCGCAGCTTCTGGTTTGGGCCAACCTGTGCCAGTGCCTTTCCAAATGAGTGCTTTTAGATTTCCACAAAAAAAAAAAAAAAAAAAAAAAAAGTTTAATTTGTGGACAAGGGAGAACTGCAGACCTCCGATGAAATCAGACTGCCCACTCAGACACACGAACCATGGTCTGGGACCCCACCAGAACTGGGGACCTCCAACTACCTCCTCCAGTGGGAGCAGCACGTGCAGCCTCCTCCTATTCAGACAACCCTGACAGGTACAATGCTACAGGGGGGTGCTTCTGAATCATGACAACAGGCAGATTTCTTGTTTCACAGCTTCTCCTAAGGGGCTGTGATACAATTTTGCTTTTCTGAGTCATAAAGACTGTGTTCTATCTTCTACACAAATACTTTTTGTAGCTAGTTTAGAATCCCGTCTGATGCCACTTTCCCTTATATAGCTATTTTTCTTCTCCTGGTGTTTACTCTTTCTTGAAGTATTTATAGAACCCCTTTGTATTCCTTCTCTCTCCCCTGCTAAGCCAGCCCAGCTCCCTCCTGCATGGTTGAGCCCATTCTCCTCCCCACTCTGCATCTGCTCCCATTTAAATTACTCATTCTCGACAGGAGATGCCCAGGAATGTCCACGGCACTTCAGGTGAGGTCTTACAGCATCCTGGAGACCCACAATCACACGGTGCTGTCTGCAGTGAAAGTTATGTCCTCCCATACGTGCTGGGCACATATTTGCTTTTCTCAAGCTGTGTTGCAACAACAGGCTCCTGCTCATCCAGCAGCACAGCGATACAGCAGACCTTTCCCCCTGCCACTCCCATGCACTGTTTCAGATACAGCAGAAATTATTTCTGATCCCCAAGGGACGGTGCCCTTCATGTTATTAATTTTCAACCAGCTTCTGTTACTAATTTCTCAAGTGTCACTTCTGTTTCTCTGTGGTACTCTGATACTGCTCTGTATTCAACGTTGCTATTTTGTATCTCCAGCAAATGTCAGTGGTAAAACTGCACTTTTCCTTGGAGTCCCAAAGGAAAATATTTAATTAGATGAAACCGAAACTGAATTTGGACAAACTCTACTAACAGTGTTCTTCCTCCCAGCAACGTCCTTTTCAGCACGGTCTCATTTTGTCTCCTCTTTGTGGAGCCTGGGAGTGCTTTTTAATCCTGGTTCTATGTTCCACCTTCCTTAATGATATTAATCATTTCCCATTTGATAGAGTATCAAAACAGTGACTGACAATGGAATTAAATGTCATCTTTCATTCTTCTATCAGTCTGAGATAATTAAACTTTGTAAATCCATGTTGTCTTTCATTCCATTCTGTCTTTAATTATTCTTTCTTTTAAGTAGTATTTGTTCCTTAAAGTCACGTCTACTCCTGAAGTCAGAGTACTGGTCCTAACTCATAACTTCAGATTTCATCTGGAGTGCTTCACCATAAGTATATCTCTCTACAAGTAGTTTTTGCATCTTTGACATGAAGAAATTCCATGATTACTCCTCATTCAATGCTGAGTTCTTCAGTTCTTCAGCTTCACCATTTTTGGTGTATTTTACCAGAGCTTGTGCTTTAGGACTTGCAGGCTTGCTTTATAGGCCTATCTTTGGCAATCTGTCCAGGAAGTTTAAACTTTGAATGTTATCTCTACAGTTATATTTTATAATTGTGCATTCTGTAATTTCCTCTCACTAGCTGAAGTCAAGTCTAAAATAGTATTGCCGTTGTTTGTTCAATAACTTTTTGAAGGCACCTTCTGCCTCGCACATCTAGGCCCCAGTAGAGTTTGTTCTTCACACTGGGAAAGTTGAAGCATGTTCACACAACCACATCCATTTGAGTCACCACATCCTAAACCTTTGCATTCTGCTTCAGTTTGATGACTGAGATTGTACTCTGCTACGAGACCTCCACTTCACTTACTGAAATCATAACAAGCAAACCATATGCCTTCCAAGTTTGCATCATTGATTTACATCATTGCTGATGGCATTTCTCTCATTAACATTAGAGATTGTTAGACAAGTCTAAATTTAATTCAGGACACCTAAGAGAAGATTCCAGCTGTAACCAAGGCTTATTTTTAACCTTTCCCTGAATGCCTTTCCCAGAAATATATTCCTTTACCCCTTCTATGTCTTTATATTTCTCTAGTCTCTACATTCACTAGTGCACACTCACTGAGCTGTATGTCGGTGATATGCCTTTATATTTTTATTATGAGCACATGCCTCTCAATAATCACAGTATTTTGCTGTTTCACCATGCCTCTGCTACATCAGGCTTTATGCTTCACCTGGGTAAGACAAATTCCTCCATGCTGTTGACTCCTGAGGATCTTACATTATCCATAGATTTCCTTAGATTAACAAACCTTCTTTTTTTCTTCCTAAATTATTTTTCAACTTAGAAATACTGATTTCTTTTTTTATTTTTGCTAATCATTACTGCCTATGCTCTGTTATATCTTATCCTCAAGTCTATCATGGAGCATGTACTTTCTCTTAACCTTTGCAGCTGCTCTTTTAGCCGAAATACTTATATTTCAAATGTTAGTACTACTTGATAGCAATTATCAAGATGTCTAAACTTTTCTCATGAGAATACATTTGTGAACTATAATGCCCTTTTTTCCTGCTCCCCTTCTCATGCTGATGTATGCTATTTTGCATGTCCTGTCCACCTCCAGTGTCACTGCTTGCCATTTTCCCTATGTTCTGTGAGCTGCAGCAGCTGGTGCTACATGCAGCCAAGGAAACCCCTTAGTTAGCCTCTCCAGCAAGGACAAGTGCAGGCTTTATGTTATTTATGTAAATCACAGAATTCTGAATCAATTAAAATCTGAGGATTTGTATCTCCTGCTCTTCAAAAATGAATGGTTTCAAAGACAACAGAAGGTACAGATCTTAACTTTGAGCTGGCTTTCAGGGCAGTGAATGGAAGACCATATTCTATTGATATGAATGTTTTAATGTCTTGAAATACCCAAATATCTTTAAATGCTCCAATAATACTCAAGGATTTTATCCATAAGTTTTTAATATTATATCTATCTAAATTGACATGAGAAAATAATCACTTTGTTTTTTGGGAGCCTGGTGTTTTCCTCTTGTTTCCTGTGCCCTGAAACATTTTTTTTTTAAATAATCTGTTTATCTAATAAGAAAAAATTGACAGTCATGGTATTTCTGAGCTGCGTAACTTCTTCCAAGGGACAATAGATGTTCCTCATCTGGATTTTTGCTATGAAACTGGGATCTTGCTTACCGCTCCGAATTATTTAAAAGTGCTTTCTTCTTTGTTGGTTTACATTACAGGTTCCTCAAAGGCTTTTCAAGTGAGTGACCCCTCTTCAAACGTCACTGATTGAATGTTCCAGGCAAAGTCATCCTGCTTTGGAGCTGCTGAAGCAGATGGTTACCTCATCCTCGTGTGGACACATGAGCTCTTTGTGGGGGGTAGATGCCTCTAACTGCAGTTTAGGCCACGCTATCAAAGCAAAGGTGGTGTGGTCCTTTTCACTGTTTAGATTTCTGTAACTTTCTTATCAACCAAATAATCAAAATAGTAAGGCAAACACCCTGCAGAGGTAAAATGCAAGTTATACTGTTCTGAGACCTCCCAGTTGCAACGGTGAAAAAAAATGTACAATTTAGAGAGGTCATTCCAATGGAATTATCCATGTAGGACAGCCAGAGTAAAAATCCTCAAACAGATCTGCTCTACCTTGACAGACAAAAACAGCCATCCAAGGTTTAATTTAATACTGCAGTATCTTAAAAACATGATATTTCTTTCTGGAGGTACAGTTTAGGTTGGAAATACTGGGATGGGGGATAATTTTTGGCCTGAGATCCAAATATCTATTTACTCATGCAGTAGCCAAGATCACATCAGCTCATAGAGGCCTACACCCATTGGTTTCTCCCAGACTTCAGTGACATTGTCTTTAGAAACTCTCTCTGACCCACCTGTATTGGCTGAATGCTGCCCTGGGAATCTGAGGTCCTCTATGCAGGAATCTTTCACTTGGAAAGAGCATTTGGTTCCCTGTGATGCCAATCATGGCAATTCAGGCTGAGGTACACATTCACTTCTTATTTTCAGTGGCGAATCCTTAGTCTTCTAAAAATTATTTTCAAATTCATCTACATAATTCTGTCCATTACTCCCCTGCAATGGAAATCACTTTAAGATAACACCACTGCCTTCTCAATCTTTCACCAAAGTGATGTGGTGTACACCCAGCTCTTAACCATACTTGCTCTGGATGATGGCCTCCACACCTTCACTTTCTGGAGAACTTCTTCATCACATGGTGGAGGGTTCCATTCTGCTCTTCTGGCTCTGATGGATTCCCAGTGCAGCAAAGCTGATAAGCCATCATACCAATAACTTCTGAACTGCTTCTCCTTGAAAGCTCCTAATTTTCCAGCTGAAAATAGCTGTGTGAGCATTCCCTAAAGCATAGACTTACTTGCTCCTGTTACCTAAACCATTTTCAGTTAAAGCACCAATGCAGGTGCTTCCTTGACCATTTCTTTGTCAGTCGAGGAAAGACTGCCATATTTCACTGCTTAACCCTTTCTCTTTGCTCACACTCTCCTCAGATCTCTCCTCCATTAGTCCTTATCTTGGGTCATGAAGAGTTGAACATCCTAAACCCTGGAAGACCCTGCCACAAGCCTTCATATTTACAGTCTAGGAAAGCTTATGGCATTGTGGGTTCTTTCTGGACATCATCAGAAGAAAGCCCCTTCATGATCTGATACATGCCCTCCCCTAGAGTGTCTGAAATGCCTGCCTGAGCCTTGTAGTTGTAGCCCAGGACCTATGGGAGACCTGCATCCTCCATCAGGATACCCAAGTGTTCTTTAGGATACAGAAGCAGAAGCCCACGGCCATGACTGTATATCTTCATTTCTTTTGCATACACTGTGCTCAGAGCTCATTGACTTTTTGAATCATAACCTGTCCCTCAACCATGGGCCTGTACATTGGCCAGATGATGACACTCTGGCTTTGATCCCAGTCTTTTTGAATGCATACCCAAATTTCTGCTTCCTATTACTTTAGCTTTCCTCCAGTTTCAGCTGGTCCACCCCAAACTCTTGGTAATTAATGAACAGTAGTGGCAATGTGTTTGCCTTTCTTTTGTGTCATCGCCTTCTGAAGGCATAGTGGTACACTTGAGAAACAGTGATGCCCCTGACAAGTTTGCCGTAGTTATTCTGCTGGAACATTGCATGAAGTCGAAGAATGGCACAGGTAAAGGTGGCACAGAGAACAGTATGAGAAATGCTTCTCCTACATATTATATTTTCCAGGGCTTCTTTTACAGAAGTAATTTATGGCAACACTTCTTTCCTAAGATCAACTCCAGCCAACATTACCATGTGCAAATCTGTGCATCTTAACAGCATCTTCAGAATATATTTGAGTTGTACATGCACCTCATTGTGTTCCTCGTACAGTGTGCTCTTATGGCATGGTTTCAGAGAGAGAAGCCCTGTTCTATAATATAAGGTTATCAGGACTGCACAGTGGATGTTGTAAATATCTCAGTTTTCAGGCAAATATTTTGAACAGTTACAGTGGTAATGGTAGATTTCTGAAGAGAAGCCAGAGCTTTCACTGTGGGAATTTATAACTCTCTGACCACGATAAAAAGCTGGTACACAGAGCAGAGAAAAACAAGCAGAGTTTTTTCAGGCTCTCAGTGATAGGAGAACCACTAACACTGTTTTAATAGCCACATTCCCCTCTGAGAGGCCTAGGGGCTTTCTAACAGTAAAGGAAAACACTGCAAAAGGAAATGAATATGTTATGTGTGCATGCAGGAATGCACATCAGAGGCAGGCTGGGGCTGGGTGATAGGGTCCTGCACATTAAATAAGCTCTGGAGGCTGCGAGTGTCAATAATATTTAAATGTCCAAGGTATCTTGCACTCCAAATACTCTGGGAAATTGGCTATCACCACAACTCTACTGGCTGTGATAACACTTCCCAACATTGCTGCTAACTGCATATTTTCCACATGGTCACAGCCCCTCCACACCTTGTAGCTCTGGCCCAGCTCCTGCCCAGCAGCACTGCACTCCTGAGCAGAGTCCTTGGATGCCCCTCAGCCTCTGCCCAGCTACCACCCCCTTGGGACACCATCTTGCCACTGGTTGGTCCATACAAAGTTGTCTTAGTCAGAGTTGGGGATGTCATCATGCAAGCAATGTGTGAGGAGCCCCTTGGTGGCTTCAGCCCAGCCAAGAAGAGAAGGCAGGCTCTGCAGGTGGTGAAATTTCACAAACAGATGGAGAAAGCATCTCTCGTCTGTTCTTGCTTTTTTACATATGGGGGCAGAAAACACTTTCTTCAGTAACTACAGCCCATTGCTCTCAGGACCTCAGGAAATGAAGCAAGAATATGGGCAGTTGTCTAAAGAGCAAACAAGTGTCCAGCTCAGGAGTGTGGACAGGGGACACTGTGACACTATGACATCACAGTTCCCCTGCCCCAGGTGTTGCCATCGCCTGCATGGTCACAGAGCTCATAGAGTTTAGGAGGTGACAAATCTGCAAGCATCCAGAATGTTCCTAAAATACATATTTATAACTAAGTGACTTGTCAGTACGAAGTGTTGTACAAGTACATGATACCACATACCCAAAGCAGTTGCAAATACAGTCACTGCCTCAAGCTTCCCACATCTCCCCTTCTCATTCCCACCTTATCTCAGCTACTCATCCTTCAGCTTTCTTTTGGCTTCAATTCCCTGTTGTGAGTGTGTAGCAGGTTGCCTTATCTTATGCTTGTTCACCCTGTCCCTGCCAGATCCACTGCCAGCCTGACAGACACAGTAATACCAAGCTGCTCCTGGCCATGCCTTGACTGAAAAAGTACACTGTGCATCATGGAAAAAGAAAGGAGCCCAGCAAAACACTTCTCAACTAGGGCCTAAGACAATAAATGTAAGGCTCTAAAAATTAGACTTGGCAAAATGCATGGTAGATAAAATCAATAAGAATGTATTAACACAAAATATTTCCTGGGGAAATGGAAAAAGTTTCATAAGAGTAGATTTTAACATCAGCAGAGTTATCCAAAGGGCAAGAAAAAAAAACACACAGCCTTTCAGATGTTGGAAAAAGTGAAAGAAAAACAGGTTTCATCTCAGTCAGGCAGCAGCCACCAGGAAAAGGAGCTTAGCAGGAGTAGCACCTGGAAGTGCCCCAGCTCCTGAAGCCACTGCCCTTGCTGCTGCTTCTGCAGCCAGCAGGCCCTGAAGGACGTATCTCCATCCTGAGATTCCTCTTTCCAGGTGATGCAGTGATGGCTCAGAGGAACTGAGCACATCAGGTGCAGTCAGTCATGAAAGTCCTCCCAAGCTGAGGCTTGGAGTGCAGCAAGTTTTGCTCGATATTTCTTCTGCCCTTTGATGCCTCCCACCACCACTTCTGCATAGATGTGACAGTGTGACGCAGCCCAGCACCCACTACACCAGTGTCTACTTGTCTGCTCATCTGTCTGGAAAAAGTTTTTCTACTTTTACAACCCCACAGAGAAGTTTTCCAGAGTTTTAACTCAGAAGATGTGCTAGAGCTACACTTCCCTAGAGTGCTTGCAAGTTAGATGCTAGTACTGAGGAAGAGTGTGCGGGAATAGGAAGTTGTGGAAACACATTTCTTGACCATATTCAGCCTTAACATACGTCTTACTGAATGGTTTAGGAATGGTAAGTGGAGTTCTCTTATGATGCTGATGCCATAACTGAATGAACTGGATGTAAAATACATATGCCGTAATAGCATAACAGTAATAGTTGTCATCCCAGCTACAAACACATGAGAATTCTTCCCCTTGAGCATGACATCCTTTTGCAATTGTATTCCTTGCCTATCTCTGACCTCTAGGCTGTAAGCAGAAAAGGCTCAGCTGGTTCATCTCCCTACGTGAGGAACAAGCTGTTCAGCAACTGGTTCAAATCTAAGTCCCTGTCTTTATCTTCTGTTTTGCTTTTGGAATATGCAATTAAATGACTGGAAGTGTTTTTCTAGCTGATGATCCTTGGCACTCATCTCTAGTGTCTAGAAGGAATGGATTATACAGCTCCTTGTTCTAGTTTGCACAGTTAGCTAATTTCAGCTCCCAGTTCTGGTGAATCTAGGGGAAATTATGCCCCAAATAAAAGTATGCTTGTTCTCTTAATGTTAGGTCTTCCCAACTCTTAGTGGGATGCATCTCAGGTTAGCTGCTACACAGTGGGCATGGAAGAGCACCAGTCAAAGCCAGCTCTCCTTCTGCTCAGCTTCCTAGTCCCACCTAAGTGACCTCTAGCCACACAACAGCTGTTGCTGTAACAGCACACCTCACTGCGGAGCTGTTTCACAAGCAAAAAGACACACTTCTCCATGCATTTGTCGCATACCATAGGCATCTATCCTTCCTCTAGCCCATGGCTCCATTCCTCCCCATGGGGGGCTTTCTTATCTCTGTCCCTCACTGATAGGCAAAAGGCAGCAGTATATGGGATGGATGCAGCCCTGTGTGTTCAGTTGTGAAAGAAGAACTGGTGAACTAGATTTCAAAGCATGGATTTACAACTGTTATTTTTTTCTAGGAGTTGCTGTTCTGTGGCATTCATCCTGTAAATCCAGATAAATTTTTTATTTGTACTTTTTCAAGTTTGTGTCTATGAAATGTTTGAAGAACAGGCATAATGACAGTATAATTAATGTGTGCCATTAAGGCTGTAGATAGTCAAAACTCTGATAAGTCTTTAATCTTGTAGAAAAGAATCAGAATGCACTGCATCTTTTGCTATCTGTGAACCTTGTAATGAAATGCTTCATACTTAAAGGAGGAGCCATGGGAAGGAACGGCGCCAGAAGACATGTTCTCAGCAGATTTCATCACTGGACTTGTGGGATGTTGTTATTGTCAAGAAGGATGTAACAAGTCCAAAGCAATCAAAATGTGTTCTTCTGCTATCAGTTTATAAGATGGCCCTAATAATTTGTGGAGATTTAGCTTCTTTACTCTTTTCTTTTACGTATCGTGCATTCAAATAACTCATTCCGTTCTAATGCTTGCAGAACCTTTTTCTCTGTAGCTGATCATACATGTATGCAAGTCATGCATATTATTCAAGCAATCAAAATGAATGTTGGACAATATTTCAATGTTGTTTTCAAGAAAATATTGTGTTCAATGTCAGAAAACTTTCACTTAGGGGTTTTTCCTAAATTCTATTTTCTGTGCTGTCTTCATCTTTATACATTTACAAGTATAGTTACATGTTGTTCATCCTTTCCGAGAGGTTTCAGTGAAACTCTGGAAGATGCAGTGACCAAAAAACAAGAACTTGAGGAGCTCAGAAAGAAGTGCTTATTTCTTAAAACTGGAGTTCAGAGCAAACCGTAATACACTAGGGCAAGGAACCCTACTATATCTCTAGGGAGACCTCATTACAGCTTTCCAGTTTTTGGAGGAAGCTTACAAGCAGGAGAGGCGGGAGGGAGACTGACTTTTTACATGGGTAGATAGCGATAGGGCAAGAAGAAATGGCTTTAAACTAGAAGAGGGGAGGTTTAGATTAGATGTTAGGAGGGAAGTCTTGACACAGAGGGTGGCGAGGCTCTGGCACAGGCTGCACAGAGAGGTTGTGGATGTCCCATCCCTGGAGGCTTAGGTTAGATGGGACCCTGGGCAGCCTGAGCTGTTGGGAAGCAGCCCTGCCCATGGCAGGAGACTGGAACTAGATGATCTTTAAGATCCTCTCCAATCTAAGCCATTCTATGATTATATGTGCTTCTCCTCAAAGTACTTGCAGCTATCTAGGGCTGCTGGAGAAACACAGTGGGGAGGAAGAGTAACAAGTACTGTTTTTTTCCCTTTCCAGAAGCCCCGAGAAAACTGAATTTGTCCCCTGGAAAGAAGGCCAGGAGCAGCAGCCTGGTACAGGCAGAGGGTTGAGTGGGTGAGACCTTTTGTCTAGCTACCAGAAGAGAACAAACTGAGAAGGAGCCAGAGCAGGACTGCACTAAATAAGCCATCAGAACGCTGGGAGAGAAGTCCTAGCAGGCAGGAAATATGAAGAAATAGAGAATATCTGTGAAGGCTTGGATTTTTTGTATTTTTGTTTATTAATGAGGGAGCTTCTTTTTCATTTTTCCTTTCAGAGTCAATGTAATGGCCAGAAACACTGAAGATGTGGTAAAAATTCTAAGAAAAGTGGATTTTTTTGTTGTCCTGGAAGCTCTGTTATCCATGAGTCTTTGGATGGAGGTCCGGTGAGTTACCCCACAGGACACAGGAGCTGCAGCAATGCCTCCATAGGCTGAAGGGGAGGATGAGATCTGTTAAACCAGTGATGTGTTTTGGAGATAGGAATGCAGGTAAATTAGGCATGTTATTTATTTACTCTGCTTTGGAGAAACTGATTAAAATAGGAGATGCTCTTTGTAAAACTAGCAAGGAGATGCTCTTTGTAAAACTAGCAAAGAGAACGGGTTGGGGAGATAAAGGAAAGTTGAACTGCTGCACATTTTCCCCATCTTTAGATAAAGCCATATTGGTATAAACAAGTACAATGACTCCTGAACTTTGGCTCCTTTATTTATAAAATAATATACTAATCCCAGTCCCCGGACACACTGACGTAATTGAATGTCATACTTTCCAAATATAATGGGTTGCATTCCCATCATAAAATAAATACATTCCAGCAGCGAGCCCCACAGCAAATAACAGAGCTCCGGCAGCTTGGGTAGGAGATACAACAATTGGGTTGTGTCGCTGAAGCCCAAAAGCAAAGTTTTTGCTGGCAGCATTCTAGGAAAACCTATTATAATGCAATGCTACCCAAAAAGTGCTCTTTTCTTTCTAGCTCTGTGCTGCATGCAAAAGTTATTAAAAAAAAAAAGCACACATGTAAACAAACGTACCCTTTTCCATATGACCTTTTCTACAGTTTTCAAAAGTATATTGTCTTTTCAGTTAAACAAAATATTTGTCAACTTTTATTTATAGCTTAAAAGAGTCCCTCAAACTGTAACCAGGAATGCCTTCTATAGGCATGCTGTCAGGAGAAAAGCTTTCCTTTTTGAAGAGTCATCCTGCATCCAAGTTCTTACTGAGGCCGATACACAAGTACCTTTGCAGCCGTTCCACCTGGAATCAGACAGCCATCAGACAACCTGTATAATGTGAAAGTAAGGGTTAATTACTATAGATAACCAAGCTGCAATGGTTTGCTCACATGCACTATCACATCTCCCTTATTAAAAATAGACACAGAGAACATTAAAGAACATTTTTTATTCTTATCAGGTGTGTAGGAGGCAAGCAAAATATTTGCAACAGTATGATAAAACAGGACATCACCCAAATTCCACATGACTCAGTGCGTTTTTTAACCTCAAAACTGTAATGAAAGACAATGGCACTTCACAAACTAGATCCCATAAACCAAAGACTGAAATGTCACATTGCTAGTGAATATTGTTAGTACAAATTCACCAGAATAATGTAAGCAGGCAGATGTGACCCAGGACAGGTTTCAGGCTGCAACATTTGGAAGAAACTGCTGAAACTCAGAGGAACTCCTGATGCTTTGTGAAACATCTTCAAATGTAGCATAGGACTTCATTCCCCATTCTGCTGTTCAATTACTTAAGGAGAGGTACAGAGCAGTACATGTGCAGTCAAATAAAATGTTAGTCCTCTGGAAAGCCCATGTTTGCTTTAGCTGCCGAACAAAGACTCGTTCCATACGTTGATCTTTGCAGGAGCTCAGCATTTGGTGGTGTCATGAGCTAACAGTTGCAAAGCTGATCCTTCGACTAATGGCTGCATCTGAAATGTATGTTTGGATTTGGTTTTAGGACTAAATATTACTGCAAAAGTGAGGACAAAACCCCGGGAGCCTGCTTTTCCGTGTTTGTATCCTCAGTTCATGATAATACACTTCTGGGCTTTGGGAGATGGGTCACTTCTCCCCAACCCAAAGGGCATTTCTCTCTTGATGTCATAAACAGTCATATATTCAGTTTATCACATTCAGACTGATCCTTTACATCTTTCTGTTGGCTCTTCTTCTTCTCTTTGTATTTCATATGAAAAAATGCACCTCCTACGATTGCACCTGAAAAACAGAGAGCATTTGTCAGTAAAGAGAAAACATTCTGAAAAGGTATTTCAGCAAAGAATCTGACACTAGCACTCTAATACATGTACTGCTTCGCATCTTGAATGAAGTCAAGTAACTCTGGGGTATGACCATGCAGTGCTGGGGCAACAGTGTGCTCATTCATTGCTCTGAATATCTCCTTCACAGTTGTTCTTATTTTACATTCATATTTGAATAGCTGTCCTGTGCAACTTGCTGTAGGCATCCCTGCTGGAAAAGGGGTTGCACCAGATGGACCCAGAGGTCCCTATCACCTCAGCAACTCTGTGATTCAGTGATTCTCCCACTCTTTTCTCAATGGGAGAAACACTTTCCAAGAGAAAGGAATTTTGCTTCAATTAAAGACTTTGTTCCATCAAATTGTATTGGCTGAAGGTTTGCAGTTCAGTTTGTGCTTTCTTGAATTGTTTTCCAGTGCCTATGTTCTGTTTCTTTTAAATAATATAAGACTATAGAGGATTCTTTATTTGGAACAGAAAGTGCTATGGTCTCCAATAGCCCTTAGCTCATGCAGGAATTCATTCTTGTGTCAGACATGCCTCCAAGAAATGGCTATTTTTGTGATTATACCTTTAGTCAGTTACCAGTAATAATTTGTATCTATATATAGCATCATACTAAGAGAAAGATCAAACTAAGGCACTGTGCAAAAAAGTGATGTGAGAAGCTTGAAGAGAGGATGAAGATGCAGATTAATGTTTTTCTCTTGATCTGAGCATGGCTTCTCCCATTTTAAGTCCTTTGGATCACTTTTTTTTCTCTTTTTACCTTCAAAAAATGAACATGTAGGCATCAAATATGCATTGGCATTTTCTCTAACTTTAGGGGTTTGTGTACAGGATTTTGATTTTGTTTTTTTTTTTTTGTGGTAAATAGTTTTTAGAGACTCACTGCAAATTGGCATAATTATTAGATAATTTCTTAGATTGTTGGTTTTTTTTTTCCCATTTTTATTTTGTAGCTTCACCCTACACTTTTGAATATGAGGTCTGTAAAGCATTTAATTTATTTTCTTTAATTTTCTCCATGGATTTTTCCTCTCTTCTTCATGGCTCATTCAGTCTCCCATTGAGGTGTTTATGACCATCACATTCAAAAATCACATGGTATCATGCACTGAATTCTTTTTGTTCTTTACTTTCTAGGGTACTGGAACCCATCAACAGTCATCCTCACTGATTTTTCACTTGTGTTCATAAAAAGAATACAAAAAAAAGATTATATTTTGTTTTGGAAAAAAGATTTAAGCCATTTGTCAAAGGAGCATCAGCTCATGCTCGTGGTACCACTTAATATAATCTATTTTGTTCGTATAAATGCCAGTTTTCCGCAGCTCAAAACAATTCATTTTCACTCTGAAAAATAGAATCCTCCAAAGCTGAAGCAGGGGGAAAAATCTATAATTATAATCTATGAACAGCACTTGATTGGAAATTTACAGACAGTAAGTAACGTGACATGATTGGACACTTTTTCATTATTTTCACTATAATCTGAAAGCCCAATATAGGGTTCCAGTGCATTCTCTGATGGAGAAAAGGTGGTAGTCAGCAATGAAGTGACAATATGCTGTAAGTGTACCATTTTCTTCTGTCATAACAGCTTTCTATGCCATTATATACGCATGCAGAAGCACGTATAGTACCAGAGGAAAGTGTTTCTATGACCAAGAACCTTCAAGTTTGCAGTGATTGTGCTAGAAGATCATGACCTGAGGTTTGAAATCTCTCTTTTGCTTATTCTGCAACATTTATGACATCTCTTCACAGAAGGAGTGAATCAATATCAGAAATGCAGCAGCATCACCTCAGAGACCTCATGTCAACCAAGAAGAAATCACCTACCGATAATTAGCAGGACGCCAAGAAGAATCCCAATTGCCTGACCAGTACTTGGCTTGGAGTGCTCACGTTCTACTTGTATAAAACACGACTTTTCACTTGAGCATGTGCAGATGTTTACTGCAAAAAGAAGTGCCATGAAGTTAATGAGAGTTACTGAGTGCAGTTTGATTATTCTTACATATTACTGTTGTCTTGAAATAATAGTCCTGTGCATAGCGTACCTTCAAGATTCACTTCTCTCTCCAGCGGTGGCACTCCGTTGTCATTAATTATTATTGGAGCAGTATATACCTTCTCGTCAAAATTAGTATGTCTTGGAGAGAGGTAAGCATGAGTAGCTGTAAGTAAAAAAAAGGGATATTCATGTCAGCATGAGGAAGAAATTTAGCTTAACATTCACTACAGCTGCAAATGAGCTTTCTTAAGGCTGCTTTCCACTTGATGGCACTTCCTGTTTTCCTCCATGTCTTCCTAGATCTCACTTCCTCGCAAACACTAAGTCAGAAGAGACTGTCTGAATATGTAGTCTGACCTTTTGTATCATATGGTTAGAGAGTTTCCTTCTTAATTTCTCTAGCAGTCAAATCTAATATTGGGTTGTACTACAGTGATACCATCACATCTAAACCAAGGGTATCAATCATCATGCATTTTTTTAAACCACAAAAAACTAAAACTGTTCCCAAGAAAATTTAGAGGACAGATCAGCTTTCTAGTGCTCTTTCACTGTCACATCCAAGATACTTAAAAACTGGGAAATGTACAAGTGTAGAATACATTGAGATCAGTTCAAAGGTCCATTGAGGCCTGTATCTTATCTCTATGATAACTGGAGATTACAATAGAAAAGGGAAGCATATGTATTATGTTGCCCTAATACTTTCCTAACCTTCATTTTCACCTCAAGGACTTTCTAGGCAATATATAATTTCTTTATTTGGATTTGCTAATGATTTCTACATCCACAGTATCCTGTGACAAGAAGTTCTACAGTCAACTGGTTTCTACTCAAATAAATTTGTATCTCCAGTGAACTTTGTCTTTCTATTGCATGTCCACGTGCTTTGTAGATATGTAGAACTGCTCAGTTCCTAGCTAAAAAAATATTATAGGAAACCAAATGTGAATTCCCTACTCTGCAAGAGCTGAGCACTTACTCCAATTTCTGATTTATCATTTCAAAACTTGTCCCTCTCATACTGCAGCAATCCAGTCTTATCTAGTGAGACATTTCATCAAAAGACTTTTAGGAATAGACTATATCAACCCAGCACTCTTATTCATGTTCTTACTATCCTTCTTCAAAAAATCCAGTTGGATTGTGAGTCAGGACTTCTCTCTTTGCACACAGATAGCAGTGACTAATAGACAATTTACAAACTGCTCTATATCTTTGTCAGAAATGACTTATGTCCTACTAAGCACATAAGTGTATTTTATTCTTACACGTTTCTTCTCTCCTAAGTACCAGTGAAATTTTAATTTGCAATGTGCAAAATGTTGTCTATTAAAAAAATAAAGACTTCAGTGTTCAAATAAGTGCATGCGAAAATGTATGGAATTTCTCAACAACTTATATTTTTTTGTGCCTGAAATATTTGATATGTGATGGTAGGAAAGGAAAGGAATTAAATATTTTGTTACATTTCTCAGGTTAGTTAAGGAGCCTCATTTCATTATAAGAATAACTTTATTAACTTACCATTGACTTTTGAGATTTCCCAATTATTTATTGTATCAGTATCATCCTTGAGAGAAAAAGTAATTGTTGAGTAAAATTTCTGTTCATCATCATCAGTAGCTCGAATTAGTGCTTTCTCTCCTCCGCTGAGCGGGTAGCAGAAGAAGACAGGATAATCCATATTTAACCGTGGAGGGTTGTCATTCACATCCTTTAAGTTCAATACTAATGGTGTTTTGAATTTCTGAGCAGCATTATCTGTTGAGTTTAACAGAATGCAAAGTTACAAATCACAGCTTGGATATGGAGGCTGGGTTGGTTCTTCAGCAGCTATCTTATAGGTAACCTGGTGCGATAACATGCAGGCAGTGGGAGGTGATATTCTATTTATGGGAAGTGGAGGCAAGGTCTCAGGAGATCCAGATAGTCTGATGGTAGCTTCTAGCAGTTTTTTAAAAAGTATGATTTGTTTGTCCACAATTCTTGCTAACTTAACTTACAGTACACTGGCAAACCAAAGGAGGCAGCTAGACCATTGTATATGGTGGATGGTTGCATCCAAGGTCAGAGCATTCACTCTTTGGAGCACTCTTTGACATGTGGATCTCCAAAAATTTCCCATCTCTTTTCTACACATAGGAAGCACAAGTCAATACACTGCCACAGGGCCAAGATAAGATACTCGGCAAAAGTTCTCAGAATCCTTTCATTTCTTCTGCTCATTCCTATAGGAATGGCTCCACTCTAACCAGCATTTGAGGGAGCACGCCTTCTTCCTGACATACAGTAACTGCATCTGTACAACCCCCAGAACAGTGGCCAGCATTATTTTTTATCTGAGCTTAATAAAGGAAAAACAAGATTTATACCTATTCAGTTAGATATAGTACATAGTTTTTAATTTCTATTTGATGTAAAACACAAGGAAATCTCCCCACGTGAACTACCTTAAAGATGTTAATGGAACTATGAACCTCAATGTATTTCAGACTAACTAATGTATTAGCTTTATTTGAAATAAAATGAAATTCCATATAAGATTAGAAGTTACTCCCCAGATAAGTTTTTTTTTTTTGGAAGCTTAAATATACCTACAAGAAGATCTAAAATCTTTATATTTGTGGAGGAATAAATGGTAAAACTAGTTGATGCTGAAAATGATGAAGAAATTGTGACCTTCACTGTATGCATTGCTGCTCAAGCAAACGTAATGGCACATGATGGCTGATTTCATGAAAGCTGTTTTAATCTTCATGTTCTGCAATTTCAAAATATCCTTATATCCTTCTAAAGATATCACATGTTCCCATACTTTCCATGTGTTCAATTTTGCTGTCTGGTCCTCATGAATTCAAAGGAAATACGATTACTTGCATACCAATAAGGGCAGAGGATTTATGTGTGAATGAGTGTATGTAGTTGTTTCATCACTTACTTATCTCTGAGGCAACAACATCAACCCTGTACACTTGTTCTTGTTCTCGATCCAAAGTGGAAGCAGTGTATATCTGCCCAGTGGTTGAATCAATCCTCAGCCATTTTCTCCAGTCACCTTCCAAGGAATATCTTTAGAAAGAAATAAGAATAAAAGCACATGTACTATTCTAAATCATGAATAAATGTTGACAGAGTAAATACTTCCTCATTATAGACAAGTAGATAAATAAATGTTGCATTTAATGAGAGGAGTTCTCAGAAAGGTCCTAATACTGCAGCTAACCAGAAGGGACACAGAGGAAGGAACACAAAGATAAAACCCATTAATTTCTGGTAGTGATTAAGTTCAGAGGACAAAGTGTGAGAGCAGAACTATGGGAATATCACTATTCCTCCAGCATATGTGCACTGCAATTTCACATCCCTAGTAACTGCAAAACCTGTGGTGTTTCTAGCTTTTGATCTAGAAGTATGCTTTCTCCCAGTGCCACACCTCTCTCCCCCCATCATGTCTACCATGCCTTGGTTTTGATGGGGGCACAGGCCATAGGGGGCAGGGGCATAAAAAGCAGTGGAGCCAGGATAAGCAAGGGGCCAGCACCCTGAGATGGGCTGCCACGATATCCTGTAGGAGCAGCCTTGAAACAGTGAGAGCTTTAAAGATCACTGCTTAATTGCCTGTATGTTATTGTTTAAAACAAGGAAAAAAAAAACAACAAAAAAAGCACAAGGTCTCTGGGTATTTATTTATACAAATTTAACCATGAACACATGACCCAGTTAAAAAACGTTTGTTTTAATATCTTTCATTGTCTATTTTTTCTGTTTCAGTACCCATTACATTAAAAACAGCATGCTGACATGCTTGTCCATTTTTATTCTTTATATTGTACTACTTTTAACCTATTTTTTGACATAAATGTTATTCATGTAAACATGAATTCCTGTCATCTGTCTCTGTCATCATCCCCCAGAGCTTCTGGACTATGTGGCTCACTGTCAAACCAGCTTGACTGAAGGCCAAGCATGTTAAGTTCCCAAAAGTAAGGGGAAAGTAGAAAGCCAGATTATAAACCACTGGGAATAGAAAACCACAGGAGATCTAATAGTTGTATTCTGCAGCTCCATTAACTAGGTGTTTAGTCAAATTTCAAGGATTAGTTGGCTTGGATTGATTTTTCAGCATTCTAGCTAGGAATTGTGCAGCAAGAACCACAAATAGTTTTTCTACCCAACACTGCTGTGAAAGGTACGTTCACACCATGTGGCACAGCTTTGTGCACGGATCTGTGATCTGTCAGAGACTGAAGATGTCTTGACCCTTATGACAAAGCGTTAGGCACCAAATGAGCCAGTCCAAGTTTTTGCAACCCCTCACAAGTATAGGAATTGGCTTGCACAGAGACTTGCATCCAGAGTGGATGTAGACCTTCAGTCTTTGACCATCAGAAAAGAAAATGGATGAATGATCAGTTGTGGACCTGAGCATCACTATTATTTTTGTGTTTTGGGATAAAAAGTGCTGAAGTTTCCTGATAGACATGAAAATCAGCTACTGCCCTAATGGTTCCTGGGAGCATTCAATACATTATTCATTTCTTGAAGACATTTGGTAAGACGCTTTTGGAAACCCTGCTATTTACAAGCCAGACATATATTGTCCTTTTTCACATTTAGTTTTGTTGTTCCAGGGCCCCAGTGGCAGTGTTTGTCACAACACAGATGGATAGATGACTGGAAAAGAGCTGCCCAGAAGTCTGCTGTGAGTGGGTCCCCAGCCACCACTCAACCACACCTCTTCCTTCTACTAGGAAATAAGAACAGGCAAGCTTTTCTAAAGAAGTCTTTTTCTGTATTCCAATCACCTTGTACCTCTATTAGAAAGAAAATTCTAAGTATAATAAATAAACAAGTATTTGTCACTCTTTTTACCGTACAGCATCCCCCTCAGGATCATGGGCCTCCACCGTCATGACCAGAGTATTTACAGGAACATCTTCAGATAATTCTGCAGTGTAAACTTCCTTGTGGAAGACAGGAGGCTCATCCACATTTGTTACAAAGACTTTGAACAGGGCAAGGGAGCTGGAGTTGTACTGCACTCCTGACACCAGAGGTTCAGGGTTTGTGGCATTGATCACCAGGTTGTGCACTTCAGCTGTTTCAAAATCAAGAGCCTGGATAAATCAGAAAAATGTACTTTAAGCAACGATCTCACTGCCCACTTCGGCAATCATCAGACAGATGTGAGAATGTTCTTGTTTTTCATCTGTAACTCCCCTGCCTGGGCCTGACCCATGAGGCATCAGCAACCCACGGGCTGAGATCTTCAGTGCTGCTGCCAGAGGGCTGGGGGAACCTCCCCTGCCTTTCTCACCATAAGAAACAGCAAAATCCTCTTCTTCCCAAAGAAGATACAGAGGAAATAAAGGAGAGCTGTCAAGAGCAAAATGACACTGGGAACAGTCAACTTAAATGAAACCATATGCTCATTTGTAGGCTTCCTCAGCGACCGCATTTCCTAATAATGTTGCCACCTGCCTGACTAAGTTTAATAACTATATCCTGTTTACAGCAATAGTATTTATAGTTCCATACTAGAAGGACTTGGATGACCTCTGGCTTCCAAAAGTCTTGTGAGGGTTGTTACACCATGGAGTTTCTCACAATTGCCTCCTCAGGAAAAAAAATGATGCTGAAGTCAAGCCTGAATAACTGCCCTTGGCCTAGCTAGTGGCAGGTGAACTTGATGCTAACAATGTGTCACTCCTTGGAAAATGAGCAATCTTTTTTCCAGACCCATAGTTCACATCTTTCCAAAAAGGCTAATTTCAAAGGGAGAACCCTTTTGTTATTAAAATGTCTGGATGCAGTGGAAAACCTTCCCTGTGTTTCTGATTCTGACATCCAGCATGTGGGATTTGTCAGCCACCTCAGCACACACTGACCTTGTCTTTGCCACAGTCAGTGTTTGCCTCTGCAGGAATAAATTGTCCTGAAGCTGAGACAAGCCAGTTTCACTTGTGTTTGGTGGCAAAAGCCAGAAAGATTCTAGATCACCAGTAAGGAGGAAGATCTGTTCCACGATAGCCTACTACTGTGACTGTAGCTGGTCACTCCAGTAAGGCCATTTTTCCCCCATGGTACATAAAGATATCCTGCTCTGTTAGAGGAAGGGGCAGCAGCACAGCTGGCAGTAGTATGTAGATATATACAGGAGAAGAATAAATCTATCTATTCACCTTGTTAATCTTAACGTATCCTCGGTTTGTCTCTGGATCTGTCTCTATGACGAATTTGTTGTCTGGATCTCCTTCCTTCACTTGGTAAATGATGTAGGAGCTCCCTGTGTCAGGCTCATCACCATCAGTAGCTTGAATTTCTAATATCACTGTTCCTACTGGGAGACTTTCAGCAACAGTCACGTTGTGATACTGAGAAGAGAGAGATTGTTGAGATGTGACATAGTGAGCACCATTTGCAGATAAAAACCCAAGTGCTGCAACAAACTCAGCAGTAGAGGTGGGATAACTCACTGCCCAAGAGCTGCAAGAAAGCCACTACAGCAAAACTGCTTTATCGTCTTTCTTAGCTGCACATTTAGCAAAGATGAGGGGATATCCATCCGTGGGTGAGCGACCAGTACAGCAGCAGTCCTAGACCCTTTGGGGCAGCTTTTACCTCCTCTGGTGAAATTGTTCCATGTACATACAACAGCAGTAGAGACAGTACAGAGGTCTGCTCTGTTCCCACTGAGCACCCTGATCACAGAGACTGTTAAATATTAAATTGTTCTATGCAACACTGGCCACTGCCATATTAGCAGTCCAACATCACTTACTGTATTTGATTTATGCCATAACCCAGCAATTTTGAGACCAGGTCCTAAACTGAGAACTTATGATGAGAAAGTAAACAGCTTGCTATGTAGACAGAGTCAACAGATAGCTGGGCAATGTGGTCAGCAAAACCCAAAAAACAGTACAATTTCCCCAAGAGGCCATATGCATCTGATGGGTTGGACAGGTTTTCTGAGCCCTGTGCTTCTGTTGCCTGAAGTACAGCAGGAGCTTGTGCACAGCAAGTGTAGGCATGTTGGCCTCTGCAGCACCTGCAGTGAGACTTGGGCCAACTGCCCAAAGTCAGAGAAGGTCTGTAGAACTCTGCCAGGTTCAGCAGCTCCACCAGAGTGAAAGGCAAGAGCCTGACACTTGCTCTGTACCAAGGGCCAGCAGGTCTACGTTTGGATGTAGACTGCTGGACCATTGTTTCTGGTTACATAAAATAGAGAGTTACGTTTTCATTCATCTAAAATAAATGCACATTTCAGCTTTTGAGTTTTCTGGATGCATTAGTGCAATATTTGGAAGTGAACTTGGGAGTTGTTAGCTTTTGTCCATTCAGCCACTGTAATTAATTTTAAAGCCATTTCTTCCCTCTTTCCACCCTAGAACATACATATCTGAAACAACTCTTAATAGAATCTCTGCTATTTATTGCCTGAATAGACCTTGTAAGCAGGCTTTGCAGCAATTCTTTGCCTTTATTTTCACTTTGTTGCTGTTACCTGTTCTGTAAATGGTTAGTTTCCCATTGACTTCTGTAGACATTGAGTCATGCTCAAACATTTGTCAAAAGCTTGTTATGAACATCAAAGATGGTGTTAAAAATACTCACATCTGATTTTTCAAAGATGGGAATCTGGTCGTTGATGTCAATGACATGTATTTGCACATCACAGATTGTCTGGAAAACTGCACGGAAAGAGAAGAAGCAGTGTCACAGCAACCCTTCTGCCAAAAATAACTTTTCTCTGAGAGAGTTCACTGTGTGCAAAAATGAGCACTGTCAAATAGCTCCAACCAAGCAAAGCCCTGCTGTTGTAAGGTCTTGATTTCTAGCATCTAGTAATCAGTGAAAATCTCACTCTTTATCCTACCATTCACTTTTCCAGTTTCCTTGACATTGGCACATCCTGTTTCCTCACCTTTTCTTTTATTGCATCTCAGCTATGAACTGCATTATCTTTCCCAGTATCAGTTTTGAAATTTACCCCCAAGGATGTTATTTTACCTTTTCCTCTTGATGGGACATTGGAGAGTGCCCTGATTTTCACACTTCAGATCCCAATAAACCTGTCTATTTCCTGATCAGGGGAACCATAGCTAGGGGGCTGTGATTTTAGAACTCTGTATGCTATTCCAATATAGCCGAATTTTTGTGTTTTCCATATGTACTCCACAAACTGAAAGTTAAAAATTGCTTGGTTGGAATTCAAGTTAGTGTCCAAAATTATTCACTGGCTTCTCCTCCAGCAAGGTTTTCCTATCATCTCTCTAGGTGATGCTATTTCACTAAGGGATAGATCTCAGTGCTTCATGTACAACCATGTTCCTCCAAGCCCAATTTTTGCTGACTTTGAGGACCTTGGCACAAGGCTTTAAGCTTTATGTTGAATTCAGTGAGCCACAAAGGATTCCTGGGAACTTGCATAATGGACGGGATTGTTTTTTGAGGATGAATTTCGGCTCTTAATCTGCTGAAATATATTATCTGGTCACTCTGCATTTAATGTTTTTTGGGTTTTTTTGAGTCTCTTTGAGAGTTTTTAGGAAGAATATGCAATATGTAAACAATCAAGCATGTATTTTTTTCACTGTGCAAGGAAATCTTTTGTTAACAAAGTGCTTGGTTTAACCATGTGCTGCCTTAGAGCTGGTTTCCTTCCATACTTGCATTATTAATCACATTGGACATGTCTGCACCTCAAGAACAAGGAAGGACAATTTTGGAGCAGGTCAGCTCCCAGTGCTGCTTCCAGTGAGCTCCCTAGGATTCATCTCATTTCTTGGATACTGAGGATGTGAACAAAATTACTTCAACATATAACAGGAAGCATTACATACCTTCATCTGTCACCAGCACCTTTAGGGAATAGTTAGAGGCAATGCGCTTGTTTAATGAATGGCCAAATAACTGCAAAATCCCAGTGTCTTGCTGAATAAAGAACAGATTATTTGTAGGAACAGCAGGATCCTGACTAAGAATTTTGAACTTCAGCCGAGAATTGAGAGTGTCCTTCTGATCCATGTCTGTAGCAGACAGAGTGCCAATGCTGCTTCCTGGGGCAGAGAGGAGAACACTGTCAGTCCGATAGTGCAGTGCTCCTATTTCTGCACAGAGGTAAACACTGACCACAGCAAAATCTATTTTAGGAGAGGCACAATAAATACACAGCTCAGTGGAAAACTCTGCAATGGACACAATCATTTGACTTCTTATAGTTTTTTCCTTTAGCATCCCAACCTGCTGGTCTTGTCCTGGGCAGTCCAGAGAACTGTGCTATTTGTTCTGATCGGAAGAAGGGACTGCAGGAGACACTTTAGACTTGAAACCAAATAACAGATGTGAACACTTAGATAGATTTGGTAGTGGCCCATTAAGGCATTATCACAGAATCACAGAATCATAGGGGTTGGAAGGGACCTCTAGAGATCATCGAATCCAACCCCCCTGCCAAAGCAGGTGCTGGAGGAGCACCAGGATGAGAAGAAATGAGCTCAGGTCACTTACAGAGAACACTATTTCTAGAAATGTTAACACCTGAAATAATAGTATAAGTATTGGTTTGTTGTGGGTTTTTTTTTGTTTCTTTTCTTTTAACATTCTGAGCATTAGCCTAAAACTGTGGTTATGGGAAAATGTAATTTTATGTTTTAAATTGAACACTATTTTTTTAAATACTGCTTTGGAGTTTGACCTCAGACAGGTTAGTGGTCTCCTTTCCACATGAATTACCAACATGGAAACAAGAGGACTGTTAGCACAGAAGAATGTTCCTCCATTTTACTTTTTGGGATCCAAATTTCTAGCTCTATTTGCAGCCAGCCAAAACAACAAAAGGACCAGAATTATATGTAGAAATGAGTAGAAGATGTTTTCTTACCTCCACTTTCATTTTCTTGAACTTCAAGTACAGTAATGGCATTCTGGCACACAGGGGGGTTGTCATTTATGTCTTCCACAACAACATTAATTTTCAGAGGTTTGTCCACCAGTTCTCCTTCTTTGTCTCTTGTGATCACGAAGAATGAGTACTGCAATGAGAGAATTTAGATTAAGTGTGTTGAATGTCCACAATGACATTTGCGTTTAAATAGATAACTATGGGAGTTTTCCATGAAAATAAAATATTCCCTAATTTAACCATTCAGTATTTTCCTTCTGTTTATTTCAGAGCTCTTCCATGATGCTTTTGTACACAAGGTCTCAGTTCCCAAAAGAGCTGCGAAGTCCTGAATATTTAACTGTCCTGTAAACTTACTCTCAAAAATTCAAGAAAAGGAGGAATATCTCATTTTTTGCCTGTTTACAAATGAATCTGTTAGATTCAAAGAAGGGATTCCTCTGGCATAGCTGATCCCTAACCTTTCTGTCCCCAGATTTCCTCCAAGAAAAAATAACAGAGGTTTTTCTGTATAGAAGCCCATCATATAGGAAACTTCAGGGTAACTTTACAGTTACAGCTGCAACTTAAACTTCTCTCCTATGGTCTCTGGGATCCAGACTGGATTTAAAATATCCTCTGTTTATGAACTTACAACTCTCCCATGGTGTGTTCTGCACTGCACATTATACATAATGTTGTGGGTGGTGATTGCTACACCAGACCCATGTAGAAATATTGTAGGGTAGAAAACAGAAGCCTGTTTTATAGTATAGTAGATGAATATGTTTTCACATCTACTAAGAAATTAAAGTTTTATTTCTTTTCCCCCCATGCCCCTCTTAGCTTCCTTGTATTTACTCCCACACCAGTAATCAGAATCCTGCAGTGCTCTCTCACACTATTTAGATCATACATGTTTACTTACAGCATCCTTTTCTTCCCTGTCCAATGGCTTAGTCACATAAATGTACCCATTCTGATCGATGGAAAATGGGAGACCATCCAGACTCTCTTTTTCAAAAACCTCATAAATTACTTCTGGCTCATTCGACTGCACCTAAAACCACAAAAATCAGTCAGGACAGGAAGTCATAAGTGTGGACTGAGATTAAACAGGGATCATTTCTGGGCCACAAACATAAAAGATTGCATTCCTGTTAGCTTCATAAACAAGAAAATTAGCAGTTTGGCAGGCTCTTGGGACAAGGCTCAGAAAAACTGGCTGATAATCCACTCCTGTTCTCTGAATAGTTGTGGTAAAGCAATTTTACCTCTGTTTCTCCAACCATTAAACATGGGCTATCTATTTGTGAAAGGGTTTTGTGAAAGTTAATGGTGATATAGGTGAAGAAACTATTTGATTGTCTTAACACTCATCTATTCCATCTCCTCTCACTGCCTTTTCTTGCTTGTTTTTCTTGGTTTATCTAATTCAGAGAGGGGAAGCATCAAAGCAAATATCCACTACCTTCCCACACGTGTGTGCTCATTAGATGCATCAATGTGTGCGAGAGGAAATCTTTAGTGGGGTACTTCTGATTTAAAATTAAATTAAGTAAGGAGTGCCAAATTAGTGTAGGAGTTGGTGTTACTGTTTATATTTCATACACTGTAACAGCAACTGCATTTCATTTTCCACTAGGCAGAATCAGCACATCAATAGCTGCCACATATGATTTATATACAAGCCACCTAGAATGTGAGCACCAAGCACACCAGTTTTTCTTCCACTTGTTTTCACTCTGGGCTTCCTTGGGCTGTCATGGAGGCCAGAGGGAATAGCACCCAGCCAGTTAGTCCTGCAAATACAGTTGCAGAAATTCCACCCGGCCCAGGAAATTACTGCACTGAGGGTCCCAGTGCCAAGTAGTTTTCAAAGTCAAGCATTTCTGAAAGGCTGTTGGTCTGTACGTTAATATTTACTGGTGCATACGTCACTCTCACTCTGCAGTTATGGGCAAAATATTTAGCTTGCTGGTGAAACATCAGAAGAGAAATACCATGGGAAGGAGAGTATTTAAACCTTTCTTAGGTACTGTTGAGGTAGCATGTGCATTGTGTCACAGAAAACTGGCCACAGAAGATGTCTCTGGGTAAGGGGAATTATTCATGACAGGCTGCAGTGGAGCTGGACCCCTGACAGACTGTTCTGTAGACAGAAGTTAACATCAGAATGACCTTAAGTGGGCCAGCTCTTGATTTGTCCAAAGCCTGAAGGACCTTCTGTGTTACAGAAAGGCTGAAGAAAACACAGCAGGAGAGAAGAGTGGCACCATCATACAAACACAAAATTTCCACACATCAGGAACTACCCTGGGGTATCTTGAGAGCATGAGGACAGACACATGGCTCATCCCCATAGGCACTATACAGGGTTTTCCATCTTCTGGGACACCCATGCAAGGTCATATCTTCAGCAGAGACCACACACCTGCTGCCACTGGAAGCACCTGTTACTGCCCTCCGAGTCTTTTCTCACAGACCACCATATTTCAAAGCCTCTGTTTCAGTCTCTAAAATAATTCACTCTGAGTGCCCACAGTTTATCTTTCATATTATGTCAAATAACTATGTAAAGTACTTTTTCCTTTCAGACATTACCTTGTAAGAAAATCTTCCAAAAGTTTCCCCTGTCCATGGGATGTTCTTGCACAGAGGTGATGCCACCAGCCTCTCCAAACTGAAGGACAAAGTCTAGCTACTCTATCTCCATCACCTTTAGCCTATTAATTTCATACTAACGCTATGCTAATGAGCCCTGGCTTTAAGATCATTTCCAAAGGATATCATATGGAAAATAACTGGGAAGTGCTGAAGTCCTGGAGAATTAATCACTGAACTCAGTGAGCTGGGATAAAACAAACCTGTGGTACTGAGTAGCCTTGCAGAAATCAGAGCCAAGGGCCTTACCTGGCTGATATTGACAGGATGGGGCTGGGTTGAGTTTTCCTTAATTGTGATGGTTGGCGGAGCCTTCCACAGGCTCTCCTTCACAGTGATGATCACGTCAACGCTGTTTGTGAAAGCATTTTCTGTCATCCCTGCCATGTCCTTCACGGAGACGACGAGTGTGAAGGTGTCCTGCTTTTGGGGATCTAAGTAATAAGAACCTAGAGACAGAGCAAAGAGTTGTAAGCAAAATGAAGCAGAGGCTGGGAGATGTTCCACCTGACCATTGCTTCCTATGAGCATCTTGCTTCTGTATCTGCTGGAGGCTCACTCCTCGGATGGGCCTCTAAGCCAAATCTCAGCAAGTTGTTTACTACTGTGTATTTTTCAGGTTACTGCTTTTGGTTTTATAGATTTCAAAGAATAGAAGTAACCCCAGGACTCGGTTTAGTGTAGTCAGAGTAGTTTTGTTTCTATGCATATCCAATCCAGGACTATATACTTGTTTTCTGACAGAAAAATAATTTTACATACCTGTCCTACTTGGTGAGATTTCTCCAGTTATACTATCAATCTGGAAAAGCATTTCTGAATAAGGATTGGGAAAATGGTGGGGAATGCTGTATGTCAGCTGTGCATGGGGAGTTGTAGGATCATCAAGGTCTGTGGCATGGACACGCATGAAGGGCTTGCCTGTTTGGGTTAGAGAGACAGTGATAACAACTTAGTCTTAACACATAGTCCACCTGTGCAGATACAGTGATCTCCCTCTGTTCCATTTCACAGCTCTTGAGTTAAGCTATGTTTGGCATGGAGATTACATTTCTTGTGTTCCACCCCATGGATACATTATCTCTGCTTAGTAGTCTCACAACAGGGGTGAAAAACAGTAGATGTAGAAGTGGTAAGGATAACTCAGAGAGCAATCTACTAGCCAGGATGCCTGTAACTGGATTGTAGCCCACTGGTTTCTTGTACTTTAAAGCCACTTCATAGTCCTTATGCAAATCAGTTCAACTAAAAGCACTCTGAGAAAAATGTCATACAGTTGTGATACACTCCTTGTAAACGAAGGAACAATCATAAAATGAAAAGAATAGAGATGCATGGTAAAATAAATAATTTTTTGCATTTTGAGCACCTACATAACATTCAAAATCTTTTTGCTTTGGACGAGGTTGAAGAATACATCAAAATATTGCAGAATGGTTTTCTAGCTCCTTGTAGCCTAATATGCATTTTATTTATTGAATGTTTCTTCTCAATTCCATGGTCACAGTGATAGAGCTGGCTGAGCTCTTTATTTCCAAATTATGGGTCTCAAACTGCTCTTTGATACTTTCTTATGACTGGAATGGATTTCTTGCAATCCATAATCCAAGCTTCTCTGGCAAATGCTAAAGTTCAGCCTAGGTTCTGAGAAGCATCGATCATAGTAAACATATAATCCCTGTCTACTCTAGCTTTGTATTCCACTGATGTGCAAAGATTTACATATTGTTAACATTCTCTTTCTGTATAAACTTTGGCAACTTTCAACTTTTGAACTTCTACAAGCACAGAGTTGTTTGTTTTTTTCTTTCAGTGCAATGAAGAGCACAGCAATATTTCCCTATTAAGTAATACTTGCAAACCAAGAAGTACAATGAAACATTTCTGGCTCATCCCTTTCCACAATACAGTGGTCACTGCTTTGCATATTCATTTATAGTACACTTGCTTGCATCTTTATTTAGTACAATCTTGTGAGAAGGATAACTGTTTTGGTTTGTTTCAGCTTGTTGAAGCATGGTGCCCTATTTATTTTACCATTATTTTTTTCCACCTACCTTCCTACTAACTGTAATATTGAATTATTATGATGATTACCTGGACGGGAGTTCTGCCTCACTACTCCAGTGTATTGTGTTTGGTCAAATTTTGGTGGGTTGTCATTGATATCCTCAACATATATTGTAACATCGTATGGACCATTCACTACTTCTCCATTTTTATCCAGACTTTCCACCTAGATTTGGATAAAGAACAACAAAGGAAAATTTCAAAGCAGAAAAAATTGGGATTTAAAGACATAAATGAAAATAAGGGTTGTCAAATAGAAGGCCAGGCCACTCTTACTGTGGTGCAAATATGGCAAAAGTCAATATTGGTCAGTTCCAGCAACAGGGACAAATTCAGTACAGTAGCTCACTGACAGTGATTCACCATAGTGTGCAATGTCAGCAAAAGAGAATAACCGAATCCTGCATTTGCTGACATTTTTCAGAGAGCAATTGCTAACTTCCAGCCTCAGCAAACTACTTGTAGTCATGCACAGCTTCGACCTCAAGATTTCCTTTAAATAGAAATAGATGCTTTCTAAAGAACAAGCAGAAAACTCAACATGATATAGTGGACTCAAGCGCACCACTGTTGACATCAACCAAAAAAGTAAGCTGATCTAAAGGTTTGTTAATAAAACTTAATTCTCAGTTCTTATTACATTTTTGTTCCAAACACTTTGATTTCTCATTTTTCAGCCTTGTTTGACTTTAAAGCACCAAGTATATATTATATCTGTCAGACTTTATTTTGTTTGCACATAATAGATCAAATTACAATTATTTATATTTAACCAAGTATCACTATTCAGTTCTATCATTTTTCTTCTTGTCTGTAAAGGATTTGCAAGTTTAGAGTTAATAGCTTCTTGGGCTAGGAAATTGTCTTTTCTAATACTTGTCTTTCAAAGTGTGCTTTAGAGCTGATAACATCAAACCATTAAACCTGAAGATCTAGTCATCTTGTTCTTTAGAAAAACAGCAAAGCCTAGCTAAAGCACCATCACGTTCTGTGTGCTCAGACATTGATCATGTCCAGTGTTAGTACCTCAAAGAAGCAAATGCCATTTTTGTCATAGAATTAGAACACAAGGCTGTACCGAGTCAAAAAGACTGTTTATTTGTTGTCCCACTCCCAGCAACATTCATGATGAGATCCTTATTGAATTAATATAGTAACAGGACAAACATACCATTGTCTTTCCTCTAGTAGCTTCCAATGTCTGCCAAACAGCTTTCTGCTGCTCACACAGGTTACATCTGTGCTTCTGTGTCTAAATATCATCTAGTCACATAATTTGTCACTAAGTAGATTATAACCTTCCTAAATAGATTGTGATAGTTTATTTTCATGTTCTAACCATGGAATTCACCACACCAGTCTTCAGCAGTTACAGGCAAGTCTCATTTGTGGTGTCATGTTTCACTTCCAATTAAGCGTTCTCCTCATGTTAGGACAACTAATGGATTGGTTTTGACATCAGGATAATTTCTGTTCTCAGCGTAACATTCCTGTGCAAAGGAGCATCTGTTTGTACATAATCTGTCAGAAGTGTAAAATCACGTCTTTGAGCAATGTTCAATATCAAAAATGAAAAAGCTGGCTATTCATATAGACAAAAGAAAGAATTTGAAATTCCAGCATAGTTTTCTATTCATTTAATGTTTTCCCAAAACGAATTTGAATATGAATAACTCTTAATTTTTATTTTTCAGTTTTTACCTGCAGCCTGTGCACAGCTTTGGTCTCCCAGTCCAGAGACCCGTTGAGATACAGTATTCCTGTATCCGGCAGAATGTCTATTAGTCCGTCTTTTTCACCAGTTGCTCTGAATATCACATCGGGAGACTCAGTTGTAAACTAGAATGTGGAAAAATCAGAAGGAAATTCAACATTTTTTTCAGAACTTTCACCATAATTTAAATAATCTTAGGCTTTTTTGTCTTTCAAAACCTATTGCCAACAGTGTGCTTGGTTTGAAGAATGATATTGCAAGAGTCTGCTCAAAAAATCTTCTGTTTTCTGATCCCTCTCCAAAACAGAGAGTTTTTACACTATTTCCTGAATGCTGCAGGAAATCCCAACTGTGGTTTCTTTCCAAAGCAAACGTCTGCCTGGGACAGCACTTTGTCTGAGCACAGGAATGGAAAATAATGACAAACATCCTCCATTTGCCTGGAAGCTGGATCTGTCCTTCTGTGGTTGTGGTTTTGGGAAGAAAACCTCAGAGACTAAGGAAAATGATGACACAGTTGCATGGAAAGCCATTCTCGAGGAATGCTAATTTCATTAATCTCTGTCATACAATATGCCCTTAATATTTTTGCTTGAGAGAAGTGGTTGTCTCCTATGATTTTTTTGCATGTAGACTCTAGAATTCTCAGATAAAGGAAGTCAGAATTAATTTCATATTCTCTCAGGGGACTGTTTGTCCCATTAGCACAGACAGTAACATTGTCCATGAGATCAGAGAACATGCAGTCTATGGGTTTTTTTGTCCAGTGGATGTAGAGAGACACTGATTACCTGGTAAATGGGGCGCACTCCCGTTCCTTCTGGAATTGAGAAATTCATTTCTTTAAGAGGTCCGGTTAAATGCAGGCCCCCCAAATTCTGGCATGCAGCCTGTGAAGGAGGAAGAGACAGAGGGGGAAGAGAGCAGCTGAGGAACATCTGCTGTCATCAAACACAAACAGCAACCCTCCACCTTTGAGCCCCTCACAAGTTATTTTGCTGCAGTGTAGTGGAAGAGATACTTGAGCTGAACATCTGTGAGTGTGTATTCATTTTTAAAGAATGCATTAATTTTTAGTTAATCTGAAAACAAATATTTGGATTCTGCCCTTTTCTACCCATTTCATACTTCACTCTATGATTCTATAATTTTTACTAGTAGATAGTGATAGAATAAGGGGGAATAGTTTTAAAATAAAGGAAGGTTTATGTTAGTTGTCAAGGGGATTTTTTTCACTGAGAGAGCAGTGAAGTGCTGGAACAGGTTGCCCAGAGAGGTTATGGATGCCCCATCCCTGGTAGTGTTCAGAGACAGGTTGGATGGGGCCCTGGACAATCTGATCTAGTGCTTGATCTAGCGGTTGGCAACTCTGTCTGTGGCAGGGAGTTGGAACCTGATGATCCTTGAAGTCTCTTCCAACCCAAGCTATTCTATGATTCTATGACTCCGATTCTATATTGAACTGAGATTTGACCTACTTTCAAGAGCAAACAGGCACACTGAAGAGCTGACAGTAGGCTAAGAGCAAGAGAGATAAATGAAAGTGTTTCTAGACCACGCCACTGTCCCAGCAGGTCCAGCCACATCCCGTTCAGGAGCCATGTGACCCTGTGGCCACAAGTGCTTTGTGGACCCCAGCAAACCATTTCGAAAAGGGAAGAAACTTGGGATGTACCCCGTGTGATTTCCTCAGAAAATTCAAATGGAATCTGAAATGTATTATGAGGAAAAGAGCAGGACAACTCCAGGTCCCCAGCTCCACCACTCCCAACATCAGAGCAGGCCACGCAGGTCCTATGCTTTCACACTGGCTGTTTGTAAGTGTAAACTCCTGCTGAAGCAAGCATGTTCTGCCAAAATAGAGTTGGCAATCCCTTTGCAGGCTGTTTTTCTCTCACAGATTTTTCATGACTTTGATAACCAACCCCCATCTGGTGCCCGAAGATCTCCAGACACAATCTTGATCTAACATTTCAGGGCAGTTTTGTTTCCAAATGAAAAAGGCCAGGTCTCTTAGAGCAGCTCTTGCATACACAACAACTCAACCTGCAATTCTGCAAGGGCAAAACCAAAATCCTTTGAACATCTATTCTCCTCTCTGTCTCTGAAGTCATGTCAATGCTGACAAACTACCTGCCATGATTACAGCTCTATTGTTGGGCTGTACTCCCTGCTGAGGGCTTCCCAGAGTTTTCCTCCTTTTGTTCCAGAAGAAAAATGAGTTTATTCTGTTCTATGGATTCAGAGAGCCATTGCCACACTATCCACTCTTTGGAGTCAGGAGCTGTGCTGCATGACTTTTCCCCTGGATTTGGTCCTGTTGCTGCCGGGATAGCTATTTGGCCTCTCACAGAAAAGCACAGCTTACATATCACCAAGGGAAAACTTAATTCCAACTATGACAAGAACATGGCTAAGTTCAGCACAATTTACCCTAAAGCGCTGCTTTGTGTGTGTATATGTCACAAGCTGCGTTTGAATAACGCCAGACAGTGCTTATTAATAGTCAGAGATTTTGCCCTCTTCGCCTGCAAGGGTTTGTAACTTGCGAATGGGAAAACTAGAATATCATGAGAACTGGGGGAAGAGTTGTGAGGTGAGAGGGAAGGATGCTAGTGAATATTAATAACAGTAGAAACATAACCAAAGAAGCCACCATATGCATATCAGGAAAGAGTACTTTATGGCTGCCCTTTGCTTTTTCATTGCATGTTGATAGCTCATCTCAAGACAGTTGTTTAGCAGGACCCTAAATCTGATTTGCACTTGCTCTTCCCACTTGACACTGGTGGGCACAGCCTAACCCCCTAAGGATAAATCCCTGGAAGTCTTCCCAGGGCCATTTTGTGGAGGGGTTTTCTTTGGTCGTGTTTGACAGCAGGAGTTGCCCCACTGTGAGGAACAAAGACTAACACCATAAAACCCAGCAGGTTCAAAGTGCAGGCTGTGAAGCAAGTGAGATATCTCTTCCTGTCAATTAAAATTGCTTTATGTGCACCATAAATGTTTCCAAACGTATGTCTACAGCATGAATCACTCCTCAGGGGCTGAATGGGGAAATAAGGCTTACTCCTTGGTCCATATTTGACTGACAGCTCAGTTTCAGACAGCCACACGGATGTGGTATGGCTTCTTGAGATCAGCACTGTCAGTGCCATGGACTCTGATAAGGGAAGCAGGAGCAAGGTGCTCCCTGCTGCACACCAGTCCTATGCCTGGAGTCTAAACATTTTAATGCATTTTTTCATAGACTTGAATTTGATTCACTCTTATCTTTCCTATTGATTTCAATTCTAAAGAATGAGCAGTCAGTGAACTTTTATGAACATCAGGAAATCTATTGATTATAGAAAATGATGTTATAATTAATACATTTCAGCTCAACAAAATTACCTGAGAAGAAATCAATATACTTGAAATAATGAGGATAAATAATTAATATGCGTGGGTTAAACCATATGCCATTATATGCCATAGAATACACAGAAGCACGGAATTGGAGGGGTTGGAAACGGACCTCCAGAGATCATTAAGTCCAACCCCTCTTGCCAAAGCAGGTACCCTTCAACAGGTCTCACAGGTAGGTGTCCAGACAGGTCTTGAATATCTCCAGTGAAGGAGACTCCATAACCTTTCAGGCAGCCTGTTTCAGTGCTCAGTCACCATACATTTACAATGTATGTATTATAATACAGGACAATGAGCTAGGATGTAACAGATGTCTTCATTGTTCAATGGCTTGTTGCAGTATTTTTAAATCTAAACAAGCAAAAAACCAATCTGTTGAAAAAGGTGGTCTCTAAGGAGGAACTACAAGAGGCAAAATAGATAAACTGGTTTCTTCCAAGTATTTAATATATTTTTTTCCTAACAATTGATATGGCTGCTTAACCTTTGGTCATAGGATCACATACATGGCTGGAGTGTCCTCCAGCACCCAGGTTTACAGCTGCTTAACTGGGCTTTTTTTGATTTAGAGCTCAGAGGCCCCTTAGCAACCTTTGACATTTGTTCCCAGATAAATGAAGGAAAAGCTGCAACTCACCCACTGAACAGCAAGCAGAAATTGAAGTCCACACAGTTTAAACATACTGGAATATGATTTGCTTCAGCTCCTGCAAAGAATAGGTGAGAGTAACTTTAAGCCTATGGGCTGGCCGACTCTATCTGTACATGGAGGTTACAGGTAAACCTTTATAGAGTTATAGAGATGAGCACTGGAGGACCGTTCACCCTTCCCAAGGACAGCACCCTTCCCAGAGGCACAGTGCTGGTGTTCCCAGTGTGCCGGAGGTCCCATGTGCTGTGAGAGCCTCGGATAAGTTAAAATCAGCACAAAATTTCAAGTCATGTGGTCTCACTGCTGGGCTGGTCAGCATTACACGAGCCCTCTTTTCATTTCTGCTTTACTGAATGAAAAAACATGTTCACAGGGAGCAGGTAACCACAGAAAACTGTACATCTTGTAGAAGCATCCCTCAGGGCCCTATCTTCTGGTCACAAAACCACTCCTTGCACCTTGTAGTAGCAGAGGGAGCAAGAGGTCTCTGCACCCCTTAAAACTAGCTAGCTACTGGAAATGAAATTTCCAATCCAATTTTCAAATAAAAGGCAGTGATTGGTGTTACATCCTCCTGCATCCATCCATCAGAAATGACATCTTGTTTTCTCCCTACTTCTAGATTTTAACTAAAAGGATGGGTCTGTTCCTGGAGAGAGATGATGTTGGGGTGCAGTGCTGGTGACTCTGGTCTGGCTCCATGTTCACCTGGCTCACACCTGTAGGTACCATTCAGCCACCACAGCCCTGTCCCATAGAGGCACCCACAGAAATAGAACAGTATGGAAGTACAGCCTCTTCTCCAGGTGCCCTTTTGTTTGGCATTTCCATCAAACCTTTTTTAAACATTTCTGTCCTTAATGTCTGACTAAAAATAGGACCTGCAAGTACAGAAATTATTGTCCACGTTGCTACTCCCTTTAGCAGTTATTTTGATGTGTGATACAGGGCTTTGTCTTGCAAATCCCATTCTGAGCAGGGTTTCATTATGCGTGCAATTGCACCCTTTGAAATTACTGGGCTTTCTCCATGGGCCAGAGCTAGTTGGTTGGACTGGAAGAAAATAAAACAGCACTTATTGGAAACCAGAAGTGATGAGGAAATTCATTAAACCTGTCTGAAAAGTATGGCTGAAGGACAAACCTTCAGTGCCTTGCACTGATGCTGTTGAGCAGGTCCCTCATTGCCCTGCCTGCAGCTAGAAGAGATGGAACTGAGCACAAGCAAGATGGAGGGAAGACATTCTGAACCACCTCTAAAGATACTTCCTGCTCCCAGTATTGCAATTACACAGTCTATGAAGATTTGTGCCATTCCACTTTCTGACAAACCCTCTGCTCTTTCAAGCATCTTGTGAATACATTGGCCAGTTTAACCTGCTTTTGGTAGCAGACAGGAGCCTCAAGTAATGAATTCCTTACGGTGGCAGTTGGGAGAGAAGATCTGGGGATAGCATGGTTTGGGTTTAGGGAAAAGAGAAGGAGCAAGAGAGAAGAAAGTTTTTGGATGGCACATGTTCATTCTTCATGTAAGGAACAGAAAATGCTGGAAAATATGCTCCTTTGTGTCCATCTGTGCCATGTCTTGGTCAGGTGTCTCTGTCCAGAACTGACTGCAAAGCGCAGGAGTGGAAATACAGCTATTTCTTGGATTGAACACAAAGTGTCCTTACTGTTCCCTCCTCTTCAGAAATAATACCATGCACTGCTGTTGTACCCTAGGCAGGGTCTGTTATAAGGCAGTAGTGAGTGGCTTGAATCTCCATTCTGTGCATTTTCAGTGGCAACTGCTGCATGGCTGAAAGCTGCTGCTAAGTTACAGGACTATCAAAGACCAGAGCACCAAAATGCATACTCCTCTGTCACTTAGAATAGAGTTTGAGTGTATATAGACTCACACATAACTTATCACTATTAGACAGTTTCAGGATTGGAATAGGATCAGCTTAAACAAAAGCAGCCTGCGATCTGGCTGAGGACCAGACCAGTATTTCCCCCTTCATTTCTCTGTTTCATTCCACTCTGTATCTCTAATACTCCTTTCAGTTCCCCTACCTGAACAGAAATCTCTAAGATAGCCAGCATGTATATATCTCAGCAACTTTCAAAATTAAGCATTCAGAAAAGAAAGGGTATCCCGGAGGCTAAAGAGCAGGAACAATCAGAAATATTCGGTTCCATGGGAAAAAAAAAAAAAAAGTGGATTTTCTTTAAATGATTGATTTCAGATGTTAAAATTCAGAGAAGAGAAAACAGGGGAAATAGATCCAAATCAAATACAAACCAGACAGCCTCAGCATAGCAGACAGCCATTTTACAAGGACAACTGAGTTCCTAACACAGCCAGCAAAGCCTTCAGCAAACCCCTTGCTTCAGCTTTTAAAATCTCTCAGTGGAACGACAACTAGCTCACCCCTTACCTGTAACACAAAAGGCTTATTTGGATCTAAAAAATGCTTCTTCCTTCCAGCCGCGGTCCTTGCCTTTGCACAGGTTGGCTGTGTCCGTCTTTGTGGCTCTGCACGGTGTAGTTTCTGAGACTCGCCCTAGAGGTTCAGTGGCTCAAACATTAACAGCATGGAGAATTATTGATTCTTAATGACTAGGTGTGGTGGTACGAAATGGCAGCCACGGAAGGAAGCAGTTCAGCTCTGAGATAATCTACAGCCTTCGGTATATTTTATATCCTTTGGGGCTTTCCTTCATAATTCTGTTTTCCAGAGGGGTCATAAGGAAAGTGATGTAAAGGACATGGGTTGGGATCGTAGAGGGAACGTTGCCCTTCTAGGACAGGAGGTGGCAAGGGGACAGCATTGCCCTGGGTAGGGAAAGTGTTTGCTGCTTGCTCTGACAAAGGGACAGTTGGGAGATGGAAGACAATGTTTTGGGCATAGAGGTGAAGTGTTTTCTGTGTGTGGGGAGGACTTGTCCTATTTGTAAGAATAATCCATCCAATGTGGACTGAGAGGGCTCAGATTCTGCTCGAGCTGTGCAGCAAGTGAACTCTGGGTAATTGAGCAAATCACTTGCTGGGTAACTCTGGGCAAATCACTTGCTCATTTCCAGATGGCCCTCTCACAATGGATGTAATAGCTCCTTCCCCTTTGTGTCAGCTTTCATGTGTGTTTAGGTGTCAGCCCAATGGTGAGAACCAATGTCTGCTAGTCTCTGTAATTACAGCACCTACGGTAAGGGGAGCTGAAATCACTTAGACTGTAAAAGGCTATAGTAAAATAAAAATTAAGTAAAATAATGCTGAAATCATATTTCTAAAAACCCACTTAAAAAATAAGAATCACAAGTGATTTCCTGCTAATGCGCTTTTAAACACCATGCTTATTTCAGATGTTTTGAACAGAATAGTTTTGTTCTCTTATAAAATGTTGATATTCATCCAGATTCTAACTCCTGGTGTCAATTTCCCACATATGTTATACTACTTTTGAACACTGTTTAATTATCTGTACAGCACATAAAACATTTTCTGAATTAAGCATCCAAAGGAAGAAGCATTTAGAGTTGCTTATAGCTGGACAGCATACAATTCTGGAAAAGATGAACTTTCTGTTTGTACCCCAGATCACACTAAAGTGAATCTTGAAAACAGCATTTGTTTCTGTAGGAAAAAAAAACACCCTCTAGGCAGTGCTTCCAGCTATTTAAAACACAACTGTTCTCCATTTGCTCACGTACTCAGAGTGATTCAGACATTCTCAAAAGCTGCCTGCTAGGAGTGAGTTATCTTTGGAGCATAGCTCAGAAACAACAGTTTCCATTAAAGCATCGATAATTATTTCAAAGTAAATATCATAAGGGGAAGGCAATTGGACTTTCTTGGAAATATGTTGACGTTAATGTGATTTACATGCAGATTAATTGTGTATTAGTTGAACATGAATGAGCAATGCTTTCAAAACGAAGCTTAAGGAAACAAATCCTTGTGAACATCTTCTGAATGTCGCTTTTTAGCCATCCTTTTCATTAGAAAGTGCAGAATAAGTCAAGTAGTGATGTCATAAGTCAGGACCACATATAAAAGTTTGACTTTTGTCTTCAAAATATTAGAGTCTGCTTGGATGTCTTATTATTGAGAAGTGCAGGGGGTACTTTACAAACAGATTTAAGAAACCTAATATACTTAATTGAATGCATCTATTTTTTTAAGTGGAAGAGGTGAACTTATTCATTCCTCAGCATCTTTCTTTGGCTGAAATAATTTCCCAGCTGCAGAGCAAACACTTTCAGGTTGCAAGAGCACAGGAAAAAAAAAAAGCTCCCATGTCAAAAATATTACAAAGTCCAGAAGCACTTAAGGTTTTAAAACAGTTATAACATGATGCCACAGATAAAATCACAAGAAGAAACTCAGCACTGAGACTGAATCTTTGAGCCAGCTGCTTCTCTGAGTAAATCTGATGAAAGAAGGCAAGTGCCCAGGTGTTTATTGTGTGAATCACTGTCCAACACGTCAGTTTTTCCAGAAACAACTCTTCTCATATCATTAGTCACATCCTTTTCACTCCTCCCATTTATCAGTGCTGACATTTCTCCCTCATTACTTTCTTCTTTTTCCTTCTTGTCTTTTTTTTACTTTTACTCTTTGTTTCGATTCACCTCATGCCTCTCCATGTACCTCTTCTACTTCCAAAATGCAGGGGACTTCCCTGACCTCAGATGCTTTCCTTTTCTTCTCATATAGAACTTTTTTTTAATTAGTCTTTTAGGTCATGATAATTTCATAACATCATCAGTACGTGCAAAAATGAGATAGCACCAACAAGGGAAAAAGAAGTGTAGAAAAATAATCCTGGAAAGAATCTCAGGTTTTTAGTCACCCAGTTCCTTCATTTTGCCTGAAACATGCCTGCTATACCTGGAACTTCCCTGACTGTAATGAATGCAAATAATGGCCACTCCTATAGCCTCTATAGGTGACACTTCCAGACATTTGCTTGACTATATTACTGCTCTCTGTTCTGATGCTCCCCATCTTTGCCTATGATCCATGTCCCAGATCCTTCCAGGCAAAACTTCTCAGTGCTGCCACGAACAGGCTCCTACATGCAATATTCCTTGAGCAATGTAACTCTTACCAAAGCCCCTGTGTAGTATTTTCATGTTAACTTCATTGCACTCATAGTTGAACCTCGGTAATTCTGGATTTACCTGGATTTACCTGTGCTATATGCTCATTTTTGTTACTTACATCTTTGGTACTTACAACTACTTACTTTGTGCTTCCTTGATTGAATCTAAGGTCACTGAAGAGCCTTGATTTAACAAAGTCATTTATTCCTACTACCTAATACTACATCTATTTTGGAACATATTATGCCCCTCATTTCCATCACAGAGACCAGGTTATTCCTGCTAAAGCTTTTCATAGACTTGTTTTCTATAAAACCCTTCTTATCAATAATTTTGTTTTATAGAAATTTTATTTTTTTCAAGTGTACTGTCCCTCCCCCAAAACAAGAAGGACAATGATGATTAGAGGGCTCGAGCACCTTCCCTATGAGGACAAGCTGAGAGAGCTGCATGGAGAAGACTCCAGGGGGACCTTATAATGGTCTTCCAGTACCTGAAGGGAGTCTACTGGAAAGCTGGGGATGGACTTTTTATAAGACCATGTAGTGGCAGGATGAAAGGAAACAGTTTTAGACTGGAAGATGATAGATTTAAACTAGATTTTAGGAAGAAATTCTTTACTGTGCTGGTGGTGAGATACTGGCACAGGTTGGCCAGTGAGGTTGTGGATGCTTCCTCCCTGGAAGCATTCAAGGCCAGGCTGGATGGGATTTTCAGCAACGTGGTCCAGAGGGAGGTGTCCTTGACTGTAGCAGGGGGTTGGAACTAGGTGATCTTAAGGGTCTCTTCCAACCCAAACCATTCTATGATTCCATGATTCTATGATTGTGGTACAATTACAAGACATCAACATCTTTTCTCTCTTCTGTAGTCTTCAAAACAAAGATTTTCATCCCCATCAGTGTTTCATCCTTCTATACAAACAGTATCATATTTATTAGCCAAATCTCTATGGTTCTCACAATCTTGAGAACATATTATGAGTTCCAGAACTGCATATTAATTGCATTTAAGATGTTCTTCAGGCTTTTCTTTTATCTCTCTCTGTTTTCAAAGCCTTGTCCTTTCTACTGTTTAGACTCCTGTTCACATTGCAATAATTTATTTTTATAAAATGGTACAAGATGTGGCATTGGGAAAAGTGAACTTTGACAAAAAACACAAACTGGGAAGATCAGATGGGCAGAGTTAACTCATCTATAACAAGGGGTACCAAGTTAAATGAGATAAGGGAGGCAACTAGGTGTGGACACTGGGATAGAAACAAAGGACAGAACTGACTGTTCAGCAAGATTTCAGTGTGATTTTTATACTGAGGTGTTTTACTATCACTTCCCTTTGACCTCATTTTAAGACCTTGTTCTAACTTACCCAACAGGAGCACAGAAAAGTCTAGGAAATGTATCCAGCAACTCACAGTACTAACTCTTGAAGCTGCACCACCTGTGCAGCCCCAGTAGATATGTTTTTCTGACTGGCCCTTTAATTAATTCCTAGCTCTTGGCAAAGTCCTTAGTGCCTACATGGGGCAGCTGATAGCAGACCATCAGGAGCTCAGGTAAGGTACCTAAAATAGTCCCCGACACTCAGAAGGCATTTTTCTTCTTTAGTGCTGTCCCTGTGAGTTGCTCATATGCTCGGAAATTCTGGTTTTGTCCTCTGGGGAGCTTGTAGGCCATTTCCATACCACTGAGGGCCTCTTCTGTCCCTGCCATTGCTGTTCTATGTCTCCAGCACCTTCATTTGGCTATCCATAGAGGACTCCATGTCATTTATACTGAAATCCTCATGGATACCAGTGCATCTCAGCCTTGCCACCTAAGCCCTTCACCCATAGCTTGTTCTCAGCTCATGGTGAAACTGATAGCACATTGCAGATTAGAAACTCCTGACCAGGACTTCCTGACCAGGACTTGGGTGGAGATGTTCCAGCCTGGTTTCATGTGTAGGCATATGTGGCCACCATTAAAGCAAGCAGAGGCTGAATCAGCATGCCCGGTGTCTCCTGATGGCCTTGGCCAGCCCCAGCTCTGCAGCTGTTACCCCATACATGTTGTGCTCCCAGCCACATACCTCACCTCACCAAGGCACAGATGTCCGACCTCTCCCTCAGCACACGGACAACCACACCAGCTTACATTCTTCATCTCTAACAGAAGGCCTGATGTAAAATTCCCATTTGCTGCCATCGGGTCCTGGCCCCTGCTAGTTGTTGAGCTAATGCTGTTAAACTTTTGGGCTATTAAACTTGCCCAGGTCAAGATGATAGATTTTAGTTTCCCTTTTTCTTCATGCAAGCAATGACATAATGGAACCAAATAGCTCCTTTGGAATAAACAATGCATATTCTAGAGATTACTTGTGTTTACACTACTTACTGCAAGACCTCCAAAGGAGATTAAAACTTGTGCTCCATACTGAAATTTGCTTTCTTTCAGCATGTTAGTGTCCACTACTTAATTCTCAAGAGGACTTGAAGTGACATATGCATTAGAAGTTACAACCTGTGTATTTCAAAATTACATTTGGTTGCTATAAATGCTGAAGAAAGACTTTAAAAAAAAACTCTTTTGGTCATTACTCAACACATACAAAGACAAGCTCACAGTTTGCAAAGCTCAAAATGTAATACAAAGCATAACACTGTGTCGAAATAAAATAGGAAACCAGTCTTTTCTCAGCTATACCCTGTTTAGAAAACAGCAGGATAGTATTATGACAAGAAACAAGAAGTAAACTGCTGGGCTGATGCTGTTTTTGCTTATTCACATGCACATGTAAATGCACATGGCCTTAGGGATGGGCCACGTGAAATGGATGGGCTCAGAGCACTCAGTCACCTGGATGTACATACCCACCTGTAGGACTGAGTCTCTGAGGCTGCTTTTATCACTGTGATGACATATTGTGCTGTCTGGACATACAGCAGTCACTTCATCAGTATCAGAAACAAACCTGGAAACAGAGTCTGGACACCAAGACTCCCCGCTGCAAACCAAAGCAGGACCTGGATGCTTTTCTCATGTCCTCAGAAATGTTATGGCTGGTTCTCCACCTTTTAACAAAAATCCACTGTTACCACATCCTGCACTGACTGACATACAAAGAAAAGCCAAAATAGACCAGACTGTGCACCGCCATCTGCAGTGCCTGTGCAGCCCCCAAATCCCACAGTTCTGCTGTAAGCCTGAAAAACTGAACGCAGTTTTAAAAACCAACACAAGCAGCTGGACCCCAGTTCTGCAGCTGGAAGCTGGTGATGTTTGTGCCACTTCCACTTGCATGCCCTCGAATACAAAATGAGATTCTGCCTCTGAGACTTTACCAACTCTCACCTTGTCTAGACTATAAAAGCGGCAGATCAGACTAACACTCTGCAGATCTTTTCAGAAGATCTGCCAGGTGGGTGTAAATGCAGTCCCTGCTGGAAAAATATGTCACAAACCAGTTCCATTACTCCCACCTCTGCAGGACTACAAGGTCTGACTGCAGCAGTGCCTTCCACTGGAAGCATTATGGACTCACACAGAAGTGCTAGAAGTGGAATTGAGCCTTCTAGAGATCTGAATCAGTGCTGAGATTGAACACATCCATTTGAAGGAATATTACATGCAAGAGAAGCCAAGCTAAAAATACATCATCTCATTTACTTTAATTATCCTACTTCTGTAATTAAAGCCTTGTTGTGTGGATGAGCTACCAGAAGATAAGGCCCACTGTCTACAAGAAAGAACCACGTACATTCTGTGTTGCAGCCATCCGTGATTAGTATTATTTAAAGTACTAATTCCTCTGCTTAGAATAGAAAATGCCATAAATACCACATAGCTTCAACTCCTGCCAGCAGTGGATAACCAGCTTTCCTTGGCACGCCATGCACAAGCTGGGACCCCAAGGGACTGCTTCTGTGACTAAACAGCTGTGGTACTGGGCAATCAGCTTATGTACTTCATGTTCACTTCTTCTGTGCTTTCAAAGATTGCCATGTGACCATTTTAGCTCTTTCTCTGCCTCATTTGTGACTTATATGGAAATGCTTCCCTGGAGGTACACCTCTGCTTCTTGACCTTAACTGCAATTGTATGACTCAATGCTCTTCTCTGTCTCCCATCTTAAAGTTGCTTGCCATATAACTTTCAAGTTAAAAGTCAGAAGGAAAAATCCATTAGATCACCAGTTTATATCTACATCTGGCTTTGTTATATCTCAAGCTTAATGCGAATAGACAATAAGCCATGATTTTAACATTGCCGTGCCCATGAGCAGAGGTGCAGAGGTGCTAGCCTAGGTTCCTGGTGCCAGCATACATCCTAGACCAGAGACCCTGGACCACCAAGGTTGCAACTAAATGTTGTGCATTCAGGCATTAATATTGTGGTCAAAGACAGCAGAAAGGCAAGACAGACTTCCTTCTGGGGAGCCCAGCCACAAGGCTGAGGTTTCACTGAAGCAGCAAAAGAGCAAAGCTGTTTCCTTTTACCCAAATGCTTCAGTGAGACACTGCAATCAGTTTGACTCATGTCAGCATCTCTAGTCTGCTTTCAGATTTGCACTTCCTCTCTGCACAGCTACTTCCCAGGCCATATCCCCAGTGCAGGTACAGCAGGGCAGGGCTGAACAAACACACACCCAGTACCCAGCAAGCTCGCTGCCATGGCATGTTCTCCTCCCAGTCCAAAGGGACGCCTGTGCCTAGCAGCATGTCTATTATACAGAAATCAGGTTGCTGAGGGGCTGTTTACCTTGACTTCTTCATTTTTATGGATCTCCAGCAAGCACTGAGTGAAAGCAGCAGTTCTTGGGATATTGCTGAAAGATTATTGTTTAGTAATACATTCACATTCAGATAATGTATTTTAGGAGTTCTAAGCATGTTGCAGACCTGAATTAATCCAATTCTGCAAGATGTCTTTAAGAAAATTTATCTCCCTTCTACAATCATAAATGCTGCTGCCTATTTCAGCAATTCAAAACCATAATTAATGCCCTAAAGTACCATGATACACCACCACAAATGAATGCCCTTATATTCTCCTTTTGCTGCACGACTCACAATATTTCTTTATAGCTAGGAAAATTACATTCTTTTGAACTCAAGTGAACTTATCACGTATTCATAGGAAACATAAAGAATGACCATTTTGATTCAGCGCACTGAAAGAACAGAAATACAGCTTTGAATTTCCTGTATATTCAAATGAATTAACACTCTAGGACAAGGGGGGTAATGGCTTTTAACTAAAGATTTAGATTAGATATAAGGAGGAAGTTTTTCTCTCAGGGTGGTGAGGCCCTGGCACAGGCTGCCCAGGGGAGCTGTGGGTGCCCCATCCCAGGAGGTATTCAGCACCAGGCTGGAGGGCACCTGGGCAGCCTGAGCTGGTGAGTGACAGCCCTGCCCATGGAAGGGGGTTGGAATTGTGTGGACTTTAAGGTCTCTTCTGAAACAAACCATTATACGATTCCATGATTTTTTGATTCTATGATTCTATGCTTTTTGGAACCAGATATTTAGCTGATATCTTGAGCTAATCTAAAGGATTAAACTGTTACCAGTGTAAGGACTTTGAGTTATGTTCATGAAATAGTAGTGTTGGTAGTAATTTTTTTATGAATGACTTCTGTTGCTAAGTTAAACAGCACAGTGAACATCAAATGAAGAAAGAGAAGCAGTGCTTGTCCAGTGCCTCTGACGCTCCTACAAGCTACTGTGACAAGATCACAGAGTGAAAAGGTATAATGAGGGCAGGGTGTTGCACTTTGGGTGCTTTGTTGCCCAAATATGTTTAGCTATGTTTCTATTTGTTTTGGAAACATTTTCATTTCTAGGTCAGTCTTTGGGTTTTTGATGAATTTGTTTTAGCCCTAATCTTCTCAGTCTACATCTTTAGATTAATGTGCTGCATTGCTTGTGCAGAAGTGGCTAGTGCATTCTTAGGAATGAAGAAAAGTTGACCAGGAGGAGTGTCCTTCAGCTTTTCTTCTTGTGGCAGTACTTTAGGCGTACATCCCAGGTGAGCTCTGCTGTGCATGTTCCTCACCCCTGCTGCCTGCACTGGAGGTGGGACGTTCCCTTCAAACATCAGCTGCTTTAAGACCAAACGCTGTCATCTTACACTGACATCAACTTCATCCACAGCACCATGCAGTGCTTGGTGCCACACTGACCAAGACAAGTGCATGTGTTCCTGAGCTTTGCTGTGAAGCAGTAATTTGGTAATGCACTGGGACAGGCTGCCCAGGGAGGTGGTGGAGTCACTGTCCCTGGAAGTGTTCAAGAAACATGTGGATGTGGCACTGAGGAATGAGGTTAGTGGGCACAATGAGGGTGGGTTGACAGCTGGACCAGGTGATGTCAGTGGTCTTTTCCAGTCTGAGTAATTCTTGTGATTTCCAGGGTAGTGGGCAGCTGTGGGTGAATGCTCTCTAAATCTGCAACAGCATGAACTGCAGTGGTGCAACCTTTGTCAGAGATTTAAACTTTTATTAATTTTCTCTAAATGTATAGCTTTATTTTTGTTGTTGTTGTTTATTTTATTTTATTTTTACTCGTAATTGACTCATTTTGGGGAGGAGTGGCTGGAAAGCTGCCTGATGGTGTACTGATGGACAGTCAGCTGAATATGAGCCAGCAGTGTGCCCAGGTGGCCAAGAAGGCCAGTGGCATCCTGGCCTATATCAGGAATGGTGGAGTGAGCAGGACTAGGGAAGTAATCCCGGCCCTGTACTCGGCATTGGTGAGACCTCACCTCGAGTACTGTGTACAGGTTGGGACACGTCAGTACAGAAAGGACATTGAGGTGCTGGAGCAGGTCCAAAGAAGGGCGAGAAGGCTTGTGAACGGCTCGGAGAATATGGCCTACAAGGAGAGACTGAAGAATCTGGGGCTGTTTAGTCTGAGGAAAAGGAGGCTGAGGGGAGACCTTATTGCTCTCTTCCAGTATCTGAAAAGTGCTTACAGCAAGAGCGGGGTTGGTCTCTTCTCACTGGTGACAGGTGACAGGACGTGGGGAAATGGCCTCAAGTTGTGCCAGGGTAAGTTTAGGTTGGATATCAGGAAATACCTCTTTGCAGAAAGGGTTGTTAAGCACTGGAATAGGCTTCCCAGGGAGTGGTTGAGTCACCATCCCTGGATGTCTTTAAAAACCATTTGGATGTGGTGCTCAGGGACGTGATTTAGCGGAGGGTTGTTAGAGTTAGGTAATATGGTTAGGTCGTGGTTGGACTCGATGATCTTTAAGGTCTTTTCCAACCTGAGTGATTCTATGATTCTATCTTTACTTTAAAAATGCAAGTCAGGTTATTTTAAACACCCACTAGGTAAGAGCCCATGTTCTTCCAGAAAAATCTTAAGTTGAAAAGAAATCCGTGAACACAGAACTGTCATTGCATTTTGCCTCCTTGTAATGTGTTAAAAGCAGCATGCCAACAGCAGCAGGTTTTGACAATGGTATATTACTTAATGTGAAAATAAAAGCTGCACTTGTGAGCATGTAGCTTGACTACAACAGAATGTTATAGTTAATTTCTACAAAGTACTAGTTATTCTTACCTCCCACAACTGTAATCTTTTATTAAACTAACCTTAGAGAGCTCGAGAGAAGCAAATTTATTGTCCTTATTTATTTTTGCCTTTCATTTCTTTGCTACTTATGGAATTCAGTTTGAAATGCCACATTTGCAGGCTTTTTGCTTAATTACTTTAAAACCAGCCTTGATGCTTTTAGGTTTGCTTTTCTTTGCTTTCAATATTTAGCTAGAGTGGAAGTTACATGTATGTATTTCTATGCAGATATTTTCTATGTTACTTGCCAAATGGAAAGCAGTTTGTTGTGCAGTCACAATTATTTGATATAATTTAAATGCTGTGACTGACGTGTGGCAGGGAGTGTTACAGAAATGTTAATAACTTCTGTTTACATAGCGTACCATTATTGTATTTGTTGCAAGTAATAAAGATCTCCATATAACTTGTAAATGCATGTGATCTTAATTTATTTGTAAACATCAGTTCTTTACCTCGTGTATGGTTAAAATATGAACACTTCTTCAGCACAAGTTCATGCTTACTCTACATTTTTGCTGTTAATTTTTACTCAAACTGGAAATTAAAACTACAACAAAGATTTTATCATAGATCTCCCAGAAATTTATTTTCTTACCAGTGGGAATTTCTGTAGCTGAATTTTGCTTCTGTATTTAGACAACAGTGACCATTGTGTGAGGATCTACGCAAATGCACAAATGGCCATGCTGCCCCAGCAGATTACAGCTGCTATCAGAACTTGCCTTTATGGGGGCTTCTACTGACTTCTGAAAGCTGGAGCTCAGCTGATTGCTGGGGACCCCCTCTTTGCTGATACCACCAAGTGCACAGCTGATTTTTAGTGTTAAACCTATTAAAGAGAAGGAACTAAGTTTCTGGATGCATGACTGATATGCTATTTCATGAGAAAAGGAATGGAGTTTTGAGGACAAGAGCTGTGATCCTCCAGTGTGCCCCTTTGAGGATACCCAAGAGGGACTGGTTGTACTGGTGACACCTTGGGCACCACAACCATCATGGCAAAACTGAGTGAGCTGCTGTGCAGAGCAAGTCTGCCCTCCCCTTCACCTGCTGTTGCTGCCATATCACTTCAGACCTGCATGCCTGCCCTGCATATTGCTACTAATTCAAATGGTTTATATCACTTTTATAATTGTGTTATTACCCTCACAGGCAGGAAAGGGCATTTCTGGTTAGCCATGTTATATTCAATTCGACTCTCATTACATGCAATCAGAAAGGGAAGACTCACAAAGGCAAGCAAAGGCAAAAACAAATGAAAGAAAATATGATTTCTCAAGTGCTTTGATTATACTGGCATAGGAGAATTCAAAGCCAGCAAATTGCTGGCTCACTTCTTTGTTTTTCTTTCCAAGCACAGCAGTGCTTCTTGTACACCCCTCAAGGTCCTCCCCTGTTTGCCATTTTGACAAGGAGCTGGAGTGGTTCCGTGCCCTGTTCCCCGAGCAGGAACCAGCAGGGATCACCTTCCAGCTGTCAGCAGAGACAGAGGTTGGCACTGCACTTGCTGTGTGGTGGGCAGGCAGCTGGGCATCACTTTCAGCTGCACATTCTGTGCTGATAGCTTTTGATACAAAGTCCTGTTGCAAGAGAGCAATGACCAGAATGGAGAGAGAAGGCACACGAAGGGAGCAGCACTGGTGTTACTTACACAGCCCAGGAGGCAGAGCTGGGTGGTAGCCGTGTGCTGTGTCCACAGGGCTGACACAGGTGCTTCTGCCGTGTCTTCCTACCTGAAATGTTCACAGATCTATGAGCAGTCCCATTAGAAACACTGGCTTTTTTTTTTTTTTTCTTATTTAGATTTGAACTTGTTTCAGTTTCTTGAGATAGACTGACTGCTATTTATGATCAACATTAACATGCGCGTCAAGAGCGGGCTGTAATATTCTACTTCTGTAAATGTGGTTAATATTTCTGCAACCGCTTCAAAAACACATTGCATGCACATAATAATGTGGCCTCTGTAGTCATGCAATTTTTAATCTTACTGTTCAGATTCAAATTCTCTACGCTATAAGTGTATACGTCTTAAATACACTGGTCTACAGTCATGTTAAATTCATTTTTCAATTAAAGAAGGAAGAGTTTACTTCTTAGTTTACTTTTATTTCAGAAAACTTGGGCAAAAACTTTGTCAAGCAGAGTCAGAACCACAGCGATAAATGCTCAATGACAGAGCCTGCTCAGCTCTGCAGAAAGGTTTCCTCTAGGACAAAGAATACATCAGAGCAGACTGCTGTAAAAATATCTGATTCCCATATCAGGGTTAGGGACAAGAATCCTTCCCCTCCAGGCTACCACTTCAGAAACCAGATGTGTCACTAGTAGGGTGTACCTCAGCAGCCTCGCAGCAGGTGCCATCTGCCAGCACTGCAGATGTCAGTATGGTACTTCTAGCAAGTACTGCCTTCCACAGCCAAGTGTTTAAGGCCAGTGAGAGACCTTTTATAGATCTAAAGCACTCCAGCTATTTCTCCCTTCTACTCAAACAGAAAAGTTCCATCACCAAACAGGTAGAAACTGTTATAGTAATGGCCTTCAGATGTGAAGCTGGACCATGGGCAAGCTTTGCCTGGACCTCCCCCAGCTGGCAGCCCCAGAAGTCCTCAGCCTCCCTATGGCAGACTTCGTGTTTCTTATCATCCTCCAGTTCCTGGCAAGTGGGTGCAGTGTGCTGGGGGCTGCTGGCAGGGCTGGAGGCCATCTACTGACTCCTAGAAGGCAGCACTGAGTCCTGCAAAACCTTCCAAGTGACATCTTTCAACCATATGTGTTAGAAAAGAAAGCACTATGTCTCTGAGAATGCAGAGGGCAAAATGAGTTACATACATGTTTGTGTAACCTGGCTATAATTGGATCTGAAGTCAAGGATAGGATCAGGAATAAAATTAGGATGTCATCCTTATCCCTGAGGTCACTGTAGCCTTAGAGTGGCCTCTTTCCAAACAAACTCTGAGCATGAAATTACTCTTTCAAAGTGAACGTGAGTCAACTGATTCATCTACATGTTTTTTCATGGCTTCCAGCTATTTTAAATGGACTTTGGTAATCTGAACAGCAAGTTATGGAAGAGGCTGCCCACAAAACCTGAGTGGAAAATTGTACTTGTTCATTTCATTTCTCTCCACCCAGTGTGCCTCTAGCTCTGAGCTGTCTAGAGAAAAGTCTGTATTTTGTTTCAATGAGGTATCTTGTTTCAGTGCATGCCAAAGTTCAGAACAGTTCCAGGTCCACCCAACAGAGATAAGAGCACATCATAAAGAAAGTATCTGGTGAATCACATGAAACCATGATGTATTTCCTATTCACATGGAAGAGTGACATAACATTTAGACGCATGCAATAGAACAGATCCATCTTCTGGAAGGACATTCTCTAGCTCTTCAGATACCACTAGTGAGAATTACATCAGTTGGACTGTTTGCTTAAACAAACATTGGCAAACACTGGCTGCAGGCATCCCTTCTTAAGTTCATTTTATGACATAATGCCAGATACTAACAGGATTGAAAGAGCTGCTTTTACCAACTTATCACTTCTTTTCAGGTTTTCATCCTTTTTGTCTACTAAAAGGTCTTGATTCAATTATCCTTACAAAAGCTGGTTTAGCAGCACTCAGAATATAGGAGTTGTGTCCTGCAACCGAATACACATTTAAATCTCAACTTAGGACAATAACTGTACAGTACAATTTGCTTGGTTGTTTTCAAAGAAATGCATGAAATAAGTTTACAGCGCATTTAAAAGGAGGATATTTTTCAGAAGAAACTATTTTTGGTGATGAAGAATTCTGTGAAAACTAATATGTGGGTAAAAAGATATCGGGTTACACATCACTGACCAAAATCATTGGTTCATTTTACAATGGCAGCCAAGAAAGAAATAATAATAATAATAATAAACCAACCCACAAACAAACAAAAAACCCCACCAACTCTTGGGATCCAATTAGAAATGATACTGAAAACAGGAAATAAAATGATGCTGTGTCACTATTCAAAACCTAGCATCTTGAGCAGCACATAGTGCTGCAGCCTTTGCCTTTAAGGTAGGGTAGTGTTAGAGAAGGAACAGAGAAAGACACAAACATGATTAAGTGCATGGAGCAGTTCCTTTGGGTAAGATATTAAAAGTTTGGGAAGCTACAGTTGCTGTAGTAGAAGGAGAAAGGGGAAGTGATTGATATTTTCAGTTTCATAAATCCAGTGGAAAAGGTGAGTGCAAAGATTTTGCTGATAAAAGCCCACAGGTGATATCTCTTAACAGCATGTTCTGTTGTCACTTTTCCTCTCCCACTCAGATAGAGCATGGGTGACAAGCAGCTCTAGACCAAAGCAGTAGGGCACTTCTTATAAGCAGTCAATGTCAATGTTCTTTGACAAGAATATCAGAGGAGGGATTTCTGTATGGGTAGAGCACTTGATCTGGGATGTGAAGGCGACATGTTTATCCCATCACTTTTTCAATCCTCAGGTTTATTTACTACAAGCTCTATCTACACTTTCTGTAACCTGAGGTATCTGGGTCATGGATGGGAGCCCAGAATTCTCCTGGCAAGATGTATTTGCTTTTTATGATAGGTAGTTTCAATACAGCCATGATATGCAGCTCCACTCCCAGGACATATCCTAACCACAGCACAGGAGCTGGGGAAGTTTCTCCATTGACGCTCAAGCGCCAAAATGTTTTGAGCATATCCTGGTGAGGAACTGCGAAGTTGCAGTGGTGGCAAAATGCCGCCACGAGTTCTAAGAGAGCATCCTAGCCCCAGTGGCTTGTTTCTGAATTGAATAAGTTGGGGGTGAGCAGATGTAGTTGTTCTTGATATAAGATTGAACTTAGGGGCAAAGGAAAATCTTAAATCACAGAAGACTGAAAATATAACTAAAATGTGTTGACTATAGAGCCATATGGAGTAGTCCAATGACACAGGCTTCGTGTGTATGGCCAATACTGAAAAGGGGATTCAATCTGTGGAAAGGCTAGCACAGTTATCTTTGATAAGAAAAACAGCAACATAAATTTTTGAAATGCAGAACTTTCTTCATTGTCTGTACTTGGAAGGTGAACAGAAAGTGATAAGTTGACTAACCTTGATTAATTTTGTCTGCTGGAGAAAATGATACAATAGTGGCAAGACTTGCAAACATACAAAGTTCCATTGATTGAAAGCTGTATTGAACATGAGGAATGACAAAACAGAAATAACATCCTGGCCATGAAAAATTTGTTAAGAGACCATTTATGGCTTCAGCAGAAGTTGAACCCTTCAGTTACTCAGCAAAAATCAGTGTCAGAGAGGAATCTGTGCAAAGCTGAGCAGAGCCATAGATCCTTTCTCCACAGGGCAGTTGCTTAGCTCCCTCCCCCTGCACTGCTGAGGTGAGAATCATTTGATTGTAAAATTACTCAGGCATAATTTTCATTTCATTCAAAACTTAGAGGAAGCGTGCTGCACTAATCACTTCCTTAGCAAACTATTAACCAGGAGATGAGGCAGAGTTGGCACAGTGAAGCAAGTTACACAGGACTGGTGTGCTCTCTTGTGGGAGCATTGTCCTTGTTACCTAAGGTCACAAGTAATTAGTATACTAAATTTCAGTGTCTCTATGAAGGAAAGCCATTGCTTTGATGATCATAAAAGCATAGAATCATACAGGTTGGGAAACACCTCTAAGATCATCTAGACCAACCATCAACCTATCCCCACTAACCCTTGTGCCAAAGCCACATCTACACAGTTCTTGAACAACTCCAGAGATAGAATGGAGACATCAAAGAAGATAAATGTAGAGATATTTGCAGCCCCTGGGCAAGATGGTCACTGATGGAGGAGCTCCTGTTTGCCTTGATATCTGTGGGAGATTTCTGGAGTGAGAGCACCAGGAGGAAGGGCACATAGGGAGGCTCACATCACATTGCACATTACACATCAGTCCCCCAGTGCTGGGTCCTCACAGCTACCAGCCTGTGGTTGCTACTGGATGTGATGGCAGAAGCAAGACTTCTCCACAGTTGCTCTAGACCATAGTGAAAAGTATTGCTTAGCTGTGTTTCCTGTTTTAACAGGAGGAGGACACAGTGAGAGGCCTAAAGGTCACTGTATAAATATCTCACAGTCTGACACATTCAAAAGTGCTGGTAGAGTAATTTTAACACAGGAGGCCACATAGACCTTGGGTGTTACCACACACTTTGTACTGCAAGAGTCCAACAAGTAGACAGGCACCAAAGAAACTGAGGAAACTTGTGTGACTACAATGAACTAGAGCAGAAGGTAACTGTGGACAAGGAAAATAAGTCTTATTAAATATTGTTCTGAGTATGTGGAAGATGCATCTGATGAATCCCAGCAGTGTGCAGAGCTCGACCACAGCCTGCAGTTCTGCACTGAACAACAGCCTCTGGTGAGTCCAGAAAAGACAGGAGGAGCTGCATGTCTTACTTACTTGTGTAAGTGAAAGCATTTGCAGGTCAGTCATTAGATCATTATTTAAGTCATGTGTTCAGCTCTGTGATCTTCAGAGTTGTTGGAAGGAATGAGTGCAGAGTATACCTTTGGCGATCCAAGAATTTGTTTGTCGGGAGATCTTGTCAGTAAAACACTGTTAGTACTCAGAAAATCATAGAATCATTAACTTGTGAAGACCTTCAAGATCATCGAGTCCAACTATCAGCCTATCCCACTGAGTCCCATCACAAAAACAGGACCCTAAGCACCACATCCACATGATTCTTAAATACCTCCAGGGATGGGAGCCTTGGCAACCTGTTCTGATGCTTGACCATCATCTTCATGAAGAAATTATATCTAATGTCAAATTTAACCTGCTCTGGTGCAACTGGAGACATTTTCCTCACTTTGTCACTAAGAAAACAGACTTCTATCCTGTGATCTCCCTTCAAGGAGTCATGTACAGTGATGCCCCACCCCTTGGCCTCTTCTCCAGACTGAACAGCTTCAGTTTCCTCAGCTACTCCTTTCACATCCTGTTTTCAAATCCTGTCACCAGCTCCATTGCTCTGCTCTGCATATGCTCAAGTATCTCAGTACCCTTCTTATAGTGAGGAGCCCAAAACTGAGCACAGTACTTAAGGTGCCGTCTCTCCAGTGCTCTGTGCAATCACCTCTCTAGTCCTGCTGACAACACTATTTCTGATACAAGTTGGGATGCCATCAGCCTTCTCAGCCACCTGAACACACCGCTGGCTCGTGTTCAGCCAGCTGCCAACCAGCACCCTCCGTTCTTTTTTTGCTACAGAACTTTACAGTCACTTCCCCAAACCTATACCACTGTATGGGGTTATTGTGACCTAAGGGTGGGACCCAGCACTCACCCTCTCTACTATCTGCCCTCTTCTCTGAGCACTTTCCCTTAAAAGCCTTTGTAGAGAGCATGAAGGGTTGTCTATGATCGTAGAGGCAATAGTGCTTAAACAACATCTGCTTCCTTCCTCTTCTGCAGCCCTCTGTAGCTCACATCATCATCAGGACTGCTCCTGTCAGAAACCCTTCTCCCATTTGTGCTTACACTCCAAAGCAACCCAAAAGAGATAACTGTGGTCTTTGAATCTTTTGAAGGAACTGATGTTGAAAAAATTGTACATGAGAAAGTTAAATCCACATTGTATCTGTTGATTTTATTGCAAATGGCATTATTTTAATTGACTAACTTTCATCAGTAATTCTCCCAGATCTGAATGTACATAGAAGCCTGCACATGCATAGAGTCCTAACAATAACATTTCTTTAAGTATCTAGCTTTTTACAACGCATAAGTAAGACTTTCTTCTTGCAGTAAATTTATTGTGATTAAGTTAATTAAAGCTGGACATGTCTCCTAATTCCTCCTGCTGATCAGATCAGTCTTCCTACAAAAAGAGCTGTTTATAAGAGCAATTACACTATAATTGGTATTTCGTATGTTCTTAGGCTTTTTTTTCTCTCTCTATTTGTTTTATTTTGTTTGGACTCTGTGAGTTTTGCCATTTTGGCCTTGGTGCGCTGACTGCTGTGACTCACGTATTCCACAGCCACTGCCAGATCTCTGGGGCCGACACTGCAGTTATTGTGCTAGGACCTGTCAGTGCAGCCCTGATTTAATAAATAGGGCAGAGAATAAAACCACTGATTGATCCGTTCCATGGTTTTGGACACTCACATCTGAGATAAACAGCAGGCCTATGGATATTTAGGGTTCAAAATGTCAGCATTCCAGATTAGATTAGTGTTAATTAGATATTTTACGTACACCAGCTGCTATATATAGTGAGAATTTTGGTATTTGATAATCTGATGGAGTTGATAATTGCTGGGGCCATGCACCAAGTGTCTCAAGTCCTTTTCAGGTGAAACTCAGTGTCCTTCAGGAGTGGAACTAAGGCATTTCAGTCCTGGGTGGGCATCCTTTTCCCATAGGACAAGACTTGGTCTGATCCAAAGGAAAAAATGCCCTGGATGCTCAGTACCAGCCTTCCCACTCCACATCCAGAGGTAACACACTCCAACGCTTCAGCAAACTGAAGCAATAACCCCCTGAGGTCATGCTGCTGCTGGTGGTTCTTCACCCCATAGCTTCCTCCATGTTCAGATTCTCTGCCTGAAAATCCAGAACTGAGCAAAACTGAGTGTAAGATTTGCTGAGTTGTGCAACACGGAGGCACCTATCTTAAATGCTTCAGTCCTGAGGCAGCACCATGGATGGACCAGCCCCAGCCCAGCAGCTGCCCCAGAAGGCAGATCTACAATGCTGACTGCTCCTCTCGGCTGTGGGGATGATGTGGATATATCATGTGTACCATGATTAACAATGGTTGCTCCATGGTTGTTGTTGGTGGCTGCTCCACCACGGGAACAAGCATACTGCATCACCACAACTTCTCTGCTTTTAAAGTGCATCTTTAGGATTTCTGATCCAGAGAAAAGCTCGGAAACACACAGATTATTTTAAAGGCCAACAAATAAAAAAAAATACATAGTTAAGAATATCTTCCTTCAAAACGAAATTTCATTATTCCGAGACAGAGGAAGAGCATGAAAACTTACTAGGTAACTCCAAGCTTTTACGATGCCTTCTATGCATGAACCATGCTGTGAACACAGATGGCTACATGATCAACACAGACAAACTTTCTTCAAAAACCTGCTTGAGTTAGAACTGAAGGATGCATATCTTGACAGATATAGCAACAAGCTAAGGAACTGTCCTCCTTGCATTCAGCTTCACTCTCAGCTCTTGAAAACAAATCCATTTAATTTGTGCGCCTGAGCAGGGGCAACATTCTGATAGCTTAAAAGTAAGGAATTTTACACTGGAGTAAGCTGTATTTTTTAGTCTGCTCTGCATCAACCTCAGGTTGCATGCTGACAACTCAGAAGTGCTCGTCCAAAATCCAAGAACAGGGATCTTGACTGTGATCTATTCAAACTATTGTTTTTTCCTCAAATCAACAGTATGTTCAAAACCCAAAATTCCCTTCCAGGGAGATCTGAATGTTGCACAAGTCCAGAGCCATCCTGCAGTGTGGTATTTTACACCACAGCAAGCTTGTTCTTGTTACCAGAGCATTTGGTGAATAAAAGCTGCATAGATTGGTATATGGAAGGCAGTCCTCATCCTTTTCCTGCATTCATCCACAACGAAAATGATCTGCTAGGCTGCAGATTTGGCTTTTCTGAACTATGTGCTGGCAAAACAGAATGACCCTGCGCCTACCTGAAACTCTGACTTGTGCCTGTATAAGCCAGCACAGTCAGGAGGGAAGTCTATGCATCATTATCTCCAATATAAACTGAGGATTAGGGCATGCCATGCCATCTAACTCAAACACAGCATTTTGCTTCATATAGAGTCAAAAAGTGAGCTAATGGTTCTGAGGTGATTTCAGACTTAGGGACAGATAATTTTTTTTTAAGAATGATTTATTTTTACCTTTGGCACCTCAACCCTGCTTGCCCATGAGGGAGTGCAAATAGCTTTGAGACTGCTAGTGATCCTTGCTTTGTGGTTCTGGCTTGCTAAGTAGCCTCTGTGTTCAGAGACACAAGGAATCCTTCCTGCCTTTGTCAGACAGCAATCTTCCCAAGCATTCGAATTATTTTTCTCAATTTGAAATAATTATCAGGGATTTCCCACTGAGTCTCAAAGGCAGTCATATATTTTATTTGTTTTATTACAAGGCATGTAAGTAAAAACTTGCATATCTGAAAAAAGATATTAGATAGAAAACAGTAATAAAATTAACATTATTCTTTAAGAAACTTGGTAATAAATACATTTCCCCTCAACATTAAAATGCTTGTTATTTTGCACAACAATAAATACAGCATAGCTCTGGCACAGAGAAAGGCCAAGACTGGATACAAGAAGTCCGTGTGGTTTCTTAAAAGAGCTCAGGTGATTTATAAAGGTTTGGCATCCTGCACTTGATGTACTTTGATACAACCTGTGCTTTAATTTTAATTTGACTATGAATTTTAAACGGGCCCCTACCATAGAAATATGAGAGGAAAATTTATTCGACTATAGGACATTTTCCTTTAAATATTTTCAAGAAAAGAGATGTGTAAACTCGTTGAAACCAATCCTTGAAATAATAAAAAGAAGTGTTTTGATGGCTGTTTTACAAAAATGCATATTTGCAGCTGTGGGTGCTCAAGCCTGACCAGTCAATTGGTGAGGGATCAATTCCTAGTCAGTTCCTCAATTCCTTACACAATTTTCAAAAAAGAAAAAAATAAAATAAAATAGTAATTACAGTGAGAAAAAGTAAGGAGTGTAGTATTCACTTCCCAAGTCATGACAGTTTGAGGTTTTTACGCTATTATCCAAAGGTGAGTGGAGAAGAAATAGGTATATTCCGGAACACTTTTCCAGCACAATTTTGGATCATTCTGGTTTATACTTTTCTTATAAAACTACCAAAGAAAAAGAAAGAGAGATATTTCCATGCACTGTGCTGTTCTTATGTCAGCACATATCATCACAATCACAACTGTGAATCTAAGTCATTTTCATAGCCCAATCTAATATAGATTATTTCCCACAACACAGTTCAGTAATGTCCACAAAATGCCACAAGCTCTGGCAGAGTCCAACGTTCTTAAAGTACTGATAGGTCATGACAAGACTTGGACTTGAGTTTGAAGGCCATGTTCTTGTTGTTCTTGGCAACTATTTTGCCCCAAAACCGCCTGGCTTTCTTCGGGATGCTCTCCCTCCGTTTCTGATAAGCCAGCCGTTTCTCATTCTTTTCCTTGCTGTCCCTTCTGAGCCGCACTTGCCTCACAATGCCTTCAAAGAGCTCTTTCACGTTGTGCTGCACGGCTGCCGAGGTCTCAATGAACTTGCAGTCAAACACAACAGCGCACGCTCGGCCCTCTGCAAAAACACAATGGGGATGTGTCATGAGATGTCATGAGCCAGCGAGGGAGGCAATACGGCTGTGGGCTGTCACGTGGGGGGAGCCACTGGCACCAGGGGAATTCCTCAAGCCTAATATAGTCACGGTTAAGTCTTTAATCATCTAATGCTGCCTGGTAGGCCATGATTCATCTGCTCTGTGTCACAATCCCCTCGCAGAAAGGGGGGCCAAGTCTCTTGGAGAAGGCCAGTCCTCACCATCATCTGTGAAGGGAGGGAGCAGGGGCTGGCTGACATACACTAACAGCAGGGGTGGAGAGGTCAGCCATGACTCAAAATCACCTGATCATCATACAAACAGAGTCACAAGTCACGTTAAAGGGTGACAGCAGTGCCTTTCATGTGCCCAGCATGGTTCTCATTACCACAAGAGGAAGGGCCCAAGCCCCCTCCATAGGACATGTGTGCAATCCAGGGTCTTCAGATAGTACTAGACTTGGTGTGAACAGACACAAGTACCAAATCCTTTAGGGCAGAACTATGCCCATAACTTCAGAGGCATATCTGAAATCACAGTTCTTACCTCAAACTGTTTGAGGATAAACTAGCCCTGGCAGATATCTTTAACATGCAAGCCAATTCATGTTGTCTTCTAACTTGCTGAGATCTCATCACCAGGATGGCTAAATTTTTCAAGGGATTTTTCAAGTTGGCCAGGGAGACATGAACTAACTCTGTTCAGATCTTTCACTTAGAGCAACCTCGACAGTGACCAGAGGAAATGTGCCTATTGCAGTGAAAAAAAAGTCTAGATCAACTGGGAAATAGAAAAGCAGGATAGCTGCGGAGAGAAGAAAATGCTGAGCTAAGAAACCCAGGTTTGCTGTGGGCTCTGGTGAAGATGAGATTATCTAATGCGTTGCCAAGCGTTATGTCACCTAAACCTTGGGCAAGTCTGTATAAGAAGAGATTCTACCGACTGAAGAGATTGAGGGTCAGCAGTAGCTTCCCCAGATATTCCTATTTATGGGTTTAGGAATCCTCATGCTTTGGGAGCATGGCACAAGATCTTTACTCATTCACATGTAGCAGAGGAATGGCTGCTTTAGTGTCTCAGAGCAAGGCACCAAGCAGATCTCTCCTGAAAAGTTGTGCAGCACCTGCCTGGACCAGTGAAACGAATGGTGAGAGAGAATTTTAATTTATCACGAAAAAAAAAAAAAACAACTTCAGATAAGAGGAGGACTTGGTTAAACAAGGAGATCATCTTTGGCAGCAGAATAAGGAGGTCGTGCATAACCATATATTGGAAACCTAAGCTGTTCCCGGCTTCCAGCACATTCTCAATCATCTGCAGATGTCTCACATGGGGAACTGAAAAGGAGGATGTTCAAGTTGTTCTTATGGAATTTAAATTTAGGAAAGAGATTATCTAACATGTAACTATTGGAGACTCATTGACTTGGCAGACCTTTCCCAGTCCTCAGTCCTCTCTTTCAGCCCTCTGTTGTTTTATTGCCCTTTTGTTGCCTGGTCCTGGCCACAATGTACTCCATCCACTTGGATGGCTCTTACGCTTACAAAGTTTTTATCCTTATCATTTTCCTCACCTGCTACTGAAACTTCACGGCACCTGACAAGGTCGCTTTTGTTGCCAACCAAAATAATGGGAATATCTTCTTTCTGCCGAGCCCTGCGGAGCTGTATTCTGAGTTCAGAGGCTTTCTCAAAGCTTGCTCGGTCTGTGATGGAGTAGACAATCAAGTAGGCATCTCCCACTTTCATGCAGTGGTCTCGAATCCATTCTCCTTCACGCTGTTCAAAGCATACAGTCAAACATCGTTATGCTCAGGACAGGTTTTGCTTAGAAAATAAAACACTGGAGAATCTAAACACATTCCTGTTGTAACTGCACTGGATGTGGTTTGAATCACAACTGTACTAAAAGCAATTCCGAAGTGGTGACCGCATTAATGCCTCAGCATAAAGGAGGGTGAAATTTGCCCCTGATAATTCATTGTACTGGATTTAGATCGGAATGAACACTGTTTGGAAAAATGACTTGAATGTTTTGTTTTATCATTAAAAAAATAAAGAAGGTTTGCTCTTCCCAGGCTCACACTACAGAGCTGTTAGGCGCACTTGGTTTGCTGTGGGGAGGATACTGATCCTGTGTGTTCCCTGATGCTGAAGTATAGAAAACAGGTATTTTCTTTCCTGAAAGATAGCCACTTTTTATACATGCCCTCATTCATATGCATTCTTTTGGCATTTGACTAGTATATGTAAATAAATTTTGTACCTTGTTATCCCACATGTCGAGCAGTACAATGGTTGCACTCTCCCCATCCACCATCAGGGTTCTTTCATATGTGTCTTCTGGAAGAAAAGATTAGAAACATTGATAACACATTATTTTGTGATGTCACGTACATTATAAAAAAAGAATAACAAATAGCTTACTAAGTGTAATTTTTTCATAGTTCAAGTTAGTGAGCCAAGTTTTGTTCTGGCTCATGTTCAGTTCTTTCCTCATTTCCATCAGCACTAAACCTGCCTTCTGTTCATTACTGGTTGTCTTAATTTCCATGATAATTGAAGGAGACAGAAAGATCAGAAAAAGAAAAGTTAATTATTTTGGTTGATATTGTCTTTATCTTATGTGGGAGAGAGAAAATAGAGCCAGTGGAAGAAATAACCAAAGGCTGAACATTTTCCCCACGGGAGAAGCAGAGTCCAGCGAGGCTGAGTAATGGAAAATATTTGCTTTCACTTTAGCAGGGACAGTTTACGGGTGAATAGTCACTGCTGCTCAGAGCAATACAGCTAACAGCCCACCAAGCAAAGAGGGCAGGGTTTTGTGAGCCAGGAGCTGTTGAGTTTTAGAGACTGAAACAACTGCTGCATCCCATTTCTTTCCCATTTCACAGTTTCCCACATTACCTTTGATGCCAAAAAGCAAAGCAGTCAACAAACCACAGGAGTTATTTATTTTGTACTGGAACCAAGAAGGCCCATATCTAGGTTATAAATGCCTCATGACTAACTCCTGCCTAGATCTGGAGGGGCTGTTCCCACTCAATCACAACCAATTCTTGCTGTGAAATCTGTCTAGTTTCCGCTTCAAATATTAATCCTTCTTCCCCCCAGATCCAAGGACATTTGGATGAGCAGTATGGGGCTTGAAACCCTCTCTAGTCTTGTGTTGCTGCCCAGAGAAAAATTCTGGGTTTAGGTTTCTCAGTGTACTACATCTTTCTGAGCACTGCATGAGGAGCCTGTTCCAGCCATGCTTGCAGATAGGACCATGACTTAACTCCTGCCTCATACAATTTCTTCAGGGTATTAGTGGAGTGAACTTTTCCCCACATTGTAATCACAGGCTTTCCTCGAAGTCAGGAATCTACAACCATGCAAAAGACTCAGCCAAAAATATTCTATATTTAAAATAAAATCAAACTTTGTAAACAAGAGCACAGGCTTGTCACAGCTTAAAATGGAAGGATTCAAAGTACAAAGCCAATAAAGAGGAGCATCTGTGTTCTTGAGTTAGATGAATCTTATAGCTAGCTGCAAAACTAATCCCTCCAAGCAGCTGTATTCCCTCTGTGAATTGGCTGTCCTGAAACTATCATCTCTTGCAATAATATTTCCAGTTTGCAAGCTCAAGTTTGGAGAATATTTTCTTTGATTGATCAAGCATTGGCATGGGAACAAGATCCATATGCAACAGAGGACAACATTTAGAGGACTATTTCTCTGTTCTCTATGACACAGGGAGAGGGTACATGTACGTAACCACACTCCTTGAAAATGTTCTGCAACAAATCAGGGAATCTTCTGAGTTGCAAGGGACCTTTAAAGGCCACCTGGTCCAACTCCCCTGCAATGAACAGGAACACCTACAGCTAGATCAGGTTGCTCAGAGCCCCATCCAGCCTGACCTTAAATGTCTCCAGGGATGGGGCATAAACCACCTCCCTAGGCAGCCTGTTCTAGTGCTTCAGATGGTCACACTCAGAAATTATTTTCACTTTGGACAACCCAAGGGAAATTCAATAGGATATAAAACAGACTGAAAGTGAACAATTGGTTCATCTCATGCTTATTTTTCAGTTGACATTAAAAAAGGAGAAATACAAAGCAGTTTTTCTGATACTTCCATAAAGCTGGCCTTGAAAACTTGTCATGGCAGTACTCCAACCAATAGTGCTGGAAGTGCAAATGAAGGAGGAATCCATACTGCTTCTCATAAAGGAGAAGAAAACCATATGACAAGAATGTGTAAAGTAAATCCTGGCATAACGACAAGAAAAGCTATCCTATCTATGCTCCATCAAAAGCTGGAAAAAAAAACTCAGAAACTCTCCATGGGCACCAGCACACTAGGAACAGATAGAGAAGAGAAATGCCATATTTGTTAAATAACAAAACCAGCCAGCAATTTGCATGTATACCCAAGGTGATGGCATCTGTGTCCTTAGGGCTATGGCAAGCTTCCATCACTGCATGACCCTTCTCTCACAGCATCTCGCTCACACAGTATGCCTCACAGCTTGCACTGACTAGCCTTTGGGGCTAAAGAAGGTTTCAAAATCCTCACTAATACAGAGGGACATGAAATGAGGTGTAGACATGTTTTGCTCAAACTCCGTCAGCCTATACTGAAGCAACATATATATATGAAAGGCTGAGATAATGGCAAATGTTTTGGATAATTGGATAGGGCTTTTTTCTTTTTAATTACATATTACTTCTGAGCATTACATTCTCATAGACCACAAGGGAAGGTCTTTGTTTTTCTCCACTTTGTAGAAAGCTGGAGATGGACCTGTGGAGCCTGTGGTGACACAAGAGTTGGACCAGAATGAATACTGAATGGCAGCTTCCTGCAGATTCTTTGAAATAAAAGAGCATGAGAATCTGTACTGTTCCCTTTCAGAATCTTTAGGTTGTTGTTAGAGAGTATCATACTCTTTGTAGCTTATTTTGCTCATTCTTGTTTTCTTAAGAGAGATGCATGCGTTGGAATTGGTTTTGACACTCAGACCCAAGTGTTTGCTACATCAATTTTAGATTAAATGATCTTTCTGATTTTCCATGCCAACTTCCTCAGAGCATAGTGACCTACCTCCCAGCACCTCGCAGTCACTGTCAATGCTGTCATGCACCCCTGCGAAGATGTTGGCCAGCGACGACTTGCCCACACCTTGCTCCCCAATCAGCACCACTCGGAAGCAGTTGCTGCAGGACTCAGAGGAGATGACAGAGTCAGATGACTCCGAGGACCAGCTCCTTCTGTAGTATTCATCGGGGCTGATGGTGTATCGCTTCTGCATATTGTACTCGTTGGAGTCCTTCTGGACCAGCAGGTTCTTCCCATCAGCGGGGATGCTCCATCGCTGCTGCTGCTGCTGCAGGCTGCTGTGGTGGGTGCGACGCATGGTAACGTTGTTGAGGGTCATTTTTTTACCCCTGGTGAGAAATATGGAAGCCACACACTTTACTCACAAAATACTTCCATGTGCACCAACAACTTATTAACTAAAGACAGCAGGTCCTGCTCTTCTACAGGGATCTAGTATGCAACAACATAAAAAGGAGATTCCACACTCTTTTGCAGTTGCTAGTAAGCTGCAAAGAAATATTTCTAGCTAGTGAGTCAGAGGCTTTTTCCTGGGGATGATACCATCCCCATACACTAATCCTATCTGACTTCAGCCTGTACACACTCACTGCAGTGCTAGCTGCATGGGCAGGGAAGCACTCAGCAGAGCTCACACATGGCTACATCCCCATCAAGATGTGGACAGCACCTGCAGGCACTGCTCCCTGTCCTCCTGCCTCCTGGGGCAAGCAGAGGGACCTATCCCAGGTGCCACTAACTCACAACCTTACATAGCTCTCACAGGGAAGGAAAGCTGTGCAAGCAAGCATATGGCTTTGGGTCTCATCTGTGTCAGGACGAGCTTCAAACAGTGGCTTTCTGGCTGCTAAAAGGGACACAATCTAGCCCAATAGCTTTTTGGAGGAGGCATAGGTTCAAGCCATTATAGGAGGTGGAGCTGGCAGAAAAAGCTCATAAATTTACAGATACTAAATCAGCAACTTCATTTACTGCACAATTGGCTAACAGATTAGCTCTTCCAACCTTAGCATGGCCCCTAATTAAATTTAACTTAGCAAACTCAATTTTGCTTGGGTTGGAGGCAAAGCACAGTGATGTCATTCTCACAGGCCACCAGCTACCATTTTTAGGAATGCTACTTCAGTGCGTTCCAGTTCTCAAAGTGATGGTTATTTGGACATTTTGCTTTTTGGAGTATATCTGATGTTTATCAGCTCTCTTCTCCATGTCAGCAGGCTGCCCATAAAACGAACTTTCAAATTTGAATAATAAGCGGTGAATGAAAATAAGCACAGCAACCCATAAATACGACATGTACAGATCACCACTCAATTGCATGCAAAGCTATCTGAAAACTTCTTAGAATGAAAGTAGAGCTGGCTGGAGAATAAGCAGAACAAAAGCACTTTCTACCTGAACTTATTACAGCACTTGCAGTATTTTCAGTGCTTAGCGGCAAAACTAGATTACTCTCACAGTCCCAGATGCAATAACTTTGCCAACAAGAAACAGAACTGACTAGAAACTAGGCAGCAGGCAAAGACTGCTTCACAATGTCAAATATTAACCGCAACTTGATTTACAATGTATTATTTTCTTTCAGTTTCCCAACTGAAAATGTCTGATGAGAAAAGGCAGTTCCAATTCAGTTAGACATCAGAGCCCAAATAAGGGATGACCGTCAATAAACAATCACTGAACAGTCCCAGTCATGAACATGTCACGATTTCTTCCCTAGCAAGCTGCCGTCCTGCATTAAACAAACCCTAACGAGACAAACACCTCTAAGACTCCACTGCACATCGGAGTCCAAGCCCAGGTTTAATAACACCTAGCTGTGCATGTCTACAAAGCCACAACAAACCCCACCGACTCGCGACCCAAGACACGGCGGCCAGAGCTGCCTTACTTGTGTGCGACCGAATGCGCTGTCAGCTCCGGGCTTGTGCTGCCCTCCACTCCGTGGGCTGTGCTACACTGAGCTGCTCTGCTGGAGTAAATCCCCTCCTGCTTACAGGCTGCCTCTTTAATTCCTTCTCAGTGAACCTGGTTTATATTAAGCCCATCTGATCAGAGACAGGGCTTTTCCGTGACGTGGTTGGCCTTTCCATCCAACAGCCAACCCCCAGCTGGGAGGAAGCAGACATGCAGAAGAGCAAAAACTTACAAACAGCCTCAAAAGACTTACTTGAAATCATATGATTGTCTTAGCGTTGCCAGTAAAATAAACACATTTGGTTCTTACACGATGAAAATGGGCAAGTGGAAAAATTAAAATAAGATGCATGCCCTTCCATCTCACTCAGGTTTGCATTCAAATGCTAGCAGGATTAATGATGTTTTTGAAGGGAGATGTTTCATTAATGTATAAAATGCAGTAAATGTGTTATGTTCTCTGCCTGCAAAAGGCAGGTAACTGCCAAGAGGTTTTTCTGGAATAAGACGTCTGAATATTATTTTAGAATTACCTCACAAGCATGAATATTATTATGTTGTGTTTTGTTTCTTTTTTTTTTCTTTTTGTCTTTTAAAAGGATCCAAAACATTCAGTCCTATTTCCTCCATCACCTTCCAAGTCACTGCCCTGCCTCCTCCGAGGGCTCAACCAAACACCTGGCCACAGCCTGAGTGCTGCTCCAGCTGGATGCTGGCAAGATGGATGTAAATTAGGGAGCGCACAGCCTGGGCAGCTCTGTGCCAATTCTGTCTGTAGTTTATTAGGAGAGACTGCTTTACAGTGTAAGTGCCACAAAACATGTGCCTGCTCCTCCAACAGTGACATTTCTAACATGTGTGGAAATCACTTCTTGATTAACAGAGTGGAGCAATAAACCTCCACAAACCACTTGGTAGGGATACCATCAGTTATACAGAAGTCTACAGAAAACTCCTACCAATTTGTTTTTTCCTTATTTTCGCAATTTCCTAGTTAATCTACTGGTCCCCTAACCAACCAGTGACTGCCCTTTTCACTCCACACTTAGGAAGTCTGAACAGGTTTGTTTCTGAGCAGGAAAAAGAAATAGTGCTGTTCAGGGACGGACATCCCCTTCCCCTGGCGCTGCCTGGCACTCATGCCACGCACTTCTGCATTTTCAAGTCTCACTTAAGCCTTGCCCAAGGGATTGTATTTGTTGTGATAAAGCAGATCTGTATGAAATTGTTCCACTGAGATATGCCTGCCTTCTCGCCCTTTTGCCTTTGTTGCACTTCTGCATCTTTCATGAGGATTTCCAGGGATCTTCCAAGTCCATCCTCAAAGGGCCAAGAGCTCTTCTGCATACAGGAATTACTTACTGAGACGTACTGAGGGGAGTCCTGATTTTGGATCACCTGTGTTCTGCAGTGGCTGCCCTGGCCCCAAGCCCTGCACCCCACTCAGAGAGGCACACACCTCTGCATAGGACACACATGGTGGCTGTTTGTGCTCACTGTACAGCACAGCAAAACACAGCACAGCCTCCGTCAGGGAACGTTTACGGCACGGCCAGTGGGTGTCAAAACAGAGCACTTCGCTCTTGTGCTGTCAGCACACCAAGCTCTGGTGCTGCTCCTCCTCTTCACAAAATGTTCAAAATGATGGGGGGGAGCGAGTGTGCTGCACCCCATGGGGTTTGGTGAGCACTCTTTATGTTGCCTGTCACCTATCACCTCCTGTAAAAAAGCAAAACCTGTCCATCACAGGGCTGCAGAGATTTATGGCCAGATGGACGCCAGCAGAACCGTAGGCTCTAACATCTTGCCCAAGTGTTTAACTCGTATTATGGCAGAAAGCACAGACAGCAGAAATAAATCTCAGTCAGAAAAGGCTTTGTGTTTAGTTATCATTAGTGTTAGATCAGGAATTGACAGACATCATCTTGTGAATTGTCTTCATAGAATTCAAGGTAAAGAAAACACAGCTCTCCAGTGATCCCACAGTACATGCTCTGCTAAGTGCTTACTAGGGGTAAGAGAAGGTTAACTAATGAATCATGAGTGGAGCCCTACCCAATAAGGCTGACCATGGGCTTGCATTTCCAAACACAGCTCTGCAGACCGATGCAGGATTCTGTGATTCTGAACTGCCCTGTCCTCTCATGCTCTTTGCCCATCAACATTTCTGCAACAAAAACTGCCTGAGACATAGAACAAGAGAAAAACCATAAGGCCAAGTTTGTCGTAAAAAGACGAGGGCTTGTATGCTGCTGGCTGGTGCAATATTAAACTTAGAGTGATCACACGTTTGAATATTATTCATTCTGTGCTTCATAATCATGTCTTAAAGGAATGCTCCCTGCAGGATGAAGTAAACGTCACACTGCCATCTCTGTCTGGCCACTTACAGTTTGACCAGGTGATGCTCATTGCAATTAGGCAGGAATTTTCCATCAGATATAAAACAGGAGTGCTTTATAGCTGGTACTTAAGTAGCTATATTTTGTGTTTGTGTACATGAAGGCAAAAGTAGCTGCTCAAATTACTATCTAGTGTGAGGGAGGTTCTTAGAGAGGGTCTAAATCAGCTTGGAGGAGGAGGGAAATACAAGGGGGAAAAATGTTTAAAAAAGCAAGGAGGCCAAAATTCAGATTTATTTTACTAGAAATTCAGTGCTGTGTCTGAAAGTACACTTGCTCCCTATAATTCAGTGGAAGGGTAAATCTTCATTTTTCCCTTTCAAGGACCTGATTTAGTAGACTGTTCTCAATATTAGTTGTCTGCAAAGGCAATGGATACCATTATAAATAAGGGAAAAATATATGCACAGTGAAGCTGAATTAGGCCCACAGCAATGGGACTGATGACTTATGTACAGCAGCTCACGCCTCCAGCTTTGCCCTTGGCTTTCCTGCTTCAGACCAATGGCTGGGTGAGAAGTTTCACACTAAGTGAGAGAGGTAGCAGGGAGAAAGTATACTGAAATTGGAGGCATGAGGTAGGTAAATGAAGAATTGTGTGCCTGGGGAGAACCTCTGTGGATCTTAAATGGGAACGGGGAAAGAAATTCAGAAATTAAGGAATAATAAGGTTTGATTTACTTAACTGGAACAGAATCAAGGAAGTACACTCCTGAAAGTGCTCCCCCAACTCAAAAATGCTTAACAGAAAAGCCACTGTCCCCCATAGAGGAGCAGACTTGGTAGCCTCCTCTCCCAGCAGTTGCTTAAAAAAGGGTACTGAATTTGTTCTGTCACCTTCTTTTCTCCTACACCACAGCAGATTTTTACAGTCCTACAATTGATCGCTAAAAACAGAATACGATCCTCTGGTGTCACAGCACAAGGACAGGGAGGAGCCCCAGTGTGTTCTTGTGTGCAAGAAAGCAGTAAGGTTGGCATTAGAGCTGTCAGCGAATAGGATTGCCTTTAATCAGCTGCCTCATCAGGAATCCCCTCTTCAGTCTATTACTTGCAGATAATCTGGATTCTGATGTACCAAAAGGGAGGTGTGTTCCATATCCGTGCTAAGCAGAGGTTTTATAACTGCAACTGGTGACCAAAAGGTAATTTTCCCATTAATGCATTAAAGTGGCACAGTCGAAATTCTAAGGAAAGAGTGAAAAATGAGCAGCCAAAGGAAGCAATGCAGATAGGTTCATAAAAAAATAACAAGTTAGTTTTTAGTCTAGTTAACTGAAGAGAATTAAAAGCACAACAGCAAGAGTTAGAACAACTGTCAGCTGTGGAAGCAAAGTAACTAAGAGTAAATTGTGGAAGTGAATTATTTCAGTAAGAGTTAGAAAAAGGAGTACTTATTTCCCACCCATGCTTTCAGTGACATTAAAGAATTCTGATGATAATTGTCCAGGGAACAGAATGAAGTCATTCCTGACATAAATAAATTTGCTTTTCAAGTGGAATCAATGCAAATTAAAAAAAAAAATACATCATAAAATGCTAATAATAGTAGGATATGAGTTAGCCATAAATGTTCTTCGAATACAGAGCTAAAAAAGTCTTCAGAGGAGTGGTACAGCATAAACCATTTTCTGCAGCTGGAATCTTTGTGGCACATCACAGTCCTCAGCTGAGTCTGGTTCATGAGTAATGGTCTCCTCTTCAGCTGCGTTTTTCCATAACAAATCCCTCTTGCTTTTATAGTAAAAAATCACAGTGGTATTTAATGATTGGTAATTCTGCATCAGCAAACCATAGGTTGGAAAATTCATCAGAATAGTCTGGGCCTCTGATCATCAGAACTGCTGAAAAGAAATCCAGAAAAAGCTCTTTTGATCCAACCGCAAGTGTAACCAACAATAATTAACGAGATTTGGGGCAGCTGGGTCACACTGCTTCAACTCCCACAGAAATATGAAGGGTCTCAAAAGCCTAATGGTACTTCAAAAACTTTCCACATGATGGTCAGTGTTTGGCTTTCAGGTCCCCAAGCTCAACACTTGACAAAAAACAGAGCTATATGATCAGAGGCCTCCCCGCAGTTGGTCCCTCACTCTTTAGGGAGGTTTGCTTCAGCTATCATCACTGCCCGTCAGCTTTTATGGCCATTTTCTTCAGTTCTCCATGCATGGACACGCATTCACCAGCTATCATCCACCAGTTTGCTTTCTGATTGTGTTTATCTACGTGATAACTCTGCTGAGAGCAGGAAAGGAGCTTCATTTCCCATGCATGCAGATTTGCTTTGCTTTACAACCCACATAAACATTGGATTGTGAAACTCCTCCTGGTTTTTCGTCAGTGGGGCCTGTTATCTAGGTTCAGGACTCGCTGCTACATGGGACATTGCTAGTGTCTGGGCATCATCACTGATTGCCCTGGGGCTGCAGTGGGGTTGTGGGCCCTGGGAGGTGAGGGGAGCAGAGACAGGAAAGTCTGTGAGTACCTCAAGTATTACATGCAGTTTAGGCACCACAGTATAAGAAGGACTATTAGAGAGTGTCCAAAGGAGTGGTACAAAGATGGTGAAAGGTCCCAAGGCGAGCTCTGTGAGGAGTACCTGAGGTGCAGCTCTGGTCCATCCTGCTCTCACAGCAGCTTTGACTTGAGAAAGGGTGATGACCCCTGATCTAGGTGCAGGTGACACATGGCTGGATTCAGCCTGTGTGGACAAGAGGCCATGGCACATACTGGAGGACAGGGGCTCCCTCTGAGCACCAGGCAGCACTGCTGTGCTGTGCAGTGCTGAGCACTGGCACAGGTTGCCCAGAGGCTGTGGGGTCTCCTCCTTGGAGCAGTTCAGAAGCTGCCTGGCCATGGGCCTGGGCCCCCTTGCTCTGGGTGTCCCTGCTGGAGCAGGGGTGGGCCAGATGGCCCAGAGTGTCCTGCCAGCCTCAGCCATCCTGGGGTTCTGGGATTTTCCAAGTCATGTCTGGGCTGTTATTGATACCTGCACCAGGTGACATTTAAAATGCACAACATACTGGATGACAATGAGTAAGCCAGCTATTCTCATCAGTCAAAGCAAGATCAAGCTAATCAAGGAATCAAGACCAAGGAATATGGTGGCTGGGTATCTTAACCCTCCCTTATTCTGTTTATTGCATAGCAGCAACAAAACCACAGCTAAATATGGTCTGTTGAGAGCGATGCAATGGCTCTCTGCTCTCTGCATTTACAGTTCTGTCTAGATAGTGCCACCAGCTCAGCACAGCTGTGCCCTTGCTGCACCAGCACCTAGTGAAATGATGCTTCATGTGATGGCTCAGTGATTCACCGCCTTGTTTGGATTTTCTGGCTCCCGGCTTGTGTTTATCAGCAATGCACACGCACTCCCCAGCATCAGAATGTAAGCGGGTTGGAGCCGGACAAAATGCCTTTTAGGAAGATGCTGTATACAGTCAGGCATAATTAATGTCTATTTATTTGAACAATGGCACCTCTTTTATTTACACAGCTTTACTCTGGTGTCTTTCATCGCGCACTTTTCACTTTTCCAAAAGGAAAGAAAGAAAAATGAACATAGAAGGGAAAATACAGTTGTTTTCTCTGAAGATTGAATTCTTCATCTCTGTTATACTGTTGCATGACATGACAACTGAGTGCCAGGCCCCAGGTAGGACTAAATTCCCCTCATTTAAAGCAGCTGTGTTGGTCACCAAAGGGAACACAGCAGAGTTAAGCAGGGACCTCCAGTGTGACTCATCCCACAGTGGCCATGTGAATCACCCTTGGAGATGCATCTCTCCCCAGTGACACCAGAGGGAACCTGAGTAGACAAGACAGCACTCACACGAGCCTTGAGCTTCACTGCATGAAGGTCTGACAGGCAAGTGAGATGAACCAGAATCTAACAACTTACCAGATAAGTTGTACCTGTGTGTTTGCAGATGTACAATAAGTGGGACTGGATTTAAGATGCACTTACTACAAAGGCAATACTGAATAAACGTATTCTGCTGTGAAGGTGCACAGATGCACAAGCAGCATGGCCACAAAGCTGGAGGCACTGGTACATGTGTAATGGTCAGCATGGATGTCAGCAGGGTCTGCTTCCAGTAGCCACTGGGACACTTTTGGGGACGAATTGCCTCTTTCGCCATCCACATGGGCTGATCACCAGTTGCTGGCTTTTTACATCTCTTGACACCTGTCAGCATAGCTTGTGGTGACCAAGAGCTTTTTTCCCTGCTTCTGCAGGCCAGTGCACACTGTCAGTGAGTGCCACCACACCCTTCTGCACAAAGCTCTGAGCTGGTGCCCATCAGCAGCAGGAGCACATTGCACACAGAGAAGCTCTTGCTGAAATACGAGTGTTGTATGCAGAGAACACTGCAGGGAACAGAGTGAGCACAAATCCCTGCCTCCAGAGGAAAGAAGGATCACAGCCAGCACGTTTTATAGGGAACGTGCTCAGTACAATACCAGCAGTTACAGAGCTGTCATCCTCAATCTTCCTTCACGACACCAATTCCTTGGCACTGAAGGCCCTTGCAGTCCTGCAGAAGTCAAAAAGGGGTGGCACAGCTTCGGCAGCATCTTCTCAAGCTGAGACAGACACACGTGTCCATGCTCAGCTTGCTGGGTGGCCTCCTACAGCCACCTTTTTCTTGTTTTTTCCTCTTCCTTTATTGTTTCCAGAAATTCTACTTATCTCGATGGCAAGCAGTAAATACAGGATCTGGGCATCATTTAATACTTCCACTGTATTTTCATCCAGAGCATCTCATGCATTTGCAAAATGTGCATGATAATGTGTGGGACAGCACCATCCTCTTCAGCATCAGTGAACTGCAAAGTCTACCATACATTTTTCCTTCTTTGTGGTAATTAGAACATCTTTTAGTATCTTCCGAGCATTCTCTACAGTGAAAGCTCTTGAAGTTTTTTTACTACCAAGGGAAGACTAGTTCTCATGAAGCCAAGGAAGCTAAGCATGATTGTGACACAGAGATGCGGATAGCTAGAAAAAGTAACATCCTCCCATTGCAAAAGCACATTTGTAAGGAAAGCTGCTCAGAGGTGGGGTACCTGAAATGCACTGTTCTTATGAAGCATAAAATCTAAGAAATTGTTAGGAAAAAGCTATGATTCCTTGAGTCTGAGGAAGTAGCTGCAGCCCCGCCTTACACAAATCCTCTGGGTTTCAGTGGTAGCCAGGCTGGCAGATTTAGAAGCTAAGAGAAAAACAGCTCATTCAAAGTCACAGGCTCAAAGACCACAGCTCTGGCACAACTCATAAACTAGATCTGAGTTTTGGTGCTTTACAAATCTCATTGCTACACAACTCACAAACTGGTGGTCAAACAGAGGGTCCATCAGCTGAGCCAGGGTCCTTGAATCACATCGCAGTCACCTCCTCCCCCTCATTGCCCCCCACACTCCAGAACTGTGCTTTAATGAACTTCAAACAACTCCATCATGTTGTAAAGAGAGACCCAAAGTACCACAAACATGAATGATAAGATGATGATAAAATATATCACAGCAAACAGAGACATGCAGGGGAACAATATGGACTTGTCCCATTAAAAAAAAAGAAGGGAAAATATTTTGATCTCCTAGTTACCAGCCCACTCCTGTTTGACTTCTGACCTAAGACCACACTGCTGGTGATTCCATCCCTACAGCTCTGGCTGGCATTCGAGCATGGGATCCTTGGCAGTGAGAGCAGAACAAATGGGCAAAATGTTCTTTCATTATAGGATCACACTGCAAACTCTGTTCTGAGAGCTTACCTGAATATCTTCATATATTTGCTCTCAGGAAATGCTTCCTTCTCCTCACGCACTGGCATGTATCAGAAGTCATCCTTAAATTAAGTTAAAATCAAACACAATTGAGGTTAAAAAACATGTCTGAAGTGCACTGAAAGTCCACACGCTCTGTGGAGGATGAATGCCTTGTATCCCACATTCTGCACATATCAGGTCCATAAAGCCTGTACAACACAGGTTCCCAGCTGCCCCTCACATCTCATGCATGGTACAGACCATATCCACTGCCTTGGCAATCCTGGATTCTGCTCACACAGGGATGGAGTCCTTTGCTATCTGCCCTCACACTGCAGGAGAGTTCAAACTGCAACTTCAAATTATTTTTTGATTAAACACATAGTTAACACCATCGCTATATGCTGGGTATATTCCGTGTGTTAACCTGAATAAAAGAGAAAGTAGAGGAGAAGTTAAAAAGAGTGAAAGAGAGGGCAAAAGATAGAGATACATTGCCTTCAGAACAGCCTTCTTGAGATCCTGTGGATTGAAGCAGTCCCTTGTCTGGAGATGCTGCACCATTAGCAAAGTGTCACTCCCAGTTATTTTATTGCTGGCATTACGGTCACCACCTTGGATTTTTATCTGGCCTGCAAGTAGAAGAAGTATTATTACTTCTTCTTCTCATTATATATTAACTTCAGCTTTTCGGAAAAACAGAATTTTCCCCACTGCCCAGCACTGGCTGAGTGCAAAGTGCTTGCAATTTTACCCAGAGTGGTGCTGGTCACTCCACTCAAAGTAGGAACCACAAAGCAAATCCATGATCAGACCTTGTTCAAATCCTACGGAAAAGGGAAGCCTGCAGTTTTGATGAATTTCAGGCCCAAAATGTACGTAGAGTGGAGAAAGCTGTGCTATGGAGCTGAGGGCAGTTTGCATCAAGAACATTTCCCCTCACTGTTAAAAGTCTTCCCTGGTGTTATTTAGAAATGGAAAATAAGACAATCTGAAACCCAGCTGCAAGCCAGGTGTGCCCTCCACAGGAAGTTGCATTTCATGTCTGATATCTCCAGAACTTGTCTGCTTCCAGGCTGGGGAAGACACAGTCTTGTCTCATTTCATCTCCCTGTTGAATTTTAGAAAAGTTCAATATAAAGTCATAAAAGAGCAAATTCTTAAATCACAATGTGTGGGAAGTGAGCAACATCACGGGTTCACTCCGCACCCTGTGTGTACGTGGTGGCACCCCACTCTCAGTCTCACAGCTCTGGTTTCACCTCCAGTCCACCCCCATGGATTCCCCATGGCAGTCACTGCAGCACAGTCCCTGGTGCTCCCCCTGCACCAGCGGAGCACCCGCTGCTGCGGGAAGCTTGGTTGCATGGTCTTGGCTATGACTGGAAGCAATGGAAGTAGCAAGACATGGATTTAAGATAAATAACAATACATTAAAGGAAAAAAACAGTAACACTGACAAACACAGCCCTGGACAAAGCCCAGCAGCCTCAGCAGCTCCCTTTTTGCGGCAAAGACAGAATAACCTCATGTTCAGATGTGTGAAGGTGAGATATAGTGCCTTGAAGAGTCAAAAGCAACGCACTGTCCCTGGTGTTAATTGCTGATTCCATTAGAGCTGCACAAATCACCTGGTAGAAACCTTTTTGTTTATAGCTCGTGCAGGGGCACGCTGTGCAGCCTGCGTCACTGCTTTAGTTATTGTCTTTCCATGATGCGCTTGGGGAGCGTGAACTTCCCTGCAAGTGGAGTGGCAAGTTCCCGCAACCCACCTGCTCGCATGCACAACTCCTGCTTACTGCACTTGGGGGAAAACAGATTTATTAACCTCCAAAGGAACGGCATCCTCCTGCCTGCTTGCCAGCTGCAGCAGAGTGAGATTGCTGCCAAGCTCCAAACTGCAGTGCAACACTCCGAGCGGCACAGAAACCGTCCTACAGGGTGGAGGGATGCCAGTGCTGAGCCACCACCCCACAGCTGGAAATTTGGGGTCCATCATGTCGTAACATATGCCAGCCAGCGTGGCTGTAAATGACAACAAGCATTTAAAAGCTTAGCCAGAGCTTTTATTTAACACAGCGTGGCTGAAGCATCTTAATGACATAAATAGGCACTGTTAATACTTAGTGCTACCCAATTGCTGAAGTAGGTTATAGCATTTTTTAGTTTAACTGGGGATAGCCCAATGTAAAAATAAGTTGTGGCTATGTATAGCTAGGCACAAGGATTAGAGAACAGCTTAGTACAGAAGTAGATCCTGAAAGACCACATAGGAAACAGAAAGAGATTAACTGGACTGGAATAGTAAAGCCTCAGCACAACAACAAACCTGAGAACAGTGGGAGTCCCTACTGGGGGATGCCTACTGACAAGAGCAGCCTGACGTCTGTCAGCTTTGTGTCATTTCCTAAACTAAGACAAGGACAGCCCTTAAGAATTATAAGACAAGTAAATATGCCACGGGACAGCATTGAAGGTTACATTAGGGCTGACTTTGAGGGCATGCACCAGGTGCTAGAAGACATGTGCTGCCTCCCCACTTCACCCTGCTTTTAGCAAGGTGCTCCCTCCACAGCACCAGTGCTTGGAGGTCGAGATGTGCATGATTCGCTTGGACAATTAGAGCAGATCTCCAGCATCTTCATGTCCCTGGCTATCAGTAAAATGATACGTGCATGACACAGTTCTTGTAAGGAATATTAGAAAAAGCACTGGGTCTGTTAGAGAAAATCACAAATGACGTTCATAATGCAACTAAAGTCATAATTTGCTTTTAACTGTTTAAAAGAGAAGTTCTGAAATGCTTACAAGCTGAGGATTGAAAGAACCAGGAGCAACGCTGTTATTATTTGATATACACAGTCACCAGGATCCACCCTGCCAAGCATTATACAAATGTACATCAAAAATACTACCCTTCCCCACCAGCTGTCAGCCCTGCTGTTAAGTCTGAGACATGGAAAATGGGGGGAAACTAAGAGACAGCTGGTCAATGGGAAGGGCAAAGGCCAGAGCAGGTCAGCACCACAGTACTTCAAAGCATTCACAGAATGAGCAAAAAAAGACTTCTAAGTAGAATTTAACAGAGAAGGAAATAGCTCTGGGGTCCTTTGGGGTCTTCTAGACACAAAGAGGCAGCACAGGAAAGTGTATGAGGGATTGGAAACTGCAGTTCAACTCTCCACCACTGCTGCAGAAAATGGGATTCTCTTTGGAGCACGGTTGAGCGCATTTTCCAGCCCAACTCTAAATAGCCCCACAGCTTTTTGTATGGCTTCATGCTGCCTATAGATTTGTCATCCAGTTTGAGGCCATGCTCATGATCCATTCCACAATGCAGCCTGATAGTCTGAAAACAGCTTGATTAAAAAAAAAAAAAAGTCACAGAAAATACTTCACTTGCACATGTTTATGTTTTTTCTTTTTTACACTTGGAGCACCTTAAGCTGAATTTCCAGAAGTTGGCATCAATTTCTTACTGCCTTGAGGCCTTAATGTTTTCTTTATTTTCTTTTACCTTATTAAAAAAACGTATTCAAAAAATTGGTTGAAGACTGTTGTTTTTTTTTACCAAGCCTGTTGAGTCAAGCATGAGAACCTACGCCTGGAAATGCAGAATCCTTTATAATAAAAAGACCAAAAAGCGTTGGCTGCGTGAGAACATAATGAAATATGACAAATAACCACAATGGAAAAAGTGGAATAGATTTACAGTTTTAAAATAGAATGCACGATACAAAAGTTCATGGATCTATTTAAATTTCAACAGCAAAGATTGTGGGTTTTTTCATTAATGAGAAATGCATTCACTGTGGCTTTTAAGTGCCTCAATTTAGAAGTTGAAGGCAGCCTTTATTAATAGCACATGTCACCCCTGCACAGGAGATTCTTGTGGCAGATTCATTTGCGCCTAAAACTGGCAGCCTGGGCATCAACGGGATGAGGATGGAGCAAGAACTTGGCCAGGGGATGGCAACCCTGGTGGCATGAGTTCGGGGACCCAATGATGAGTTTCACTGCCACTTCCCAGCCCTTGGGAGGGGTGCTGGCATGATGCTCAGGGAGCACTGGGCAGTTCAGATGACCTTCCTGGCTGCCTCAGCCTACAGCTGACAGCTTTCTTCTCTTTCATAGAATCACAGAATCATTAAGGCTGGAAAAGACCCTTAAGATCACCTAGTTCAAACATCAGCCCACCCCCACTATGCCCACTGACCCATGTCCCTCAGTGCCATATCTACACATCTATTGAACAGCTCCAGGGACGGTGACTCCACCACTTCTCAGGGCAGTGTTCCAACACCTCACCACTCTTTCCGAGAAGAAATTTTCCCTAATATCCAATCTTTCCCACACTTTATTCCAAGAACTCCTGCAACATAGAGAGAAAGCTGGCAGCTTGGGGCTGACACCGTCACTGCAGTCTCTCTGTCTCTCTGATTACTATGTGTGGATGCAGGTCAGTCTTTTCATGGAAGTAGCTCATGTGAGCCAGGCAAGCAGAGCACGTACACCCACCTCCCATTCTGAGAAGGCAAATAGCTGAAAGCCCTGCTTCCTGTACGGCTTGCGTGGATGGCTCTGAAGCAAGGAGTAATCAAAATAAATGCCCCAGAGTACACGCTACCAGGAGCCCTGGGGGATGCTGTGTTCCCAAATAGCAGAAACACAGAATGATAGAATACTCTGAGTTGGAAGGGACTCACAAGAATCATCGAGTCCAACTCCTGGCTCCGTACAGGACCACCCAAAAATCAGACCATATGAATGTGTGGATGCCCAATCTCCCCTTCTCTGGAGAAAGCTGCCCTCCGCCCCATGTCCCACAGTGCCACTAAAATGGAGGCTACATCTTGGGAACGGGAGCGGGCAGACTGAAAACTCTAGTCTAAAGCCTTCAGAAAGGCAAACAAGAGAGAAAAAGCAAGGAGGAAGCTTTAAGAAGAATATCATGAAGTAGAAGAGCATTAGGGAAAAGAGCCCAGGGCTACAACATGCCTGGCCCTCTGGTTGCCCTTTGGAGGAATGTGAGGAATGCACACAGCTGGCTCAGATCTCATACAAAATGCTTATTTTTTTCTGCTTTTTATAAAATCGATGCTGGAGTGATCTCTGGTCCTACCAGAGGAACTTCATCCCATGCTGCAGTTAAAAGGGGAGGATCCCTCATTACTGGTGGAGTCTCTCAAATGAACTATGGAAAGACAAAGACCAGCAAATGATAATTTCCATCTGCCGATGCATCCAGTACACAGAACAGAGCTTCATGAGCCATAACAGCTCTCTGGAGAGGGGAGAGAGATGCCAGAATTGTAGAACCCCTTTACATTAATCATTTTTTTATAAAGTTTCCAGTGGAAACATTCTGGCACATCTTACACTTGAAAAGTGCATAAAAGAAAGAAGATATTGTATGAAATATGTTTCTGCTTTTCAAACTTTCCCTTCTTTGTGTAACAGCTCCGTGTGTGCCACCAAGCAGCCCTGAGGCAGATCTGGCAGCTCAGAAAGCCCCAGGAGCCAGACTGGGGACTGAGGAGGGGTGGGAAAAAATGGAAAACTGCTCATGGAGAACAGACCTGGCCCAGCTTCCCCCTGGTTGTGCCACCTGGATCTCAAGCACTTCACACCTTCCTATGTATGTCCTGGTGGTTGTTCGCTCATACCTAGAGCAGCACTGAGATGGTTCTGCAGCTGGTGCACGCAACAGGAATGTTACAATAAAAGCTTGATACATGTTTTTTCTCTCTAACCTACTTGCAATCTGGCTGAGAACTGCCTGCAGGATAAAAGACCCACAGTGCCATGCGCATGACGCTATATCAAATGTATGCATTGTTCTCCAAGCCTATTCAAAAAGTGAAAAATGATCTCAGGTGGAGATATTTCTTCATGTTGTTCCCCTTGCATACCTCTACTTCGTCTCCCACAGGCACTTTCTAGTACTTATGTAAACAGTCCAGTGGACTGCAGGTCGGTCTGAGATCCGGGCGTTTGGCATGACAATAGATAACCTTTGCATCCCCACTCACAAGTCTTCATGGACCTGGTGGCAGATAGGAGTATGCATAAGGATTACTGGACAAGAAAATTAACCTTAAAAGAAAAAAATAAATAAAAGAGGATGATGGAAGGTCAGAATAATTTATGTGAAATATTAATAAGCTGTCACAACAAAAACAAAACACTCCTCCCTCCTTTCTCTGGAACATGGAACAGGCTGCCCAAGGAGACGTGGGAGTCGCTGACCCTGGAGGTGTTGAAGAACCATGCAGATGTAGCACAGAGAGATGTGGTTACTGGGCATGGTGGGGATGGTTCAATGGTTGGAAAAGATAATCTTAGTGGTCTTTCCAGACTTAATGATTCTATGATTCAATGATTCATTTTATATCAGAAAATGTAATTTCAACCAACTGTATGGCCACTGAAATTTCCATGCACTTAATAAAATCTCCATTTTGTGTGGTCTTGCTTGCTCCATTTTGGGTGTGCCATTTACAGTTTCTGCTGCCAATGGTTTGGATTCCTACCCTAGGAGCTGTCTGTCCACTGCTGCAGCAGATACCATACAGTACTGCTGGCTTCAACAGCATGTACACTCCAGTCGTGATGTGTTATTTTTGGTTCTTAATCAAATTCATCTGTAAGCAAGTCAAGTGCACTTGATTGATTTCAATGAGGAAAATCTGAGGACATATAATTTGTTTTATTTGATAGAAGCTGAAAATACAAAGCTCATTTCTAGAACACTAAATACAGTTTGTCTTTCTGCATGTTAGCTGCAAGTACTGCCAGGCCTGGAGCAGGATTTCTCTATTGCTACTGCAATGGGGCTATTCTTGTGGTTCCATACTTGTGCCGGGTTTTGCAGCCACATCATAGTTTGTCTTTGATGCCATGAAACACTTAGAGGGATCGTTACATGCATCTGAATTTCAGCAAATGGTGTGGGTCCTCCATTAAGAAAAATATTGAGACGTCTTGTCCCTACTGATTCCAGCAGCCTATACATCTGACAGAATCAGGGCCTCAATCAATCACCACAGGGACACAGAGCACAGATGTTTGTACCCTACTGCAGGAGAGGTGCCAGCCCCAGCAAGGCAGATGCTCCTATGGCAGTGACATTTTTTTGCTAACAGTGAGGGGGATTCCCCTCCTGCCCCACTGCAGAGACAGTGCCTGGCACTGCAAGTCCACAGCTGCTGTCTTACAGGATTCCAGTAATCCTGCTCTTCATAAACAGCAGATGTCGTGCAGGTTGCACAACAGCTCGCAACGCAACCAACACTTTGCTGCCTCAGTGCTGCAGGCTAGGGAAGGCAGCACTGGAGCAAGTGCTCCAACTAGTCCATGCATACACCTGAGAGGACACAGGCTGCAGGATTTAGTCAGGCAGTGTTCAGTTGCTTCAAACTGTGCACTGTCCATGCTCCTGAGTGCCATGGCTGTGTCCATGGGAATCATAACTCACACTACTTACCTTGGTGCCTTCACTGTCATGACAGCCTGGTCCCTTCAGGTTTCCCAGTACACATCTGAAGTATTCAGCAAGACCCACGTAGCAAAAGACATTCAAACAAGCAAATAAGCAAGACAAACAGTAGTTGTTTTTATCCAAAAATAGCCAGAAGATGGATTCCAAGAAGTTTTTCATAGCAGCCTTGTGGGCAGAGCGCTCATGCAGGAAGCAGAAAAGCAGCATTTACTTCTCTCTCCAACTGGAAGAGACTTGGCCTTGTATGTTCCCAAGGCTGCTCCTGCTGTCCCCAAGGAGACAACACAGAGCATGGGGCTGAAGCTCAGCCCTACTCTTTCAAACAAGACTTTCAATTATTAGTTACCGCTAGATGATTTTATATTAGACTGTTTCCATGAATATCATCGTGCCAGTGTCTCAGTTCTGGCAAGAAGTTGTGCCCTATCACCTGGCAAGAAGTTGCTCCCTATAAGTCAGTGGTTCTAGGATGCTCATGAGAAGAGGAAGCTGCAGGGTTCCTTAAGGAGAAAGATATTGTTATGGATTAGCAGCATAAGGACCTGGTTATTTTGCATAAGGTTGTCCTTGCCTTCTGAGGAGGTCTCTCTTTTTAAGGCTAAAAGAGAGAAAAAGATAAGGGAAATAGCTTGCATTTGCACACAGTGTGAGTCGTGGCTTGCTCACTAAGGTTGGTCTTCACTGTACTTGAAGATCTGTCTTGGGGTGCATTGAATACATGAACCCCAAGGCCAGTTATTTTAAAGGCATTGACGCAGTGTCTCAAAGTGAAGGGCTTCGGGGAACTTGGTCCCTGCCTTCCATCTACACACTCCCCACACTGCTGAGGAAATACCTGGCTTCAGTTGAGGGAAAACCAAATATTTTTGTTTGGACAGTACCTCCAAGGGAACGGATGCTAGGAGCCAGCTAGCAGCAAGTTTGCTTGTCCAGCAAATTTAACATGTAAAGAGCACTTGTAAGTCATGTGCCCTTAGTCCTTATGTTTCTGAGTATGAATGTGACTGTATGCTATAATCTCAGGCTCATATCATCATCAAGTTGAAGAGCCTGCTCCAGACACCATCAGGCTGTATCACTCTCCTCCTGGTCTTTCTGTTTTTCCTTCTGCATTACTTCTGTTCAATCTACCAAACCCTCTTTTGCTGAAATTAAATTGTACAGATAGAAACATATCATGAGGGCAACTCAACTGGAAACCACTCTGTGGCAACATTTTCTGTCCTTGCAAGAGGCAAGCCAAGACTCTCATTTGTGTCTTAAGACAGCTTAGTTTGCTGCCTCAAAATCTGACCAAAAAACTCTGAGTTAAATATTCCTCATTTGTGGAAGAGGAAAACATTTAGAACTGGCATAATTGTAGGTGTTTCCATGTTGCTGCTGCTCTAACAACATGGGAGAGGAGCAGTTTGTGCAGAGCCCATAGTGCCCGAGCACCTCTCGTGGGCCCCACTTTCTGGATGTTTCTCTGTGCAGTATGAAATAACTAGCGTTTGCCTCAGCTGCATTAGCACTGTGTGTTTCTATAAGTAAAGCTCTTAGCCCAGAAGGAGTCCATCACAACTTTCGGCTTTGGAAACGTCTATATTATATCAGCAGTGATAGCAAACAGAAAGCACAGCCATCCTGATTAATTAAACCCCACACGGCACCTCCTAGCAACCAAAGGCTGTTTTTCTAACACTTCTTGCTAGGACTTGCAAGAGCATAACTTAACCACACGGGAATGCACTATCTCATTCTCATGAGCTCAGAAGTCTTTAAAGGAAACGTTACCTACCAAAAAGTTTTCTGAGATGCCATCAGTGGCCAAACAGACACTGTGACCAACAGATGGACAGGTCACAGCAAGTTGAAAGAGAAGATCCTGTGCTGGATCGTTAGAAACTCTCCCATTTTCTCAAAAGAATGACGAAGCCACCTACTCAGACCTCCACTCCAAATGTATTCCCCACGGCAAATCATAAGGCATTTTAGAGCACAAATTTGGTGCTGTTCTGGAAACCATATGGAACACTAAAATCATGTAACTGAGTCCGTACAGAGTAAAGTGTTGACAAAAAAACTGAGATGCACCCTTCTGGGATTCAGGGAAATCCTCAGCTTTCAGGAGTTTCTGTCATTCTGACATACACCATCTATACAGAAGCAGTCTCCAGTAGCACTGTGGCTTCCAGCAATAAGGTTCCCAAATCTATTATTGACTCCAATGTGGTATCCCACCCTAGATCTGCTTTCAGCAATGCTACATCAAATCTCTTTGCTTGACTTGGCATTGGTGGGTTATTAAGGTATTATTTACATCTGCGACCTCTTTCTTTGGAGATGTGTCTTTTACTAAAACATCACAGCTAAGTAAAGACAGCTGACAGTGATTTCTGCATCTCAAAGCATGAGGAGAAAAGTAGATGAGCGCTGCTATTTTTACTGAGACAAGAACTTCTTGTGACCAAGAAGGCCGATGGTATCCTGAGGTGCATTAAAAAAAAGACCACGGCCAGCAGATCTAATCTGCCCTGGTGAGGCCACATCTGGAGTATTGTGACCAGTTCTGGGCTGCTCAGTTCAAAAAAACACAACTTCTAGAGATTCCAGTGAAGGGCCACAAAGATGATGAGGGGCCTGGAGTACCTCCGCTAGGAGGAAAGGCTGAGTAACCTGGGTCTGTTAAGCCTGGAGAAGACTGGGCGGGGATCTGATCAGTGTTTATAAATATCTAAAGGCGAGTGTACGAGGCCAGATTCCTTTCAGCAGTGTGTAGTGATAGGACAAGGAGCAATGGCCAAAAACTGGAAGGCAGGAACTTCCACACAAACATGCAGAAGAATTTTTTTACAGTGGGGCTAACAGAGCACTGGCACAGGCTGCCCTCTCAGTTGTGGAGTCTCCTTCTCTGGAGACACTCAAGACTCATCTGGATGCCTACCTGTGTGACCTACTGCAGGGAACTGCTGCTGCAGGGGGTTGGGCTCAATGACTTCCAGAGCTCTCTTCCAACCCCTGTAATTCTGTGACTCTGTGATTCTGCAATCAAGGTAATTGGTTTACCTAGAGGAAATGATTTCTATCTAAATGTATAACCACCTGCTGTGCTTTACCAGCCACAGGAGCTCAGCATGCATGCTCTTTGCTGAAATTAATTAACAGGAGAAGCAGAAATTGATATCATCATAAATTAATTTTCAACACTGTTACAGGGAACCCTGAGGAGTACATTTGCGACCAGTCAATCCCCAGGAAATAGGGCTATACACAGAGGGAGACCATTTAGGGCCCTGCCTGGGGTCACAGACTCGAGCACAAAGATGCACTGGAGGGGCTGGGCCAAAACCCACAGGTTAATTTTGGAGACCGCATCAAAATTGCCAGTGATTGTTAAAAATATTCTGTTCTAAAACTTGTAATTGATACTTAATTCTAGACATTTTCTTTTTTAAATCTGCATTTTAACATAGTAAAATGTGTTTTATTGACACTAAACTCTTCTCTGGTACTGAATGTCAAAGTGACCTGGGAAATGCTGCTGCTTCTCACTCGAGTCAACACTGCATTATCCATTTATGATGCTGGGGATTCCTCATCAGATTTTCCTCCTCTGCACAGCACATCTTGCCAGTAACCATGAAGCCACATTCTCTACATCTCCTCTCACATACTTATCCAGCAACATAAATGTGCAACACCACTCCTAAAAAGGACAGGCAGGTCATTAACTGGTGATAGCCTGCCAAAGTACCACTGACAGTTGTTCCTCCTAAAGCCCAGCCTCTCACAGAACCCCAGGATGGCTGAGGCAGGTGAGACCCTCTGGGCTGTCTTGCCCACCCCTGCTCCAGCAGGGACACCCAGAGCAAGGGGGAGCCCAGGCTGGTGGTCAGGAAGCTTCTGAAGTTCATAAGTTCATAAGGTTGGAAAGGACCTATAAGATCATCTAGTCCAACCATCCTCCTATCACTATCTCTACCCAACTACTAAATTAAATCCTTTAGCACCTCATCTAAACGTTTCTTGAACAGCGCTAGGGATGGTGCCTCAACCACCTCCCTAGGCAGGCCATTCCAGTGCCTGACCACTCTTTCAGAAAAGAAATGCTTCCTGAGGTCTAATCTAAATCTTCCCCAGCGCAACTTGTGGCCATTCCCTCTCGTCCTGTCGTTATTTATCAGGGAGAAGAGGCCCACCCCCTCCTCACCACAACCCCCCTTCAGGAAGTGGTAGAGTGCAATAAGGTCTCCTCTGAGCCTCCTCTTCTCCAGACTAAACAATCCCAGCTCCCTCAGCCGCTCCTCATAAGACTTGTGCTCCAGACCCCTCACCAGTTTTGTTGCCCTTCTCTGAACACGCTCCAGGGCCTCAATGTCCTTCTTGTAGTGGGGGGCCCAAAACTGAACACAGTACTCGAGGTGCGGCCGTACCAGAGCTGAGTACAGGGGGATGATCACCTCCCTGCTCCCGCTGGCTACACTATTTCTAATACAGGCCAGGATGCCGTTGGCCTTCTTGGCCACCTGGGCACACTGCCGGCTCATGTTGAGCCGAGCATCAACCAACACCCCCAGGTCCTTTTCCTCTCTACATTCTTCAAGCCATTCTGCCCCAAGCCTATAGCATTGCATGGGGTTATTGTGGCCAAAGTGCAGGACCCGGCACTTGGTCTTATTGAACCTCATCCCATTGAGCTCAGCCCAGCTGTTCAGCCTATCCAAATCCCTCTGAAGGGCCTCCCTACCCTCAGGCAGTTTGACACATCCTCCCAACTTGGTGTCATCTGCAAACTTACTGAGGGTACACTCAATTCCCTCGTCTAGGTCATCAATAAAGATATTAAACAAGATGGGCCCCAAAACTGACCCTTGGGGGACACCACTCATAACAGGACGCCAGCTGGACTTAACTCCATTAACCACTACCCTCTGGGCACGGCCCTCCAGCCAGTTCTCCACCCAGAGAAGAGTGAACCTGTCCACACCACGGGCTGCCAGTTTCCTTAGGAGAATACTGTGGGAGACCGTGTCAAAGGCCTTGCTGAAGTCCAGGTAGACTACATCAACAGCCTTTCCCTCATCTACCAGTCTGATCACCCAGTCATAGAAGGAGATGAGGTTGGACAAGCACGACCTGCCCCTGGTGAACCCGTGCTGGCTGGGTCTGATCCCTTTATTGCCATGCACGTGTCGTGTGATTTCCCTCAAGATCATCTGTTCCATAACTTTCCCTGATACCGAGGTCAGGCTGACAGGCCTGTAGTTCCCCGGGTCTTCCTTACGGCCTTTCTTGTAGATGGGAGTCACATCGGCAAGCCTCCAATCTTGTGGGACCTCTCCAGATAACCAGGAATGCTGATAGATGGCAGAAAGTGGCTCGGCAATCACCTCTGCCAGCTCCCTCAGCACCCTTGGGTGGATCCCATCTGGCCCCATGGACTTGTGGCAGTTCAGATGGAGGAGAAGATCTCTGACCATCTCTGCTTGAATCACAGGGGGTGCATTATGCACCCCGTCCCGGACTTCCAGGTCAGGGCAAGTACCGTGTGGACAACTGTCCTGTCTATTAAAGACAGATGTGAAGAAGGCATTGAGAACCTCAGCCTTTTCCTTATCATCTGTGGTTATATTGCCTGCCTCGTTGAGTAAAGGAGGGAAATTTTCCTTAGTTTTTCTCCTGCTGTTAATATATTTGTAAAAGGGTTTCCTGTTCTCCTTTACAGCAGTAGCCAGCCTAATTTCAAGCTGGGCTTTAGCATTTCTAATTTTCTGCCTGCAGATCTTGGCCAGTTCTCTGTAGTCACCCCAAGTAGCCTGACCCATCTTCCAGAGGACATAGACTCTCTTTTTCTCTCGGAGTCTCAACAAAAGATCCCGGTTCATCCACACTGGTCTTTTTCTCCTCCGGCTTGACTTACGGGACTCCGGGACTGCCTGCTCCTGTGCCTTTAAGATTTCCATCTTGAGGAGCATCCAGGCTTCCTGGACCCCTTTACCCTTCAGGAGCAAGTCCCAAGGGACCCTTGCAACAAGTGTCCTGAACAGGTCAAAGTCTGCCCTCCGGAAGTCCAAGGTAATATTTTTGCTAGTCACCCTCTTGACGTCACCCAGAATAGCAAACTCCACCATTTCATGGCCACTCTGGCCAAGACAATCTCCAACCTTCACATCCCCTACTAGTCCTTCCCTGTTAGTGAAAAGTAGGTCAAGCAAGGCATCTCCCCTGGTAGGCTCTTGCACCAGCTGTGTCAGGAACAGCTGTGTCATGAAGGTCTCCATGGAGGAGATCCTACAGCCTCTGGGCAACCAGTGCCCGTGCTCCGGCTCCACACAGTACAGCAGTGCTGCCTTGTGCTCATGAGGTTCCTGTCAGACCATTTCTCACTCCCAGCCCTGTTAGCTGGGACTCTGATGGCACTCAGACTGGCTTCAACAGGACACAAGGAGGATGTCAGACAGCTGTACACAGCAGCAAATGAGCCACCACATCAGGACAGGGTCTAAGCCACCATGTCAGGATGGGGACCCTGCTGGCAGTGTTCCCACCCTGCAGACAGGTGAGATTTGGAACCCTATGGCCAGGCTCATGGCTTTGGAGCACTGGGACAGACCTCGGGTGCTGGGCACAAGGACACGAGGCAGCCTTCCTTTCAAGGTAGCACAAAGATCAGAGCTTCTTATCAGCACCACTGGATCGGTGCAACTGCTGTTTGTTACAAATCACGTTGTGAATTCTTTGAATCAGAAGCTGTAATAACAAAGGGCCATATGTTTCCTGGCTTTGGAGGTCATGTGGGGAGCTGGAGCAGGAGGAGAAATGACTTTGAATACTGTCTGTCTGAAAAAAAGCCGTTACTCTCCCACCCTGCTGCACCTTGGAACTGCCTTGAGTCCTGGTGTAGGACACCAGGCCCAGCTGCAGCCCCTCACTGGCCATGTCCAACCCTGCACAGAGGAACTGAGGAGTGCCAAAGGTCTGCACTTCATTCCCAACAACACAGTACTTTATTCCCAGCAACTTGTTTCCAGTCAAAGGACATCTGCTCAGTGTCCTTCTCATCTTCCCAGCTTCTGGCTTTTGCACCCTGACCTATTTTCCTGTATATGCTCCATGGTTAAAGTGCAGAAAACTGTAGCGTTGTTACAGTGAGTCTTCCAAGAGGTGCAGAGCACCGTTTGGAGGGAGAGGGCCCCCACTGAGGACACTGGGCAGGAAGCCTGTCATCCCCAGGCACCGCCAGGAATCAGCACTTCAGGTACAGTGAGCAGGCCCAGAAAACTTCAGCAGCAGAGTTTGGCAGCACCTCATGTCTCATGGGGGAACTTCCTCTGCAGGGACATCGAGCCATGTCATTATTCACCTGAGCAGCCACAGCTCTTATCTCCCACAAAAGAAAATCTGAAGAGGCCATACAGGATGCAACGAGGTCCAACTCTCAGAAAACTCACTGGGAATGGAGCCTCCAGGTTCAGAAGAATTTTGTTCCATTCCACCTGGAAGCACAGCCCTCCTCAGTCACGCCCCCAGCACAGGACCTGCTGCTGACAGGGTAGGCAGGGGCTGGACATCAGGCAATGAGTTGTAACTTGTAATTAAACCTCCCTGTACATCAGTGCCTTTGGCAGAGGCTGAAATCTTTCTTCTTTCAACATGACCTCTCACTAGTCCCATCTCAGGCAGCTCAACAGGCTCTCATTGGTCTGGGAGAAGCAAAGCAGCCAATAGCTTTGGCTGATGGTAAACAGACTCAACAGGGGATTAATGTCACCAAAAATGATCTGCCTAGATGTTGCAGAATGAAATGGAAGCAGCACTCCTTTTGATAGACAACTACCAGTGACACAGTGTAACTGCTTCTTTCTACTCTAGCAGACCTTTCCCCATAACCTCTCTCATATATTGTTTTCTTGGTTCTTAGAAAAGCCCTTCAAATTCCACCAACCTGGAATCAACACCGCAGGGTTTGGCTTCAACACTGCACCCGGTGTACCTTTGTGGGATGTATGCCATCCACAGGGAGACCACCCAGAGGTGGACCAGAGGTTGTCATACATGAAGAGAAAAGGACAGCTCTGGGGAGAGACACACAAAGTCTCGGAGATCTTCCTTAGTAGTCCTCTGTATCTTTAATCTTCAGTTCTCAGTAGAGTGCAGTTGGGCACTCCAAGGATATGACAGCTTGCTGGCATGATGGAAGAGCAGCTGGGGAATGCCCATCTTGCTTAAAGTGGCTTTGATGATTCAGAAAATAACAAAGGGCTGAACTTGAGGCATTGTTCTCTCTTCCTATTCAATTCTTACTCAAGGGTTTCAAGAGAAGTGTAGCCTTAAAGATGTTTTCTGTGTGGTCTCAAGACTGTATTGCCTAATGGTAATGCAGTAAGATTTTGTCCCATAGCACTCTGTCTCTCCCAAATGAAACACCACGGTCTTGGATCTGACATGATGACGTAAAGTGGTCAAATTCAGTAAGAGAGAACTGGGCCTTTCCATGGTCTTAACCACCGCTGAGGGTATGTCTGAAGGTTTATAATGGGTTATAGAGGAGCAACCTCTTTGGACTATTACGTGGCACTGCAATTCAGAGAAGCCCTTGGGCTGGCTTAAGTTACTTACGAGACCCTACTGTCTTTTGCTAGCCCTGGACATTAAAAGAATAGAGCAGTTCTATGCAGTCATTTCTGCCTTTCTCAAAATCACGTTGTGGAGGATGCCAGCACCAGCCAGACTTGCAGACGCAGGTGCGATGAGACTCTGCATGATGCCATCGAGCATCATGGTGCCTCACCCACGCCCAGGATCCATCTCCCTGAGTGAGGTGCCAGGGGAGAGCTGTGTGCCTCCGCACAGATACCCACGGCATTAGCAGACAGACACAAGAGCACTCCCAGACGCTTAATCACAGTGGCAAGTCTTTGGCAGCAAAACACAGACCTGAGATCACTCCAGGGACTTGAACGGGCTGTGTGGGTGTTGGACTCGAGGTATTCTGTCTGCAGATCAATCTGTGGCCACACAGTGACTGCAGGAGGGCAGGTTTTCAGGCACTCACGGCAGCACTGGGACAGCACTGGGACAGCACTGACGCACCCGCAGTGCCTGCACTCACTCCCCTGACTGTGCGAGCCGCACACATGGCTGCAGCCCGGATTTACAAACCATGCTCGTCTGCGTCAGCTGCAAACCCGCACGGCATGCCGTCTGCACCGACAGGCACAACCGCATCATAACCCACTGACGACAGAGCCGCTCTCCGGACCAACGTACCTCATTAATTTAAATGCAGAATACAGAGAGAATTCCTTATTTCTGTTGGGAAGAAGCGACCGATTTCACCTCAGCATCCTCCTGCAGCCCTGTGCTTCCCACTGTGTCACCACAGGCTCTGCAGTCTCCTTAAATCCTTGTGACCGACACGATCCAATGCTACAGTGAGCAGCTGCTGCCACCCTCAGGTCACCCTCGTACAAAAACTTGGTTTGCCTTCAGTGAATGTAGTCAAAGAGCCACAGAATGCTAGAATGGCTTGGGTTGGAAGGGCCCTCAAAGACCACCAGCTCCAATCCCACTGCCATATTCAGGGTTGTCCCCACCAGCTCAGGCTGCCCAGGGCCCCATCCAGCCCGGCCTTGAACACCTCCAGGGATGGGGCATCCACAGCTTCTCTGGGTAGCCTGTGCCTCACAGCCCTCACAGTGAAAAATTTCCCCTGAAATCTCCGCTCTTTTAGATTAAAACCACCCCCCTTTGTCCTATCACTATCAGACCACGTAAAAAGTCAGTCCTCCTCCTGCTTGCAAACTCCCTTCAAGAGCTGGAAGGCTGCAATGATGTCTCTCTGGAGCCTTCTCCCATACTGTACAAGGCCAGCTCACTCAGCCTGTCTTTGTAGGAGAGGTGCTCCAGCCCTCTGATCATCTTCACAGCCCCTCTGGATGTGCTCCAAAAGCTCCACGTCTTTCTTGTACTAGGGGTGCCAGGCCTGGACACAGTACTCTGACCAGTGTGATTCTCACACCTGGTAGGCGGGATGGGATTACTTGCCAATGATGGGTCAAGTTTTTGTAACCTCAGATGCTTTGCATCAGAGCAGGGGCAGCTCTGGCATGGATGGAGTAGGTGCAGGACAATCACAGCACACAGCCTGGTTGTTTCTTTGAGCACCCACCCAAAGCTGACAGCAGTGCACCCGCACAGCCAGGTAGCTGCACACATTCCCCCTGTGCAGCACAGTTCACAGCTCGCTGCTTCCCAGACATCTGGCAAGGCCCAGCTGGGCAGCGGCCAGCCAGCTGCATTGGGCCTGCAGGAACACGGAGCTCCAAATGAGCTGTGCCCGCCCTGAGAACATGCTACTGCAAGGTCTAGGACAGCAGGGTGGAAACCAGAGCCAAAAATGGGCCTGAAATCATCTTTGATTTCCACTTCCGAACCCCAGGTAAATCCACGGCTGGATTTACCCACACTTAGGCCCTTACCCTCCAATTCCCAGCAGTAACAGCAGATTTGCAACCAGAGCATACTGCAGGAGGAGGGATGAGCTCAGCTGAGTGACCTTGCTTTTGCCCAGCCATCTGTAGCTAGAGTAGGGTGGCTTCTGCTGCCTTCCTGGGAGCTTCTCTCAGAGGCCACCTGCATGCTGAAGCAGAGGAGCCATAGAATCAAAGAAGCATAGAATGGCTTGTGTTGGAAAAGACCCCAAAGATCACCTAGCTCCAACCCCCCTGCTGCAGGCAGAGTTGTCATTCACTAAACGAGGCACTAAGAAGGAAGTACTTGTACTCCACAAGGAAGTATATTTCATTTCCCAAACAAGTTTTGCTCATAGGAGTTTCAGCTCAGTGATACTTTAGTCCCCAGCATGTTCTTTCCTCTAGTATCTGGCCGTTGGATTCTACCACTGCCGTGGCTGCTGGGGAACCAAAGCTCTAGCATGGGGGTTTCTGAGCTTGTGTTGAAATCAGAGCTTACATTTTAGAACTTCTAACACTTTAACGACATCTTAAAGACCTCAGGCTATTAAAGCTTGCAACACCTTTGGAGGATAAGGGAGATATGGATTACTATTGCCCTTGGTTTATGCTTTTTTATTTTTGTATTTTTCTTTAATTTTGTGGCCATGAAAAACAGTGTACAGAAACACTCGAAAGATGACACAGAGAGTAGAACCAGTGCTAAAAGCAGCTTGAGGAGATCTGGAGTTGCGATTTCAAGTGGCCTCAGGTTTAGGAAATCTTCCAGTGTTCATCTGTATGCCAAAGGCTCTTTGGTTAACTTCAGGGAGCTGCCAACAAACTGTTAGCAAAAGGTCCCACAGCCCTTTCCAGGCTGACGATTTCTTGGTGCTGGTAATAGTTTCCCACCACAGAAGAGAATTCCTATACTCTTTTATCAGATCAGATCTTTAAGTCTCACTGTGCCCGATCAGATTATATTGTTTCATGTCCATCACAGATTTTAGATCCCAAGGAACTTTTGAAGAGGACAATCAGTGGCTCCCTCCCAGAGCTGTATTTTCTCCATCCTCCTGACACAGTCCAAGAGATACTGAACAGCAGAACAACTGGAAGGAGCATTGTGGAGGCCAACTAGTCCAACCCTTTACTCAAAGCAGGGCCAACTTCAAAGTTAGATCAGGTTGCTCAGGGCTTTGTTCAGCCCAGTTTTGAAAACCGTTAAGGACAGAGCTTCCACAGCCTTATGGGAGAGCACATCTCAGCATCAAACTTTCCTATTGTGTCTTTGTTTTTTCCTTTGTAGCCAGCAACAGTCATTTCAGAATAACCTTTATGGCACAAACTCAGCTTATTCAGAGGTAACTGTCCAACCTCTTCGCTGGATGAGGCAAAGAAACAGGCTGTATTCCTGCAAGACTATTGTAATGCATATGTAAAAGGCTGTTATGTTAAGAGTTCAAAAGACAATTTCAATCCTGAGTGCCTGCAGCTTTCAAAATAGTATCAGTATCCTTTGAGAGTTCATGCTGCAGTGAAGGTTGTAATCATTTCCACCTGGCCCACACTTTTAAATTTGCAGTGATTCACAAATCAACAGCACAGAGACATCAATGGCTCTGTAAAGGCTTATAAGACATCAGGTGAGAAGAAGGAATCATTTTCCCCACAACTTCAAAAGAGCAGTGAGACTCAGGCATCACAGGCCCCATTGCAGAATCTGGGGGACAGCATTCTCCCTCCTTTGGCCAAATTTGATGCATTTTTCCTTTTAGCAGTGGTATCTTGTTCCAACTTTGATTTCTTCACCATCTCATCCCCACCCACTCTACTCACTCAAATGGATCTGGCCTTTCTTGGCTTCCCCATCAGACTGTGCCACACCAAACTTTGTCTATGCACTCTCAGCCCTCCCTCCTACTTGTCTTTTTCCTCAGATCACCTCCACTTGTTTTTCCCACTCAGTGCCAATCCTGATCTCACCAGTTTCCTTACCCCATACCACCTTGAGCCTAGTTCTACTGCTCCGAATGGGGTCTGCTTCCTGCTTGAGGCTGGTGGGATGCTGGTAGGCTGAGTTATCACACAGCTGAAACAGCTCCTTGCTGTCAGCTGCTGCATTTGTGCCCTACCCAGCAGAGAACAACTGGAAGCAAGAACTGCAAGAAGAATCCTTTGAAACAGCTTCAGATCTCTGGGTCAGACTATATTAGTCACCCACAGGATATAGTGTATTCAGGGCCTGATCATAGGTACAGCTTAGGAGGGCATGGCACTTGCTTGAATCAGGAACATCTGCCAGTTCTGCATCTCATACAGCCCTGGTGTGGAAGGAATTAAGAGATACCTCAGCTACTCAAAAGAAAGAAGTCCTTACCATGCACACTCCTACTGCCTTTTCTTTGGAAATACTTATAAAACTGTGCAGACACTAAAAGGAAAAGAGAAAAACATGGAATCCTTTTATGGAAGCTGTGCCTTTTCCATTCATCTCTTCCCATTTCTCTTTAAGTCCTAACCAAAAACAGGAAGGCGAGATATAGACAAAACAAACTGCTTTCTCCTACTCATGGTCTTAGGAATGCGTCAACCACTTATGCAGAATCTTTCAGCTCAACATAAAAATCAGCAGCAGAAAAATGATGGGGAAAAGTTTCAAAGTAACTTTTGAAGGAGGAAAGCATTCTATAGCAGGAAATTGTGGCAAGCTTGCGTTAGAAAGGACTGCCAGCCCCTTTTACAAGTGCACTATGTATTTAAGATATGTCATTACTAAGGATGTCCCACAAAGATTCGTCTTCTTAACTCGATGCCTTCAGCATCTGATCCAGATCCCAGGTCTGTGTGGTTTATGGGTCAGCCTTGACACATGCACAGAACTCGGCTGACTTGACGAGGCTCAGCAGACCTGGTGTCCAAACCCATTACAGGAAAGGACTAAAACCCCGTCAAAGACAACAGATTCTAGTTGGAGGGAGGAAATTTCAGGCTGCTGCACTCTTATTGTTCAGCAAACTCCATCTGTCAGGACAAACATTGACAAGGGTCGCAAGGGAGGTTCTTGTTAACTGCCATAACTCACACTCTTATTATAAAACTAAAGCCTGAGCTAAGACAGTCATAATGAAGAGAGGAAAAAGATTTTCAGCTAACTGACAGAGAATACAAGAAAAACCAGCTTGCAGGGGCACAGGCTTTTGTCACAGTGACTGGCATCTTGCCTATTCAGGAGGACATGAATTAAAGAAAAATGAGGAATGTATGTTGTCAAGTGGGCGTAAATCAAACCAAGCAAACAAAGGAGCACAGGAAAAACTCAGGCTGGCATCAAGGCTCCAAGAAATGGGGAGAAGAGGCTAGAAGGCTGCAGATACCATTGGATATATATCCTTCATATTGTCTTAGATTTCAACATGTTGAATTGGGTGAAGGACAGAAGCATCCAATATAAAGAAACTGGGAAGTTTCTGCAGAACACTCCCATGTTGGCTGCAGAATTCAGTGTCCTTGCTTCTGTAGTGCTTGTGTTGATGTGTTACCTCTTATCCTGAGAGTAGACACTGCATCATGCATTCCAAGTCCTGTGAGTATCTACATCCACATTTCCAAATGAGCAAACTTGTTTTTGTACAAAACAAGGCTGTTAAAAACAGCTTTCCGTTCAGCTTATTCTTCAGCGATGCTCTAAAGCCAAAAGAGATTTTCCTTATTGTTCTTTATAGCCTTCCCAGATCTTCCAGCCGCAGATACATCATTTGTTTAAGCCACAGAAACAGCCATGACTAACATCAAATTTTAATTCAGGGGAAAGCACGTGAAAAAACTTCTTTCCTTCTGTGTGCTACTTGCCTACAAAGCTGCAATCTCTCTTTGTGTACTCCTGGTGGTGACTCCAAGCAGTTCCCAAAGCCTGTTCCATATCTGTCATTTTAAGAAATTCCTACGAATTTATTCCATTACAGAATCACTGTCACCACTTGGCACCCTTTTTGTAATGGATGACAAGTCAAAGGACTTCATGATCTCTGAAAAAGGCAAACCCTTAACCGGACTTGTGTTAACCTCTTGTCACCATGTCTCTACTGCAGTTATCATACAAATGTCACTACCTGAATCATGAAAAAAAAAGCAAGCAAGCTAGAATGGCTAACTACTAAATCAACATGTCATAGTCATGAAACCAGTTTGTTTGTCGTTGTTGTTATTGTTTAAAAAACGCAATATAAAGCAACAAATAAAACAACCTGCTCTTTAGAACCTGGGTTGATCTCCACTGAGAAGAAGCACGTTTGCTTCTTTGGCACTATGCCCTATACCACAAGTAATTGAATTTCTCCCAAACCTCTCTGCCTAGCTAGGAGTTGGCAACAAACACAATATTGATTGCTGAACCTGAGGGCTGGCTGGCAGCACTCCCTGCCTGGTGCAATTCAAGGCCCTGAAGAAGTCCTAGGATTAGTCATAACTTTACGACTTGTTCTCCTGAGAAAGTAAGCAGTGCTGTGTGTGCCCGCTGGAGTCAGTCAGCTCACACTGGTGTTAATAAGTGCCCTACAACGTGTTTCAGTCCAAATGGAGTATTCTCTAACTTGACAATTCTCAACATCTCACACTTAAAGCACAACTAGGGCATCACTGGCATTGAATCCAGAAGCCAAGACCATCTGCTTGGAATTGATATCTTGTCTTTCCCCACCAGCCACCCTACCCATCCTCTAGAATTTCATGTCTGTTAAGAGAAGAGGCAACGTGACCCCATGAAAAATTGAAATTTTCAGTATACCTTTGCCAGTCAACAATCAGGCAATGGTAAGATCATTATGGGGCCTTTTCCTGGTGAACATTTTTCACCCATGGGTGGAGAAAGTCACGTGGCCATGTGCTGCACTTTGTATGGTAATAATAATCATTTCACTGCGATTATGTGAGCAGGATGGGCTAATCTCCTTTTACAGGCTTTTTTAGACTACTGTGAGAGAATTACAGATGGTGTACTAAATTAGATTCCTATATTTTCCACAACCCATTCTTCCAGTGTGAAGCATAATTTTCTAGGACAACAAATTTCAGAATCCGTTTTAATCTGCATAACGTATAATGCCATATTCAGTCTGTAATTTGGTTAGCTTTGATCTACCCAACAAGAAAGAAGCACTTCATTCACGCCAAGTGTTCACCTCTGGGCTCCTGAGAGCTCCATGGTGGTCCAGCACCAGCTTCTCTCATTTATTTAAAAACTAAAATAAAATAAAACAACTCTGCAAGTCAAAACCATGTTCAGTCAGCATGCAGCTACATTTGGACTGTGTGGAAGGCAGGAGTTCAACATGAGTGTCACAGTTTTATGATCATAACATCATGTGATGTAACACTGGGCGTTAAAGATTTAATGCTCAAGTTCTGTGGACTGTTAAATTTCCAGGTACCTTCTTCTCAGAAGAGAAGAGCTACATATCCCAGAGGACTTTGTGTTGCTGTTTTCCATTCAGAGGGAAAGATAAAACTGCATGCAAGTCCTGAGACTCTTCTCTTTTTTTTGCTGCTTGTCAGAGTGGGAGCTTCCTAGCAGTCTCACCTTCAGCTTTAGAGTAAGGCCTTTGGTTTCTAACACTCTCTCATTTTATTTATTAGCTTCAATTCCAATGATATTGTATTCCATTGTGTTATTTTGCATTCTGATATCTTAGTAAATAAGCTTTCCTCTTCAGATCGTTGCCACTGTTTTGTTTTCAGGCCCATCTCCCTACCCTCTCCCTTTTCTCCTTTCCCTTTTTCTAGGCATGGATCCATGGATTCCCCTGCCTCGTTAGTCATGGAACTGGGCTGAACCGGCCCATAAACCATTGACACATGAGGTTGGAAGGCTTGCTGAGAAAACCCTGGGTCAGAGAAGACACATGGCATGGTGTGGGTCATGAAGCCAGCTTCCCTCTGTACACACTCAGGTTTCCTCAAGTGCGGACAACTGGTTTGCTCCAAACCACAGCTTGCGTGTTAAGTGGAGATGACCAGGCTCCTGTACAGAAAACAGCAATGGGTAGAACCTACTTTCTCATTCAGATGCATGAAACCAGATATAAGACCAGTATCAGCAGAGAACAGAGCTTCCTACAAAGAGACAGGGATATAACAGACACACTTATGGGCAACACAGATCATCAGTCTCAAATAACTGTTAATTATAATAATCATTGTTATATGGATTGGCTACAGTCTATTTTGAGTTTCAAAGCTGCAGGTCAATCTTGGCCTTGCTAATTAAAATAAGCTGTGGGATCTGTAAGCTATCAGTCTTTAACAAAACAGACAACACAACAGCACAGCACGTGGATAAACATGAACATCTCTCCATACACAAGGTGAGGAACAGACTCTTTGACAGCCTAAAACATTACAGATCTAAACTCTGTTTAGTTCTTCATTCTTCATTTCATTATTCTAATTGTATGAAGGAACAAAATTTGCATGCCAAAAATGTTCATAATTGATGACTTTCTCCACCATTCCATCACTTCGTTTTACATTATTTAATTTAGATGTTCAGTTCTCAGAGTCAAAGGAAACACAAAAAAACCCTCTGAAACAGATTTTTGTGGCAGAGAGAAGTCAGTGTATCTGACTTCCAGTTCCCAAACTCATAATGTGTCAATGGTTTATGGGCTGGGTCCAGTCTGGTTCTGTGACAACTGGGGCAGAGGGGGACCCATGGACCCACGCTCCTGGGAAGGGAAAGAGGGAAAGGGGAGAAGGAAAAGGGAGATGGGCCTAAAAACAAAACAGCAGCAATGATCTGAGGAGAAAAGCTAGTTTACCAAATAAGATATTGGAATGCAAAACAACGCAATATAATTTGAATTGAAGCTAATAAATCAAATAAAATGAGAGAGAGAGAGTATCTGAGAACCAAAGGCCTTACTCTAAACACTGAAGAAGAGACAGCAGCGAGCACCCACTGTTGAGTCGGTCTGAAAGGGAAAGAGCCTGTGTCTCATGACACACAGTTTTTATCTCTCCCTCTGAGTGGAAAATGGAAAAATGCAAAGCAACTCAAAGTCCTCTGGAGTATGTAGTTGCTCTCTTCTGAGACAGGTATACCTGGAGCAAACCTGGAGCAATCGATGATCTACGGAGCTGGAGCATTAACTCTTTAACTCCCAATGCACTACATGATGTTATGATGTGGAATACTTGTAACACAAGTCATAAAACCATGACACAGTGTCAGGAAAATGTCTGATGATGGATTAGGTTGGACTGCGAATTCCATGACATACTGGAGAAAGGGAGAGCACTGTTTTCTGAAAGTTTGTTGGGTTTCTTAATGAGTCACTTACTATCACAACAGGTAGCAAATATCAAGATCCCACATGTGGCACAGTGAAGGATTACCACAATGGAGTCCTATTCTTGCTCAAGGTCTTTCATATTCTCTAAGTTAGCAGTTTTTCTGAAAATTTTCCAATGTTCTGTTCTTCTGGGTCTTTTGAAGTACTTCACTTACAAGATGTAATCTGATTCCACGCTTTCATGCCTTCATAAAGAAGGAAAACGTAGTCATAAGAAAAGCATACAGTGAAAATGTGTGCAGTACTCCAGGGTTTGACAAGAAGTGTCCTCAAACAAAGTATGCTGAAAATTAGATAAGCCTGTACTCAGCATTCCTAAGAAATGAAGTTTGTTTATTTTTCCAGGTAAAAGGAATAGGTGAATTTCACAACATTTTGACACAGCAACAAACACTGGTCTCAGAATCTTGGACCTCAGTAGCTCCTGCTCCTATTTTCAGTAAACTGTAAATTCCAGGGAACAAACACTCCTCTTGTGATAAAACAGAAGTTATACAGACATGTAACTTTCCATTGTCAGAACAAAAATCCAATCAGAGCCTTATAAACAGCATATAGTGCTGCCTAATGTTATAAAATGTGGCTGAAGAGTTGCCAGCTTTACAAGTAATCAGTCATTACAGTCAAACAAAAACTATAAAACAAATTAGACACACATAGGAATGTATATAAAAACAATCTTACTAATTAAGATATCAAAGGAACTGAAGACTTGAATGCAAAGTTAGATTTAAAAATCTGAATTATTATTGCAATTATTATTAACTCAATATTATCTGTAAGTTTTTTTAAACCTCAGGAATCATATTTACTCAAAAACTTCATCTAAACCATGTAATACAGAATTTGGCAAAAATAACTTTGTACATCAATGACTTACTACAACTATGAGGAGGAGGATGCAAGTGGTAGGGAAAGACACTTCAGTTTTACTGGATTGAAGGAGTTAAATTGGTTACATTCTGGAAAATGAAAGAAACATTTCCTTTTACCCTTTCAAGAAAAGGATCAGGTAGAGCCTGATGTTGCCCAGAGAAATGCTTCCATTGCATCAGCTGTGACATGGAGAGCGGTTTCTTTGAATTATGCTTCCCCTGGTCTTGTCTGATCTGACAACATCTAGACACTGAAGGCTTTTTCAAGGAAGGATCTAAAAAAAGGATGCATAAAATTAATCAGAGAAAACTAAGAATATTTCAGCCTGAATCAGTAAGACGGTGATAATGACTGAAAAAATACAGCAAAGTAAAAAATCTTTACATAGGCTAGCTCGTTGATCAAATTTATCCAAATCACCAAGTTCTAAGCTCAAACATGAATCCTCTCACAAATGGATGGGAAGGGAAAAACCCTACCTGGCAACCTCCTTTCTTCCATTTTCTTAATTCTGTCATATTTGGGTTTCCTCCCATTCTTTAAGTAATTCTGAATGCAGAAGTATCTTGCAGCAAAACTGAAGCTAGTTTTTATTTCCTCCCAGAGGATTCATTCCAACCAGCTAAGAATAGTTTGAACAGCTATTTCACTGAATTTAGTACACTAGAGGTGGATCTCTAGTGCACTCTGTATGTTCACACTATGCTAAGTTGCTCAATAAATGCTGTACTGTATACTGTATGTCACAGTAAGAAAAAGACAATTCCCTGTGAAGCAAAGAGTTCACCTTAAACAAGGGATTCCAGAGTGCCAAGCAACAGCAAGGCATTGCAGGGTATGTCATGTATTGCTGACTTCATGATTCATCTGATGCATGTGATTAAGGCAGAAGTCTTTTGATGGAAAAAACTGCATCACTGCTGTTATTGATTTAAACCATGTCATCAGATATTTTCACACCAGTGTTACGTGTTTCTTAGCAAGTGACATAAGCAGCACAATGACTCAGTATTTTCAAGTTTTCTAAACTTTTGGAGAGACCATAATGACTCCCACATGCGAGGCTTTCCTTTTGACTGATGATACACATTTGCATTAGACTTGAAATTTATTATTTCACTGTCCAGAAGAAAAATCGGATTAGATTTACTTCTCAAGTCCTTACAGATTCAGCATTCCTAACTTCATAAATAAAACCGTGATCAAGTAAAATAATGGTATTATAGCTTTGCAGCTAATCTGAGGGTCAGAAAAATAGGAGGCAACCCATCTACACAACCCACAGATTTCTTCCTTTCAAGACTCCTGTGGCTTGCTAAAAATGACCCCATTGGTCAAGAACATACAGTCATACTTGTAGATACAACAGAGACTGTGAAAATTTTATACATTGTTAAGTCTGTATAGTATTGTTTAGCTCCAATTTAGTTCATCATTTGAATTGCACTTGCTAGAAATGGAGAAGACAAATCAGGAAGAGCTCTTAGCATTTTGTATGTGACAACATCTATTCCCAGGAACCAGGAGCTGGATCCCCAATGAAGTAATTTGCTGACTTTCTCTTCTTAAGTAAAGTCAAAGGGACCGACTAATGGTAGCTGCATTCTGACTCACTACCATGACTTCTAGGACCATGACTCACAACAATTTGACAAGGAACCTGATGAGCCAACTTGTTCTCTGCCCTTCAGGAAGCCAAACCTTTCCATACTCATTCTATCATTCTTAGCATTAACGTTTGAGAAAGTCTTTCTGTTTTTCCCTTGATCTGCCACTAAAGTTCCATTTGCTGGCATCAATATACTATTACCCTTGAGGGAGTCCTGGTTACATTCAGTGCCCTGAGACCCAGGAAACTGATACTGTGGTTAAACAGATAGAACCAATATGCATTACAGGGATAAAATAAGCACTCAAGAGTGTTAAGACAATTGCAAAATCCTGAAACTATATGCAGTAGTTTTTGCCAAGGAAGAAATATCAAATTTTTCTTCTCTGAAGTCCAAGAGCTCTACCTGCATCACTGCACAACAATGAAAAAAACCTAGCTAAGATTTAACACCACAGCTGCATGTTCCACACAGATCCTTTAACAGTACCTAAGAGGAGGCTGGTATAGTGTAGAACATCACTTACTCACATGAGAAGAGTTTTAATTTTTTCAATCATAAAGAAATATACAAAGACTACGAAATCATTGTGTGGAGCAGAGACAAGGAAGAAACTCAAATTGTCATGGCTACAGAAGCACTGTGCTTTCACTAACCAAGTCCTTCCTGTTTTAGATAGACTGAGACAGCTCAAGCTTATTACCTGAAAACATGAAAGCGACCAAGCTTTATGTTCATATCATGTCTGAATTACTTAATTGTGTTAACATGTGTTCTCACATTCCTTTGTGTTTTGTTGTGTTGTTTTTTTTTTTTGTGAATACTGTTTATACATATTTCATATTCTAAGAAAAAAAAAAAAAACGTACCAGGGCAATAAGACACTTTTTTCTTTAAGAAATTGGAAAATGAAGTCATCATTATGGTCTTGAAATATTTAGGAAAAAAACCAACACTCATTGGTTGTAGTGATTCCCTACGTGAACTGGTCATAGCTAATTCAAATAATTAAGAGCCATGATATATGAATTGGCTGTTACTGCAAGGAATTAATATTTCTTCTTTTTATCTTAAGAAGGGTTCCTGTGTATCAGAAAAATCAGGCAATGTCTGGCTGATTCCACAATGAATCTCACTGCTTCAGTCCTGTTTTACTGAGCCTTGTAGTATTCTCCAAAGACAGACAATATATTCAAAATGGATGTAGTTCATCAATAATAGCCAGAGGTAATGTAAAATAAACTCACTCTGATGGTCTTTGCTTCCCATACAATCACATTCAAGTAAGTCATGGGTAACACAGCTGGTATTCTCATGAAGTGTAAAGAGATTTCTGAGCTCCTCAACAGAGAAATGGATATGTTCAGATGTCTTGGAAAGGTCTACAACTGCCCCTGAAAGGTCCTGTTTGCTGATTTGTCTTTGATAAATCTTTTCTTCTATAGAGCCTATATTGAAAAAACAATACATACAGTGGAATAATTTTTGATCAGTATGTGTAAAGAAGAAAAGTAAATTCCATTTCTTGATAACAGGCACTATAGAGGGACCTGCACCAATGGGCCAAGGTAAACTGTATGAGTTTCAATAGAGCCAAGTGTCAGGTCCTGCATTTTGGTCACAACAACCCCAGGGAACCCTACAGGCTTAGGGAGGAGTGGCTGGAAAGATGCCTGACAGAACGAGACCTTGGTGTGCTGATGGACAGTCAATTGAATACGAGCCAGCAGTGTGCCCAGGTGGCCAAGAAGGCCAATGACATCCTGGCCTATATCAAGAATGGTGTGGTGAGCAGGACTAGGGAAGTAATCCTCCCCCTATACTCAGCACTGATGAGGCCCCACCTCAAGTGCTGTGCTCAGTTTTGGGTATCTCAGTACAGAAAGGACAGTGAGGTGCTGGAGGAGGTGCAAGGAAAGGCAACAAGGCTTATGAAGGGCTTGGAGAATATGCCCTACAAGGAGACACTGAAGGATCTGGGGCTGTTTAGTTTGGGAAAGAGGACACTGACATTATTGCTCTCCTCAAATATCTGAAAGGTAATTGCAGTGAGATCAGGTCTTTTCTCACTGGTGACAGGTGACAGGACAAGGGGAAATGGCCTCAAGTTGCACCAGGGGAGGTTTAGATTGGATATCAGGAAAAGCTTCTTTACAGAAAGGGTTGTTAAGCACTGGAATAGGCTCCCCAGGGAGGTGGTTCAGTCACCATCCCTGAATGTGTTTAAAATCCATTTGGATGTGGTGCTCAGGGATGTGATTTAGCAGTGGATTGTTAGGGTAGTATGGTTTGGCTGGGGTTGGACTTGATCTTAAAGGTCTTTTCCAACATCAGCAATTCTATGATTCTATGAACAATATTCACTGGAAATGCTGAACCACTATTTTCAGATATTAAAACAAGAGCACAGAAAAGGCAAATGAATCAAGGGCATGGATCGATTTTAACTGAATTCGGAACAAATTAAATATATCTTTCAAGAATAAATGATTTCCAAAAACTCCCTCTCTTTCTTCTACTGGCAAAATTTCTAGGTAATATGTCTGAGCACTATCTCTGACCTGTGGTTAGAAGTCTGTAGATGTGTACAGCATGTTTCTGACCATCTCTCCACACTCTGGCCATTGCCTGAAGAAAGGAAAAAGATAATGAGCATTAACAGCGTACTCTATGAAGAAATCTCTGCTAACACTTGTAGCCTCTTCTGATCAAATTACTAGTTCTACTAGCTCATGCAGAAAGATTTTGTCCAAAGAAATAATTTCTCAATAGTTGTCATTAACTATTTCTGTAAAAGTTTTCAGGCATTAACTGTAAATTATTTTGAAAACATAACTTGCTTTGTCCATCTATGCTCCTCTTTGTGTACATTACAGTAGGAAAGCAGGGGTTTAATTTTCTTCCTGCCAGCAGTCCTCTCTTCATATCTCTTTTCTAAGCATTAGCAAAAGTTGATTATTTCAGACAGATTATTACACCTCCAATTTATTATTTTTTTCCCACAATACATCTTCAAAAATGACATTGCCTTTTTTATTTTTATATTGCACAGTTAGTGTTACACACATAATTCTTATACAAAAAAGTAACTTAGTACCATTATATAATTTTATTAAAAAATGTAAAGATTACATATACATACTAGGTACAAGTACCCACGATATGGTCTGCAGCTTTTGGCAAACTAGCAATTTTGGCTTTTAAAGCAGTGTTTAGAGCAATAAAACAAGTGACCACATGGGGGTACTAATTCACACTTGGAAGAGGACCAGGGCAAAGGATCAGAGCTTACTTCAGGTATCAGGCATTTAGTATTATTCTACAGACAGACATTTCTTACTCTGTTTATAAAAATATAAATTTGTTATTATTAAGGACTATTTTAAGTGAACATTCTTATGCCAATTAAATAATCCCATACAGACAAGGGTACCATCACAAGCATCACATGGTGCTAGCTTTGTTTTCTTTCTTTTAATATCACTGTCACATGCTTTCTTCATTCCCTTAACTCTGATCAGCATCTCTCCCTTTTCTTCAGTATAGCAAATCAACAGTAACACTTGCTATGTACTCTTATCATAGTTTTCTTTTCTTTTTAGAAACACAACAACTTTCCAGTTAAAAAGTGGCCTGGAGAAAAAGGGGATACGTGACTCACACCTCTATAAAGAAACCATACTTCACTCTTGATGCAAAGGGAGTTCTAATGATACAAATCTATACATTAACAACAGATAATTTTTTTTCAGAGTGCCCGTCTGTCATTGTACTTGTCCAGGCACAACGTGGTAGCTGAGTAACAATAAGACAGGTAAACTCAGACATTTCAAAAACGGTCAGGATTTCATTTGATGCCCATCACAACAAACATATACACAATTGTATCAGACCTGAATATCAGTAGCTGGATTCCAGTCGATATCATATAGAATCAAGTGAGAAGCTCCAACCAGATTCAGTCCTACTCCACCAGCTTTCGAACTCAGCAAAAAGATGAAAGCTGGGCTGAATTTACGATTAAAGTTATCAACAATCTGTTGCCTCTGGGAGACAGGAGTATTTCCATCAAGTCTAGTATAAGAATATCCATAACTTTTGCATGTCTCCTGTAGTATGTTCAACGTCTGAGTGTAATTGGATACCAGTACAACCCTGCCAAACAATGAAATAAAGTTATCTTAAAATCTTAGAGGCAGGCAAGGTTGAAGTACAGTAACAAATTATTGAAGGGAACTACAAAAATGGAATTTCAAGTCTAGCAAAAATTAAACATCAATCTAAGGTTACTTACATTTGATAAGAAATAGAACCCTCAGTATTATTTGAAGCACACACTAGATCTGGATACATTGTGACTTACCATCAAGCATTCAAATGTTAAATAATTAATATTTTCCTTCACAACAGAATTTGGCTTAATGCATAGATTACAGGGATCCAGAACTAAATACACAGAAAGAATTTTTTTTTTTGAATCTTCATTTATACAAAATAGCTGTTCTTAAGGCAGCATTTGCAGAGGATGTTGTAGCAGCTAATAAATAATGTAGATGACTCTACTTACAGAAAAAGCTAATGTGAACTTCTATAGACAACCAAGAAGATTTCTGATAAACAAAATCGTGGAAGTCAAATACCAAAGCAGTTACTCTTTTTTTACATTGTTTGACTGAAAATAAACAGAATGGAGCATGATGAAAGATATCACAAACAATATAGTTTGATTTTTTTTTAATAAATCAGTCTCTTGATTCACTAACAGCTCATCCTAGGTCAGTATTATTTCTCCTAATTTTTGAGTAAAGAAGTTTCAGGGACCTAAAATCTAGAATTTCTGCCCTACAAAGCACTGAGGATGATACTACTGAGACGACAAATATCTTTTTAATTTAATAAGAACAGTTAGGACATTTTTTTCTGCAAGAAGTCTAAATCACATGTGCAAAATTCCATCAAAATTGGAATTAAAAAAAATACTTTTTTTTTTTATTAAAAACAAGTACTGAAGAACCATAAATGCAATTTCAGGGAAAACCTGGTACATTAACATTTTAAAATTGTTATAAAGTTGTTTTATTATTGAAGTTGCCTCTACAACCAGATTATAACTAAGACATTTGGAAAGACTTTTTGTTGACCAACCTGAAATTCACACTTTTTAACTCAAAAATAGAATATAAACTTCAAAAGAGCACTGGAATTGAATCTATATATTGAAAAAAAAAACCCTCTTTAGTGATAATGAGAGCTGGGAAACAGAAGAAAAAGAAACATGAACTGAATTAAAGCAAAAAAGTCGTTAAATAATGCCTCAAAATTATCTGCAACTCAGCAGCTCCCACAGCACTGACACAGGGGAAGACACTTTTTCCTGAAGACCCAATTCTTTTGACTTAAAGGAAAAAATGCTACTACATTTAGATATTTAGCTGTCATTGGTTTCAAAGGAAGCAAGTCATTTAAACTCTCGTGATAAGCTCCATTTTCTGGTTTGTAAAAAGAGAGCATTAGGAAGAAACAAATTATATCAGTGCCAAGAGATCTGTTGTAACATCTCACTCCTGAATTACAGAATGTCCTGTTTAAGCATCAATTAAAATAAAAGCTAAAGGTGAACTACTTTTGGAAGAGCTGGGCTTCAAGGCATGAGTACATTAAAAATTATCATGAGACACAAAATCATGTTGAGATTTCCATGAATCAGAAATTTCACAATTGTAATCAGCAATGTGTATCCCATTACACTATGATAAACAGAGGTTTTCCTACATGTCAGTGACATTTTCCATGGGGAAATAAGCAGCTGCTGTGCAAGTTCATCTGATGAGTTCTGTAGCCCTGGATGGAAAAGGCAGCAAGCACTGAGCAGTTAAACATGACTAAAAAGGAAATAAACTCATAATACAGTCATTAAAAATATTTTTTTGAAATTTAAAATATTGAATACACTGAACAATTGCTTTAAGGAGATACAAAACATTGGGAAATCTTTGCAGATAATGTGTGATAGTACAGGGTCTGTAGATAACTCTACCTTAGCTGCTGGAACTGAGTATGAAAAATGTAAGTAACTTTATCTGGAAATAATAGAAGAGCAACTTTAAAAATTGTGTCAGCTGCAAATCCTAGGTTAAGAATTAACAAGGAAGATGCAGAAGTACAATGCATAAATATGCCTGGCACCTCTGCAAACAGGTGCCAAGGCTTTATTTTGAATAGTATGTCCCCATTAACACAACTGAAAAGCAAAACAATGCACAGCAGGCCACTCCTATCATCTGCCTTTTACCTTTCTTCTACACTTACCTTTCAGTAGAGCTGAGCTCTTGTATGGCTGCTAACAACTTCACCAGCACCTGCAATTTTCCTGAATCAGTTGAAGAGAAAGTGTCAGAAGTATAATCTTGTGGAAAGACATCTGTTAGACCTTCGTAGAGACTGGACTCAACATGCTCATCACTCTTTGGATCACGGGATTTTTCCTATTAAAAATAAAAGGATTCAAGCTTCACATCCTCACCAAAATATTTGATTTTTTTTTTCACATTTTCTTAGTTCTGAAAATTTGCTATATTTGTATTACAAAAAGAGGCAGTGAAAGCTGCCACAGAGTAGCGTATAACGTGAGCATGGTAAGCTTCTGGTACTGTATGGAGTGGAGTTTTAAAACAGTGAAACATGAAATATTGAAAAGTGAAAAAAGCATTTTACTTCTATTTCTCTACTTCAACAACTACACAGATGTACATCCACAGCAGAGCCATAACTAAAAAATAGGGGAGAAAAAATCAATACCCTGTTTATTCTCTTTCAATCACATAATACCTTATTTCAGAACTCCACAATCATTGACTCTTCAGTACTGCAAGGGAAGTGAAAAAAAAATGAAAAAAAAAGCTGACAAGTAATAATGCGCTGTAACTTGCTAACTGATGTTTCATGGGGAGGAAAAAAACAGACTGATCAAACCCCACAACAGTAATAAACAACCTGCACATGCAGTCCTTTCCATACAGATGATTTCCAAAGGGTTATGCTTTCATGTACAAAAAATTCAAATAGTTATACAGTGAAGTGAAGGCAATTCAATTTACTTGTCTACTGAAGTGAAGGCAATTCACTTTACTTGTCAGAGTTGCAATTTAGAGTGACGTCTGCTGTGGACATTCCTACAAAGTCATGAAGAACATCTTTTTAGGAACATGAACACTTATATTCAACTTACTTGCACTTGGACTAGTATCCATATAAGTTAGTAATACTAAGTTCTAACTATCCTACTACTTACCTGTAGGAATGAGAACATTTATGTGGAACTAACAAGGTGCAGAGGGTGACAGGATTCCAGGAAAAAGAGAGGCAGCTTGTACAGTGATGTGTTGAGTCTGCAGCTGAACTCAAGACTGTATCAGAGGAAGGTTTGGGGGCAACACTGGAAGCACTGGCACAGGATGCCCAGGGGGGCTGTGGAGTCTCCTTCTCTGGAGATATTCAAGACCCGCCTGGATGCCTACCTGTGCGACCTGGTGTAGGGAACCTGCTTTGGCAGGGGGGTTGGACTCAATGATCTCTTGAGTTCCCTTCCAACCCCGATGATTCTATGATTCTACGATTCTATGAACCAGCAGACAGAGTATATAGAATAATATTTATCTGAGTATTCTTTGTAAAGCTCACATTTGAATGTATTTTTACAAATACTCAGAGACAAGACTGGGAGGGAAAATACATGAAGGTAAGGAAGAACAGGAAAAAAAGGTGATATGAAGTTGGAGAGAGACCCACATTCAGATTCCCTAACATTTACATGTTTGAAAACCAATCACCTTAGATCAACTCAGATGTGAAAAGAGTGTGGAAATGACCTTAACTAACATGCACATTGACCATGACATATTTTTAGTGACCTCTGTTAGCTGAAATGACAGGCACCCAACCCCATGCATACAGATACCTTTACAGCTTTAAACAGAAGACACGGATGATTGCAAAGTTTTTTCAAAGCTCCTATACATATTAGGTGAGGACTATTTTCTAGACAGCCTTGTAGACAGGAGCTAATAACTCGAGAACTGAGCAGTTTTCGATACAGTTCAAGCTGCAGTGCTGTTGGTCGGCAGAAGATTATGTTCTCCTTTTTTGGTGGAAGAAATCTGTTTATAACCTCCTGTGTTCTCCTAAGAATAAAGAGCCCAGTGAGGCGTGTGAGTTCTGCTGCTCTTTTTTCTCCTAACTCCTTTTCTTCCTAAAAGAACAAAGCACAAAAGTAATGCTCATCGTGTTTTTCATCACAATCATTTTCGATAGCATTTTCATAAGGTAGTTAATGAATATTTTAAATGCATGGTACAACTTCCAGCATGAGAACTTAATGATCCGTTCCATAATTAGTACCACTGCATTAGCTTAATTCTAGGGTTGGTTTCTAAAGTCTTAAACAAAGGAAGATAATGTTCTGGAAAGCACACAAGGCTCAAATTATATTCCATAAATTTCTTGATTGACGTGGTAAAATAATGCAGTGTTGTGGAAAACTTAAGATATAACAGAGTATACTCATACAGCAATTTACACGACATTTTTGGAAATTCAAGATGCTGGGTTCCTGATAAAGAGCAGCCATGATCTCAATATGCATGTACTCCTCACCTCCCTTTGGAAAACAACCAGATTTATTCCCATAAGAAACTGAAAATCTTTTGCTCACATTAATAGTCCTGAGGCTTATTTTTTTCCACAGAAAGCAAATTTCATGTTGTACCTCTACTGATTTCCTTCTATAATTTTATTTTTTAAAATAACATACCTTTGTTGCAGAAGGTTCTCTGGATCTGACAATGGGCTCCTCATATATCTTTCTGTATGTGGATAAAGAACCAAGTACTCCTGGATTTACAAATTCTATTAATGCGTAAAATTCTTGCAAGTCATTTTGGATTGGAGTACCTGGAAAGACAGAAAAATAATTCTGTATCTATAATGATAATCATGTATTTCTAATAAATAATTCTGCTCTTGGAACTGATGGAAGTACAGTTTTTGAATGCAGTTTAAAATTCAGAATGCATCCTGAAAACAGGTATTTTGTTTCAATGGGAATTACTCATGGTATTGAATTAATCTAGAACTTTACTCTGACTAATTAACTACTACCTTCTTAACTGATTGGACTGCATATCTAGTTGGTCTGGCAAGGGGATTCTAGAAATTGTTTTTTTAAATAGCTGTAAAAGAAAATAAGGAGTGTATAAAAATAGTTCTGAACCCCCTACACAGCTCCTTATCCATCCCTTAAGTTACACAAATCTTGCTTGTCATTCTTCTGTTTTTAATAATCTGTTTTTAAAAGATCCAATATTTGTGTACTTAATACCCATTGTGAAAATTTATATTGTGTTCCTGTCATATTTACAATATCCTTTTGCCTTTATCCTGATCTAGTACTTTTAGCATAACTAAATATTAAAATTCATATTAAACTATAAATACTAACCAGTAAGGATAATTCTCCTCTCACAAGACAGACTAGTGAGGGCTGTAGTTGTCTTAATAGAGCTATTTTTCAGACGATGTCCTTCATCACAGATCAGGAGGTTAAATTCTATAGCTTGAATTTGATCCAAAGATCGTAGCAGCATCTCATAGCTGATTATCATAACTGAATAAAGTGGAGAATTGATGAATTCTTCTACTTTGTGGTCCTACAAGGATCAAGAAAAATATATCATAAAACTGCATTTTTTGAAACCACCCATCATGCTACTTACAAATCTGGTGGCTACAGAATTTTTTCCAGCATGACACAAAGCAATGACTATCCCCTCCAAGAGCATTGTGTCTTAATTTGAAAAGCAAAGAATGGATCTGATACGGCAATTTATTTTCTAGCTTTGTCACCTCATTAAGAGGCAATTTATTACTCTTTTAGAGCTTGAGATCCTCTGAAACACATTACCATGAAGGTAAGAAGTTGTTACAGACTCCCTGGAACAACTTCCCAGTTCTGGTATTCAGGTAAGCTTCAAATCGATAACTTAGATCAAGAAAACAAACAGGCAATTGGCTTCCCACACATTCCCTATGGGATCCTAAGCTGCAGAGTCCAGTAGAAAGTTACCAGACTCTGACAAACTGAAATTCCTCTTGCAATTTTGAATTGAACGTGAACATTCATTCTTAAAAGCCCATAACACTGATGCGTTGGATAAAAGGTAAGCACAGCCTTGGACACAGAAAATTAAGCCTATAACTAACCCTAGGAAACATGACTATTCATTGGTAAATAAGTATATGCAATTCATCTCTAAGCCAAACATTACTGGTCAGAAAGCATCTCTGAGCCACTGCACCCTTAAGCCCCCCAGATCCTTTATTTTTTCAAAAGACTTTCAGACTTTCTTTCCTTAACTCTTCAATAAAACAACCAGAACAAAGTAGATTTGTCTACTACCAAATGTGATAATGAGGAAAGCCAACAACAGTTACCTAAGCCAGAGCACTCAAATCTGACCAGAATTGAATCTGTACAGTTCTAGACCTTGGAGACAGGACTGACTTCAAATAGAAACACACTAAACTAACAAAGCACTGTAATGTGAAAGGGAGATCCTTCCAAAAAAGTTCCTATAAATGGCTACATTTATTTACAGACTTGTGAATCTAATAATAGGATTGTGCACCTGTCTTGTAATTACACATAAAAGTGGAAAATTCTTCTGTGGTCCATCCCTTGTCTTTGCACTGAGCTTGAGATATAAAGGCCCTGCACACCGTCCTGCGTCCTAACAGCGTTTAATGCCTACGAATGCAACAGTTCCAGCTGGGAAGGTGAAGAATCTCTTTAATCTTTAAAGCAAATCAAGTCAGAGCTTTAAAAGAAAGTGTTATTTCCAAATAAGATCAGTGATCAAACATAAACAACTAAGTCTAGGGCCAGATACGCTGAAAAAGCAATACCACTTACTTATCACAGCCTTCAGAGCATCCTACTTGTTGATTCAGATGAATCTATGGGCCAAATCTGGCAAGATAACACCTCAAAGTACCTCATGGTAGGTGAATCCCCACACCACACTCATGGAGAGTCCCAGCACACAATGGGGGAAGCAAGACAAAGCACAGAGCAAGTAACAAGGGTGTGGACAGATTTCCACAGGTTTTGAACTAAACCACAGCATTCCTGCTGTTTCCAAGGCTGCAAGACTGGAGGTAAGTGCCAGCATTCTGGCCAGTATTTTTACTGCCTGTTTTGAAACAGGAGCAGAGAATCTCCCTTGACCTCCATTTCCAACACAGGAACAGAAGTGCTCTGCAGGCATCACCAGTGCTGTCCCCATCCCAAATGTGGGCTCAATACTGCAGCCCCTGAGACAGAAGCAGTGCCTCTCTGATCTTTTCTTGGAAAGCATCAGAAGATGAGTTGAGTCTGGGAATCTTTTGCTTTCTCACTCTTTCTGGGTACAAGTTGAGACTATGGGCACTGGGAACTGCCTGCAGCTGTTATATACAGCAGTGAAAGATGGACTAAAAGTTAAAATAACCTTACAAGCCAATTTCAAATAATTAATTTATCTTCTTAATTAGCTGGAAGATATATATGTATTATAGCCTCCATTTTCACAATTACCCAAAGTGACTTGACAGGTTTAAGAGAGGAGCCTGGAGCTACACACAGAGCAATTGTCAGTCAGTATTAGGGCTCCAAAATGTCCAAGACTTACTCTTTGAACAGACCCTGCTTTGCACTAGTCCAAATCCAGTGAAGTGTAAATTAAAAAAACGCTGAATCATGAAGCAGTGTAAACTTTCAATTGATTCATTCTCCAGAATCTTAACTTAAAAACCTGAACAACTGCTGTAGAAGTGATACTCTGGAAACAGACAACAGTTATTCTCTGAATCACATCTCAAATGCTGATCCTGTGGATTAATGAGACCTAAATGCAACCTTTGGGGGGAAGCCTTCATTTCAAAAGCAACACTCTCTACCTGGCATCAGCATTTCAACAGAACTGTAACCACACTTTAAAAACAGATAATGTCCTGGTTTTTTTTTAAAGAATTTACCACCGAGGGGTTAGGATCAGTACTCTGTGCTCCAGTGTGAAAATGAGGAAAACATGCCTAATGCATTTTAAAAGTCTGCCACTTCTTTGAATGTATTCCTTGTAGGCAAGAATGGAAAAAAAAAAAAAACACTGAGACAAGCTCTTCCTTTTAAGTTATACTGAAGAAATAACAGTGTGATAATTGTTGGTTTTCTGTAGGAGATAAGACAGTAAATTATTTTAAAATACCTCATTATACCCCAGGCAAGTCATACTGCATCTTGCTTTTGAATGACAATGCTATTTGGGAACTGCTATTTGGGAACTCAATCTTAAAAGCTGCTGAGTGTCCTCAATCCAAACAGCTCCAGTGAAATGAGTAAGAATAATAAAGTTATTTAAATTAAAAGTCAGATGAAAGCTACTGTCATTTTGGGTCACAGTAACTGCCAGCAAATCTAGATTTCTTTCCTCCCAACATTATTCAAAAAAATTGAGGGAAAACATTCAATTATTTTAATCACCTTTTCAGATAATAATGTTACCCTATTATATTTTGTCTTCTATCCACTTCCCTTAGAAAATTCTGTATTTCTCCATCTCATCTATATTACATTAGAGTTCCTGACAAGTCAGTTTGCTTCATTTCCACATCTTGAAACAAGTTACTGTGAAAAACAAGTGAAGCAAAGAGCACTTCTTACTGAAAGAGATATATCTGGGATTGGTCCCAGTGCAAGATAAATAGGTTCAATAATTTCAAGATTTTGACAATAATGAGTGGAACTCAAATAAATAATTACTTTTACAAAGTATTGTTCATTCTACAAAAGAGTTTTATAAACAGTTTGAATGCTTCCATCTCATCTGAAATACTCATTCTTCTATATAGAATGTAGTGTCTCCACATCCTCCCACTGGTACAATTCAATCAGTAAGGACCAAGGAAAAATCACAGAATCATAGAATCATTAAAGATGGAAAAGACCTCTAAGATCACTCAGTCCAGCCATCCACCTGTCACCTCTACAGCTCACTCAACCACGTCCCTGAGTACTACATCTACCCTCTCTTTAAACATCTCCAGGGACGATGACTCCACCACTTCCCTGGGCAGCCTGTTCCAATGCATCACCACTCTGACAAGAAATTCTTCCTAATACCCAACCTGAACCTCCTCTGGCACAATTTGAGGCCATTACCTACTATCTCTTTTACCTGGGAGAAGGGGCCAACCCCACCTCACCACAGCCTCATTTCAGGCAGAGAGCAGTAAGGTCTCCCTTGGGCATCCTCTTCTCCAGAAGGAACAATCCCAGCTCCCTTGGCCACTCCTCGTAAGACCTGTGCTCCAGACCCCTCGCAGGTTTGCTGCCCTTCTCTGGATGCTCCATTTCTTTGATGTCTTTCTGTAGTGAGGGGTCCAAAGCTGAACACAGTACTTGAGTTGCGGCCTCACCAGAGCTGAGTACAGGGGATGATCACCTTCCTGCTCCTGCTGGCTGCTCTACAGGAGACTAAGTCATCCTAACAGAAACCTAACTCTTTATCAGCATCAGTAAAAACAATAACTTCCTAAAATAACTGGAAACAGATGAAATATGAAACAGATGAAATAAAGAGGAGAAAGTTTTTGGTAAAGAGCAACAGGAACTATCAAAGAAACACAACACAAGTCAGTCAAGCTAGAAGCTGTGTTATATAAAGCAAGGAGGGTATGCACTTGGATGTACAACAGAAAGTTCTTCCTTAAACCAGAGGGACTAGAGAGACAGTGTCTCCTTTTACATCTGCAAAGGTGAACCATGAGACTTAGGCTTCACTGGCAGGTGATCTTCAGCTGCTGACAGCTAAATGCACATATGGCCCTGAAGGAGAAATGAAAACTTTTGAATAAATTTTAATAGTGGATTACTACCTTAGGTCTCTGCTTAAAAAAAAAAAAAAAAAAAAGTAATCACAAGTCCTACATTTTGAGCCAGATAGGACCTAATCCCCTTTTGGAAATAAATCTTACCTGATCAACAGTAAAGACTTTGATTCTTTCACTTCCCAACCATTTCTGAAATTCTTTTTTCCAGTTTTTTACCAGACTCCCAGGGGTAACAATTAGTGCTCGCTTTAGTATAGGTTTACATCCATAGACCCCTTGACGCAGAAGAGTCCAGACAAGTGAAATGCATTGCAGTGTTTTTCCTAAGCCCATTTCATCAGCAAGAATAGCTCCAAATCTGCCACCAACTCTGTAAGATATAATGAAGCTACAGTAACATTTGAAAAGACATACGTGAAATTACTTACAACTGGTTTAGGGAATTGTTTCTCATGATCATTTCTTTTACTATAAAGAATCTACTTATTATACTTATTATGGTTATTATGGTCAGTAAGGACCAGAAGTCCTTAGAGTGAAATTCCTTGTTTTCTAGATTAATGCACTAGCCCTCCAAAACCAAATAGCTTAAATCTTCTTCTAGAACTTAAAATATAATATGTAATCCTCTTAATACTTGTATATACTTTCCCTTACCTTCACTGTACATACCTGCTTCAGCTTCTCTGTTCCAAATGTCTGAACTACAGATTATACAATTATGAATTATATGAATTATAAACTCCAGAGAGCAGTGTGCTTTAACATGAGTCAGATTGTATCTGTGTTTTAAGACATGGTATTTTCAGCAGAACTGACAGGCTCTTTGCTGTACTAGCATCTCATTACATCATGCAAAGTCACAGCAAGCACAATGCTATATAGAGGTCAGAGAAAAAAATGTGCAACCTTTACTGTGGAAAGTATTAAAATATTAAAATATTAAGTATTATAATATTAAAATATTAATATTAAATTATTAAAATATTAACTAACTGATCAATTTTTCAAATGCTCCCCTTCCAGTTGTCTAATTTTTGGAACATGAAAGTATTACAGGTATTGAAAGCAAAAAGGATAATTATGTTCTTACCTCATTCCCATTACACATTCATACAGAAATACAATTCCTTCTCTCTGATGTGGTCGGAGATTATTTGCAATGTAAGGATCCACAACTACATCCACCACAGGTAAACCAACCTTGTTGAACATGCACTGATGACTTGCATTTGGTCTTGGCATAACTAGAGAATCTTGAAGTACAAAAGATACGCAAATATTGCATTAAACTTCTCTTAGTCTGTTAGCAGACTAACTCAGCTACAGCAAAAAGTCAATAGTCTGATGGCCACTAAAAACACTGGTTAACATGCTGACCTTTCTCAGACAGAAAATGCATTTACCAACAAAGAATCTAGATAGCCTTCAAAATAAAAATCCTTCTACAGAGGTTTCCAAAATAGTTGGCATTTTTCTCAAATGTAAGGATGACAAAGTGAGCACTCTGAGCAGTTTCAGGAGATGAAACTGCCTACCTAATAAATGCAGCATGATGACTTCGAATACACAGAGTTAAATCAGAAGGTCTATAGGGTTTCTAAAAGGAAAGTTTAAGAAAACAAGCAGTGACCCACAGAAAGACTAGACTCCACATTTCAAGGGGATATTCTTGTAGCCCAGATTTCTGTAGCCCAGAAAGACTATTTTGCCTAAGGAACAGAGAAAGATAAGACGATTTGCCAAAATAGAGGGGAAGAATGAGAGTGAGCTGACAAAGGCTGCCACAGTGCATAAATACAAGAAGTTGACAGGTTTGAAGTCTGTTTGAAGAGGCAAACAGACCATGAAGCTATATCCTTTGGCTACATCTGAATAACAGTTTTGCTTGCCGTAATTTGTTTATAAACTCTGATGGCATTACTTTGCTAGATGATATCCATACACAGTTGCTGATACTGATTCTACAAAACCTCACTGAAAAGTTGTATTGTCAGAAGATAGAATGAGAAAGCAATATTCAGCTTCTAATATTTTTATGTCACAAAAGTAGAACTATATTGATAATTTATTAATGGGAATAGGTCTGTTGAAAACTAGCATCATGCAGAGGGATTTTGTTTCCTACTGCAAAGGGTTGGGCTCTGATGGATTACATCAAATTGCATCTGGGTATATATAAAAGCCCACTGAGAGAAAATACCACCTTTCTGTCAAAGTTTTGCACCCTCAGAGATGAGGAAGAACCAAGATCTAGATGGGTTATGGACTAAAGTTTAGAAATCATACATGAAAGACATGGCATTCTGTCTTTGTCCAACTAGTCTGTTCTGTTGAGCACACAGATAAACAGCATTCCATTTTCTGAGAAAGCTGCATTTTATTCAATGATTTTCATTGACAACATCATGAAAACTTAGGAATGCTCCGATCACAAAGTCCTGGTCTAGGAAATTACCTTCAGTGCTTCTGAAAGAGATCAGGCACCAAGGCATTAAATAAATTGATAAATAAATATTATTTATTAATTATTTATTAATTATATAATATCAATTAATTATTGATAAATAAATATGATTCTCCAGGGTTGAGCAACCCCAATGTGTGAGAGTCCGACCTACTGATGTGTTCAGAGTTCTCTGTATGAGGCAATTTGGGGAAATCTCATAAGAAGTGTTTAAATTCACCAAAAGAAATGGAATAGAAGGCAAAGAATTAAAATAAAACTCCAGAATAAAACTTAGTTTTTGACAGAGTAGTGCATAAACGATAAATAAGTTCATATGAGTATAGAATATATCAGCTCTTTCCTAGATTTTCAGTTAGTAAGCTAATGCATAATTGCCAAGAAGATACATTAGACCCAACATAATTGAGCTGAGTTCAAACTAGAATACAATGCTAATGAGTTTGCTCTTACAAAAGTGACAATATCATTGCCATATAATAAATATATCATTGTTTATTTACATAATAGTTAAGTAGCAGCTAAACAGAAAACTGGACGGAGGTAAAATTGCAGTAGGAATGTAGAGAAACATTTTTCTTAGTAACACTTATTTACAATCATCTTTATCAAAAAGATAAAGCCATCAGCAGAATATATGAGACCTGCCTTGAAAGTACTGCCTCCTATTTTATTATGTTGGCCCACAATGTCAGAGGTGGATGTTGGTGAAATGGCAATAGAGGCTGGACCTTCCCACCAACATTCCATTCCATTTTGTTGCCAGGCAATAGATAGCAGAAGAGGGACAGTCTGACAAAACAGCATCTAACACTGCAGCATGTGTGAAGCAAAGGTGTGCAACTGAATTCCTCCATGAGGAAAAAACTGCACCCACTGATCATCACTGACACTTGTTGAACGTCTGTGGAGACCAAACAGTGGGTGTTAGCAGAGTGAGGTGCTGCTTTTCAACACTGACAACAGCAATGTGAAAGACAAGTCACGTTCTGGACAGCCATACAGATATTTACAAGTGTGACACGCAGGCTCTGATTCATCGCTGGCAAGAATGCATGGCTAATGGTGGTGACTCCACTGAAAAATAGCACTCTGTAGCTCAACATTTGCTCTATCAAACAGTGTTATTGTCTTCCTTGTATCTGTTATAGTTTCCACAGAAATAAATAGGAGGCATTACTTCCAGAGCAACCTATGTAATCGAAGAACTCTCACGAGTCTTCAGCACAGGGTAGCATTACTTAACAAAACAAAACTTTTCTTCCAAAACATACCTTGTTGAATCTGGGGCAGTTAAGTTACACTCACTGGCTGAGAAGGATCAAGCACCATTAGGAGCAATTCTCCACATTTGGCTTAACTGCTCTATTACTGACCCCAGTGGGAAGCTGGAACTCATCTAGAACTTCTAGTGTTTCTCTGAATGACATACACATTTTTCTTGGCAGAACTCTCAGAAACCACTCTAACTTGCTTCTACAGCCATGTGTAACATCTGTGAGAAAAAGTGATGCACTGCAGTGCATTCTACTTGTTAGAAACACATGATAAAACCCTAGCGTTTTGCTGACAGAAAAGCTACTACTGTATTTCAGAAATATTTCAGTAATACATTAGGGAACATGAACATTCTGGTTACACACTCAACTTTCTTGAGAGCAGGAGATTGCTTAAATAAGCTTAAAACTTTGAAACTTACTTGAATCATTTGGATTGTGACGAGGTTTGCAGCTTTGAGAAATGTGGAGAATATTGTCTTTAGTACTGGGTTGGCAGGCACTTTTGATTGGCTTACAGAATGGTTTAATGGTAGTTTGAGGTAAAGCAGTTGGGACTGTGTCATGAGTCGCTATTCCAGTCTGAAAACACCTGCCACTGCTGAAGTCATCTGCTGAAATTACACCCATCACTTCAATTTCTTTTCCTCCAATCATCAGTGTTTGACCTTCCTCAAGACTGTCTAACTCTTTAGATTTATATCCAGTACCTAAAGAAAGACCAAAATTTAGGAATTAGAACAACACAGCAAATACTGCTTCCTTAACATCAGCATTTATCTGCACAAAGGATAAATAAAACTATCAACAGGTGTATCTCCATACAAGATCATTTCAATTCTAGTCTGAAAAGCTTAGTTCTAAGTCAGGATGGGCTTTAAGGGTAGATGTGAACTTAGGAAAGACAAAAAGAGAATCCACAAAGCTCAAATGTTTATACAACTGCCTGAAATGATTATTTCTATCACATACAGCAAATTAAAAGAGAGGGCTTCCTAGATTCTTAGTAATATATTGCTAAGAATTTAGGACATCTGCAGAGGAGAAGAGCAAGAAGCTCTTCTGCTGTCTAGCCAAAGCCAAAAAAGCAAGCTAAAGCCAATGCTGTTTTTAGGCTTCCATATTCCTTCTTAAATCCTGCCCTAGTAGGCCTAAGTAAAAAAAAAGCAAACACTTCCTTTAACTCCTTTTTCCATTCAAAAACAGTAATTCTGGATGCTCTTTCAATTCATTCACATTCACTGTAAAAATGCTAGTGTTAAATGTGATTTTGGAAGTAAACACCACTGGCCCTTTTCCTTCTCACTCAGAGTGACTGCAGAATAATTGAAGAAACTTTAAAATTACACTGCTTAAATTGGTGAATTTATGCTTCTCTTAGAATCCATGAACACTGAAAGCAGATCAGCACTGATGACATTGGTACTGCTGTGCTCCCTGACACAAGTAAACACAAAAAACTTTAGCAGTGGGGATCAGAATATTTATTTTCCTATTGTGTCTTCTGCTAATTCAAGAGGACAGAACAACAGGGTGGTGGCTGATGCATTCCAGGCATTGCTCTCTTTCACTCTGCCTTTTTCAAACCCAAGCAAGTCTGTACATATATTGCTTTGCTATAACTGGATTTGAATTAACTTTTAAATCACTGATTTAAAACTGCATGGTCCTAACAAGGCTCACAATGTCATGATTGTAATTAAATGAGCAGAGAAGCCAGTCAGACCCAAATTAATCAAATTATATTTTGTAGCAACACTGTCCAATCCAAATTCCTTACTAAATGTGTTTGGCTTAGTTAGCAATGCTAATTCTTGCTTTTCTTTCAGTAAAAAATACTACTTCAAATTGACTGCAGCCTGCAGTTTGCAAGTCTTATTTTTAACTCTGATAACCACCCAAACTGTGTCTTAGAGCAGCAGCTGCTGCTAAAACTGCAAGACTAAAAATTGCCACACTGTTGACTTTGGCTGGAAAATGTTGCTGTTGTTTGCCCTTCTGACAAAGATGACAGTTTTAGATGTTTGATTGGCTGAAAAGTACAGAACCAACCTCAGACATTCATGGTTCCCATGCTACCGACTGGAACATCTACAAGAAACTTAGTTGTCTACTTTCTTTATGATTCTCACACCTTCTCCAGTGCAGTACAAGAGCAACCAAAATCAGCTTCTGCCTCATTTAGCATCCCTGCTGAATTAGTACAGCCCCACTTCCAGATCCTCTCCTTGGACTACCATTTGGTGTTTCTGTGAAGAATGTTATGCATCCTGCTCCAGACTCCCCCATGCATCTGCTTTATACGTAAGAAACATAAAGCTTTCTTTCCATCTCCCCCATTGAAAAAAAAAATAAACAACCTAATCTTTTTTCATCCTGTGGTCAACTTTGTTACTGAGAACTCTATCTAAAAAGCCTTTCCCCTGTTATTCAAAGCACACTAATTTGAAGCCAGCTGTTCATTTACACACACATGCAAATGTACAGTACCTCTGCCAATGTCTTTGCCTTCCATGTCTTTCAGTATTGCTGACTTTCCTTTTGTAATAAGAATAGCATCGCCTTCCCATTTCTTGTGCTTTTTCTTTGATGCCTTACACCACATAACACTGAAATACTTTGTGAGGCAGTCAGGTTCTTCCAGTGCTGCTGCTTCCTTTGCCATTCCTGATGCTGGCAAATACACTGTATCTAAAGGGGAAATAAAACAACAAAGGATATCTCAAGTTCTCTTGATGAACCATATATTCATTTCCATTTCAAACAAATGCATTTTATCTTATATAAACAAAGTGGCAAACTTCCTCTCCTGGGCTGTTTAAGTTTGGACTGGGATAGAACAGCACGTAAGGACTCATTCTGAAATAAGAACCATTAAATTGGTTTTGGAAAGTATGAGCTTTCTGGAAAAGGACGTTTCTTGGTGTATTACTCAGAGAGATCCTGATTTGTCAGAATGGATAATAACCGTGTAGAAAGAATAAAAGAAAAGGCTGGAAAAAAAAAACAAAAGGGAAATGAGCATGGGAGAAACTGACAAATCCTGACAAAATGGTGCTGAGCTACATTTTGGAAACAAGGACAGGGATACAAACTTCATGACAGGAAGGAAAGGAGGCCAGTACACAGGTCTGAAGCTGAAGTCATTAGTACTAAGATGCAGAATAACTATAACTGTAACAATGCAAGAGATTACTTCAACTGCTTTTCTCATTCTCTTTAAATATAAGTGATTATGTTAAGTGTTGAAACAGACCATCTCTCGAGCGTGTGGCAACCCAAATGCTGTTACCGGGCTTAGGCTGATTTTGATTTGCCAGCAGTTAACTCATTCCAAGCAACACAAATATAAAAGCTAATAGAAAGTGTTTAGATTAACAAGGTTAAGAAATTATAATAGAACTGACAGCAGTTGATCATAATATCGATTAGGAATAAATGCACGCTTCCAAGAGTTAGCTGTCTGACTTGAGCCAAGTAATGGCAGATAAGTCCTCTGTATTATCTAAAGGAATATCTGTAGCATTCCTTTTCAGCACATGCACAGCTTCAAAGAGAGAATCAGACTAATTTTCATTAAAATACCCTTGCATGCTGGTTAAAGGCTTAAATCGGTTCGCTCCTTTGATTCCATCTGGGTTTGAACACTACATAAATCTGTTACGAAAAAGCGCTTATGCCACAGACTAACCTTTCCACAGCTTCCAAGTGTGCTGGTGTTTAAAGGGAAAGCAGCAAGAGCAGGGGTTTGATTAAAATAAACATGAAGTAACTTTATAATACTATGAGGCAAATTCACAATAAATGGAGAGGCAACTTCATCACTTAGACATCAAGTTTATATTTTTTTTAAAGTGTGAAATGCTAGCAAGTTGTATGCCTAAGGTGAGTGTGTAATTTTTGATATTTTAAAAGTGTTATCTCAATGAAAAATTGTTTTCAGGGCATGAGACAATGTCTGTAGTATCTCATCTGACAAGTGCCACACCTACAAGGGGTAACAGAGCAGCTACTGAGTACGGGCACAGCAGGCAGGGATCCACATAGATGGAACCTGGGAAATGAGCCAGGGAGCAAGAACAAATCCATGCAGTTTTGCAAAAAGGTGCAAGGGTTTTTACTTCAGCAATCACAATAAAGAAGATTTGGAGGAGCAAGTGACAGCGAGAAAGAGAAAACACTGTGCTAAAAATAAAAGATATTTGATTCTGCTTTCAGTTTCCATATGTCAATTGATTCAACAGAAGAAATACAAGATACTTTTCTCTTTGCTTTTTTAACTGATTGTCGTATTTTAATCAGCAACTGCTATTTCTTTCGTCATTTTAAGTTTTTAAATAAATTACTGTAAGAATGAAACAGATTTTGTTGCAGAACTTTCTTTTCTCCTGAGGGATGCTCATTCACAACCAGAAATTACCTCCTTGTCTCCTCCATTGACCTCCCACAAGAGTTTGGTGACCCCTCAGATCTGTTTTATGGTAATTGCTCTTTTACCCAGGGAGTCCTGTTTGGTGTGTCTGAACCACCAATTGATTAACTTTCAGGTCAATAACAATTCCTCAAACTCTTCTTATCCCCATTTCAGCTAAAAGTACTAATCAAAGGATAATTTAGAAACAGTACTGGAAACTGCTAGATTTTGTAGGTGATTTCTGGAGAAAAGGATTTCTAAAGCAAACTGCCCTCAGCTAGCAGCGAACTGGACACCAGTATTTCTTATAATACTACCATGTTCCTCTAGAAAAACTGAAAACGAATGGACTGTGATGCTCACAATTATTCTTTAACCTACTGTAATTTCTGTCTATAACAGTATCCGATAATGATTTGTTTCAGTCAGTGCTACATAACGTATTCTCCTTTTACTTATAACTACATTAGAGTTTCAGATAACAATGTTAAGGTCATTTTCTTTCTCCGCAGCCAAACCCTCACTGCCTGCTGATGGTAGGCACCACCTTAGACAGAGCTGGTTTTGCTGAGATACTGACTGCAGGTGTCAGTTCTGTGCTGTGCTGTTAATCAGTTGAGACTGAGAATAATAAATAACAGGAACTCTGTGTATACCAGACTAAGAGGAAGATCAGGAAATCATGCCCATGCATCTCCCTCCCAAATGGTCAACTGCCTCACAGGGAGTGCAGTAAACTGTAGCAAGTGACAAACCTGTCCTCCCACAGTGAAGGGCTTGGGCATCTTAAAACCTTGGGTAAACGCTTCCATAAACAGAAACATACCTGGTTGGAAAGCAAGGGATTAAGTTTCATGATATAAAACATTGCCTACTTGATATGAGAAGCAGCTTCAGCCACCTTCATGGAGGTGATGATTTACAGAAAACGGGACAGGATCCAGGAAAGGGGATCGGGGGAGCGTTCCAATGGCAAACCAGCTTAACCAGTTTCTGTAGAGCAAGACTTGCAGAAAACGTATCCATGAAATGTGCTGGGTTACTCCCAGTGCACTGAGAGAGCTGCATTATGAAACACCACAAAATGTAAATCAGTGTGCGTTTTGAGGAACTTGTGCAGCGTGGCTGGCAGCCGTGTAACTGTGCATTATAAGGAGCTTGGCATGCTCCAGTGAGCAGCACACCAGATCCGCAGCCCGAGGTGTGGTTTAATGGATGGCTTAACCCTATCTAACTGCCAGCTGCTGCCAAAACCCGTGAGCGTCCTCCTCCTCCCTGCTCCCACACTGCCACTTGTCCAGCAGCTTAGCAGCTGAGCAGCCAGAGCACATGGATCAATGAATCACATGAGCAACCAAAGTCAATACAAGGAGAGGAAACGTGGTTCTCAGCAAGGAGATAGTCTCTTTCCTTACAGCTGTCACTGTTAAGCTGAGTGGTTTTGGAACCATGGTATCCGTCAAGTTGCTTATCAGCTCCACACCTGTGAGTGAGCCTCTTAAACAAAAACACATCATCAAAATACAAAAGCTGCAGCTTAAAGAAAACAACTTCAGTTCAAGTTGTGTTCTATGGTACAAAAGAATAAATTATAAATAAAAAAAGAGAGAAAGGGGTAGGCAGAGCCAAAAATTTGGACTGAGATAAAAGGAGGTTTGGCCTCTGAATCACAGCTAAAACTCAATGACAGCATCTTCCTGTAGTCTCTGCAGCCACCTCTGCAGATCCACCTGCTCTGCAGATTCAACACTGGTCCCATCTTTTGAGCAGAGGTGTTTTACAAAGCTGAGAGAGCAGATGTGCACATAGAAATTAAATACCTTGTTCTGTATGAAATATGTTAAACATTTCTAAGATATCCCAGGAACGTTTACAGAAATATTAGACAGAGATAGCATCATTGTTCATTTGCAAAGCAATTTCAGTCTAATGTCAACTTCAATATTAAGCTAACATGTAAATGTATACTACTTTGTGTGGAAGATAGAAAAATACATCATAAGTCTTCTCACAGAGCTCCTATGAGACATTTTACGAGGGGTGCAGCCATGAAGAGTTGAGCTGACTTGCCCCCTTATCATAGGAATCAATGGCAGATGGGATCACACCTGAGCTGCTTGATTACAGTCCAGTGCTTCACTGTCCCTCTTTTGAACACAAAATGTGTAACACAGAATTTGTCCTGCACACATCAGCATTGCTGCCAAAATGAAACCACCATTAGAAGAGAATTAGAGAATTACCACCAGAGAAGCCCATGGTGGTATTAGTATTTAAGATCTGTGGATAAGCTGTAGGGACTTGAAATCCTGACAGAGAAAAGCCTAATTTTGACAATTTCATCAGTAGAAATAGAAGAAAGGTAGGACACTACTTGTTGGAAGACTTCTTAAGATTTTTGCTTGTCTGTTTTAAAAGCTAAAGCATAGATTTTTATTATTTTTTTTGTTGATTTTATCTATTTAATAGAACTGAATAACTGAATAATGTGAAAATTAACTCACCAAAAGAAAGTTATTGCAAACAGGAATATTTTTCTTCAAAAAACACATTGTTTACATCCAAACTTAAACAAAAATATAAATGCTCAGACACTGATCATAAAATACTGCTTTATGAGAACAGAAACCAGAGATGAACGCAAATCAGAATAATATCTTTGTAGAATTTCTATTAACTCAATGCTCTGGAGAAGAATGTAGAAATCAGGGAAGAAAGCAGCACTTCTTTTTTGTTTTTGGCCAGGGAAAAACTTTTTCCCATCCCTGAGAGCTAACAGCTTTTAGAAATAAATGCAGTTTGCACATTCTGTGCAACTTAATTTCCTGAGGATTACACAGTGGACATTCTCTAACTGAGGCCGAGAATAACTTTCTCTGTAGTCACAGCTCTCACTGCATGGACCAAAGCTGGGTCCCTTCCAAGCACACCAACAGGGAATTTGTCCTTCTCAATCAGAGACAATAGCTCCCTTCCTGAGATAGAACAGGAAAAGATGGCAGTAGGGATAAGAAGCAGATAATGGAAGAGCTCCTTGAGTGAAGCAGCTTAAAAAAAAAGTCTACTACTGGAAAGGAAGGCTGATGTTAAAAACAGTAAAAACATGACAACTGGTAAGAAACCTTAAAAGTCAGAGCTGGAAGCAGAGCACACAGGGAAAAGCTAAAACAAACAAACAACAACAACAAACAGTAAGGGAACAAAAATGTAAGAAGACAACATTACATTATAAGAAGGGATGGGGAGATTGGGACTGGAATCTAGCCTAAGAAGTAAGCAACAGAGAAAGAGCTAAGATTTTCTGAGCAAGTATTAGAGCAAGGAAAGCTTAGAGCACCCTGTCTCTGTCCTTCAAAATTCAAGGTTCAGTAAAAACACATGGCTTGCTGGAAGCTACCAAGGGAAATCAAGGGAAGACCTAGGAGGAGGAAATGAGAACAGGAGCTGATTACGCATTGTCGGGAAAATAAAGTAAGAAGATAATGGTGAAGAAAACAGCCAAGGACAACTGAGTATTGCAACATAAGAGATGGCAAGCAGGTGAGCCCTGAATAGAAATGGTGCTCTACAAAGACTTAAGGGCTCTCAGATCAATTCACCTCCTGATAAGAAGGGCCCACATCATTGCCCTCAGACTCCTAGTTTGATTTCAATTTCAGTGACCTGGATCTGTGTGACAGATCATAATATGTGAGACCATCAGTTCTGAGTTTAAGACTTGTGAACTCAGGCAAATGATTGTAATGGACAAGGCTAAAGCTTGGATCATCTTGCCATTCTCATTCAAGACCCTTTGGTACTTTCTGTTCTTCACCTGAACCTTTTTCAGAAAGTCATTCATCTTGTTTGTTGTTAGCAAAAGTGCAAAGCTCACTGGACAAAACACTTCATTACACTGTAATAATGGTCTACACTGAATGCAGCAGCCTCCTAATAAAGTCATTCAATTTCTTACCTCAAAGGTTAAAGATCAGAGTTTCAACCTGGTCTATCTTACTCAGATAAAAACATTAAATGATATGGAAAAATCAATTTAGAAATGTTAATTTGCTCTAAAAGCCAAAAGAATAGTAACTACAGCCCCTGTGGCGCCAAACTACCTTTCTCCCTATCCTGTCAAAAAACAACTTGTTTTAAGTGAATAGTTTTGAGGTAAGATAAACTAAATAGGCCCTTTGATAACAGGATACTACTTACATTTGTTTCCAGTGTTCCTTTGTGGTGTAAGAAAATCATTTAACATTAAACTTTTCAGCAGAAGACATGTGTCTGAGTGTCTGATTTGAGATACAGTTTCATTTGTGCTAATACTGAACACTGTGCATAGGGGCAACTGCAAGTTGTAGTTTTAATACATTTAACTGTAAAATCATTGAACCATTGAACAGTTTGGGCTGGGAGGCACCTTAAAGACCCACCCAGCTCCAACCTCCTGCCATGGGCCAGACTGCCTCCCACCAGCTCAGGCTGCCCAGGGACTCATCCAACCTGGTCTTGGATGCCTCCAGGGATGGGGTATCTACCTATTTTAGTTTAAAGCCATTATCCTTTGTCCTATCACTTTATGCCCTTGTAAAACATCCCTCCCTGTGTTTTCTGTAGGGCTTAGTAGGTACTGCAGGTCACAATGAGGCCTTCCAAGAGCCTTCTCTTCTCCAGGCTGAACATCTTTCAGACTGTCTTCAGATAAGAGCTGCTGCAGCCTTCTGCCCATCCTTGAAGCCTCCTCTGGACCCACTCCAAAAGCTCCTCATCTTTCTTTCCCTGTCCTGGACACAGTACTCCAGATGGGGCCTCACAAGCAGAGCAGAGGGGGACAATACTGATGCAGCCCAGGATATGGTTGGCTTTCTGAGCTAGAAATCCACACGGCTGTCTCATGTCAATTTTTTCATCCACTGGAACCCCTACATCCTTCTCTGTGTGGCTGCTCTCCATCCATCCATACCTCACTTACTGTACAGTATACTGAAGCTCTTAGATAACACAGTCCTAATTGATTCAACCTACACCTTCAGTATTTATGAAGCTTTTTGATCTTAACTCTCTCTATGCCTCTTCTCCCTTTATCTCCTAGAAAGCAAAGATAATAGCAACCTCTCATCTCACAAGGATGTTGTGAAACATAGGTACATTCGTGAAGTGCACAGCATCTATTGTGATGGGCACCAGAGGAAAAAAAAATCAGGAAATTAATTCAAAATAGTGTGATGAAATCATGGCATTAAGTCTGTATATGACCAAGAAAGAAGAAGGAAAACACTGAATAGTTTTTTACTGCGTGGACACAGTCCTCTCTGTGAACTTAAACTGGCAAGGAAGCCCATAGAAATAGAATACATGATCATGCAATTAACAATTACACCACAAGGCACACGAAGCTGTAAACAGGCTGTGCCTGTTTGCAGGTTTTTGGCACCTGAGTTTGTAACCTTAGTTTTCCTTTGCAACGGGAATTTTCTGCATACAATAAAAGAAATGACAGATGTACTTAATTTGAACATTGAGGAACATTTGCCTCATCACCATTTAATGAAACTTTTAGCTCTTAAGGGTATCATCTGCAGAGGAGGAGGAAAGCTTATACTTGGAAAATTATAGCTCCATGGTAGAAAACTATTCTTCTTAAGCCTCTCAACTGTCTAAAAATCCAACTGACTCCAGCTTCCACTGTAAAAAATTAATGAACTAAGCTGAAGCTTCTGTCAAGTCCACAGAAATAGATGTGCAAGTCCTATTATCAAAGGAAAAAAGCAGCATCATTGAGAATTCTGAAATGCTGCAGGCATCAAATGGTGCAGCAAGCCAGATCAGCTCAGTAAAATACTGGAAAACATTCAAATGCCATCCAAATTCAGTGTTTACTACTCTTCCTATTGTTCTTATCCACACTGAAAGTTTAGATTGATTTATCAACTAAAGGCTCTTTAAATAAATAAAATAAAGCAAAATACATATGCAGGACTTTGAAAATATATAGCCCTGCATGCTCTAAGCATTTGCTATTGCCTCTGGGTTTTTTATTGAAATTAAAACTATCTCTGTGATCTATATGTCATTTATAAAATCTAAAGGCTTTTAGATCTGTCAGAAGTTGAGAAAAGGAAAAAAATGATTTATTAAGATTATGTATACTTCATGTTCACATCTATTTTAGCACATATTAAAAGGTAAAACATTTTTCAGCTACTGTTTGTGTTTGTTAATGGCCATCTTTCACTTGCATGGATTATAATAATGAGTCTTTAAAATAATCAACAAAACTTACCTCTGCTGTAATAAGCATGAAACATAATATATTCCTATCTAAATTATTTAAACAAGACTGTTTAAAATTTATGACGCTACCCTGGAAAGAGGCACACAAAGGATGAGTCATGTTTTTGAGCATTCTCATGTGTTATGCAGCAGTGATTACTTACAGAGTGGCTGATGAAATCTTTGGAAAGGGAAAGAGTAATCTTTCCAAATCAAGTTACATAACTTTGATTTACATAAATGTAATCCATTCAATAGGCCAAGCAGAAAAGTAATATGTATGGCCAGCGCATAAAAACTTGTAATTCTTACAAGAAAAACTATAATGAAAGGGAAAATGAAGGAGGAGAGAAGAAATTTTTCCTATTTGTAGGTATGTGGTCCTTACTGTACTGCCTTTGCCACTTCGTAATTTAAGAAAATTGAACACAGTTTAAATTGCTTAGAAGTTCCAATGCAAATTAATAAAATGATTCTATGCATGGAGCCATAAATTTAGCATGCCTCTGACAGAACCTACTTTGTGTCACCCTGTCTGGTTATGGTCCTAAACTGACTACTCAGCCAAGTAAAAGACATGGATACATTGGCAGTTTTCACCAGCACAAGGCCCTGCTCTGTCCCTTGACATCATCTGTATGATATTCAGCCTCTTCAGCACACACAACTTCAGTTCTTACCAAACTACCACATGGAGTATGTATACGTGTGTATGCACAGATGTACATGTGCATACAAAAGAATGAGAGAGAAAAATAATCTCTGCTCTTTTTCACCTGAAAATAATCTTTATAGCTGCCCATTACATCTTCAGAGGTAACCTATCCAAAACCATCAAAATATACTTCTGGGCTGTGGAGAAACATCCTTAGTACCATCTTAAGGTTTGATTTACAATTTTCCAAACTAAACTACAGCAAATTAGTATGTACAGTTATATAACAAAAACTCTTCTGAAAGGAATAAATTTTATCTATCAGAAATAATTATAACAAACAACAGTGGCTAAATTCCCTAAGCAAGCTTAATTCAGCTTTTGTCTGCACACCCACTGTGCAGCTCTCTGAACCACATAAATACAAATGATATTTTCCAGTTTATTGCTGGTTTTGAAGTTTTCACAGAAGAGCCAAGCTGTGAGCTGTTTGGCTGAACATTTCCATATCTCTGAAGCTGTCCTGCCAGAAGGGCTGAAGCACTTGAAATCCACACTGTCACCTCACCCTCTCTATATGCAAACCAAGAGGCTTCCTCACAGAGGCCTGCGAGGGGCAAGTCTGGAGACAAGTCTTTTTTGCTCCCATTCAAGCAAAGAAATCGCTGTTGAGCTCTCAACAATTCAGTGTGCCCAGCTGGGACAGACTCTCCAAAAATTTCATTTATTAGCGACTGTAACTAAAGTATAACAGTCTTACTGCAAATGACCACAATCTGTGCTCGACAATTAATTATGAATTAGCCAAGTGGGAGAGAGCCCTTATAGGAATGGCCACAAACCGTGCTGATGCTAATTGTCAGTACTTTTTCAGAAGCATGGGGAAACGAGAAAGCTACAAAGGAAAGATCATCAAAATTTAATATAAAATGATGCATTCTCCCTTCAATCTGGTTCACAGAAAAAAAAGCTGAGCTGCTTTCAGTAAACATTAACAAAAGCATATAGCACACACACATGAGATGGAGTAACCCAGAATAAAAATGCTTGGCCAAACTGCAAGTAGACACTACCAGTGTTACACGTTAGTCCATTGTGGCAACCTACTGCCAAAACCCATCCACAACATCATCCCCCAGTACTTAACTCTGGTAAGGCCTCGCCTCAAGCACTCCATTCAGTTTTAGGTCCCTCACTACAAGAAAGATATCAAGGCCCTGAGGTGTGTCCAGAGAGGGGCAACGAAGCTCTGAGGGATCTGGAACACAAGTCCTATGGGAAGCAGCTGAGGGAACGGGGACTGTTGAGTCTGGAGGAGAGAAGGCTTAGGAGAGACCTTATCGCTACTGCTCTCTACAACTGCCTGTAAGGAGGTTGTGGCGAGATGGGGGTCGGCCTCTTCTCACAGGTAGCAGAGACAGGATGAGAGGTAATGGCCTCAAGTTGTGCCAGGGGAGGTTCAGGTTGGGTGTTAGGAAGAATTCTTCTCAGAAAGAGTGGTGAAGTATTAGAAGTGGCTGCCCAGGATGGTGGAGTCACTGTCCCTGGCGGTAATTAAGGAAAGGGTAGATGCAATACTGAGGGATGTGGTTGAGCAGGCAATAGTGGTGGTAGGTGGATGGTTGGACAAGATAATCAGAAATCTTTTCCAACCCTAATGATTCTATGATTGCAGTGAAGAACAATGCAAACATCACCTGGATGAAACATGAAATTTGCAAGTCAAACAAAAATTGATTTTTTTTTTGGCTTACACATGCGCCCCAAAGTGAATGCCACATTTTGATTAAGAATATATCAACAGAAAAGCAACTGCTATTGATATCTGTATTTTAATTCTAATATTCAATTTTATTCCAATATCCATATGTATATACGGACTTTGGATTTATGGCATATCCCATTTTAATTCTGTATTTCCGATGCACACCATAGATATACTCCACAGAACTGTGTTAATAGTAGCAACAAGTGGACTAAGTAACATTTTTAAAACTGCTGCTGAGTTATGATAATTACTTTCTTTAGCATGATTTCTTCAGCAATTAATAACAGTACAACTTGAGATTACTGCAACAGACTTTTATCTACGTAACACAGAAGAAACAACATTTCAGTAACTATCCACAATCAATACGAAATCCTTCCTCCCCCATGCTCTAAATTAGATACAGGTTCTGTCCTATCATTTCATTGTTCAGTTACATCTAATAATTGACAATTTGTAAACTTGCATATTTCTAGCACAAAATTCTGAACATTAAAAATGCACATATTTTGAGAAAGCATTAACAATACCAACAAGGATCACACAAACACATGCAAGGTGAGAGATTGGTAACTCACAGTATGCTGTATACAAACTGCCTGAGCCTTGACCAAACCAGACCTTGACACCAACAGCATATGGAGGGGCATCATAGTCCAGAGAAATTATTTTTAGACTCTTTTTGTTAAATTATTACTGTTACTGTGATGATGCTAACTATAGACGAAAATCAAGCACAATTTGAAGTACAATTTTCAAGTCTTGCTAAAGAGCAAGGACAAATCCTAACTAATGTGCAGTAACTGCTGATTAAGTGTGGAATAAAAATCTCCTCACAGAATTCCTCGTGGAATAACAATACTCCTCACATGTGACTAACACAGGGTCAGGCAAGGTGTCATGTTCACTCAGAAATACTTGGATGGGTCAACAAATAATTCTGTGCAATTACTGGGATAAAATAGTATGCAACCCCACAGCACTTGAGAAGGACAAGAATACTGGAGAGAGTCAATGCTTGCACACTGCTGAGTCTCCCTAAGGACTCCCCAATCCTCATCCATCCCCTTTATGAAGAAATCACAACCAACGTTTTCAGTTACTTAAGCACTGAGAACTGTAGGTATCAGATGCAAGAATTCTATATTTAAGCTTTTAAAAACACCATAGCTTAAAAGTCTGAATGCCCTGAGGTAAATGTATGTAAAGTTGTGTTAGGTTTAACCTTTCTACTATGCAGTTTGGAGCACAAATCATTTTCAAGAAAAAGGAAAAAAAAAAACAAAACTAATTATGTTTACAATCTCCTCTAGCCTTGGGCAATACTATGAACTTCATCAACATGAGATCCAATCATCCTCTGAAAATGTACTGTAGTTGAACTGTGGAAAGACAGTTTGTCAAGCAAAATTGAACCTCACAATTCTCCATTTGTTCCCCCTATTTAGAAACAATTCTTTTATAATTACAAGCAATATAAAGGCTTTGCCTATTGGAAATCACAGGGACACGAAGCATTCAAGCTCTAGTCCATGCATTCCCAAGCAAGAAAATATGTGGAAATATAAATGAAAGAAAGCAATTGAAACTAATGAGGTGAAGGATGCTAGAAGAGAGGAGTATGAGTGCAAGATTTGCTGTAAGTAATCTTTGCTGGTCATGAAGTTTCCTCTTTTCTGCCATTTTTACCTGATAACGCATCTGATACAGGGCAAGCACAGACAACAAGACAATGCTGGAGGAGCTTGGGGGCAAGGAGAGGAGAAGATAATGAGGGAGCAGATGATAAAAGTGTAGACTGATAATTAGACAATTACTCGGATAAAGTTGCAGAAAATGTTATCACAATGATCACAAGGTTATCACAGTTGTAGTTTTTGACTCTAATCCCCCTCAAAAAAATTCATTAGATGTTGAGAATTAAAGTACTCCCAGAGTCTGTTTATTTCAGTTAACTTAGTAGAAGGACATGAACATATGGTAGAAATTTGCCCTTGCCTAAAATTACTCTGCTTGTACACAGTGCCTTGTAAACATGCAGACAGGGAATGCTACTGCCAGATACAGCAAAGGGAACAGGAGGATAAGAATGGGGGAGAAGGAGGGAAGGGCTTCCTACTATCCCTTTCACACATGGTAATGAAATATAACTTGCTGGAACAGCAAAAATTCATAGCACTTTAAGGTCCAGAAGGACTTAGCCACAGCTGTACGTGCATGTCTCCACATTAGTAATACATAAAAAACCCCCAAGAACAGGCACTGAGAAGTGTGAAGTCTGACGCAGACAGATAACCTGATACTGAGAAGCAGATGTGGGGTGAGAAAGAAAGGTAAATCCATCAGCACGGAGAGGCATAACACAGAGTCAGCGCCCTACTGCACTGCACTGCTGTCACTGACGTGTCACAAGTAAAGAAGCAAGCAAACTATTATGGGATTCCAGATCTTCCCCCAGATCCTCCTCTTCCCACCCCAAGACAGTTCTGACCAGGCCCATGAATTTTGTCATCTCTTTACTCGTCTGCATCCTTCCCCCTCCAATATCAGGAGTACAATGGGCAGTATGCTGTACCCAGAACCTACGCATCCGCTTTGCCTTCCAGTTCAGAAAGGACTACAAGCTTTGAAAGACTGGAAATTCCTCCAGTTCCAGTCCTTGAAATGAAAACACCATGCCAACAGAGACAGCGAAGGTCACCACTTAATCTAACTCATAGAGAATGGATAATTCAACCCAAAATATTCTGGAGTGTCAGCAGAGCAATTTTGTGGCCAAAATAAGTCTCACTATATTTTAAACCATTTCAAGACTTAAAGCCATCTGGGAATTACTTTCTAGGCTAGAAAAAAAGGTGTCAATTTGCAGAAACAATAACAGGAATTTATTGCTTACCACTGGGAACCAAAATTCTCATTTTCAACAGAAAAATCAGGCATTTCCAAACTGTAAGATAAGTGCAGGGAACTTAGTGCTGTTACCCATTTCTGAGAAGCCACACTTCAGATGGCAAAATAGAACAAATAATATGTTCTAGTGTTTAATTAAGTATTTATTAAAGCCAAGATTTGGACTCTTGTAAAATGCAGGGAACTGAATGTCTCATTGAAGTGTTACTAGCTATACAAAAACAGATCAGCGTCCTTGAACTGAAAAAAGACAGAAGCAAGCCAAGGGCTGTACATAAACAGAGGCCACTCATCCAGACATCATCACTGTAAGCACAAACAAAAATTCCCTAAAGAACAAATCCTTGAAGAGTTCTTTTCTCTGCCACACTACAGGAAGAGAAAAAGCACAGAGCAATTCCGTATCAATGACATCTGTTTTCATAGCCTGTATTTGTCCTCGGTTTTCCTCCTGTAACCTGCTGAAATTGTTCTAAGCACTGAAAGTCAAGACAATTTCTCTTTCACCACTCTTATAAAATTTTAATTACAATGCTTTAAGCTCAATTAGTCCCTGAACTAACTTACATGGTTCCAGCCTTTAGTTTTTAATAAGCATTTATCCCTGTGGTTACAAAGGTAACCTGATTCACTCAGAAGTCTGACAAGCAGTGAGGTTTATTCAAACAGCTTGCTCACACACACCAGGGCCCCATACTCACACACTGCGTTCTGTGGGAATGGGGAAAGAAGGAAATTGGGGGCAACAGTGACAGGATTGACAGTAACAAAAAAACACATTCTCCTTTCTATTGCTTTTATTCTTTCTGTTGTTGGAGCTCTCTGATATAGGAGAAGTAGGAAGAATTACGTTTCCTTTGCTCACTCTTTTTCCTTGTTGTCAGGCTTAATTTCCATTTCCTATACTATAGCTAGGAGGAAGGAAAAAGTGGTGTTACAGGGAATAAGGAGCCAGAGGTCTAAGGAAATTGTGGATCCATTCATAGCAGGCAGGAGATCAAGAATTACAAAGAAATTAACTATCAGGAAATTAGGCTTGACAGTATTTTTCTTCCAGTTATGAATGCTGATTCTAACTGCAGAGAAAAGTGATGTTTTCAGGACAGACAGAGGAATCTATTTCTTTTTCATTTAGGGTTTTTTATTTGAAACTAATCAAAGGAGCAGAACAACAGCATTTATAAAAGGTACCAAGAATAACAAAGAATCTTCTGTTGAGTTTGAGTCACATAACTTACACATAGAAGCTATTTCATTTTGATAGCTTACAGTCATATTGATATCGATCAAAGGCACCTGCAACTGTCTTGGTTGCACATGCACTGTAGTAATTATGCATGCAAGTGAATGTTCAAGTTAGACATCCTTCTGGTTGAGGACCAGTAAAATTACTCAAAGTGAATATACGACTGTACACAGAAATTATGCATGCATGCAGTTATAAAAATTAACTGTTGCATTCACTGTTTCTATTTTCTTCATGTCCTATGAAAACACTCATCCACTGAAAACAATATGAAAAAATATTAACTTTTTAAAAGATGTACATCTATTCAACTATCTACTGAACATTAAAAAAATATAACAATCCAGTAATTTTGTTTTCCAAGCTGATACATCAGCAAAACTTCACCACTGTCACAAGATTTACCAACAGGAAAAGAAGAGCATATCTAAACATAGCTTCTTACTCCTTCTTCTTATGTGTTTATTAACCAGTGAGTTCATTAAGGTAATAAAGGATTGGTCATTATTTGAAAAAAATAATGCATACGATCAAATTTTGAAAAAGAACTAAGCTAAATTGCTATTTGCAATTCTATTAGAGATAAGTTGAAATATTTTAGAAGTTGGGATTTTCACCATCCTTAAGTCTCTATGATTTGATTATACTTCAAACCGGAAGAGTTGGTGTATTCAAACCCATACAAGGTGTTTTTATTAAGGTACATAAACAACAACATGGAAAATAGGCTTTCATCTTTCAAGACCATATTAACATAAGGAACAGTTTTGCTAGGGCAAAAGCATTTATTATTAAGTATTTCAAGGGATGTGACAGAAGTAATAAAATATTTAGATATTGCTGTATTCTGGCAGATCACGGCGTAGTCGTATTGCCTTTAGCTTCTCTACTTTGATTTTTGTTCGCAACAGTTCTTCTTCCAGCTGCTGCTTTCTTTTCAAACCATCTCTTTTTTCTTGGACATAAAGCCCTATTTTTCTTTGATTTTCTAATATTATTTGATGCTCTTCTTTCAGCATTTGCAACATCTGTGGGTCATACCCACACATCGGCCTAAAGCGTTCTCCAACCTCAAGCCTAAAAAACTCATCTCTTCTTGGCACAGGAGAGGGAGACATCATAACTCTCATGTCAACTGAAGATACCGACGTTGAAGGAGACCTTTCCATAATGTGCACCAACTGGTGTTCTTCCTCTTGTTCTACATTCTCACTTGGCTGTGAGTCTATAATCAAAGAAGGAGGAGGTTTGACATCCTCTTCTGATTGCAACTCCATCATGATTGTAGCAGGATGGTGATCCAACATTGTCTGGGGTGAACTGGTAGCAGCAATTGTTTCTTTATCGATACTAGTGCTAGAACACACAAAATCATATTTAAATAATCTATTAAAAACTATTAAAAAAAAACAAGGAAACACAGTTTTAAGTAGCCAAAGCTTCATTTGAAATATTACTATGTGCTACCCATGCCTGGACCTCAATTTTATTACATGACCAACATCTGTACCCCTCCTTCCTTCCACCACACACCTACAGTCTCGTACTATTTAGATGCTATTGCTACTCTGAAGGCAGTACAGCCTACAGTGAACAACCCTGGTAGGTTTTTATTCTGAAACAGGATAAGCAAGAAAAAGTGAGAATAAAAACTAAGCAGCAGAAGAAGGTGATGCAAGTCACAGAGGAAATAGTTTGTGTAATCTAGAAAGTGATTTTAAAAGGCCATAAACTTGCAGAAACATTTCCATCTCCCAAACTTACTAATCTCCTGTTCTAATGCGTTCCCTGTTTCTGAGTCATATATCTAAATGGTTAGGCTTTTTCTTCTTTGTGTGTGTATCTGTGTGTGTGAGTGTGTGTGTGTGTGTGTGTGTGTGCGCGCAAAACAATCAGTGAATAAAATGACACAAGAAGCCTGGGGAGAAGAAACCACAGCCCAGGTGATGACCCTGTCAGTAGATAAAGGAATCAGGCTTATCCTTGTTCCTTCCCTTTGAACCAATGATCTCACTAGTTTTCTGAAGTTTCAAGAAAGAGCACAGAAACGTTACCATTAAGAACAGCCCATAGTTCTGTGCAGCATTTTTCCAGCTTTTCTGAAGTACAACACCCACTTGACTCATCTGCCTTTGTGTAAACCCCTGAGTCAGCAGCACCTCCAGCCATGATTTGACATTATGTTGGCTTTGATGGTATTAATGGCTCAAGTTGCTCCTGTCTATTTCTCTACCATCAGTTGTGTCTGAAACCTTACAGTTCTCCTTTATACAGGTAATACTTTTGTAAGACAGATTAGCTTTTTGAACTATTTGACAGTATAGATCTACAAAGAATACCTTCAGCACAACTTGAGAGGTGTAATATGGGAACAGGGATGTGTTAACCTGGCACTGAGAGCAAAGACAGAGCACAACCACGGCCATGACTGTTTAAAAAGGAGGCTATGGCTAGTGATTACAGATGTAAGACATTCCCCAGCCCATGAAGAATGAAGCTGCTGCTAGCAGCTAAAAGCAGTGAGTGGATCCATGATTAATAGAACATTCACAGATGCGCCCTAACCCTGGAGGACTTGAGTGCTGTCTATTAAAATGGAGGCAGGTGTGTGTGTGTATTTTTTTTAACTCCTTGTGAGCTCTACGAGCCACAGTCTAAGGAGCACTGTTTGATTATTAAAAACGCTGCCCTGGTTGGCAGCAGATTTGGGTTCAAACTCTCACAACTATGGGGGAATTCTAATTCGTGTATCATATTTCTCGTGTAAGTGTGCTGACACCTTGCAGAGATACCAAAAGAAAGCATTATCTTCTTTGCATCCCGCTTTGGTCTTCAAAACTCTTGGTTCAAAAGGAAGAAGCAGCTACTGCCGCAACTTCCAAAGGATCCTATCCAGTCCACCATCCATTAATATGAAACAGAAATCTCTAGAATTAAAGCATGAAAACTTCTAAATGTTCAATTGTAACAATGTTCAGCGGGGTCAGAGAAATGTAGTACCAAAAAATTAGTTCTGCCAACCACCCAAGCCATTAAGGGTAAGGCTCTCAAAAAGAAGAAGTCTATCTGAAGCAGGAACTGAAAACAGAACTTTCATTTATCCTTGAAGAAAACAATCTTCATTCTGTCTACCGTCACCTGAGCTGCATATCAAGTATCAGCTCTATCACCTTACTCCCTCCTCCTCGTGCCTCAAAGCTTCACCTGCTTCCCTACACCTTTCTCACACTCCATTCCCTCCTTTCCCGGGGCATCAGAAGTACTTTCCCGCATACAAATGTTCACTATTTCTCCCCTCGCTGACTGTAGTTCTGGGTCTCCCCCTTCCCAAGCACAGCTTCCCTCATTTATTTGCTGGCTCCTGGCCAGCTTCCAGCCTGAGAAACCTGGAAACAACTAGTAGGAGATCATTCTGACAAAAGGGAACGGGGAGAAGGGGCAGAAAGTGCGAGAGGTTAAGAGAAGAAAGATAGGTGAGGATTGGTCTAACATAGACTAGAGCCTCCAGACAGCGACAAATCCAGCTCTCACTGCATATTCCACAGAGAATTTGAAAAGACCAAGTCTTCAGGTAACTCAGATGAAGCTGTTTGTTGGGGCTTTTTTTTTCCTCTTAGAATCTGCCTCTTAAGAGGAAACCAATTAGTGAAGAGAGAAAGAAGGAACTGAGAAACAAAAGGAACGCCTGCTTGGTGGTTACTGATGTTGTTTCTGACAACTTGACTGAAAGAAAGACAAACAACAGTTACCACAATTGGGGGATGGTATTTACAACCCTGGAGACACCCATGATTCACTCGGTTTTGTTTAATCACAGCGAGCTAGAAATTGCTTAAAGGTGCAATTAAGAATTTGGATTCATTATAAGTTGTATTTCCCTCCAAAAAGCTAAGCCATATCCTAGAGAGTTAAAAACCAATACCGGGTTCTCAAAATCAGGATAAAATGCACCTTAGTGAAAATTACCACCAAATAGTGATGTACTTGAGCAGAAAAAAATATTTAGATGATAATCTTTCCCTTCTACACGCAGTGCCTCGGCTGTCCCTAGGAACGACCATTTGGGGTAAGCAGCAATCAAGTCAACGTTCCCAGAGCCATGAAGGACTGCACAACACATTTACATTGCAGGATACAAACTACAGAGATCATTAGGTCTTAATCATTCATGAAAAGCGGCACTGCTTTTTATAAGCCGATCTGCAAACCAAAGTTCTCACACTACTGGGTTTTTTTTTCTCCTCCTTAGAAAAGTTGGTAGTCGAGACACTGCAACCTTTATTAGCACAATTAAAAGCCTTTTGTTCCGGAGAATTCTTTGGAACTGTTCCTCCAGGGGCATTCACCAGGAGCAGCAGTGCAGCCCAGTTGCTTCAGACTCCTTTACGCCGAGGACCCACAGCAGCATATTTTTAGAGCATCTGGCATGTTGGGATTTAGACAATTGCTACCATTCAGTTCAACCAGTGGCACTGTGAATCAGATTCGTCCTGTGTACACATGCCAGCTTGTCTTAGAGCATTTAGCTGTTGCACCAACTATCTCATATCTGATTGAAATATAGAAAGTTCACTTCCCATTAATCTCTTTGTGAAAAGGAGGGGGAAAAAAAATCAGAGATTTCTCAGGATTTATGGGGAGTTATTTAGCTTTTTATCCCTCCTTTCTAGCTCACTTTGCGTACCTGGAAGAACCAAAACCTGACCCAGGCATATTTTTTGGATCCCTCAAGGACCAATACAGAACCAGCAGAGTGCTGCAAGTCAGACCAAGGGGCACTTGCCAGCTGTGTAAGAAAGCCTGCATGCTGCCTGCCCGTATTATGTCTGGCTTCAAATCTAGACAGTGTGCCTCACTTTACCGAGCAGTATTAAAATATATATATATTAAAATTAAAATTTTAAAAAGCCCTACAAAAATGAAAACTTCTATTGCCATATCTCACAGTTTCTCTTCGTGTGCATTCAAGCTGCCCAACATAGGATACAGAACTGCCTGGAGTTTAGACTGCAATTAGCTCTGCTCCAGTTTCAGACAATTACCATCAATGCAAGAAGAGTAAAAATTTTAAAGAATATTTGCACTTGCAAAATCACTGTGGTGTGGGGATCATTTTTCTGTAAAGGAGTGGGATCAGTTAAAACAATGCACACATCAGAGCAAAGGAGAGGAAAAACAAGCCCTCAGAGCAAGGTTTCTCAGCTCTGCAAACTAACTTTATCAAAAAATCTTACATAAACCGGTAACAGTTGCATATGTTGCAAAATGACTGCAGTATTGCCTTAAATGGAGGAGAATAGCCATCACTTTGCCAGTGTTTGAATAATCTGCCTATTAAAAGGTAGGGGAGGGGTAGAGGTTGGAGCTACTATTTCTCTTTGATTCTCCCTTAACCCTCACTTTCCGGAGTATGACAAAGACTGAAAGAGGCTCTGAAAGAGCTGAGAAACGAATGCAGTGCTAAGTCACCATAAAGCTAGCCATAAAAGCAAAGCAGTATGATTCTGTCATTGTTCCCGGCTTTGGGATTTTCCCTTGCAAGCACTTCCTTTAGGACACCGAACACGAGCAAAGCGTTACATGGTAGATAGGAGGCGCCATCATTTTCACTCAGAAACAAAATAAAAAGAATTCTCTCACCTTTGTACACCGCTCCTGTCTCTTAAACACACATTGGAAATCTGTGGAATCATCTCCACAACTTTCTTGGTTGGCTCGGAAATGCTGCTTTTACAGTCTGAATGAGTCTCCTTTTGCTGCAATAGCTCCTGCTTGGCATATTCTTTGAGCCTCTTGTACAGCGTGCGCAGGCCCTGTGCGGTGCGAGGCGGGCGATCTACTCCGATGGCATTGTAGTTATCGGCTATGATATCCCAGCACTTGTTTTTTTCCACTATGACAGAATGCTTATTGGTGTGTTCTTCGAGAATTTTTACGTAAGGCTTCACGAGTTTTAGCAAATCGAGCTTTTCAGATAAGGTGAAATTAGAAGATCTGGCCTTCCCGACCATTGTTAGCTCTGAATTAAGGAAGCAGCTCCCGAAGCCACCATGCAGTCCCTAGCTCTGCTCAGCTCTTTTTCACAAACAGAAAAAGATCAGGCTTAACTAGGCTAGTCTCATTTAGGCCCACGCCTACAAGGGAGGGTTTATTAAAATTCCTTCAGCTTAAGCTGACGCAGGTTCAGGAAATCTGCTTAAGCCAAGCCTGACCTACATAAGGCTTCAGACTGAAGAAGACGAGAAGAAACAAGCAAAATACACTTTTGTATGAAGAGACCAGACGTACGCAGGATTTAAAAACATAAAGGTTTAAAGATTAGCGCATTACCCAGCTAAAAATTACCTAATTTAGCTTGAGTAACAAGCTCTGACACATAGCTCCGGCTCTCTCACACGTATCTCAAACTGAAACCGCACTCGAGATTTTACACGCGACGACGTCCGCAAAAAGCAACAATTGTTTTGTGCCGTTTATTGACTGTTAACCCGAGCGAGCAGAGCGCAGTAAGCGCGGCGTGTGTAGAGAGATCCCTAACAGAGCCCCCGAGCACCGCTCCCCGGCTGCTGCCGCTCTCGCAGCATTTGCATAATGCTGGTCCTGCTGTCAATCAGCAATTGCATATCCCCTAGCTAGTTAGGTTACACTCGGGCTTCGCAGCAAAGCTAAGCTTCCCCTGCATTTCGCAGGCTGCTCCTGCTACCTACACGGAGGCTTCTTAAAGAGGCAGTTTCTATTCCCGGCCGAACGCCTAACGACGGCGAAAAACACCGAAATCGCAGCGACAAAACCCCAAACGCTGCCACACGAGCCCTGAATCAGCTTTTTATTAGAACTTCAGCCCGCAGCTGTGCCCTGCTAAAACATGCCTGCCTTGTAACGCATGTGTCATCGCCATTCAGGCCGCGGCGGCTGCGAAATGGCATGAGCTAACTCTTGGGCTACATGCAATAAAGGTTACATTCAATCACGACAGATTTACTGAGTGCACTGCGGCGCGTGGATACCGGGACCAAGAAACAATCTGCTTTTATGATAATACTCCTAGGCGTTCTCTCAGGATAAAAACCTGATTTTTATTAATGAGATGTGTGTGCGTTTCTCGTGAAGTCAGTCACCTTAAGCCAAGCCTTAGCACAAAAAAACGCATACCAGGCTTTCAATTTCTAGCAGTCAAAACTAAATTAAGAAATCAGAGAAAAAGGGAAAGAAAAAAAAAAACAACAAAACAAACACATAAAAGGAAAGGTGCTCATGAAACCCAATACCGAGTCTGAAAAATGACATACGTCATTGAGAGAGTCCAGAGGGTGGAAATAAACACAATTTGAGATAGTGGCAACAGCCTCTCGAGCTTAACGTGTTCAGCCTTGAAAACAAGGGAGCCTGGAAGGGGGGTGAGGGCAAGAACAACCTAATTATAGTCTGAAATATCTGAAGGCAATAAAGACCTGGGTATAAACTTGCTTGCTCTAAGGGGGAGAAAAGCCAAAGTAGATGCAAGAAGCATTCAAAATAGAAAGCCCTTCAATTAAACAAAGGGAGACTTTAGCTGCTAAAGATCAGCAGCTGGCACAAGAAGCATGTTTGGAACAACTGCTGAGGCTCACCTCGCCCGTACCACCTCACGTTTGTGACCTGTCCACTTTGCTGGAACTGCTTTCAAGCCAGCATTAAATCCAGCATTTTGCAGTCTGAAGCCCATTTCAGTAGACCTTAAGAAACAAAAGGCTTAGGTAGTTAGAAGCACTGTATGAAAACCATTACTTTCAAACACCTAATCCTTCCTTATTTCCCCACACTTTGCTCTTTACTAAAATGAAGAGTTGGATGCTGGTGGTTATTATTTTTAATTGCACGTGGTTACTCTTTAGCAACTACAGAAAATAAATAGGAATTGGATTATGTCTTACAAACTTCAGGCTGCTAGCAGCACTGGAATCCAGGAGTCACAGGAGAGCCCACACTGGGCCCTCATATGTTGGAGTAAATGAGCACTGCCCAATCTCATGACCTTTTAGTGACAAAAAAAACCCCAAATACCAATATTAGGTTGTGTGATTTAAGGCTCCTCTCCACAAATACAGAGGAGCACAGATAACCAGCATCAGGCAGAGATTTTTACCCAAAAAACCGTAGCAAAAAGAGCAGAGCTCTTCGTCTGGGTGTTGCCACATCTGCCACAGAAGCACAAGCAGCACAAAGGCTCAGCAGTGGGGCCATGACAGCCAGTGGTAGAGGCTATCTAGATCAACTTGCAGACAGGGAGCAGGGGTTCACTGCCTGCTGGGGCATGGGACTCATGAGCTGCCAGAAAGAGTCCTTTAGGATTGCACAAGGCTTAGTAGAGGATATTTAAAGGAAGAACCAAAGGCAAGAAAAGTGAGGGATGAAAGTGTTTGGAGAAGGAACAAGCTCAAGCAAATACTGGGGAAATGGGATAAGAAGGGCACAGATGAATGTCAGCAGGAGTGACTCAGTACAGTAGTCCAGCCATGCCCTGGGCCTGGTCACTGCTCCATCCTCATTTCTTATTAAACTGCATTTCTAACTATATTCCTGGGTGAGAGGAATCCTTACTCGAGTGTGCATGGAAGTACATCCAGGAACTGGAGCTGGACCACAAGTCACAGGACCCAGGTGCACACGGTGCCAGTGAGCAGAGGTCAGAAGTCATGCACACTGCCTGGCTACATGTCTGTGTACGATCCCTGACAAGCACTGAGCCAAAATAGCCAGCAAATAGGGTAAGAAAGTCTTGGAAGCCGTGAACAGGAGTAGCTTTGAGTCTGGCCAGACACTGGAGAAAGCAGAGGGGCTTTGGGCTGGCTACTGGGAAAGCCATAAATCAGTACAGCTGCCAGAGAGACTGCTCGGTTTATGTCTGTGTGGGTGAGGCAGCTGAGAAACCAGGGATGCAGAGGAATAAGCATCTAGGACCAGTCACAGGAGGGATCCATCCTTTCATGATAATCAGCCACAGAAGGGAAAGGATGAGGCCTCTGATGCTGCTGCTGTCTATGCAAGGGCTGTGTTTTCTGTGCTGCTGGCCATATATACATAGTGTAGTGCACGCATGTGCCTGTGTGCCTCCTGGGAACAACTACATACCCCCTCACTGTGGGCTGCCAGGTGCGGCTGCTCCTGACACAGAACCCTCTAAACTTGGGTTACTTACCAGCTGACAGCTAAACACTCACCCACCTTCCATGCTAATGCCCTTACCACAAAGCACCACTGCAGTGCTTTCTTTCGAGCAAGTGCCTGAAGGAGTCATTCTGAATTGCGTATTGTTCTGCAGGAGTGTAAAATAACCCTTGTAAAAACGAAGCTGGCTGCCAAACAAGGCTTTTTTCCTATTTCGTTTTGTTTTGTTTTGTTGCTTTTTTTGATAGCTGTGCTCATCAGCCTAAGGTCACATCGGTATTTGGGTAAGAAGTCACAGGAAGTGAGAGGGCTGCATATTAACGTTACATTCAGGCTTCTTTGAGCTTCAAAAGGCGTACTTTCAGGATGATTACAAACAGAAAGAAAAGTTGCCACAGTCCACCCTTCATCCTACACTGTCCACCAACATGTGCACTTATTACACAACAGAGTGCACACAGCCAGTTCAGAGAGATGATCCAGCTAAAGACTAATCATTTTGTTTTCCTTTTCTGCCAGGCATAGGGCTTAATATTTGGCTTAACTCAACATAAATGTGGGACATTGCCAAAAGAGGAATTTCTTTCTTCCTCCAGTCCTGTCGTGTTTCTGCCCCTTGGCTGTGCTGATATTAGCGCTCATAGATCACTGGTTTTTATTTGTTTGATTCTTTTAAACAAACCAGATGCTTCCCAGTTTTAATGTTAGAATTCTTGTTTTTCAGTGGATGCAATCTTCATATTTGGAAATTCAAGAATAACGGGAGCTGCAAGATTATTCAAGAACTGAGCAATAGCCCATTGCTAACACTGAACTTAAAATAGTTGGGAAATAATACTTGGAACAACAGGTAGCATAAATTCAGGGGTTTGCAGTAGAACAGTCTAGAGTAAACAGATTAAAAAAAAAAAAAAAGACTGCTTTCTGGAGAGTTATCAAGAGATGAATGAATCACAGTAAGAAATAGCTAGGGATGAAAGTAGCCAAACTACTATGAAATGAATTGCTGAAAAAGTTGAATGGATCCAGAGTTCAGAAGCCAAGTGACAGATATGGATCACAACCAATAATTGCATAAGTGGCCCGTTTCATTTTAGACATACGTGAGACAGAAAATCCTATAAAGAGTAATTTCTTAAACTAGAGAGAGAAAAGGGAGGGAAAGGATCCTTTGTCAAACAGAACTGAAGAAGAATACGTCCATTATATTGTTTTCAGGCTTTCTAATCTCTATAAAATAAACAATTTAAAGACAAAAAAAAAAAAAGTTACATGATTAAGCGGGAGACCCCAAAAAGAACATCACGAAAGATGAAGTTTACAGCAGAACTGAATGCAGTGAATTGCACTGGATTCAGGCAGAGACCTTTTTTATCAACAGATAAATGACTACTGAACTCTGTGAGGGTGCTCTGCTCACAGAGGGGTTGTCCCAGAGTAGGTCTGAAAGACGTTTGTTTTTCTTTTGTTTAACACTGTATAGGCAAACTAGCTCTGGAAAGACTGGGTTTGGCATTTTAGTCACCCAGAAGCCTAAGAATCTTAAAAACAAGAGAACGATTGCAAGACTTGATCTGAAGCTGAAGTGAAACTCTGATACCCCTGTGCTTATTAGAAACTGTAAGAGGATTCAGCAGCTAAGACGGGTTGAGTTACACATCACTGAATATACTGGGATATACTGGCAGCAAAAATATTTGGCAAGCATCGAGGCAGTTGCTCACTTGTGCAAATGAACTTGGCAGCTGCATAAGATGACTTGAGAGTGTCTGTAGGTAGTAAGGGCTGCAAAAGTTCCATTAGGTCACCCTACAGTCTTCTTTACTGACACGACAGCGAGACAGTGCCAAGTCATTCCATCAGTCTTAAGAGTGTGCTGCAGCAAAGGGTGAGTGAGAAAGTTTTCAGCTCCAAACGTCTCCCATTGTGACAGCTGTTCCATGGGTAATCTCCAAAACTGAGACTTGTGGGCATCATTCATTATGGAGAGACTTAAGAATGACAAAGTTTTGAGAGCCAAAAGTTGCAAGAAGACTTCACCTGGAAGTTACTGTGCTTAAGGAGAAGAATCTCCTTAATCTTAAGAATCTCCTTACAGAATCTCCAGAGTGTTTTAGAATTACTTTTGGACAATTAAATTGTGTTTCAGACAGCTTTCTAATTTTGTGCAATTTTATTCTTCATCGATTTTCACAACATTTTCACCATCAAATCTGCACGCACTTATTCCTACCTGGCTAGACCAGAAGCCCCAAGACCACCCCATTTCCTTCTCCTAGCTATAATATTTCTAAACCTCTGCCCTGCATTTGGAGGATGCAGGGTGAGGTTGGAAGGGGAGAAGGAAGGGAAGCTTTAAGTCTGTTTTCTGCATCTATTCTTCTCATCACCATCTACCACATATCAGTTCCTAGCACCTAGCAGTTCTTGCAGCTCCAGGGTATATGCATCACAGGACAAGTCCAGAAAACCCATTAGTTGACAAAGCAGATATTACCTTTACACTGCTCTCTTGAAATTAGCCTAAAGTATGTATGGGCTACTCCAGAACTCTCACATCATGTAAAACTGCAAGTGTAAAAGCTAACTGTGCTTCCATTCCCTCTGCTGATGCTAGATGGAAAATACTCAATCCACCAGCTTTCTCCAAGCCTAATTTTAAAGAATTCATCTCAGTCTGACATTCCAGCCCACACATTCAGATCTGTAAGTTTAAGCTAATGCTACAGGACTATATATTATAATGAAGTGACTGCGCAGCTACTACATAGCACCATAAATAAACTTCACTTTGTAAGTTAGAAAAGAGTGTAACATCATTCTTCACAAATGCAGAAGTGCCTCCAGTTGCTAATACACACTTCCACTTTCACTTTTTCAACAAGCTTTTGGATGAATGATGAAAAGTGGCTGTTTTGAGAACCTATAGATAATTGTCTAACCACTATCACGTTGATTTTAGGAAAGTCATGTTACTATAATGCTTCTGTTTCAGGGGGAGACTTAAGGCCCAAAGCCAAAAGCTTGCATCAAACACTAGTCATGCTGGCATAGCAACAAAGGGGATGCAAACAATGAGCACAGCTACAGAAGGATATGAAGGAATCCAGGCAAAGTCTGTAATAATACTCATTGTAGCTCAAAAACACCTTCCATTTCACTTGAATAAGGCATTTCTTGTCCTTTCATCTGATACTCTCCCATCTTCCCTTCAATCCAAATTTACATCTAATCTAATAGAGACAGGAGAGTGCTAGGGAGAAACAGGCTTTCTGAAGGTTGAGAGTAGAAATGAACAAGATCTAAGAAATTTAGGACAGCCATGAATTTCTTCTTTTGCCCACCTTCACGTATTACACCAAAAAAGACTCCATAACAAATTTGGATAAGTTAAGAAGAAACCATATGGACAGCTTTCCACAGAATAAATGGAGAACTTGATAGAATCTTTACTGCTAAATCCAAACCGTTAAAAATAGTCTCTAGGCAGAGTATCTCTTAATTCAAAAGTCACATTACTAGGTAAATGTTTTTTCTACATATTTCATACATTTGCATGCTGTTCCCATGGAGCTAAATAATAATAAATATATTGGCATACTAAATTCATTTTCAAGGCCTATTCTGACCTTGGAAAAGTGAGTTTCCTTTATACCTGCAGTTTCAACATGACATCTCTGTATCTGTATAAAAACAGGAGAATTTAGGTCTTTTTTTTTCCTTGTTTACAAATCTTCAATTTTCAGTAACTTAACGCATTGAAAATAAAAGGGAAATGAATAAAAGATGGTTGTCTACATGTAGCACAGCTCTCTTCAATAGAGTGTCTATCACTATTCAGAAGTAAAGAAACTAGCAATTTCTGTCACAAAGAAGCAAATACTGTTCAGTCTGATAAGCAAGTTGCTACCGAAACACTTTCACATTAATCCTTCCAACTTTCTGGACACTGATATCTTCTATATAACAAAACCCCGATAGTCTTTATTTTCTGACCACCTAATACCCTTCTGATTTCTAGCTTCCATCCTCTCTCCTTCATTATCTCCACTGGTTCAAATGCATACATTTGAGCATACATACCTAGGACACAAGAGAAGTATATTTCACTGTCAGTTCGCTGCCCTTTTCACAAATGTGTGAATATCCTGGTTATGTCATCTATCATTACATGAAGCCTAGTTACTCACATGACAGCTAGATACAATCATATCAGGTTATAAATTATGTTGCACTAACTGTGGAAAGATCACGCAAGAACTGCACAAGTCTGGATTTGTTTTACAGCAGCCCATTATACTGCACTGCAGATGGCTGCCCCATCCAGGAAAGTAGCTTTGCACTTGCTGAATGTTATATGATACGTTGCTTTTGGTAGTGGAGCTGGCGTAGTTTCCTTCCATCCATCTCACACGTGGTGGTTTACTTCTGCAACCACAGTGCATCTTACTGCTCAACTGGTGGACAGTCCAAATTCAACATAAGTGAAACAGGTTAGGGTGGAGAAGTTCTTCAACAGGCTAGTGTCCACATCAGTATGCCACACTGTTTTCCTTGTGTTCAGCCTATGGTAGTGACTCTTAAGTTATTTGATTACAGCTACAATTCAATAATGGTTTCTCTCTTTTAGACTTTAAAACTGAAGAAGCAAGGGAAGTCATGGCTGCTGCATTTAGTGCTTCTTAGCACAGAAACAGAAGCCCTTAAATACAGTATTCTGTTCTGGCCACTACCACAAAGCAGGTGAGGAATATAGAAGAGCAAGGGAAGAGGAACACATTGCATGAAAACAAGCAAGGACTACACCAGTTTTATTCAGAGCTGTTTGCAGCTACTAAATGGGTACAGAACCTAATTTGCAGCCTGTGGGAATATTCTAATTTTGTGTAGATGGAGGTGTTGTCACCAGATGTGTCACTTGTGCTCTCATGGCTTTGGGAACCTCCTTCCACTTGATCATTATAGGTCCTTTCTGTAAGAGGTTACTGTTTTTTCTATACCATTGCCTCAGAGTTTGCTGATGAACAAGTCCAAGCAAGACCCTGGCAAGGGTTGCAAAATCCTTTGTCTAAGGGACAAGCAGATGGGCATGTCCTGGGGGCAACGAAAGAGAAAAGTTGCAGCTCAATGGCTGGAGAATACTCTTTTGTGGAACTCATCTCCAGGGGAAGATAGCCATCTCAGGTGATACTTGCCTGACGCCCTGCTTGGCTACCATACCTATTAGAATGCATAACTGATAGCAATGCATGACCATAGCAAAGGGTCCTCCTCTGAGCATACATAATAAACTGAGGAAGTGACAAAGAAGGGCAGGTGCCCACAGCAGATTAAAGGACATTATCTCACATCCCAAGAAAGAATACCAAGCGAAATGTGTACCAATGAAAAGATGCCACAAGTCCAATGCTAAAGCCCAGAAAACACAAATCATCTAGAACTAAACCACAGAATCCCCAGCAAAAAGCCTGCCTGCAATATGTTGATTGCTGGGCAGTGAGGTACTGGGCCAACAGGTGACAATTTGTATGGATACCTACCATGGCTGATGCACAAATGAACACTTCTGGAACAGCATCACATCAAGAGATACAAAGTTTCCTCTCCTATAAACTTACTTTAACATCAATCTAATTTTCTTGATCAATCACCAGGCGCAGGTGACACCTATGCAGAAGAGAAACTATCTTGAATTTAGTGAGAGCTTGGCTCTTCACTACTATACTCTGTCTATCACACTGTGGGGAGAAGCAGTTTATTTTACGTGATGAAGAACTAGCAAAGTGATACAGAAGATGGTAACAAAATTTAAAAACATAAAACTTAATGAGAGCAATGTGATGATGAATTATTTCAACTGAGGCATCCATGTACATCTCAACTATACTAAGATTTACTTAGTTGTTATTAAAAGCTACAGATGTTTATGCAGTGTCTTTTACTGGAAGTTGCTTTACCAACTCTATAAAAACATTTGAGGGGCCTACTGCACTGCAGCTATACACGCAGCTCCACCACTACTATGGACAGATAGTAGAAGTACCCAACTGGAGTGTCTTTTACAGTTCAATCCGTGAAGTGCAATAATGGGAATGAAGGAAACAACAGAAATTACAATTAAATTACAATTACAACGTTTTAAAAAGATGATGGAAACAAACAATCCTATTATGAAAATAAAATTCACTTAAATGAGGAACGAGTTTAAACATTATAGGCCAACATACTCAGTAGACATGAATATTCTGGGGCAGTTGGAAAATATATTCAAAACCGTATGCAAATAATAAATACAGTTAATGTAAGCATGAAAAATATTCAAGAGCATTCTGTCATCTTAGAGTGAACACTTTAATCTTGTTCTGAAATACAGTTACAGTCTGTCTGCATTGTTAGTTCAAAGGTAATACTTGAATCTGACTTCTGACAAAATTTCTCTTAGAAGGGGCATTAACAGATGTTTGAGATGGATGAAAGACAAGATACTCCTCAGACAAAAATGGAATAAGAGGTGGGTTGTAACAGAGCAACAGACTCTGTGCAGCTTTTCTGTACACCTACATCAGGTTCAAACAATGATTTCTCAGTGCAACTTGAATATCATGTCCAAGTACACAGGTGAAAGAGCTATTTGTCTCCACACGTGATATGGCAAACCCAGAGAGAAAACAAGACAGCATTCTCCTAGATTAAAAAAATCCAACAGAAAGTAAACTGAAAACTCAGATAAAAAGCATATATTTAATTCATTACACACACACATATATATGTAATATAAACACACACATAACATGTTAACTGAACAAGGTAGTACTCCCTTACTAGGCAATATATGTGCACTGATCATCTTGTAGAGTGTAAGTCCAAAAATGTAATCCAGAGTACAAAGACACTGAGGAGTTCAGTACAGTTCAGAGATTTGTCTGTCTGTGGATACTTCAATTGCAAACTATTTGTCTTGCAATTGCTTACAGGATCTCAGAAAGCAGTGAGGACAAGTAGAAGCCAAGGAATTTTAAGAGCCACAATAATATTCTTCCAGACTTATAATTTTCAGTTTCTGTTATATATTTTTGGAATGGTAAAATAATCTTTATTTTTAAAGAGCATACAGATTTATCCGACTGAATTCACTGCAGGCATATGAGAGAAATACATTGCCTCCCCCCCACCACATCTGTTGGTCATGTCAAATAGTAACATATTCTGAATTCCAAAAAAAAGGTACTAATGTGATTGCCCCACTGTTTGCATCGTGGGAGAGAAAAGAAATACTTATTCATAAAACTGTAATAGAGTTTATTTTCTTACACTGTTATTTACAAAGAAGCATCATTTTTCAGTGCTCAGAACTCATTGTGAACATGGTTCAACACCATGTTTCTATACTTACATCCGAAATACCTTCAAATCCAAACCCTGATACTACTAAAATGGCCTCAAGTTGCATCAGGAGAGGTTCAGGTTGGATATCTGGAAAAATTTATTCTCTGAAAGAATGGTCAAGTACTGGGAAGGGCTGCCCAGGGAGGTGGTGGAGTCACCATCCCTGGAGGTGTTCAAGAAACATTTAGATGTTGTACTGAGGGACATGGTTTGGCAGGGAATATGGGTGGCAGGTGGATGGTTGGGTTGGATGATCTTGGAGGTGTTTTCAAACCTCAGTGATTCTATGATCCTATATGAATACTTTCTTAAAATTAGAACAAATGGGCAGGTTTCACTCTACAAAAGTTGATACAATTTTATTAAGACCTCTTTAGAGGCTTATATCTCATCTGATAGAAGTTTAGATTCCATCTCATTAGTGAAGTATTAGGATGAAAGAAAAAAAGCCTGGAAAAGCAAGTATTTTTAAGCCAGATATGCTATTGTTTTTAAATGGATGTTATCTAATCAACAACAGGATACTGACACAGTGTGTCAGATAAGTTTCACTGAGAGAATGTGCAGTATTTTCAGGGCTGGGTGAACAGAAATGAGCAACGAACAGTGCAGTTGTCCAACTGTCCACAGGTGTTTCGTAAGAATTTCAGAGGAAGCCAGGGTATTCATTTACACATTCCACTGCTGTACCAGAAACCCAAACACAGCAGCTTTCAGCATGATAAAAAGTTATCAAACAGCTTATTATCTACATTAAACGCTATTCAGACAGTAAATCAAAATAATACACATAAAGACTTTTTAAATCTTGAGATTATCTTAATGTTCCTTTAAAAGAGAAGTCTTTTTTGACTGAAGATATAATTCCTTTACAATACAAACAATACAAACTCTGGCTCTCACAACTGGTTTCCCTTACTTTTGAATTTCATACCATAAACGTTTTGTCAAAACAATTTAATTTCACACTACAAAATTACTCAGTCAGTAGAATGGCTACTATCAGCTGTAATGAATAGCAGGTAAAAGTAACATAAGTGGCAGAAGCTGTTTTGGAGAATCTAAGTTATTAAGAAACTGCTTAAGATTTAATGAAGCCCCAGTGCAAGACTGTGCACAGTGCAGTGTGTTCTGTTCTACAGACACTGAAAGGCTCTGGCACAAAATGATTTGTATGGTTACTCAAGCAGTGCAGCATCAACAGAAGCAGGTCAGTCAGTCACACAACTTAGTCTTTTACTGAAGTGCTCACAGACAGCCCCTACAAGCTGCACCTGGAATACAGGATACCAAAAAAGCATTTAATATCTTTTCCACTTCACAATTATTTTTTTGTTGTTGGGAAGATGACAGACTTCCCCCTCCGAGGCCACAGGAAGATTATTTTGGAAATAAATCCACTGATGATCTTTCAGCTGCACTGTTAGATAGAATCAGCAGACAGATTTCTGCAGATGTAACAATAGGGAAGCAGGATCACTCAAACAACTTGTCCTATACATACTGAAAAATTTCTACAAGCATGAGCACCACTGGAAGAGTTGGAAGTTACAGTACACTGCAGATAAATACAAAACCCAAGGAACCAAGGGGGCTGAAGACATAAAAGACTGGTAAATCTTCCCACATTAGCTCTGCAAAACAGAGCGCACATACCCTGGGCCACCTAACGTAATTATGGCAGCATCTCCTCAGGGCTATCACATGGGATCAATCAACATCATTTTCTGAGGGTTAAGTCCTTCAAGAAGAATAAATTGGAGTCAACAAAATTATTGCCTACTTGGGTTTGGAACTTATAAAATGTTAGAAAGAGCATAAGTGGATTGCACAAGACACTATAATGAGATTTTTAAGAGCAAAAAACCACGATGGGCAAAAAGGAAAGATGAAGGTGGCTCAGGAAGGAACAAGTATGGGGAAAAAAGGAAAAATAGGAGCCACCTTTAAACAGGTGGCTGGTTGGTATGCTTGTCCCCCTGCACTCTGCACCCCGTCATAAGCTGTCTCGTCTTATGAAACAACTCTTCAAAATATTTCCTGGGTGAAGGGACTCTTTTATTATGTGTGCATAAGTGCATGTGGAGTTGTGCACGCCAGAAATGGAAGCAGGACCACACACAGGTGCTTAGGCCCCTCTGACCTAAAGTGCCAATAACTGGCAAACCCACGTGTATTGCCTGGTTACGTCACTGCGTGATCACTAGCAAACATCAAACTGGTCTAGCTGACATATAGGAAATGAGGTTTGGGTGCCAGGTTTTGGAGCAGTCATGAATCTCGGCCAAATTTTGCAGACCAGAGGGTCTGCAAGCTGGGTACTGGAAGGACCAGAAAGTACAAATGAGTTACTGGAAAGAGCATAATATCTGAGGGGAGTGACTACCGGTTGGCTGGCCACTGCTAAGTCTGAACTAGGTACCAGAGTGTCATGTTGATCTGTACGTACCTGTTGTGAACAAGGCAGCTGGCAGACCAGAAGATACAGCAGCCAGGTTACTAAGTAGATCAGATGTCTAAGGCCATGTACCTGTAGTAGTGTATTTACTTATGCGAGTGCAGGTCTGAGAACCAGCAATGCAACTGAGGCCTTTGTGGTTCATATGCCCAGGTAGGCAGACAGCAGTTATGCCAGGGAGGGAAAGGATTGCATAGAACTTTTCTAACTATCAAGGTAATTAGTTATGAAGAAAAATATCTAGGTAAAGTGCAATGCTTCTCAGATAAATTTGGCACCAGAGCTAACACACCTGCATTCACTCAGCGTGGAACATGCACATCTGTGCTCATGGCACATGAAGAGTAGAAAAAGAGAACACTCAATTCTGTGGAGTCAGTCAAGCCCGTCAAAGTGCACTTACTACATTTCAGACACTTCACCATCTTTGCAGTGCTTACTACCTAGCTTTTGAGAGGAATATTCATTACCAGGGTTAAAAAATTAATGAATGGTACACATGAGTGAACACAGCCTGTCCTAGTTACGTGGGAGTTAGTAACCCACACTTGAACCTGAATGGCCACCAGAGACACTGTCATCAGATCTTACACTGAAGAAGAATCCTCATGGATTCTGAAAAGTGCAAATCCATTCAGTATCACTTGTATTCTCTGCACGAGGCCAATGAAGTATCCAGACTGCAATACTCTTCTAAAACTTAGGGTATCCTAACACTTTTCATGATATTACTCTCAATAAAAGCAAGTAGGCCATAAGGACACTTATGGAAGACACATCTCAGTAGCAGCACTACCAATTAATTGCCTTGTAAAATCGCAGCTTTTTTCCTTTTCCATTTTAGAGAATCGCTTAATGTTTGTTGCTGTTACACTCTGCCCAGTAGAACAACAAATAAAGCTCCCATTGCACGAGACATTCGTATTTCATAAAAGGTTAGTAAGCAGCATACCAACCAGAAGCTTTTAAATTCTCACACAGCTAATAGCAGTCAAGGAGGAAAGTGCATCTTACCAGTTTTGGGTGCACTCTGTGTTTTCATTTCCAACTTGCTGCACTTATTAGTGCTGTTCCATGATTTTGTAGACTTTACTTTTCCAGATGACTCAACAGACTGTGTAAAATTTTCATTCTGATTCTCACCAAGTATATCACAAAACAGTGGAGCACTCCCATGTTTTTCACCTATCTGCAAAAGGGAAAGAAGTTCAGGATAGCATTTCCTTCTGGCAGGTGAAGTGAAACAGAAAAGAAAGCAACAATTAGAGATTGTAATAGTTAGATAATGAGTATTATGTGTCTATCTACACAGATATATACATTCCTACACAAATATATACACTCTCATTTTCAGAACAGTAAGTGCATGATCACAAAACCGAACACTATTCGTGCAAGCAGCTTAAAAGCTGCATTTAATTAAAGTTTCCAAAGATGAAATTAATAAAAATTGTGGAGGTTTCTTTGGTCAATACTATAGAGTTCAGAGAAAGTTCCTTACAGGAAAACTACAACTCAATGTATTGGCATTTAATGAATAAATATCTCGTTTTCTAAGCTTCTTTTGCCAAAGTGTTACAAACAATTGCACTCCACAAAGTCCAGGCCAACATGTCTCAGCTGCATTACAAATCTGGGCTCAGTACCGATTCCCATTACTTATTAGAAAAATATTTTTCTGTGAGCACTGAGTGAGAGAAACCTACCCAAGATGCTTGATCAAATTCAGTATGAGCAAAGGTATCAAAGTCTGTTGTAAACATACTGATGATCTAAGCTGGGACTGTATGTGGCGAGCCCAGATGCTACCTTTTATTAACAGTACTGTAGGAACAAATGTAATTTTTCTTCATTTTACCTCCTTTAATTTCATGTCTTGTTCTGTTTCCTCAGTTTCAGTCTTGGGACAAACTGCATTACTTCTTCCTGGTGGTATAAACCTTGGCTTTTTTCTTATGCTTCCTTGCACTTGACTTGGAGCTGCTGATCGCCTCATATTTAGTTTGTACTGCTTTGGAAAGAATGAAGCAGGTTAAAAAAACATAGCCAGAAAAGGCTTCAGGTGTAGAAATATACCTATAATGATCACTAAACCAGTCTTTTAAAAGAAGCAAACGAAGAAAACAGCTTATGTGGTATAGAAGATTTTCAAATAACATTTTTTATTGACAAGCATAAAAACATATGAAAAAGAACTGCAATGTTTTAAGTACTGAGAAAGACTATTGCAATTTTGGTAGCTTCCTTTTCCGTTTGGAAAGCAAGTAATGCAGTTCTCAAGAGCAAGAAATGCTCTGGAGACATCAATGTAGGGCTTCTTACTGAACTTGCAAAATGTTCTTATAATGGATTGATGTAAAAGAACTAACTTTTCTAAACACATAAAACATAAGATTGAAAAAATTATTAGTAAAACAATGAATGCTAAAGTTTCCCATCTGGGAGTAATATTTTGCATTAAACAAACAACTATACTGGTAATTCTGACATGCAGTAAAAGATGAGAATTCAACTGAGATAATCTCTCCATATTATTTTCACTTTTAGAGTGAAAGAAAAGCACTATATTTTTCCTTCAAAATACAAGACCATTATTCCTCCAATCTCAGACAAAATTAAACACACAACAAAGTTAGTATAACAAAGTATGCCTGTGCACATTGCAATAAAAAGTTACAATCTTAATACTTAAATTAAAAGAAACAAAAAAAAAAAATGAAGAGTAACCCAGAAGCTCAAATTACAAAGACAACGGTACAGAAATTTATGGAACACACTTTGATTTAGTTCTCTATTCATATGTTTATTATTTTAATTGATTCTCTCCCACCTCCAATTATTAGATAAGAATAAGCCATTGAAGCAATTGCAGACCCAAATATCTCTATCACCCTGAAAGCACATTTGCACCCTGTTCCAAGAGGCACTGTGTTCCTGAACTTCAATTTTTACACTGCTGTGCACTCCAGTGGCGTAGCAGGGCACAGCAACCTTTCTTTCCAAGATCGGCAACAAAGTAGTGGTGAAACAATTTGCAGATATTAGACACTGCTGATGTACTCCTTGATACCTGAGACGTGCAGACGCCGACTACTGCTGTCTTCTCTACACCATGAATGATGACACATACACGATACTGTTTCTGGACATAAACCATAACAATTGTTGGGTCTTCTATGTAGGATGTATGGCTGTGTCAAGGAATACCTCCACATTCCAACTACTGCCACCACACATCAAACATGCTTTTCCCAGTGAGACAGCCACCACTAGCCTGAGCCATCCTGTAGATGCAGTGCCATTACGGGTGGGCCCAGAGACGCTGCGGGAGGTAATAAGAGAAGCTGTGCTCCTTTCTTTGTGAGCAGAGTAAGCATCGTGTGAAATCACAGCCGGCAGCGTCTCATCAGTGCACGTGTTTCTGCAAGCACTGAATTCAGCAGGACTAGAATGAACAGTGACTGTAGGAGTCTGGAGCAGGCACAAGGAGCAGCGCGCTGTCACACACCCACAGTCAAATAACTAATTAAGGAGGTCCGGCTTACAGAAGAGGCACAAAAGAAACCCCAAAAAACACCTGACAGGAGAAGCTTATCAGCGAGGAGTTATTTTGGGTCAGACCGTTCCGCGCCCATCCTTACCTCAACAGCAGCGCTCACCGCGCTCAATTGTCCCGCCGCCCGCTCGCGTCAGCCCGCAATCTGCCCTGCGCATGCGCCCCACTCTGCTCCCTACACGCATGCTCCAAACCCATGCCCTTCAAGAGCCTGCCGGGAGACACTGATGTGCGCATGCGTACTGCACCCTGGGGGGGTAGTAGCAGCGCCGCGCCACACACAATATGGCGGAGAAGCCTTTTCGGGCGGTCACGTGCAGCCGTCAAGCACGAGTGGCTGCAAAGGTAACCTCGACCTTTTTGCGACAGCGGGCTGAGGGGCGGTGGGACTGAGGCAGTGCCGAGAGGTTTGGGCGGGCTCGGCCCGTGCACCGATAGCGGCCATTACACGCGCAGCGTGTGGGCCTGGTGCTGGGTAAGCGCCGTGCCCGGGGGCCCCCAGGAGGCGGCGGCGGGAAGATGCCGGTAGGTGGAGGCGGGGCGCCGCGCGTGGTGCCCTGATGTGCGTGGCCCAGAGCAGCGCCAGCCGTCAGCAGCCCGCCCGAACGCGGCCCCTTCTCTTACCTGTGCCCTAAATGAGTGGGGTGGCTTGTTCTGAGGAGCGCAGGAGCTTGTGTTGGTCATCTCCTGTACTGCTCCGCTTCCGCGGCCGCTGGAACTAGTCCTGAGCCATTTGCGTGACAGTCGAGCCTGGCAAATCAGTCTGGTTTTCTGCATGGGCACTTGTCTGCACCAGGTGAGGAAAGGGCTGCGTTAAATGCCCCATTGATTGAACGGGGGGAGACGAGGGAAGGTGAGAGGACATAAATAAAGGATGGCTTGGCTTAGGCCAAGGGAGGATTGCTGTCAGATGCGTTTTTTGGCAGTTCAGCCTTCAAACAGTCTACTTACCTGGCATGGTGGATAGAGGCAGGAGTGAGAGCTTGTGCTGACACAGTTGAAGGGATGTGTCTGCTTCTTTGGGCATTAATGCAGTCAGAAACTGACTTACAGTTTCACAAGGCAGACTGAAACATTGCTTTTGTATAGTGGGATTTAAAAACAGAGTGCCTGTTTGTGAAACAGAAGCTGAAGCAGCAGTGTGTTAAACATCACCTAATTGCTGCATAAGTTATTTCTTCTTCCACTCACACAGGACTTGTGAAAGTGTTATCGTACACATCTCTAGTTGTGTGATGATGCCCTACAGCCCTTATAACTGCCTTTATTTTGCCACAAGGAAATAAACTTTTTAAAAAATCAGAAACTACTGTAAAAGAAAAAAACATTTCACTAATGTATCACTGTCCTAATTTTATGATGGAATAGCTTTGATTAGCTGTAGATATTTGGCAAGATTAACCATTATGTCACTGGTAGCCATATCCTGTCCATATTCTCCCTGTATCTGTACCCATACAGAATCTCTGTCTGAAAGCTATGGCCTGCTCTGCATGGCTTCAAGCTTGCATCTGCCTGACAAACAACATGGGGCAGAAGCTCCTGAACTAATGAATCAGTATCCACGCTGCTTTTGGCTGGGATGGAGTTAATAATGATCTTGATAGCAGCTGATAGGGTACTGTGGTTTGTATTTGTGATGAAAGCAGTGTTGTTAGCACAGGGATGCTTTAGTCGTTGCTGAGCAGTGTTTACACTGCATCAAGGCCTTTTATTGTTTCAGCTTGAAGCTGAGAAGGTTCTGGGAAAGGCTGGTAGTGGCCTTTCAGTATCTAAATGGGGGGCTATGAGAAAGAAGAGAGCAGACTCTTTAGCAGAGTCTGCTGTGGTAGGACAGGGGGAAATGATTTCAAACTAAAAGAGGGGAGATTTAAGTTGGGTATAAGAAAAATGTTTTTTTCTACAGTAAGAGTATTGAAGCACTCGAGCAGGTTGTTCAGAGACATGATGGATGTCCTGTCCCTGCAGGCATTCAGGGTCAGGCAAGACCCAGGCTCTGAGCACCTGATGTAGCTGTGGGTGTTCCTGTTCATTGCAGGGGAGTTGGACCAGATGTCGTTTAAGGGTCCCTTCCAATTGAAACGATTCTATGATTCAATTTCATACTGCCTCTCCAGTGTAAAGCTGGGGGATGCACCAGGAGCTGGAAGGTGGCACAGGATGGACAAATACCCAAAATGTCCTAAAGGATGTTCCATACTCTTGAGCAGGTTATGCTCAGCAGTAAAGTGAGGGCATTGTTTGCATGGGAGCTGCTGCTCAGGGACTGACGAGCCCTGGTGCTGAACAGTTGTGGTTACATTGCTTATTTTCTTTGGTTTTGTTTCTCTTTGTGTTCTCTTTTGCTTTGTATTTTCTTCTTGTTGTTGTTTTTTTATCTTATTAATTTATCTAAGCCCCCAAAGCAGGCACACAGCTGCCTGATGCTGAGCCACCAACTGGGGTTAAACTCCAGTACTGGGGGAAATTGTCACATGTCAGGAACTATGAAGAGGAGAAAATGTATTTGAATGGAAAAAAAATAGCATATGATAGTTCATGTTTTTCTGCCTTCCAGATTTTGCACCTACACATTTCAGGTTTCCTTGGGGACAGCGTTGCTGGTAATTGCCAGGTGATGGGAAAAAATCGGGACCAGAGGAACCAGACAAGGCAAGGTTTGGAAATGTTAGTGAAGTGTGAGAAGGTGGTGCTGCCTAATGTAATTTCTAGATGCAAACACTGAGGAGTATGAAATCTGTGAACTGTAATAGAAATGGAGGAAGAGGTTTTGAGTTCAAAGTTGAGAAAAGAGAAATGGCTGAAGAGAGGACAGAAATTGAAGACAATGGTGTGCTGCAGTGGAAGCACTGAGTAAAGCCATCTGTATTACTGTAGTGTATGCCAGCTACATCTGCCTGATTTTCTCCCCAGTGTCTTGAAGAGTGAGTGGGGATCAGCAGCACAGGCAAGTGTAGCTTGTGGCATCCACAATTCCAGTAGAAAAGAATCCATAGAGCTACAGAGTTAATATAGAGTTCTCAGGACATATCTTATACTTCTGTGAAGGTTTTCTAAGAGCTGAATCCCTTGGCATTGACACACCAAATCAAAATGTTAGCCTCATAATTCAAATTACAGAACGTGTATGGTGCATTTAACAGTCCTGCAGTGTAAACATACTGTATGTCTTGATGCTTTCATCAGTACTGGGAGCTAGTACTTGGCTTCACATTCTGTTACTATTAATTAGCATTGTACTCCAGTTCCTAACTTCCCCTTGTTCCCTTCTGTCCTCACAGTGACAGCTTTGTGCAAACATAGTGCTTGTTTTGTTTACCCTGAACTGGCACAGTGCTGAATTTCCTGTTTTTGCAGGAGAGCTTTAAAAGTATGCAGGGAAACAACAGTATGAAAAGAATTGTTTATCATCTTCATAATACAGTTTTTCTTGAGCACACTCTTCTAAAAACATAAAACATCCACGCTTTGTCCAAAGGGTTGGCATATCCATGATGCCTGCAGGTTTCATTTGTCTGTATTGTGGATGGCAGCATAGCCAGAGAAGTACAGAGCTGAGTGCACTCCAAGATCTGCTTGGGATCTTGTCAGGGGTCCATGGATTGCACTGCATGTTGCTGTTGCTGTGCTATTAACATGCCAGTAGAAATAAAATGCAGTGTGGAAACTAGAGCAGGTGATGTGTTTTATGTTTGGTAACAGACTTGCTTGCTTGTGTTATATCTGCTCTCAATAGAGATGTTATTAACTTTAGTCTTAGCAAGCACCCTGTTAACACAGGTACCTCTCGTATTCAGTGAAGCTATGTTTTACTACTCAGAAATGGAAGGTGCTCCAAATTCTGGATTTATGATGTATTAGTGAAAGGGAGTTGTAAAGTTGTTTGGTTTTTGTTGGTTTGTTCAGTGTTTTTTGTTTTTGTTTTTTTAGAGCAAAATATCCTTGGAGTCCTTGCAGATTCCTGCTGTTCTTAAACAGATCTAGTTCAAAGTGAGAGCAACATAGCTAGGCAGTTCTGATTTATTTCTCTAGCACTGATTCTCTTAGAATATTATATTACAATTACTAGATGTTGACCCTAGGGGATTTAAGTGATGCCTTTGTTTGTAGTGAGACCTTAGTTATACTATGTATCAGAACAATGTTCTTTATCAGTTCTGTGAACTTGACTGTGATATTTCTGTTTTAAAAATGAGCTGCATGTCATGCCTGGATGAAGCCAGGTTAGATAAAGTTTCAAAACTGTAAGGAATATTATTTTACCAGATTTCAGTTGCTGATTTTCAATATTACTGAATTCTGTTAACTTCAGTTCTACAAATGAATCTCTAGGGGTTTGAAATTAAAGCTCACTGGGTGTTCTGGTTTGCAGTATGTGCTAGGATCAGTAATAACTAAAAGACTGTTGTTTTTTTGTTGTTGTTTTTCCTGGTCTAATCAGATCTCTTGTGTTGAATTGTAGGTTTTGAAAGCTGTTAGGGCAACATTCTATTCAACAACTGGCTGATTAAACATAGGACTTGGTAAGAAACACAACTGAGCCTTTTTCTTTCTAATTTTTCTCATAGGCATAATAAAGCAGTGAAGAGAAACTGAAGGATATACTGCATATGTTGCTGATGAGAACGCTGATTCTTTAGTAATTGGACAAACTAGGAATATATGTAGTAAAATCTAAGAAGGTAGGATGTTTTCATATTTTATTTAGAAAGCCTCATAGCTAATTAAAAACTCAGTCCTAATCTTGTACGTTAAGGAGGGAGGCAAATTCTAATGCTTTCATGGGTTCTGTGAAGTTTTAGCAGCTTCTCTGAGGGAAGGATTTTGGTGAAGGTAGATTGCCTCTTAGTTCTTCTTCACAATGCTTTCAAATAGTCTCAAAAGGTAATTCTGTTTTATGAAGTAGATCTGGTAGGAGAGAACAATAGCCTGTCAAGACTTCAGGGCTAGCTGAAGCCTTGGATTCTCTTTCTTCCTGAATATCAAACAGTTCCCTAGACACAAGGAGATTTTGTGGTGTTCCCTTTGGAATGGGAGTCAGTAACTATTGGAGAAACTTTGTTGTCTTTTTTCCTTCAGTAAGGAGGCACTGTATTGTCACATACAGTTCAGAATACAAAATGTGCAGGCTGATAGCACCACGGCTGTGGGCTGTAAGGTTACTGTTTTCTGAGTTTGGTAGGCATTGTGTAGAAGATCTATATTATATAAATGGAATGCAAACATTTTCAACCTTCTTTGATATTTTTGCTTCAGGTAGAGTTCAAGTAAGCAGGAGCTATGTGATTTGTGATGGCTGCTAGTACTGTGCTTAATAGCAGAGTTAGGATGCATCTGCTGATGTCTTTGCTTTTAAACTTCAGGGAATCTTGATATAAAATGAGGATGCTGACCTCCAGCAGTACAATCCTCCAATTCGCAATTGAATCTTGAAGTCTGTAGTGCATGCAGGTGCTTGCATTCTCACCAGCTCTGTATTTGCTGATGTGTTATCAGATCCTGAACAGAAACTGCTTTATGTCTGTTTGGTAACAGGTTGAAAGTGTGTGGAAAGCATGGGTTATGATATTGAACGCTTTGTTGGCTACGTTAATGAAGGGCTCTTATGCTCCATCTGCCGTGATGTGCTGGAAGATCCGCTCCAGGCTCCTTGTGAACATGCTTTCTGTACTGCTTGCATTCATGGGTGGCTTGTTCATCACAGCAACTGCCCTGAGGACAGACAAGTGATTGATGTGTCTGTGCTACGGCCTCTGTACAGGTATACGATAGCCTCATTTATGTTGGAATTGTATGAATTCAGGATTTTTTGAACTCTTCTTGCATAGATTCATCTCTTGTCACCTACTGTCATTCAAAGTTGTCTTTGCCCAAAATATCTGTGATAGAAGCTGATCACTTGCTTGAAGCCATTAGCATTTTGTAGTTTTTGAGATATTAAGATTTCTGAACAGAAGGAGCACTTATTTTGGTCTCCACCTTAGTGTATCTTGAGTGCTAGTTCTAGACACCTGCCCAGATAGTATTCTGAATGTTTTCTATAGCAGCAAAACTTTCCCAAACAGTTCTAGAGAAAGCAGGCAATGCAGTTCTCAGGATTAACAGTCACTAAGTAATGTATATCTTGTATTTTTCTTTTCACTTTTATAATTGTCTACTGCCAGAAGTCATAGTTTTATCACTTGGCACTGCTTGGTGTGTGGCTCCTGTATTGCCTGTCTTACTCAGATTGAGTAATGTTGTGTTTAAATCAGCTGCAGGCATTGAGTTAATGAGAGCACTAATGGAGTTATGTTTGTCCCTAATGAGAGTGTAACTGTATGGAAAGCTGAAGCAGGCAATGCCAATGAAAGAGTAGCCAAAGTGTTGGAATACCTGCTAAACTAGTGAAAAGTAAGAGTTAAAGACAATCAAAAATAAAGAATTTGATTGCACATTTAATTTTGTCAACTCACTTTCCCATTTAACATTGTTTCTTTCAAGTTTGTTAGCTTGTTCTTTCCAATATTGTCACTTGAATGCCTATATATATACAAACTGATTATTTGTAAGTTTTCCTAGTTACAATTTGAATTTTAATTTGTCTTCACACAGTGGAGAATTCAATTTTTTTCAATAATTTTCTGTTTTAAGAACATTTTTTTTTTGTGCATAGGTATATGAAAAATGATCTGAATCGTCTTCAGCTACACTGCAAAAACAGAGAGTATGGCTGTGAAATGGTTTGCTCTCTGGAGTCTATAGACAGGCACGAGAGGGAGTGTGAATACAGTCAGATACCATGCTCCAATGCTGGTGAGTAACAGTCAAAGTTGTTACATATCTTCTGAACAGAAAAGATTATTTTCCATCTTTCTGTCAACAGAATGGCAATAATGGCCATTCATTTTTAAACAGAAATTCAAAGGCTGCTCTTTGCAGCAGTCTTTTCTGAAGAAAACTCATTACCCATTCGTGGCAATCATGGCCATTAGCAACAAATTCTTATCCAAAAACTAACTGAAATTAAGGAGGGCAGTGAATTTCAAGTTCATGAAGATTGAGGAGTACGTTTGTTAAGCTTTCTGTCAATTTGTGAGTTTGTCTTTCAGTGTTGAAGCTTCATTAAACTGTGATGTGACTTCTGATTGGAACAGCTTGACGTGATGTTACATTGATTGGAACAGCTGTTTTTCCTGGTGCATCTGCAGCCACTCACCATCTCTTGACTTTAACAGAAAAGTATCCTGACCATGAGATTTTTTAACTAAATTTTTAGTAGAATTGAGCTGTTTGTGTTAAGGTCTCTGAGACAAACCTGTCCTTCCTGAGGAAGAAACATACTTAAAAAAATAAATGTACTGTAAAATTTCCCAGCTGCTTTTATCCAAAACGTTACATGTTCCTAGAAAAACTTAATTTCTAATTAAAGATGTTAAGGGCATAGTTAAGTCTGCCACTGTAATTAATTGTGAGGAAATTGAGATGCTGGAGTTGCTCCATGGGAAGTCAGAAGTCTCAGCAGTGACTATTGCAAACGCATCTTTTACTTTCTGTATGAACAGTAACGTTTAACGAGTTCCTGCTCCTCGTCTCTGTTGTGTGGTACCAAGGTGTGAGCATGTGTAAATCTCTCATGGCCTGTTGTATAGACAAAAGACTAACCAGTGGTCAGGAAAGCACCCACTGTTGTACAACCTGTCCTTGGACCCTTTTTTCCTAAATTTGAATTTGATTTTTATTTATTTATACGTTTACATTTTTCCTCAGCTCTATTCATTGCAAGCTAAGAGTCTTGGCCTGGCATCTGGGTTGTTGTTACTGAAGTTGCTTGAATGCCAGACCAGTGACAGAAATCTTTACAAAAAGTGCTCATTTCTCATTTAACCGATGAATATTGGAATAAGTGTTTTTTAAAGTCTGCATTATTAGCAGTATGTGTGTTATAACTATTGCACTTTATGTTCTAAGAATGTGCTTTTTTTCCACCTTTCAACACATTGACAGTTGCTTATCTCAGGATACTGCAACTTCATTACTCACTGAAATGGTTATGTTGGAATGAATGGAAATGCTTCTGTTGGTTGTAAGTGGTTAGCTTGTCTTCCTGTTCCCTGTTCAGGCTGTACAGTTCAGATTGAACGACGTAACCTTGATGGCCACCTGGCAGTGTGTGAATATCGGAGCCGGGAGTGCCCCAATGGCTGTGGTTACACCATTCTCAGTGCAGAAGACACACAGCATAATTGTGTAGCAGAGCTGAGAACTGAGCTGGAGCTACTTCGGTACACATCTATTTGTTTATGTTTGTGTTTGTCTGGGCCTAAAATCACTGTATAAAGCACTTCACGTTACTGGCACTGGATTCTGGTATGTGTTAAAATAGTTGTTAATCAGTTGATACTAGAGGAACAGGGTATTACTTGTCTGTGTAGATTTAAATTCTTGTTGTTTTGTTTTTTTTTCCTGTTACTTTTTTCATCCAAGTTCTTACAAATCCTGAAATACCATTGTTTGCAGCTGAACAAAACTGAGCCGATAAACTGACAAAATACCTCCCAAGAACTGGATAGAAGTTAGCAATTCCCTTTCCATTGTTGTGATATAGGTGCAAATCCACGTTGTTTAATTATTTATTCCTATTTATACAAATCATCCCGAAGATAAAAATCTCATGATAATCTCGTTAGGTACAGACCAGTAGATTTAACTGCATAGGATCTTATTTATGTTTTTTATTAAAACCATGGCATAACAGTTGGTCAGTATGAATCTCCTTCCCAGTATTCTCTTATTTCCTCTTATATGTTTCTGTACCTCTTCCTTTCTGTGATATTTCCACTAGGCAGTTCTTGGTGCATTTTTTGTTTCTTTGCTTGTTGGGTTGTGGTTTTTTTTCCATGTTTCCTTCCCTATTTTTAGTCTTTCAACTCTGTGAGTCTTGTGCTCCTGAACGTTGCTGTGAAGTCTGGCTCAAATCCATTTAAAAATCATTGAAACATGAGGAATTCAGGTACCTAGTTACTGAACTCAAAAGGTTAACACCATAACAGCAAATTTTTGGCAGTTGATCTGTACGTGATCACATTATGACAGTTTACTGCTATCATTTAATGTCTTCTATGAAAGTGACAAGATGACATGTTTAGCAGTACAGTAATATTCACACATTTTTTTTATCTTGAGTATGTATGCTTAGAAATAAGTAAATACTGCAGACAGTCAATTATTTGGAGTCATAAGTACATGATCTCAAGCTTCAAGAATGTGATATGTTTGTCCCCTTATGATGCTGAATGATAAGCAGCAAGAATGTGTCACTGAAGACAGTTTATGGATAATGGTATCGTGTCTCCAGGGAGATGTCCTGTACAGGTCAGGCTGTCTGGCTGCAAGAAAACTTTGTGGAATTTGAAGTATTTTATTCACCCATGTTAACAAGGCTTAAAAAGGAGAAATACTTTTTTAGGTCAGAAATGATCTGCAGAGTGGAGGAAGCAAAGCATGAGATGGAGTCAAGATTAGATTCACAGAGAAGACATATGGTCCAAAAAGAGAGTGTTCTGCAAAATGAAATTGAAGAGCTCAAGGTGAGTATGAGCTTTTCCCTCCCCTTCCCCCTTACAGCAGTTGTAGCAGTTAGCTCTTCCCTCTTTTGTAAATACAGAGCCTCAGAGAGAGGCAAGTTTTATGAAATATAGAAAACAAAACATGCTAGCACAGCACTTTGCCTGGCTGATCAGCTCATTTTTAGCTTCTAAACCTAAAGCGTCCATCACAAATCAAACAGAATGAAATAGCCAGCCCCTTTGTTTAGTGCTGTTGCAAGTATCTTAATCCAGTGCTGACACAGAGCCCTGCTACAGACAGCAGTGCTTACGCTGTGGTTCAGCTGTGCTGAAAAGGTTGGGAAGTTGCAGGGTAAATCAAATAACAGGGAAGACTACGTTACCTTTTGATAATTCTATTTATTATTCTATTCTAATTACGTTTCTTCTGCTAACAAAACCAGCCGACGATTTCAACATTGTTAACTTAGAACCTGTTACCCTATGTGCATGACCAATTCAACATTGTAACACCGTGGTTGGAGAAGCTTGTTTATTGCAGTAATTTGATACTTGCATTTCAGAGTCAGATGTCACGAGTCATGTCCGACGTCCGTTCCCTCATGGCTGCAGAGAGACAGCATCGACAAGAACTGGAGCAGGCAGAGCTGGAGAAACGGGAGCTAATGGAGCTGCTGAGGGGGCTGCAGAAGGACTGCCGGTTAAGTACTGCCGAAGGAAGCAGGAAGACAGCGAACTTCCGCCCCCTGGTGCGACTAGAGAGTGCAAAGAGAAAACCTAGGGAAGTTACAGTTATCTAAGCAGTTTTAAGTTCAAAAAGCTTTTTCTTCTAGTTTCTGTGACCGTCTGGCAAACTTTTCTACTCTCCATGAATGACTGGTAAATCATTTCCAACCTGCTCACACTCTTTTTAAAAACTTTATTTTGGGGCCATAGAAGCAAATGGGAGAGTTTTTTCTTATGGAATATGGGGCATGGAACCCAGTAACCTCATAAAAAAGGGGAAAATATTTGACTTGTGTCTCTTCAGTGTGTCATTTAAAGAACTCTTTCAAGCCTGAAGACTAGAACTAGTCAAAGATACTTAAAGAGTTTTCTGTTCTATCATTGTTGAAGTCTGGTTTATGCATAGACCTGAAAAAGAAAGAAAATGTGATTATTGGACATTTGGGACCTACTTAATTTTGGGAAAGTCATTAATAGGAGTTGATGTTTTTTTTTGTTGTTTTTATAGTCTGTAGGAGGTACAATTCAGAGGTGAAAAGAAAGCAATTTGAATTCTATTTCTGCCGCTGTGTAAGAGCTTCAAATGCAGATGACTTAACCTCGGAGCTCCTCTAACTTCCCAGGCTTGAGAGAGACACACTTAAGAGACATGTACTGAGGCCCAAGGTAATGGCATCCCCTAAAAGCTTCTGTATAGTTCTGTGGGTGACTTGGGGTTTGTGGAAGAGGTCTTCCATTGTATGTAATTATTTGGAGATTTTCTTTGTGAAAGTATCAGGTTTCTACCAGGTCCTTTGAACCTAAGTTCAGTCCATTCAGTACTCGGTTTCTTTAAGAAACACAAGTACTTTGAATATCTCTGATTTTCTTTAGGCAGATACGATGCTACTTGTATGTTAATATCCACAACAGAGGGCTATTTGCACAGTAGCTTGGACTTGGAATGTTTTTATTAGGGTTCAAGTCTACAGCTGTGTAAGAGCTAGGACTTTACAGCAGATGGACAAACACTGAATTAAGTCCCTATAAAGACTATCATCCCTATAAAGACTGCAGTATTCATGAGAAATCTGTACAATTTGAAGACTTGGCTCTATACTCCTCACAAAGCCTGTTTGCATTGATTTCAGTGCTGTGACTAAGCCATATTCTGCCTCCTGGTGCAGCTCTTCAGTGGAATAACTAGGGAAGGACCTGGCCTCCTGCTCATTGAGCTCACTAGATTGTTATCAGAAAGCTGGGTGCAGGCACAACACTCTTAATAAACCCATTCTCTAGTTTAGAAAACAAATACATTTCTGCATCTAATTTCCTGTCGCTTAGAACAACACTTCTATGGCTAAAGACATAACCAAAGAGAGAGACTGCTACCTTCTTTAGCACATACACTACGATAGAAGGACTTGTCATCAGTTTTCTTGATCTGAGGCATTAGTAATTCCTAGCTCACCGTTCTTTCAGTACGGCTGAAACGACTGCACACATCAATTGTTAAGCTTTTCAAAACTAACTAATAATTCTCCTGTAAAGGTTTTGTTTTGTTTTCTGAAGCTGTTCACGGGAAGTGCTGTGACCAAATATTTACTTGGTTTTCATTTCACTCTTCTTATATGCCAGATGGAGCTACAGTCGTTACCAGTATTTGGGTGGTTATTAGCAGTCTCTTCCAGACATAGCACCTCTCTTAAGCAGCCATACTGAACCAAGTGAAGCAGCAGCTATAATCTGGGAAAACCCTCATTCACACCAGACATTCAGCAGTCAGTTCACGTGTATCAGTGTGCATATTAGAGCTGTAGATAGAAACTAAGAATGCTTTTATTATCTCGTGTTCTGGTTAAGGAAGCTTTTAGTGTCTGTTTTTTTCCTTTGGTGACTGTTTCAACATTCACACTAATTTTGAAGCTTCTTAGCAACACCAGATTTCACGCTCTTAGAATCAGTGTATTTGCAGGGTTGTATTTCTGTGTTCTGTAATTGTGTGGTTGTGTGCTGTGATTTGATCTATCTTGCTCAATGTGAAAGAAGAAAATTCCTCCAGAATCCAGTGGAACTCAGATGAGCTAGATCATCCTTCCTGAATCGGAGTGCAGTAATAATATTCTCCATTCTGAACAGAAAAAAAAGCAAGGAACTAGCTTTGTGCTTTTCTCTTAACAGGATCTCTGCGTTTGTTCTAAGAATTTCACCTGCTGTTTTTATCACTGAATTCCTTCTAGCACAGGAGAAAGGGTTTATTTAGCATTTGCTTAGCAGTTGGGCTGCTGTTTGTCCCCTAAGTGACACACATAATTTCATGTGGGGAAAAAAACACAAGAAGTGAGAGCTGACTTTCTGCTGCACAATCAATTGAACTTCAATTTGCCAGCTTTGGAGGGTCAGAACTTCCAGTGTTAAAATGAGGCAATGCTTCAAACCCACTTGCTGCTGGAATGACCTGTCAGCTTGGGTCCCCTTGAGCTTGAAAGAAAGCACGTAGGTATTCTAAATACTAGCTGATGGCGTTGCCTCCTTGCAGTTTTTGAAGGCTGATCCTGCTCCTCAGTGGTGGTAGCTGTTCTGCACTTCAGGTGTTCCTCTACTGGTGCACCACGCAGAGGGCACTGCATGTTAAACACAGCCATTGTTTCACCCATTTCTTAAAATGGCTGAAATGAAACAGCCCATTACAATAATATTTTATCTAGTTTTACCTTTTGCAGTCTCATGTATTACACAGCTGATAATAGCAGCTAGCAGAAGCAAGGAATTTTTTCTTTCTTTCAAATTCTTAGAAAAAGATTAAGTAAGGGTCCGAGTATTGTAGTAGATAGTGTAAGTGAAGGCGTTCATTTAGAGGTGCTTCTTGTGTCTGGGAACAAGGATGTTAAATATTCTCATGCCACATCACAGTGTAACAAATTCCATTTCCTCACGGTTGGAACTGTGCCCAGAGCACACTGAACAGTTATCGAGTGGACCAGTAGCCATGCAAGCAGCTGTACTTAGCAGCTCTAACAGAGCAAAGGATGGGAAGGAGGGAGACTGGAAAGAACTGCAGACTGCATCTCTGCAGAAGCTCAGCCTCAGGGCAGGGATGCAGCAACAGCAGCCCCTGCAGCAGCTGGCTTACCACCAACACAGACTGCTGCCCTGGGTGTCACAGTTAATGTACCATTACAATTACAGGGAGATTAAGTCTTTGTTTCCAGCTAAATGCGACAGTACCAAACCTGCACAAATCTCAGAGAGAGCAAGTTATTAAGTGAGACTGCAAGGAGCAAATCCTTATCCCACATTAAATTGGGTGAATTTCTTCAAGTACACTCTTATTTTAACACTTTTAAAGTGAGTGGAAAGTTTGGCTTTGAAAGAAAAATCAGTATTTACCTATTTATTCTGAAGACTTGTAAGACACCAGGTAAAAGTATTTTGGAATGAGTTCTGTTAAACTGGCTTCTCCACTTGGTGGGCCAATTCAGGCCGAAGTGTTGCTGCTTCTGTTTGCTTCGTGGTTGAAGCTACATTCCAATTGTTCTGCACTTCTCCCAAAGCAAAAGCTTGTCAGTGGTCTCAGTCAGGGTCGAACCACTGCTCACAGGATTACTTTATTTGGAAATATTGTAAATCAACTGATTTAGAATGGAGGACTGTGCATCCAAGTCAGATAAGGGAGTTGCAAAGCAGAGTTCTGCTGTCCTTGCTCATGAGGATGACAGGTTTTAGTACAGCTCTAGTACTGGATAAAGTCCTTTATGAGGTTTGCTTAATGGAATCACAGAATGGCTGACCTCTGGAGGCCATCTGATCTTAGCCCCTCCTCAAGTATGGACACCCAGAGCAGGGTGCCCAGGGCACCACAGATGCAGGAGTTTCTTGTCAGGGCAAAAAGGAATAGGATTACCTATGCAAGCTAAATACAGTGGAGAACATTGACTGGGAAGAAGTGTTTAAATCTCACATGCTTTTAAGCGTAAGGTGCTTTTAAGAAATTCAGTGCATTAACAGACTTCAGTTCCTAATGATACATTATCTAGACAGTCTCCCAGATTAAATTTTCCCTACATTGCCCTCTTGGATGTTTCTGGTATGGTGCTTTTCAACAGCTGTCTTACTTAGAAGTGCTGGATAGTATTTCAAAGGAGCAGTGCTGGCCTTTCCTTTCTTGTGTACTGCTCACAGGATGAAGTATGGTAGGTCAGGGAGATTTTACCACAGACAGATGCCTTTGTAAAGACCTACAATTCTATGCAACTTTATATATAAACAGATAAACATTGAATTGTCTTCCAGCATTATGGTTCACTGCCAGCCTAGTTACATTTTCTACCTTTATAAATACAAGGACAAAACAGTGCTTAACAGACCTCAATCTCTAGTCTGTAGAAGAAACAGTATTTGTATCACTTTGAAATACAGTTTGTATAAAAGTTGAACTAATAAAGGGTTATACCGTAATTAATGCAGCTTCATTTCTTTCTGTTACAGAAGTTTGAGTCTCTCCTTGATCAGATGAAATAGGGTACTTCAGCTGAATGCACAGCACAGGCAGTCGTGGAGAAGCTACACTAGAGTCAGTGTGTTAAAGGAGCTAAGAGTGTATCTACCAGTAGCACAGTGTTCTGCTAAACAGAGGAAATGCACGGCAATAAACAAAGGAGGTGGGTGCTCAAACAGTAAAACCCCATGGATTTTTCACCTGCCTTAACCCATATTAACCCATAGTTTCTGAATAGTGCAGCCCTTGGTGAAAGAGACAGGAGCTAACAATTGGACTAAAGAATGTGATGGTCCAGTCCTGCAAAAGACAGCATGATAGCAAACTGGCATACAGGGCAGGGAAAGTGAATTTGCCATCCATCAGGTAAAGAATCTCATCCTTAAAGCAAGCTTTTTGTACTTGCTACAGGAACCCATTTGGGATATGGTCATGTAAGAACAGCAGAACTCAGGAGTGGTAAGCTAGTTTTCATTTGCTTAAATATTAGCAGTCAGGATACCGGGTGCTCTGCAGTGTGATTTAGTTTCATACAGCACTCTGTTCTGTACAGCGTTCTGTTACCTGATGGCAGTAGTTAGTTACCCAGCAGGGAAAAGACTGAAGATCTGCACGTGGCACCTACAGGTGGTATGCACACAAATCTTGCAGGCAACACGTTTAATCTGCCGGGGCACGGCCATATTTCAGGCAGTATAGAATAATAAAGGCTGTATATCTTCTGAAGACTTTGGAAATTTGTCTCACCCTTACACTGCAATCACAGGATCATTAGGGTTGGTAAAGACCACTGTGGTCATCTGTTCCAACCCACTGTGCATCCACTGACCCATCATGTCAATCCATTTGTTTGTTGGCAGGGAGGATGACACCGCACAGGTTTGGCTGTGTATGCATTTGATGGCACTTGATGAGGGCACTGACTGAAGGAGGCAATTCTTCCAAATTTCTGCTGGCAGAACAGCCATTAATAATAATAATAACCTTTCCTCACCCAACTGCCTGCCGCACCGTCTGTGTACTCAGCCCCAGGACTCAGGAGGAAGAGTTATATGACACTGTGGATCTGTTGCACATTCTCGTTCCTCCCCAGTGCTTTGTTCTTTGGGGGGGCTGTACAACTACTGAAGAGTGTTTTGACACTGGGATTAGCTCCAGTTAGGAAACAGAACTTGAACGCTTATTTCTGGGCACAGTATAAAAAGCAAAATTTAATGCTTAGAATGTTACTTGGGGAGGATTCCAGTTTAAAAGAGTCAAACCAAAGAAAGAGCATTATTTCAAGTTGAATTTACCCAAGAAAAGAACCACTTTGCATCGAAGGGCTACAGAGTTCATTAACAAAAAGAAGACATACTTCTTTTTCAGGTTTTAACTAAATTTACAGATTGCATCCATCTTAGAACTTAACCAACCCTTTGTTTCCTCCATCTTTGAAAACGATTCGTGTGACACACCATGTACTTTAAACTGTCAAGAACAAGTACTGTAGGTTTACATATTTATCCCATGCCTGACACTTTTCATTTCCAATTCCCTGACAGAAAACAAACAATTCATATCCCTGATGCTTTCAAACACAGTGATGTTTATAAAAAAAAAATTCAAAACCTTAAACCCGTGTTCGGCTTGAAAAAATACTTATGCAGTACTCCTTTAAAAAGTAGCATTAATACCTGTAATGCCTGAGAGCTCCACCCAATTTAGCCATTACAGTCGCATCGTTCGTAGAATTCCATCTCGCTGTTTTCACCATTTGGAACACCGTGTGACTCCCTGTCATTTTTTTGTTCACGTTCCTTTAGATAACGACAAAAATGCACACTTCCCTTTAAGTGCACCCACTCAATCCATGGAAGCTTACCGCCTTGTATGCTACGTCAGCTGACCTTGTGCCAGCTCATCAGCTCGCAAACCGTGGGACGTTATGGCCTCGAGTCTCCCACAGACTGCTCAGCTGGGGCCTTCTGTGGTTCAGCTAAAAGCCATCCTGATTTAGCCAACCAGCACAAAGCCAAAAATAAAAATCAATTTAAAGTGTGGCTGTACTTTAGAAACACTTGAAACAGGTTGTTCAGGTTAACAATACCAAACAGACTAGCTGTCCAAAGTAAGTTAAGACGACTTAAAATACTATAACTGGGCCTTATGTAACTCGATGAAGGCCTCTTTATAGCACTTTTGTAATGCCAAGAGACTATAAGTGAAGGTCAAGCTCAGCTAACAGACAGCAAAGCTCATATAAAAAAGGAATGTGGCCCTTAAAAGAACTGCTACTCCTCACCCCATCCAAAAATGCAACTGAGAAGGAATGCAAGAAAGTAAATGTGTTCTATCAGCCTATGAGTATAACATGAAAATAAATTTAGAGGTGAAGCTGCTGGTAACATTTCTCCATGACTTCTACTTGCAAACATTTCGCTCTTTGCAGTATATGAATTAAAGAAACAAAAATCTAGGCCGTCTACTCAAAGGGAAGTTTTAGTATTACTGCTTCACCATGTGGTTGTCCAGCTTTCACGTCTATCTACGCCCTTTCCTCAGCTACATAAGCCAGCAGATGGGCAGGCACCAATTACCTCCAGGCTCTCTGGCAGCATGGGTATCTTGCTGTTTAACCACAAAGCATGATCTGTTTTCCAGCAAAATAACATGCTCCCCAATGCGTGAACTGGAATTATAAAGGAAATACCAGGATGTCATTCTCAAAGTCACCGACAGATTTTCTATGAATTTTAACAGGTGCAAGGTCTTGCTCAAGCATCTAATCAGATTACCAAAAATGTACAAAAAACCCCATATATATTAATCCACGGAAGAATACAAACATAACTGTAATTTCAGTCAATCTTCTATCACCACCTACAACTGCTCTTGGATGTACCTCAATCATTAAGAACCAAGACCGGCTAAAGAAAGGGCTAGTGGCTCTAAACCTGAGAGAAAAAACTAAAGTTGTCTTACGTACATTTATATAGAATTCTCTTGCAGTAATAAGTCACACACAAAACGTCTGTACCTTGCTTTTGGCACAATTCATATTTTAGAAGTCTTTCAAGACTTAACGAGGTTCATTACTGGATAGTCTACTGTCCACAAAAAAATTAAAGCGTTCTCTCAAAAGGAACAAAAAAAATATATATACAAGTGTACACAAAAAAAAAAGTCTTGAATTTTATTGGAATTTCAAGTCTTGTATCAAACAAAAACTTCTCTTCGGACAAAAATATTCTCTCGGTGTCCTCCAGAAACCAGCAACTCTGAATTGGTCCTTTAGTGCCTCCGTTTGCTTTGTCATCTTCACAGAAGTCCCTGCGGGTGGGGCTGTTCCGTGAGGTCTCATTTTATCGTGTGAAGGAACGTACATGACGACCTCTTCCACTGCCTCCACTAACAAACTTCCCTCTTGAGCCACCACTGCTACTACTATTAGCACTTGTCCAAGATGGTCCAATTCCTCCGCGGCCTCTGGAAGCACGATCGCGAGGACTCGGTCGGTAGCCTTAAAGCAAAGAAAAGTATACTCAGTTGGAAAAAAAAAAGAAAAAAAAAAAGCCTAGGTGCAGCAGGTGCTGTGAAAGCACGGGAAACAAAAACAAGACGAGACACAAACTGGGTTTGTTTTCTCCTTTCAATTTCCACCTTTCTTTTAGGCCAGCATTTTTGTTTTGACTGGTTCTAAAATTACCGCGTAGCTTACGAAGAGAACTGAATTGCAAAAATCTGAATGCAAAGTTAAGGTTCTGCCATCGAGTGTTCAATTCAGCAAGTTCTAGGGATTACAGGACAGTTCGTACGAAAGCACGTATTTGACAGTCTCAGTGACAACTGTTCATATATGCTTAAAAAATTTGCTGAATTTCAAGGTGTCTGCGGCATCCTTGCACGGTTTCATTTGTAAAGCAAAAATGAAATTCAAGGAATTTTCTATAGTTCGATGCCCATATGAATACCATGTACCTGCTGAACTTAATGGTCTCAGTGGTGGCAGTGGACCCCTGTTAAAATTGCTTTGACCACCTCTACTGTCATTGTAGGTTCCTCGCGGTGTACTCTGTGCGCTCCAGCTTGAGCCTCGAGCGCCCTCGCGACGGCTGTAGTTTCCTAAACGGGGAGAGAATAACCCATACACTGTAGAGTTTCTTTCACTTCAATCTTCACAATACTCCAAGTGGGTAAACAATATTTACATCATTCAAGTAGATAAATCACAGAATTACAGCAGTTGGAAGGGACCTCTCGAGATCAAGCCCAACCCCCCTGCCAAAGCAGGATAGAATTACTTTGCATTAACATACACTCGGTATTTTAACTCAAAGCCTACAAACTACTTCCCCCTGGTTCTGCACGTAGCCCAGTATCTACTTTTCAGATGTGGTCTCACATTTTAGATTTACATGATCTGCTGTGTAATTAGAGACCTCTACTGCTTTAAGTATTTGTGGTCAAGCAAATCCCAGTATCAGTGACTTTTCTAAACGGAAGTATTTTCCATTTCCTCTGTGGCGACTTGTCTTACCTACACGATGGAAAGGAAAGGAATGCAACCATGTCCATGTAAGAAAAAAGTTTTAACACTGTAGCTAGAATCTCCAGGTCCAATGAAACTGCATCTTGATCCTGTCAAAATCTTCCATCCTTTTATTCAAGCCCCATGGAAATCCAGAGGCGTACTGTGATGCTTGACTTCAGTAACTACTGTATCAAAATGGCAGAAGGACCTTGGTATTTTTCTGACTGTGCCTCTGAAACACTCCAAGAGTTGCTATACATGAGACGGTGACATCAAAAAGAAAACAACTCTCCTTTTGTAAGAGCGAGGGGCAGAGATGTAACACAGGAACCTGGCAGTTTTGTTTCAGTTCTACAGCACATGAGATAACCTTTTCTAGTGCCAAACAACTTCTTTCCTTCTGCATACACTACATCAGAAACGTCTCGTGCCAGGAACAATTACTCTTGTGGAAAATCTGGCTAGTATAACTGAAACATTTTCAGCATGCATTTACTCCAATTCTAATAAAGGAAGCATACCTTTTGAAGCAGGTGGGGTAAAGAACCTGTTCTGACTGTGAAAAGCTCCCCGTCCTCCACGATTCCCTGAGAACCCACCACGTGAAGAAATCTTCTGCGATACTTTTGGTGGCCTTTTTGCCGGTGGTATCCCATCTGGAGCAACCACTTCTTTGCTCTCTGCAGCAACAAAATCGTCCACGTGCATGGAGGGTGGTCTGCTTGTGTTCTGTTTCCTCTGGCGGAAGATATCGTGTGGTCGGATTCCTTGGCCAAATCCTCCCCTGCCTCTTCCTCTTGGTGGTGGCACAACGTGAGCTCTCTTTGCAGGCTCTATGTACTCAGATTTTCCACTGTCATGACAAACCATGGTTTCTTTGGTTAATGTAAAAATTGGGACGTGCTATTTTAAGAGTACCTGGCACTTTGAGAATATACAGAACGGTGCTAACCACACCAACTGTTACTCATTAAACTCATCCTACCTTGAAGTTATGAAAGTCTCATGCTTGTGCTTGCCAAGTTTGAAACCCTTCGTGGTTTTAGTCCGACCAGGAGAGGATGGTTCTGACAAAAATGACCTCTCCAATTCTGCTTGCAAGTCGAAGTCACTGCAGCCCTTCTCTGACAGTTCAATTAAGTCCACTTTCACCTGTAACAACAATAACTATGAGCCCCTCTAAAGAAAACATGCACTGTGATGGATGAGAATCAGTGAAGGTCACAACCCAGCCCAGCTCCTCCCACTAGTGCAAAAAGCTCCATCCTCACCCTTCTAATGCAATAGTGTCTCAAAAGAAAAAAAAGCAGAAACAAAACAAAACAAAAAAGCAGTAAAGCTGCAGCAACACTGCCCTCATGCACCTGAATCTCCACAAAGGGCTCAACTTTCAAGCACTGTTCCATTTACACTGCAGTCCCATAACTTTATCAGTGCTGCTTCTTTGTGTGAATGAACTGTTTGGGCTTTGCTTAAGAAATCAGAGGACTTCTATCTTTGCATGTAAACACGAAGGAGTAAAACTAAAAAAGAGTGAAGGCAACTGAGTCAACAGAAACAGACTTTTTGTCACACAAGAAGCTTAAGAAACAACTGCTTCATGTAAAAGTTGCTGAGTTTTGTTACTGTATATTTTTCAAAGTGACGCTTAAAGTTGAGATCACAGAAATCAAGTTTCAAGTAACATGAAAAACCTACTCAGTTTCATTTACTACTGCCTTTTTTCCCTCACTTTTGTCACAGCAGAGCAAAGATTTTAAAACAGAGATGAGATCCTTTGAATATTATTGCAGTGACGGAAGACAAGCATGCAAAGGACAAAACAGATCATGTTCTTTGTCTCCATTTAAAACAAATCACTGAAGGGCCACAGCAGCAATTAAAAAAAAAGATGTTAGGACTGAGACAACTATTCCTCTAAAGGAGATGACTCGTACATTAAGAGCTCTATGGAAGGTGCCAATTTTGTGGCTGCTTGTGTCAATTTGAAGGTGTTTGATAATAACCCTTTAGCAAATGTCAGCCTTCCTGAATCTGGGTCAATTGCCCACTTGCCCACCTAAACCTCTATCCCAGGTTAACCCTTGTTTTTAAACCCACTTGTGAAGCTTTTTTTACCATATCCAGATCGGTGTCTATTTCTTCAGCCTGAAAGGGTGAGAACCACATGGACTTCAGCTGGTCGTCCATCACATCTGCCAACACATATGTAGTCCTGCAACAAAATAATGCCAAATGCCTGTTTGTATGTGCACTATGACCAACTGCAAGCACACACAGCTCCTCAAGCCTGGGGTGAATACTGCTGCCTTATCCTCAACACCTGTATGAAACTAAATATACTGGTAGTAGCAGGGAGGGGAGTAGTGACTTCAGTGCTGTTTGGATCCTGTTTGTAAGTAAATCACAGGCACTAAGCCCACACATTTAACCATTTTACCTGTTGTTAAATAAATTCTGAAGAGAATCTGGTGCAGAAAGGATAGGCTCTACATCCTGGTCGCTCAGTGGACAAGCATCACCTGCTGATTCCAACATTTGCCTGACTCCAACAATGTTGTCCAGTAAAGATTCAAGGCCATCATCCTCCTTAGAATGATCCTATATGACAAGACAGAATTTGTTACCCTCCTCAAAGAAATAAACATATTTTTGTTAATTATTCAAAAAAGACTGCACAGAACAGTCCATCTGTCCACAAACAGTGAAGCTAAGGCATGCAGTAAGCAAACTACAGCAGATTGCTCCTCAGTATGCCATGAAACAGTCACCACAAGCACATTCCTCACTAGCTGACACAACAAGCTCTGTAACAAGGCTCTACAGCACGTGTAACCTCCCCAGGTTGAAATTAACCAGCCCTCTGCTAGAGCATTCCAACATCCTAAGTGTTTGTCACTCTTCCTTCTGCACAGCTATGGCTTTACTCTTTTACCACAGACTTTGAGGCAGGGATGATGGACAGCAGGAGAACACACTGGAAAGGTGTTAGTGACCAAAAGGATGTGGAGCAACTTGTGGAGCAGCAATTCTATGGACTCTAAATTAGCTGTCTGCTGCATGGCAGTCAGCAGTGATGTAGAATTAGATTTAAATATGAGAATTTGGTCTCTAATTGGAATCACCAAAACACTGGATGGTTGGAATCCTGCAAAAGTCCTCTAGTCCAACTGCTTGAAGCAAGGCTGCCACCACAGCCATATCAGCTCAGCCCTAACTAACTTCATCCAATGAAGTCTTAAAAAAATGCTGAGATTCCACAGCCCCTCAGGTAGTGATTTTTTTTTTGTTCTCCCTCTCCCACTCCCTCAGTTGTGTGAACCTGAACCTCCAAAGCCACAATCTGGGGCCATCACTCTCTGGTTCATCTGTATGAAGCTACAAAGAAGAATTTGATTCCATCACCTTTGTTACTATCCTCAAATTGCTGTAAGCAGCTATGAGACAGGGGACTAAGTCCACATTTCTCATCCCTTCTCCATAGCACGTGTTCTCTAGGTCCCGGACTACCTTGTTTGAACCCTCTCAAATTTCCCTACAACTAGTAAGGAGTAAAGGAGGCCAGAGATGAACACAGCATTGCATGGAGGGAGACACTGAGGCCCCCTCATCTGCTGTCCATGCTCCACCCAGAATTGCACAGAACATAGTCTTGGTTGTTACAAGCAATGTCCAATGCTCTATTTCAACCTCCCAGTCAGCACAACCACCCAGCCCAGCCCACACTGAGGCATGGGGTTGCCCTGCTCTCACTGCGTTTTGCCTCATGACCCATACAGACCTTCTGGCTGAACAAATCCTAAAAAGTTTATTGAGGTCATTATGGTTCATCATTTTAGCCTCTCCCTCAACTTACCATCCTACACAAATCCACTGAAGATGTATCCATCACTCACATCTCAACCCTACTGGAAACTTCCTAAAACAAGAGGAGCGTACTGCAGAAATGTACCCCCTTCTCATCAAATAGGGATAGTCTAAATGGCTTTAAAAGCAGTCAGCTATCAGATTACAACATGAACCCGACTGTTCCAATTCTTTTACCATAACATGTTTTTCCAGATCAAGCAGTATGTTTTCTGGGGTTTCCTCTTTGCTCTGCAGTAGATGTTTTAACTCTGCAGTGGTTAGACCCAACGTTCTGCCTGGATGAGATCCATCCACTTCCATAAGGCTCCCGTCATCTCCACAACATCCCTAGAAAGCATGAGAAGTGGGAAATAAGTACACTGAAATATTCGTAATACTTTTTATCAAGGTCAAACTGTCATTCCGTGGGCCTTCTTTAAGAAGCAATTCTACCATCAGACTTCTTTTTTGTGCTGCCAATGTCACTTACCGGAAAGAATCAAGATGCCACTTTTTTCCTACTGAAAGCTCTTAAAAGCTCTTATTAAACATGCCCTACTCAATTTTCATTTTTTACCTGGTGTAGGGAACCTGCATTGGCAGGGGGGTTGGACTCGATGAGGTCCCTTCCAACCCCTATGATTCTGTGATTCTGTGATTCACAGATTTTGTTAAAAAATAAAGGTGACCCTACTGCTACTGATGGAAAAGCCTTGCAGAGCAATCTATGGTCACCTGCTTTCTGAAACAGCAGTGACTGAATGCATCTCACACTGCAGGTTTCAGAGAGCTGCAGCTGAATTTGTTCAGTACAAAGCTACTTACCAGAGTATCAGAGTTGAGAAGCTGTCGCATAAAATCCAGGAAAGAAGAGGCCAGTTCCCCAGTGTCTTTGCTGAAACTAGTGATGATGCGCTTTAAGACAGTGTACAGAGCACTGCTGTGTTTTCTCAGAGAGCTGGTTTTTCATTGGTTTTGGTTGTTTTTTTAGGAAAAAAAGAAAAAAACACTTTATTAGTGCATACACTGTGACCATGCACTGTAACTTATCGTAATAACATTACAAAATGAATTTAAGTTCCATCACTACTGAGCTTTGATTACAAAGCTGGAGCTTCACCATTTTCTCTGCACTCAACTGTTGTTCTCACCAGTGCTGTCCACAGACGGCTCAGACACAGCTATACACACTACAGCAGTACCTCAAAACCCTGCACAGTGGTGTTCACATCTCGTGGAGGAAAAGAGAATCACAGAAACAACAACACCTCTAACTGACTTATTTTTCATTTACAAGTCGTGCAGCTTGCTGGTGGCTGAGCAGCACAGTTCTGTAACACTGCTTAGAAGCATACTCTGAGCAGCCTTTCAGCAGCAGTGCTGCAGATACCTCACACTGTATCCCAGTCTCTGCCCCTCACCTTCAGTGGACAGAAGCTGGTCAAATCCAGGACAGGGAAAGAGGCAGCAAAACAACTTAGCACTGCCCACTGCTCGTATACATTCTGTTCAAAGCAGAGTGGGCTTAATACAAGTAGCTTAACAAAAAACAAACAACAGTTCTGTTTCAAAAGCTCTCATTGCCAGGTGGTCAAGACTTGAGCACTGTATCTCATTCTAATCCTCCAGCCTTGCACTGGCAAACTGGAAGGCACAAACCCTTTTTTCCCCAATGTTTTGTTTCTCGAGAGAAAGTGCTCCTGTGTGCCCCCTACGCAGATGATTCAGAGGTAAAATCTCAAGGGAAGAAAAAAGAAAATTAATAATAAAACACTGAAGTCTTGAAAATGAATAAAAGTTCAGGTGCCTTGTCTTCAATATTTCTTACTAGATAGAGTGATCCCCTGCTCAGTATGCTGTATGGGACAGATTCTACTATGAGATGTTTCATTTTCCATACAAAAAGCATAAGAAAGCCTAGGCACTTTATGGTGTTATAAAACCATTTTTTACTAGAACCATGACCATTTAAGTATTTATAAATCTCTTCTTCCCAATGCTATTTTCCTCTGCATTTTGAAACAGAAAAGCCTTATAGATTCTCACCAAATGTTGTGCTAGCACACCACTATTTCATACTCTCATATTACATCCAGGACTCCTAGATGGGGAAGTAAGAATTTATAAGCTTTCTAAACCTCCGATTCCATATTGCAGAAGATTTTAATGTTAAGTTGTTGGAGATATCTTAAGATATCATACCTCTTTAAGTGAAAGAAGCCGTAGTCATGCTCTGTAAGGAACATCATTGTTCGAATACATGTCAGCAGACAACTGTAACTGCTCTCAGAGTTGGTTAATGTTTCCATTAGACAGTCACAAATTGATGGCATCAGATCTTTGTTTGGCAAGGAATTGGAAAGCTGCTCTAATTCAGACACAGAGCCTTCGGATGAACTGGGTAAAATGAGTGCAATATCCTACAAAGAGAGATAATTATGCACATAGAAAAATGCATTTAAAATACAAGCAGCAAGTACAAACCACACAGCATGCCAGAAACACCAGGTTCTTTCACTACTCCTTCATCAGCACGTTCCCATATTTGGCAGTTAGTACTGACTAGTGAAGCACTCACCTAGTGTACCCTTTCTAATGTGGTTCTGTGAAGGAATAAAACCTATCACTGATTTTTTTTTTAAATATGAAAGCTACTCAGGATGAAAAGTGACAGCAAAGCCACAACTCAATGTCAGACAGTAAGGGAGTAATATCCTTGGAATTATGCTTCTTGCTGAGGGAGTCAAACTGTCCCTTCATCTCAGATTTAGAGGCTGCAAGCACCACTTAGGAAATGTAACATCTACTATCCCTTAATGTTTTATGTAACATAACACAAGCTTGATTTGCACAATGCATTTGCATAGCCAAAGACTCCTGCTTAAATGCAAGTGGCTGACTGATCTCTACCAACCAACTGTGCTCAAAAGTCATTTGCATAAATGGATCAAAGCAAACAGATGCAACTAGTAAGATGATGAAGTGCAAATCTATGCACACAGCTAATGAGAAACAACCCCGGCTACTCCAAGAATCAGCTGACCACCAAAGCAGCAGTCATAGTGATTTATGTTCAAGAATATGAAGAATGGCAGCAAGTCTGGCACAGCAACCAACCATACAGAATTTTTTACTTTTTGTGTTTTAACAACATCAATGAATTTTTCCTCTTACGGAAAAACAAGCAAACCAAAAACCCACAGGCTCCCAAGAAATAACTTCATTTAATTTTTCCCTAAAAACTGTCAAAACACATTATGCATTAAACATAAAAAATACCTGATCACAGAGGGACTGCAAAAGGGAAGTTACGTATTCTGCGCTTTGCTGATGAGTGACATTGTCTCCAACAGACCGCATTAAAGCCAAAAGCTCCTGGAAAACTTCTCCATACTTTTCATCACCTTTAGTAGTTCCATTGATAAGATGCAAGATGGCCAATTTGCAAGCTTTATGTGAAGCCAGGGCATCCAATAAAGCAAGTAAACGAGTAGTCTGTCCAGTGTACTGTTTCTCTTTATCTTCTGTGTTACTGAAAGGATATCAACACAATCTGAATATACAAGGAAAAGCTGTCTCAAAGTGATCTAAAAAACTAGAAAACCAATTACTGCAGGAATCCATATTTTAAATGAAACACTGTATGTACTTATACTTTATTTTCTTTAACTTTCACTAAACAACTTTCAGTTGCATCAGAATTTAACTACGCATTTAAAATAAATAGTACTGATTGCTTCCATCTCTTCCACCTTACAATTATCTACATATTTTCCTGCTGACATGCAAATCCCAGTAACATCAACTTATTTAGTTCAGACAATTCCTTTAGAAAAAGTTCACCAAACAGAAAAGTCTTTGTGGGGACAGCCTGAAAAGAGCCTTCCCAAAACACTTTCCATACATGCACACTGTGAAACAGTAAATGGGTTACGATGCTGTTCCTTGGCAACATTAAGCATTATCAGGACACAGTATATACTACTGGACTGAGAATTCATTCCATTCATAAAAGGTGAATAGTATTCATGAAAGTATTTTTCTCTTGCTGAATCTGCTGCACCGAACCTGGGAGAAATTAGCAGTCCGTTAAATAAATGTTTGCTATAGAAAATTGAGGATACCTTTGTAAGTCTTCTACAATTAGATCCAATACAGTCCTCATGATAAGAAGAGCAGTAGGTGAAGCCAAGTCACACAGCTGAACGCAGATCCGTCTCAACATGTGCTGAATAGGCTGGCAAGAGGAACCAGAGAAAGACCGAACTATCTCTTGTATCAGTTTGGCCTGAACATGAAGGTGCATGCTCCACAGCTTCCTGGTGTTGAGTGCCACTGAAATATCATGTGGCTCAATTACCTGCAGGAGCAGAACAACAGGAGGTTATTCCTTTCAGCTTTCATCATAAAAACTCAGCTCTACCACAAGGCATAAACAAACCAAGGCTGTCCTCGTCAAAAATCTGTTATCCCACAGCCAAGAAAACAGTCTGAAATGGCTAATTAAAATTCTTTAAAAATGAAATAAATCTAAATTATACCTGAGTTGTCTGCATGGGCAGTGGAAGAGGCAACAGTTCTGACAGCAGTATAAGTCCAGAGAAAAAACCCTCAGGAATTCTCAAAATGGAGGAGAGAACCTCCTTCAGCATTAAGGACCAGGTATTGTTTGCCAAGGTTTCTTCCGAAATGGTAAGCTTTTCATTGACCCCCTGGGTAAAGGTCAGTAAGATATCAACAATGTCATTCTGAATTCTCTGCTCGTCACTATCTAAGCGGCCTGAGAGAGGAATGGAGCACAGGAGCATGTGTAAAGAAACAAGGGCTGACGGAACACGCATGTCCTTGAATTCAAAAGAGCCGCCCCTCAGAAGTTCTGTTAGCATGGTTTTAAGCAGTGTAAGAGTACAGCGGGCCATAGAAATAGTGGTCACTCTGTGAAGCGTGGTGCCCATGTTGACATGGAGCCGCCAAGGCTGAATGAGGATGCTGTTCAGCTTCTGGAGAACGCGAATGAAAGTGTCCATGCCCTCAGAAGAAAACAGCTGAATTACTGCAAGATTCCACTTCAGGTCTTTCTGTTGACCTGTGTGGAGAAGAAAAAACACTTCTGAATGTCTAATTCAGAAATCGCAGCCACGTTCTAGACATGTTTAAGTAAAAGAATCAGAAAAATAAGATTTCTGTGTTCAACAATACAAATGTATCTGTCGTACCTTCTACCATAGGTGGGGGACATGCAACATGACAAAGAACACGGAGTGCTGTAGGAAGACCGACGCCATCAGGGGTCATCAAACTGTCAATGTTCTTAAGACAAAAGTAAAAAAAAAAATAAAAAAAAACCCTTGCATTACAAGAAATGACTCTATATCAAGTGTGTTACTTGCTTTATATTCTTACACTGTTAAAAATAGCTTAGTCATCAGACTGTCGTACACATTCACATAATTACACAGAGAAGCAAATTTAATATAAATTACAGAGAACACATTTCAGTTCCAGCCATTTTCAACTTCATTTTTTTAAAAACTAACACACTATGCACACACTATGCCAATAACCTACAGTTACATGAAGAGCTCTAATGCAAACCAGGGACCAACGTATCAGCAAGTCCACCAGACCAAACCTTGGAAAACTAGCTATGCTCAAAAAGCTGCTACTATTTAAGGTATATACATATATTATAAACCTACATACAGACACAAGCAGATATATTCATCGTTTATCATTCACTGACTTTCACCCTCTACTGAAGGAAATGGAGGTCTTCAAGACTGTTTTCCAGAAGGGAGGTTTTCAGCTATCAAGATCCAAAGAGCAGACTTCAAGTTTCTGCTGTTTCAAAAAATGTTTCATATTCTGTACATCCAATACAGGCATTTTTCTGTTTGATGTTTTAAGCAAGAAAGGAAAATTAACAGCTAATGCTAAAAATCTATTTCGGTGAACTTAAGGGTGAGAATTATTCTCTGGGAGCTAGCCCCAGGAGAAAACAGTTGGCAGTTTCTTGGTGAAAACAACCCTATATTTGGCCTTGCTTAGTAATCAGAGCTGCAAAAGGAAAAACCGCTGCCTGCTCAATGCAGGTGAAAGAGCAACTTGTCACTGCCTGCAAAATGACTTCCCAAGAATTGTCAGCTGACAGCTCAATCTCCTGTGCTGATCACACTTCTTGGCCCTGGGTTTCCAGCTCACATGACCAGGATACACACCTCTGTAGGTTATTGGCACATTCATTTTTGTATTCCCTTCATACACAGAGGCAACGTACTATCAATTTCACTTCATCTTTATGTTGTTAAGTAAAAAAGGAAAGGCTTGTAACAACTCATAGGAGCAAAGATTCAGAAATCAATAGGTGAAGAATTGAGGAACAAGGCCACATATGTGACCTCCCATATTCTTAACAAGATTTCTTTTTTCCTCATTATCAGACTTGAAATGCTGTTCTTTTACCACTGCTTGCAACAAAGGCAAGTATGCTAACAAATGAGTTTTCAAAAGACACCTTTAAAATGGAACTTTAGTTCTAGATATTTTCCCTTCAGCTTTTCCATACCTCAAATACGTTAGTCTGAAGTTCTTGCACCTCTCTTCAATGAACAGCTGCTGGCTTAACTCTAAGCCTACCTTGGGTTGCACTTGACCTTACAAAACACCTCAGTATTTCAGACTGGAATCCCCATTCTAAAATATCCCATGTACCACTTATGCTATCTCCATTGCAAAAGCCATTGGTGCATTCTTAGAATCAGCACAGACTCAACACGGGCTCCTCTGACAGGTTATCAGAAACATACAAGCCACTGTGTCGCTTGCCCTACATGAGACTAGAATAAACTGCTGCTCCCTACTACTGCCACCTTTAAGATTTCGTGCTTAGGAAAAAGTGAGTTTAGACTGACTTCCCTTGTGAACAAAAATGTTAGCCTAACCAGTACCGTGGTATGTGCAGATTTCAAGGTACCATGTAATTTTTGACAGGGAAGGACTGAAAAAAAACTGTCAAATCATCAAAACTTGAGCACTGAAGAAATGACACATTTGTTGTGTCCCATACCTTTTAAAAATAACTGCAAAAAATACTGCGAGAAATTTTAGGTCCACACTACCTCTTTTTCAAAAATCTACCTGAGTCAAATACATATATATATATATTTGGAATAACATATATTCAAATTTGGTATTTAGTTACTCTAAGTATTCTGCAAAATGGAAGTTCAATTATTCCACCTTTTGGAAAGAAGCCACAAATGTGGCAAGAACAAAAAAGGAGGGTCAAGGTTTGCTTCATATTTTTATGGCAAACTAAAAGATCTAAACAGTTGGCATGAGAAAAAAAAAAAAGAAGAAAAAGTTGTACGAATTTAAGCTAAACTGACTCCAAACCCATTAGTTTTAACATTTCTGAATCAGACACAACAGGTTTAACCAAAAAAAGAGCAAAGAGGGGGAGTAATCTTAAAAAGGGTTCAAATCTGCTATTTTACAGGCACTCTCCCTTACCTCCTGCATCCTCGTTAATTAAATGACCAGCCAGCTGTGCTAATTAAACTTATTTCCACGTTTCTTCTCTGCACTTGCTGGTTTTCAGGTCAGCTCATGCTTATAGCTTTTGTAATGCAACAGAATACAGCTCCTCTCTTTTGTCCACAGAAAGGCAGTCAGTCCTGGCAACTACGTGGTAATTAACCTAATATTTAGAGTTTTTCAAGTACTGTGCATTACAAACCAAAAACTTCTATTATTTCAATCAAAATGTTCACACAGTGTTTGGATTAAAAACTCAAAATCAAATATCAAGATAGAGAAAGATTCATATAAAATAAGGCTATGTTAATTGCTACAAACCACACTGATTGTTTACATGATGTGCTCAGTTACCTGCAGCTTTGTTTCACTAAACAGCAAAAACTGTCCTGGATCATAAACTTCAATAGAAACATCTATTTTAAAATATCATCTTAGTATATATCCAAGATAAAATATCAAACTACAAAAAGCATAAGACTGTAGAGTACGACTAAAAGACAGTATCTAGCTGTATTTTACTAACCTGTTTGATATATTCAATGAGATTTGGGATACAATTTATTTCAAACCTAAGATTTTTCAAAGGTTCAAGCCACTTGCTGAGCTCTGGGGAAAAACAAAAACAGACACTTGCAATTAATCAGTAAATTGTTGATGCATTTTTAAATGTAAAATTTTATGCAATAAAAATGTTCTCAATTTACATAACAGGTACTAAGTCCAAGTGTGAAATCCATAAAGCATACTCCATTAGCACGCTGAAAGGCACCAACAAAAGCAAGACCTCAAAACAATCAATACACCTGACTTATTTTGCTTGTCAGCCTCAACACCCAAATAAATTCTCAGCTTGTTCTGTGTTATTTGTAAGTAAATGCATTTTAAGGAAGACACCTAGTGTCTGTCAAAACACTGTCAGATAAAGAAAGAGCCACTAAGGGAAATGGGTCATTGCTCTTTATTAACCTAACAGGTTATTAAAAACTGAAAACAAACATCCCATAAATGCCCAAATGGAATCAGTGTCTGAACCTATTCTCTCTGAAAGACTTTAAGCAGTAACAGTTTCTCTTTGCCCAGAATAACCTGTATGTCTCAAATCTTAAGGAGAGAGATTTCAAGTTTTTTAAACTCATTGCTCTTGAAAATAAGAAGAATGCAAAGGCCCAAAGGCCAAATGAAGGGTATGAATTAACAAATATTCTCAGATGGATGTAATGATCTAATAAACTAGATCCACTACTCACAAAATATTCTGATGACCTGGAGAGGCAGAAAGAAATAAAAGCACAGCTGAGGGGGAAATCAAACTGAAGTTCTGAAGAATTCTGATTTCTGTCAGTGCCTTTAAGTTTTTGGGAGAACCTGATGGAACATCTGGACACAGGAGTGCAGAGCACAACTCTGGTCATCACAGCGTTACTGTTCAGGTGCCAGAATGTCCCCAGCAGCCTTCGTCCAATCAGCTCCATCTGAGTCAACACCACTGAGGGAACATCCCATGGCACATCTTGGAGGCCAAAAGATTTAGAAACAAAAACCTGACTATCCTGTGCCAGTTGGCCCAGGTGCCAGTAAACAGTCCCAGGAATACATCCTTCATTTGTACATTCAGACCCTGTTAGCCTACACTGCTGAGGAAAGCAACAGAAGTTCAGAGTCTGCTCACTAACTAGTTGTTCAATTCTGAAATTTGCTCCACTAAGTTATTTTCAACACAAAAGTAATTTCACACTTCCTGCAATTATCCAAAATTCATGGTAGTTAATACTGCTTGAAAAATAATTTATCTATACAGAATTTCCTATTAAACTCTCATTAGCAGGAAAAAAATACACATAATATCTGTGAGTCAACTAATCAGATGCAGCTGGAAAAGGAATTTCATTACATACATTATCCAAACCAGATGATTGTCAAGTACCAATTACCCACATACAAAAGGTTTCTTCCATACATTCAGACAATCCAGTTGATAATGACACATACTGTACCTTGCAATTTGGTGTTATTTTCGTCTGCCTTACAAAGCTTCAGCAAAGGCGCCGAGTGCTGTTCCAGCATTTGGACATCACTGGAAGACTGAACCACCAGCAGAACAAGGATGCAGGCATAATTATAAGCAACTGACTTCTTAGACTTTGAGTCTCTAAAACAACAATAAGAATTTTCTTTAGATCCCAGCTAATGCAAATTGGCTTGATTTTCATACCTTAACACCTAAAAGTCTGCATAACGAACTTTCAGCAAGGCTTTCCCCATATACTTATCATTAAAAAAGAAATCTCCCCTATGCTTTTTGGAGTTTTCATTTTCATTTACTCTACACATACTTTAGCACCCATAAAAAATGAGAGCTGAGTGCACTGACAAGAGTTAAATAAACAGCAAATCTTTTTCTGTAACTGTCTCTGCCTTTCAATTCTTGCCTGGAAGTGCTGTTACCTGTTACAACTGCCTGTCCAGAGAACACGCCTACTTTTAACATATGTAAGAACTTAACAAAGAGATTCCCACCCCTGAAAAGTGTGCATTCCCAGATAAATCTTCCTCTTGAATGAAAACTGCCTGCTTACTGATTTTTTCATATAGCCAAGTGTCTGATCTATATCTTAACACCTTTATCATAGAATGGCCCGGGTTGAAAAGGACCCCAAAGATCATTAAGTTTCAACCCCCCCTGCCATGGGTAGAGTCACCAACCACTAGAGCAGGCTGCCCAGAGCCACATCCAGCCTTGCCTTGAATGCCTCCAGGAATGAGACATCCACAACCTCTCTGGGCAGCCTGTTCCAGTGCATCAGCACTCTCTGAGTGAAAAACTTCCTCCTAACATCCAACTTAAATCTCCCATCTTTGTTTAAAACCATTCCCCCTTGTCCTATTACTATCAACTCATGTAAATAGTCGTTCCCCCTCCTATTGCTACTGTTCCTTCAAGTGCTTTATGGATGACCCATGCAAATTTTGGGCACTAAGTATTTGATCACAACTGTGAGGTACGATTTTCAATAACACTGTTCTACTTAAGGTATTTTCAGCAAGTTCATGGTATAAAAGGAACACAAATTATTTAGTTATACTGAATTATTTTTAGAAGGCAGAGAAGGCAGATACTTCTGGAACGTAGAAATCTAAAGAATGAAAATATATGCATAATTACCCTAAAGCTTCTTTGGAATAGTACTCCATTAAAGTAATGAGGCTTTGGAGGTTTTTCTCCAGACTGAAAACATGAGCCACAGCAGATCTTCCCACAGGGTTAAAGGTGATCAAGTACAGGTTGTGAAGTGTCCCCAGCAGATCAGAATGGTCGGTTTCCTCACTGGCCGTGCACCGCTGAAAGTGGCAGAATAATTCTGAAATGCACTGTAAGGTCTGTGTGGAATGGAGGAGCCACAGGGCAAACGTGTCCTCATTTGCACCATCTGATTGGAGACCTTCCTCTTGATCCGGATCAGAAAACTGACAAAGTGCTCTAATCAGCAAGTTTGTCGCCTCATACTCAGAAATGAAAAAAAGGAGACCCTTCTGTGACTGTGCCAGGAAACGCAACAGATCTCGTATGGCTTGTAGCACACCTGGATGGGCACCTGTCACTGGAACAGACAGCAGCAAAGTAATGCATTCCAAGAAATGGTGACTATGAAGATACCTGAAAAAAAAAGCATATAGGAAAAGAATCAGTAACGTAACAATCATCTGCCAACACTGTACAACAGCAGAACGTAAAGCTACACGCCTCCTAGCTTCAGTACTTAGCTGCTCTGTGGACTATGAGAAACAATAGCTAATACTAAAGCAGTACAAAATTTTAAGCATGCAAAACCTAATACTGTTATAATATTTACAGGAGAAGAATCAGGAATGGTTTGGGTTGGAAGAGACCTTAAGGGATCGGCATCCACAGCTCCTTTGGGCAGCCGTGCCAGGATGAAACCAGCCTGCCAGTAAAGAAGATCCACCTAACATCTAAGCTAGATCCCCCTGCTTTTCGTTTAAAGCCATTCCTCCTTGTCCTATTGTTATTTGAAGACTGCTTATAGGTACTAATATTTAGCTGTGACCTATACTGCTGCTAACAAAGAAAACTGTTAGCATTTACAAAAATACTTTCTAGATAATAACTTGCTAACAGGGAAAGAACACATGGGATCCTATAAATAGCTGAATACAGACAGGCCTGAACTCCTCTGCCCGTGCTCTGGAACACTGAGCCAGCTCACAGAGAGAGGTAATTCCAGACTTCATCCATATGCATAGACATGTTCAAGGATGAAAAAGGAAAACACTTAGATCTGTACGGATTTTCAAATATGCAGTGGCGGAGAACCCAGCACAACCATCCAATTTATGAATGCAACTGACGTGTAAGCACAGCACCTGTAGTAGCAAGAGGTTAGCTTCTTTTTCTGTGCTGATAGGCTTGACTGAAAGCCAACACGTACATTAACATGTACATTAACCAACAAATTCTCACAGAACAATCCAGAAACATTCAATGAATACAAAATAAAACATTAAGAAAAGTGTCAGTCAACAATGTCATCCCTAAAAATACCTATACCAAGCTGGAGGAAACACATTCTAAAAAATGAACTTGCAAGAATCATACCTAAAAAGAACAGGATAAGGATCATCCCTTTCTGGAGGGCCTGTAATGCGTGCCATGGTTGGGAAAGATTTCACAGGCGGCTGAATCATTGTATGAGGAGCTGTTTCCATCAAATGGAAGATTTCTTCAAGAAGACTAACAAGCTTTTCCACCTCTCCTTCACTTATATTAGAAGATTCCAAAAGATGATCCATATCCATAGGAGCCTCCACATCATTCTCATATTCTTGGTTGGCTCTGTCAAGCCCTGCCAAGTCCTGGTCCTGTTCAGTCTCCGTGTGATTAGGAAGAGAAGGAGTGTTCTCGGCTAACTGATCAACCACCTTTTTAATATCTGACAGAATCTCATAGAAGTGGCATTTCTGGAGAATTGCAGAACCAGCAGTAACTACTCTCACAGTCTGATCTAACAGTATGAGTTCAAGTAGTTTCTGATAACCACTTTTTTCGTGTGCATCTGCACCACCTCTTAGAAACATTTCCATTCCCTCAGTTGTACTAATAACACTATCCAAAGCTTTAAAAGCATTAAGTTTAAGGGAGGAGGATACGTGGTCTGCAAACAACAGTTCAAACAACACATTAATAACTCCTGCCTGCAAGAGTGCTGTTATTCCTTGAGTCCCACATTCTCCTAAGGATGACACCAGTTTTGTCCCAGCTTTGAGCTGTCGGACATTCAAAGCAATAGGCTGCTTGAGAGCTACCTGAAGGCTTAAAGCTTGCAGGGTCCAGTCCACTAGCTGGGTGATGTAGTCTTGTTTTGTGTCTTTAACCTGCAGATAGCTCAATCCTTTCACTATTAAACTCGGAATCTCTTCTAAAGCAGTCACCCACTTCGCACCCCTCTCCTCTTGATATAATTCCAGCAGCTCTGTTAATTTAACTGAGGCCTCCACTGCCCCTGAATTTTCTTTTTCTGGGTCTAGGTCCTTTATTTTAGCAACTTCATTCTCAAATACAGTCTTGTATGGGCAGTTGAAGTATAAAAGAGGTCCAAGCTCCCTTTCAAAAGGTTCATATGTCACAGGAGGAACAGATGCCAGATCCTCTGGAGTATATTCAATATCAAAGCTCGGATATTTAAATGTTTCACGTTCCAGATCAGCAATTCCATCCTCATCACTTGAAATCTGCTCATATCCATCATCTCCTAAGAAGAAGAGAATTCAGTTATGAGAGAACATATGGATAACCCAGAAAATTACTGCTGAGAAGCTGCTCAAAACAGAATAATTAGGTATTCAAGTCAAACTAGTTAGAAAACAATCAGACACCAACATACAGAAAGCTTTCTCTCTTCAGCTATAAGTGGAAGTCCCAGCTGACAGACTATTTTAGGTAACAAGGGACACACTTAGAAGAAAATATAAAGCAAAAAGTTCTTTTGAATGGATTACACATGACTACAAGAATACTGTCAAATTTTCTTCTAATGACAGCATCTACCATTAAACCTCTAGTTCAAGATTTTACACAGGCATGGCTAGGAAACTTAAATAATTCAAGATGACAACTACTGACGTTATTATGAAAAAAATATATATTTAATAATTAACATAATGCTTACTTCACAGCTCCCCTCTTTCTTTAAAAATCAGATAAAATCCACTGTTTATTCTTACCCACAAAATTTCTGTTCTCCCTTTTTCGTGGACCTTGACAGGAAGATTTACTATCACGGAATAAATATCCCTCAACAAAATACTGTCCTCCTCAAGAACCATGGGCAAGGCACACAATGGTGCAATGAGGCAAGCAAAATGAGATACATTTCTCCACACTACAAGTCAATAGAATCGTACTGATCTTTTGCACTTCCTTTTTTCTCAGTTTTTTTCTTTATTTTTTCTTAATTTGCTATAAACTTCTTAACTTACCTTCACCTTCTTCCTCCTCTTCACCATCTTCTTCATCTTCATCCTCCTCCTCCTCTTCCTCATCTTCATCAGGAATACTCTCTACTGTATGTCCATCATCATCATCATCCTCCTCCTCCTCCTCAACATCCACATCTTCTTCATCATCTCCTTCTTCTGGTTGATCTTCTTCCACCTCTCCTTCATCAGAATACTGGCTTTCTTGGTGAATGGATGTTCTATCAGGAGAAATGGGCTCAAAGTAATCCTCCCTATGGTCCACATCATCCTCTTTTTCTCCAACCACTAAAATAAAACAAACAAAAATAAATGTTCAAGAATTCCGAGTGTATCTGTGAAATCCAATGCTCAGCAGAATTTTACAACTTTTCATTACACATAGTATTGATTCAGAAAGAACATCATGAAGAAAATCTTCAAATATTTTGGCAGAAAACAAGCAACAAGCACTTATTTCAGCAAGGCTGTAAAGACGTATACACAGAATTCTTGGCACTTTTAAGCTGTATAGAGCCCACAATGCAGTGGATGCTGCCAACAGAGAGATGGAGGGGAAGGACAACAAGTAACAGTCAGTAGAAAATGTATATATAATACGAGCAGTATGATCAAGCAGTGTATTGATCCACAGTTGATATTCTTAAATCTACTAATTTTTAAATTGATAGAATTTAACATATCTGACAGATTACTGTTCAGATCCCTTCCCTAAAATGGAATCTGTCCAGCAGCAGTAACAGCAGACAGAAAACCTCACACTGGACGCCTAACAGAATTCTGCCTCCACTAATCAGCAGACAAAGCACAGTCTGTCCCCACTCTACCTGACACTGGCATAGGTTCATCCTCATCATCATCAGGAGGAGGAGGGCCCGGAGGTGTCCTTGGTCCCCTCGGTTGTGGCCTTGGAGGACTGCCATTGAACTGGTCTTCCTTCTCTCCATCAACTATATTTATTGTGAAAACGAAAAGTCACTTTTAATGGAATCACAGAAATAGAAACAGTATATTTTAGCTTCTCAGCACTACTTCAGATAAAGAAACAGTTTAATTTCCCAGTTATTTAACCCATATTTTGCCTCAGCACAATATGCCAGGTTGTTTTCTGAAATCACTTTTGATGTCAACAAGAATTACACTAATAAGTAAAACTATTAACAATATAGATGCTTTTTTAAAACATAATCCAGGATTAAAATTAACATGGTTAATTGTCATTTTTTACTTTAATGTTATCAAGGCTTACCATGTTTTGGGGTTCTTTTCAAACCAGGCTGTTGCTGGGGAGGAGGAGGTGGAGGTGGGGGTGGAGGAGGTGATTCTCTGTCATGAGTTATTACTCTGTCAACTGAGCCATATATTGCCAAAGTCAGACAATTGTACCACCCCCTCAGAACCAATCCATCTGTGTTGACCTGTTTGCATTTGTTTAAAAAAAGAAATAAAAAAAAAAGAAAAAAATCACTTTAAAACAACCACATTAGAGTTATTTTTGTATCACTGTATCGATATCTGCATAAAAGCAAAAATGGAGTACTGGACATTACAGTACCTCTTCAACCTGCATTTTGAAAACAGAGAGAACTTAAAATATATAAATCAAGAAATAAGTAATCCTCCACTAAAGGCATTCAATTACTTGCAATGTGTTGCCTAATTCATACAGCCTGTATCGTACCTCCAGTTAAAAAAGGGAAAAAAAGAAAAGTATTAATTACCAGGGCCTGATCTGAATGAGATAAACCAAACAAAATTGAAGAGAATATGATTTGCTGCGGCATGCAGCAATAACATTCTGATTCATCTTTGCTCATAACGTATATTTCTATCAGCAAGCTCAGGAAGAACTGCCAAGCAGTCAAGTCCTCTACAACGTGTGCCACTCATTTAGCATCTATAATGCAGACTCTGAAGAACCTGAGCTACAGGCAGGTTTTAGAATAAGATCTTAAACAGTGGACACTTTACTCAGTTCCATCACACCACACTTTATACACAGATGACAGACGTAGAAAAGGAGGTTTAAATCACATTGCATTACCTTTGCATTGGGTCTGAAAATAATTGAAGTGTTCTCATCGTATTCGAGGCTGTTAAGTAGAATACACAAAATGACTTTTCCATTACTACAAAGCATTTCACAGAAATTAAACATGGCAGTACTAAACAGATAGGCCAACGATGAAATATTGCACAAAAACACACACTGAAGAACAGGAGTGCAGAACCACTTATTTTCACATAACACTTTCAATTAACAAATATGAGATCTGGAAATTTAAAAATAACATCTTTTAAGGAACCTCTGACCTCGCACAAGAATTGAAACAGAAGGGCAAGAAGAATACAAACTCCTTAGCAAAAGGCAGAGCAAACATGAGAAGTACAGGAGATGTAGATGTTCTGTGCTCAAAACTTCTCAAAAATTTTTCTTTTAAGATAACTAATGAAGTCTTGAAGTAATTGTGAAAGTGCTTACCTTCCCAGCCTATCAAAAACGGGGGCACTTGGCTTGCTGACATTGTTGAAAAACAAGTCCAGTTGAAATGTGTGTGGGGATGTCTCCCTGGAAAAACAATAAAGGTAAAAACGAAACCCATCAATCTCCTTATCACAGTAAGTAGGACTAACAAGGAAAAAGCTTTAAATAATACTGTTTAAATGATTCCCCAGAATAATTACAAGAGCAGCAGACATGCAAATGCTGCAAATATCTTTTTAAGCAGGAAATTCTACTGAGATGTAGAAGTTGAAGAAAAACTCCCAGGAGGGCGTTCCTGAATCAGACACTCACCCATAAGCCCTGTTGTCAGGTAAACTCGTGTGAGCTCTCACACCCGGAGGAATGACACGGACTTCATTTATATACACCACACACGGGAAACGAACCACATCTATATTGGTACTCTGCTGCAAAACCAAGAAGAAAGAATGCAACACGTATAAACTGGAAGCAACATTACACATGCTCTTTATTGACCAAATTTTCGTTGGTAAAAAGTAGAATATACAACTTCAATTATTAAAGCACGACTGACTATACAGTTCCCTCTTAAATAATCTGGATCAACTTCTTAAGTAAAGAAAAGAGAAAGCATGTGCATGTGCTCTAGTTTTAAAGATTAGGGAAAGTTGAATTTCAAATGTAATATTAATGATAATAACAATGCTGTATGTCTGTTTCGCTAAATCTGTACAAAAATTCCACATGATTATTGTTTATTCAATTTTGCAATATTTGAAAGCCCATTCAGAGCACAGAAATAGCAAATGTAAAGAAATCTTACGCTTCAGCCAACCTAAAAAGTTACGTTTAAGCAAACTAGGAAGTAACTGTAAGCTCACTGACTTCCCAGATAGCAACAACCAAACAGTTGACCTGCTGCCTTGAGAAGTGCTGGCAACACCGTAGCACATGCAGAACTCTATGATGGTGAGGCAGTGACTGCTGGGGCAACAGGAGAAGGCAAAAGGGAAATTAAAGAGAAATACCTAGAAGGAACTAAGTTATCCTTTAATGGAGCAACAAGACCAACTGTGCAGCTGAAGTGTCTCTACTCCAATGGATGCAGCTCGGGAAACAAACAGAAGGAACTGGAAGCTACTGTGCTGTTTGCAAACTACAGTATAGTTGTCATCACCAGAACATGGTGGGATGATTCCCACAACTGGAGTGTGGCTATCATCGGCTACAAGTTGTCCAGAAGGAGAAAAGGAGAAAGGAGGGGTGGAGATGTCGCTGTCTACACCAGAAAAGGAATAGAATGTAAAGAGCTGTCCCTAAAGAAAAGTCACGAGCAAGTCGAAAGCTTATGGGTGACAGTTAGAGACCAAGGCAGCAAAGGGATCTTTGCGACCAGTGCCTGTTACAGGCCACCAGATCAGTCAGAGCATGTTGATGAGGCCTTCTACCTGCAGCTACAGTAGGTGTCACAATCACAAGCGCTTGTTCTGCTGGGGGATTTCAACCACATGGACATTTACTGGAAAAGGAGCCCAGTGAGCTGTAGGCAACCCAGGAGGCTCCTAGAACGCACAGAGGATAACTTCCTGAGTTAAGTAATCGATGGCCCCACCAGGGGGATGCAATGCTGGACCTGTTCCTCACCAATGTAAATGAACTAGTGGGTGACATCAGGATTTGAGACTGCCTGGGCTGTAGTGGCCATTCTAGGCTGAGACCATGCTCCAGAGGGACATGAGACAGGTCAAGAGTAAAATTAGGAAGCTAAATTTTAGGAAACATTCAGCTCATCAGGGAGTTAGTCAACAAAACACTCTGGGAAACTGCCCTCAGGCAAGGGAGTGGAGGTGAACTGGCAGATCCTTAAGGAGACTTTCTTCAGGTCATAAGAGCTCTCCAACCCCAGGTGTAGCAATTCATGAAAAGAAGGCAAGAGACCAGCATGGCTTAACCGAGACCTGATGGGCAAACAGAAGAGCGAGAAGAAAGTGCACAGGCAGTGGAAACAGGGACAGGTACCATGCAAATCTTGTAAGTAAGTTGCTAGGCGTTGTAGGGATAAGGACTGGAAAGCCAAGGCCCAGCTTCAACTAAACTTGGAAAGGGATGACAAAAAGAACAGGAAAGGCTTCTACAGGAACCTCAGACAGAAAAAGGAAGTCCTAGAGGGCATATGCACCCCTAGTGAGTGACACAGGCAGACTGGTAACAGCAGACAGGAAAGCTGAGGTACTTTACAACTTTTTTGCCCCTAAGTTCTCTGATAACTGCTCGCCACACAGCCCTCAAATATTTGATTTGGTAGGAGGAGATTAGGGGCACAAACCTGTGCTTAAAAGAGTTCTTGACCTAAGGGCTGAGGCATTACCATTAGGAGAAAAAAGGGAAACCTGCCGTGACAGGAAGCACAGCTTTATTAAACGAGTGATGGCTGTGGGAGTGCTTTGCTTTAAAAGAGGTATATTTGTCACACATAAGACTCAAGATTTCTGTAGAAAGGCCTACTATTGAGGAAGCCATGCTGCCAACAGCACAGCCCAGAGACACATTTCTGGTTAAATGATACAGGAGTGCATCTTGACAGCCATACAGCAACCTCACCAAGATCACAACTGAGTCCAGTTCAGACTTCCTCCAAAAAATAAATAAACCAAACTAGATCTGAACTGCATCATAATACCAAATAAATAATTTCATTAGAAAACTAAACAGTACTTTTCAAGATGAAAAATTTCCAAAGCAAGGCAGATGATTCATTTAGCTGGAGAATTATGAGAATTATTATAACATGAAGGTGACTTTACTACAATATGCAAAATGCATTTTGTTCTGTTTTTTTCTTTAATGAAAATTCAATCTAGTTCAGGCTTGAAAAGCATCACTAGCAAGAATCAAAGTGCCAGAAAACAATATATGCAATTAAAAACCATTCAGTAAGAGAGCATACTGTTCTGAGAAGAAGGTGAATGGAAAGCACTTTCTACCCAGCACTGTGTTAAAACAGTAGAGCAGAAATACAGTAGTGTCTGGCTAAGACTCGCAGCTAGAAAGGGAACCAAAATAACTTCTGGTTTATTCTTACTTACAGCATTAGATCAAAATGCTTTGACTTCTTTCTCTCACATCTGCCCCCACACAGAACTTCTTCCACAGTCTACACTGCACTTCAAATTTACCCCCTCATGGTCTCCTTCCTCCCTCTAGATGGAACCAAGAAGCTGAGCTGTAACACAAGCAGCTTCAAGTGAAATGGGTATGTGTAACCCCCCACTATGAAAACAGGACTGAAGTACTCGTTTTGCTCACAGCACGTGTAACTCTCACTGGTTGCTACGAGGAAGCATCAGCCATCTGACGAGTGCCCGAGGTGCACCCTTCTTCCCCACTCCCTCCCTCGCAATCGAGACTCCCAAACCCTACACTTCCAGCTCGCCTCTCCCCATTATCTCCAGGAAGGCCCAGTACCAGCTCCCTTATGTCCACCAGCGGGAAGACCCGGGCACGGCGGGAGGAGGCGGAGATGCCCTGTTCTGCAGAGCTGAGCCAAGCACCGCTCGCTCCCGCCTGGCCGCTCACCGCCTGCACGGGCCGTCCACGGGGACCTAGCCCGGCCCCGCTCCGCCACGCCTCACAACGGGCTCTAAGAGCATCCGGGCGAGCAGGAACGCAGCCGCAACAACCGAAAGAACGACCCCACCGCGTTACCTCCGCGCTCTGGTGCTTGAACGTGTCTAAAAACAGCAGCTCGGTCGCGGTGTCCACCGCCATCTTGGCTGCGCCGAGGAGGGAAAGCGCTTCCGGCTCAGGGCCAGCGCTTCCGGGTCAGCACCGCCCCGCGCCGCGGGCGGAACTGCCCCTCAGAGCCGGGAGGGAGCGGAGAGCGGCTGTGGGCGTCCTCCGTGGGAAGGGACGCAGGGATCGCGGAGCCCCACGCGCAGAGCAGTTACTTGCAGCCCTTCTTCAGCACCCAGTGCTCCGAGAGCGTCCGACGCCGTCCTGTAGCAGCAATAGAGTTGCACGCTCCTACGGGTTGTGAGCGGGGACTTGGGTTCTCTTTTATCTCCGTCACAGCAAAGCTGTCTGTGTCTGTTAGAGGGGGGACAGAAAATGAATGGCACCACCTAACTGGCAGCCAGAGCTTCAGCCAAATCCTTCCGCCTTGCGTTGGGGACCCGCCACGCAAGGAGCTGCAGGTTTTGTAGCATTGCTGAAGATCCAGGAACTGAAGTGGCTTCTGAATCCTCTGAAATCACAGTGCTGCCTCGCCATACTATTTCAACAGATGTGCTTAAGTTACTGGAAATCCCTTTGCAGAAACAGTGTGGAAATTGAGAATCAAATGGTCTCATCAGCAATACTGGCAGAAGATTTGTCAGCTTTCAGTCTTGCCCTGAGCTGGAACCATCTCTTGCCCTAATGGATAAACAGATTTAAACACCTGGAGTGAAATATAACATTTTTCTTTATTGAAGAAAAAATACTTATTTTGCTGAAGCAGCACAGTGCTTTACAGATGGTAGTGGCTCTTGCCATGCTTAGCTTGGTTACATCAATAAGCACCTTCTGACTTTTTTCGCAAGAGCATCTCATGAAGATGTACTCCAGGCATGGCACTGTGGGCTGTATGCAGTCCAGGGGCTTCTTTTAAGACACTGTTGCAGCCAAGCCAGCTAATGCCTGTAGCTGCAGCAAGCGGTAAGGGAATTCCAGACCTTCATTTTTATCTACAGACCTTCACTTTTATCTACAGACACTCCCTATGGCCAGAAGGTGTGAGACCCCACCTTTAATATTGTGTTTTACAACATTAGGTTCAGATGGTGATGAATACAGTGTCATTGATGATGATCAGATGCATTTATTGACCACTGAAAGTGAAGAAAACAACTTGATTCCCAGCAGCAGTTAGATTAGAAGAACAGTTAGTGCTAACCATTAACACATTTCAACAAAATACTCTGCTGATTCTCCCCTAATGGTTTTGAAAAGGTGATGTTTTGAAAGAAAATGCTAGAGTGATGCAGAAAGCTGTGACTGGAGATCTGTCATGGCACAAGGAAGAACAGAGCTGCAGGTGATACTGGGATGAACAGAAGATTTTGCTGTGGAGTAATAGAGCAGAATGGGGTGCAGAACTCACAGAGAAATGAGATGTGCAGTCATAGGCTGATACAAAATGAACTTGGAGGAAGAAAGCTGATTGGTGAGAGAGAAGAAGCTTCAGGAGCAGAAGTACAGGTGCATGCAACAGTACAGGTTAGGGGCTGACCTGCATGAAGGGAGCTCTGCAGAGAAGAACCTTAGTCTCCTGGTGTACAACAGGTTGGCTGTGAGCCAGCACTGCTCCTTCATGGCCAAGAGGGTATCCTGGAGCACATTAAAAAGAGCATGGTCAGCAGGTTGCAGGAGGTTATCCTTACCCTCTATTCTGCCTTCATGAGACCACACTTGTTGTACTGTGCAGTTCTGAGCTCCTCTTCAAAAAAGATAGGGATCATCTAGAGGGAGTCCAGTGGATGGCTACAAAGGTGATTAAAGGCCTGGAGCATCTCCTGTATGAGGAAAGACAGAGCTGAGGCTGTTCAGCCTGGAGGAGAAGACAACTGAGAGGGGATCTTAGTAGTGTTTAGATATCTAAAGTACAAGAGTCAAATGGATGATCCCAGGCTCCTGTCAGTGTTGTGCAACAACAAGACAAGAGGAAATGAGCAAAAACTGAAACACAGCAAGTTCCAAACCATCATGCAAAAGAACTTATTTACTGTGAGGGTGACAGCAACAAACTACCTGGAGAGGTTGCAGAGTCTCCTCTGGAGATACTCAAGATCTGCCTGGATGCTCTCCTGCTCAACCTTTTTAAAGAACTTGCTTTTAGCAGGGGAGCAAGGTGATTTCCAGAGATCCCTTCCAACTCTACAATTCTATGAAGTAGTCACATAGGTCTGTCTCGGTGATCAGGAAGGCAGTGTTAAGACCAGCTTTCTCAGCATGCAGTGGTACAAAACAAAGGGGGAGGGAGGGTGACAGAACTGATATAGAAAGGGAAAAAAAAACCCTAAGATTATACTGCTATTAGCAAAGAGGCTAAATGCAAGATATTGCAGGAAGCAGAAAGCATATCAGAGGGGAGAAACATGGGGAGAACTCAGCGCTGGGAGGTTGCTGTGCCTCAGAACATCCTAGTACATTCCTGTAGGTACTAACACTGATGTTACATGGAAGATGACACTTCACATAAACACTGAACTTAACCAGGCCCAGAGATAACATATAACCAGGGAGAAGCAACTGGAATGGCTGCACATGAATGCCAGGAGCCTGGACAACAAAACACAGGAACCTGATGAACTGGCGTGTGCTGTCTGACACAGTACTAGAGACACAAAAGATGCACGGTGGAATGGGAGCTGTGACTGGGAAACAGGCATTTTAGAGGATATATGTAAAGGATGAAGTTAACAGAATGAATAATACCAAGTGGCACCATTATCCAATATACTATAATAGATGGCATAATTGGAAAAATTATCAGGATGGAAAAGAGACAAGTGAGATAAAGAAAAATACTCATCCACCTCTGAGGATCAAGTTTCACATGGAAAAACTCCACAAAGGACAAATCTCCAGCAAGAGATCCTTCCCCAGTGGTGGTCAGCCCTTAAATGGAGTCTAGGAGAGGTGGAGTCAGACTCCACCCCTTCTGATCACACAAGTGCATTGCCTTCACCTGTGCTCCTGCAGCTGACTCAGTGCTCACCTCAGGTGATCCATCAGTGGTTCAGGCCATGATTCAGCAGTTCCCATACAGACGTGTTACCCGAGAAACAGAAAAATAATATGTAATGGCACTGCAGTAACAATTAGCAATAAATAGCTTCAAAAATTAGCAAATAAGTGAAATACTGATTAATCAAGAACCCGGGATGCATCATGGGAATTGAAAATACTCTTAGGGTACTGTTCAACCTATGAAAAAGGTTACTCAGCATCATGGTAGCTTGAGCTAAAAGTAAGCTGGGTAGACCAAGGCTCCTAGATGGAAAAATGCAAGATGGATGGAATACAAATCCATAAAGAAAACTAGGGGCTCTGCCCTTGGGGCACAATCAGATGTTTCCTAATGTCAGATTAACGCATCAGATTTCAGCTACCTCTTTTAAATCAGTAGGAACACATTTACCATCAGACAGTGAATGCCTTTATCACAATCTTAAACCTCAACAAGTTGAAAACGACTCCACCATGCAAAGGTTGTCACTGGAGCACATCAGCCTGGTGACAGTCCCTGCAAAGAGCACACTGCAGCCAGCCCAACAAAACGCGTCAGGACAAGGGCAGCAGGCACAGCGTGAGTGTTTGGTGGCTGGCAGGATCCCCAAGCCTAGCACGATTGCAAAACACGGGCTGTCCTGCCAAACCATCCATGTGCCTGCGTTAATGAGAGATGGTGCAAGCTGCAATCCTGCCCCGACACAAGGCGCGGCGATGAAGAGGAGTACACGTGCACTGTCGTCCTGGCAGACACTAGGGAAGCAGCGTCACAACGAAGCTAGAAGTATGCCATTAGGTTGATAACAGAACTAGACGTGCTGCAGGATTTGATCGGGGAGAGTCAGAGTTACTTGTTTACGCTACCTTTGGCAAGCTGTTCTGTAGCTTTGTAAAGGAAAGTCACTTTTTGATCAGTGCGTGCTTAAGACATCCATTTAGCGGTGAAAATAAATAATAATAATGAAACCTCCGGGGAAAAAGCTGTCACAAGGAACAAAACCACCGCTGTTCATCCTCCCTCGAGGAAGAGCTGCGCTCACGGCGCCAGCGTTAGGGGATACCCCATAACGAGAGCGGCTCGGGCGCGCCGGTGCAGGCGGGAGCCTCTGCTGGAAGCGCGGCAGCGGGACAAGCCGCAGCAGCCGGCTGCAACCCGCTCGGGGCTCCCGGTGCTGCCGTCGAGGCGGGGCGGGAGGGGCCGGGCCCGAGCGCTGCCAGCTCACAACGTGTCCCGGCAGGAGCGGGCGCACCTTCCTGACAGCGGGAGGAGCACGGTGCCCGGCGGGGCGCGGGCCGCCGAGTTTGGGGGGTGGGTGGAGGGAACGATTCCCGTCGGGGCCTCCCGAAGAGCCAGGGCGATGCTGAGCGATTCGCTCCCCGTCCGGTCTGGGCCCCGCCCGCAATCAGCGCTGCCCGCGGCCGCCACGTCCCGACGCGGTGGGGCCAATGGGCGGGCGGCGCCAGGTGTGTGCTACCTGCACCACGTGGGCCGGGGGGGCGGGCAGGTAGGGCCGCGGCCCCAAACAGAAAAGCCCGCAGCCATTGCGCGCTTCCCAGGGGTGCAGCCGGTGTGGGAGCGGCTGCCTCCCACCCCCAGAAGAGAAAAGAAAGTGGGGGGGGGAAGGAAAGGGGTGCCTGAGTGTCTTTTCCGTGCTAAGTGCCCAGGGAGCGGGCTGCAGGCGGGGGCTCTCCCACTTGGGTCTTGCTTGGAAGCGCCTTGAGCAGGGAAACTGTGGCCTCTTCTCTTCCTTCTCCTGTTCTTCGTCGCTTCCCCCCCCCTTTTTTTTTTTTTCTCCTTTCGTACTTTCCCTGGCCCGGCGGCATCATGACGGCATCTCCCGACTACCTGGTGATCCTCTTTGTGACCACGGCAGGCACCAACGGGGCAAGGCTGGGCTCAGATGAGCGAGAGCTGCTCCAGCTCTTGTGGAAGGTGGTCGACCTGAGGACTAAGAAGGTACTTTTCCTCCGGCCGAGGAAGGAGAACCGCGAGCCACTGCTCCCCTTGTCTTCCTGCTGCGCTGGGTGGCCTGGGAGCTGGGCTGGCTGTGGGTGAGCCAAGCTGGTGCAGGTCCTGGTGGAGGGCAGGGCTGGGGTTGCAGGTGGGAAGCTCAACTCAGGTGCTGACTCACCTGTCTTCTGCTTTCCCCGGAGCTGGGGCACCTGCACGATGTGCTGGTCCAGCCTGACCACGCGCAGCTGACAGCTGAGTGCCAGGAGGTCACCAAGGTGGATGTGGAGAGCCTGGCGCTGGCTCCGTCGCTGGAGCAGGCACTGAGACAGGTGATACCCCATAACCTGCTGCTGGGTGCTCCCTGGGTGGGAGGTGGAAGCCGCATTAAAATCAGTTTGCCCCACGTCATTCCTTTCCTGTTAGTGGGATGGTGGACCCTGGCATATGGGTACACATGGGTGAGCCAGCATGGCCTGTGATAAGCGTTGTGGGGTTTTCTTTTGCTCTCAGAACTTGAGAGGTAGAGTCCAGCCTCCAGGAGAAGAAGGTGAGGGCTAAGCAGCCCCCTGTGCTTTTCTCCTGCCCTGCTGGGCCCTGTCACAGTTGTTGCTGCCTTTCCACCAGTGTAAGAGGCCAAGCTGAGGTGCCCAGTGAAAAGATTGGGTGCCAGTAAGTCCTGCTAAGGCTTATGATGTCTTTTCTACTCTCGGAAGAAGGTAGCACTACTGAAGCACCTAAATAAGAAAAGGGGTGTATGTGACTCACGTTGAGCTTGGGATGAAAGCCTTTCTCCCTTTCAGTGTGCAGGAGTGCATTTTCGGCAAGGGTTTTCTGCAACTGGCTTCATCTCCTTGCAGAGCTCTTGCAAATGCTCCTGGAAAAAAAAATTGTTTTCGTGACGTAGGCTGTGTATGTGGGGCTGCATCTTGGTAGAATAGGGAAAATGGCAATTTCCTTATGAAGGTAATTTACCAAGGGAGTCATCACTTGCTTAGCTAGTAAGCAATAAATCTACAAAAGATGCATGAAAAAGAAATTCCAGCTCTTTAATCCTGGTGACCAAGATTAATGCTGTCAATTGATGACACTTCCTTGTGCAGCAGCTCAGATCTCTTACATGTGTCTTTTGTTGTTCCTGCTTCCAGTTTAATCAGTCTGTGAGCAATGAGCTGAACATCGGTGTAGGTACTTCCTTTTGTTTCTGTACTGATGGACAGTTGCACATTAGACAGGTTCTGCATCCTGAAACTTCCAAGAAGGTATGTAGCTGTCACTTATGTTTGCCTCTTAATGTTCTCAGTGTATTTACTTTAAAAAAAAAACAACAAAATTCTCTTTAAAATACATAGTATAAGGGGTCCTCTGTAATCCAAACGGTGTTTATCAGTCAGTACATAGGCAGCACAAGCAGTGCCTGTGCAGCCCCAGGTGCCTTTTAAGGTTAAGCAAGAAGAATGTATTTGAATTATGTGTTTGAGTAAGGGACAACATATTGAAAGAATATATCTGGTGATTTACTGCTATGGGAGCTACAGTGGGTTAACAAGTGGAAATTTGGAGATGTTGCAAGCTGTTCACGATGAAGGTGGTTAACTGCCTTTTGAAATCTGACATTTCCCTTTACCTTCAGTAGCTTTCAAGCTTTCTATGCTCAATTGGCCCTGTGAGGGCGGTGCTTGCCTTTGTAAGGAGCTGAGCAGTAGTAGGAGGCATGCTGTAGGGATGACTGTTCCTGTACTCCAGAGTTTTCTGTAACTTCAGAGTTGCCAAATTGCTAACAGTGGTATGAGCTCTGGCTCACTTTTCATTAGTGATAGGGTTGCAGCAATATGCTAAGTCTTCAGGCCTGTGTTAACTGCCTCAGTGTTAATCATATCTTGTTTTCTGGCTTGCTGTGAAGGTGCACTGCTTTGCATTCCTAGCACTGTTCAAGAAGCATTTAGATGAGGTGCTAAGGGATTTGATTTAGTAGTTGGGTAGGGATAGTGATAGGAGGATGGTTGGACTATAGATGATCTTGTAGGTCCTTTCCAATCTTATGAACCTATTCAGAGTTGTTCTGGTTTTAACCACTGGCTGCTGATCCCTGTGCCTGTCCTTTTGCCTACCCATCTGTGGAGGGAGCGTGCTGCAAGTTTGTGTTCTTCTGGAAGTGATGCTGGATGGGCTTTTTATTACTTTTTAGCACTGTTATTATTAATACCTTAAAAGCTTTAGGAGAGAAGCCTTGCATGTGGTTCCTAATAAAGGATTAGTCCTGTGTGCGTGTAACTTTGTTAGCATATAACATGAATGGGAGAAAATGGGGAAACGTCTTCAATAGATTTTCTCACTTAAAAGTGAGGTGTGTGTCTTAAACATTTTAAGAGACAGCTTTCCCATGTGACTGTGAACAGAATGTTCAATACAAATTCTGTTCACATACAAAATGTGAACAGAAGGGAGAGCTCTTAAAGTTGTTTGGTGTCAGCAATAGGGATTTTTTTGTTTATGCCTTCAGCCTCACTGAAAGCAGTCAAATTGTCGTCAACATCTTCTGCTACTGTTTTGTTAAAAACTATTTGTTGGAAATTTGCTTCCTTCTGCCTCTAGATTAAGGAAGACAGAGTCTTATGAGATGAATACCCTCAGCTGAGGTTGGGGATGTGTGGATCCAAAGATCATAGAATTATAGAATCTTTAGAGTTGGAAGGGCCTGTGTAGTCTTACTCCCCTGCAATGATTAGGGATATCTACAGCTAGATTGGGTTGCTCGGAGCCCCTCCATCCTGGCTTTTGAATGTCCAAGCCAGGTAAAATCCACAGAGGCAGAAATCATGCTACTCTGGAATATGTGTTTCTTGAAGATGCCGCATCTGAACCAAGCTAAACAGTGCCAACTGAGTTTAAGTGCAGAACTTTTCTGATGGGAGAACAAAACAGCTGTGCTAAAACTAGAGCAGACAATCTTGGCAAGCACATCTGTATTTCCATGTTTGTCTTTAAAGGTGGTCATTTGCCTAATGTACCTGTCTGTGTCCTGAGATAAGCTGTAATGTTTTCAAAGCAGAACTTGTTACAGAGACTATACTTGTCTCTGCTTTCTAAATGTACATCCATGTATCCTGTCATCCTGCTGTGATGCTGACTAGTCATTAAGTCTGCCCTCTGTCTAGAAAGGCAATGAAGGCCACAGTTAAGTAGACAGCTGAGAGTTGTGGCTGTGAAGAAGGCTGAAGGAGAGAGGGGAGTTTGCGTTAGCTGGTACAATTTCCCCAGGTCTTCCTTTCCTCATCTTGAAACAAACAAAAGCATGTCACAAATGTAGCTGTGGGGAAAAAAGGGTTTTTACTGATGCTTGCAATGGACTTGCTTCTGGCTATATGTGCTGTAATTAAAGTGCTTAGCAAAAATAGGCTGATAATTTTATACCATATCAAACCTTCATCTGCCCCAGTTTTCATTTTATTAGTGGAATAAATATTTGAAATGTGACTCTTCTCTGAAAACTGCCTGAAACCAAGATGCCTTCTGCTAGACTTGCAAAATTTACTTGGCTCCACAAACTGAAGTGGGTGCCCTCTGGCTTTTCACAATAAAAATTGGAACTGAGAATTGATGATAAATGTTGCAATAGCATGCGTTTGCTCTCCTACATATTGGATTTGAAGCACTTGTAATAATAGCAAATGTTTCACTGGCAGTGAAAAAGCATGCTTCTCTTTCTTAAGCCACAGAGAGGAGGATGCTTAAGCAAAAAACAAGTTGATAAACTGTTTGGTTATTTTCCTAGCTGTTACAAGGAAAGTTAGGAATGTAAAGACAAAAATAAACATACTTGCCTGAGCTGACAGATGCTACCTTGTTTTTTTTTATAGAATATCTTACTGCCTGAATGCTTCTACTCCTTTTTTGACTTGCGGAAAGAGTTCAAGAAGTGTTGCCCTGGCTCACCTGACATCAGCAAACTGGATGTTGCTGCCATGACAGAATGTATCCTTCTAACAGTGATGGTGTCTGCCAGTGATACATCTTTGCTTGAGTTTTGGGACAGATGTGAGTAATGCTTGCAGTGCATATTTAGGGGTGATGGAACTTTAATGAGTGACTCGGAGCTGCACAGAGCCTTCTCACAAAGATTAACAAAACACCTGAGGGTGCACAATGCCATGGGGGGGAAGTCCTGTGTTTCTTCCTGATTTCTGGAAGCTTTCTTATCTACCTTTACAGATGTCCTTTAAACTTCCCAGCTTAATGTAACTAACATATTTATCCAAATCACTGACATAAAGCTAAGTTTAAAGTTGTTAGGTTACTCACTGTAACAGTTAATGTTTTTATTTTAATGTAAGAGTGAACGTTGGGAGGGAGCAGTTACTCTTGAAGTGAACTGGTAATGCGTTTTTAATTCAGGAGTGCGGCAAAGGCAGGGATGCTGCTAGTAAGTATGATATCCAGCCTTAGTCTCATAGAAGCTGTGTGTTGCACGTCTCAATGTGATGGTGTGCTGGCAGTGAGATGCAGTCTGTATCGTTTTTTCAGTTTAGCAGTAAGGATGTCTTTAAAAACTACTTACAACCACATCAAACTATTATGAAATGCAATCCTGTCTTAGTTCAGTTTTGAGTGCTATATGGAGTTGCTGGAGCTGAAATCAATGCTATAATGCCAGCATTATAGAAAGGATAGAAATCATTTTTTTTTTCCCCTTGCTCTGAAGCTAAGAACTCTACTTAGTAAGTGCTGGAGTGTGGACTTCTATGTAGAAAAGCAAACTAAGTATTGCAGTCTATAAACTTGATGAAAAACTGAATATATAACATGTGAGCTGGAGAAATTAATGGCAATGAGCTTTGTTAGCTGTTCTGAAGAGATACCTTTGCTTTCTGCCTTTGTGAATGTCTGGTGTATGTCTTGCCACCACAAAGTCTTGTTTGAATGTAGATACTTGGAGACTTGTTGTTCAACTGATGCATGGTGACTGATAGCAGCCCTGTCTTCTGGGGAAGGAAGGCAGGACTCCAGGCACTGCCCATCAGTACCACCTGGTGGGGGGTAATTGTTGTTCCTCCAAGGCTTGGGCAGTCTGTCCAAGTGGTCTTACATCTGAATTCTGGATCTGACACACATTTCTTTAGGTGTATGTAGGGCTGAATAACTATTCTGTTTTTCTTTGTGGTTTGCCTTTTGTAACTGCTAATGCTCTTATTTATAAACTTGTTCTGTTTGTGCAACATGGCCAGAATTAACTGTCTCTGCTTGTATTGTTCAGCGTCCTTGCAGGGGCTTAAAAGGAGGGTGTTGACACAGAAAACGTGAAGTTTGTTGGTTTTCCTTTTATTGCTCAATGTAGTCATTTTCTTTCCCCTCACCTTGCTGGGATGTCCCAACTTACACACCTCCTAACACAGGAGATTAAGTTAATTGCACTTGGAGAGTCTGTGCATGCGTATAGTGCCTGCGATAAAGGTTTTTGTTGGAATGGGTGATTATGTCTGAGGATTAGTTCAAACAACTTTGTGCACAGAGTTTTCCTCAAGTGAGACAGCTTCTTTTTCTAAGACTGTTATGTAGTGAAGACAAGTCTAAATGAAAACTAACAAATTTGAACTAGAAGTGCTGGGGAGGTGGTGAAGAAGGGAGGATGGATAAACTAAAACCCAATGGAGTGGGCTGAAATTTCAGAGAACCTGATCTGTCTCTTGGCTCTTCCAGGAAGTGAGCATAGCTCTTCTAGCCCATAGTTAATGGGGCTGCATGATGGGAATCCTCTGAGATTGTGGATACTGTGCAGTCTGCAGGGGGCTAGGTTTGTTAGCACTTGGTGGGCAAAGGTTTTGCTTTAGGGGTCAGGTGCTGACCACAGGTGCAGAAGACTGCACTCCCAAACTGATGGGAGCAGGAGTAGGATGCATTTGGGCACATCTCTTGATGTGCTTAAATCTGCTGACCCAGATATAACGTGTTTGTGCTCAATGACAGGAAACTTGGGCACTATGGAAGCGTTAGGGGAGAGGTGGCTATTGATGCACAGTCAGTTAAATCTATAGGAGTCTTTCAAATGCTTTTATTTTGGTTGGTAGCATTTGATTAAACAAGTTAAATGCTGATGGAGTGTCTTCTGTGGCTCCCAGCAGTCAGAGGAAATCATCTCCTGCTACTGTCAATCAGGAGGTGTATTTCAGGGTGTAAAAGCACTGGACTGCTGGTGCTTGGCTGTATACTTGGTGCTTGTTTTCTTTCTATGATCTTGGAAAGAAACACTGAGATACTAAAGTAAATATGTGGCAAGTGACTTCAGAAAGAACCTCTGAGACTTGCTTCTTCAGCAAGCTACTTGAAATTGTGTACAGTAATGAAACCTTCCTGGATCGAAGAGCTTGGGTGAAAGCTTTGCATCGTGCCTTCGGCCCTTAAAGAAATGATGAAATCCTTGTACAAACAGCCCCTGATTTCTTTTAATGCAGGGTAAGGAAATACTTCAAATGCTATCAGATTTGAGAGACTAAGGAAGAACTGAGACTCATTTTAACTGTTACCTCTGCTACTGCTTCTTAACTTATGGTCTGCAGTGGTTTTCTGGTGCAGGAGATAGAATTGCGGCAGACTTTCCTTACTCAGCATTATTGGGATGGCAGAACAATGATGAGAAGTTTTTGGTAAGAAAAAACTTGGAAGAAATGATCCTGTACTGGCAAGAAAAGGAACTCTGTTCTGTTGAAATCTCTTTAAACATGTCTGTATACAAAAGAAGCAGGGTTGTTCTTCTTGCATCCTCAGTACCTCCCAAACTTGCTACACATCTTGATTTGCAAAGCTTGCTGAGCCAGTTCTCACTGCTGTGAGTGCCTTCAGGGTGGAGTGAACAAAGCTTGCATGACTATTCCGAACGCAGTCTGCAGAAGACTCATCCTCTGCCTCAAGATTGGGCGTGCAGAAGTCATTAAAAGGCAAATAGCTATTGCTTCCTGCACCGTATGGTTTGCTCCACCTGCTTCTCAGCTGGGTTTTGTGGGGATAATTCCTTGCTAGGAGGACTGCTGGGTGTTGTCAGTAGAAACACAGGCATACTTCAGAACAGTCTGTTTAATGCTCTGGATAAGATCTGGATACTACAATACTGAAACTTGCTTTGTGACCTGGATGTCTAGAGAGCCATTATGCAGAGCACAGTTATAACCACCAGTACTTAACCCTAGCTAGCAAAACCCCATTAATAAATATTACCCAAGAATCTTATGTATTGCTATTTGTATATCCTGTGGTAGTACCCATGAACTAGGTTGTATCAGATCATGTCTTTTTTTTTTAAGTATTACTTTAAGGTAACCACCTGTCTGAAGAGACCTAGAATAGCAGAAAGAGGGAGAAGCATCAGCATTGCAAAGCGTGAAGGTGCTAGTAGTTCATCTTGTTCTCTGAGCTAAGTGAGCATTCAGCTTACTTCTTGCTGTGGTTAAGAAGGGAGTTGAGATGCTGAGAAGAGAGGGGGAGGAGAAGGGCTTGCAGGACACTGACAGTGGGTGAAGCTGCAGTGAAGACCCAGGGGGAGTAACTTAGTGTCTCCCACTGTCTACAAGGTGATGTAGGGTGTGCCACCCCTCAGTGTGTTGTGTTGATTGTGGTGCTGCTGCTGTGCACTTAACCTGTCTGAATGCACCTTTTGGCCCCTGCTAGGCTTATATATATGTTATAGAATATATAATAATTATATATTATATATATATTGCATATATGCTATATGTGATAGCAGAAAACACATTCTAGTGGCTTTAGGCAGCCAAGTTCATTTTTTTCCTTTGCTTTAAATGTAAACTTAGATTTATCTGCTGCCATCAACTTTCTTCCCCTCCCTCCATTTCCCTGCTGTGGACAAGTTTTAAACATCAGTATACACACATGTATGGTGTCTCTCATACCTTCTGAAAGCAAGTGGTATGTTTTTTTTAATGATTATTCCATTAGCACCTTTTTTTCCCTAAGTATCCTTTATTTCCAGTGTCTTGGTTGGTGGAGGTCCATCTATCTGTAGATAAGACATGTTCATTAAAATTCAGGTTTTCACTTAGTTGATGTTTTTATTAATGTTCTTTCACATATGCAGAAAACAATTTTCTTCTCTAACATTGCCTAAAAGCCTTGCTTCCAGCTAATCAGAGGCAAAGGTGGGAGTGATTTCTCTCCTCTCACACCTACTAACATTGATGAATTTCTTCTTCCCCTCCTGTTGTGCTTATGTTAATCTAGAGAGGTTTTTTTTTTTTGCTCAACTGACTCTGAACACCTGGCACTGGTTTCTGTTTGCACTGGGGCACTTCTAGGAACTATCTCCTGTTGATCAATGTTTTCAATGAAAATGTTTTCTGAAGAGGATGCAAGTGGGGTGGGAGTGTTTGTTTTTCCTTGTGTAGTGGCCTTGCTTCAGTGCCTTGTCCCATCTTCTAGATCTGATCACTTGCAGAAATATCTGGCTCTGCAAGAGGCAATTATTGTGTCTTGTGTCAGCTTGATCTGACAGCAAAGCCACTGTGTGGGTACATGTCTCTTGTCCCAATATCTGTTGAAGCTACTGAGTTATCTTCCTTTCTGGAAGATTTTAAAAACAGGAAAGATTAAAAAAAAAAAGCAGCTCCAACAATCATTTAAAAAAAAAAAGATAGGCAAGCAAGAGCAGGTTTCCCATGTCTACATTTCCAGCAATGCCTTGTAACCTGGCTGGGCAGTGGAGGCTCCACACAGGTGTGATGTCTGGTGGAGAAGTGCTCCACTGCTTTGCTGTATGAGGTGCCCAGAAACATCTGTGTGCTGCTGATTAGACAGCCACTGTGCCTGCGGTGAAGGCAGTCTGTGCATTGTTTGTTTTCTTTTCAACCCCCCACCCTTCCTTTCCCAGGTGCTGGTAGGGGAAGACAAGCTTGGGTGGATAGATTAGAAGAAGAGTATAATGAAGAAGTTCCTTGTTGTCATAAACACTGGTGATAGTCTCTTAAACTATGTTTTCAGGGTTGTTTCACGTGGCTTGTTCAAGACTTTTGTTTGGTTTTAAGAAAACCATTTAGTGCTTTTTTTTTTTTTACCAGTGTACTCCAGTGGTATACTTGGAGGGCAGATGATGGCAATGGCAGACTGGTGGTGCAGGTGGCAGGGATGGATCACTGGCTTAACTTATGTGGTTTATTTTTTGTCTTTTTTAATTTTTAGCTATGATAAATCACTTCTTACAAGTGCTTTTGAAGCTGATGCAGCACTGTCCTTTCACGTTCTCCACTCAAATGCAGACCTAAAAGCAACAAAGTCACAACCTTGGGTTTGTCTCAAAGCTTCAGTGCTGTGTTTTTCCTGTCTTTGCTGTGGAAAAGATTTATTAATCTGGTTAATTACTTATTTAAATTATTTTAGTCCTGTGATTTAAAAGTGTTTTGTAGTAATGACTTGCTGTCAAATTCCAAATAATGGGAAGACTTTATTCCCTAGTGATATTTATACCCCCTCTGCCACTACCTGTGTTGAGGTGATAGAACAGAGGTAGTGTGCATCGCTGTTTCAACAGAGGTTGTTCCTCTACTCTCTGTGCTTCACGTAGGCACCTACCAACTCAAAATGTAGTCAACTCTAGGTGGAAAAAAACTTTTCTTTGAGAGGAACTTTGCCATCTGGGATGGATAAGCAACTTTTGAGCAAACTATGCATTTGAAATGTCTTGTGCAGCTTTATGGGAATGGGAGCAAGTAACTGTTGGTTTGTCTGTTTTCAGTGCCTTGCTTTACTGCTGTCTGGATAGGTATCATTGTTTAAGAAGCTTGATTTTTTTTTTCCTTCTAATATCATAATTTGAATTGATAAGACAGAAAAGACAAGTCCTACTTAATACTGCTTTATAGTTCTTGTTTCTATTTTTTTTAGCCATTCTTTTTTAAAAAAAATGTGGCTAGAAAGTCCTTTTAAAAATTGACTAAATAAATATAGTGAAGTTGCACATAATCTTACAGTTGTGTAATTTGTTGTTACGGGGTTCAAATATGGCAAGAAGCAAAAGAGACTGTAATAAACACTTCAAAAGCTGTGTGAGGAAAGACTTGGTATATGCAACTTAAATCAGACTCCCTCAATGAGTTTGAATTTATAACTGATCAGTCTTGAGTCTGAAGGATTGTGGAGGACACACAGGTTGTAATGCTCTGGTTTGTCCCCCAGTTGTCCACAATGGTGCACTCTAAGCTGGTTCTTCCCAATGCTATGTAACAGTATAAAGCTCAAGCTGGAATTTCAAATAGGTGAGATTTAAACAAGGTGCTGCTTGTGAATTTTATCGAAGTGATAACATATTTACTCTACTTTAGGTAGAGTACTAGATAATTTAGGAAACGTGTTACATCTCTTTCAGTTTCTGTTTTGTTTTTCCTCCATCCCTGCATCTTCCCCTAGAGATTAGAGATGATCTTAATTAAAGAGGACAGGGCTCCAGTCTCTCCTGCATGCAAGAGTGTTTCTGTCTTTCAGATATACAAAATGTATGAGTGTATTAAATATGTATGTTCTTATTATGGGGTCTCATGTCCCCAGACGCTTTCTGGTTTGACCTCATGCTCCCGCAGGTGGCAGTAGTTAGAGGCGAAGGCAGCAGCAAACCCAGAGCAGCTGATGCATCCCGGCAGGAAACAGGCTTAAATCTTCCCCTGAGAAGTGACTTACCATTAAGATAATGTCAAAGCTTGCTGCTTTAGTAGGAGACCAATTTGAAATCTATCTGGTGATGACTGACTTAACTCCGGCACAAAGATTTAAATCTTGACAAGAACAGTTCGGCACTCTCATATGGAGCCTCTCGAGTTGAAGATATGGGGAACATTATTTTAACACTGATATCTGAACCATACAGTAAGTGATTGTGGTGAACTGGTCTTGTGTTGCTCATTTTTGTCTCTGCATTTTGCATGCTGAGGAAGAAGGAAATAACTTGTACTGTGTTTCACAGATCACAGGTTTTCAGATCCAGAAAGAGTGAACTACAAATTTGAAAGCGGGCCTTGGTACGTATCTTCTCCCTTTCCTTTTTAAAAAAACAAAGCAACAAAAAAAAGCACCAGACACTGCTTATATAAGCTGTTCTGTATTAATAATTTGCAAGTAGCGGTTGCCATTATTTTTTATTTATCCTGTCACTGCTGTGGGAATAAATTAGATGTTTTAAGTGGGAAGGGGAATAGAGAACTGCATCAGATGCATGAGTGAAGCCTGGCAGGAAGCTGTTGCTTGTTAGATACTGGTAGTTCTGGGTTCTAATAAGTGCATATAATGGATGTTGAGTGTGCTGTGCTGTTACCAAAGAACTTAAGCATTTTTGCGGAGGTAAACCTATTAGTATTAACTTTTCCACTTTTCCTGCAGTTTGCTTCACAGTTATTGAACATGCATTATGTTGATTTCTTTTCTTGTGTAGGAAATATGTATCTCCATAAAGACACAGTGTCAAACAATAGACTGCTACCAGTAAAGTGCTTGAGCTCCATGATTGTCTTCTTCCGAAATGCTTTAAACATAAAGCATTTATCTATGCCTGATGGTATTTAACAAAAAAAGTAATTGTGTACTTCCATATATGAATACAGTTTTTCCTCAGTGTTGCTGGATACTTGCACTGTGGTATCACAAGAGACCAGTGTTAAGCTGACCTTATTCAGATTTCCTTCTTGTGTGAATGCTTACTTTCCCCTTCCAGATTAACTGTCATCACAGTCAATGGTACTGGCACTCTGAGCCCAAGGAGGAAGAGCTGAATGTGGCAATTCTGGCAGAAATTACCCAGTGAGATGAGTTCAGGCAGCTTTTAGTTTTAGTGTTGTTCTAAGTTTCCCCTTTCACTAATGAAATCAGGTAATAAGGTAAAAGATTCCCATCTTATTTGTGATAATAAGTGAAATAGGTTTTGTTTGAACTGCAAAGGTGTGTCATAAAAGGTAATGCTGTCCTATTTGCACAAATGTATGTACCTATTGCTTACATTTTCTTGAGGCAAAGCATTCAGATAGAGAATTTGGGGATGTCTGTCCAAAATGCTACTTACGTCTAATGGAAAGCTCACCTGAGAACTGAAAATCTGGAACGTGGCCCTCCTATAGCATGGCACTGCACAGCCCTCCCAGATGAAGGCGGGCAGCTACTCCTTCAGTCCTGTGGTCTGTCTCCTTGCAGCAGCCTGTCCCTCCAATAGCCAGAGAGACAGCGATGGGTAGCTGTCAGTGTTTTGTTCTACATGGCTTTTCGAACGTGCAAGAGAACAAAAGAGGCTGTAGTAATGGCCAATTAAATGTGCCTCAGTGTGGCTGAGCTATTCCCATGCTAAACAGCCAACCTAGCCTGTGGCTGTGTTGGTCTCCAGTAGTGCAGCAGTGGCCCAAACACAAAATGTTAAGGCTAAACCCCTTGGGCAGGAGTTCCTCAATGCTATGTAAAATCCCAAACAAATCCAGTCTTAGTGTGCAAGGGCCAGTCATGGACTATCAGATACAAGATTTGCTTACATCTAACTGTTCTGCTTCAATCTCTAGTTAGCCAGGCTTAGCAGAGCAAGTACTTTCATTGTGCTATGCTGTTGGTCGAACAGGGTTAGTACAAGACATCAGTAGGTCATGAGGTGAGAATGAAGCAGGGAAATGCTCAAAGAAAAGAGAGCTCGAGGAGCAGGTGTGGAGCAGCACAGAGGGGAGCTGGGAAAGGCAGGTTAGCAGAGCTTGTCACTTGCAGTGACTTTGTCATGGGTCTTAGGAAGCCCTGGCAATACCTTCCCCTCACCCAGCAGACAGGGACTGTGGGCAGAAGCTTGTTACTGGAGTACAGGTGACAGGCAGTGGTTTGTGCTTGTACCAGATGCTGAAGCCCTCTCTGCACTGTTTCTTCTCTTGTGCCTGCAGCAGCAAGATGGAACTTGTGGACGACAATGCTGTCATCCGAGCAAGAGGGCTCCCTTGGCAGTCATCTGACCAGGACATAGCAAAGTTCTTCAAAGGCTTAAATATTGCCAAGTTAGTAGCGAGGAACCTACCTCTACCTCTGTAGTGCTTCACTTGCCCTTATCTTGGAGTGGTTATGTCTTTAACTTAAATCTTGCAGGGGAGGTGCTGCACTCTGCCTCAATGCCCAAGGTAGGAGGAATGGGGAGGCTCTTGTCAGGTTTGTAAATGAAGAGCATAGAGATCTAGCACTGCAAAGGCACAAGCATCACATGGGAAACCGATACATTGAGGTGGGTACCACTTGCTCTGAGGTCATCTTCTCAACAGGAATGTGAAATGCATGTCAGTCACATGTTTTTTCTTCTTCCCTTTCATCAGGTATACAAGGCAACAGGTGAAGACTTCCTAAAAATTGCAGGAGGTAATGTTTAAGTCATGAGAAGAGAGGGCTTATTCTATTAGCATCCCCAGTTAATTTGGGGTTTTAAGTAGCTCTTCTTGGATGTAATCTCCTATTTCCTTTCCCTGAGCAAGCTAGGTGGCTGGTGTGTATCTGCTGGCAGTCCAAGTTGTTCCATGACTTACCTGCCCACCTTTCTCCCTTCCATACCCTTACCAATTTCAAGCAGCCTGACACATGAGGATTTGATCTGTCAAAGTGATCTGAATGAGTTTTGTTTGCTAGGTCCTGTCACTTAGGAAGATGACCTAAATGTTTTTGTCTGCTGAAATCTGAAACCTGAATAATTTTTCAAAAAAAAAACTGCTGTTGCTTAGGAGACTTCTATATAAAAGCAAACAGCTACCACAGTGTAAATAACAGGGGATTTCTTCAAATCAAATCTTTGCTCCTAAATAAAGGGGAAATTTAGGGGTACAGACTACCCTATTCCTTTATGATTACAATCATAGAGAATTCAACTTAAGGCTAGATAAGCTGTTACGTATGAACAGTACTGCTTTAAGAGCTTTCTTGCTTTCTGACAAGTTTATAAATGACTAACTGAATACCTAAGGTTAAGGTTTTAGAGCAGGAGAGGTTAAGTTGTTGAATAGATGGCTATTAAATAGGTTTGAGAAGTTACACCATTCAAAATAAAAATATTACATACTAATGTTGGAAAAATAGTGCATGTCTGGCACAAATTTATTCTGTATATCAGCTTTGCAAAGTGAACTAGCAATAACTGAAAGGTCTGTATTAAGGTGTGGAGTTGGTTAGCAGGTAGCTTTGGAGATAGGGCAGTGTAGGCTTTTAAATGTGAACATCAGTGGTCTTCTAAAGATAGTGGAAGTAGAATTGCAGACTTACACTATTTTCTTAGTGTAGGATGAAATTCCTGTCTTCAACATGCCCTTCCAGCTTTCTTTCCCAGCACAGTAGCCTGGGTACTTGATTGCTGCGTATTGTGGCTTCAGTGTGTGCCAGAGGTCTAAGTGAAAAAGGTGAGGTGCACAGAGGCACTATTCATGCAGAAGGGATCCTGCAGGGAGAGGAGGTAGCTATGCCAGACTTACTCAGGGTTTTATATGGCTGCCAAGACTTAAGTGCTTTTGTTTTTTTGGTTTTTTTTTAAAGGCACTTCCAACGAGGTTGCACAGTTCTTATCAAAAGAAAACCAAGTGATTGTCAGGATGCGAGGTCTTCCTTTCAATGTGACAGCAGAAGAAGTACTGACATTCTTTGGCCAGCACTGCCCTGTAACAGGAGGGAAGGAGGGAGTCCTGTTTGTCACATACCCTGACAGCAGGCCAACAGGGGATGCCTTTGTGTTGTTTGCTTGCGAGGAATATGCACAGAATGCACTGAAAAAGCATAAAGACTTGCTTGGAAAAAGGTACATTGAACTCTTCAGGAGCACTGCAGCAGAAGTTCAGCAGGTGGGTAGAAAGCCTGCAAGCACCTTCCAGTATTCCAGACTCCCACACTGGCACAGAGTAGTGTCAGCAAACACTACTTGGCCATGACTAAAAGCTTTTTATGCTCTTCTCTTACTCCTGGCATCTGTCTGACCTTATATAAAGATTTTGTTTCTTTATGTATATATATTAAAAATTCTTGTTTTCTCACTTTTGGCTTCTGATAGACTTGCAAGCAGTAGTTTTACGTAATTACAGTATCTATAATGTAAAACACTAAGTCAGCAAACTTTAAGTTCACTGCTGGCTTAGCTCTATCTGAAAGGAGTGCTAGTAACAACTTTTGATCTGAAAGTCTTGTGAAAGTTCCCAGCACAGGGAAGCAGAGCATTTTGATTGTCTTTTAGAGAGCAGCATGTCAAGAACCTTTTAAACCGTCTCTAATGTCAGCACTGGCTGCCTGGCAGAGGGTGACAGAGTCATATGGAACTGGGCTTGAAAAGTGCCTCCCACCATTTCATACAGCTTGATGACCATTGATTATGCTGTCAAGGGGATGAAGTGTGGGGCTGGGAGGACTAATGTCTCAAAAAATGTATAGAGCTTAGGTTGATGTTACTAACTTCTGTTTGTGATGCAGACTGTAGCCTAGCTGGAGTAATTTCATTTTAACCAAGCAATGGCGTGGCTTTTTATCCCCAAATATGCAGAGATTTCAGTGCCTTGTTTGGATGATGACACTAACAGTGAGAAAACATTAGTTGCACTGCTTGCTCTTGTTGTTGTATTTTTCTTGAGTGCTCCTCTAATTCTTTTGTTTAGTAAAACTATCTGATTACACATATAAACGAATATTTCTGTTATTCAGAGATAGCTAAAAGGGAGTTATTGAATAGGTGGTGATTGGGTGGGGTTTCTACTGATCAGATTACCCAAGAAATAAGGGAGTCATGCTCTGAGATTTCAAATTCTGTGACTCAGCAATGTAAGGCTGCTTGGTAGTACAGTATGCTTCTAGTCTGGAGATCATCCTAATGCTTAGCAGAGGAGGAATTTGAGGTAGAAGTGGCCCCATGCCTGTATAGCTAGTAGAATATTTTCAGATATCTTCCCCAATAAAAATGCTGTAGAAATGCAGGTTTTGTGTTCTAGGGGATCTTTTGAGACTTGTTTTGCAGTTCAAGTAAATTCTTCAGAATAAGCTGACTTTTCCCAAGATCTATTGCAAAATGTTTAAATCCTAAGCATTACTGCTGTGACTGAAGCCCAGAAAATGCCTCACATTTTTCTTAAAAATACTTCCCAGTCTGAAAATAAATGGGATGGATGTTGCATTCCATTCCTGTGAGTTGAAGTGAGGAGGCTTTCTGTAACCTTTGTTTCTGTCTTGCACAGGTGCTGAATAGGTACTCTTCCACACCTCTCATTCCTCTCCCAACACCTCCTATTCTTCCAGTATTACCTCAGCAATTTGTGCCTCCAACTAATGTCAGAGACTGCATACGTTTGCGTGGTCTTCCCTATGCTGCCACTATTGAGGACATCCTGGAGTTCTTGGGGGAGTTCTCTACAGACATTCGAACCCATGGCGTTCACATGGTGCTAAATCACCAGGTTGGTAGGTGCCTTATTGCAGGTTGGATACATGAACAGGCTTGATATCATCACCAGTAGGGGAGTGCTTTTGGGACTGACACTAATAATGATAATTGGCTTTGCTTCTAAAAGTGTACTGACAATAGATGAGTGTATAAGAACCATGCTTTAACAGCTGCTGCATTTTCTATAGAGTGGCTTCTGTCAGTGAGACCCATATGTCTAAAGCAAAGCCATAGTTTTTTTTATTTTTCATTTGATGGGAGAGGAAGGTGATCCCATAGCACCAGCTGTGATTTTGTATTGTTGGAGCTGGAACTGGAGAGTCCTGCTCAGCAAGATGCTTAATTCCCCTCGTGAAAGGTGTATCTTCAAAACAAAACTGGTCAGTGTTACCTCACAAAAGAGTGATTTGCCCCTGCTTTGGCAAACAATATGCCTCAGGTAATACACGAGGACATCAGTGACTGCGGCCTTTTAGAGGTGCAAGGATTTCCTATGACACAAGTCCTTATGCTTAGCTGAACCTTCAGATCTGAAGGGAAGTTACTTCTCTTAAATGACCAAGGCAGAGTACACAGATAAACAGCTCATTGCCCTATATAGTCAGATCTTTGCAGTAGTTTGCTGGAGGCAGTTTCTACCAAAACCTTTTAGACAAAGGCAGATGTTATCTCCTTGTCCGTCTGTGTAGCTTTTTGGCTTGAGGGAGGGAGAAAGCAACTCCTCATACTCCACAGAGATGCCCTGAGTGGTTGTACTGATGACTGTGGTATAAAAATGGTTCTAAAATTGCTTTGAGCAACACTAAGCCTACACTGAACATGCAGAGTGGTTCCTCTTCCTGGGCAAAGCTTCTGCCCTTGAAGGGTTGGGGAAGAGAGTGGGGGCTACAGTTTCTGCAGTACCTCTGTCTTAAGATCTGTGTCTGTGAGAACTTTACCTAGCCATTGGCTAACCAAGGCTGAAAAAGATAAGGAATGAACAGGACTGGGAGAAAAGATTCAGATGCCAAAGCACAAGTACTTGTTTCTGCAAGTATCAACCCTAGTAAGCAGTGACTAAAGAACCTGGAGGAAGAAATTGCAGTGTGTGTGTACAGACCTGTGAGCATCGGCCATCCCTGCCCAAAGCTGTCACACACTTTTATTTTCTCTTCATGTACCAAACTATTTGATTATTATCTTCCAGAATATTCTCCCTATGCCTGCTATCCTTGGTTCTGACTCCCTCATCAGAAACAAGTGTGTAATGGTTCTTCCCTCAGAAATAATGAGGACTGCCCCAGAACTGAAGTCAGAGCTGACTTCAGAGCTTTACTTCGGGTTTTGGCTACTTAGTTAGCAGGTGCATGTGGTTCAAGTGACTCCTTGTTTATCCCACTCACAGTTGTATGGAAAGATATACTTTTTCTTCCCTGCAAGCTCACACCAAGCCTACCTACTTGATTAGCCTTAGGCTAGTGCCATTGCAAAATATTCTGACCCATATTCGCCTTGAAAGAAAGAAAAAAAAATACAAAGTTTAGCACTTAATTGTGTTTGTTTTCTCAGTTAAGTTAGCGCAAATGGGAAGAAGCAGTGGGCAGACCAGGATTCCCCAACGATGGTGGGGAGCCTCAGAGGGAGTTGAAACACACTGGTGGATATAGGAGTCTGTAGGGATGATTGGCTGCACTTAACTTCAGAGATAAATATTTTTATGACTAAAGTGACTTGTTATAACAACTGAAATCATTATGTTGCTAATTCATGGGAGCTTTAGAAACATTTCCTTGTCTATCTTGTTTGCAGGGACGTCCATCGGGAGATGCTTTTATTCAGATGAAATCTGCAGAACGAGCTTTTCTGGCTGCGCAGAAGTGTCATAAGAAGACAATGAAGGACAGATACGTTGAAGTCTTTCAGTGTTCTGCTGAGGAGATGAACTTTGTGTTAATGGGGGGCACTTTAAATCGAAATGGCTTATCCCCACCACCATGTAAGTTACCATGTAAGTTTTGCATGAGACTTGCCAATTACTCTACGCTGTGTGCGGGTAGGTGTTGGAGCTGCTTTCTTACTCTTTTTCTGGGAAAGGAGTTTCAGATGGGGGTGGTAAAAGAAGGCCACTCCATCTAAAATCATCAGCAGCTTGCATTCACTTTTCCCTTTGGTTGTGGATTGCTGTGATTGAAGAACTACTTTGAAATTCCTCTTGTTTTTCAGTGGCAAACTTGCCTTCCCCTCCTTGAAACTTAAGCTGGCCAGGGCAAGCCATTCCAATGGAAAAAATAATTTGACTGTCTAAGTCTTAAATACATTTCTCATTTAAGTTGATTTGTATTTATACTTCTTATCATGATGAACATGTCAAGTAAGTCCTTGCCCTTTCACTCTCAAAACATAATTTATGAAACCATTGGTAAGGCTCTCCTTTGGACTTAACCTCGACTGTTCTACCTACCACTGCCAGCTGAACTCTTCCTTAGCTTTCTGTTGTTTGTACAGAACTGAGTTGCCTCTGTGGAAGATAAATACACCTTAGTTTTGGCCTCAGATAATTGCAGGAATTGTATTTCATATATAGTTATGCTCTCTAGGGCTATTAGTTTTGATCTAGACAAACATTTGGGGACAGTGCTTTAAGAACTTAAGGGCTGATATGTGCCATATAAATCTGTGCTTATGGGAGGAAATAATGCATTGCTTCCAAGATAGTAAATTACAAGGCAATTGGTTAGAAGCTTTCTCTCCTATGCAAAGGTATTTACTGATGATGGTGGCTTTTCAAAGAAACATATCTAAACCCTGATAGTCAGTGCAGCTAATCTGATAGTGAACTTCCTGGGTGTGGTTTATCTTGAACTATGAATGGACCTTCAGCTAATCCTTAGGAGTAGAGATTTACAGTCCACTAGCATTTCTTGCAACACAAGTACCCAAGAAGGGATCTGCAATATGCGGTCCTAAATGTGACAGATATTGTAGACAGGAATTGGAAGCTTCTCCTGAGAGCTCCTAGAATGGATTATTGAATAGAAGTCACAAAGTTTGGGAGATCTTGAGTGGCAGTGTTCCCATTTCTAACTGCAGTGCAAGTGGTTTTATTTTTTTCCCCTCACACAAGCCTTTTCTGCTCTGTCACTGCCCCGTCCCACAGTGCAGTGAGATGCTTTAAAGTAAGTGTCTGTCATTCAGGGCTGTCTGAATATCATTGTTATGATACTGAAAAATGGGAGAAGGGAGGAAGGGGGTGTGTGAACTCTTGGCTGTGGCATCTGAAATGAAGCGTGGTTTCTGTTTGTTTTATTTATAAACTGAATGTTAACGTGAGTAGGTGCTTTTCCCATGGCTTTTCCTACTCTCCTGTTGTTTAAGATAGAGCTGTTTTGGGGATAGGGAGTATCAGGATGAAATGATGTTCTCTGTACTGGGAGTGTTAGGCAGATCTCAGGCATTGCAGTTTTCTTCTTACAGTGGAGATTTGTCTCACTTGATTGGAGACTATGCTGAAATCTTAGCCTAAAAAAGAAAAACTCCTCTTAAAGAGACCCAACTCCCAGAGCAAGAGGTGTTTTTTTTTTATCTCTTACTCTGCTTTTGACTAAGGGGTGGAAGTACCCACCTTGGTCTTGGAGTCAGGCCCACATCAGTGCCTTATCAGTGCATTATTTTCTGTGATGAGCAGGAGAATGAGGAACTTGAAAAACCTCTGCACTAAGTGCAGAGTTGTTCAGCTAATGAAGGTCATTTAAGTGCTGGAATGTGAAAGGTCTTAATCTATTTTCCATTTGTCTGCTTTTAGGCCTTTCACCCCCTCCTTACTCCTTTCCGGCTCCAGCTGCAGTTGTGCCAACAGAAGCTGCTCTCTATCAGCCATCTGTACTCCTGAACCCGCGGACACTTCAGCCCTCCACAGCATATTACCCTGCTGGGGCTCAGCTCTTCATGAACTACACAGCATACTACCCCAGGTAAAGCAAAGGAGAAACCAAGCAGGAACAGAGAAGTCCTTTTGCAGCAAATGCACAAAACTCACAAAAGAACATTGTCTGTCATGCTAAAGGCTTGTGCCACCAAGATCAGTTTGTTCAGTATCTTGTTCAGGGAAACAATAGCAGGATATTTAGGGATTTCCCAAGTTCTAAGAGTATTTCAGGTAGTGATGATTACTTTTTTAAAGTGTAAGTTGTGTGATTACAGTGGGAATTTTTGACATGCCTCTTCAATTTGTTTGCACTGTTATTCCCTCTGTGGGAGTCAACGTGTGCAGAATGCTTTCTCGTGTCCATAAAGAAAACTTTGGCTCCTTTTTGTAAGGGATGGATTTGGATCTGCCCTTATAACTTTTGCTGCCTCTTTGTTTTTGTAATAAAGTACAATTTGACCTTTATTGTGAAAATTCTCATTTACTTATTTATAAAAGTATTGCTTTGAAGCATATGTGTACTGAGTGCATATGTGAGGCATATGTGCCTTGAAGCATACACTCCTGACCTCATGAACACCTCTTATGAAGGGCTTTTGTCTCTTCTGGAGATGCCTTCCACGGAACAAAGACTCTCGATGACACTTGTTCTCTGCAGTCATGAGGCCTTGAAAAGATCCATATTCCCCATAAGCCATAAAACACTCCTTCTCTGTCAGAAAACTTGGAGCTCTTTATCAGGTTCTGACAAGAGCTTTTCCTCTCTGGAAGGGGGTCCAAATTACTGCTTATAGAGCTGTTGACCAGTATGGACTCTGTAGCAGCTGAGATAAACCAAGCTTTCTTACTACTTGAAGCTAAACCAGTATATCTGTGAGCTGCCTGTTTTTCATTAAAATGTTTTCTGCACTCATGCATTAATTTTATAATGCCTTCTTGACTATCCTATGGTGATGTCTTGTTACCAAACTCTATCTCTTTAATGTAAGATCAAGAGAAATAAAATTCCAAAACTTGCACTGGCAATATAAAAGATGTTTCTCAGTAATAGCTCTGTATGTCAAGTAGTAGTTTGGTGTGACTTTAGGGTATTGTTTCTTATGGTGACTATAGACTGGCCACTGCAGACTTAGCACTAAGCCCAACAGCGACCTCACACTGGAATCCCACATGAGTCCCATCAGTGGTTGCTTGGGCTGTTGATTATGTTGTGTTACTGATCAGTCCCAAGTGGAAATATCCTTTTAATGTTCTTAACTAACTGATATTGTTATAAATATTGTTATAAAATTCATTGGAAACTATTTCTATGTAGCAATTCTTATGGCAATTACAAGTACCTGTCTTATTTTTTATTCTCTCAAAAAATTTCTGGAGTAAACTTGGCTGCTTTCCATTTCATGACATCTGTTTGCTATCTGAAAATTGCTTTTTCCATTGAGAGTAAATAGTTGAGCTACATACAATTTGTATATGACTCTTAATAATACTTGTGATCCCTTGTAGCTGGTATCTTGCTAGGGAAAGCAATTCTTGGTTTTTTTTTCTAATACTCATTCTCATACTTTAAAAAAGGTGCAATAAGTAATCAGTTCCCTTTCATATAGCAATTGGACCTTGTAAATGGATTTTTCTGGTTCTGAAATTTAATTCAAAAGAAGTTAAATGTGCAGCACCAAAGAGTGGAATATCCTCTGCAGTAAGTGGCGCATTTAAATGCATGTACGTGGAAAGGCAGTACAGAGCTGGTGGCTAATGATCAGACAATGGTTCATAAATCTACCTAGTGAATATTTATAGTAATCAGGAATGTTTCTCTGACTTCTGCCAAGAGATTCTATAGCTTGTGTTTTGCAAGGTCAGATTGCTTTATAGCAGCCAATTCCCTTCCCTACACAGTAATGAAAAGAGTTGGAATTGGGAAAGGATTGTTTTGTTTTTCCAGTCTATTGGAAACCACTGAAACTCTGAGACTATTCTTCATACTTTTTTTTAACTTGGTGATGAAACATGAAGATGTAAAGAAATGGGTACTTTCTATGCTTTGAAATACCAGTGAAAAAGAGGGAGAGCAAGTTATTCTGGATCTGTCAATCTTTGGTATCTCTGTTCAGCTTGTAATTTTATCTAGCAACATGTTCTGACAGCAGATCGGTGGTCCCTATTGCTGGCTATTCTCAGGCTTTTGAGGAAGAGGGTTAATGGAGGGCTGAGTTTCTCCTTTTACCTAATCCTGGATGAATAGGTGTACTAGTATGTAGAAGTTTATGAATGGCTGTATTACTTGACAACTGATGGCAAGTGCTGTGTAAATTTACCATATGGAAGATTGAAAGTTAAAGCTATAAACACTATATGCCTATATGTTCTAATGCTATTTTGATCAGTCCTAAGCAGTGCCTTTAAAATCTCAAGTTTCCATCTAAATGCTTAATTGTAGGAAAATTGTAGGAATGCACTTTTATACTTTTTATTTTTAAACAATGTTTAAAGAGTGAGATGTAAGGTGATTCATGTTCAGTGAGCAGTATCCTCATGAGACTCGTAGCCAAAAAGTGTTCTGGAGGCTGAAAACTGGTGTGGGTTCAAGTGAATGGAATAAACTCAAGGGTAGGTGAATATGCAGAAATGATACCTGTCTTTGAATTTGAAGTAACCAGAAGAATGTTCATATCCTTGGTATCCTATGGTAAATGTGTGTGCTACTGAATAAGCTGGGAAGGTGAGCTTGTTTGTCAGCATCTTTGAAGTATTTTTTTTGAGAGAGATTAGTTCTACTTTTGAGGACAATGGACTCTTCTAATGACTCTTCCCGCCATGATGAGTTTACTAATAGGGAATAGCATGTTATCCTAATATCTGTACTACTGCCTGTTGCAGTGGTTTGAATTACTGTCTTCATATCTCTACCTCCATGTTTTCCTGATATGGATTGTTTATTTTTTTTAAATTATGCACAAATGTTGCATGCCTCCATAGTCTATCACATAGTCTATCATTATCTCTTTACTCATAGGTTTCAGTCAGACTGTCCCAATGTCTGAAAGGCAGCAGAGTCATAATGCTTTGATCAATGGTCGTCTTCAGTCCAAGAGAGTAAAGTTATTTTTAGAAACAAAACCAAACAAATCCTCAAAATTCATAACACAAAAAACCAAATAGCTGCTGGTAGCAGTATCCAAGATTGACTTACGCCAGCATGGTTGTCAGTGGATGCTCTTAAAGATCTGAGGGCCTATTGTTCATGGAATATACAGAATGTGCTAATGTTCAGTCAGCAGTTCTTACTGTCGTCTTCTGACTTGTCCTCTGCAGCTAGTAAAACATTTGAATTAGTGTGAGTAATTAGCTGATATTGAAACATCTGTACAAGCTAGGTGAGGAGATCAGTTTGAGGATGGTTCATCCTTTTACGTATTTAGATTATGTTCATTGGTGTGACAGATGATTTTTTTCCCTTGTGTCTGAAGGCATCTGTTATCCACGCGGGTGGTTTTGTTTTGCTTTATTTTTTTTAACCTTCACTGGTGGTGACAAAGTAAGCTCAGGTAACTCAGAACACAGATGTTGCTGGGTGCTTCTCTTCACTCAGTGGCAGCCTTCTACTGTGGTGTGGGCTGAGGTCCCAACACTGCTGAGGACAAGCTGCTGCAGTTTTGTGGCAACCAGCGCTTCTGGTACTGTTCCATTGCTGCTCATTGTCATGCTGCTGCCTTGCATGGATGGGGCATAACAAGTTGGTTAGTTGTGCTGATACTACAGCAGGTTATCTGCTTAAGTGTGGGGATGGCATCTCTGCCTAAGAAGCTTTTGGTGTCTCTAGAGGTGGAGGTATTTGTCTTGGGACACAATTCCTTAGTACCGAAAACTTGGTTTAAAAAAAGAACCTATGAGAACAATGTGTGATATTTGTCTGTGATTAAATGACAGTTGCAGGGATTTAAATGTTTCTATTTGATTAACAGATGACCTTATGATTTAGCACTCATACTTTGCTATTTGTTACACGGCATTCCTTTCTTTAAATATGCATAAAAGTTCCAGCCTCAGAAAAGAAAGATTATTGTGGTTATGTAAATGTTTTTGCTAAGTGTGTCTTGTTAGCTTTTTGAGAACAAAGTACTGGGTGAAAGCTTACAGCTCTGGTAACGGCACCACAGAATATACTGGTTTCTCATCTCTCAAACTATGTGAATCACATCTAAAAAAGCTTTCCATCAAAGTTTTGTTTCCTCCTGCTTTGGGGCTGTTTTCCAGTAACGAGCATTATGGTGCAAGTTGGTGTATGCATGTGCGTTACAGCCACGATCTGTGCCAGCCCACAAAGTATCTGAAAACCCCTGTTGGTTGCTGAAAAATATCCCCTCTTTGTAGGAGACTGGGGTGATCTGTTGCATCTCCTTGGTTTTCTGTTTGCTGCTTGTACACTTAAGTGCATCTGAAGATGGAAGAAGTGTGTAAAACCAGTAGACAAGTCCTACAGGTTGCTCTTCTCTGCCCACTCTTTTCTTGTCTTTGTTGAAGCTTTATCTAGCAGTGTTCCCTTGTGCATTATGGTGAGGCATGTGTTGTAAGACTAACCTGCAATACAGGCCTTGGCCTCAGCAAAGAGATTAATGTAAGCTGTCCATCAGTAGTCTGATGTAAGGATATCTTCAGTATCTGTTGTCACAGAGCAGAAAATAGTTAATACTAACAACCTGAACCTTTTTTCAGCGCTACAGATTACAAAGCTGTAGGAGAAGCAGGGAGAGATCTACAAGGAGGGAAACCTGCAGATTGTCTATGCATGTACCTGCTCCTAAGTGCACATAGTGCTGGTATGCCTGTGTTCCTATCAGTTGACCTGCCAAATACTTGGCATGGGTCTGCAAATCTCCTTGGCTATGCATGCTGACTGCTCCCAGCTCTCACCTATTTTCAATATAAATCAGAGCTGCTTTGTGAGTATCATTATCTATTAAGCAAATGCACGAGGGCGGGGAGGGGAGAGATAGGAAATCAAACAGGAGCGGCAGTGATCCTCAAAGTTTCTTCATAAGATTTTAGTGATGAATGTTCAGGATCCCTTGAGGCATATAAATGCTGTCTGAATGCCAGCATCAACATGTAAGAACTTGTTCTTGCTCCCAGACTGATTTCTAAAGCTTGTGTTTTATTTTGAGAGTCTTCGGAGAGTACTACAGTCTCAGAAATATTGATTTGGAAAAAATCCAATCTGGTTGTCGATTAGACCCAAGAAGAAAGATCAACTCATATGGAAAAAAAGGCTGTATTGGGAAGTGTTTCATATCATGTTTTCTTTCAAGAACTATATTGATATGAAAACAGTTGAGATCTTGTACTGCGTCATAATATAGTGATATTCTTCTAATTAAGAATGGAGGTAGAAATCTTCTCTGACTGGAAAGGATGTTAAAGACCATCCAGTTCTAACTCCCTGCCATGTACAGGGCTGCCCTCACTATTTCAGGCTGTGCAGAGCCCCATCCAACTTGGCCTTGAATGCCTCCATGGATGGGGCTTTCCTAGCTCTCCAGGCAGCCTGTGCCAGTGCCTCACCACCCTCTGAGTGAAAAATTTCCCTGTCATCTAATCTGAATATCCCCTCTTCTGGTTTAAAACCATTCCCCCTTGTCATTATCACTGTCAGAGCATGATAACCTAGAACAGCTACTCACTTATCTTGGATGGTGTTAATGGTGTTCTCTATCTGCTGCCTTTCTGTCTTGAGTGAGCACCATTCTAAGTGCTCTGCTCTGCTGTTCCTCCCAAACATTGACACCCTTCAGTTGGAGGGAATGCTGAAATGGTGAGAAGCAGTTCTGATGCTATCTTGCACTGGAAATCAGTGCTAGTAGTGCCTTTAGCCTAACCTGTCACAGAAGCTGTTTCTCTTCAAGCTGGTGTTATGAATTAGTGAGTGCTCTTAGTCTTGGTACAGACCAGCAGCTCCTTCATTGGACACGTTTTGTGGGTAGCTGGTGGAGAGCACAGTCCTGAGGCTTCCCTTCCAGCAGTAGATGGGTACATTTGCTGTAGGTTTATCTCATTGCTGTTTAAAGGAGTCTAAAACTTTGTGATCATGTACAGCGTGTTGTGGCAATAAGGTCCAAAGTTGAATGGAGCGCTGCTGAGCAGATTTATTTTCAATCCCTGTAACGCTATTTTCAAGGTGACTGCTGAATCTTGTGTTTGAGAGATTGTGTAGTCCATATGTGTATGGATTGTGCTAGTGTTTTATTTGAAATTAGTACAGTTAGTAATGCTATGGCAAAGGCATGCAAGGAACCGTTAGCGCGAAGTCTTGCTTTGTGTTAAGCTTATGCTGGAGAGTAGCATCTTCACACAAAATCTTAACTCCCCATGGCTGTTTTTCTGACAACAAGCTCCAAAGTGGTGTAAGTGACTGCAAGTGTCCCCTGTTGGCATGAGTCCATCTCTGTTTCCTAGTGGAGCCCCCAGTGAGGAGCTGTTGATGAAGGTACCCAGGAATGCAATACCGTGGGAGTGAACAAGCACTGGATGCTGCTCCCATGGAAAACCAGCTCTCCTGCTTTAGATGTGGTTAGTAATTCACTGTTGAACTACTTGTGCAAGTTCTGTTATATTTGCTTAGTGAAACCTCTTAAAGACCTTTATCTGAGGAAAAACCTCAACCATTTGTACCCTGTGTCAAGGAGCAGCTCTTGTGTGCTGGCTCTGCTAGTTGTCATCTGCTGTGACTGAGCTGTCCACTTCAACACAGTACTGAAGATGTTTGAGGAATTTGTGAGCAGTGGGATCTAAGGGAGGCAGAAAACAGCAAGAATGCCTCTATAGGCAAATGTACTTACTGAAGGTGCAGAGGAACTGGAGAAGATAAGACATTATAGTGTAGGACTCCTTTCTACTTCCCACTCTCCTTCAAAAAGCCCCTGGGGATGGTGGCCTTTAGGCTAAAGCTAGTATTCACAAGTGTCAGTAGCTAAGGGTTTATCACAGATGTAAGCAAATGAAGGACATGTTGAGAGTTGTCTCTAGCAGAAACTTTTCCTGTACTGTGTTTAGAGGCCTGGGTTTGGAGAACAAAAGTAGGGGTGATTTTGGAACAGCTTTTATAGCGTGGTTTGGGGAGAGTGGACTATTCCAATGATTCATGTGGAAATACTTCTGAAAATGGAAGATGCTTGGAGATATGCAAATGAGATAGCAAAACAGTCAAGGTGGCCTTGAGCATGAAGTATGGAGGTTTTTCATAGTTTTTCCTTTGAATTCAATCTTTAATATATGTCACAGAATTTCACAATATTACCACAATTTCAGGGTTAAATGGCCTGCACAGACCCACCTAATAGCTTGTCCTTTGAAGACCTTGAGAGTTTCTTGGCTCTGATGGTCCAGGAGGTGTGTCTGGGTCCCTGGCTTCAGACACAGTCAGTTGTGGCTGCAGGAGTCTGCACGGTTGCCTTCAACAGGATGCTGTGTGCACCCGTGTGTTGAGTTGCTGGGGAAGCTACTTATCCCAGTGGAGTTTCTGTTGCAGAATGGCTCTTGGTACCATGGTGATAGGTACCTTACAAATGTCTAATTATGTAGTCTGAACTTTGGTATCTGCCCGGAGCTTTAATAAAGGTTAAAGTAGCATAGCTACTTGCTAGCTCCCTACTACACTAGTTTGGCTTCTGATTGCTTCTGTCTTAACTTGTGTTTGTAGTATGCATCAGAGGATGGACTTGTACACACAAGTGATCCGGCCAGGACAGTGTCCAAAGAATGGATTTACATTTCAAGGTCCCAGCAGTTAGACTTCCTTAGAGAAGGTAAGGATAACAAACCCCATGAGGCAAGTGTTGGGATATGATAAGTGAGAAGTGATCTTCAGATAGACACCATACTCAATGTCACTTTTCATTTGCTGCTCTGGGAATATTGTTGTTCTCTGCTAGACTTTGTAAGACCTTGGCTATGTTGAAGCCACCTCTGAAAGGATTTTGACTACTCCAGTGTTCTTGTGGGTTGCTGCTTCGTGTACTTCCCAGGGCTCCAACCACTTCCTCCCTCAGGCTTTGCTGTTGAGAGTGAGACCTCCAGAAAGCTGTCCAGAGACAGCGCTGATGAGTGCAGTGTGGAATGTTACTCTGCTAGCAGTGCGCTGAAGCTTTTAGGAGCAGGATGTAGTGTTGAATAGACAGGAGGAGCCACTTTTCTTAGGTAACTGCAAAATCTAGTTCTAACCCTTGAACTCTAAGCTCTGTTGCAGTAAAATGGAGTAGATGGCATTTGTATAACTGGCAGCTACTTTCTTGCTTTCGTGAGCTTCCTTACAAGACCATTTCAGCCTTTCAGGCTTGGTTTACTTGATCTGCTGTATATGAGCAGTCAAAGAGTGAAGTCACCCAGAAAGCATTTGTGGAGGAAAATGCAAGTAGAACTGAAAAAGCAGCATATTGATGGCTGCACTGTGTGCTTTATTGTGCAGCACTCTTAAAGGAGCACATGGAGGTATACTTACTGAAGTCCTTCTGTAGGATCTAGGGTTGTTGGTTGTTTTTTTTTTTAATCATAGTCACAGACATGAGAAGATTGTCTTTTTAAGCATTTTTCTTTATTCTCTTTACCTTTTCCTTGAAAACTAACAATTAAAAAAACCTTTTTTTTTCTTCTCTGACACAAAGGCAACTTTAGCCCTAGGCGTAATCCACTTCTGGGCAACATCTTCACCTGCACCTATCAGCTGTTTGGAGCCCTGTGGAGTACAGTGCATCATAAAAGTGGCTTTCCTTACTCAACAAGCTTTTTTTTTGCTTGGCTGACAAAGCTAGACCTCATCATACAACATCCCCACTCTAGCTTGAGACCCTAGTTGTATGCTTACTAGCATCTGTGCGATGGCACACTACATTCTATTCATACCTTGCTCTTTGTTCCAGATCTGGATCTGGAAAGCTGCACCTCTTGAGAAAAAGGTTCAGCTTTCACCCAGTCCAGGTTGCTGAGTTTGAGAAAGGATGGTGGCATTGCCACTTTGGGGTTGGTGGTGACACTTGATTCTGTTTTCCACAACTCTTCGGGGGTCAAGGTGATCTGTGGAAGGAGGCATTGAAATCCTATGTATGTCATATGAAAACCAAACTGAGAAATTCTTTGCTTTTTATCATGGACTCTGGTGACATGCAGCACTCTCTCGTGCAGATCCCTCCAACCTTTCTGGTGGTACAAAGAACTGCAGTGAGCCTGGAGTGGAAATCCTGATATATTTCCTGGTTTGCCACTGCTCAAACCAATTGTGCTTGAGAGAAGCTATTGGAAATGTGGAAGTTGTCATGTGGACATCTGTCTTTGAGTTAGTGCACAATTTTTACGGATATACACATTGTCATCAGTCCACCACACCCTTCACTGAGAGCACAGATGCTGAACTTGCACAATTCCTCCAGGGTTTTGTTGAATAAATAAAGTATGAAGCTGCCCTTAACATAGAAATAGTTTATCCTGGACTTAAAAACTGTAATAATAGATCCTTGGCAATATAGAAGAGCTTTTTAAATTAATCTTGCACACACATCAAACTTAAGATGTCTTCTTTTTAAGAAGTAAATCTGTATTTGATATTTTTGTTTTTCTTGTCTTGTACATATTTGCCTGATAGTTCTTTGCAAAAGAAGCCTCTGTATACTTGGTCTTTCATCTTCCCCTGTTGAAGAGAAGGGATGGGGATCTGGTGTGAAGCCCAGCACCCAGCCTATTTTAAGGGAGCGTAATTTATGTCCTTGTTACACTGTTAGGGGTATTAAAGAATGGGGTCTGCTGCAGATGTTGAGCTTCACCTGTGTTTCTCTCTCTGCCATGCAGCTCTTGCCTCTGGTGGCTGTTGTGCTTAGCAGTGCCTGTGTGAGTGCTGGGGTGGGCTATGCCCCTCTGCTCCATCTGTAGATAAGCAAGAGCCCTAAAACTCCACTGCTCTATTTCTGTGGCACGTGCAGTGCCACCTCAGTTTCTGTAAAGCACCCTGGGCATGGTCTGCTCATGTTCCTCTGAAGCAGCGACTGGTTATAGGACAGCTAAATCCACAGCAGTGCTTTGCTTTGGAAGAAAGTACAAGGGGAACAAAGAGGGTGGCAAAGCAGAGAAAACCTTCCAAACAAGGCAAGTGATGGTGGAAATTAGGCAGTATTTATCTTCAAAAATCAATACTTTCCCCCTTCATTTTCATTCCCTTTCCCACTTCTCCTCTTTATTCTGATGCCAACAAAACAGAACTGCGCTACCATCTCAGTAATCTGGATTTTCTTCTGGGATGCTTCATGCTGTTAAGAGTCTCATGTGCCTGAATATGCATTTTCCTTAGGTTTTTATAAGCACTTAAGAGTTGCTTAAATTGGGTTTTGTCTAATACTATTCTCTCTGGTTGATGTGCCAGTCTGAGGAGTTCCTGCAACTCCCACCAAATGTTTGATTCTTCTGTTGGCACTTTTGCTTGAGGAGTGATAGAAAGAGGGCAGTCTCTCCTGTGATCCCTTGCTCTAGCAGCCCGGCAGCACCAGCATGCCCTGTGCTCATGGGAGGCCCAGAAATCTCCAATGGGATCTGGCACTGCACATAAGGAACTCTTGCTTTTTTGAAAAGCAGATAGAGCCTCCTTATCAGGGGGAAGACCTTTAGGCAGCCCCTGGAAAAGCATTGTTATCAGTGCCTATTTGGCCAGTTTTGATAACAGCAAAGCTTCTTATCCTACATTTCCTACGATGCAGTTTGAGCCACCAAAACCAGACTGTTTCTAAGCTTTTGAACACTAAGAGAGTTCTATTTTGGTCTGTGGATGTGGGTTTTTCTTCTTTTCAAAGATTACTTTACTAAATACGCATTGATTAATACAACTTGCAAACAAATACCCCAAGTCTGTGAGCATGTAATTAGTACTCTAACAAAAACTGCATCTGGTGTGGTGCCTGATATCCCCACATCACTGTGCCTAGAGTGGGCTCAGCTCCCACTACAGGCGCTGGGAGTGTTCAGAGTGATTCAGGCTGGCTTCTGCATTCAGGCTTTTTTCTTCACCAGCTCTGGTTTGTGATGGTGTGGTGCTGGATTGCAAAGCAGCTGCAGAGTCAGAGCTGACCTGCTCAAAAGGTCTGGACTGGGAATCAGCTGTAAAGAAACACCAGGGTCATGTGAGAAAAAGTGATTAAATGCCAGTAAAATGTATTATTAATTTAGTACCAATCAAATTGAACATCATTTACTTCTGTGATGTGTAGACCATGCATGTCAGCCTGACTGGGCAGGATGTGACAGCTCTGAGTAGTCCCCTGGAACATCAATGAAACGCGCCCTGAGTTTGGCTACCTAGGACATGGCTGAAACCCTGAAATATTGCTTGGGAGCCAGTCCTGGTTAGAAGACCCTTGCCACTATGATAACACAAGTTGTGGATGAGGTAGTTTTACTTAACCAAAATCTCAGGTGGAAAATACAGCTCTAAACAGATGGAAAAATCCAGAAACAGGGAGCTGGTAGATGGGTTGTAATACCTGATTCATTTTTACAAAGTGACGACGAGGATAGAAGACTGGACTCGTGTTTGTTACTGCTCTGTGACTTCAGATGGAAACAGATGATCTTTAAGATCTTTTCCAACCTAGCTATTCAGCATAAAGGCATGCTCTGCTGTGATATAAAGCAGTGATGCTTTATAGACAAAACTTGGCTGCAGCCGAGGTTTCCAACTCAGTCTGATGTTTGGGCCTCAGGGTTTCCTTTCCAGGTCCTTGAGGCAAGGGAAGAGAGCATGGGGAGAGCTGGGGACTCCAGCCACTCAACCCGTTTGTGTGGGTGAATTCAGAGTGGGCAGCAGGCCGGGGTAGAACACAGCTGCTCCTGAAGCCCAGATGTGCCCTGGGAGCAAGCTCTTGGTCACAGCAGGTTTGGCTATAAAGCATCACTGCTTTATCTTTTAGAACTAAAATAAGTATTGGGGCTGCCAGCAGGAATTGTGATGTCAGTGCATGCAGTGGTTTGGGATGGAGGGGCTCCTGCTACTGGGTCTGAGGGCTGCCCACTCTGCATGGCTCAGTGCCACCTTCTGCAGAGTGTGGAGCCCTGTGACAGCCCCTGGGCTCGGGCATCCATGTGTCACCTTTGGCAGGCAAGTGGGCGGCTTCTGTTTGCTTTGGCACCTGCAGCCAATGGGCGTTATCTGCAAGTAGGAGAAAGTACAAACAGCTTTTATCAAGAAGGAGCCAGGCAGCGTGCCCCCACGGTTCCAAGCCAACTATTTAAGCCAATCTGCAGGCTTAAAACTGCCACCAGTTTATCTGCAAAACCTCTTGCAGCACAGAGACCCGCGCTATCCTCTTATGGTCGTTGAGACAAAGTGCAACGCACAGGGCTATGCTCTCTAGTTGCATCCAAGCAGTTCTGCAGGGGCTGCTGTCTGCATCCTGCAGTAGGGACAGCTGTCTGCTTGATAAATATCACCAGCATGGGCCAGGGAGTGCTGCAACACCGCGAAGGGTCCTTCACAATGCTCAGAGGATGAAAACTATTGGCACTGTTGTGATTTGGAAGCTCAAATAATAAATGATTCAACAACTGTACAGTTACCATGGGGATGAATTCTCATTGAGCCTAAAATTACCGAGCTGCTGACATGGACCTATTTTTAGTATCAGCAGATGTGTATCTTTAAAAACATCAGCACAAGCCTACTACTGTGTGTTTGGGTATGCATGCGTGCTCACGCGTAATTGAGTTTTCTGATGCTGACAACAGAAGCAGAAATAAGGGAACGTCTGATGGCAGCACAGACAATGCAGCAATTTGGGCTGGTGGTGGTGAGTGGGAGCTGCAAATAATACCTGATAAATAAAGCATGAAAAGCAGACAGGTTGCCAGTGTGTAACCAAACTAGTGAGCACAGCCCTATCATTACCACCAGCCACCACGCCGCAGTAATGGAGTGTCTGTGTGCAGTGTCTGCATTGTCACAGCCCTGCTGCTCGCAAAGAGAGACACAGAGCCCGCACAAGCTGCAGGAGCTCCTGACTCTCTGTGGTCCCTGTGCCTTTCACACTTGAGGGAGGACGTACGTACACACGTAAACTGGCTCTGCTTAGCGAACCAGCCAGGCAAAAATCAAGCAGTGTGTTACGGCAGGGGAGAATAATAGAGCACTACAGGAAACAATTCAGCAGTTTTGTTCAACGGCAGACAAGCTGTTCAAGTTTCCCAAAGGCAAGGATGGAGATGAGTGAGTGCGCTGTGGTGTATGATAGCAGCCAGTAGTGCACTGCTGCACGGGTGCCAGTTGTGCCTCACAACAAGTGATGGGAAAGAGCAGCAGCTCAGCTGAGAGAGAGAAGGAGAACTAAGGATGGAGAAAAGCCCTTCTGCTACACATATCTGGAAAAAAAAAGAGAACTGTGAATGGTATTCTGTCTCAGAGCAGATGATGTGAAGGGGCTTGATGAGACCATCAGTCATTTCCCATTTTTAAGATTTAATTAGGGAAGGACAGCTGGAGTTGGCTCTTCAATACGTGTTGGCCATATATACTCTGCTCTCGAGTTCATGCCTCTATTGCAAATGTCACTTGGCTAAGAAATACCATAGCGTTCCACTGCTGTAGAGAACTCCACCCACTTTTTTTGGTATAACTGGGCTTGTAAAATTTGGGGCTTGTGGGAGTTTTGTTTTTCCTAGAAGGAGCTGTGGCAGGCAGCCAACCAATGTTCCAGGGGAGGTTTAGAGATGCTCTCATTCACAAAGACTGTCTGAGCAGCTTGGCCACGTTACCAAAGACTAAACTGAGAGCACTGAGGGACCAGGATGGCTGAATTGCCTGGGCCAGCCCTACGCAAGGAAGTCTGTGCGTGGGCTTCCCTTTGCTTTTCTGTATGCTCCCTCCTTGGGCACCAGGCTGGAACATATTCTGGTAAGTCACTGGTTCACAACAAACCACCTCCTGATACTGAGGGTGTTGTCAGCTCTTGTCGAGTCCCAGGGCACTAGATTTACTGAGACAACACCTGCTGTTAGGAGCACGATCCTAGCAATGTGAGGGATGGGCTTCTTCCACTCTGGAGGAGGGCTCTCTCTTACTCTCCTGGGAACCAGAAATAACCCTTACCCTGGGGCACACATTAACATTGCACCTGCTTGTCCCCTCTTAAGTCCAAAGGTAACAAGAGGTGACCCAGATGTGAGCCGTGGGGGAATGTTTGAGCACCAGAATTGTGAAGGTGACATCTGGTGCTTTCTCTCAGTGCTGGAGGAAAAGATGCAAATCTACCTGAGCAGCATCGGCTGATCCCTGACTTTCCTCCCTGTAGTGGATGAGCAACGGGCACCTGGGGAAAGGCTGTTACTACCTCTGAGCCCTCACAGATCTCAGTAAGGAAAAGCAGAACCTCAGTCTTAAGGAAAACAAGGAGAATGGTGCTGTGAAACACAGGGCCATAAATGAGAAGGCTACTCGGGATTAATTGGCCACGAGGTAGCAGGAAAGAGTCTTGAGAGTGCACTCTTGCACTGGATTCCTTCTTACTAGGATTTAAGGGTTTAAGGAGGTATTAGGTGAATTTTGTTCACAGCATTAGAGTGGAATATTTTACTTTAAGTGGATGTGCCAGCTCTGTAGGATAATTCAGGCTGGAAGGATCTCAGGAGGTCTCTAGTCCATCCTCCTGAGCAAAGCAGGGACAGCTCTGAGGTCACAGGCTTCATGTTGTGCAGTGTTTGATCCAGCTTGACCTTGAAAAACACTGTGGATTTTAAGGAGCCTGTGCAGCACTTGAAAAACATGTTTGTCCCATGGGGGAGAAGTTTCTCCTTATATCCAGGTTATAAGGATGTGGAAACTCTTTAACCAGACCCTTCGTGCCTCAGAAACACCATCGCACACAGTGAGAGCACTAACCAGTGGATGACAGCAGTTGCTGAAGGGAAGTGGCTGCAAGGCAAGGTGCAGGAGCTGAGGCAGCATTCCACAGGGATTCAGATGTCAAGCACTGAGGCATCAAGCAGCAGCAGCACGGGAATAAGTATGGTCAAGCCCTCAAATGATTGTTGTTCTGCTGTGTGCTGGAGGCAGCCAGTGAAAGCAAGAGGTACACATCCCAGAGGTGCTGAGGGCACCTCCCTGCATGGAGGGGAGGGCAGGAGGAAAGCGGCCCAGGGGAGGCCTCCCCGCACTGGAGCTCTGGTGACACATCAGAATCACAGGCCCAGGGGAAGCTGCTGTGAGCTGGTTCTGGTTTTCTCTGCCCTATTACTGCTTCTTCTCCTCAGGAAGCCTGTTTGTGCCTGCAGCTCTCCAGATGGGCCTTTAATAGCCTCTTTCACTGTGGGGCTCCATAATCTGCTTTCAGCACACTCCTGATCTCCCTCCCCAAGAGTTAGGGGAGAGGGACCGAGGCTTGCACACATCTCACAGGGTTTCAGTGTCGGTAGTTTGGCCTAGAGTGCCTGGAACCTTTATTTTTCCCCAGAATCCTTCACTTACTTCTTGTGTTGGGTTCTCTCTGTCATCTTCCATTTCTCAGCTCCTGCCCTAACTAGAGGCCAAAACCCAACAGTGCAGAAGGGATATGAAGTTGTGCTGACCGAGGGGAAGCTCACCTGCCAGAGGCCCGAGGAGACCTGGGGCCATTCCACCATTCAGAGGGCATGAAGCAGCTGACCAGCACCCCAGCTACAGAGCCACAGAGCTCAGCATTTCAGTGCAACGATTGCCAGAGTCCTCTAGATTTAATTACATGGAACTGTCACTTATGACAGATCAGCTCTGGTGTCAATCCATTAATCTCCTCTGCTGAGTCACAGACGTTTGAATAAATTGGAGTGGACTACTTGTGGAGTTGTAATCGCCCACTGAACATAGTCATTCTTTCTGTTTACTTTTAACATTCAAGCTAAACCTCTCTTCTCCAGTTTAAAACTTTCTAAAATGTATGTGCTTAAAAGCAGTGCCTCCTGAATAATCTCGTTTGCTGTATGGCTGTGCCTGTTGTATTTAAAGGCAAAGATCAGTTTGTAACATCATTTCCACTAAGATACAATCCAAAATGTTTTCACCTCCTCTGTGAGGACAGGCTGAGAGAGATGGGGATCTTCAGCCCAGAGAAGAGAAGGCTCTCAGAAGACCTTATAGCAGCTTTCCTGTACCTGAAGGGGGGCTGCAGGAATTCTGGGGAGAGACTTTTTGTAAGGGCAGGTAGCAATAGGACAAGGGGAAATGGCTTTAAACTGGAAGAGGGTCGATTTAGACTAGATGTTAGGAAGGAATTATGTACTGTGAGGGTGGTGAGACACTGGCACAGGTTGCCCAGCGAGGTTATGAATGCTCCCACCCTGGAAGCACTCAAGGCCAGGCTGGATGGGGCTGTGACAACCTGGCCTAGAGGGAGGTGTCCCTGCCTACAGCAGGGGGTTGGGACAAAATTAAGTCCAAATACTGATCATCAAATCCAACATCTGTAGCTCCTCTCCAACAATAGGGAGAAAAATAAGGGGAAAAACAAATAGGCACAAATGTAGAGGTGGGAGTGTCTCTCTCTTATTTCCATTCTGCTACTGGTCTGGCAGCCCCCAGTCTGCCATATCTCTTTTCTTTTTTTAATGGGAATAACATTTCCTTGTCCTACGACTCAGCAGTAGGGACGTAGATCAGGCTGAGGATGGAGCTGAGGGTAACAAAAAATGGTTTGTATGGGGGGGGCATTGGAGGAGGGTAGTTGTTGGAGCGGGCTGGCGGAAGCTAACAGAAGAGCTACAGCAGCAAGATGTGAAGTACACATTTTTTGACCTTCCAAACTGACACACAGACCACACACCACATTGGCAGGGCATACCTGCACGCTGCCCAGCAGCTGGGCAGAATGCCAGCTGCTAAAGCTGCCTCTGACAAGGGGAAAGGATTACACACCCCCTCGGTTTCCATCCTCCCAGAGAACCTGGGGACGTGTGCACATGTGCTCCATCATCCGCTGCAGCGCTGCCTGATTTCCTGTGGAAAACTGCTAGTTTTGTAAAACCAAAAAGCCATTTCAATGTTGATTTCAGAGCACTAATAACCCAAATGTTCACCTTACATTAGAGCCCGTGATTCTGCAGGTTTAAGCCTTGAAACTAGAGCAACTGTTGTGATGCAAGAAGAATAAGTCTCGACCTCTTGTAGGAAAATGCTTAGAGCAGCAAATATGTAGCATAAAGCCAGCCAGGATCCACTTCCTCTAATTAAAACGTTTTCATGCTGGTGCTGTTTCATCATGTAACACCAAATGAAAAATGTGCTTCCTAAATTGGATGCTGCTCCTAAACGCAATGGCACTGAGCTGCAGGACTAAAACCTCTTCAGAGCACAACATCCAGCAGAGGCCACCAGGGACAAGACGATTTTCTGCCATTTGTTTTGATCACCGATGTCCTAACGCCTACAGGAGCGAAGAGTACCCTTGGCTAAGTGTATTACTCCATCAGAAACCACCAGATTAGATAAAGGGAAGCAAAAATAATACAGTTTAGAGCCAGGATATTGCATAAGGAGCCACTAATTCTCTGTGCCCTGGAGCTGATGAAGCCTGGCTTCCTGTAGCTGCCTCTGGTGTGGATTCTGCAGTGTCTGCTGCTGTGGCTGCTCTGAGGGCACCACATCCCTCCCAGCACATTGCCTTTGCCCACAGCATCTGCAGGAGTGTGCCACTCAGACAAATCTTTAGTCCATCGCACAGCAAAAGCATCACTTTTGGGAGCATTTCCAGCTACGTAGACAAAACACAGGAGGAAATTCCCATAGAAGCTAGGAGGAATTTTTCTGTTCTCTTCGTCTCATGTTGCTGCAGCTGGGATTTCACCCCTGACTGCTGCTCTACAGTGTACAAATAGGGCATGAAAGATACTTGCAACTCATCCTCCGACTAACAAAACACAAGGCCTATAGGAATTAAAACAGACCTGGGCTGTCCAGAAGTGAACGAGCTACCATATTGGAAGCCAAATGGAGAAACATGTCAAAAAGTACTTCCTAAAAAGCAACAAATGTGCTTAAAGGAAAAGCAACACCATGGAAAAATTGCATGGAAAAAAATCCTGTTTCAAAGTGAAAGATTACACCCACATACAAAAAACAAACAACAAAAAAGGCCCAGGAAAGGGGAGAATGCAGGAAGGGTGGGAGAATCACAGGGCCAGGGAATGAGTGGGCACAAGGGACTCCTGTCAGATGGACAGAAATACTCAAATTCAGGTCCACCCCCCAAATACACCGCCACTGTCCCCAAACATCTTCTCGAATGCATGGCCATGCCATACCACTCAGTACAAATGCCACATGGTGTTATTTTTCAGCCCCAGCTCATATGTGACCTGCAGTGAAATCTCATGTTTGAGCAGGTTTGTCCTCATGAGATAGAAAAAAAAAGGTGGTGCTAAAATGTAGCTCAGTGCCTATCATGAAAATACAACTTTCTTCCGCTGCTTTTTCATTGACTAATGAAGACAATCAGAGCAACCATGAAGGCTGAATTTTGCACATACTCAAATCTGTTTCTCCAGAAACCAAGCAACTGGTAACTGAGGGGAAGGACAGGGTAAGCAAAAGAAACTCCACAACACAGGTATTAAAGCTTACAGAAATGCTTACTTCACAGCTCAGCCTTTGGGCACCAAAGCCGATGAGGACTTTTGTATCAAAGCTGGTTTTTGTTTCATGCTCGCATAGCACAGCACAAGGCTGCACGACAGTGTCTGAGAAATTTGCAATGAATCAATGGAAACATTATGGCCATCGGTCCAATGCGGTGTCACACTTTGATCCCAACAGCAAAATAAGGCACATTTGATGTGTTTCCCCAAGCCAAAACAACACGTGCACTGTTTCGAATAAGCCAAAGTTAAAGCTTTAAAAGGAAGATGTACAGGATGGAAGTTACTGGTGTGAGCTGGGGATGTTCAAATTACAAATGATGGAGATGCATCAGTGAGTTCCAGAAGCTGTCCCAAATGAGAGCACAAATCCCTGTGTCCAACCATCCAACAGCTCACTCCAACCCTTCCCTACATGCACCGCCCTGCTGCTCACAAAGGGAAAGTAAGAGCTATTTCAGAAGTAATTTAGGAAGCTTCAAAACCAACCCATCACTGTGAGTTTTATTAGCATCTTTTCTAAGCCTCACTCCAACCGCCAGTTTATTGAGAAGTGTTATTCTAGTAAAATCCTTCCAAGGAATGGCTCCGGGCTTTCAGCGACTACAAAGGACACTTGTAAAGTTAGCTGCTCTCATTAGTACACAGGGCTGAGGTCTGCCGTGGGGGGGGGGGGAAGGGGAATGCAGAACCGATGCATAATTATCAGTGGGAAGAAACCGCAGGCGGCCCAGCAGCTCCCAGCATCGCAGCTGGCAGCACGGCCGTGTGACAGCCCCACTGGCTGCGCTTGGGCTGTCCTCCTGCCCCCCTCCTGTGCCCCCTCCATCCCTTTGGGTGCAGGAATCCAAGTGCTCAGCCCAAGCTCATCCCGCTGCTGGCACAGTGCGCACGGATCTGGCCGACCATCCCCAGGGCACATGCAGAAGCACAGGAGTGCCGTTGGCTTGCAGTTGTATCTGAGGCTGGGGTTTGGTTCGGGGGTTACGTTCTCTTGAAGTTTTCTTCCTGGATTAAAAAGGAAAGAGCAACATCGCACAGAAAGCCCCAGCGAAGCAAGGACGGCCTCCGCACTGCGTTACGCGTTCGAGGTGAGGGACTCGCGGCACATCCGAGCCCATCCCGAGGGGCGCAAAAAGCAGCACAGGTTCGGAGAGAAAGGACTTGGGATGTCCGTAAGGAAAGAGGCTCCGCGAGGCGCTGAACTTCTCGTGCATTTCGCGTGCCTTGACACGGATACGCTGCGTCCTGCTCATAACCGAACCGAGATCCGGGCAGCGGTAACGGCTCCCGAGGAGCGCGGCGGGCGCTGGGGCAGAGAGACGCGCAACGCCGCCAAGGGCACGGGGCGGGCACAGCCCCGAGCGCGCTCCCGGACAAAGGCGACGCCGTCCCCTCCCGCAGCCGGGGAGGCCGGGGGCTGAGCCGCGACTTGGGGAGCCCGCTGCGTTCGCCCCGGGTGCCGGAGCCCGACAACAGCCGCGCTGCATCGCCGCGCTTTCTGTATCTTTTCTAAGAAGCGTGCCCTTCCCGCTGCCTATACCCCTGCCTCCTTTTGTCCTCTCCCCTAAAAGCCGAACCCCATCTGCCCACGCAGCCCTCGGTGCGGTCCGATCTCCCGGCTCCGAACAAAGGGGCCCGGCGGAGGGCCGCAACCGCTGCCCCGCAGCTCTGCGGACCGCCGTGGGCTTTTTTTTTGTTCCGTTTCTCCCTCTGCAAAACGGACACCGTCCCGTCCCCCGCCCCCCTCCCCCGACCAGCCGCCGCGGGTTCGTTCGCCCGAAGCGGAACCCGCTCCCCCATAACAATGAGACGCGGAGCGCACGTACAAACACGAGCACGTTTATTCGGTACAGACAGGTTCAGTGAGACATCGTCCTGCGAACCAGGAACACATTGCACACACTCCGGTACGAAGCGCATAAATGGAACCAACAGCCGCATCCCGTAGCGGAGCTATTGAGAGTCTGTCGGGGAAGGGGTGGATTTTTCTTTTTTTCTTCTTTCTATTTTTTTTTCTTCTTTTTTTTTTTTTTTCCCGTAGAAAAGCCCGGTTCCGGCGGCCTCCTGGAACAATGCGCTCCGGCTGCAGCTCCCGTCGGCCTCACAGGGTAAGTCCAGCTGCCTTCCTCCTCCCGTATTCACATTTTTTTGTTTGTTTGTTTTTGTTTCTTTCCCGAACTGCTTCATACAGCCACGAAGTGGGGGAAAAACAGATTACGATATAAAGTCTCAAATAAAAACCAATAAAAACCTCCCGCCGGTCCGTTATTGCGCGGGGCTCCGCGGCGCTGGAAGGAGCGGTCCGCCGGGCGGGGGACATCGAGCGGCGGGCATCGGGAATGGCGCGGCGGGCATCGAGCTGCGGGCATCGGCCCCTCGCCCCCGCCCGCTTATTGCGGGGCCGCTGCCGCCGCTTCGCCGTCCCCTCCGCCGCTCCCCACGGCGGCCGCCGCCAGCTGCAGGCGCCGCACCGCCTCCTTGATGAGGTTCCCGGAGAGGATGAGCTGCTGCAGGAGCCGGTGCGGGTCGTCTTCGTGCGGGTCGGGCGGGCCCGGCGGCGGCCGCCGCTGCTGCTTCCTCCGGCGGGCGGCGCTCCGCAGCCAGCCGCGGCCGCACAGCTGCTTGGCCACCCGCTGCTGCTCGGGCCGCGGCGCGGCGGGCGGCGGGGCGGGCGGGCAGCAGCGCGGCGAGTAGGGCGCGGCGCGGTCGCGGGCGCTGCCCGGCCCCGGCTGGTGCTTGGGGCCGCGGGGCGGCGGCGCCCGCTGGGCGCTCAGCTGCAGCACCTCGCCCAGCTTGGCCACCAGCGCGTCCACCTCCTTGGAGCCCGCCGGCCCCACGGCCACCGAGCGCTCCAGCAGCAGGAAGCGCTCGCCCGGCCGGCACGGCATGGCGGCCCGCGCGGCGGGACCGGCACCGGCACCGCCGCCGGCACGCGCGGCTCCGGCGGCTGCGGTCGAGGCTGGAGCTCGGCCCGCTGGGGTTGGTTTGTAAACAATGGGTGACGCGGGAGCCCGGGCGCCTCCCACCGCGCCGGGCGGGAGGGGGGAGGTGGAGGGGGGGGGGGGGGGAAGGAGAGGTGGGGGCGAGGCCCCGCGCAGATCCGCCCGCCCCCGGCTCCCGCCGCCGGGACGCGGCGCTCGGCCTCGGGGGGGACCCCGCCGCCCGGCCGCTCCCGGTGCTGCGGAACGCCCTCCGCTCCGAGCCGCCCACCTCCGGCCGCGGCCCCGCCGCGCCGTCCCCCTCCCCCCCGTCCGCGCGGCGCGTGGAGCGGCCCGCTTTCAAACCCCGCACCTCGGGGCTCGGGGCGGGGCGCTCTGATTGGCAGAGGGGCGTGAGGGGGCGGGGCCGCGCCGCTGCCGGGGGTCCCTCGGGGCCGCCCGAGCCCTTTGAGTTGCGCGCTTCGGTGCTCCGTCCGACGCGGCGCGCGTGGCCGTGCGCTTCAATCGGAGCGCCGATACGATGCGGCGCTGCCGCGCCTTTAGTTCTCCTGCACACCAGTGCCTTTGGGGTCTCGTCCCCACCGCCTCCGCTAGCGGACGCGAAGCGTGTCACTGCACGGATGCAGTAGGGGGATCGATTCCTGTTCCACGGGAGAGCTATATTCAGAGCACCTCCGAGTAGGTAATCTGGTATTCTGTACAAGCAAAACTGCAATAAGCCGCTGCAGCTTATTCCGGCCTATTCTCCTCCCACAAAGCAAAATAAGCCATGCCAGCAGAAGCACGATTACATCTACAGCTAGGGCTTTCGTGAGCCCAGCAGTGATCATCACAAATGGCACATGAGCGCAGAATCCCATGCCCTCGGATCTTTTTTCATGCAAAACTTCAGTGGTGTCTCCTTGGCAATCGACCGGCTAAATACCCAGCTAAATACCTGCTGGGGATGCGAGGGCTGAATCCACTGAAAATATTTACACTGGATGCTGCTCATCAGGGCTAATAGCTTTCCCACCTCTACAAAATGAGAGTTGTAAATTTGCCTGAAGGGCATTTCAGTTTGCTGTTCTAGAGGAATTTGTGAACCTCATCCACTGCTTTGGAATTCTAGCTGCGCTTTGCAGCAGGAGTGAAGAGCTTAAATGCTGGAGAGTACAACATTTCCCACATCTGGGCTCACGCTGATTTGCTTACAAAAGAAAACTGTGCCGTGTTGTGCTCAGGTCTGCAGGCTGGATCTCTAGTGACCCTTCTGGGGTTAAACCCAAACCTATTCCAAGAGCGATGTCTGCGCTGTCCACAGCCGTGCTCAGATGTCGGTGGCAGAGATCACGAGAGCTGCCTGCTGGCTGTGAGCTGCTCGCTTGTGCCTCGCAGCCGGTGGAAGCAAGAACACCAACAGTGAGTTCTGCAATAATGCGGCTGTCAAACATATATGTGCCCCAGTGCAGGGGCTGTGAGTGTCAATAGCAGGGTTGGCTGCTGGGTAGAGGCTGGGGTTCCCTGCACTGCAGCCACGAAGTCCTTTGGCTGAGCCTCAGGTTAGCTCTAGCAAGGTTTTGGGGTGCGCTTGGGAAACATCATTCCCATTCGGACTGGGAAAATCAAAGGGAACATACTTTGCCATCCAGTGCTGGTGGTGGGCTCTGGAGCGCTGCTTTTGCTTGAGCAGTTTAGCACAATAGTTTTAGCTATAAATGAAAAAAAAAGACAAAAAAATTGTGGATAGGAGCGGATTCTTTTAAAAATAAAAGGGTGAAGACAGTTGCAAAACTGTTGACAACGTTTTTCTGACCACTGACAGCATTTTTCCTGAGCGGTAGTTTGAACATCGCTCTGGGATTCTGCTTTTTTTTTTTTTTTTTCTTTTTTTCTCTGGGGTTGATACATTTCTCTGCATTGTCTGCTTCTGTTCTGGGGACTGCCAAAATTACCACGGCAAATGGTTGTCTCAGTCATTCTATTAATGAGATTTTACAGTTGCAAACAATAATCGGTTCCTTTGCTTTTATTACTACAGCTCATCTGCTCTCTTCTTTTGCATTCATCTGTTCACATTTTTAGCAAACAGCCTTTAAGCTATTTTTAGTAATCCTTGACTTTGAGATACCTCTGGCAGAGGCTGGAGCCTGCAGGTTTCATGAACAAGCACTAATTGTGTCCATTATGTGTCCGCCATCAATTTTAACATCATTTTACAGAGTATCCTGCAGGCATGTTTCGTTTCAGAACAGAAAGGTCCGTTTATAGACCTTACCTATATCCAAGGTACTGATCCTGACAAGGTGGACCAGCGGGTGTGACCTGAGCTTTAAACCTATTAAGAACAAACAAAGAAAACCCTTAAATCCCGCATGAAGTCTGCAATCCGGTGTAATCTCAGCTGTGTAAGTGGGAGTCCTTCCACTGCACGTTTGTATGTGTTCAGGATCATTGTGGGCAGTGACACAGAAACAACAGCGCAGCCGATGCGCCGTGAGAAATACGCTGAGTTTGTGCAGGTGTTTACATTTCCAAACCCCGTGTGCTGGAGCTGGGTGATCTCTGATCTCAGGCTTCAGTGTTGCGTGTTAAAATAAATCAGCCTGATAAGTTCATGAAAGAGGCTGTGGAGTGTTGCATCATGATGGTAAAGTATTTATAGAGTTGTTTATGAAACAGTTGGAGGGCTTTGCCCTCAGCGAACCCCGGGCCGGGGAGGTCCTTTCCAGCCCTTTGTTTCCATGGTCGTTTCTCATGTCTTTTATTTTCAACAGAAACTTCTGTCATATCTATTAAATATGCAGAGCTTCTCTTCATAACAATAGATGCGGTGCCAGTGACTGATGCTTGTGCAAAGGAAATTAATTTCCTATGCACGCTTCACAATGCAGAGTGGGGAGAGGCCAGAATGCCATCCAACTAAGGCGAGTTTAGATTCCCCAATAATCGTTTTGTAACCTGCATTTATAATACATTTCCAAGAACAAAAGACATTCCTTTAGAAACAGCTGAGGTTGCTAAGTGACACAAATGTATTTACTGTGTCATAACTTGCAAAATCCAACCACACGAGAGCCAGGCAATTAATAAGGAGAAATGTCATGAGTATTACACCGACTTCCAGAACCAATATAAATACGTTGTCCAGTGGTTTTGCAGGGCTATGGACACCCAGTCAGAAACCTTAAGGGAAACAGAAAACATTGTTCACTTTTGAAGATGCAGGTTTTCAATCTTAAGAAATTAATGTATGCATATTACATCATAGCACAGGAACCTTTGTTCAGATCTGCGGGGTTTGTGTCTTTCCTGCACTGTTTCTGTTTTATTTGCTTCTTTTGACTGAAGTTATTGCTGTTTGTTCACCTTTAGCTGTATCCCAGTGTGTCCATGCACACAGGGCAAGAATTTGTCTCCACTTAGGAGGGACCAGAGTAGCCTGATCCTTCCCTTTCCTAAGCCACAAAGTCTCCTCTTTATCCCCAGGCATCCACAAGCACTTGTGCTTCCCCTGTGCCCCAGATGTGCAAACAGTGTCCAGGGATTGCTTCAGATCAGTGGGCTGAGCTACCTGGTTATTATGGGCTGTCAAGTTGCCTTGCACAACAGCCCCTGCTAGTTCAGGAATGAGGCAGCAGGCGTGGGAAAGGAGCCTTCAGATACCTCAGTGATGCACTAAACTATGGGGAGACCAGGTCTTTGTTTGTTTATTCACATAACTGACTCACTTCCAGCTTTCCTAATAACTGGAATACATTTTGTGGGTGACATTACATTACAGGCAATGGGCTGGTGCAGTCAGTCTTGTGGGATCTTATGGATTTTCCACATACATAGTTCCTGTAAATAATTTCCATTTGTCTGATCTTTTCAATATTAAAATGCATGAAGGAGAGATGAAAACAAAATATTGAACCAGCCCCGAAATTCCACCAAAACAGACTTCTGTGTCATCTCTTGAAAAAGACCAAAGGTTTGAAGTAGAACCTCATGCATGTGTTGTGAAATTCCTCAGTGCATTTCCATACTTCTTGACAAAATACCCGTGCTAACAGTTACACCTCCGATCCATAATTGTTTGTTAACCAGACATGTCTGTTGACAGTTCTGTTAAAACAAGCCTATCTGCAGCGAATACTGAAAAGCCACAATCAATAAACTAGTATATAATGATGTGTCTCACATTGTAATGTAATGTAGTAATGTAATGTGTCTCACTTGGCACGCAGGTCAAAAAAAAGGGAAAAAAAAAACCTCTTGTCTAATTGTGTTTGAAGTAGACTTGTCTAAAATTAAGGGAGCTCTTGTCCCACAAGGACTGGAGCCAGCTCTGCTGAATCAGTGGAACCTGGATAAGACTGCTAGCTTGCTTTGCCTAAATCCTTCCTTCATGCATAGTTTGGACATTAAGCTGTTAGAAAAAGATGAATGTCATTTAACAGAAGAAAACAGGACAGCACCTGAGAGCTGATAACCTCGCTTTGTGTTTTTAACATGTTGTTTGAGTAATTCAGGTCCAAACGTGCACCAGTAGCACAGCCAGTCCTCAATGAGAAACAACCCTGGTGCCACGGCCCCCGCTTACAGGCATGTCACCTTTCCTCTTCTCTGCTCACTGACTACAGCTTGCCAGCACCAGTCCTTGTGATGTTAATGTCATCATGAATTCCTCGCTTCTACCACTTGTTCTGGTCCTGGCCAGTGCCACAGCTCATATCATTTTTCTGAGCCCCTCAGAACAAGAGAGGTGGGTCTAGCTTCTTGACACAGCTCCTCCTTTTCCCTCTCAGAAACGATGCCTGTGACAGCTGGTTCCCCTTTTTAGCTACTACAGTCCTTTTATGTGGTTGTGTTCCTTATTTTCCTTTTTTCCCATTAATGCTTAAAAAACTCACAAGCATTTGTGAAGCAGTGACTTATTTCAAGCTCCTTTTCTTTTCTTTTCTTTTCTTTTCTTTTCTTTTCTTTTCTTTTCTTTTCTTTTCTTTTCTTTTCTTTTCTTTTCTTTTCTTTTCTTTTCTTTTCTTTTCTTTTCTTTTCTTTTCTTTTCTTTTCTTTTCTTTTCTTTTCTTTTCTTTTCTTTTCTTTTCTTTTCTTCTCTTTTCTTCTCTTTTCTTCTCTTTTCTTCTCTTTTCTTCTCTTTTCTCTCTTTTCTCTCTTTTCTCTCTTTTCTCTCTTTTCTCCTCTTCTCTTCTCTTCTCTTCTCTTCTCTTCTCTTCTCTTCTCTTCTCTTCTCTTCTCTTCTCTTCTCTTCTCTTCTCTTCTCTTCTCTTCTCTTCTCTTCTCTTCTCTTCTCTTCTCTTCTCTTCTCTTCTCTTCTCTTCTCTTCTCTTCTCTTCTCTTCTCTTCTCTTCTCTTCTCTTCTCTCTTTTTTTTTTACCCTGGCTGTTTGTTTTTTCTTACAGTCACCTATTAGGTCAGCCTGATTTTCCCTTATTAAATCAAGCCAATATATTTTGACAGTGAATTTCCCAATAGCAAAGTCAACAAATAAGATCTATAAATTATTACCCAGTAATAATTTCCATTGCATTAGCAAATGTGTTTTCCTGTATATTTTGTTTAAAGCTTAATTCACCCTCAATGGATAATGAAAAACAGCTCTTTGGGTTGCAAACCTTTCAGTGTTCAGTGTCCAATGTAATAGATTTCACGAGGTCCGTGGGTGTTGTTAAACATGCATAATTTAGAGTAAGTAAAACAGGTCATGATACTTAGCTTCTTCTGATGTACAATGTTCAAAACTTTAGGGGAAAAAAAGCCCTGGCTCGAGGTAAGATGCATGGAAACATTCCTGCCTTGTTCACATTTCCTCTCTTCAGGCTCCTGCCGAGTTGCCATCGTTCACAGCCAAAGACACCAAAGTAAGTTGGCTGTGGTTTTCACTTTTCCACCGTTGCAGATGTAGACTTGTAGCAATGACAGAGCTACAGAGGTGCAGATTGGGCACACTGGAATAACTGCCTGCTCTTCCCTGAGGGGACGGAGCTTATCATTTACCTATTGAACACTAAACGACTTGTGCTGGCATTTACAAGTAATCTATTGCTCTCGTGGGAGCTTTCAATAAACTTTTTAAGGGATTCTTGGAGCCTCTGCCCCAAGGAGCATATCTTTGTACCTTCACTTGTGCCCGGTGCCAAGCTTTGCAATGCAAAATTCTTGATACCAGTACTGCTGTAGGGTTTCAGACCTGCTTCGGTGCTCACATTGAAGCCCTCACTGTTGTGCTGGCAGAATGGTGCTGGGCCACATGATGAGCCAGTGAGCTTTCTTAAAAACATTTTATTTTAGGATTTTTAGGAAATGATGGGTCAGCAGAAATGAGCAGTGCTATGGTTGAGGAAGGCAGAGCTGAGGAAGGATGGTGGCACAGGGTTAAGTAAAGCTGCTTTTACCTATAAAAACACCGTGAAACCATGGGCTGTGATTTCTTAGACCACTTATGCTTAGCCATTATAATGCTTAGCCATTAATTCTGGTGCAGGCATTAGCAGGATCCTGCCAGAAATAAGGAAAGACAAGTGGGAGGGCATGGGAAGATCAGCAGCATTCAAATGGCACAAACCTGTGCTCACAATGCAGAGTAGCTGATGAGCTAGGCTCACGGTCATACCAGCCTGTATCTTCCTGTTAGCCTCGCTGCCTCAAATGAAAAGCAACTGCAGACTCAGGCTTTTTTTTTTTTTATTATAAACTTGTTTAATGTAGAAAGGATTCTGATTATAACAAGAATAAATTCTAACTCAGGTTAACTTTGCAGTGAAATTAAGCCCAGAGAGCTTGCAAACAGAAAGCCTGATCACAAAATTGATGTAAAACTTTATAAAGTAAGTCTGCTGGAACAGTAGTGTTTTAAAAATGAAGTCAGGACCCTGAAGGCCAATATTTCTAAGACAGTTTGTCCAAGGAAGAAAGATCCTTTTCCAGTTAATTAACCTCTTTATAAAGCACTTAATATTATTTACTTTTGTTATAATTTTCATTGCAAATACACATTAGATCATCATCTTCAGCGAGGAAGACATTGCTCAAGCTATACATCTCTGGTGTTTGGAGCTCACACGTATCAGAAGTTCCATCCGTTGGGCTTTTAACACATTTATCCACATGATGATCCACATTGTAAATGGTCCCTATTTTAAGTTTGTTTTTCTTTCTGAATGCCAAGCTTCAAGAGAAAACTCTCTACAACATTTGCCAAAATTCATTGTTGTTACAACTTGGTGGGTTTTGCTGCTTTCATTTAACATTGATTTGACTCAGAGTAAGCTGGGCAAACCAGCAATAAAACCAGGAGTTGCAGCATGGTTTGCAAGGATGAACTTATATATGAGTTAGGTACAAGGGATTCTAGGCATAATCTATCTATGTGCTTGCAACTACAACCCTTGTACCTCAAAATCATACCTGAACTGAAGCTGTACAACACAGCAGAACAAAAGTAATTTTAAAATATCAAATGGAAAAAGCCCCATGGCAGTTCCAGCTTTTGATGCCTTCTTCATCACAGCTTTCCTGCTCCGTATATTTATGCAGATTTTTATTGACATTGGGCATTGCATAGCCTGGTACAGCAAATTGTGGTACACTGGAGCAGGAATTGCACTGCAGAAAATAAAATGTTAATGATGATGATTAAAGTTTTCCTTGGATTCCCACATGGGCTCTCATTATTACTGCTGCTATCATTCAGCTGCTGAACTCTCCATGCTGTGATTGTTGATGCCTCTGCTATCAAAGTAGGTAGAATATTAAACTGAGGACAGCTTTTCTTGGAGTGAATGTGAATCTAAATTGCTCTTCCTTCACAAAATCATTCTGGTATGAAAGGACTGTGCCAGAATCCCCACAGATAAACTCTTCTAGATGCCAAAAGAGGAAGAAGGCTGTATTGACAACAGCAAGCTGAACTGAGCAACCTGACAAATGTCCTAGTGTTCTAAGGGGGCTTGTGTAACTCAGAACATCCTGACAGGCACTTTATCATGGAGGCTCCCCTTGATTTAGGCCCAACTTCATGGCAAGCTGTCATTGAGGACCTACCCATCTGATCTTCTCTGTGTTCCTGATGCACATCCCTTGTGCCTGCCCTGACACTCATCGAATCCGTGGCAAGTTTGGTCAGAGGGGTACACCAGTAGAAAAATAAGCCTGCAAAAAAGCAATGAGTTTAGCTTTGTGAGCAGGAGGGGGAGAAGGATTTCTCCTTTCAGTTCAGTGTTTGGCTTTTGAGAGGAAAGGAGACTGACAGGAGGCCTCATGAGAGCCTACAGCTTCCTCATGAGAGGAACGGAGGAGCAGACACTGACCTCTCCATGCCCAATTGATTGCTCCTGCCATTGCTATGCAGCTCACAGACTCCTCAGATGGGACCTTTCAACAGGTATCTACAAGGCTATACTAAAGATTGGTCAGTGGACCATGGTATGTTATCTTCTCACACAACATAAACTCGGTGAACTGTAGTGAATAGCTGGAGAGCAGAGGGCAGAACTTCTTCATCCACACAGCTGCCAAAGCCAGTCCATCATGAAGCACGCTGGAGGCATCACCACGGATCATGTTCCAGACTCTATCCATGCCTGGAGTTTCTCTGTGCTTTTCAACTTCAAAAAATGTTCTATGTGGCAGCTACAATTGTAGATTGAGTTTTCTCCATAGAAAATACTCTGCTGGAAAAATAAATTGTTACACAGCTATCACAGCAAAGCCTTGTTACAACTATTTGAGGCTTGTGTATGACACCATGGCTGTACATCTCTCAGTTCTGTAGGCAAGCATTGCAGAGAGAACCCTAATAGCACTGAGGAATAGTTATTGGGGCTTACAGTTGCCACAGATCTCTTTTCCAGCATTCAGCCATGCAGATCTGCTCAATGTATACACATTAGTTCACATTACACCCTTTCAAAATTCAATGCTTTAATCATGATTCAGGAGTAAACATAAATCCCATTTTTTCCATGCTGACAACATACAGTGGTAGAGTTATGCTGGGAAAAAAAAAAAGCCCTTAGGAGGGCCTATACATGGACTTGGACCAAAGTGCCTGAAGCTGTGGTCTCCACAGGCTATCTCAGTGTTTCTCAGAGGGTTTGTGTGTAGACAAGCCTCTGAAAGCCCTGAGAGTCTGATGCAACCCAAAAACTTACAGAACTGGTGTCTGAAACAAGGACTCATCACCAAACAGAGCTACCTCTGTTGAGGTTGGTGGGAGTAAGGTTTTTGGACCTCTTAAGCTGAGGATATTCATCAAATATTGCATTTATAAAGCAGTTTTTGTTTGGAGAATGTGGCAAAGTTCAAACAAATTGTTCACTATTTTGAGTGAAGTCTTTCTCCCATCCTTAGAAGTTTGGAATCGCACAGCTCACAATGAGTGCCTTCTGTTGCTACAGCTCAGACAGAATGTGTAGTGTATTTTGGCAGATCCCCTCCCACCCCTGCCAGTATCTAAAGGAGATTAATGCTGCTGGTAAAAAAGTTACGAAGAACTTTGTTCATGTAGTTTCTCTTTTTGATAATAAGGTGCACACGAGTACGATGGAAAGCGTCTTCTTCCTGAACTGATTTAAGTATATACACTGCTGTTTGGAGCAACAAAGAAGCCATTGTAATACAAAAATGTCAGCCCTCAAGTAAAAGTTGTAGTTGCAGTTATCTGATCACATAAAAGGGGATGTTGAGGAACTGGAAAACTCTCAAATATTTATTCAGCAAAATGGTTGAATCCCATGCACGCTTTCCCAACTGTGCACATGTGCATGTTTCTTGTATGTCACTTAATACGTGCTGCACTTTATAGCGGGGTCTGTGTAATACGTCACTTTGATTTACTGTATGATTTCCTGAGTATATAACAGTCCAGAAATAAGTGCCTTTTTGTGGGTAGCAAAGATTTTGAGTGCAGCTCACCACCTCCACCACGTCAGTTAGATCTATTGCGCCAGTATTAATGGTGTGTTCAGAAGAATTTTTACTCCACTATTGAAAATCTTCTAGTGCTGTATTTAGCTTCAGCAAATATTCCCCACGTGTCTTTGAGTGGCAGTCCATCTTGGGGTGTTTATATTTGCCATCTGGAGACGTCAGCTTTGTTCTGCAGAACTATGAAATGGTGTAAGTAAATCTCAAGAAGTTGTAAAGAACATTTTTAAAAGGTTTCCACACAAATATACCCATAAATAGCATAGAAGAGCGGAAGTTTTAGTCATGTGTGATGGTATGGACATCTATTTTTAGTAAGTTATTTTATTATCTGATTTTTTTGGATCCTATTGCTACAGGTGCCCCCTAAAGAATTGTAGTTAACACGTTTCACAGAAATAATAAGTATTCTAGTTTTTAGCTCCTTAATTTTTTGCATGTGATAGTGTGTTCAGTGTGATCAGGTTCACAGTTCTCCCAGTGCTTCTATACTGAGGCAGATTTCACAGGTTGCATGGATTTTACACACAACTTTTGTGGATAAGACTTGAACAAAGGATGTTCCACTCATAAAATATAACAAATCTCGGATTCCTTGGGCAGGCAGTTGTAATTATTATGCCTTATTTTTACTGCTGTCTCTCTTAACCTTTTGTACTTGCAAAACTTTGAGTATAGACACCGAATTTCCTTGCACTTGGTTACAACTTAGATAAGTGATTAAATGTAACCATGTGAAGGATGTAACCCCCCGTTCTGCTGCAGTAGGTTTGTTCTGCCACCAGCTACTGCTGGACAGCTGCTAGCATGAACTTCAGGTCTTGGCAGGTAAAACATTTCCAGCTGCATGTCATCATTTCCATAATGTGGAATATTTGGAATTATTGCCACTTGGTAAATAGAACGAGACGAAAGCAGTGGTTATAAAACACAGAACAATTAAAACTCAGTCCCTAGAAATGTATTAATGTTCTTTCTGGTTATTTACACAATTGATATGGGCAGGGATTTCCACAGCACTCAGAAATGGTACACACACATCTCTGTTTATACCACTGGGAAAGGCTCTGCCATCTGCTTTTCTCTGTCTACTCTTTGCTCTTTGTAAGATGAGCTCGGCTCCAATGTCATATTAAAATTTATTGCTAGTGATCTGCTTCGAGTTGTTTTCTGGTCACCAACAGCTTGTTTGGAATCCCTTTTCTCTTTGCTGTTGGCTGGTGCCACCGTGGGACTCTGGCTTGTCAGAGTTATTTTATACATCATTAGCTCAGCAGTGCAGGGGACGATTACTTTCCCATAGAAAGCTAATTCTTTCTTGGAAGACACATGTAAATCTTGGCTGTTGAGACGGTGGCTTTTGTAAATTTCCTTGAAAGCCGAATACTCGGGATTTTATTCTTCACCACCTCACACCTCGTGCCATCATTCACAGCTCTGCCAAGTGCTTGCAGAACACTGCTGAGCCAGGGGGACCAGCGGCAGCCCATGCTGTGTGCGCCTCCCTTTGAGACAGCTTGCTTCGCCACCTCAGCGCCTTCATGCGCGAGTCTTGTTTACTTCTTCAGATGCGTTTTCAGCTTCATTTCCTTTAATGATCAAAAGTGGGCGGCACAGTTTAGCCCTGAAAAGGAGTGATCCCACAGCCTGCCTGCAGTGGGAGAGGAACTAGGGCAGAGGCCAGCTGGGCAGCGGCCAGGGCTGCGGCTGCTTCCCGGGCCGGAGCATTCTGAGGTGAAATACAATCAGCTATGCTGGAAAACTAGAGGCTGTAAATAGAGTAAAACAGATAAGTGCTTGAGCAGAAAAAAATAATAATAAAAAAGTAAAAGAAAAGAAGGGACTGCAAGATGTGGCCTCTTTCCAAACACTCTTCCTATTTTTTTGGACAAAGTCAGTATTTCATTTTTACAACAGTGCATGGTCCAGTTCTCAGCACTGCCTTTTCCACAGCGTGACACAGAGGTAGGATCTAAGTGGTTGGGACACAGATCCCAGACCAATACAGGCCAGATTTTCTGTAATTTTCCTCCTTGTGATGCAGTTTGCTGTTAAGACTCAGGTGTGGTTCTTGCAGAGTGCATGAGTTTAAGCAGATGGGATCAGGACACGGGAATTCCCATTTTGGCTGCTTCCGAGGCTAGCTGCTGACACTGGCGTGCCTGGGGCCTAAATTTCAGTGTGTAAGATCTGCCATGTCCTTCAGACCTATGAGATCTCAGGACCCTCAGCATTTCTCCCAAGTCCTGTTTGGTTCCCCTTTTGCAAGCAGCCAGGTAACACAACAGTGCACACTTAGCAAGCAGCCTGGGCTTGCAGGGAGCCAGTTCCATTCTAAGAGCTGTGTGCCTTCCCTCCACACTCCAATTGCTTCAAAACCTAGGTGGGACCACGTACATGCCAATACTCATTAGCACAGAGCTCTATTAACCAAGCTGTCAGCCTGACTCAAAGCATTTTCCATTCCATTCTTATCTTCATGTCCCCCTGCATGTCCACCTTTAATTTTTCCCAGATGAGCCCTGCCCATCATTGTCAAGAACAGCACTTTCTGGAGTAGATTAGAAGAACATCAATGATTCCTTTGTCTTCCAATATTTTCATTTTATTTTAATTAAAACATGATTTATTTCATTCTTCCTGCAGTGTAGCAATATCAATTAAACAATGTACATCCCACCAGATAATGGAGAATGGGTCCCCCCCGTTATTAATCTGTGTTATTTGTTAAATTCCAATTGTTTTTCTTTATTTAATGGCTGCACAAATTACCTCCTGGAGAAGGCTGCAGAGTTATTAAAGCTTATCTCTCTTGGGCCTAATTTTCTCTTGGTTTCTTGCTAGCCATTTATACTCATGCAAAGTGTACATCAAATGCTAGGAGGAGTATAAATTTGAGATTTTGTAGTATCTTACTTGCATCCATGAAAGCCAGCTGAGTCAAATGTTATGCCAGCATTACTATACTTCTGGCTGAAGATCTCTCACTGTGTTCCTACACTTCCAGGTGGACACCAGACCACGGATCCTTGTCAAGTTGCAGCAGAGACACAAAATCCTTCTCAGAGAATCGCAGAATCATAGAATCATCTATGTCGAAAAAGAACTTCAAGTCCAACCATTGTCCTATAGAGTTCCATCACTAACTACATCCCTCAGTGCCACATCCACACATCTCTGAAACACTTCAGGGATGGGGACTCCACCCCCTATCTCCATGGGCAGACTGTTCCAGTTCTTGACCACTTTCCCTCACAAATAAATTCTGCCTGATGTCTGACTTAAACCTCCTCTGATGCAACTGGAGACCTAGCTGGTAAGAACTAGAGCAGCACTTCCAATATTTACACATGTCTCTGAAGGCTGAGATTTGTAAGGGGGCAGACCGTCACTCAGTGGTGTTGTCCAGGGAGGCAGCACTCCCCGCAGATGGTGAGTTCCTACCTGGATCTTTTTGTGATGGAGTCAGGTTTCAGTTCAGGGCTCCACTGGGGTAAGCACTCCAGAAGGTGCTAATTAGAGGTATGCCTTTCTTTGACACGTCTCTTCCCCTGCCGGTGTTGTTGGAGGCTGCCGTTTTGTTTTGTTCACTTGAAAAAGCAACCCAGGAAAAAAACGAACATGCTGACTGCTCAGAGCTGGGCCAATTTCTCAATCACTCCCACAAAGAGCTCTGTTGGTGCCCCTGGCATGGTGGTACATGAGGTTTTGGGGACTGAGGGTTTGTGGTGAGAGTGGATGGAGGAGGAGGGCAGGTGGCTCTGCAGTTTTGCTGCCCATTTCCTTGGTGGTTGTTACGGTGCAGATCAGGAAATATATTCCAGTTGGAACAGATTTACTGGGGGACTTGTGAGAGAATGGCTGTTTTGCAGGCAGCACGTAAGGGTGAATTACCATATAAAATGCATGGGAACTGTGGAATGAAATATCCAAATGTATGAGAGCCTCTGTTTATCCTTACAGGCGCACTCTAGATTATTCCTTCATGAGAGGCTGCAAGAAAGAGCCCAGAACAAAAGGAAAAAAACCAGAATCGTTCGTAATTCTTGTCAATTAGCCAGCAATGCAGTATGTAAGAAAAAAAAATGCAGAGAATTTATGAAGGCCAGCAGCACATGGCAGTCATTTATGCTTAGCCTGTACCTATTCCTATATGTAGAAGAGTAGTGAATAATTAACATAGAACTGGTTAGTTTGGGGCTGGAGCCAAACCATGTTCTAGCTGATTTACCGCAAGGGTTTATCTGTGCCAGTGCCACTCTCCACCCTTGCTGGTGCCAGCTCCAGCTGCAGGAACAACTGCAGAAGCTCCAGTGGACCAGGCACGGGCATTTTACTGCTGGGTGGCCTCATCTCACTGTGCACTCATATGTGTGCAGCGCTGTGGATGGATGAGTGTTTTACAGCCTCTCCTCAGAAATGGTTTTAATATGCACACCAACAGTCAGCATATAAAAATCATTTCCATCGGGTGATTTTGGTATATGGGGAAGACAGATTACAAGGCTTGTTATTATGCTACTGTGATGGGCTCTAAAAAGGAAACATTTTTCCTGGCATGTTGTAAATATCTCATCGTGGCATTGCAATCACAAGATGGGAAACCGTTTGCAGCTATGCGTAAGAAAGTCAGCACCGCAGGTACAAAATCTCTCCTTCTCTTTGGTCTTCCTAATGACAAGCTGCAAAAAGGAAAAATCCATTTATATCCGAATATTTTAGTTAAAAATAAAGATAAAAAAATTGCTCGTTATTTACTGCAGAAATTCATATTTTGTTTACAGTCTGTTCTGTGCTGTGAAGCATATGAAAATGGAGCCAGCCCCTGCCTGGCAAGGCTCCTTGCTCACTGAGTTGCTTCAGGGCTATGCTCTCAGAAGCACCCAAAATCAGGTTTGAGTGATCGAATCATGTGCCAATGTCTCAGAGGACTCAGGTTTAGAGACAACATTTGGGAAGGTAAACCTAAGTTTCTAGTAGAAAGCAAGGAGTTAAACAATAAGCCATATCAGGTAGCCTGTTTATTACCATATGGCTATTTCCACTCCTGTTCTCCATAAAGTTGTGCCAGCACTTTCATTTTAAACACTGTTTTTCATTAGTTTATATAACACAGCTGTAAATGTTTTTTTCAGGCTGAAACTTGGCATCCAAAATCATGAGGGAGAAACAAGGAAGAAAGAAACCACTCCTGGCTAAGCTGCTTCTGGATCCTATGAAGGTGAAGCTGCTGGGAGCTTTCTTTGCAGGGAACAGGTATGTGCAACTCAATAAAAGCTTTGGATTAAGAAGTGAAGGAGATACAAAGCAGCCTCAGCAGAAGCTCTCCATAAAGCAGTGATCCTGGGAGAGGCTGGTGCATGTGTGTATCAAGTCTTGAACTGCAATGGAACTGCTCCATAAACAAAATACCGATACAGTGATGCTAAAGGAACATAATTAGTCATCATGTGCTGGACTTCTGCTCTCTGGTGTTTACACTGTAAATGTGGACTGTCTCTATCAAGCATGGGGAGACCCATGGATGTGAATGCATGCCCTTGCATAAGTAACAGAGATAAAGGGCCTGATCACCTAGGCTGGAGAGATACAGGACAGCTGAGCCATCTCACAGCCTGTTGGAAAACCTTCCTCCTTGTTTTTTGGCTAGCTTAGTGTTCTGCCAGATTAGTGAGCTCGAGCACCTCAGTGAATCGTCCAGCGGATGTGGGAGCCATCACAAGCAGAATGGTGATTTCCATTGTGTGACACAGCTGTCACACAATTACACAGAAAGTTTGCCTGGTGCAGCTCAGAAGGCTGCAGGTAGGCCCCAGTGACTGGTTGGTGAGAATGAAGGACAGAGAATCATAGAGTGGCTTGGGTTGGAAGGGACCTCAAGGATCATAGAGTTATGACCTCTCTGCTGCAGACAGGGTTGCCAACTGCTAATTCAAGGACTAGATCAGATTGCCCAGGGCCCCTTCCAACCTTGCCTTGAGCACCTCCAGGGATGGGACGTCCAGAGCCTGTCTGGGCAGCCTGTTCCAGGGCCTCACCACACTCTAGATATCTAATCTGAATCCTCCATCTTTCAGTTTAAAACCATTCCTTCTCATGCTATCATTATCTCTCCATGTAAAAAATTGTTTTCCATCGTGTTTCTAAACCTCCTGTAAATACTGGAATTCCACAATGAGGTCTCCCCACAGCCATATATTTTCCAGGCTGAACAAGCCCAGCTACCATTGGCCTTCCGGGCTGCAAGTACACACTGCTGGCTCACGTTTTTTCATCTACCAGGACACCTATGTCCCTCTCGGCAGAGCTACTCCTAAGGAGTTCTTCTCCCAGTCTGGGATTGGGATTGCTTCAACCCAAGAACAAGACCTTGCACTTTGCTTTGTTGAACTTCATTATGTTAGCATGGGCCCACCTTTTGAGTTTGTCAGGGTCCCTCTGGATGGCATCTCATCCTTTGGCTGTATCAACTGCATCCCGAAAGCCAAAACAGATGGATCAGGACATCTATTAAAAGCTGACTTGCATTCAGTCAGCTTGGAGAGCAGCTCCAAAAACCACTGAAGTTGTTCTAACACCTGGGAATTCACACAACAGGCCCTTCAGGCACGTAGCTCCTGTTTTTGGCATGATTATTAAGAACTCACTTAATTTTGGTTTGTTTGGGATTTAGGTGCCAAATATCCACTGTAAGTATCAAAGTTTTGCCCAGGAACTCCCTAAGTGTGGTGATACCAAATGATAATTCCCACTGAAGCCTCTCAGGGTTTTTGGCTCTTTGAAAGGAGCTCTCAGCACCCCTAGGAGAAATAGAGGAGATAAGTTGATGGCACAGGGAGGAAATTTCTCAGTTCTTACACTCCAAAAGATGTTCCTAACCTAACCTTAGAGAGAAGATGCAGTGTGTGGAGAGAGCACCAGTGTGTACGAAGTTAGCACTGTTGTCTGGCAAATGGCTGGAGTAGATGGCCCAATATTTCAGCTATGAGTCAATGAAGTTACATAATTTGAAGTACAGCTGTGCTGTGCATCCTACCTGCTATAAACAAACTGCACTATCATGTATTTACTAGGGAGGGTGAACTGGCTCTGCTAAAATAAGAACAGGAACAAACCTGTGTCCTGCAGCCTTACCCTGCATTAAGTTCCAGCTCAACCTGTCCTGGCTGAAAAGAATTAGCAGGTTTTTTATTCTTCAAGTCTTAATTGCTTAATTGGAAAACAAAACAAAACAAAACAGCGAAAACCTATGAGAGATAGAAATAACACAGAGAAACGAGTTTTTATGCAGCATTTTAGCCAAACTTCCCAAGCTGAGCAGAGCAATAAATGTCAGGGACCAGCTGCTTCCTTTCGAACATAAGTCCATGTGGAGCCCATGTGATTCCCTACAGATGTCCCTTTGGGGAATGCTGGCTGAGAGCATTATTTACAAAAGAAATAAAGGATATTAGCAAACAGAGGTGGACTTTATATTCCCTTCTCATTTTCCCCTTGCCAACCCACCTACTGCTCTGGCTGCCTTCGGGGGACTCATAAAACCACTCATCCCGTGGCCATTGGGTTCCACTGCTCTCTGGAACCACATCCCGTGTCCCACCGCTGTGTGGGAAGGAGTAGAAGCCAAGTGCTTAGAGCTCAGCACACGCACTCAGCGGGCTCTGGTTGTCCCCTCACCCCATCCACGGGGACATGCTATGTGTCCTGTGGCACGTCACCATTCTTGCACGTGGTGTGAGGATACAAGGGCCTCATCCCCTCTGGAGAATGCTCCAAGTTCCTCAGTGCTATGTAAGTGGGTGATTATTAGAGAGAATTGCTTACAGTGTGCAGCTCCAGACATCCTGAGATTACAGTGCTTTCTGCATTATTTGGACAATTACCTCTCATTTATATTGCAGGAACAATCAGATGTGCTAGAAATTATACTTTCTGGTAGGGAAATACAGTCTCTGTCACTAGAGGACACTTCTAAAAGAAAAAGAAGGGTGGAGGCTCAGGGAAAGGAAACCTCTGTCTGTCTCTTAGACATAGAGAGAGGGAATAACAGGAGCTCCTGCACACACTTGGAGATCACATGCAAAGAAACACGTGGGCAGGAGAACTGTTAATATCAGCTTTTCTGCTTGTGGTTTTTTGCTTAGAAATCCAGTCCTGGAATCAGGGAAGACTTACCGGAGTAGAAGTGCTGGAGGGGAAAAGAGTTAATTGGGATAAGAAAGATAAGTTTGGTTGAAGAAAAAGAATGGAAAGAATGGAATGGAAAATATATTGAATCATAGAATAGCTTGGGTTGGAAGGGACCTCAAAGATAACCCAGTTACAAGCCTCTGCCATGGGCAGGATTGCCACCCAGCAACTCAGGATGTCTGGGGCCTCATCCAACCTGGCCTTGAATGCCTCCAGGGATGGAGGTGTAGAAGGAGAACAACAATGTGGGGAGATGACAAGGTGCAAAGTTAGAAGGAGAGGAGCACAAAGCAGGAACAGCAGTCTGGAAGTTTAAGAAAAGCATGAAAAATTGCCCAGGTTTTAAACTTGTGTAAAGGTTGGCCTTAAGAGATCTACAGGTGTCAGGAGCTGATGAGCACACAGAGAGGCACAGAGCACCCAGAGCAGGACAGGTCAGGATGCGGCTGCCCCCCTGCCATGCTGTATCCCCATCAGCATCATTTCACCAGAGCTGTTCCTTGAGTGATTGCTCTTAGGGCTGCTGGTCTCGATCTGTCAGTCCTTCACTCTGCTGTTAAGAAATATGCAAAATACAGATTTGAATCCATTAGCAGTTATCCTTCGTTCCAGTGAAGGACAACCAAATATGGGGACATGCTTGGGTTTCGAGAGGAGCTGATGCCAGGGTGGGTATTTCTGAGGTGTAGTCTTCCCCTTTACAAATGAGCCCTTCAAAGTCATGCCTTTCTGAATACCATGAGGAAGCCACACCTGGTTTCTCAAGAACACCATTCCTGACTTGTTTCTTCCTTACTCGCACCAAAGAAGAGATGTCATCCTTTCTCATTTTTTTTTCCTGCTTTCTTTCTGTTTCACATGCACCTGTGGTCAGCTCCAAGAAGGCTCTGGGGTACTTTTACCAATCCCTCCTGCACCTAGCACCCTACAACCTCCCCACCTCCCCTTCGGCTGTCTTGCTGCCACTGCTGTGGTGCCAGCTGGCAAGCAGGATCAGTAAAACCAATGCAGGTTTGAGGTAATGCTGTAAAACTGGGATGAGAAGGGAGGGAGAGGCAGGGTTATTTTTAACCTGGATCAATTCCCTTACCCGTTTTGTGCTGCAACCTTGCAGCCACTAACACCTGCTCACAGAGCAGGCAGCGACAAGACAGTGGCTTGGGAGCGTGTGCTGCCAGGCCATTTCTTGCCAGCACAAGCAGTGTCCTATACCCTGCTCCCTGCCCTGCTCGGTCTTTGCTTTCTATAGCTGTCACCTCAAAAAAGCACATTTCATAGCTCCTCGCTGGACTCAGCTGGACCCATTGCTCAGATGGATCCCTTCAGCATTACCTTGAGATCAGTGATATCAGGAGGTTTTGGTAGGGACCAACTGCTGGAATCAAACCCTCCCATGTGAATATGTTCTCTTTTTCCTCCTTTTCCAGACTGTGGCAGGAAAGCGAGGGAAGCCTGACAGCATGACACAAAGACTCAAACATTTGACGGGCCATAAAAAAAAACACTTCCAAAGTACACATTTTGTAAAATCTCATTATATTCTTGGGGTTGATTCACGACGGTCGAATCGCCAGGACTGGCAATATTCGTATAATGCAGAAGAGCAATAAACATTACAGAAGTAAAAAAGCACATCTCCTCTATATCACATGTCAGCTGCAGCGACACTACGCCTCAGCTGGATTTATTATGGCATCCTCGAGCAGAGCGAGTGGCGAAGTGCTGCCATTACTTCTGATTATGAACGGATCAGGTAAGAGCATCACGGCTATAAACACCCCATTACATCAGGGGCCACACAGTCCAACACCTATCACCATAATAACGTGCAATGCCTCTGTTTTTAAAATAGAGCTCTCGGGAAGAAAAGAAATAGAATTCTGGTCTGACACCTGAGAGGAAATGGGGAAGGAAGTAACTGTAGCAGCACAGCTAATAGTGGGCTATGATGTTACCCTCTGGGGAGCCGGGAGGAATTGTCCCACACTTCAGACTGGAATTAGTCTGATTTCTTAAACGTGAATCTGTGTCAGTCCTTCTAAAAGTTAAAAAAGGAACACCTGGTCCCCATCCTGCTAGAGAAGGGCCAGTGAGCTGCTGACCTGCTCCATCCCCAGGCTCTCCATGGACAAGAGACATCCCAGCCACCCCTGTTCTCTGCTTAGGGCAGACAAGGCTGGAGCAAGTTGCACTTTGGTACCTCTGCCAAATGGGATGGTGCCTGGAGGCCTCAGCTCAGGGGCTCATCCCCACACAGCTGCTCCCACTGCCTTGGGGAGCTCAGCTGCTCCTCTTGCACACCCCAGGAGTGTCCCAAGTTCCATGACTGGAGGGGAAGGGGTGCTAGGTGTCATCTCCTGTTTTTTTTTTCTTTTGATAGCAGAGGTCAAGATTCAGCCAGAAGGAGCACACATACCTTACTGATGGATCTTGAAGCGCTTTTGGAGGTAGACAGTTTTACACCCATGCAGACACTACACTGATAGCACTGAGTAGGTGATTGATTTCCTGAAAAATCACTTAGTAAATGATAGATCTGGAAAAAAATGTCAACTTCCAGTGACCTGCTCACTTCATTATAGTAGAGAGGTCCTCCAACTAGAGGAGGATCTCTCTGAAGAGACAGACATTAGCTAAATGCCTGCAACTGCCCCATACCCCCTGACCAAGAGGCAGATTTGAGCTGAGCCTGTTTTGTTCCTGCTTAGGTCCCTTTCCACCACTCCAGTCCTGCACAAGGGGCTCAGCCTTCGCCCACCCGCCCACCCTGAAGGAGTGTGATGGAACACACCCAAGCTATCAGGTACTCCAGTTTACCCATTCAAGGCTAACGTGGCATCTTTGCTCAAAATGTACAGCATTTCATATGGGCTGCAGTAGAAGGGTGTTTAAGCCTTTTTCCCCTTGCTTCTTTCAGGCCAAGCAGTGCGCTAGCACGGCTGAAGATCCAAGCTATTCTGTAGCGAGTGTAGATCAAATGAATCTGTCTCAGCCTGGGTTGTACAATGAGAGACTTCTTTAATGGCAGGAAGTTGGCTGTTCCCATATTCTTCACCCAGACAAAAGTTCTGGCCACTGCTAGATGAGAAAATAGCAACAGCATTTTCTAAAGAGCCAGGGAAATAAAATCACAGAAGGAAGTGTTCTAAAGCCCTTCAATATAGCAAACTGTGTCAGCAAAGCAAAGATTACATCACCCCCAGAAACAAGGAAACAGCTCTGTGAAGGTAATTACAAAGTATGATGTAAACAGCTGGATAGGGGGATGTGTAAACACTCCAAAAACAGAATACTGAGTGCATTATCCCAGAGAACCAAATGAGAGCATTTCAAGGCATGTGTTAATTCACCAGCTCTCACCATGATCCCTGAGCATGAGAGGCTGAGTTTCAGTGCTGTCCTGAGAAGCTGCAAACATCAGAGCATGTAGATGCACATGCGCATCCAGGTCCACCAACTCTGCTGGGGAGGTGTGAGTCTCCAGCAAGCAGGTAACAGCAGAGAGCAGGCAGGCCATGAAGCTGCAGTGCTTCTTAAGCCATTTCTGGAAGTGAGATTCAAAGCCACAGTTTGAGTTACTTTGATTAAGCCCCTGAGTATGAACAAGAAGCTGAGAATCAAGGCGGGTTTGGCACCTTTCTCAAGGGGGTAACTACATACTGTTTTCATTTAGGCCATAGAGTTAGCAGGTTCAAATTTCTGCCCTTTTATCTTTTCAGATCTGGCTACCCAAAGGAGTTTGCTTTGCAGTACAGTGTTTCACTGCAGTTATGTCACAGACACTAGTTGGTAGGAGCAATCTGCAAATGGACACACAGATTTTACTTTATGAGTCATTATTTCCACTGAGGTAGAGGTAAGGAGGACACTTCACCAGGACACAGACAATGCCATGAGCTGGGATCCCACAACACCATAGAGTGCTGCTGGTCTGTGGGTACATGGTAGGGTAGGCAAAAAAGCATAGCCAGTAGTCACTGATTTCCATTTAGATGCTCACCCTATTAAACCCTTACGATTCACCTTTTGGGAGTAGCTGGTAACACTTTTTGAGTTCCAAAACAAATCATTGTCAACAGAGCAGCTCTCCTTGTGGTAGTTGGACTGGTCATGGGGCATACGTGGCAACCAGAGAGAGTATATTAAGTACATGAGGGCCAGACAGCTGTGGAGGTTTGAGCCAGGCACAACTCTCCCAGACCATTTGATTGCCAATTTTCTGGTTGCCAAAAAAATGAAGATGCAAATGCAAATGAGGTACTCTACTGGAGGAATTATCCAAGCATCTCCCCCCTGTCCATGCACTTTCCATGGGACTTGCTTGCAAAAAGGGCACCTTTTCACATTTCACTTTTTCACAATTCCCCTTAGCTGACAGCACAAACATGTTGTTATCCCTGAACCAAGGCTTGGGATTGCTAAATACAAAGAGGTACCTATACTTGGAGGCAACTTTAGCCTAGAGGATGCAGCCTGCACAAGTATGGGATCAATCCTGCTCACTTGGGACAGTCCCATCTCCAGCTGTAACTCTGGTGGCACCTCAAGCCCCACAGCTTCTCAACAAAACTTCATGTATGAGTTGTCTGCTCTGCTTCAAGGCATGCAAAGAGCTCACGAAGTGTCAGAGCTCTTGGTCTTTACATTCTATACAGTTTCCCCAGACTGTTGCCTGTCTTTGCCACCAAATAAAAGCCAGATTGCCTTCACACCACCATTATCAGTGCTGGGCTTTCTCTTTTTGTTTCTCCCATCCACAGGACCCTTAGCAGCTTCCCTTACAGCCCACATTTCACATCCATTAGTGGCAATCTCCTGGGCATGCATCAGACAGCCCTCCTACACCTGGGCTGAGAGCAGCACTCCATACAGGCCTGACACAATGCCTGGGATATGTGTCATGATTTGTGGCACACAGCTTTGCCGATGCGGTGGCATGACCTGCTGAGCTGTGTGGGACCTTTGCTCTGCCATGAGGTGCAAGTTCTGAATGCTCAGCAAGCCTTTATTAATTTTAAACAGAACGGTGGATGTCAACTGTGGGAGATCTGTCAGTGTTTGTTAACGCTCTCTGTATTCCTTTATTAATTTTTCATACTGCCATGGATGTGTGTCTGCTCAGAGGAAACATCAACAGCAGGACAGCACATTTCCCCACAGGATCCCATGCTGGGAGGCAGTGGTGGAGGAGAGGGGGAGGTTATCAGAGTGCCTGGGCACAGTCATGAATGTATAGAATCGTGGGACTTGAAATATTTGACAAAAATGATTTTCTGGAGAGCATGGTGCTTTAATGTTGTGCAAAATGAGTAAAGGCAAGGGGGTTAAGTTAAAGGAGCTGGAAGGTCCTGGCACCTTGCAGAGAGTCTCCCAGCATGGGTGACCAGCTCTCCCTCTCTAGGCATCTGGGAAACTTGTGTAGCATGGGTCTATATTCTGTTGACAATGCCAAAAGTAGCTCCACCTCCAACAACTATTTTTGCACCAGTTCTTTGATCAGGAAGGGTCGTCTTTTATTCCTTGCACTTTGCTCCTCCCAGAGGATCATTTTCCATTCCTGCACATTTATGTGTTTCTCAGAGCACAGTTGATGTCACCAAACATTTATTTCTTTGATTTTCCCTTTTTCAATCTCCAGTCCTTCCAGTAAGACTCAGGCACAGCTCTGGTAAAACTGGAGAAGTCACAGACAGATGGGTAGACGTGATTCCTTCTCCATGGCAGTGGACTTAGGGAGGGATCCACTGCCCCATATGGAGGTGGCACCCTCAGAGCCTTGCCCCACTCTTGGGAGACTCGGGAAGTTGGGAAAACCCACTGAGGCCCATATCACTGTTAGATGATGATGACGACCCGGCTGATGCTCTGCTTGGAGAGAAGGAGATAGCCATGGATTTGGGATCTTGGGGAAGGCAGCCCAGAACACCACACTTTGGGTGCCTAAAATGCCACTCCTTACAACTCTGCTCTGAGTCCACAGGGCCTTTACTTCTGCTATGAAATGAGTTTTAAAACGTGGGTAACCAAACAGACTATTAGCACTATTACTACTAGCACTCTGCAATGTACATCCTACTCAGACTTCATATACTTATTCTGATGGAGAAATACCACTTTAAGATATTTATAGACTGGAAATGCTCATCTGAGCCTTACAGAGTTGAAGAAGCCAGTTTGGATTATGCACCACTGCAAGTCAATCCCTCCTCTACTCATCCAAAATTCAGAATTTGTTTTCCTTCTGCCTTATGAGCTCTGCGTGTAGCTGAGCAGGGAGCTGTGGTGCCTGTGGCCCTATGTTGTGCTGTAACAACTCCTCATGTGTCTTGCATGGCAAGGAGACAAGGAAGGCGGATACAGCCCCACGATACCTCAAACCGAGGTTCAGCAGAGACCTGTTCCAGCTTGGAAGGCTCCTTGTAAGACATCTGGCTCTTGGGTGACTTCTTTCCCTGTCCTGTCCTGTTCAATGTGCATTTTGTCTATGGAAGGGGTGCTCTTTTCTCAAAGGTCACAGGAATGTTGATGAAATTGTGAGAGGCTGGGCTTTAAGGTGTCTAAATGCTCCTCGTCTGTCCTGCCTCCAGGTGAATGGTCCCTGTATTGTTTGTATCCCTCAGAATGGGCTAGAATGTAGTCTGGGCCAAAATCATGCCTGGAAGCTTGAAGTATTTGTGCTGTTCAAAGAGACCAAAGCGATACAACACAGCCTTTTCCAGAAGGTCTTCAGGGTAAGGTCTCTGGATGTCCCACCTGCTCTGCACCTATATTTAAAGGTCAGTTGTTCTCCAAAAAGTGACATTGCCAGGCATTGTGGAAATCTGTCTTTCTAATCAGCTCACACAATCAGCCAGCTGATAAGCAAAATGTTTACTTCCAGGTTTGCCAGGTCAGGGCAAGCTCAGCTTCGGGAGCCAAAGAGGCTTCTCCTGGGTCTTCCACCCACAGCACTGGGCTGCAGAGGTGAGGCACACAGATCTGCAATGAGCATGGCCCTGAAGTAGAAATGTGCTATTAAAGATGAGGAAGGTCAGTAGTGCTAGCAGGCACAAAACGTCACAAAAAGTTGTTCTGGCGAGGGAATGCCCCAGAGGTGCCCAGGAAAACATTGATCAGCCACAAAAGATCTATTTATTCACAAACAGTGCTCAGAGTAAAACTCTCCTTTGAAGTTTTGAAAGCACTTTCGCAACTGAGGGGTTAGCCCTGGTGTCCTTGTCCAAAAATAGTCACTACTCTTATTTTGGTCCTGCTAACGTACGCCAGCTGGCTGGCACCTTCCAGTCCAGACACGGCTGCATTTCACTTCTGCTGTTTATGTAAAGTTTGTGCAGTGTGATTTAGGGTCCTTTGGGATGAAATGTACCATGTAAACATAAACTTTTGTTTCCAAAGCCTTTCTGTAGCCATTAAAGGCCCAATTCATCCTGCCAAGCGGGGTCCATAACCAGCATGGGACAGACAGACACAGCTCCCAGCATCATCTGGCACCCAGCAGGTTCACTTCTTGAACTTCCTCAAGTTCCTTCTAGAACTAACACAGTGCTGCTCAGTGCCCCAGCACTCAGGTTCAGTTTGGACTAGGGTTTTGGATGTTCACACAGAAGAGCAATTTGAACACAGGGGTTTAGTCTGGTGTTTTACTAAATAAACTTTACATTTACAAACAGATCTGAGTCTGAGTGAGTTTGGACTTTTGCAGGTTCCTTCACACTGGGCTGTAGGATAGTTTGGATCCAGCTGGTTAATTTACAAATAAAGTCAAGCAGGTGATGATGAGAAGGGTGTGCCTCTCTTCCAATCTCTTTATAAATAGTGAGTTTAAATTTTAGCTACCTTCCTGACAACTTCCTCTTCTCTGTCAGTAGGTCAAATATCCCTGTATTTGAGAGTATAAATTTACTCCTTTCACAAACAAATCCAGCCCTACTGAGGAATTGTGACTGTTTATGTGAGAAGTAAATCTGGTCCAGTGTGATTAAATTGCTCTGCCTAGGACAAGTAAGGGCCTATCCCAGACTGTGCAACACGTATCCACAACACTCACTGCACAATGCAAACTGCAACATTTGCAACACAGCAAAGCAAATCATCTATAAGATATAGTTGCCTATTTAAATGAGTTAAAGTGCTCCTGAATATCTACCCATAGGAATTCCCATGTCTTTCCAGTTGCAGAGGGAGTGGAAAACCGGGATCTTCCTAATACAGCTGGACAGATTGAAAAAAGCTTTTCACTTTGCAAATACAGGATGGTTAAATCAAGGGTGTAGGGTAACGTGTGCCAAATCAAGGGTATTCAGCCTCTGCTGACTGCAGCAGGAATGACATTAAACAACAGATTTCCCTTAGTGTTGGAAGTGCTTTGAAGCTGCAAAATGTAAAGCGGAGCTCATGTGCCTTACCAGCAGCTGAAGGTGAAGTTCCACCTGTACCCAGCCAGCACCGGCTGCTGCCAGACCAGACAAGAAAGCCCAAGCCAATGTCTGAGAGGTGGAAACAGGGAAATCTGAAGTCTTCTTCCAGCTTTGCCTCTGGGTCAGCTCAGATGAATGTCTCTGCCTCCAAGAGCAAAAGTTAAGAAGATATCTGTCTTCACGGGTCACTGATCTACGCAAGGAACACTGTTCCCAAATGCACAACAGCAGCAGCACAAGTTCGTTCACAATTTTGTGTGCACTTTGTATCATCAGCACAGCAACAGTAGGAGCAGCGGGAAATGGGGAGCTGCCTCAGAGGAATGCTGAGGAGCATTGCCTTGTCAAAACACAACCATGGGTGGATAATTGTGGCTATTTGTCCCAGAATGAGCTAAGTGAAGACTAGAAGGAACACACTGAGACCAACACCGTGCCTCGTGTCAAATGCCAGGGGCTGCGAGTAAGAGGAGGAAGGTCTTCTCTGGTAGCCCTTCTTCCTTCTGAACATCTCAGTCATCAGTAAAGTTCCTCACAGACACTGAATTAACATTTTGGAGATGGTAACAGATACCTGTGGGCCCACAAGGATCATCGAGTCTAACTCCTGGCTCAACATAGTGTAACCCAACATTCAAACTGTATCTGAGAGCACTGCCCACTTTTGGAACGCTGGCAGCTCAGGGCTGTGCCCACTGCCCTGGGCATCCTGTTCCATACCCACCGCCCTCTGGTGCAGACCCTGTCCCTCACTCCCACCCACCCCTCCCCAACACAGCTCCATGCCGTTCCCTCAGGCCCTGTCACTGCGAGGAGCTGCAGCCGCCATCAGGGCTCCCCTCAGCTCCTCTGCACTGGGCAGCACACACCCAGGGCCCTCATGGTGGGACAAGCCCTTCCCTCAACCACTGGCAGTGCTGGGCTGGATGCACCCCGGGATATGGTTGCCCCTGTGGCTGCAGGGCACACTGCTGTTTCATGTGTTCAACTTGCCATCACCCAGAACCCCCAGATCTCTTTCTGTGGAGCTGTTCTCCAGTCTCTCATCTCTGAGTGTGTACTCATATCCAGGGTTGGCCTGTTCCAGGCTCAGAATCCAGCACTTGCTCTTGTTAAACTTTGTGCAGTTGGAGATTGCCAAGCTCTCTAATCTATCAAGATCTCCGTTGAGGGGCCTCTCCACCCTCTAGTTAGTTAACAGCTCCTCCTAATTTAGTATCATCCACAAGCTTTCTTAATGCGCATTTGAATCCTGAATCTTGATCATTTATAAAACTAAAGAGAACCGGCCCTAAAACTGAGCCATGGAGCAGCTGAATTTACAAGTAATATTAAACTGGGCATTTAGCAGGTGAGGGAGGCACTATCCACATTTCCCTTCATTTATAAGACAATACACCTCCATCACCCACCCCAGCAGAGCCTATCTCCGTCCTAGACAGGGGACTCATTCCTGGCACTTGTCTGAAGGAATTAGTGACCACTGGAGACAAGAAGCCTGGGTGGTTGTGTGTGATGCTACCTACCTGACTGACTAGAGACAGCAGAAAACTGAGATGCTAGCTTTGGCTGAGAAAGTAAAGACTTCAAGGCATTATTTTGGATTAGGGTTATTTAGGATTAGGTGTGATAAGCAGCAGGCATTTTGCCGAAGGTGTGCATGTGACACCAGTAAGTTCTACCTGGCTGCAGAACCCTGCAGCCTGTGCATGGCCTGACTCTTCCCATTGAGACAACTTCCTGGAGCATGGCAGTCCTCACCTGATTTCATCACAGCTAGATTACCACACATGGACACTCCTTTCAGGAGAGCTCATGGGTACCTGAGAGCTGCCACTACACTGGGGTCATCAGGCCAAGGTGGGCAAGAAAGCTCAGGGTCATCAGAGCAGTAACAGGGGTTTCCAGTGTTCCTTGGTGTCTCTTTGCCAGACAGTGTGTTCACACAGAAGAAGGTACAGTCACACTGTCCACTTTGCCCTCCTTTGCTGTGTCTTTGTCTTTCATCTCCTTGCTAATATATCAGTCTTCTATCCCTGTCCTCCTATGTACATTCCAGTTGCCAGTATAGGATCCCACCTCCGCAGCTCCTACTGTCTCACTGCTCACGTCTTCTGGTTCCCAGTTCTCTCATCCCCATCAAAACTGGATCAACACCATACCCACCTCCATTTTTTGTCAAGTGCCACCCAAGCCCATGCTATCTCCTTTCATAATCTTCTGGGCCTGATCAGGTCCCCCCCAGTATCCTGTAGCTTGCATTGGGAAGTAAGATTTAATTTAAAAAGTGAGTTACTCTCGTCCAGCAGCAGATGGTGACTCTCTTATTTTTCCCATTGCAAATTCAAGAAAAGAGGGAAGTTATTTATTTTTCCAGTGTCTCCCACTGTTTGAGGCTACGCAGCTCCAGTAAAGAAGAAGGAAGTCTTCTTCACCTTTCCCCAAGTCCCTTTAAATCTCCACGCCCACTCTGGCTGCAGTGCACTCACATGCTGACTAAAAATTAGTCATAGCGGGGGATCTTAGGATAGTTTAGGTCCTAATGGTGAGGAGCAGAAACTGAATGAAACAGTTATACCTTCAGACCTCCAGAGCTGGCATGCCCATGGGCACCATACTGGTCCTTTTGCTGTCATCAGACACCATGAAATGCCAGCATTCCTGGCATTAAAACAAAACAGCAAAACAAACAAATAAAGCAGTGATGGACTCTTGTCATATGCAAAGAAAAAGATGAATGACTATACAGCATACTGTGCCCTTACTGCTTCAAAGGTTGCTATTTCATTCATGGCAAGTTCGTTGCCATATCTGAAACATGGGACCAGTGCCAATGTGGCATAATTTTAGCAGAAGTGCAAGAAAGGGAACAATTTAACAAAAAACAAAACAAAGCAACAACAACCTCTTCTTCTCCCAGGAGCTCTCATAACTCAGTTTTCTTCTTCAGGGCTCCCTTTTCTCATTGTACTCCCCATATTTTACTTCCATTTTGACAAAGGAAAGTTCATTGCTGTGTTGTTATTACAGATGCGAGGGGAATGGCAGCAGAAGGTGCACTACAGGCTGGCAAATGCACCACCATGTGTAGTCTGCTATCTCCAGTATCGGCTGGGCTTGGGATGAGTCAAGCAGATAAGTTAGGGAACAAACAAGAGGGAGAGGGAATGGGCCAGTCAGTGGTGTGGCAAGGGTGCGTCTGTGGCTGACTCAGAGACCTAATCGATGCATTATCATTTCTCATGCATTCCAGCACAAAACCTCCAGGAGTTCTCATTGGGCTGATGAATTCCTCCTCCTCGGGAACAGGCAGCCGAGCCCTTTGTGTGCGAAACACCCGCATCCTGCCCGTATGGCAGGAACATCCAGCCAGTGACTCTACACTCAGGCTAATGGATGGACACATGTACGCCAGCTGGTTGGATCTAGCTGCATTATCCCTAGAGGCAAGCGGTATCAGAAGCCTGAGGAATGATTAGATATATTTTATAATGCAATCAGGTAATTGTAAGGGAAATGGAGCCTCAAAGGAAGAAGTTCAGACATCCTAAAGAAAATAAGCATATTGCGCATATGCTAAAACCTGAGTCTGACAGAGATAGTGAAGTCCTTTTTCTCAAAATCTAGCAAATGACAACGAAACCCCATCAGAACTTCATTCAGAAGATTTCAGCATGATAGGACTGTAACATGACTTCTCCCAAGTGCATCTCATTGCGTGAGGGCTAACAGAGCTGCTATGCGAGGCTCTATAGCACCAGTCTTGAATGAAACCCTCTTTGGCTCCTTGGTGGAGCACATGGGCATCTCCCAAGGCTCTTTGCCTTGTACTGTTCTTTTCTTCACCTGTTCTCTATGGCTCTTCCCTCTGGACAGAGTGACGGTGAATGTTTGGGCTTGCTGATCATTTCAGAGAGCTTTCTCCCTCCCTCAGGGCTCAGGACCCCTCTCTATCTTGGGCCTGCCTTTAAATGGCAGTCTTTCTTCCTGCCTTGCATCAACTATTCTTCTCTGTCCCTCTCCCACATTTTCCTAAATGCTTCATGTACATTTTTCATCTGCCTAGGGTGGGCTCTGTGGGTATGCAATGAGTACAGAAGCTCACTGTCTTATGCCTCAGTTTTTAAATTTGACCCTTGTGGTTCTGCCATGCCTGGAATGCAAATATGGCACATGTTTTTGGGTGAGCATATGTGGTGTCCTTAGAGAGCTCATCAGTGGAGACCAACCTGCTGCTGAGGCCCAGGTGCAGCCTCTGCAAACATCCTCTGAAGAGCTCAAACACTAAAGCACTACTCATAAGTTGTTTTGGAAAACTGATCATTGTTTAAACTTGCAATAGATTATGTTGGGAACATCACCAACTGACTTGAAATTGCACACGTGTGTGAAAATTGTGGAATTTGCTATGAATCTTTGGAGATATAACAGTGAGCAAATATGGAGGAGGTGGTCAAGTGTAGCGATGTCCAACTGGTCTCTACTTCTGACCCTCTTCTGGTCTTCCATTCACAGTCAAGGCAAAGATACTCCTAAGGCTAAGTTATTAACATTACAAAGTACAAAGCATTACCAGATAACAAATAAAAATCAAATAAATGCATGAAGATTATCTCAATAATCTCAACAGAAAAATAGCTAATCTTTATAAATGTTAAGGAAAGGCCTTTAGGAAGCAGCTGTCCCTTTGGTTATGAACATGCAGAGAAACTAGAGCTGCATAAATAGTTTAGTTTTGAGACATTACTATCTAATGTTCACATCAGAGAGCTCGTTATACAGCTGCCTTCTTAGATTTCTGTTCTCACAGAGTGGGTAACCCTTTCCTCTCCTCTGCAGTCATACTGTATCAGAGATTTTAACAGAACAACTCAAATATAGTATTTTGATGTTTCTTATTAATATCCCTTATTATCCTGAAACTATGTGGGACCAATTTAACGGTTCTAGTTTTTTGTGTATTTTCTTCTTAAAATCTTCTTTCTACTTCTTTTCTCTATGGACCAGCGCTTAAATCTAAAATATTTTCTTAATTGTGCAGATTTTAGGAATGGGAACTTACAAGCACACATACAACACTTCTGTGACTTAGTGCACAGTCTAAGAAAGCCCAGACATTTCCCAGAGGACTGAGTCTGGAGCTGCAGACAGCCCCTTGGCTCAGCAGTTCTCTCGAGGAGACCTTGCTTGGTGGCTAGCAGAGAGGCAGGGGGCAGGAGCAACACAACCGGCAGAATTTTGACTTCTCTTTCGTGCAATTCTGCTTGGAAAGAGTCAGTCTTCTCTCAACGGCATTGTTGACCTTAAGAGTGAGATAGCCCTGACTTTCCTTCAGGTTCCTGAATTTTTCTTACTCTGCCTGATGATATCTCCCTCCCCAGCCAGCAAACAAACTCTGTGCAAGGGCAAACTTGGAGCCACCCCAGATTTGAACTTAGCAAGTGGCAGACTTGGAAAAAGTCCCATTTACATCCCCGGCATAAAAATTGTTTGGTGTCTTACAGAGCAGACACTGTGTGTCTACAAACATTCTCCTGAGCTTTCATTCTCCTTCTCTCCCTTCACTTTTATAAAGAAAAAATTAAGCAAGCAAGATGTTTTCTAAACATTTTGGCATGGCCTTATCTGGATAAAAGGTCTCATGACAGCTCTGTTGCCAACTTATAGAAATTTCAACAGAAATCCATCCTATAAAAATAGCTGCTTGCCAGGGTTTGTTTTGTTTTCTTCCCAACCACCTCTCGGCATTTATCCATCTACAAACTCAAAAATAAATGTGCACAATTTATTATTACTGTCATCATTCTTTTCCTAAAGAAAGCAACTTATAGTCATTGTTCTATTTTGGAAATAAGCTAGAAGTCATGCAGTTCATCCCTTTCCCTCATTTAGAATAGAAGAACCTGCCAGTTATTTCTTTGCTGAATTGAAGCAGTGGGTGTGGGTGATGGTCCCACAGCTGGTGCCCTCTTGGTCCTCTCTTCATAGCCTTCCTTCCTTCCCAGTTTTGGATGGGTAGAGAAAATGATACTGCTGCATAGCTGGAGAGAGCAAGGGGAAGAGATCAAGCAGGGTTGGACTTAGCTGTATATGGGGTGTGACAGGGATGGCATGTTTCCTGCAGTAGCCTCCATTTCCAGCAGACATGGTACCATGGAGCAGTATGTCTATTTAAAACCACAAGCAGTAGAATGGATACTAAAAACATCAACCCTGAGGCTTGGCACGAGAGAAAAATGGCAAGACCCATTGTTAACTCTGCTTAAGAGAGTGTTTTGAGGGATTGAGGGCAACACAAGTTTAGCTATTTATGTTCATTAGTTTATAGTAAATAGTAACACCATCATTTATTTGTATTCTGGACTTGTGTGTCCTTGGTCCTGCACAGCTGCCAGAAAGCCTCATCCCCAGCACAAGAGTTTGAGACCCTAGGCAGAGCCGCTGGTGGGACTGGCACAATCCCCTTGTCCCTTCTCCATCACAGATTCACTTCAGCTTTCCAGAGATGGAGAAACACTCAGTAGTCTTTTCATTTGAAAATCTGACCCTAAACCTCATGTGCCCAAGCTCGCAATCTCCAGTTGTGATAGAATCCCTCCCTTTAGCACAAGAGTTGTGTCAAAAACTATATTCCTATTTGAGAAGCACTTAGTTTCGGGGCAGCCAAGTCCCAGTCAGGAGCACCATGCTGATGGAGACAGAGGTCTTTTGCCTCCAAAGAAGAAAAGGCTTATACCCACTTGTCTGGTATAAACATTAAAAAGGATTTTGCATGCTTATACTTCTTTCCTCAGAGACAAATTATCCTGCTCTTGGTTGCCATGGTTTCTGGTTTCCCTGGCTACCCTGTGATATGGGGTGGGGGACTCAGGAAGGTGAGGGTAGAGAAGGAGGAGTCCAAAAAGGATGAGAGCCAATTGCAAAGACCCTGAACAATAGAAATGACGTCGGCAGAGCTTTTTTTCCCTGAGAAAAAGGGCAAAAAAGCATAATGGATGTCTCTTGGCAAAGACAGTGGCTATGTTTTGTGCTCTTTGATGTTTTGTAATTCAGCAGTGGAAACAGTGTGCAACAAAATTAATCATCATCAAAAGCATATAACCCAGCATCCTATATTTCCTTACAGTTAGTGACAAGAAAATGAGTGGGGAAAAGAAGGATGGTACAGAACATGAGTGAGGAGAGAAGCTCAGGCCATGGATGAGCTGGCATGGAAGACAAGTAGGATGTGCCACCTTCTGTGGCCAACCCGGTGGTAACGGCATGAACCTAACAGAGGGTCTCTCCTCAGCCTCATCCCTTGCTGACCAATACAACAACACAGCGAAGGCTCTGGGACTGACCTCTAACCCCCAGCAAAAGCCTCCACTGTTTTCCAACAAGTGGCCAAGCTTTGAGGAAGGACTAAGACAAAGTGGCATGAGCCCCTTTATACAGCCACATGTTTTTACTTGGGCAAGAAATCCAATCTGATCTCAAAGGCAGCACGCCAGGAATTCTCTCACCTTTCTCTTAATATCCTGTGACTCAGTGATAGATGTCAGGCCTTTTAAGCCCAGGCAGTGGAGTTCAGGTTCTGCACCAATTATATTGAGTAGATGGGGAAATGTGCTAGTTGAACGGGAAATAGGTCAGAGGAATGATTTGACTAATAAATTATATTAATGAAAAGTTCTTTAGAGAGCTGTTGTGTTTATGGTTCTGCACTGAAATCAGCTTCATATGGCACACAGAGTGATTTGGAGATACCTGAGCTCACTCACATCAGGAGGAAAATCACTGCCTCAGCTGAGCTCTCTGCCCAGGTCATGAAAGCCAGTGTTTCAGCAAGGTTAATTATACAGGATTACCAGCAGCATTTCCAACCTCCTATCCTCACAGAAGCTCGACCCATCCTAGACCCATCCTGGGTGTCTTCACCTGGCATTGTCTTTGCTGTACTGAAATATCCACAGGCCTGTTCAAAATCCACTGACGTCAAGTCTTGCCAGCACTGTGCTCTGAATCCAAACCAAGTTTGGTGTCTAGAAATAGAGTCAGCAGAAAATGAAGCGGCTGCCAGGAACACATAGTATCCTTGTGTTGCCTTCATCAATGGTTCAGTTTGAAACGATTACTGAAGACTAATTTGCTGTGCTCTGATTTGGAAATAGAGGAGAGGATTTCAGCAGGTTGAGGGGAGCAGAAATTGTCCTACTTCCTGCAGGCACTTGTGGATGTGTCTTGCCTGCAGACAAGTAAAGTCAAGGCGGGGTTTCGAAGGTACTAACGGCAATCATTAAACATCCAACAAGGAGTGCAGAGCATTACTGTGTGTTGAGTAAAATTGACACTGTTGAGTAAACAAGGTACTTTGGAGACCAGCCATCACCTACGATAACAGAGATAACTTCAAAGTGACATTCTCATCACAGCAAACTCAGGCCTAGAGATGTGTGACAGGCCTGGGCTGGGGTAAAATATCTTCTGGCAGCACCTGTTTCCTTCCCCTGCTCAAACAGAAAGCCCAGACACATAACACCAGGTGCCTCACTCCTGGCAGGTGCACAAACACCACCTGTACCACCCCAGGGCTGCTGTGGTGAAAGCTGTGTTCCCTCTGCCCACCCCTGGCAGCTTTCCCCTCAACAGGAAAGCAGCCCTTCTTCTTGGTCAGAATTCCTCAGAATATTTTTTTTTTCAAAGCCTGCCAGTGCCTGCTGGCCAGGAAACAATGCTTCTTTTTCAGTTGTCCGTCTGTGACATACTTTATGATCGCATGCAGCCCCGAATCATGTTGCATGCACCTGAACTAGGCTCTGCAGGCCTTGGGGTGTCACTGGAATGTCTGCCTTGGGCCAGCAGTGCCCCTCACACTGCAGGATGTCTCTAGCCAGCAGGCACGGGGCTGAGCAAACCCTGACATCCACGGGATGATGTCGGGCTGCCAGGGGTGGTGGCCATGGCTGTGAGCTTTGCGGACCAGCGTCACACTTCCATTTGCCCTTTCATCTGCCTCCCAAGGAGCATGCTGGCAGCATGCAGCAAAGCTCAGGCAGCAGCAGCAGCCCAACCTGCACCCAAAGGGAGCTGAAATGCAGAGAACTGTTGAGGTACTGTGTTATAAAACAACTGCTGTAGACTGAGGCTTAGACACAGGCATCAGCGTGCTTTACTCACCCTGTGAAAATACTCCTTGTGCCCCAGAAGTCTGGCCTTCTGGTTCCTCCCTCTCTGGCATACAAGACCCAGCACACAGAGTTGTTTATTGCAGGTTGGTGCTGAATTTCATATGGGGCTGATGCTGAGCAAACAGCAGAAACTGGGCCTTTATCAGAGCTAGTTGTTATTTTTGTAGTGAGGTTTGAAGAATTTCTACAGCACTAACAGTTCAAAAATAGTTTTCAGCATCCAGGAGATGTTATAAACTGGGGCTTTTATGTATTAGGGACAGGGCAATAAATGCCAAAGTGGATTTATTGGTTATTGCTGCTCTGATAAAAGGGTCATTAAGAGTTGTAAAAGTCCAAACGATAATGGGGGGATGCTATAAACGCTGTAAGTGAATAGAATGAAAGAACATGATATACTTGTCAGCTGAGGTCACTTCCTAACTAACCATTGAAGAGAAGCCTGGCTTTGCCTGGCCAGGAAACCAAACATGCAAATAAGTTGTTCCTCTGGGATCCCAAGCCTCCCCACCAGCCCCTTCCTGACCATCACCCAATGGAGTGAGCCTTCTCCATGTGGGGAGTGCAACCTAACACGCAGGGCATTGCCAAAGGCCTCCTCAGTGCACAGGGAGTTTGGCTGGCATGCTCCCGAAGGACTGATGATGATTTCACAAGTCTATTTGCTCAATCAGCCCTGCACGCAGCACCTGATCAATGAGCCCCATCAACATTTACATGTGGAAATGATTTTACAATGAACACCATCAATTCCCACCGCTTTATTACAAGTGGAGCTGTGGACAGCATCTGTTACCGAGTTCTCCCATCACGCCCCATTAGAAGACTTGCTTTCTGTTGCTTATGGTTTTGTCAAACCTTAGATAGTTTTTGAATTCCAAATCTCTGTCTCCTGTTGAATTACTGTGGAAAATTTCAGACAGATCAGCTCATTGTCCAGCTGTGAGGGAAAAAGCCTTCATTAAAACAACCAGCAGTGACTTTTTCTTTGAGGAACCCCGATTTCTTTACTGTTAGAAAATGGTCACGGAAGCAGTCTTTTTTTAGTGATATGCTTTTTGCTGTTGCACAGAAAAATCGGAGAAATCTGGTGAATTATGTTCTCTGGGAGCAAAATGAATCAGTTGGCACTGACCTGGCAGAGACGTGTCACCCCTCTCTGATGGGTGTGTTCCTCTGGGCTGCACTTTGCCTGCACTTACAGTTAGGAAGCACTGTCAGTCCAGAAGCCAGAAATAAGGGGAAATGGTGATTTTTGGCTCTTAGCACAACTGGGTGATCCAGATAGGCGATTGGGTAGCCTAATTTGAATGAGGAAAGTTAAGGGCTGATTTATAGCATACTGAGAGAATAAGTGGGGGGAAGTAGGCAGGGGGCAGGTAAACTTCGATCCCATACCAGGGAATCACTCTTGGTTTGGTTTCCTCGTCCTTTTGCCACTCTGCAGCAAAGGAACATTATTGCAGTCACCAAGCCAAGCACCCAAAGATGGGAAATGCTTGAGCAGAGTGAGCTACTCCAGAGATCTGATCCCACGAAAACCTGACCAGGAATAAATAGCTCTGTTTTCAAAGCAAGCTGAGGAGTGTACAGTAAATACGGGCTGGGCACGCAGCACGATGTAAACAAACAGCTCATCCTCTGCACAGCAGAGGGGGAAAACTGCGGGCAATCCTGTGGCTGGAGATGGTATCGGAGTAATTTGGCGCTGGGAGACAAATTACAGTTGAGTAAGTGTCCTTAATTCTGGCATTTCTTAACTTTCAAGCACTTGCCTTTGCAGCCTAACCACATTTTTAACTGCTGTGATACACACGATAGCATGGCCCTGTGTATCACCCAGACATCACAGCTCCCTCTGACCTAGAAGGAGAGGCACGTCAGACTAAGTCATGGAACAAGACCTGACCAGACACATTTCCACAGTGTTCTCTGCAGCACATGATGTCAGGAGCACGGCATTTTACCTGTCCTCAACTCTCTCCTTTGGTGCAGTTTGGAACATAGAAGCTTCACTGACTGCGTCTTGGTCAGCAACTGATTTGCTCTGATAGGTACCAGAGTACCTTGGAATATCCATTTCACATGAGTAAACTGATCTGAAGACTATTAAAAGATTGGCTGGCATTTGGGCAAACAAGACAGATATTTTTTCCAAGTGTGAGTCATCTTTTTATTTGGCTAGCCTGACAACTTTTGGATAGTAGGGAAAATATTTCTGAAGAATTTACTTGCTTTAATCAAAAGAGCATTGCTGTTGATTACACCTGTTTCCAAAATGTTGCATTTTCCAGATAGGAGCATTATGGTGATGTAATTGTTTTACAGCATAACTACAAATTGCAAGTGACAAGAAGCAAGGGATTTCTAAATATCAGATGAAATGAGAAGTTAGTATCTGAATTGTCTGCAATTAATTAAACTGCAAATAATGAATCAAAGGAAGACAGGGGCCATGTTATATACTTGAAGGGGAAGGAATTAATTGATAAAATAGAATGAACAACTGTTACTGTAAACGTTTTGAAAAAGAGTAAAAGCAGCTCTGTCAGAGAAGATAAATATTTTAAAGCAGTCATTGATGTTGCTCAGAGCAAAGCAGTCTGGTCCCAGTCCTAAAAAGACCTGAACAATTATCGTCATTTTTTGAGAGGATAACCTCATTTCCAGGGCACAGAACCACAGAACTGTAGGAGCTGGAAGGGACCTCCAGAGATCATGGAGTCCAACCCCCTGCCAAAACAGTTCCCTAGACCAGGTTGCACAGGTAGTCACATCTGAAAACAGACAGGCAAGTTTGCTTTGTTTTCCATTTAGTTTTCATCTTCTCGTTGTTGTAAATGGCCTGGTGTTGTTTCAGCTTCCAGCACTATGGCTAAGCTGCTTACACATACAGCATAACTGCAACATCACTCATGGAAATCATGCTGGGTTTATTTACAAGACTGCACTTGTGTAACTGAGTGGTGGATTCTCCTTCAACCTGAGTGTTCCTGCCTAGCATTCTTCCTGCTTGCTTGTTTTTAATTACTTATAATATGCATTCTCATACTTTTAAGAGCTTTGCTCATGAAATCTACGTTTGCAGTGGGCTTTTAATTTACAGCTTGATTGTTACTGTTCACTTGCTTCTTTCCAACAACAAAGCACTGCTGTTCCCAATGTTGTCAGAGGATCTGAACGTTCCTTGGGTGTGCTATGTAAAGCTCACACTGTGCCAGCACCCTCCTCGGGGCAGGGTGTGACAGCCCTGCCCTGTGCTGCTTAGAGCATCCCTGCTGCTGGGTGCTGAGCATCCTGTGCACAAAGTCTGTGGGGCTCTGAGGAAGGGTCCTTGTCTGAAGCAAAAGGAAAGCAGATTGGTTCCAAACCACACTCTTTCCAACATTCCCATTTCTTAATTTTGCCTTCTCCTTTCTCTTTCCCACAGTTAAAACAACCTCACAGCTTTTTTGGAAAGCAACCCACTACCTCTTCCCCCCTGGTTCTAGCTGTGATGCTTATTTCTTCAATTGCTTATACAGCAGCATGGCTTTCATAAAGCAAAGCGTAGCATGTACCTAGCATACAATAGCAAATCACAAATCAAGAGATTAACTCAGAAGTAATTTGATTCCTTTTTTTAAAAAGAAATGTATTGGGTTTCTCTTTAATGATGAAGGTTGGGAATTAGCTTTAAAACAAACAAACAAACAAAAACAAAAACAAAGAAAACCCACACAAAACAGAAACAAAACCTAAGGAGAACAGATTCTTCCTCAGACGCATGACTTCTGGAATGTGAGTTAAAATCAAAACGTAAAATAAACATAAGGCTTTAGAAGCCACAAGAAGCAGAACCAACAAAAAGACAGATCTTTGCATGGCTTTTATTGTGCTACATGAGTAAATAAACGTTGAGGTCAAACAGCAAATAATGACTGTGATATATGAGATATACTGTAAAAAGCTCTATGTTTGGTCTGGATTTATAAACAAACTAAACAGTTCTCTGAAAAACTGCATTTCATATACTTGTACTTTAAAAGCTCTTTCACTCTGTGGTACTATGTGAAATAAATAAGAATCTATCTCTGCATTTACATGCAGTAAATGTGCACAGTGATGTTTTGAAAAGGACGAGAGTTAATAACGCATGAAGGGTGCTACAGAGGGAGCTGAGGCATTGGACTGGCTGCTGAAGATTTCTGAGACGCAAAGGGAGCCACGTGGGCCCAGTGGTGGGCTTTCTTGGGAGCTCTTCTGGGTGTCGCTGGTAAAACTGCAATTCACCTTATTTTATTCTCAGTTGAAAATGCAAAAACGAAGAGAGGTTTTCTGGAACAAATGAAAGAAGGGTTTCAAATGAAACATGAGAGAAAAAAATATACTAAAAGCTATTTTGTGCTTATATTTATTTTTTGTGCAAATATTTTGTAATAAAATAGTTCTAAAAAATAAACTGCTATAAAGATGGTGAGAGAAGTTTTGTGACCCTCTCTGTGAACGCCATAGCAGACAACCCACACGCCAGCATCTCCCTTTTCCCACTTATCCACCTGGCTGCTACCCTCAGTTGCTCTGCTCAGGCAGGGTTCACCTATGTCCTTGCACCTCCCAGTTCCCTGGACAGGGCTTCCAACCCAGGATGCATCCCCCCTGGCTCAGGCAGCTCCCAGGAGAAGATGAAGAGCCCCACCAGATGACCTTTATAGCCAGTGATGAAGATGGAATGATGTATTCAAGCTGCATACTTGCATCCTGATGCCAAGAGGAGTGAAAGCATCCCAGCCCTTTTCCCAGGATCTCTCACCACCTGGTTTTGCTGGGATTACAGTGGACCATTCTGTCCTACAGGAAATCAAGGAACCAGAACAACCACAGAAAAAATCTGATCCCACTGGGAGTTCCCAATGAAAAGTGCTTGAATCGAGCTCTGAAAATGGAATGGAAACGCTCATTTGTGTCTGGCATTACTTCACCTATGTTTATAAAGCAGCATGAAGGTGAAGGGGCTTGTGTCCTTCAGAGAGGAGAGCTTCTATGGAAAACTTTAGTTACCACTGCCACTTGGCATCAGATCAAATCTGACATGAACTACTGCATCAATAAATCACTCTGAAAACAAAGAGGGGTGCTATTGGCAGGAAGAGAAAAGAGCAGGAGACTGGCTGAATTCTGTCCTGGTACATCTAACAGAAACGAAGGGAGCGCCAATCCAACACTAACATAGATGCAGTGAACATCAGAGCTCTCCCTCAGAGGCTGGCACCAGCATGGCAGCCCGACTGCTGGGTCAGGATGCTGGCTGCCCTTCTCCACCCCTAACCTGTTTGTGGACAAATCGTTAACCTCCACGTCCCAAATGACTTCAGTATTTCAGCCTGACCCTAAGCTCCCTCTTCGCAGAAGCGCTGTTTATCGGTACTAAGGAAAAATGATACTGTGGAGCGAGTCTTTATCTTAGCTGATATACTGTGTTCATAAAGGCTGATGTAACAAGGGTCAAAAATGTCTTGTGATAAATCTCTTCCATCCTCTCTAACTCCCATGTGAAATCAACCTTCATGTATCCTAGCTTTTATACTGCTGGGCAAGGAGACAGCAGCTTGGCACGAGCGTGTGCAAATCCCTCAGGTGCTGGGATTGAGAAGCAAAGATTCATTACAGTAATAAAGTTTCAGCCTTCTAGGGATGAGGTCAAACGAGAGCAGCAGAGGGCTGGCAAACAGGGGCAGAATCTTCTGTACACGTGAGCAATAAATCAGACTTCCAACATGGGTCTGTTTCACTCTGCTGAGTAAAAAAAAAAAAAAGCAAAGAAAGCAAGAAATGTCCACTGCTGAGTGATGTAGAATGGTTTACTACCTGAACTTGCATTCTTTGCTTGTTTATCTTTGAGCCTGACTGGTAAGAAGTCATGATCACTTCTGTGTGTCTCACACCAATGGGAAAGCAGTACTTAGCAGCAGTGCATTGAACAGTTTGGTATTTGCTGAGAGCTGTTAACTGTCATGGAAGAAATCCAGCATTTAGTGCAAGAACTGTACCCTGTTGGTACAGCCATGCTACCCTCTTTTTTCCAGTCACTGAAAACACATGTTCCTATTAATATGATTGTATTACCACATATCTGTGTTTTGTTACGGAGTAGAAACTTCTGATCAAAATGACAAAGCAAACTGAAAAGCATGAGGCCTGCCAACGTTACAACATGTTGCCATAACATTTCCAAGAGGTGGGAACCTCCTGGGTGTGCCGTGGGTGGCACCGCTCACCTCCAAGCCACACTGGGGCATGACTGCACATCTCTGCAGCTGTGGGGGCCTTCAGCTCGGCTCTGTTCTCATAAGATCCTGAACTCCCTTCACAGATCCCTGCCGAGGTCAACGGCAGCAGCCACATTTTCCCAGCAGTGCTTTCACAAACATCCTGCCCCTCCATGCAGCTCAGGGTTGTTACGTGGAGGCATGCTGGCTTGTGTTTAGCTCCAGAGTTCTGCAAATCCATGGTGAGGAGGAGGATGGAAGAAAGCCCTGCAAACAAATGTAATACCCGCCAGCTGATACATACATGATTTTTTCTAAGGAAAGGCAGGAACTCTGGTTCTTTAGCAGTCTATCAGTTTGCCCTCCTCTTATTTATGCACCCTTTAGCCTGGCTATAAAGTGCTTAACACAAGAATTTATTGCAGGGGACTGGTTATTGATTTGCAACCACGCACATCTGGAAAATGTGAACCAAATAAACGGCCGTTCTTTGAACTAATGAAAACTTAAACTCAATGCTAAAAAAACATTTTGGTATAAAGTTAACTAATGTTTTGAATGCTCATCATATAGGCTTGGATTTCATTTATCATCAAAAGCTTTTAGAGAATCTTCAGTGAAGCTTGTGGTACAGTTTGAATGCTGTTAAGCCACACGAGGGCCTTACAGAGATGAACTACACCCTCCTGAAGTATGCTCAGGAAGGATTACGTGATGGCTGTTCCCAGGGTTAGTGGGATCCACGCTGTGGTCTCCCATGAGATCGCCCCGATGTTTTCTGTGAATGAAGAAAGCTAGCCCGTGACCAAGCAATTCAGAAAACTTTCTCTCTGGGAGGGAATCCAGGTTCCCTCTGTGTCTCTTTTTGTTTCATTCTTTCCCATCTCTGCCAAAAATGAGGAGTTCAAGGACTAAGCCTGAATTTCCTGCCAATTCCTGTCCAACCGTTGCTGTTGGCGTGCCGACTCACTGAATGGGGAGGTGTTATCTGCCTCTGTCAACAAATACCATTCTCTTTGCAATTCCCAGGGCAGGACCAAACTCTTCACCTGTAAGGTCAAAGTTACGTAAGCCTGGGAAAGCTATTTAGCAAACGAGTCCAACTCTGATGCATGCAGGAAGAAGCAGTGCAGCCAGCTGAGCTCAAATGCAATGCCTCCTTTCCCATCACAGGAGCCATATGAACGCTTGGCACTTTCACTAGGAATATGCACCAACATGAAAAATGTTTGCTCATCTGAGCTCTTTGTAAACAAACCTCTTCATAAATTACTCATTAATGACAGATCTCAGCCTAGATATGTTTTACCTGTGCAGAAAGCACTTGCACAATCCATCCAAAAAAACCTTCCGTGTGAATGAAATAGACTGAGGTCGCTGCCCAATGTGCTCCTCTCTTGTGGCATTGCTCCTTTTGCAGCCATCTCTGTCTCAGCAGTTAATTCAACTCAACGACGCTCTACCCAGAGCAAACTGAATGGGCTAAGCAATCTGTCATAGGCACCAGAAGTGTTACAGCTACTTCAGCTGGAAGCAGAGCACAGATCCAAGCATTGAAGTAACAGAGTTGTGCTGCTTTCTATGCTCAAGTTTTGATAAACTTGGCGCATGTCATAAGCTGAGGTAGGAGCAGGGAAGGTTAGAGGAGATTTACACAGCAGAAATGAGTGAGAGTGGCATAAACAGAAAAATATGGAGAGTTTGGATGAAAGAGGAACAAAATAGCTAAATGATGACTCATGTGTTTATATCTGTTATCAGAGTGGATAGAAATGCACCTGTCTGCAAGAGAAATAGTTTGCAAACGAGGCAGTGATGTTCCAGTAACACTGTGAGCTTTGACACGTGGGTGAATCATTCCCATCAGTCAAAATCTTTCCTCAGAAGACCCAGATTTATCATGCATCAATCTCTCACCGTCATTAATTGCTACAGAAATTGTAGGCATTTGCTGTGGAACAAGCAGGAAATAGATTGTCATGAATCAATGCCTCAACCAGTCCAAACATGATAGCAATTCTTGCTTCCATCATGGTGATTCCCTTGGAAAAGCACTTATGTAACTGGAGAGTTATGCATAATTATAAAGCATGTCCTGCCCACTTGTTAGATGTGTTTGTTCCATACGTTTTTCATAATGCACCATATCTCATAAAAGCAGCTATATGGAATGATGTAGGTGCCAGTAAAGCAACAGTTTCCACTGAGGCCATTCAATTCATGTGACTGTGGTTTGGGAAGCATCACTACTGGGACTGATGTTCAAGCACAGCAATGCTGAGCACGGGTCAGGGAGACAACAAAGTGCTCTTCCCAGAGGAATTGCACTTCTCCAGAACATCCAAAAATTGCAGCTGTGATTTCCAGTGCTGACTGGGAGCTGCAAATTGGAGTCCCCGGTGGAAACTGCACTCTGCTGAAGAGCAGTGCGTTGCCTGAGCCACTTCTCCTGCTGCTGTCTAGGAAATTCGAGCAGCCAACAAACAGCTCAGGGATAGGTGCAGCCCATGTGCATGGTTGGAATGTGATTTGCCCTTGCTGCAGCCTGCTCCTACTCACTCATCTGAAAAGCAGCACCAGCTGATCTGCTCGAGTCCTTTAGTAATATGAGATGCAACTCTCCAGGAGGGATCTGGTGTCTGCTTCACATCAGGGTTAGTGGTTGTTTTCCTGATTTATAATGTCAGGGTAAACTCATTCCTGCTTAGATGTGGAAACCTAACAGAAGCAGTGCTAGTGCCCCTCCTTCTGCGAGCAGAAAGGTGGGCTGCTGGGCTAGCACCAGGGAGCTGGGGTGCAAGTGCAGGGACTGTACAAGAAGAGAGCCTGCTGGTATCTTTATCAGGATACCAGTGTGTGAACATGTGAAAGATGGCACTGGACCACTTCTCTGACAAATCCTTCTGTGACAATAGACAAGCAACATATTCCCAGAGCAGCTTCCTGGCTGCCATCAATCATTTCTGCTAGTAGCAGTGCCAGGAATGAGGTATTAGAACTTCCAGCTACGTCAGCCCTGCCCTGCACAGACAGCGTGGTTACTGGGAAGTGACCTGGATTCTTTGTTTTGCACCAGCTGAAGTGTTTGCCAAGATCCAAACACCTCCACCTGAGCAATGCCACCAATTGCACCATCATCTCACCACTGTCACCAGCTCTGGGCCATGCAGCTGCTGAAGGGGCAGTGTGGCTGCACAGGGTGGCAAAGAGACAGGCTGTCTAGTTCCTTGGAAATGCAGTCCCTACAGCAGGGCTGCAGGGAGGAGAGACCCCCTGAGGCTCTGCAATTTCCAAGGGATGGGTAGAACAGAGAGGCTACCAAATAAACCCACAGGGATGGAGATGGGAGCCGCCAAGAAATGGCATGAAAAAGAACAGCTCAGAACCGAAATAAGCGATAGTGAAATCAGAGACATGAGTTGCATGTGTGTCATCATCAGCAATAAAAAAAATAAAAAATTACAGTTTTGTAAGAGCTGACCAATGTCCTAGGTGGCAGAGCGTGAGTCAAAGGAAGTGCCGAGCTGTGAGTCATCCACCTCAAAGGCCTTTATCCTTGGATAAAAGTCAAAGCGACGGAGAAAAAGGTGTGTGGGGAGGAACAGAGGTGATGGCAAGGCACCGTGTTGTCTCACAGCACAGAGGCCAAGCAAAGGGCAAGGCTGGTAGCAGCCCCTGGTGCTGCCTTAGAGCTATTTCTGGCCAGGCACATCATACGCTGCGTGTTTTACAAATGTAAGGGTCAGGCTCCTGCCCTGGGGAACGTAGTTGCAAGCACAGACAAGAACTGTGGCAAGAGTAGAGAGAGGGAAAAGGTGCAGAAAGCAAGTCATGTTCCTAAAAGGGGGCTGAAATAAATAAATGGAATAGATAAAGAACTGTGTGTGTGTTTTGAGTTTTTCTCCCATAGCCCTTTTACCATGACCTTATTTCTGATAAGTGCTTTGCAGGCACTTGGGCTTGAAATTATCAGCACGTACAAAAACGTTCTAGAACACATTCCAAACGGCAACACAGACAGCAGCAGCCAGGCTCTCCTCAGCGGTTCATCGGCTCTGGGCAGAACGATTCCAGCATGCTGCAGTGAGCTCAGATTAAGAGCAAGACAGAGCTTTGCCAGCTGATGTGGCTAAGTGCTAGGAGGAAAGACGAGAAGTGAGAAATTAATAAAGAAAACCACAGGTTGGATAAAGGCAACTACATTAACCATCAGTGCATTTTTGGAGGGTGAAAGCACAAGGAAGAGTGAGGAGTTATTTAAGGTGGTACACAAAAGGGATGAAGATGACTAGAAATTTGATAGGAGAGGTAGAACAGAACGCAAACAGGACGAGAGGCTGCACAGCACCCCACAAACCTAAGCACCTGCTGACTTAAGTGGTTGTCCTACCTTATACGGAAGTACCAGGAGTGACAAGAAAAGGAAAGAAAATGAGCGTGCAGAATCTCCTGCTGCTTCAGAGATGGCATTAGAAAACACATTGTTGAAGACGTGGCAAGTGCAAAAGGGGGGATAGAAAACAAAAGAGGAAGGTTGTCTTTATAACCTCATCAGCAGTGCCTTCTGCTTCGGTGGGGAGCTGGTACAAGGGATAAGGAAAATTACAAAGGTCCCAGTAGAAATAAAACCACAGATTTACAACTAGAGGACTCAAGCAAACAGAGAAGAGAGTTAGAAGCACATTTCTGGGTCCCCAACTGGTTCCATTAGTGCAAATGTAAATGGGCTCTGTTGATTTACTGGGCATTAAGTGCGATTTACAATGAAGCAGATGACAATAGAATCTGTCTCACTCACATCCTGGGCAATGCAGCAATAGGTGAAGTGATTGGAAACACTGTGAAGTAGGGAGAGGGTCAAACACGTGGAGAAATCCCAACACTTCTCGATGGTAGTATAAAAAAAATCTCAACAGAAAGGCTTACTATAGCCACCTCTAAACAATATGGCACAGAATATGCAATATTAGCCATTCTTAATCAAGAATTGCCTACCCTGACCATTTCTTACCCAAACCCTACTTACCCAGCATGATAAATAAGGTTTGGAAAAGAGGAGGACACAGACATACAAGAAAAGCACACCCTGGAAGCAGAGAGCTTTAAACAGTTTATTTCTTTTTATTAATTTTCTGACTCCTTGGTTCCTGTTTCAAGTAATGATCCCACGCTGTCATTATCCTCCTTTTTCCCCATGCTTAATTCCTTGCATTTCCCATCTCAGATGGGACAGCACAGTGAAAAACCTCGGTCTTATACAGGCCATACCTTTTACACCCCAGTACAACAAACAGTTTCAAGGAGGAAAGGGACTGAAATAGTTAAAACAGGCAAAAACTTGGGGTGCTGATACCACAGAAGAGTAAGTTAGAAGCCACAAAATTAACCCCACGAAAGGCCAAATGGATGAAGTACCTGCAGTAGTTACTGAAACTAAACTTTTCATCACTTTGGGGCATGAGAACTTTTTTATCTCTTTAACATATATATATTTGTATGTGTGTTTACAAAATAAGCAAGTACACATTCTTCTCTTTTGAAGAATGACAAATATGCCCAATATTAATGCCTTACTCTAAGGCCCACCTGTGTATTGTTTGCCTCACGATATCTCTAAAACAGGAAAAAATATTGTTAAACTAGAAAGCATCAATAATGTGGACTTGTAAACAAAAAGAAAAGTTATGTCTGTAGGGCTTGAAATAGTATGTAAATAGGGAACTAATGCCAAAATGCAGATACACAATTCATGTTTATACTGAGAAAGCTTGGAAAAAGTACCCAACATACCTACATTTATTCATTGTAATGTATTACAGCACCGTGTTTAGGACACATAATAAGCTGCCAAATGAAAGAACTTGCATATAGCACTAGTTATAGAAAGTGTTCTGAAAGATTGAAAAGCAGTGTTAGTAACATTTTCAGCAGTAATCAAAAAAGAATTTCAGCCCATTTGTGCTGAGAGAAAGAAACTTGCATGAAAAAAATGATCTTTGATTCTCTTACCTTCCATTTTCCCACAAAATACTTCAGAAAAAAAAAAAAGAGAGAGAATAAAAAGAGTGTCTTGTTGTGGAGTCTCCTTCTCTGGAGACGTTCCAAACCCACCTGGACGCCTACCTGTGCAACCTGGGCTAGGGAGCTGCTTTGGCAGGGGGCTGGACTCCATGATCTCTGGAGGTCCCTTCCAACCCTACAGTTCTGTGATTCTGTGACAAACAATGGAGTAGGTTGGATTTGTTGTTGCTTTTTTCATTTCCCTGATATTTGTACAGCTGTGCACCTAGACAACTTTATGGGCATTTATGGTTCTACTGAATTCAAAGTGTGGGATCGCCCACATACCTGAGCATTGCACAAGAAATGGAACAATGTACAGCATGAAACAGTGGTACAAAGAAGGCCTAAAAAGACCAAAATTTACAGTGTAACAGTACAGTCATTTGTTTTGCTCCTGCCCATGTATCAATAGTCTGATTACAAGTATTTAAAACTGTTTTTGTTGTTTTGATTGTGATGATTATTTGTGCTCATTCCAGTAACTTATAATAGAATCAAGTTATGAAAAAATAAAACAGATAAAAACCAACTACATTAAAAATGCAATGGGTAATTTATGGATCATTAAAAACATAAGCAACTCTTTTAACTATTCAATAAATCAACAATTGCAGAAGTATTTTAAATTTTATTAAAAAATCCAGGAAATCTATAAATCTCATTTTACGCTCCAACAGGATACACAAATTGGTTTAGTTTTTCCTTTCAGCTGCCCAACAAGAAACCCAATCAGATTTCCAGCAGCTGATGGGACAGCAGCCTGGCTGCAGGCAGACATGTGGTCCCCATTGGGTGATTTCCACAAAACCACAGAATCACAGACCTGTAGGGGTTGGAAGGGACCTCCAGAGATCATGGAGTCCAACCCCCTGCCAGAGCAGCTCCCTAGCCCAGGTTGCACAGGTAGGCGTCCAGGCGGGTCTGGAACGTCTCCAGAGAAGGAGACTCCACCACCTCTCTGTGCAGCTGTGCCACTGCTCCGTCACTGCGCTGGGAAGAAGTTCCCACATAGATTTGTGTATGCTTCAGTTTGTGGCCATTTCCCCTCGTCCTATCACCATACACTGCTCAGAAGAGTCAGACCTCGCCCCTTTACCTCCCACTCCTTAAAAATTTATGGATGTGGATCATATCCCCTCTGAGTCTCCTTTTTTCAAGGCTGAACAGACCCAGGTCTCTCAGCCTTTCCTCATAAGGGAGGTGTTCCACGCCCTTTATCATCTTTATAGCCCTCCGCTGGACTCTTTCAAGGAGATCCCTGTCTTTTTTGTCCAACACTTCGCTTCTGCGAGGTTCAACAAGCCCTCGGGCTCTGCTTGGTGCTGCAACCCAAGACTCGGGCTGGATAGTAGGAAAAATTCCCTCTCAGGAAGAGCAGCGAGGCATAGGCACAGGCTGCCCAGGGAGGTGGGGGAGTCACTGTCCCTGGAGCTGTTCAAGGGGTGAGGAGACACGGCACTGAGGGACATGGTTACTGGGCATGGGTGGGGTGGGTTGGTGGTTAGACCAGGTGATTGTAGTGGCCTTTTCCAACTTCAGTGATTCCTCAATCACTCCTCCTACCAAGACTGAGGTCCTGTCAGGAAACAGCACTTCCCAGCTCTTCTGTTAACATCCATACAGCCAACCCTTACAGTCTGAGGGCACCGCCAGGCAGCACGCAGGGAATGACTCCATCCCCAGAAGCCCTTCCTTTACAACTGGGATGCCGTGTTCCCCGTGTCCTTGCGCTCATCCACTGGCCTCCTTTTACCCAAACAACTCTAAAAGGAGAACATTAGCGTGCCAGACAAACACCTGCATGGGCCGCGCCGGGCGCTGAGGAGGATCGCGGCTTGATGGTGCATGGCGGCCGCCAGGCGGAGGCGGCAGAGCGCGGCGGGGCCGCGTTTCCATTTCCACGCAGCTCCGCGGTTGAGAAGACCGAGGGGCAGCGCCTTCCCCCGGAAGCGGGGCAGAGCGCACCGCCTGCCTCGGTACCGCCTCGGTACGCCGCGCCGCGTCCCGCCGCCTCCCGCGCCCCGCCGCCACCGTTCCCCCGCGGCAGACGGCCGGCAGCGGCAGGAAGTGCGGGGCCGCGGCGCTCCCGCCCGCCGTGGTATGCGAGAGCGCTCCCGCCCGCGGGGCCGAGGAGAGGCGGGCGGCGGCGGCGACGGACGGAGCGCGGGGGGCGCGGCCTCGCCGCCCCGCACAGAGCGGCGCGGGGCCCCGGCGGCGGGCGGCGGCCGCAGGATGGAGGAAGGTGAGGGACGGCGGGGCGGGCGTCACCCCCATCCCGAGCCCTCCGCCTCCTCCGGGTGACGGAGGGGACGGAGCTCGGCGCGGAGCCGGCCCGAGCGCTCGGCTGCGGCGTAGCGGCTCGCGTCCCGCTCCCTCCGGCCCGAGGCAGCGCCGCGGGGCCGACGTGAGGAGGGTGAAGCCCGCTCCTGCCTTGGGGACGCTCGGTATTGCCCCTGCGCCGAGCCCAGCCCTCCTCTCGGCGCCGCGCAGCAGCAGCCAGGCTGTGCTCAGCCCTCTTGGCGTGGCCCCTCAGCGAGCATCCCGGCCCCATCCGTCCGCCGGGTCCCCCTCCGTTTCCCCATTGACTCGCTCCGCATTCGTGTTCCTCCAGGTCTCGCTCGGCCGTCCCCCATCGTGGGGGTCTGGGGAAAAGCAGGGAAGTGCGGCCGTTAAGTGAAGCGCTCGGAGAAACGAGAGAGGGAATCGCGCACCTCGCGCTGTCCCGCTGCGTGCCCCGGTCTGCCGGCTGGCCCCGAGCTGCCCCAGGCTGCTGCTGATTTCTGTGTGTTCTGAAGTGGTCGGCTCTTTGTGCTCCTCCAACCCTCTGCCCGTGGTGCCGTGTGAGCTCTAAACGCGGAGCAGTCGTTGGTAGGAATGCTCATTCCTTCAGAGCACTGTGTGGCTCCAGTATCCTCGTGTGAAGCGTGGGGCTGTATGCAGATATCTGTCCCAACACTCCTGCAGGGCGCCCTAACTTGAGTGCTGAGCCTTGTACAGGAGCCATCACATGCACCTTTGGTTGTTCTTTTGGTCTTTCTCTAAATGTTTCCTATTTCTGTCTTTCGATAACGGAACAGGGCCTGCAGACAGCAGTCACTTTGCAGGCAACAAATGGGTTACTGGAATGGCATGCAGGAGCAAAGAGGCTGCAAGAGATGCAACTAAGTGGAGTGTGTTCTATAGGGAGGAGTTAAAATGTATTGAGAACTTGCAGGGAACAAAAGAGCAATCTGGGATGATAAATTGCTTGCTGAATAGAGAGGTACGGGACAGAGGCTGTGTCATCAGTTCAGACTCCTGCATTATTTTTAGTCGTCATCTTGTTTGTCTTTAATTTCACCCCATGTAACAGATTCATAAAAGTGTAAACAACATTTTTCCTATTGGAGGTGGCTGCAAGTGAAACAGAAATAGCATGCTTGGATCTTTTGTTGTTACTGATTTTTGAGGAGGGGATCAATTGTGCATTATTTCCTAACTGAGGTATAGCTGTTTCAGAATTAGGACTTAAACTTATTTTTTCTTTAGGAGTTTTCTGTTGCTGCTGCTGACTCTGCCCTTTACCAGCATCTTATGCTCCCGGTTTGGCTCACTAATGTGCTGGAGGAGTGAAGGAAATGCACTTTCCTCCATAGCTTTGCTTGTAACCGGGATGACAAGGCCAGGAAGTTGGCTTTGTAAGCAGCCTGCCTGTTCTGGAGGTCTGAATACTTTTCCAGTGTTGCCTTGAGTGATACAAGTGACTTCACCTTGCAGTGCACTGTCTTGGTGTTGACATAATGCACAGCATGTGAAGAGGTACCAGTGTGTCTTTCATTTGGGTTTGACATGGTGGCAAATGTGACACTGAATGACTTACACGTTGATTTGTCTAATGTTTTTCTAATCCTTGTTCTGTTGAAGAAGCTAGGTATTTTCTGTTCGCTCCATGAAATGTGGTACAGTTGAGATCTTGGTCTGCTTAGATGATGTTTAGTTGTTTGAAAATCCTCTTAGAACACAAATGCAGGTGTTATGGGCAGACTGTTATGGGCAGACAACACTTGAACAGTTTGCTTATATTACTGTCTTGTTTCTAACTTACACATCTAAGCACTGGGATTTAAAAGTAGACCAACTTTGATGTGGAATAATATACCATTAGAGTCATTGTCAGCTTTATTGGGGCTTGGAGGAACAGACACTGTAACTGAAAGTGGAATGGTTGTATGAAAGGGCTGTGTTAAGTCCAGGGGTCCACTGCTGGGCACCTAAGTCCCCCTGTGTCCACTGCTGGGCACAGGTCAGTGAGATGAAAGTTCTGGAGTGTGATTACAGTTAAACCTGAATGGAAATAGCACTAATTTTTCCCAGTGTCAATGCCAGCTTACCTACTCTTCCCCTTTCCTTCCTTTGTATAACGTGTTCAGCAGGCAATAAAAAGTGAACTTCCAGTTTGAGCTCCAGAGAAACTCATTGATTTTTCAAAGGAGCAGTGTGCAGATTGATTTCTGTACTTGGACACTGTTTTAGTTAGGCACGTGAAATACTTCAGCTGATTGTTTTGTCAAATATGTTTGCTGTGTGGCTGAACCGTAGCAATAACTGGCTGTTACCTGCTGCCGTGTGGGTTTCTCAGGGTGTGATTTTAGGAATGCTGTTGCAATAACTTCCTAAAAAATGTCCTCAGGGGCAGCAGACCTGCGACAGAGAAGGAAACAAAACTGCACAGGACCTGACAAAATGGCTCCAGAGGAGAGAAACAAAGAAAACTCTAAGCTGGGAAGATCGCCAAAATGTAAGCTACAGAATTTTTAGCCAAGTTCTGATTATTTTTTTTTCATTCTTCTTTTACATTTTATGGGAATATATTTCTAGCACAGTAATTTATAACAGACGCCTTCTGTATTAGATTTTTGAATGTTTCAAGAAAAGCAGGCATTCACATGAGAATTCTTTCATAATGACATTTTGTAAATTGCAGAGTAAAATGCTGTTCCTGGGTTGTTTCACTTGAAGGGGGGGACGTTACGAATCTGATAGTTGTCTATTTGAGCACATGTGAATATTTTAATTGTGTCTGGAGTTATCTTCCAGTTGAGAAGCTGAAAAGCATGAAGTAACCGTAGTGAAACAATCCTGCACAGAGTGTACCTGCAGCTTCTCAAGGCAAAGAACTAAGACCAGGTGTAATTTCAGGCAAACGCTCATCAGGCTACCAAAAACTTCTAAGTTAAAAGCACATAGAAACTTGAGGAAGCTACAGGGAAAATAGATAACAGCTGAAAGAGATTGGTAAAATTCAGTTTATTTCCTTCATTCTATATTTTAAAAAGCAGAATTGAGAACAGAATATCTCAGCATTGATGTGTGACATATTAGGTGTGACATTGATGCTTTTTTCTGTTGATGTGTTTAAGCACTTTGCAGTGTTTTGGGTGAAGCCAAGAGTTTTCTCTCTGTACTTGTAATACGTTTTCTGTTCTTGAAATTCCTTTGCAATTGAAGCCTGTTAGAAGGGTGATAAATCTGCAATGCAGTATGTGGGTACTTCATCCAAAAGGCCCACGAGGCAGTGAAAGTAATTGAGAGAGAAAACTGTGGCAAAGGAATAACAATGCAGTTCTCAATCTATCTGTGCTGATAATTCTGATGCCAGTATATGTGCTTGCTCTTCAGAAACGAGTCGTACTTAGGGCATGTTCTTTGTTTTTTAAGTCCTCTGGACTATTTTAGCTTTTTCACTGTCCCTTTTCAGATATGTTAATTCAGCGTTTTGCGAAACTTTTCTTTGGCTGTCTTGCGGCAGTCACTAGTGGAATGATGTATGCTGTGTACCTCTCCACATATCATGAACGGAAATTCTGGTTTTCCAGCAGGCAGGTAAAGAAAAAGTTAAACTACTGAAACAAAAGCCAAATTGTGTCCTTGAAATCAAAGCTGATCCGTGTCAGGTTTTAACTGCTTGCTTTCAGAATCCTGTGCCTTTCTACTCGAGCCTCTGTCTTTGAAATAGTACTTTAAAAACTGATGTTTCTGCTCCTTATGGCAGTTTTATGTGGTCATGTTTTTATCTGATTTTTCTTGTCATCTTGATTAGTTGAAATAACTTCTCTAAAATTTGGAGGAAAAAAGATTATGCACTGGTAAAGACTGTGTTTAGTATAAACATAAGTGAGGGATGTGTGCTATAAGAACTGATATTCGGTGAATTATGGAAAGTCAAATGAAATTCAGGTCTGTGACTATGAAATGATCCTGTGGGTCTCCTACTGACTTACTATGTGGATTTGAGTTGCTCTGATTCCAAGCATGCTTGCTAAGTTATAGAGCATTATAAACTACCTGACAGAGGTGCTGGGAAGACTAATGTTCTATGGAGTACTTTGGAGATGTACAGTGGAGTCATAACCATGTGCAGTTTTACAAAGCCAGTCTATCTAAAAATATATGGTTTTCTATGAGAAGAGATTGCAGGAGGTGAATATATGTATATTATTTTTTTTCTTTTTCCTAGGAACTTGAACGAGAAATTACATTTCAGGGTGACAGTGCCATTTATTACTCATTCTATAAAGAACTGCTAAAGGCGCCTTCCTTTGAAAGAGGTACAGAAAATGTTTATTTTCATAGGATTGAAAGGTCATACTCTCCTTTTGGAGACAGTTAAAATACTCTTGTAATTGGTCAGGTTGACTAAAGTCTGCACACTGACTCAACTTGGGAGAGTGAGATTAATATTATGCCAATATTGTCCCATTACAAAATTGTAGGGTTTGGAAGGGACCTCTAGAGATCATCAAGTCCAACTCCCTGCCAAAGCAGGCTCCCATAGTTAAGTTATTGCTCAGTTTGCCTATGATGCGTAGTTGATTTTTAGCTCTGTAAGTATGATTTTTATTTTATTTGGAAATGTAGAATGGAAATTCCTGTTTCATCCTCTGTCAGAAGATAGAACAGTTTCTGTCAAGAGTTCATCTGCTCAGTGCTGTCCCTGCCAACCATTCCTAAACCCTACAGCTCTGATGAATAGATGACAATAAGGGTTGAGAGAGGGGGACAGAAACCAAGAGGGAGGAGAAGAAGCTGGTGGCAGTGGTGTCTCCTCCCTTTGTGCTTCAGCTCTCTGTCTTGCACTGGCTCTGGAGCTCACTCCCATCCATAAGCTGGGTCACGTCCTTGAACCAGTGGAAAATTAAAACACTGAAAATAAGCTTGAACAGTGTTTTGCTATTTTAGTGACTTCAGAAAAGCTCCAGGGTTAGCACAAGGGGGAAGGTGAGAATGCTGGGAGGGAAGAAGGTGTGAACAGCTCTGCCTTGCAGAATTAAACTGTTGAATTAGTTAGATCCTCTTATGAAACTTCATCTGAAGCAATTTGAACTTTACAGGTATAGTTTTTTTGGTAGCAGTTTCCTAGCTGATGTGTAGCATGTGTCAGCAATAGACAATAGGGCTTTGGTGTAGTTAGTTTCTCATTACCTCTGAGAGGTTTACTCCTGTGTGGACAGATGGACTGCCTTATTCCTGGGCATTCTGCAGCTGGCTCTGCAAAACTTGTATGTCTGCTCAGTATTTTGGTGGCACACAGCTTACAGAGGTATGTCATGGCAATGCTGAGCCTCATTTTTTGAGCTCTGTAAGAACAAGGTCGGCCTGCAGAGAAACAGCTGCAGACCACACACCAGGATGTGTTTGGAGCTGGAAGCAGTAATACTGTTTTGCTGTTTCATTGTTGTTGGGGTTATTGTTTGGGTGTTTTTTTTTTAAATTTTTTAGTTGGAGTATTATTCCCTTTCCCTCCATTGTCCTAAGTAATGACAAGTTATTGTTTGTACATTGTTTGTAATATCTCTGAGACTGATGTATCCTACAAGTATGCCAACTTTATCTCAATCCCATACAAAGGTGTATTGTGTTAAGAGATTCGTAGAAGTCTCAGGAATGCAGGGCTGGGAAGGCCATCATAGATTTTTGTGTTGCTTCTGAAGTTCTTGTGAAGGTAACCTATAGGCAGCTTGTTCCAGGACTGCATGTGTGTTATTTCTGAAAAGACTATGCTTTTTTTTTTTTTTTTTTTTGAGGGGGGAACATTCTGCTTGAAAACTAGTACAAAAAATAATAGTAAGTTAATTGCAGTATCAGTTGGATGCACTGACATCTAAAACAATAATTTCTTCTTCCTTTTAAAATTAGGCATATTAAATCAGTCAGTAGCTTTAGTGGTCAAATCTGTTTCACCCCACCTTTGAATATACATGCACGCTTTCAAGAACAGCAATAGTAAGTGATCCCAAGAATAACACATGTTCTTTTGTCTGTAGGTGTTTATGAGTTGACACACAACAATAAGACAGTATCACTGAAGACGATAAATGCAGTCCAGCAGATGACCTTGTACCCTGAGCTGATCGCCAGTGTATTATATCAAGCATCTGGTAGTGAAGTATGTGCATTTCTCCTGCTTTCTCTGCTTCCAGTGTGTGCATGTGTGCCTTTCTACTCTATCCATGCCATTTTTGTTCTATGAATTGAGCTAAGCCTACCATCAGGTCCGTGTTCTCAATTCTCATCAGTCTTTGGAGTAGGATTTTGGGGGGGGTTGTATGCATTAAACTTTTCTGCCTGTTATTTCTTTGGTTCTACAAACTGCTTAGAAATGTTGAGAGTATCTGTGCTACTCATTCAAATTAAAAAGTCAGACCCCTCAGAATGCTGACATTTGCTACAGTGGTACCTGTCTCTATCCATTCAGTGTGGGTAAAAGGGAAATACATTTTCGTATATATAGCTATTGTCTCCCTCTGCTTCATGTGGGCTTTGTTCTGCTTACACTGCATACTTGTGTCCTGCCTTATATTCTCTCATTTCTCTGCTTTTTTTCTTATATTTGTGTACATACTCTCCTGTATTAGAACCATTTTTGCCACATTTTTACTTTTCAAAGCTCCTCTCCTGCATGATTTCTTTCAGTAGTCCTATTAACTTATATCTCATTGCAGTATGTTTTTTTTCAAATCTGACATGTACAATGTCAGTGCTATAGCACATACAGAAGTCATAGCAGTAGCAAGCTGAGTTCTGAGTGTGCAGTTCATAGACTCTGCTTTGTCCTCCCTGAGCCCAAATAAAAGCATGTTTGATACTTTTCTAGAGTAGAGGCCATCTCTTACCTGTTTGTAAAGCATCTAGCACACTGTTAGCAGTAGGGAAGCAATAATTTCTAGCTTCAGCTCTGTTGCTGCTATGTCTCTTCATTTTTATTTGTAATTTCAGGAAGTTATTGAACCAGTGTATTTCTACATTGGTATAGTTTTTGGACTGCAGGGAATTTATGTGACTGCATTGTTTGTAACCAGTTGGGTTATGAGTGGGACTTGGCTGGCAGGAATGCTGACTGTGGCATGGTTCGTTATTAACAGGTAAGAAAAACATCTCTATACAACCTTGTTTCTTAATAGGGCATTTAGAAATTTTAGAGCAGAATAAAATGCTTTCTGTTAAACTAGGTGCTCTCGTTGTGAGAGCGAGCTCTTGTACTGAATTCAGAACGTTTTCCAGGGATGCACTGATATACTGCTGATGTCTTTATTAATGGAAGGGCCTTCTACTGTCCAAACCAGCCACGCCGACAATTGGTCTGAGTTTATGAGCATGTGTGAATACAAGAGCATTTTCACACAGTTTCACTTTGCAAAAACATTCATCAGAAGGTTTTGGTTTTGTTCTGACAAAGAATGAAAATGAATTTCTGAAGTTGCTGAAAACAGAGTCATTGTCTGTGGCCAGCTCTGAACACTGTGGCCGTTATTTTGTTGCTTCGAAGGAAATGACCAAGCACATTTTTTCTTTAAAAGGTCTTTGATTGTTCTTCTTTTTTTTTTTTTTTTTAATCTGCTTTATTGTAGCTTGTCTTTGTGCAATGTGGAATCTTCTTAAGTAATTCTGACCTTGAGATTTTTTCATCTTATAATGTTTGGTTGGCATGAAAGTATCCCTTTCTTTTATGAAGCACCACAGTAATAGGGAACCTAACATAGGCAATGATGAAAGTTGTGTTCTGGTTCCTGCTTTGTGACCAGCTAGCTCTGGGACTTTCTGTGAACTTGAGAACACTTATTAATACTATAAACTGTTGAGAACCTTTAAAAAATAAGACCTGCAGACAAGCAAAGTATTAGAGGCATACCTTTAAAGTTGAACTGTTGTGAAGCATCTTCGCATCTTTTTGGGAGTGTGAAGTCATCGTGACTGCATCTATGATTAATAGATAAAAATACTGTTCACCAACCTGATGTGAGCAGTGAGCAGAAAAATGGTGAATAAATCTGTCTTTTTCTCCAGCAGCAGGGAATATTAAACACTTAAAAAATTGAAAGATCCAGTAGTTTTAAGCTCCAAGTACACCTCCGTGAGGCACTTCAGAGGTAAAAAAGAAAGGTGACAATTTCAAATACCTAAATGACAAAGGAGCTTGAGGCTCCTTTGTCAAAGCATTGTAGACTCAAAGAAGACTATAAACCTCTGAAACTGATGCCTTTGATCTCATCTGAAAATGTCACTTGTGCATCTGAGTCACTGTAGCACTATGTATAATTTTCTCCTACAGCTGTAATTGTGCAGATACTGTCAGGTCATCCCTAGAGAAGATCCTGCTGCTGTTCTGTCCCATGCTCCCTGTTCATCTTTAATCTCTTGTTTTGCTGGGGATTTTTCCCTGTAGACAAAGTATCTGCTGGTGCTGCATTGTTTTGAATTCTAAGTATATCTTGCTCTACTGCCTAATCCACTCTTAAAACATCTTGTATGAGAAATGGAAGGGCTCTTTTCTCTCAGCTGATATTTGTGGTAACCTGAGAAGCTGCTGTCATGTCCATAACAGGGGGCTGTCACAATGTGACCATCTCCACAATGTGAAGGTGTGGGCAGAAATGTCCGGAGGCCCTGCTTCTTGGCTTCAGTCCTATAAATGCCACCTCATTAGGAGTTGTGCTTAATAAGGAAGTAAAGATTGGACTTTCCATGCTGATATTAAATTTGTATCAGCATGCAAAATTGTATCAGTGTTACTTTGAACCTATTACAGGAATAGCTTGCTTGCAAGGCCACAGTGCTAACTGAAAGTAACGTTTAGGCTTTCCTTGATATTTTTGTTCCATAAATCTTTAATAATTTTGTTTGTCTGTACTTTATTCTAGGACAGATACAACAAGAATTGATTACTCCATACCATCAAGGGAAAATTGGGCTTTGCCATATTTTGCATGTCAAGTAGCAGCTCTCACAGGCTATTTAAAAAAAAACCTAAATTGTTCTGCAGAGGTAAAAGAAAATTAATTTCTTAATAAAGAATTGGTGATAGAACTGTGCTCTAGAGTAGTTACCTGCAGAAGACAGATGTCTTGTTTGTTCTTTTTGAAACAGCCGCTTGGATTTCACATAGGCATGTGTGTTTTGCTAAGTGAAAGTGCCCTGCCCTGTTATGCCCCAATGAGGGTTAAGAGAGAACAGTGTGGTGATCAGCTGCGTGCTGCCTTTTAAGATGAACAGTTGCCAAATTTTTCCCAGTGTGTAAGCTATTTTGTTGTTTTTCCTGTTGCTGGGAGAAGATGGTGGTAGCTTCCTCTCTCAGACAAAGGAGTTTCTCCTGACTGGCTTTGAATGTTTTTGAATGTTTTGGTAATTACTATTTTTTTTTCTGTCTCTGAGGTGTTAAATATGTCTGAATTCTGCATCTTAATTATTTCCTAAAGTAGTGAATTTCTGTAATTTTTGGTTTAATGACCTCTCACTTGCTTAGTGATGGAGATGCATGGGTATCAAACTGAAGTGTTTTTTTTTTTCTTCTTGTTCTTTCTCTCTCTAGAAATTTTGTTACCTTTTGGTGAGTGCTTCAACGTACACCTTCATGATGATGTGGGAGTACAGTCATTACCTCCTGTTTGTCCAGGCCGTGTCTCTTTTTCTGCTTGACAGCTTTGCCCTGGCACAGACGGAGAAGGTATTTGATCTTTTCAGCCTACTGATAGCTGGGGACTGAAATACAGCCACACACTGCTCCAACGAGTATATTCTGGGTGATGACTTCAGTGTCTCACAGCCTGGGTCCAGCTGAAGTGTGTCCTGTCCACTGGGAGTATTAAATGGCTTCAAACTTGTTCTAAAGAATCAAGTTGGAATTTATAAGATCTGCTTATCAATTAGTAAATAACAAAATGAGTGTCAGTGGCAGTGTGTATATCCCTTTGGTTAAATGAACAAGTTTTTGTTGGGACGGGTGAAGGGCATCTTGACAGCAGTCAACTCCTTCACCCAAATTGTGTTTTCATAACTTTTACATTGTGGTTACTGCTACAGTACAGCACTACAGAATAAAGAGCCCTTGTAAAATATTAATACTACTTCTGGTATTTTTCATATTTCCTGTGGAGCAGTGGTGTGCTGACTGGGGTCATTTTGGTGTGAAATACTTTTCACAGCCAGATGGTACCCTGCTACCCTCCTGAGCTGGGGGGTAGAAATGTATCCATTAATCTTATTAGCAAGGAAATGCAGTGAACTGTCTACTGCTCCAGGAAGCAGAATGTGTATCCATTGTAATATAATTTTTTTTTTGTCGACAGGTGCATGAAGTGTACAAAATCTACTTGTTTTCTCTCTTCTTGGGGTATTTATTGCAGTTTGAAAATTCGGCCTTGCTAGTGTCACCGTTACTAAGTCTTGTAGCAGCTTTAATGCTCTCTAAATGCCTTCAGGTAACAAGACTGTCCTCTGACTCTGAATGTAGTTTTTATTACTTCAACTGAACTCCAAGTGATACAACACTCTTAAACTTTTTTTGCAGATGAATGTGAAGAAAGGTACATTTGTGTCAAGATTGCTGAAAATTATGTACATTTATTTGGTACTTACAGTAACACTGACACTAAACTTGTTACTAAAGGTAAGATTCTGCTGTACAAAGTTATTTTAATTGTTACAATCTAAATGCAAAGTGAAGGTAGTTTGAAGGTAGTATACTATCACTATAGTACACTATAGTGAAGGTAGATGCTTGGAAGCATTCAAGGCCAGGCTGGATGGAGCTATGGCAACCTGGTCTAGAGGGAGGTGTCCCTGACTATAGCAGGGGGTTGGAACTGGATGATCTTAAAAGTCCCTTCCAACCCAAGCCATTCTATGATACTGATCTGACAGGTAATAGCTTAATTCATAGCAAATTGAAATACTAAAGACTGAGTAGTTTTGTATGTACATATTTATCTAAAAATATTTTACCTGACAACTCAAGCAGCTGTTTTACGTTCAAGGTTTGGAGCTTTTGGATTGAGATTAAAGCATAGTATTGAAATATTCTTTAAATTACACACTAGCTATTTTCTAAATGTGTTTTTTGTTATAACTTGGATTGCCTCTACCAATTGGGTTGAATATTAAAACAGTATTTTTGTGCATGGAAAAGAGCTAATAGTTTTAGGGTAGATTATAATCTTCAATGTGATTTTAACCTGGACTTGCATTTGATTAGTAACTCCCTCTTACCCACCTTTGCCTTTTACATTAGTGCTTTTCCTTTAAGTCTCAAGCTCACTTTGATTGTATTAATAAACAGTGTCAATTTATAAATACAGAACCTAGTGAACCCTTAAAAATTTTTGAAAGAATGCTCAAACCTGATTGTTTTCTTGTGCCATTCAGATTAGCTAGCTTTGCTGTATCTCCAGGAATATAAAACCTAACCTTGAAAAATACAACTTAAGTTATGTAGACAGCACAGAGAACTTTGGCAGCTCAAACAATTTATGTGAGGATTACAAATGCTCTTAACTTTTGCTGAGCTGCAGTCCTATTGTTTAGTGAAGCCAAACACAGTGTTCTTTGGCTTGCTCGGGGGTAAGTGTATGTCCATTTATCACGATCCTTTTTGCATTACTCAGTAACCTTCCAGCATCTTGTTGACAGCTTTTGCTTGCCCTCCCTTTGGGGGTACATGTATGAAATGCAGTGTATGATGATCTCTAGGAAACCCTGAAGGATAGATTTATTTAAGTGAAGATTTACAGTACTATATTGATACCTTAATTGACTCACTTAATCTAATTTATTTATTCTGACTAAATTTCAAATATCTGATTTTTCCCTGCCATTCTGTAGTCTGAATGGAGTAGTGAAAACTGCTTCCAACACTTGGTAAGATTTTTCTCTGCTAAATTAATTTTCAGATGTTTGTTCCTCATAAAGAAAATGAGCATTTGCTGAAGTTTCTTGAGATAAAACTTGGCTTAAACACAACTAAGTAAGTTTATTTATTTATTTTTTTACATCTTCTAAGATGAGAAGTATAAGGTATTTATCTGTATTTACAGAGGAGTTAGGGAAGCGTTCCCTTTTTCACATGGTTTTAAAAACAAGTTTTAAGAGATGCATATTGAGAGTTCTGGAGGTTTCTGAAGGATTTCAGTGTTATTCATCCCCTGGGGGTGAATGCTTTACATATATTCTAGCTTTATGTTGAAAGGCAAAAACTTTTTGTACCCCTTCTAATGTTTCTAACGAGACTTGGAAGCAGAGATAACATAGTCAGGGTAGTGGTCCTAACTTTATTATGGCTGGAAAACAGGGCTCTAAAAGGAGTAATTAACTATCACCTCAAAATGCAGATGTTTATTTTTTAGTTTTCTAAGAATAACCACCTGAAACACCGTTTGTTTTAGAAGAAACTAAGACAAGAGACAAAAGTCAGAGGAAATTACTGTGATTCTGAGAAAAACTGTTTGCATCTGTAAGAGTTGAATGTTAGTCTGTGAGAAGAAGAAATCACGGATACAGATTTTCTGGAAAACTTCAAGTGTAATGTTGGTAAGGACTAGAAACAGCTCTTAGAACCAAGCCAGCAATTGCAGTTGTGTGCAGGAGTTGATATTCTCTCCTATAAGCTGTGTCTTGTCTCTTACAAAACTGCTTCACAGCATTTCAGGAGAAGAGTTGGAAAATAACATTACACAACCGAAAATGTTGGGGTGTTTTTGGAAGACAATGCTAAGAGTTTAAGATGCACTGTTTAACCCACATACATGTGTGTTCTTAAGTGTTTTGAACAAAACGTCAAGACTGCTTCTGGTCAGGATTTTGGTGATTTCAGCTACCAGGTGTCACGGATATGTTTTTCCCCCCAGCAACTTGCTACATGTTACTTTCCAGGCTGTGCAACCCTGCATTGAAGGTGGTGATTGAAACAAACTGGATGCAACTACCCCTGGAAAGTTGTGTAACTAAATGCTGGAATTGTGGTTTGCAGCCTAAAAACTTCAAGATCTGTCTTTAAGGCTAGTTTGAACATGCTCAGTTGTTAATCCTAAAACTGGTTGTGTCTAACTGAAAGTGGTTGAGTCCTCTAGTCTTCACTTGAGGGTAAAAGGGGGAGGAAAGCAAAAGAAAATAAAGACAAGAATGTTTTAATTACATGATGTGCCACACCACTTGCAGTTGAGAATATGCATTAATACTACTTCTTGGCAGAGTTTATAGTTTTTCTGCTCATTAATCGAGAAGGAAGAATGATTGAGTGGGTTCAGCCACAGAATTAGAATTTCAGCATTGTGGATTCCATACTTGGCGATGCTTGAGGCTTGTGTGTGATCTCAGGTGACCACTTTCCCTTTGGAATGAGGACAAGCATACCTTCTTGCATCAGTATCTCTAGAATCTTAATCCGCTGTGACAACAAAGTTCTTTGTGGTCCTCATAATGGAGTTATACAGGAGGCTGGGTTTTTGTGACATAGAAGAGTCATAGTCTGGCCTCTTCAGATCACAGTCTCTCGTTTTTGGAAGATAAGCTTTTGACAGTTACTGTAAAGAGTACTTGCAAAGCAGTTTCAAATTATAAAATATCACTTTTCAAAGATGAATTTCAAATAGTTTCCAATGACATGAGTGGATGAAAATGTGCTTGGTTGTGTACTTTTTTGTCTCTTCCTAATCTATGTGGCATTGTTATTGGTTTTTAATGGGATGTTTTTGCCTTACTAGGAATTTTACAATGAATTGGCTCCTTTGTCAAGAATCTCTTCAGGCACCCTCCCAAGACTTTTTTTTGCGGCTAACACAGTCATCGCTGTTGCCTTTCTATATTTTAGTATTAATTATTTGCCTTTTTTCTGTAACTCAGGTCGTTTTTAGGAGAATTTGGTAAGTAACTTATTTTTATTGGAATATAAGAGGTTAGAGATAAGAGCTGCTTGGATATCTAAGTGAATGGCCAGTTGTGTAACTGGCTGAGGCCTCAGCCTAAGTGAGGACCCATTGCACCCCTGAGCTTGCAAGGCTGTGGGCAGCACTGGAAAGCCCTAAGGCTTTTCAGAAAGCTTTTAGTGAGGAGCTTCCTGAGCATCCCTCTAGTGTGGATAGGGAATTGTCTCTGGTTTTACTTGCTTGTTTTGTTTTGTTTTCCAAAGGGGAAATTCCTGCAGAGATCTGGCTTACAATTTTGTCACATGTTTGTCTCTTACCATTGTGAGAAAGATATTCTGTCTGTTTTCTCTTTCCAGCAGCAGAGTCACTGGAGTATTGTGGGAGGATTTGCCTCTCTCTTTTTTTTTTTTTTTTTTTGGTTTTGTGGGTGTTTTTTTTCCAAGTTTTTGTATTCCAAAGAATGAGATGGGTGTTGCTGAGAGGATTTCCAATTTTTAATGCTTCTATGCTATTTATTTGTTTATTTATAATGTTTCCTGTGATCAAGTTCATAACTCTTTGCTGCTTGGAACAGAGCTGAAGTAACACAGACTCAATTATTTGCAGTTTCACAGTGATTTACAGTTCCCTTGAGAGAAGGGGTACTGGAGCTGTCCTCATGCAGACTCAGAATGCAAGACTGTGTAGATCCTAGTATAATTTATCCTGGAAACTGAATGGCTAGGAAATTACATCTCCCTGGTAGGAGATAAATGGTATAACTGCTCAGATATTAGGGCAAATTTCTCACTTTCCTGCAGCAAAAATCAATAGCTTTTTTTTTTTTTCTTTTTCTCAAGGACTAAGACTTTCAACAGATAAAGATTATACTGGTGTAAGTGAAAATGTATGTCATGTTGGAGGTCCAATGATAAATTCAGGACAATGAAGCACGCTCTTCTCACTTTTTGCTAGTGGCTCTATTAGCTATGTACTGCTTCGTGAGGAGCAGTAACTTCACTATATCCTACAGGTTTTTAAGGAAGGCTGAAAATAAACTTTCTCCCTTCTCAATCTAAAAGCTTTTAGATTTTGAAATAGTTAATTGCTTATTACAACTTAGTAACTGAAATTGCTTAATGGTGAAATAAAATATATTTCATGCGCCTCGCTATCTTGTTTGTAGGAAAACATTTGTTGTAAGATTTTGGTTGTGATTTTTTTTTAATTTATAATTTATTCCTGTATGTCCTAGTACTGTGAGTGAAAACTGGTTTTGTAGTCTTATTTTGTGATAAAATGGTGTATATATAGTAATGTGTACTCCATAACTATTCACCAAGTTAGTGGTGTGAAAGAACTTAGATTACATATACAGAGTGCTTCATCTAAATATTTGTGGAGTATGCGTGCTCTTGAATTAGGTGGACTCTTATTGCAGAAGCACCATAAATTGAATTTATGGTCGTAAGTGGTGATCCTATTGCATTAATTCACAGCGATTGCTCCAGAGAGGTTGCAGTCTCAAACAAGGGACAGCAGGTACCTATTCATCACTGACAAGGAACAAAAACCAAATAAGCAGTGCAAACAATAGTATGTGATATGGCACAGAATGATCTCAGTGTCCTGCTTACTTAATGGTCATAAAAATATTTTTATTGACACCTTTGCCTGAGATAATGTCTGAATTAAGTGATGTCTCATTTTCTCCAACTGCAGTGGTGAACCACTGAAAGAGACAGTTAAACTTGAGGATGGTCGAATTGGAGAGAGGCCAGAAATAGTTTATCATGTAATTCACACAATTTTACTTGGTTCTCTAGCCATGTGTTTGGAAGGGTAAGTCTTGTTTTGATGTCTCTCTTTTGAAAGCAACAATTTCCTAACTGGATGTGATAGGCTATTTACCCCTTTGAAATCTGCCTACAACTCAAAAGTCTTTCCAGAAATATCTTTGGCATACAGTGGTACTAGTTGGTAGGGGAGGTAGCAAAGAGAATTTTCACTATAAATTGGCTAGATGAATCATGCTTGGTTTCTTCAATGCATTTTGTAAGCTTAAATACAGCCCAAAACCAAGAAATTAATTAGAGAAAATTGAATCTCCCTCCCTGTGGTATTTAGGTGTAGAAGTGCTCTGTCATTCTTTGAATATTGTGTTCTAGTGAGATCTTGTGTAGTGTTTGTATGGATAGTGTATGTACTTGAATGTTCTTCAAGGTGTGGAAGATTTCTTAACCATCTTATCGTATGTAGACAAGCACTGAGTGTACCTTTGTGTGACATGTTAAGCAACAGTGAAACAGTTGTCAAAAATATTGTTGAGTTCTAGTTCTGAAAAGCTACAGGAGCTTATGTTTGGATAACCTTTTTGTTCCAGTCTTGCTCTCAGCTAAGTCAGCTGGAAAGTGGCAGTCACATTTATACATTTACATTCATCATCCTGATACCTGGATATGCACAAATTATTAAAGTGAGCAAACTGCTGTGTTGCCAAGTAGCTGTCTTGACTCGTCCGTCCTCAAGAGGCAGACAAAATCAGCAAATAGTAAATTGTTCATTAAATATTTTCCTTTCTTCAGGAAGTCCCTTGTAGTACAGTGTCTGTACAACTTTGCTGAATAGCAAAAAGGTTTTTTGTCCTTGTTTGGCTGGAAAATGGCAACAGCCAAGTGACTTTATTAGCCTTGTTTGTTTTTTCTTTCGCCCTCCCCGAACTCTGTGAAGGATTTTGCCGTCTTTGACCTGGGATCTTGCTTCTACATCTTGCATCAAATAATCAGGTGCCTGTTCCTCTGCTAGAGCTTTCCTTGTTTTGCCCTCCAAAGCCATCAAATTTGATCTCAGATTGCTTGGATATCCAGACTTGTTTAAAAAAAAAATATGATTTTTTTTTTTAAAGTAGCAAAGTGCCAACCAGGTTCTTGCAATATTTTTCAGAATGAAATATCTGTGGACTCCATATGTTTGCATGCTTGCTGCATTTGGTGTGTGCTCTCCTGAACTTTGGATGACACTCTTCAAGTGGCTGCGACTGAAAGCTGTGCATCCGATACTACTGGTGAGTTGCTGTTGCCAATGTCTTGGAAAGTACAGCTCACTGTCATATCACTTTTCCAACAACAATCACTTTAGACTTGAAGAACCCACTAAAAGAATGTGCGAATTCTGTGAGCAATAGATCTTACATAATCTACCTTTTCTTGTCTTTCATTTTTAATAGCATGTTTTCACATGTTCTCTGGTACCTGGTGATAAAGCAGAGCCTTTTCCTCATGAGGAGTACAACAATCTTTCTCTCTCAGACATTTAATTTCTTTTAATAGATCTTTGAGACCTCAATCCTCTGTCATATTTAGTTGAGACTGGCCAGGATGGTCAAATGTTTTGTAGAAAAAGTGCACAAGAAAAAAGTACAAGCATGAAGACAAGCCTTGACATAAGCCTTGTTTCACTAGGAATTTTGGCTAAAATGTGGTGGTTAGGTGCGTTTATCCATGAGAGTACAACAGCTTCTTAAGAAATGGTAGCTGCAGTTACTTTGTTCTGGTGTAGCCATTTCAGAGAAGTGCTGTAACTGAAGATGAGCTTGTGCTGTAGTGCAAACAACTCCTCCACTTCCAACCCTAGCTTTATTCATAATGTGGTGAGTGTTGCTTTGGGCAGCTTTCTGCATTTGTTTTATTAATGAAATGAGGATAGGGTGTTACTCTACCCTAATTTCAAGATACTTAGAAGGATAAATATTTAATACTTAAACAAAAAGTCATATATGGTACTCGTGCAAATGCCATTTAATGTTGTATCGTAAATGTTGGCAGTGTCCTTCCAGTAAAAGAGTAAAAATATATTCACGTACATATTAAACGTACTGCTTTATATACTGCATGCTTTCAGCTATATAGACCTGCTTTTTCATACAGCAGATATGTTAACAGGTCATACACAAGGCATTCTCTTGGTAAGACTCTTAAACAAGTGTCTTCTGTACTCTGTGAGCTATTTTCTTCGTTTGACAAGTGGAAGGGGTACCAGCTAGAATGATGGTGAGCTGGAGAATGATTTTCTGGTTTTTACCTGTCACTATTATCAATCTGAATGAAAGCATCACAGAGGTTTGAAATACTTGTTTCATACTTTTTTTTTTTTTTAATTTTCCAAATTATCTCATTGTATTTGTATCTGAGAGGTATTCACTTTTCTTCTGTCCACACTTCACTGTTAGATGAGCAGAGATTAACCATTCCTCACGCTGATGGTAAAGGTAACATGGGTCAAATCAGTTACTCAGTGCTGAGCTAGGCAATTTTTTTTGCAGAAAGTTTTTTCCTGGTAGAAAATTGTGAAGATTCACCTGCAGTCACTACTCTTAAGGTTTCAGGCATAGATGTATCCTACTGCTATACAATCAGAATCAGCATAGTTTAGCCTGGAGAATGGAAAACAATCCATAACCCATTTTTTCTAATATCTGCTTTCTAGGCTCTCATTCTGAGTATGGCAGTTCCCACAATAATTGGATTCAGCTTGTGGAAAGAGGTAAGAAACATACTGTTCTGTGTTTTGTTTTGTCGTTAGGCAGCATGTGAGTCAAAACACTGAGCAAATATAACGTCAAGGTGAAATAAAAGCTGGCATCCTTTGAAAATGTGCTGGCTCTTTTTTATCATTATTATTCTATTTTGTTTTTAAACCAAACTGTTTAAATTTTTCAATATGAGGTATTTGATGATTCGGTTTGGTAACAATGACTTACTGTAATTAAGAGGCATTTGAATTTAAATGAAGACTATTATATTCAGCTTTGAATATGTGAACTGACTCAACGAAGAAAATACTGCCAAATAAACACTCAGAATACTGAAAAGCACGTTGTGTGTCTATCTTCTATTTAGAGAGAGGTTACATGAAATTAAGGAAGGTCATAGGCAAACGGCATGCTTGAAAAGCTGTCAAATGATAACAAAGTTAAATCTTTACTACAGTACAGGGAAGAAAAATCTGTAGATGTTTCCTCGTTTAAATTAAGTATTTGGTTCTTTACTGCTATTGACTTTGCCAGACAGACTGGTTGACAGGGGGAGAGTATTTGCAGGTTTTTTTTTTAAACTTCTTTGAGTGTGAAAAAAATAGAAAACATCCCATGACTTTCTACTGTACTGACAGATCCAGAAGAGTTATTTTGAATCACTTTATAGAAATTGAAGTAGTTTTTACAATGCATTGAAATATAAAAGTCAATCTTCACTTACTGTAGTTTAACAAATTTATAATGCCTGTCTTTACACTGCAAGCAAAGTATCTAATCAATCCAACTCTTTGTACTCTTCTGCCAGAGTAACAGATAATTCTCCTGTCAAAAAAAAAAAAATCAAAAAAGTTATGCAGTCATCTGCAATAGAGGAAACTTAGTTGGCCAAGGAATTCATTTACAGATTATTTGTTAATAATAGCAGTGTGGGGATTTGGACTCTAGAGGGCTTCATCCCTTGAAAATCCCACTTATGCTTTTAAGCAGTAGTGAACTCTCCAGAGTAGAGCTCTCCAGGTTCTCGACTTACCCCTGTGCTTGGAAAGTTTGATTAATAGCATGATGGCAGTGCAAATGCCCTAAGACTTGTACTCTGTTAATCTGGCTCTAAAGAGATGAGTGTGCAGTTCAGCATCTTTCTGCTTGGCTGCCTTTTGTCTCAGTCAGGCATAGCTCATCATCAACTACACTTTTCTAAGGGCTCTGAGTGATCAGTGAAGCTGATTCTTTTTGGAGGTGCCAGTGGTGTTTCCTCTCTCTTTCTCCTTCTGTTTCTGAGATGGTGCAGGTATATGTGTAACAGCTCCTGATGTGCTGCAACTCTCATATTAACATAGGGCAGCTGTTCTTTTGCTGCCCTTATTTGTCTGACTTCAGATCAGTAACAGGGGTAGAATCTCTTCAGCTAAAAGCAGGCTCCCATTTCCTGATGCCTTACCCACTATGGCTATCCCAAAGTACTTTTTCCCTTTAGTCTGGCATAGTTGTAACCAAATAACATTTCCATTAGTTTTTCCCTAGGATTATGACTGAGCTTTCAGAACTACAGGAATTCTATGATCCTGATACAGTAGAACTTATGACGTGGATAAAGTAAGTATGAAATTTCGCATGTTTATTTTAACTCTTTATGTCAGGGTACTTGTATCTCAGTATTTTGTGGAGCTACCTATATTATCATAGCTACCTATATTATATGCCTATACTTATATAGTGACCTATATTATATTAATCTGAGCTTTCCTTTGCCAAGCCATTAAATAATGTAGGGGGAGATGGGAAGAGAAATGATTATTTTAGGCTTGGTATTCCTTGTGTTCAAAGTAGCAGGAATTTGTCACTGATTACAAGAGAAGATCCTGAAACATGAAGTCAACTCATGTTGAGTATCATTACTAGATGTGATTTCCAAAGAAAGGTGTGCATCCATTATATCCTGATGCTTTATGTGCTGGCTTTTCAGTAGGTTAGAGGATTCATATTGACTGTAGTGCCACAAGAGAGAGAAACAGTGAAATTCATATGTGCAGAAGCCAGTGAAACAGATATCTGATGTAAAGGTTGAGAGACTTCATTCAAGAAACATGGAATGTAACATGGGGTTCAGACTTCCCCTTTGAGAAGAAGGGTGCAATCTTATCTGGATGACTGGATAGGGCATAGCAAATGCTGAGCTTATAGTCAGGCCATTTTGTCTTCATCAAAAGTTTCAGAACTAGATTCTGGCCTCATTCAATTTAATTTGGAACTATGTCATTACTAACTGCACCTCTGTGAAAATTAGGTCCCCTGTGTTCAAATAACTTACCTTTAAATGCATTTTTAAAGAGTATTATTTTCTGTATTTATGGAGTCTTTACTGTCAACCCGTTCATCTTCAGCAAAGGCAAGGCTGGTAATTATGGCATTCCAGCCAGTTTCTTCTTTCTGTTAATAGTAGTGTTTGTTGTTTGTCACTGCTGCAGCTTTTGAAGGCAGCAAGTGGAATAATGCCAAGTACCTAATGGCTTTTACATTAGTCTGCATATATTACACTTCAAGTACGTAATTAATCACGGTGAATTGCACTGAGATTCACTCAGCTAAGAGCAATTTGACTCCCCTTATTTGTAGCAGCTGTTCATATTTTTAATGAAAAGTATTTTTTAGTGCTTGTGCTTAGATATCCATATTAGAATTTTAATTGAATGTCGTTATTATAAGTATACTTCCTTACGATTTTCTCCCTGATAAAGTGAATTTACTTGAATTTTCTCTGTAGGAAGAGTTGCCCGAGATCTGTAATAAAGTGTGACAATGGCTGTTTTCTTTCACTAACTGCAGTATGAATAATCAGAAGATGAAATCAAAATCTAGAAACATAATTACTGTAGATGTTATTCTCTATGGCGTTATTTACTCATAAATGATGAAATACATTGTCTTATAAATCAAATGAGCATAACCACAAGTCTTTCACTTAGAAAATAACGCCATGCTGTTTCTCCATCTACATACCTTCCTTCTCAAGCTTGTTTTGTCACGAGACAGCAACCAATCAGAAAAGGAATAGTTTGATGCATTTCAGAACCACTCTGAGTGGTGTTTCATAAGTTACCAGGAGGGTAGGATGGTCGTCAGCTCTTAACCCAGCAGAAGACCTTCCTTGCAAACTCCACATTGCTGCAAGTGTGTGCTTTTCCTGGCAGGGAAACCAATGCTACCAGAGTGTTAATGCCAATTATAATTAGACCCCCAAAGATCGTAGAATCACAGAATTGTTTGTGTTGGAAGAGATTCTTAAAGGTCCAACTCCCTGCAATGAACAGGGACACCTACAGCTAGGTCAGGTTGCTCAGAGCCTGACCCTGAATGTCTCCAGGGATGGGACATCCACCACTTCTCTGGGCAACCTGTGCCAGTGTCTCACCACCCTTATTGTGCTTCTTCCTTCTATCCAATCTAAATATCCCCTCAATTTCCCCTTGTCCTATCACAACAGACCCTGCTGAAGTGTCTGTCCCCCTCTTTCTAGGTATCTTCATGCACTCCACTTCTTCCCATAGCATCTGCCAAGATTTGCACAATGATTAAGATTAAAAATATCATTTTGAGAAATGCATCCTGCATTCAGACACGCATGTTGATGTTGCTTTTGCAGAAGACAAGCTCCTGTGGCTGCTGTGTTTGCAGGCAGCCCACAATTAATGGGTGTGATTAAGCTATGTACTGGATGGATGGTGTCAAGCTTGCCTTTATATAATGATGATGATCTTCTAAAAAGAAATGAAAATGTGAGTATCCAATTCCATAAATGTGTACATATTACCAGTGATTTATAGACTGTTCCATCTTGTAAGACTCAAGTGCCTGATTGAAATGTGTGGAAGTACTGTGAACATTAACACTCCAAAGAGGATGACCTTGTAATTATTCCTCATGCCATACTCATCTGCATTGCTCTTCCACTTACAAAATACTTTTTTCCCTGAAGTGTCCACGTACTAAGGTGAAAAAAAGAATATGAAGTACTGTATAGAAAAGTAACTCCAGTACATAGCCAGTAAGCCTCAAAACAAGATTTGTTACTGAGCAGTATGACAATATTGAGTTTTAGACAGGCTGTCATTTCTGAATGTTTCTGAGTAATTTTTATTCTACACATTTTGCCAGAGGTGAGTTCATGAAGCAATATGGACTTATGCAGTTTCTGACTAGCGAAGAAATCAAAATTGTTTCTCTGCCTTTTTCCTGTGTTCTCACTGTCTGAGCACTTCAGAATTGCAGAAGGGAAGTGGAAATCTCTATCAGAATACTTGACTTGGAAAACAGCTGACAGGAACTGCTTTCTTCTTTGCCCAAATGTAATGGGGAAAAAAAAACAACAACAAATATATTAGAGGAAAGGGCATAATCCAGCAGATGAAGGAGGGGAATATCAAATAAATTGTCAGTGCTGTGCTCTGGACAAAAACATGTATTCTTTCTGAAGATTTTTCAGGCCCATTTAAATATATAGAATGTGAACTTACACCAGCAGAGACAAATGCTTCCCATTCAGCTCGCCATTACCTCACCTGCTTTGGAAATTATTAAAATAAACGTTTTATAGCTTGGTATCTACATATAATACATATATAACTTGCTATTAAAGATAATTCATCCTTTACCCACCACCATTTTCATGGTATTTATTTTTACCATGCTCTAAAATGTGTTCTTAATTTACAGATTTATCAGATATATTCAAAGAGGTCAGCAGAGGATATTTATAAGATACTCACATCTTACAAAGCCAGTTATTTGATTATTGAAGATTCAATTTGCAATGAAGTGGGACCTGTAAGAGGATGTAGAGTTAAAGATCTGTTGGATATTGCCAATGGTCATGTAAGTAACGGCAAGACGAAAGTGAGTGAATGCATAAATAATTCATTTTAAAGGAAGCATTCTTACAGTGTTAATCTTATTTTTCTAATGATAATGGATGTGTAGACAAAAGATTCATAACACTTAAAAGTGATCCATTAAGTTTTGGGTTGTCTGTTTCTTAACTGTGATCTTACCTCATGCTGTTCCTTACCTGTCCTAATTCCTCCTAGTACATTAGTATTGGGCAGTGCTGCTTTCATGCCTATCATTAAATACCATTTAAGTATATATGTGTGTTTATGTCTGTAGTACCTGAAGAAGTTATTACAAAACCAGCAAAGCCATGCCTTAAAGGCCATTCTTTGCTAGCTGTAAAGATGAAAAACTTTACAATGGATAAACTCTTCTTCTGAAGCTCTACCAGGAAACATACAGGGATGAGGTCCAGCCTGCTACTCAGTTCAGTACAGCCTCTTTGCTGCTGGTCAGGCTGCAGGTCTGTTTGGTCCAGTCTGATGGGTTAGGTTAGCACTGCAGTGGGTAGTCTGAGCCAAAGATGGTAGAAAGATCAGTTCAATAAACTGTAGAGCTGTGAAAATATACTGCTGATGTTGCCGTGCCATGTCTGTTCTGAATGCCATCAGTGTTGTTCTTGCTGTTGAAGGAGGAAACAGGGTGAGTTTTATCAAGCAACCTCATTAGTGCTTATACAGCCGCTTCCTGGAAATCCAGTTGAAGTTTTGACCTTAAGGACAGCAGAGGGCCTAATCTCACTTAGGGTTCATTATTTATTCTCAAGTCAATAGGAGAGATAGTGCCAATGGTTACTTCTTAGCAATTGGAGGTTAGCTTCACTTCCTTGTGTATTAATTATACCAAGTTGATCCTCGACTTGAATACTTTTTTTACTGGTTGATTGGTTTGGTTTTAGTAGGGAAAATAATTTTCACGTATGTAGTTTTGTATTTTGTTCTTGGGAAAAGAATAGAAGACTGTCTTATTAATGCTTATGAATGTCTAATAAGCAGCAGTTAAAGTGGATGGGTGTAAAGTGGACTCCAGAGGTGAGCTCCAGAAGAACAAGGGGACAAACTCGAATATACAAAGTTCCATACAAGCATAAGAAAAAATTTTACTTAGAGGGTTGCAGAGCACTGCAACAAGTTGCCCAGAGTTGTGGTGTGTACTGCTCTGGAGATACTCAAAACCCACCTGGATACTTTTCTGTATAACCTACTGTAGGGAACGTGCTTTTGCAGGGGGTTTGGATGATCTCCACAGGTCTTTTCCAACCCCTGCTATTCTGTGGTTCTGTGAATTTCTGCCACCCCTCCATCCTGAGCATGTCATCTGGAGTACTTAACAATTTCGTATTCCATTCCTTTATCCCTATGTGTACCTCTTCATCTCTTCCCCCTGTGCTTCCTGCTTGCTTCCCCATCTCACATATTATTCTGATCTCATCATAATTTCAGCAGCATAACTTTACAGTCGGATGTTTAGTATTTTCTCCTTTGTTCTTATATCAGAATCAGTTTCTTCCTCTTCTAACTCCTAACACCCAGTTGTTTGGTAATTCATCCTAAGAAACACTTTCTGGTACTTTCAGAGATGTCCTTGCTTGCAGTGATAATTTTGAGTAAAGAAAGGTTACAAGATGGCATCTGTTGAATGTTGGAATTCCTCACTGTCAAAAAATGTTCACATGGGCAACATGAATAAAGTATTTCTTCATTATAACAATAATATATATTAACTTTTTAATCACCTGCTAAATGTGTATAAATATAGTATCTGTAGTAGGTGCACGTATAATAGCAATAGAGATATGTATGTATAAATAAAATTGGCATGTGTTCTTATAGAAAGTTTTAAGCAAGTCTTTAAGTTAGCGTGCTAGAAAAATTGTCACAGTCATACTGAATCATCAAGATTTCTTAAGGTAGTAGAAGCATATGTAGTTTCAGACTGCAACATTTAGTTATTCTCAAAGAAAATGAGGCAGAGGAGAGGCTGCTATTCTGTTGACAGGTCTATGGATCTTCATTTCTGTGCTGTGCAGTGCCAGAGCACTGGCACAGGTTGCCCAGAGGCTGTGGGGTCTCTTCCCTGGGGATCTCCAGAGGCTGCCTGGCCATGAGCCTGGGCCCCTGCTCTGGGTGTCCCTGCTGGAGAAGGGTTTGGGCCAGATGGCCCAGAGGGTCCCACCAGCCCCCGCCATCCTGGGGTTCTGTATTTTCCACATTGCTGTGCTTTAGAAGGTACTACATTCTAAATTTGGACTATAAATTTCCATTGTCCAATATCCTATTTCTGACCCGGGCTACAAGCACAAGCTCTTACGATTTATATAGGGCAAGACAGAGATGTTCTCCAGATGCTAAAGGACTATCTCACTGAGAGAAATTATCTTTGTGTTTTGGGAGACATTGAAAGACTTATTTACTTATATTTCTGCATGAATTTGTCTTACCACCATTTTTTTTTCTTTTTAAATCCCTGCAAACTTCTACAATTGGAAAGAGTAGGGAAGTGATGTATTAATTCACCAGGCTATCTTAGATGGTAAAACAAATTATAAGGGAATATAATTTATACCTTGCTGGAATCATATGGTGTGGGAATTAAATATCTGTAGTGTAAGTGAAATGTACAGGACGCAGAAATGAATGAGTGTACAGAATTGCATTCTGCTGTCATTTATCTTTAGGATTTTAATCCATTTTCTTCTTTCCTGACAGGTGGTTTGTGAGGAAGGCGACAGTTATGCCTATTCAAAATATGGACGATTTTGTCACGAAATCAAAATGAACTATTCTCCATATGTGAATTATTTCACCCGAGTATACTGGAATAGATCCTACTTTGTGTATAGGATCAACACTGTGATATCCTTCCAATCGTGAAAAAGCATTGCAAGCTTCTTTTTTTTTTTTTTTTGAGGATTGACTGTGATGGAATTCAGTTGGAAAAATTCCTTTTGATTAAGAGAATTATTTTTACAGATACACATGGGTGCAGTACTGACCAGTTTTTTGTTTTTTGTTCTTTTTCCACCAAACTGGAACTGTTTGAACTCTGTAGACCAACTGTTACAGATACCTTCTTTGAAGGAACCAGGAACATTTGACAATTTTACAGTCTCTACAAGAAAATGTGACTGTCTTCCATGTTCTTGTGTTTGTCTTCCCATTATAAATCATGTTAATCTTCATTTAACAGACATTTCTAACATCAACGTTAGAGGGCTGATGTGGATAGACCTCGGGAAAAGGTTGTGTTGAAGACCTCATTTAAGTCATGTAGCTTTTATTTTCTAGTAAGGAGTCAAGTGGTGTATCCTGAGTCTTCAAGAGTTTGGGTTTGTTTCATATTTTTAATATTTTTCTTTGGTTAGTGTGTTTTTTTTTATTCTTCCTGTTTTCCACTATAAACACTGCTATGTTTATCAAACACATTCGTACACCTTATGTGTAGGTAAAGCATTTGTACAAATCCAATAGGGAAGATTTTATTTTAACAATTCCATAGATGAAGGCACTGATCTCTGCATTGTTGAGACGTGTTGGTGGAAGTGCTTGGACTTGGACATAGCTGTAGGTGCTGACAAAGTCAGATTTTCAGTTTGGAAAGAACTTGACTTCGGGATTTTTCCATGTACATATGTATGTGTGTGAGCGTATGTGTGTTTTAGCAGCCATCAGAATGGGCCAGTATACAACACTGTGCTGTACTTCAGACAAGTGTAGTGGGACAGCTAGGTTTGCTACTGAGACTGCTGCACTTTTATGTGTGAGCTGGTGTGTGTGTGTGTGTGTGGCGAGGGATGGGTGATAGTCATTTCATTCATCTTACTATGTCATGATTAAGGTAGTGTCATAACTAATTTTAAACACCACCATTAATCAGTAATGGCACAGTAGTTGATAGCTGTTTCTACATCAATCTATCCAGCAGTTTTGTTGGGAACTTTGAAAATGTGGGAAAATACTCTGCAGTCTTGCTTCCCTCCAAAATTTGCCTTCGTTATATGACCCCATTTGTCTCTACGACTTCCTTAAATTTGCTGTTCATCCTGTTTTGTTGCTAGCTGACATACTTCCAAGAGAATGAATGATGTGAATGATGATTCAGTTCCAGCTCCGGGGCTGATCCTGCTGCTGTGAATGGAAAACTCACAAAAGGTGATGGTAACTTTGCTTGTGTAGGTGCAGCTGGGCAGAAAGCCAGGACTTAAGTTCTGGGAAGGGTTCCTCACCACCAGGAGTCGCATGTGCTTACAGATTATTGTAGCACCTGGCCCAGAGAGCAGGCTGTCAGGCACGTGGGAATGATTCTTTGGAGTCCAGATGTCTTTAAAGAAACATCTGGCTTAATAGGATGAACCTTCAACTGAACAATCTGTAAACTATTCTGTAAATGAAGGCTGCGAAACTATCCCTACTGCATTTGCTGATGAAAATGTGAATTGAGAGGTATTGATCCTGAAATTGTTAGGGACTGCAACATGTTGATGTGTATGCATGATTCCGATCTGCTGGATGCAGATATGTTGTTTACTTTACACGAAGAGATACTGCTGAGGTTTCTAAACATCTGTTATCACTATTGGAGTGATATAAAAAAAAATTACTGTTGTAAATGTCAACATGTCTGTAATCTGTTTTGTTGGTTTTATTTTTATTTTTTTTAATCTGGTTATATCTTTAGGTCTGTGAGTTTAGACCAAGTATTAATTTATTATTATTATTATTTTTTTTGAAACCAGTGCTCAGTTAAATCCATCAAAAATATCCAATGCAATCATTGAGAGAAACGTTTATCAGTGTAACTGAGTTACAAGTTCGAAGTAAATATCCTTCCTAGGGATCCTTGTGCTGAGGATAGCGTGCATGTCTCTCTGGCCAAATGCAGCCTGATGATTTGCTTATGCACAAGTGTGAATGTTTTACTGCACTGTTGCAGTTTCAGGCTTTGCAATTACAAGATGGAGAGAAGCTTGTGTACTAACTTGGGTTGTGGCGGGCACACAGGAGCTTTGTGTGTGCTATAGAGTTAATAACAGGAAGTAAGTGTAGAGTTCCATACACAACTTATTTGTTTGAATCACTGTCTGGAATTACATGCCTACATACCAGTGATCTGCTCTCCTGAAGCTGATGGTTCATGAACTCCATTTCATAGCAGCAATAAGGCATTCCAGGTACCGCATTTCAGGGGTACAGTCGCACTTGTGTGGATGAAGCCGCTCAGCTTATGGCTTCTTGCCTTATAATGCCACACCAAGGTGCAGCATTCAGTTATCCTGGACTGCCTGTTGTGTTTCACTGCGACACGATGTATATGTGACCACACGGAGCATAGTTTGAACACCTGCACGCAGAGCACGTGTGTTAAGAAGAACACAGATGAGGCCAACCGTACGTCTAAGGAAGTGATCTGTTGTAGCACATCGGCCTGTATACATGTTTATTGAACATGTCAAACTTGATTTGAACTGTGACATAGTTATTATTAGTTTTGTCATAAAGACGTATTCTTGATACTTCAATCGATTCTGCGTTAGGAGAATCATTTAAGATTTTTACCTTGCTTTTTATATTAGAGAAGATTGTATAGCAGCATCACTGGCACAGCAGCCTTAAGTACCAGAGAAGGAGCCTTTTGCTGGGAGAAGCATCGCTGCTGTCCCGGTCAGAAGGCATGGAAGATTCATATCATATGAAGAGATTGATATTCTTGTATTTCTTATCCAGTTATGGATTAGCAAAAATACTATGATCTGTCCTAATCTCCACCTTCTGTGGAAAAATATGGAAACAGTAAGTTTTGTGATATCCCTCGGAAGGACAGTGATGGGGCATAACCACATCTGACTTGTGCACACAACCCTAGCTCAGTTTTCAACCCAGGTCCGTGGGTTTCAGTTCCTGAGTGGGCTGGGGGAATGTTTTGCAAATGTTGATCTGTTTTGCTGTAGATGTTGCAATTCAGTTGAAACATGTGCCTTGCAAGCTTTTATTAAACAAATGAAAAACTCCTCTGGTGTTTCTTTCTGTGAAGACCCTTCTTTAAGAAATTCCTGTGCCTCTGATTCCTGGAGCTTCTGCTGTGTCATTTGGTAAGATATCGGAATGAATGCTGACTGCTTGCTACGTAATAATATGAAAACCTTGAGATTATTTTAGCTGAACTTATCAAGTGCTACTGCTCCTAGCACTTGAGTAGTTTTGCTTCCAGCCCGAGTGCATTATTGCTGAGGTTACAGCACAGCTGCCTGGCCAGCAGCTCCTGCTGCAGCACCCAATAGATAAATGGGCAAAAGAGGGTCACACGTTTAGTGATAGGATGGGATGTAATGGCCTCGGGTTGCACCAGGGGAGGTTCAGCTCGGGAGCTAGGAAATATTTCTTCTCAGATAGAGCAGTGAGACGCTGGCACAAGCTGCTCATGGGGTGGTGGAGTCGCCGTCCCTGGAGGTGTTCAAGGCTGTGGAGATGTGGCACTGAGGGACGTGGTTAGCGGGCATAGTGTGAGCTGACGGTTGGACCAGGTGATCTGGGAGGGTTTTCCACCCTCAATGATCCCATGATGCTGTTTTTGATTCTAGGATTGTACGATTCTGTTGATTGCGTTAGAGCCACCGCCGTGATCCCGTGCTGCTTTCATCAAGTTTTAGCAAGCGGTGCTTGTTTCCCTGACTCAGCGGAAGTGCTCCAGTTTTGCACTTGAGCAGCACGCTATTCCTTTCCCCGGAGCATCCCTCCCAGAGACTGAAATGTAGCTCGCGCGTAGCGCTGGGCTCGCGCGGACTTTCCCATTGGACGCGGCCGCCGGCAGAGCCCTCTCCGCTCCTCCTCGCGGGCGGGCCGGGTCGAGCCGCACGTGGAGCGAGCTCGGAGCTGCTCCAGCTCGCCGCGATGCTGTGTGCGTGCAGGCTGCTGCTGGCCCTGCCGCTGCTCTGCGGGGCGGCGGCGGGGCAGGGTGCCCCCTTCCTGCCGCGCTTCTCCGGCACCGCGCCCGAGAACAGCCCGGCGGGGACGCTCCGCTTGTCCCTGCAGCGGCATCCGGGGAGCGAACGGGGGCCGCGGGCGGAGTACCGCCTCAGCCTGTGGCTGTGGGCGCGGGAGCACGGCCGTCCGGGCCGCGAGAGGCGGCGGCGGCGGCCGCGCTCGCTGTCCCCCGGCCTCCGGCGGTACGCGGCGCGGCTGCCCCCGGGGGCGCGGGTGGGAGACACCGTGTTCACGCTGCCGCGGGGCCGCGACGCCGGCGGATGGTTCGAGCTGGCGGCCAACGGAGCGGCCCCGCTCGGCGTGGACCGCGCGTCGGGGCGGCTGTACCTGCGGCGGGAGCTGCCGGCCGGGGGCGGCGCCGAGGCGCTCGTCAAAGTGCACCGCGGCGGGGGGAGAGGTAAGGGCGGCCGGGAGCGAAGCGGGATGCGGCGTGCCGGGCGCCCGGGGCTGCGGGAGAGGGGGTCCGGGGAGACCGCCTGGAGGGAGGTTGTGGCGAGGTGCGGGTCGGCCTCTTCTCCCGGGTAACAGCCGTAGGAGGAGATGTACGACGGCTTGAAGTTGCGCCGGGGGAGGTTCTGGTTGTATGTTAGGAAAAAATCTCTTCTGGCACAGGCTGCACGGGGAGGTGCTGGAGTCACCGTCCCTGGAGGTGTCCATGAGTCGCACAAATGTGGCACTGAGGGACGTGCGTAGCGGGCATGCCGCGGGTGTGCTGGACGTTGGACCAGATGATTTTAGAAGTATTTTCCAACCGTAACGGTTCTATGATTCTCAGCCAAGCCCCAGCCGGCACTGGAAGCTGTCTGGACAACATGCTGCCCGGCGGCCTTGCTCATTTTGAGCACAGCAATTAACCTTGTGAGCGGCGTTGTGTAAACCAGACACACTGTTCTCTGCGGTGCAGCACTGTGCCACGCATTTTCACTCATTTCTATCTATCTATAATGTATTGACAAGCAACGAGCCTCGGGGAGAAGGAGTTCAATGGCCAATTGGGACAAGGTCGTTTGGATGCTCCTTTGAGCTGCTTTTTAAATCAAAACTGTTCCATAGCTTTGCCCAGGGATCTGAGGATCTCTTTCTTGCCGTGTTAGAATACGTCTTTCTTGTGTTATGTGATTGGAGCTGGAGGCTTTTAGTAGCTTAATTTCATTCAAAAAATGTGGTGAACTTGTGGAGAACACAGGGCAGGCAGGCACTGGGACAGGTTGTCTAGAAATGGGTGCCCCATCAGTGAAGGAACCCAAGGTCAGGCTGGAGGGGCTCTGAGCACCAGATCCAGCTACTGAAACCTGAGGGCTGGTCCACGAGTAGAAAATCCATCCACCTGAGTGTTGGTTACATGAAGAAATGCCACCAAGCAATGGTGGCAGGGCGGGCTGTGGTGCTGCTGTCTGTGGTTAACCAAGGGAGGAAAGCCATCACTGCTGAAACAGGTCCCCAGGCTAATTTTTCATTTCAGTCATGAAGATTGCAAGCCTTTCTGAGGTTCAGTGGGGCTGACAGCAGCTGCATGGGTTCCTGGGGAGGGTTCAGCTGGAGCACCCATCCCTGCCCTCTGACCACTTGGCACAAGAGCATGGCAAGGTGCTGTCTTTTACGTTTAAGTAGTTAATTTTGCCACAGAGAATATAAACAAGATATAAACTACCATTATTTCTCGGGTGTGATCTTTAAGCATTTTTTTACTTCTCGGTTCCTGCAAAGTTTCCATTATAAACCCACATCAGATGGTGCAGTTCAAGACCTCATCTCAGGAAGGGAAAATCACATTTATCACATTTCCTCCTCCTGCTAGGGGGGGAAAAACATGGAACTGATAGAAGATTGTAAGAAAATCCATTTGCATTTTAAAAACCTTTTCCAAGTCTTTTTTCATGCTTTTATCCAAGGGAAGCAATGCTCTTCATCACTTGGACAGTCACATAGTGAGTTCTCCCTGTCCTTCTGCTTGCTGCCTTCTCAGGAACCTCTGAGCAATTAGCTTGAGTTTAGTTTGAGTTCCCTTTGCTGAGGTTCCCAAGGCTGGTTTCACTGCTACCAAGCAGCTTCATTCCTGATGTGCTGTTTGTAGAATCAAAGAATCATAAAATCATAGAATCAGTAAGGCTGGAAAAGATCTCTAAGATTATTGAGTCCAGCTGCCAGCCCACTCCCACCAAGCCACTACCCCACATCCCTCAGTGCCACATCTCCACATCTCTTGGACACCTCCAGGAATGGTGACTCCCCCACCTCTCTGGGCAGCCTGTGCCAACACCTTATTCTTATTTGCAACCAAAGGGTAACACTGAAACCTTGGGGACATGCTGATATAGCTATGAAAATCTGCCCATTAGTTTTGATTTCTAGAAGGATCTTTTACAAATGTGTGTATGCCTCCCAGTATTTCATCCCATTGGTATAATACACCTTCTTCACGGGCTACACAGCCTGCTTTCCTGGATTGCTTGTTTTCAGTGGATGATTCATATTGACAAAATGGGTGAGCTGTTGTGTTTTGATTTGATAGGATGCTACAGTTGTGACAGTGGAACAAAATAAAACATTATTGATTTCAACAACTCGATCCGCTAATGCCTTTTCAGTTCTGGCAGCTGAAAAACCTATACAGAGCTGAAAAAAAATTACCTTCCTTCCTCATTGGGACTGGTTTTGTCGTATGCCTGTACATATGTCAGGCAGAAGCTCTGTGCTCTTGTGTGGTATTTACCTTCTTTGGGCTCATACCTGGGGAAGACGTGGGCCTGAGAACTGAGGGCAGCTCAAGTGCTAAATAGGAGGGACTGAATCACAGAATCACAGAGGCAGGAAAAGTCAGCTAAGAATAGCTGAAGAGATGTGCATAGCTCAGGTGTGGGCCTCAGGCCTACGTGTGCACCCACAACCATGACCTGAGCATCTTGCGTGATTCAGTATTCTGAACTCAAAGTGCCTCATCTTCTCCTTACCAGCACCACAGCATTCCCAGAGCTGTAGGTCCTTTTGGGCTCTTCCTTACATCCAGACTAAGTCTCCCTTCTTGTAGTTCCCAGTCCTGCTGGGCTCTCTTTGCACAAGATGGGCCATGGGTGGAGTTCAGCCTAAGAAAATTATCATTAATTTGAGCAGTGCAGTTATTTCCCCAGTGTTGTCTTGAACTCAGTGAAATTTATTTCTGTGTATGGCTTGTGCCTTTTTGTGTTTGTTTTGTTATAATGTATAAGGTTTATGTGTAGGGCTGATATTTTCAGTAGTGGTGTCTTACGACTCTTACAGCAGGATCTTGTTATTTATTCTATTTGGTTCTTGCCAAATGGTGCTGAATATGAATGGGTTGGTTAATATGTGTGTTTCTCAACCCTCTCCTCAGCTGTGAATGAAATACTGAAACCTAGAGCAGCGCTGGTCATCCCCTAGCCTGTGCAGAGGGCTGAGCCTTCCCTTGTGTTGAATGGTGCAGAAGTTTCTTAGGATAACGTGTCTAACAAATGTTCCTATTTATTTCCTATTTGCCAGTGTTGGTACTCTAGAAAAAGAGAAACCATGTAATCTAAGCATTTGCCTTAGCTAAATAAACTCTGTCTTAAATGTTTTTCAATACTTCAAAAATTTCAATACTTCAAAAACCAAACATTCAATGAAGTTTTTCTCCTCTTGAGGTCAATTAGCTCGAGTAGATTTGTCCAGACCACATTTTTACTGGGGTAAGACTGCCCATAAATGCAAGTCTTCTGTGTCAGGGGATGTGGGTAGTGTTTTATTTAGCATCTGTTCTCTGAGGTCTACAGTTAAGATTTGTTTGGAATTTCTGGCTGCTTTCTGGCCTTCAGTTTTGCTCATGTGCTGCATTTTTCTTCAGTACTGTGTAAAATTTGCCCGTCCTAAAGACAGAGGTTGTGACCTCCTGTTGTGATGCATGTAGACACCCAGGTGTGGACGTTTCTTTTGACAGTGCTGTAGACCTTAGCAGACCTGCAACCTTGATGCAGTTGTCCAAATAGCTGACCATATTCTGTCAGGCAGGCAATACACGTTTCTCACTTGTTGATTTCTACCTTTCTCCCTTTCTGCATTAGGGTATGATTGCTGGGTTTTTGGTTGTTTGGTTGGCTTGGCTTGGGTTTTTAAATTTTGTTTGTTTTTGTTTGAATTTATTTTGTATATTTAATGATCCAAAGACAGATATAGACTGGGTGCAGAATGGATTGAGGGCAGCCCGTAGTGTTTAACACGCATATCTAGTGAATTTTTATCTCTTATTGAAAGCATTTTTGAGTAGTTCTTAACTGTACTTAGAGCACATCAAGCTGTGGAAATCCATCCATGAACTGAAATGTTTGCTTGTGCAATAGGAGGAATGTGATGGGTGGTTCAGTTTGGTTTACAGCTACTGAAGGATCCAGCCCTGAACACTGCTGGTTAGAGCTAGTGAACAAGCTGCCTGGCAGTGCGTGCATCTCTTGCAGATGATGACTGGTACCTCTGCCACGTGACCCTCCTGGCCCCAGAAGAGGAGCTCCTGTCCTGGGCCATGTACCCATACCCCTACCTGGCACGCGTTGATGCAGACGCACGCAAAGGCACTCTCGTCTACCAGCTTCTTGCACGATACAGCAACAGTGAGAACACCAGTGCTGGTGTGTCTTACACACTGATTGCAGGTGGGTCTAACCTGAAAGAAATGGCAGGTTTCTGCAAAGTTGCAGATTTTTCCTATCAGTTTCCCACATTATCATTTGAGTTGATAGATTTTACCCCTTGGGAGATCTTTATGGATACAGCAGGTAAAGAAGGTGGAGGTGCTTTAGAAAAACAGTGGTGTGGATGGGAATTTTCCTTGCTTCGCCTTACTTCTATTTGAAAACGACTGCAACCTTACATTTTTGTACATTCTTTCCTCTTCTGCTGTGCACCAGTCAAGATAATGTGGTGTGAGTGAGAGATAAAGAGAAGGAAAAAGAAACGTGTGCAAGGATTCAGGTAGATGATTTGAGGGTAGCTTATTTTAAAACACTCAAGATGCAAATGTGGATACCCTCTCCCTGGAAGCATTCAAGGCCTGGCTGTCAGCAACCTGGTCTAGAGGGGTGGTGTCCCTGCCTATAGCAGGGGGTTGGAAATAGATCCCTAATGGTCTCTTCCAACCCAAACCGTTCTATGATTCAAATGTTCTTGCTGCAGGGTGTTTTTCAGACCAGTTCTGTGTGTATGTTGGTAGGTGGCGAAGAACGATTTCAGGTTGATGTGGATACTGGGATGGTCATGACCACAGGCTTACCTCTGGTGTGGAACAAGGAGTATGTGGTCACAGTGCAAGCCACGGATGAGTATGGCAACAAAAGCCCCTTCACCTCCATCTCCATCCTGGTGGGTTCCCGACCTCCACAGTTCACTAACATCTCCTACAGTGTGTTTATCCCTGAAAACACTCCAGCAGGAGAAAAGTAAGTTCTGCTTTGTTAGGTGAGCTGCCTCATCTGTGTCAGAGATCATTCTGATGAGAAACACTATTCTCTCCCTCTTTGCAGAGTGGCAGTGGTCGAGGCTGTTTCCTTTCAGAGCCAGCCCCTGTCCTACTCGCTGCTGATGAACCCCAGTGAGCTGTTCAGCGTGAGGCAGGAGAGTGGTGAGCTCCTGCTCAGCCACCCTGTGGACTATGAGGGGGAGCACCACTTCTACCGCCTTCTCCTGAAAGCTGTGGAAGCTGGGAGCACACTGAGCAGTGTGACTGAGGTATGGGGGGGTGCTTCACTTGCCACCTGCTGTCCCATCCGTCTCTGTCACCTCATCACCTGAATGATTTACCATATGTGGAGAGTCCAGTACCTAAAGGGGAGCTGTAAGAAAGCAGGGAATGGACTCTTTAGCAGAGGTGGGACACCAGGAAATGGTTTGCCCATAGGGGTGGTGGGTGCACCATCACTGGAGACATTCAAGGTCAGGCCAGATGGGGCTTTGAGCAACCTGATCTAGCTGTACATGTCCCTGCTCATTGCAGGGAATTTACACAAGGTGGCCTTTAAAAGTCCATTCCGATTCAAACAATTCTATGATTCTGTTCTATGAAGATGGGTGGTGCTTGAGAGGGAGGTCTTGTGATCAAGGCAGAAGTTTGGACTCCTAGATGAGGCCAGTTCCAAAAAATACTTCTTATTGTTTGGCTTTGGCTGTGCCTCCCATCAGCTTGGAAGTGGAACAATTCTCACTGCTGCAGGCATAGTGCAAGTAAACATTTAACCCTGCTGCTCTCCCATCCTTAAGCCTCCAATGAATACCTAGACTTTACCTGAAGTGAGGTGCATGCTTTCCTAAGCACAGAGAATGAATTCTTTCTCAGAATGTCCTTTTTATATCAGGTCATGGTCCACATCACAGATGAAAATGACTGTTCTCCTGAATTCCAGAGACCCATTTACAGCAGGGACAACATTCCTGAAACCATTCCCGTCGGCACATCTCTCCTTCAAGGTGAACACCTTCCTGATACCTCTTACTTTGGTCATGTTACAGAACTGTTCATTGGTGTTATGGGTTCATGTTTCTGTCATGAGAAAGTACTCTTCCATGGTGGGCAGTGGCTTTACAGAATGTGGATTGTGGCCTTCCCCCAGATCTGCAGATGGCTTTTAGATATCCTGAAAGGATATCTAAAATATATGTATCTGTGAGTGAGGATGGAGTTGAGTCTAGGGCTGCTGCAATGGATGTGCGTTGCCAGGCAGAGCAGCACAGCATTGGTGATGCTGTGAGAGACAGGGAGCCTCAAGCAGGTGCATCTGCACAGTGGTGCAGAGAATCTGCTTTGGGAGCATCTACGGGTGGATGTGTAGCTGTGCTAGGTCATACTGGCGAAGTTCCTCATGGACAGCTTCTCCTGTGTGAAGTATAATGTATGTGGCAGCTTGCGCAAAGATGACTAGGCATGAGCATTACCCTCTGATGCACATCAGAGCAGTTAAGGCAGCTGACAAGTAGAAACATAGTGAATTGCTTTAACTTTAAACATCGTGGCTGTATTTGTACTGAGGTTGGTCATCTTTTTGATTCCTGGAAGCAGTTTCAACTAGTTTTTTTTTCCTTGGTGTTTTTATTTTTTTTATTTTTATTTTTAATAGGCAGTGGCTAGTTTTATCTCGTAAATAGTTTTAAATACTGTGTAACTGACTTTAAAGGTTTTCAAGGTGAAACCTTTGGAAAATATGTCAACTTTTATATTTATTCTTGTGGTTTATCCGTCATTGTTCCAAGTTTGTTGTGTGTGTGGTGATCACATATTACTTGAATGTAAACCCTGAGCACAAACATGAGACTTTCAGATTGGAAGGGACCTTAAAGCCCACCCAGCTCCAGCACCCTGCTGGGGGCAGAGCTGCCCCACACCAGCTCAGGCTGCCCAGAGCTCATCCAAACTGATCTTGAACCCCTCCAGAGATGGGGCATCTGCCTCTGTCAGGGCAGCCTGTGCTGGTGCTTCACAGCCCTCGTAGTGAAGAGTTTATTCTTTAAATCTAATCTAAACCTACTCTCTTTCAAAATAGTACCTGTTGAAAAATTAGAGGTGTTGGAAATAATTTTAAACTCCAAGTTCCAACCCAAACTTCAGTCCCTTTCAAAATACTGTGGTTGCACAAGTGAGGACTGAACTTGGATGGTGTGGCGTGTCTTGTCTCACACCGTAAAAGAAAAGGAATAGAAGTTCGTTCTCCAAACTGGTGTCACTTCAACACCTTCTATCTATGATGTCCCCAGATCTGACACAGCCCATCACATTGCCACATGTGGCACAGAGATATTCTGCCTAAAACTCAGGCTGAGACCTCAGGGTGGTGATGAATTGTGTGAAAAGAGGATGAGTGCCAAGGCAAGACTCAATGAGAATGTACATGTATAGGATGTCTCTTTTGAAGACAAAAAATGTGGGTTTCTGGAATTTGAAGCTGAATGTGCACAGGACATAGTGGTGATAAGAAGCTTATTTTCCTTCGTGTGATGACATGCTGAAGCTGGGCTGCAGGGAATGCTTTTCCTGAAAACTTAAGGAGACTGATCACAGCTGCAGCTTATGCTTTGGACTGATGGCTCACGGGAAGAAGTAAGTTGCCAGCTGATCAGTTGCTAAAAGTTCTCAAGTATGTGATTTTCTTTAAAGAGATGAATGCTATTCTCTCCATGAGACCTCTAAAGCTGATTAAAACTCATTTAACTGTGTGGAAGAAAGTGTATGTCCTATATCCAGAGAGAGCAGAATGGCAAAGCTGTGCAGTGAGGTTTACAATTGCTTCCAGCTTGATTGTTCTGCCATACTGAGTGAACGTTAAGGGAAAGAGCTTTCTTAGAAAAGAAAATGTTGAGTGTAATTCAGCAACAATAAAAATGGGCAACTTGGTTGCGGGGCTGAGGAGCATCAGGAGCAACTGCAAGGGAGGGGTATGCAGTCACCTGCATGTGTTGCTGCTAAACCTGACTGCTGGAGCAAATACCACTCCAGAAAAGAGCAGCTCTTACCCTGGCTGTACTGTGTGGAGGGCTAGGAGGCATGTTGCAGCCCCAGGTTGTCCTGCAAAGAAAAAGAAATACAGGTTCAGGGCAGCCTTAGTTGTACTGAGTTTGTAGGATGGAATGGAATGGAATGGAATGGAATGGAATGGAATGGAATGGAATGGAATGGAATGGAATGGAATGGAATGGGAAGGGAAGGGAATTCCCAGTTGGTATTGGAATGCAAGATATTGCTTTGCAATGTACAAGTAAGTATCATATTCCCTACTTGCCAGGGAAAACAGAAGAATATGATCATTAAGCAAGTAAAACATGTTTTTGTGAACAGTTTCATATTAGTAATGACTTTAGAATAAATTGGAGTTGTCCAAATCAAAGTTGCATTGCACTTCCTACTTTTCTTTCTAAAATAGACACTTTACCACTAAATTTAAGTTGTGTTTCATTTTCATTTCTATTTTTCTGGAGTTTTAATCAATTTAGATCTTCCATGCAGCAAGGGAGTGGTTAATTCCAAAGCCTTTGCTCTTGTAGTCAGTAATATACCCAACCAGAATTCTGAGATGCGAAACAAGAAGTTTCAACCACCATACACTGAGGTGAGTGACTTCCCAAAGGCAGAGGTAGTTGGTCTTTCTTTTTGCAGATAAGTAGCACAGTCTCTTTTTGAAATCCTTCTCTTCCCTTTTTCTGAGCGAATATGCTGATCTGCACCCCATAGAACTATCTGTCGGGGTGTCCACACCCTTGGTACAAGCTCTGGAGTCACTCCTCTGCCTTCTTGAAGCCTACTGGCTACTGCAACGGCCACACTTGTGTCCTGCTGCATGAATGAGGAAGTGGTTTAGCACTGGTGTGGGTATGAGACAAAGCCTCGCTGTTTGAGGAGGTAAATGGCAGGGTAATTAAAGAGGTGAGCTCCAGCTCTTACAATTGCTTGTGATACAACGTGTAAGCTCCCTTTGTTCTGCCAATTTGTGGCTGCTGAGCAGATGGGACACCGCCATACTGAGCAAACACTTGCCAGGGAGCGATGTTTAATCACTCTTTATACCTTGAAGTGCCAGGTAATTAAAAAGTGCTTTAGCTATAACATAGCTGGGAGCTAATTAAATGGGAATGGCATCCCCTGAGAGAGTGAGGACACAGTTTGTGGCTGATAATGCTCTAACAGTGTGTGTATTGATTGTGTGGCAATTACCAGTGCTGCTGGCACGAGGCAGGCTGCAGTGCTGGGCTCGCTGCTTTTGCATTGCTGCTGGGCTGCACGTGGGACAGAGGTGCTGGCTTGTTTCCTGCTGAGCTCCTGCCTGCAATAACATGGCTTTTATGGAGAAAACAGTTTTGTGCGAAGTCTGTTCCAAAAGAAGTTTACTAGGTGGGAAACAGCACAGCCAAACCTTTTCTGTGGCATAACAGGTCCTCCGTTAAATTTGTTCCCTGACAGTGCTTGCAACAGACTGTGACTCTGGCTCCAACTCAGAGATTGCTTACTTCGTCCAGAGCACTGATTTTTCCATCACACACCATGGGGTCATCAGTTCTAACCAGAGGCTGAACTTTGAGCGAGTGAACCACATGTACGAGTTTGTGGTGATCGCTGTTGATAAAGGATACCCCCCTCGGACAGGAACCACGTCAGTGCGCATTCACATGGCCAACGTGAATGATGAGGCTCCCGTGTTCTCCCAGCCTGTGTAAGACAGCTTTCACACCTGCTTTGCTTTGTACAGATACTGTTCATGTGTGTAACCTTGACAAAACATGACTAAATGGGCTGGGTTTTGTGCATTTGTAAATACCAGTGAATCATTGCCAAAGGGTGATGTGTATAAAGAAGGGCTTTGGAAGCTGGTACTGAATGTGATTGCTCCCTTTTGTGCCTCAGTTACAAAACGTTCCTCTCAGAAGATGCTGGTCCCAGTACCTTAGTGGCTACTGTCCGGGCGAAGGACCCCGATGGAGACGGGGTGCTCTATCTAATTGCTGGAGGAAATGAGGAGGGCAACTTTGAACTGGATAGTCAGAAAGGTAAGAAAGCTTTTACAGCACAGCTGTAAGGGAATGCAAGTGCCTGGTTTGAACACTCTCAGGCAGAAATTCAGTGTGGTTTTTAAATTCCCATTGTTCATTTTCCTGTAACTCTTAAGACAGGCTGGAGAGTTGGGCAGAAAGGAGAAAGTTGAGGTTTAACAAGAGCAAGTGTAGAGTCTTGCACCTAGGGTGGAATAACTGCATGCGCCAGTACAGGTTGGGGGATGAGCTGCTGGAGAGGAGCTCTGAGGGGAGGGACCTGGGGGTCCTGGTGGATGACAGGTTGGCCATGAGCCAGCAGTGTGCCTTGGTGGCCAAGAAGGTCAACAGGATCCTGGGGTGCATTAAAAAGAGTGTGGCCAACAGGTCGAGAGATGGCATCTTCCCCCTCTAATCTGCCCTGGTGAGGCCTCACCTGGAGGATTGTGTCAAGTTCTGGGCTCTCCAGTACAAAAAAAAAAAGACAGGAGTCTCCTCTAAAGAGTCCAGCAGAGGGCTACAAAGATGATAAAAGTTGTGGAACGTCTCCCTTATGAGGAAAGGCTGAGAGTCCTGGGTCTGTTCAGCCTTGAAAAAAGAAGACTCAGAGAGAATCCACATATAAGGAGCAGGAGGCAAAGGGATGAGGCCGGGCTCTTCTCAGCAGAGTGTGGCAATAGGACGAGGGGAAATGGCCACAAACAAGCATAGGAAGTTCTGCACAAATGTGTGTGGGAACTTGTTCACAGTGAGGGTGAACAAGTATGTATATTCTGCAGGTAGAGATGCTTTATATCAGTTAGAATTAGCCCTTAGACTATGCATGGTTTATCTGAATATCGGCGAAAATTTGGCACACTTGTCCAAGGACTGCATTGTCTGATGTGATGACTGATGAGATTCCATGATTTCTGAGCTCTATGCTTTGCAACTGAAATATGGTGGCAGAGAAATATGATGCTCTATTTATTTTGTTTGTTTGTTTACACAGTAAAATAAAGCACTTTATACTTCCAAATGCAGGTATCATTAAGCTTCGTAGAAGCCCTCTGCCCAATCTGAAAGGGCCTCAATACATCCTGAACATCACTGCAATAGATGACAATGTCTCTGGGGGACCCACCCCTCTCAGCAGTTTTGCTGAGGTTATTGTAGGAGTTAATGACGTTAATAACAACAAGCCTGTCTTCAGAGAGGTAAGATGTCTTCCTGCGGGTGTTCTCTTCCCACCCATAACTGGTATTATAGATTCTTCTTGGTTCCTGGTGATGGGCTGAAGGGAATGTATAAAACAGAATAAGTCTATAACTGAACATCTTTATTTATATTTACATAGAAAAGTCTTCAATCTCTTTTTTTCCATCTTCTTTCTTCCTTCCAGCTTGATTTCTTTGTGACTATAAGTAATAGTTTTCTTCTGAGTTCTTCTCTGATGTGCTGCCACTGTGCAGCTAATTCACACGGCTTGGTGTAATACATAGGGCTGGATGTTTGGGTGTGTTTTTAGTGCACTTACTACAGTGACAGCACCTGGGTTCTGGAGAACCAGCCTCCGGGCACATACGTGCTGCAGGTAGAAGCCTACGACGCAGACCTTGGCATTAATGGAGAGTTGAAATATGGTCTCATGCACCGTGATGGAGCTTCCTTGGGCTTCAGCATTGATTCAGACACAGGTCAGTGGCTTTTGGGTTGCTTAGTTGAAATGGAAATGCCATTGTATTGCGGTAAGAATGCCACAGTCTGTTGGGTTAGCTATAATGGCTTATAGAATAAATAATTATAAAAAATAGACTACGTGAATAACCATGCATATTGATTAAATTAATATGATAGTGGTTAAAAAGACAAATCAGGTAGGGCAACAAACCCCAGTTCAATATGAATGTTAAAAGCTATTTTGAGTCAGTTCTCTTCCTACTGAATCAAGTGCAGCTATAAAATGCATGGTAGAATCGACCAGCTTGGCTGTGTACTTCCCTTCAGTGGGGCTTACAGTTCTTTAAAGCAGATTATTTCTCAGCTTGTGCACAAATGGAAAGGACAGCGTCTTGTGTACAGAGGCAAAATGTTCATAATAGAAAGTGAGAGGGACAGGGATTCTTGGCACCTCTGGGATTAAAAAGTTCCTGTAGTCAGAGCAGACAGGTGGAGTATTTGTGCTAGTGTTCAGACTGGGGGGAGCTGACGACAGAAACATGGTCCTTATCTTGTACATAGTAGAGATGTGAGTCTAGAAGTAGTCCCAAGGTCACTTTGAAGGCTCATAAGCGGAGCTGAGGCAGGGAGAGGGCTGCTCAGCAGAGGAAAAGCTGTGGACTTGGAGAAGGTTGTTCTACTTACTAACTGAGCAACGTGATTCTACCTTGATTTAATCTGCTCAGCAAGGCTCTCACTGTTGAGATGACTTTGGTTACATCACTTAAGGTGCCAGAGCAAGCATGAGCTATCTTTGAAATATTCAGTTATGTGGACTATTTCTGGAACAGCTCTGTAGGACATCTTGCTGGACAGTGAGACAGTCAGGATCTCAGACTGAATCTCCTTAGGAGGGCAGCAGGAAAGAAACCTGCTGTTTGCTGCTGGTGTCTAGCAAGTAAAGGAGGAGAGACAGAACCTGTGGTTGATCTTGCTGGGGCCATGCCTTGCAGGGTTGGTTGGGTTGAGCTTTACAGTTGTTCTGTGAGCAGTTATAGCTCACTCCTGTAAGAGGACAGTGGCAGTCCCTCTCTGCAGGCTCAGTCCTGAGGCTGTGGCATGCAGACAGGAGGTGTCTATGTCCTCAGGGGTCATCACCACCACGCGGAGCTTTGACCGTGAGGAGCAGAGGGAACACGTGCTGTGCGTCACTGCGACGGACCAAGCGCAGGAGCCACTCATTGGTGTCTGTCACATCACCATCCTGATCGCTGATGTCAACGACAATGATCCCAAGTTTGACAACAGTCGCTACCAATGTGAGTGATTTGTTAGCCACCTGTCCCAGAGCTGTAATGTGAACCTGTTAAGTAGTTCCTAATGCTGATGATGAGTTTTTAGGTCTTCCTTCATTGCCAGCTGAGCCACTTACTGCTTATTGCCAGTGCAAGTATGCAGAACTGACTGTCACAAGTGTCTTATTCAATTCAATACTCTTAAAAACATTGACAGCCTTCAGTCCTACAAACTAGGCAAATCTGATACTTTTGTGTCTTTCCCTTGCCCCATCTTTCTGTGTGCTGATTTTTTGTTCAACATCTTACAACAGTGCATGACATTGTATCTGAGAAGTCACCAACCTTGGCTAGAAGAGGAATCATTGCATCCTTGATACAGTGCCCCTGTTCAAATGGGTTGGAGTGATATTAGGTATATCTCTTGTTGAACAACCTGAAATCTTTGGCTTACGGCTGGCTGTGAGCCCTGATCCCTCCTGTAACTGTGCTGCTGAGCTTGCTCTTCTGATTTGCCCTGGTGCCATTCCCTTTTTCATCCCTATATGATGCCCTTTTTACTTGCTGCTTCTCCAATTGAATTCACTTCAGTACATTTCAGTCCATCCACAAACAATGGCCATACTCCCTAGATGATAAACTAGGACAGGTAGTAGCTTCACCAAGAATGGCAAAAAAATGGCTGATGGCATATGGAAGCTACTCAATTTTGGAGACTTTTTGCTAGTTCTATGGAAATGTCACACAGGGCGAACCAGTGACCAATGCCTTATTCAAAATGGAAATGACTCTTAAGTATGTTGTCTGTAGCATCAGAGAGGCCAGAATTTTTTGCAGGATTCAAAAAGAAGTTGAATATGGTAGGATTTTGTCATGAAAAGGTGATCTGCTAAGAAATAATCTGAATATATATCTGTACGTTAGCAATATGCACAAAAGATAAATTTCTTTTGCTCATTTTGAAGTGTCTTGCACTAACTTCAAATGCCAAACTAGTTAAAATGTGTTGACTGGGGATAGCAATTTCTGCATTTCCACCAGTGGTTTCTGCAAACCTGGCCAGGGCTGCACTGAGAAGGCAGGTGGGAGTGATCTTACTGCAGAGAAACATCTTGGGACAGAGAAGTCCTTCTGGCAAAGACTCCATTATGAAGGTAGAAAAGCTGCCCATGATTGTTTCCAAAAGCTGTGCCATTGAGCGACTGCACTTGGTAGCTATGATGACTCTGGCACTGGTGAGATATGGGTAGAATTTTCTTTTTTGCATGAAACACAGAGAACCAGCAAAGGTCCTGCAGCAAAGGCAGTCCTTTGGGATGGGGAAACTGCAGATAACAAGGTCGCTTTTTGTGTAGCACTTTTCCAGTGTCTACAGCTAAGTAATCAATGTTTGTACGTCACAGAATTAAAAATAGCTTCCTCTCTAACAAGATCAAATGCTATTAGTCATAGGTTCCTGTTCTTCTTAGAAGTTGCTGGTTCTTTATTTCTATGCACTAGCATATTAGTCAAATCCCTTATTTAAGTCATGTATCTTAGAAATCTGCATGAAAGCAAGGCATTAAACAAATGCTTAACGCTGTGCAGTATGGATGGCATAGTAATTGCTAGTTATGCCAGCAGCAAGTAGAAAGTACATGAGATTAGAGAGAAAGACCCTTCCAAGTGAATGAACGCCTTTTTCACAATGTGATTTCACAGGATTTGATTATAAATGTATAAATCTAAGCACAAAAGATATTTTACAGCGTTTCTTTGCAATAAATTCCATTTTCATTAATCTATTTTAATGCCAGTAAATCTCTTCTGAGACTAGTTCTGGCTGTACTAACACACCAGGAACATGAATCCTAGGGGATCACTAAACATCCTGGGGGATAAGAGAAGCTAATTAAAGCTCAACTTCGCATTGACAGAGTGGTGGTGGTTTATAATTCTACTGCCCTGCTGCCATAAAATGTAGGTATTGAGGGAGGAAAAAGCAGAAAATATGAGCTCACTGCTTTATAAATAGTGAGCAGTACTGATTTTACCACCTCAAAAATGCTGAACTGTTCACTGTTTCTCATAACTTTTTTGGGATCCTTGCTAGGAATCAGGAAGACAAAACAAAACTACTCCTCTGTGCAGCTGCAGCTTTTTGCTGGCAGGTTTTCAGATGACAGTTACAAAAGCAGGCTCAGAGAAGGACTGGTCTGCCTCTAACCATAGGCACCATCTCTGCTGTAGACAATTTGCTGGGAGCAGAGAGCGAGACTCAAGCATTTCTGCTCTGCCATCGCTCCCTGCCACTCCTTGGGGATGTCACTGCTCACATTCAGCACCGATTCCAAATGCACAGCGTGCCTCATGATGCCAGGCACAGAGGGATAGCAGCATCTGGGAGCTGTTGGAGTGGCAGTCCCCAGTGCTGTCCAGACAGAGGCTATCAGAGCAAGACCTGCTGACAATACCTTTCTCTTCTCTAAGATTTCCTCAGTGAAGACACTCCCGTAGGAACGAGTTTCCTCTGTGTCACAGCTCATGACAGTGACCAAGGCGTGAACGCTGCCATCACATATTCCATGTTAGCGCATCAGGTTCAGTACTTCCAGATCAATCCCAGCACGGGCTGGGTCTATGTGAACCACCGGATCTCTCAGGTAATGACTGCCTGCTGCAATGGAGCATCCCCCAGACCCATCACTGAGGGTCTTGATTTGCACAAAATGCTTTGCAAATATCCTTGATCTTCTTCATTTCATAGACAACACACGTTAGTCACTATATTGTAGCAATGGATGGAGGCAATAGGAGCAGTGCTGTGGAGCTGACTGTAACCATCACCAACGCACTCAGCCAGCCACCCCGCTGGGAGCAGAGCAGATACTGGGTAACAGTCCCTGAAAACACCATCCGTGACACCAAGATAGTGGTATGTTATGAGTGTGATTTCTTACCTCCCTATTCTTTTCATTTTGCCTTCCTTTGTTGTACTCTCACTGCATCTGTGTCAGAATCATAGAATCATAGAATGGTTTGGATTGGAAGGTTCCTTGAAGTCCATCTAGTTCCAATCCTCTGCTATGGCCAGGGACACCTCCTGTTAGACCAGGCTGCCTAAAGCCCCACCCAGCCTGGTCTTGAATGTTTCCAGGGATGGACCATCCACAGCTTCTCTGGGCAAGCTATGTCAGTGCATTAACAGGCTATTAGCAAAGAATTTTCTCCTAATATCTAATCTAAATCTACCTTCTTTTAATTTAAAGCCATTACCCCTTGTTCTTGCACAACATTTCCCTGACAAATAATCCCTCCCCATGTTTCCTGTAGTCTTCTTCTAGGTATTGGAAAGCTGCTCTGAGGTCTCCTCAGAGCCTTCTCTTCTCTAGGCTGAACTGTATGAGCAGGTACATTTGTTCTTGATTAAAGACCTGTGGCAAGCCTAAATGTTGTGAAATGAAATTCAGATCTTCAGAATGGACCTTTACTGTTTCTCTCGTCTGTCGTCCTAGTCATGCATGAACTGTTCTTCCCAACAAACTGAACACTTGCAACCCTGTGCTTCAGCAACACACATGGTGGCTTTTTCTCCTTCAGACCATCAAAGCCACATCCCCTCTTGGAGATCCCAGGGTTACATATAACCTGGAAGAGGGTCAAGTTCCAGAGACAAACATGCCAGTTCGTTTCTACCTGAAGCCAAACAGAGCTGATGGATCTGCTTCTCTTCTTGTTGCTGAACCACTTGACTTTGAGACAACCAAGTTCTTCAAGCTGACAGTCCGGGCACAGGATGTGGCAATGAGTCCTCTAGCTTCCTTTACCACAGTTTGTGTTAATGTAACAGGTAAGCATTGCTGCTGTTGGAACAGCTCGTTCAGGACAATATTTTCATTATTTTTACTATAACACCATGAGTTAAGTGCATGAAATTACTAAAAAAAACTGCCTAAGAACTCTTTGTGCATTTCTGTGAAATCCATGGAAGTTGTACAGTCATAAAAAAGTCTGAGACGTCTTCTAAGTACAACTAGAAAACTGGGAAATGTAATAATGCATACATGGTGTGTGTGAATGTTTACACAATGCTAATGCTTGCTTTCATAAATGTAAGCACAAAGAATTCCTTTTGAAAGGGGGAGAAATCTAATGAAGATCCACGAATTATCACTGGAAATATTCTTCTCTATTGAAACAGTTAAAACAGGTCAGTTTTGTGCTTGATATAAGACATTTAACTTTTTCATTACATTCAGAATTTTTTATTCAACGCTGAGGTAAAAATAATTTAAATGAAAATGTCTTTACAACAGGATAAATTTTCAAAGATTTGACCTAACACACCATATAGTAATATCTCTCTCTAAGGCTCTGCTCTTACAGAACCGCATACAATTAATTCCACTTTTTCTCCAAACAAAATTACAGTTGTGGGAAAAAAAATAGAATAAATAAAGATGTGCTAGAAGACTTGAAACATTATCTCACTCCATCATCTTCTTCTGCAGATGTCAACGATAATGCTCCATTCTTTGTGTCTTCCAACTATGAGGTGTCTGTGCCAGAAGGAGCTGATGTTGGCACATCGGTGGTTCAGGTTTTAGCAGCAGACTTGGATTCAGGTCTTCACGGACAGGTTTGACCTTGCATCCAGTCTTTTTCTTCCCAACAGGCAAATTTTGATATTGTAATCAGTGAGAGTGCACAGACAGCAGATAGCAGGGTAATGAACTATAACTGCTTTATACAGCACCTCTAGCATATGCCTAGGTCTGATGTGCTTAATATAGGGTGCAGGCAGATCCTGCTGTTCAGGATCTTGAGATGCTTTATCATATCAGATCATCCTAAACTAGGAACTGTAGTGAAGCATTGCTGTGTGATTCTCAGGGCTGCTCCCATGACATGGGTCCAAGCTCTTAGCTCTTTGATTTAAGTAGTTTTTCATTTAACTATCACTGCCACGGTGACCCGACTCTTGAAAGAAAAAGCACTGTTATGACTGAAACATTTGTTTCCTCTGCATTTTGCAAGGCCTTTTCACTGTTGGAGGTGAGATACTGGGCTTGATGGGCTTTGACATGATTGGTGCCGTTGTTCTGAGAATTCTATGGGGTTTGTTGTTTTTTGTTGTTGTTTTTAATTTTGAAATAGACAAAAGACTATTCCAATTTTGTGCAGATGTGAGCTTTTTCCCTCAGAGCACTGCCCTTGCAGAGAGACACAGAAAGCTACTGGGAAAGGAGGAGGTCACGACACCTGGAGACATACAAAATGGAAGTGGAAAATGCAACCCGCCTTGACTATTTTCCTTTTAGGTTCACTACTTTATGTTGAAAGATGCTAGTGAGGACTACCAGTTCTTCACCATTGAACCTGAGACAGGAATTATTTCCACCCATGCATCTTTTGACAGAGAGAAAAGAGCCTCTTATTTGATTGAAATTCAATCTCGGGACTCTTCAGAATCTGCCAGACCTGGTGCCCATGGGCAGCCCAACACAGGTAAAACTAGTAACAGATTCCATATTGGGTAAAGATATAAGAGATTGGGTTCCTTTGCTGGACTTGGGAGATGTGGGAGCTGTCTGGAATAAGTTGTTTCACCTCTGCCTTTCTAGTGTGCTTGTTCATTTTGCATCTCCTTAGACACAGCATATGTAAGGATTTTTGTTAGTGACGTGAATGACAATGCCCCAGCATTTCCTCAGCCAGTGTATGAGGTCAGCGTAGATGAGGACAGGGATGTTGGAAGTCCTGTTGTGACAGCAACGGCAGATGATCGAGATGAGGGTGAGTGGACTTGCCCTGCATGTCTTTCTCTTTACGTCCTCTTAGTATTCCTGTGTATTGTCCATTAGGTTGTTTCCCTAGTGGTCAAATTTACTGGTCAAGTGTTCTCCAGTGGATTTCTTTTTAAATAGAGCGATGCCATTATATTTTAGCACCATCCAGTGGTAAAAAAAAAAACAAACCAAAAAAGTTAAGGAATGTTGGCATTTGAAATGAAAGGTTAAGGAAACCTTAAGCAAAAATAGCTTCTAATATTTTAATTACTTATTACTTTTTTATTTGAAATGAGTGAACAATAAATTAGAGACACACAATCCTTCCATTATCAATAAACAGGGACTTGTCTGTGACTGCAGATTGGATTTGTGTCTAAAAATACAGACCTGACCCCAAATCTCCCATATACATATCCTTCATATTACATATGTGAATCATTCTGTTTGTGGTTGTGTCTATGTTTTGTCTCCTATACACTCTGTAACAGCCTTTTCTGATCTGAGTGATTAAGACCTGTCTCAGGTACGTGCCCACAATGTAGGACTGAGCTGAAGAGGTAATATACAGGCTGTGGTCATTTGTTTTCTGTTGTAGGTGCAAATGCCAAACTCAGGTATCAGATTACATCAGGAAACACAAAAGGACTTTTTGATGTGGAACCTGAGGCTGGTACTGTCTTCATTGTTCAGCCTCTGGATTATGAACAAGAACAACGTTATGAGCTTCAGCTTGTAGCATCTGATGGAAAATGGGAAAATCACACTCTTATCATCATCAATGTTGTTGATAAGAATGATGAAGCACCGGTCTTCACTCAGAATGAATACCAGGGTAGTGTCCTGGAGGAGCTCACTGATCTGCCTGTACTTGTCATAAAGGTAAAGGAGTTTGCATAAAGCAGGGCAAAATCTGACTTTTTTTTTTCCAGGATTGAGCTCAGGATGGCTCATTCCCATCCATTCACACAAGTACAAGGAGACAGTTTCAAGTGAGTAAGCCCTGGCAGGGGATTTAGCTAGCAACTTTCTGTAAGTAAGAGAATAAAGAGAGCCTGGTTGAATTTGTGTTATGAACTTTCTCCCCTGATTGACACAAGTACTGAACAATAAGTTGGCTTTCCTTTACAAAGCAAAGGAATGTTTATTCGAGCTCATGCATTGAAGGTCACAGACTCTGGCTACATATACTACAAAACTAACATTGACATGGAGTGCTCTTTGACGGCGGTACGCGATCTGCTTCACGATTCTGCTGTTAGAGCAGACCCTGGCGACAGGACTGCCTTCCTGGCCCAACCAGCAGTCTTCCAAACTACTCCTGAGTGCAAGTCAGGAGCTGGGAGTTCTCTATGCTTGGAGAATCAGCTTGGATGTGTGGCCACCCTGTCTTTACAGCCTTCTGTTCGCTCTGAGAGAAAGTTCCTATTTCTCTTTGTATTACAGCTCTGAATAGTTTCATAAGAAACATATGCTCAACAGATCTATTATTATTCCCACTTTGTTCTTTCTGCAGTTATTTCCTCTTTCCAAAATAAAATGCGAAGTGGAATATATTAGTCTGCCTAAACATGATCTTTATGTTTCTCTAGGCAGTGCATTGATATTTATTTAAAGTACTTGACCTGGATGACTCAAGCCAAGAGATGTTCATTATTAAAATGCATGCTATTTTTTTAGCCTGTGCAATCCTAACTGCTAGGAATAAAAGAACAGTGTTTTCTTGGTTTCTTCTGCATAGAAGTTTCCCTGCTGTGTTTTGTTCTAGGTTTCTGCAACAGACCCTGACCAAGAGGCTGATCAAAATGCTATTAGCTACTCCCTGCATGGACAGGGAGCTGGGAGTGAATTCAGCATCAATGAGAACACAGGTGAGATCAGTGCAAACAGAAGATTGGACCGTGAGAAACGATCAATGTGGCACTTTCTTGTTCTTGCAACAGACGAGAGTGGAGAGGGCCTGACTGGCTTTGCAGATGTGGTCATAGAAGTGAGGGACACGAATGACAATGCACCTCTTTTTCTCTGTGTGTCAGATGATTGTTTCATGGGTTATGTCCCTGAGGACTCCCCAGCAGACACGGCTGTCATGCAGATGACAGCAGTGGACCTTGATGACCCAAAGGCCAGCACGAATGCTGTGCTTACATACCGAATCATTCAGAATGTCCAAAATGAAATTAACCTGAACCTGTTTTCAATTAACTCAGTTAGTGGCACCATCTATACCATGCTTGGGTCCCTGGATCGGGAGAAGGAAGACAAGTACCTAGTAGTGGTTGAGGCCAGAGATGGAGGAGGGCTCACTGGGACAGGCACTGCCACTATTCTGGTGACTGATATTAACGATCATGCTCCAGTCTTCCTGCAAAGGATCTACACAGCATTTGTCTCTGAGAATGCAAGTATTAACACTGAGGTTACAGTGGTGTCTGCTGTGGACAGAGATGAGGGAGAAAATGCCATGGTGACGTTCAGCATCGTTGATGGTAACAATGACCACAAGTTTTACATAGAGACAGATGAAGTCAACAACTGTGGGTTTATCCGTCTACGAAAACAGATTGATTTTGAGAAGCCTCATGAGAGGGTGTTTAATTTGACTGTGAAAGCAGAGGACATGGATTTCTTCAGCATTGCTCATTGTGTGATCTATGTGGAGGATGCCAACGACCACGCTCCTGTCTTCTACCCCCAGTTCTATGAAGTGACATCTCTTGCAGAAGATGTACCTCTAGGCACCAAAGTCGTTCAAGTTTCTGCTGTTGACTTGGATTCTGGCCTGAATGGAAGGTTCTCTTTCCACCTGCTAAACAAGTCTGATCCAGGTGGCCAATTCTCTGTGGCTAATGATGGCTGGGTGATAGTTGCAGGAGTGCTGGATCACGAGACAGTGACACAATACCAGCTCATTGTTATTGCCACTGATATGGGGCAGCCCCCTCTGGCTTGCAGTGCCACAGTTCTAGTGACTGTGCAGGATGTAAATGATAACGGGCCAGAGTTTGAGGTTCATTATAACCCCGTGATCTGGGAGAACACAGCTTCTCCACAGTCTGTCCAAATGAATGAGACTTCTACTTTGCTGTATGCAAAGGACCGAGACACTGCTGCTAATGGAGCACCTTTTTCCTTTCATTTACTGAGCAATTTGGATAGTCTTGGTAACTTCCACTTGCAGGATTTCCATAATGGAAGTGCCTTGCTCACTGCACTACATACCTTTGACAGGGAAGTGCACAAGGTCTTTCACCTGCCTGTTCTGATCATAGACAGTGGGATTCCACCCATGAGCTCCACCAACACATTAACTGTGAATATTGGGGACCAAAATGACCATCCACATTCTGCTGGCTACATGGAATGTCTCATCTACAGCTATGATGGTAAGTCCTCCAATGCTTGCATCCAAGTATTAAAGGAGCAGCTGTGGGATTCTTAAGAGGACTGTGATGTGTTCCCCATCAGCTAAGATCTTAGAAGAGGTGCCACTGAGGTATGCTCAAGCCAGCACAAAGAATGGTAGGTGGCAGCACACAGGCCTCTAGGCCGCTTGCTTTGTGAAAGATGCTGAGACAGCCTTGATTTAAGGGGATAGCTGGCTGCTATTCTATGAATGTTTCTATCAAAATTGAGTGAGTGCTGCTTGTTTCCAGATGCAGTTTTACAGCATAGTTAACATTTCAGAGGAAAAAAAAGCTGACAGTTGCTGTTAGGGGGCGATTTTCTGTGGATGTTGGCTGCAGCAGAGTGAGAGAGACCTCCTTTCCTGCTCTGCTTTGGCAATTAAATAGCAGTTCTCCTGTGATCCAGTGTCTTACGTAATATGCCCATCAGCAAATTAAACCACACAAGTAAAAAGATAGTAGGTTGCCTGCACCTATGTAGGCTCAGGTCAGTCATTTGTGCTATATAATACACGGTGCAATAGCACGTTGAATAGGATATGAATGGTGGGCATGCAGGAAACTACTTCTGTATAGGTGCTCTATTTGACTCTGTATTTGTATTGAAATGTTCTCCCTGTTCTATGCTCACTCTCAATTCAGCTTATTGTAAAGTTGAAACCAAGCCTGGTTTCTCTTTTTTTCTGTCAAATACTGAGAATCTGTGCCCCTAGGTCAAGCACCAACTTTTCATTAAGTGGAATTTTCATTTAGATGCCTCTTTAAAGGTAAAATTCATCTGTACTGCTAGTTTCTGGGAGGGGGTAGCAAGTCTTCAGAGCTTTGGTTATTTTAAATGTCAAGTTGAAACAGATTCAGCCTGCTACTGTTGTGTTACGCATTACATTTTTATAATATAGCAATCAGAGACCAGGGCATCCCACATACTGTCTCCTGCAAAATGCCAAGTGAATTTTTTCACAGGTTCAGGTGAGGTACAATGTTTTTTGTAATTCTGTTGTTGCTTGCAGCCCCTCAGATATCCACGTTAGTAATGTTTCCTTTCTGAAATCCCACATTCTTTGCTCTTCTCGATTCTTTACTTAGTAGATACACAAATTGAAATACTTGTGGATCTTTCCTTCAGAAATAGCTTTAAACAAAACAGAGCAAAAAAACCCAAACCATTTATTTGTGAGCTTTTCTTAGAGTATTTATTAACAGCACAATACATGCTGCTTTCCCTCTCACCTCCAAGTCTCAGCACCTATACCTACTGTATTTTGGGCATCTTCTCTGTCTTGCTGCAATTTCTTCAAATTAGTATTGTTTTTTGTCCTTTGTAATCTAGTCAGTATTTTGGTTGTTTATTCTGCCAACTCCCAGTCCTGTCTAAACCACTCTTCAAACTGCTCGGGGACTACAGCCAAAATAGTGAAAAGAATTATTCTGGCATTGTTTCTGGATTTCTCTTTCATCTTTCTTCAGAGGTGGCTATTTTTTTCCTTCCTGATTGTTTCTTTCATGCAGCCCCTGATTGAATTGATTCCATGCAGCCATATAGCAAACACACAATAAGAATTACAGCACGTGGTGTTTACAAGCTGGTGTGCATCTTCAATGAATCAGCATAACTATTTCTGTAGGGGTTTAAGGTTTAATGCAAATCAGTAATCCTCGATTGGCCAATCTGTTTGTGTAGAGGTGATTGTTCTGACTATGCCTGCAATTCTGTGATTATGTGTTATGTTGTTTTAGGTATCTTGCCCACAACCGTCCTGGGTCACGTCCTTGCCCCTGATGAGGATGACTGGGATAGTAAAATCTACCAATTTGAAGGAAAAACATCAAGGTATTTAGAGAGAAAAATGGAAGTGGTGTGAAATGTATGGAAAACTTACCCACACATAAAAACACTGAATGTATTTAAACTATCTTTATTTGAAAACAAGCGTGCAAAAGCATGTTGTTGGTTAGATTCCTCTCCAGAATTCCTTCTTAGTGTGAGACAGCAGTAAATAATGCTGTGTGCCAAAGTGATCGTTTTCTGTTGCCTGCTTGGGTGCCTTGTCCACAGAGACAGTGTTCCGAAATTCCCATTCATAGTCATATCCATAACCAGTATCAGTGAGCCACTATAGAAAAACTACCCACTGCCTTCCAACATCTTTCCTCCAGGTTCCTGGAGTTTGGTGTCTCAGTGTCACCACTGTTTTTAAGGGCTCATGTGGTGTCAGATGTGTTCACACCAAAGTTGCAAGCAGAGCTGGGTTGTACATGTGCTACTGGGGGGGGCTGTTTCACTCTTGATGAATGTACCTAAATTAGGAATTCACCCTGTTTCCAAAGGTATGGCTACAGTGGCCTCAGTCTTCCTAAACAGTTTTCTATGGCACAGAAGGAGGAAGAAGCCTTCTCAGTGTACTGCTGGAGGATCAGTGTTCTGCCCTGTCCCTTCATGAGGGAACTCATCTGCCATCTTTGGTAGCTTTCCCAAAATAAAGTGCATCAGAGGAACCATCAGTAATAATAATTACTTCTTGGCTTTTTAACTTCTCATAGCTTGTTCCTTGGCTTAACTCTTATTGCAGGTACTTTATCCTTAATGATAACTCAGGTTTGCTAACTATTAAAGAAGGAACCCCACAAGGAACATACAGCATAAGGGTTAGAGTCATCGATGGTGTTTGGCCAGATGTCATCTCAACTGTAAAGGTTATAGTGAAAGAAATCAAAGATGATGCCCTCCATAATGCTGGTTCTTTACAAATCAGAGGTAAGCAAGTTGATGAAATACATTAGGATCATAATGCTGAAATTTACCTCTTCAACGTTGCTGTCACGTTCCCTAGAATTTTAATGCTCTTTAATGTGTGATAGGAGTTAGTAGCTTGCTAAATTAGGGTTTGAAAATGCGTCTGCATTTGCATGGTTTTCTGACAGGTCCTTACTGCATGTAAAAAAAATCTCTGGAGAAGAATCAGCCAGAAGTGCTTGTCTGATGCAGAAAACAAAGATACAAGATTTCTACACCGACTTTTCGACAAAACAGCAATTTATGTTTCAGAAAAAAAAAGTCCTTTTTTGAACAACTGCCCGCCCAAAATTCAGCAAATTGTTTCAATCTTTGTGAAAAAGTAAAATAGTCTTAACCATGTTTCTGATTTAAAAGAATGAAAAAAAGAAAAGAAAGAAACAAATAAGATTCAGAAAGCTTCAGAACACAAATTCTGAGCAGAAGCCAGCATAAAAAATTTCAGAGCCTAAAAGTGAAAACAGTCATGAATTTGAATTCATGTTCTGCAGCCTTAATATTTGCTCTGTGGTGGTCTTGACTTTTATTGCTACAGCAGTTATGAGGTGTATGTTTGTTTAAATTTTGTTACAGATATCACCCCAGAGGAGTTCATATCCCAATTTCCTGACAAAGAGAGTAAATACAACCAGCTGAAGAAGCTGCTCTCAGAAATCATATCAGTCCAGCTGGAAAATGTTCATATTTTCAGTGTACTAAAGTCAAGTCAAACACAAGGGGTTGATGTTTGGTTTGTAGTTTATGGCCCACCTTATTATAAAGCAGAAAAACTTAATGGCAATGTAGCAGCCTCAAAAGCGTGGGTAAGTATGTGTAAGTACATAAGAAACCACAGCATCTTCTCATTGTATCTGTTCAGATAATGTCCACTGCCTAGTGAATATGCATATTTAGAAGGACTGAGGGAGATATGTTTGTGAAAAAAAAACGATAATTTTAATCAACAAAGTCAAATTGTCCTGTAGCATTTACTTAAAAGTTTCAAATAGGAAAGTTTTAAAATCCAGCCTATAAATACATATTGAGTCACAGTGATCTAATTTTTAGGAATGTGAACATGTTTTTCCTGTTGAAAAGACTGTAAAACTCTGACAGAACGATGTTGTTTGGCTATTATCTTTCTATGTGATGCCTTAATGTTTCAGTTTATTTTCTCTTAAACAGAAATGTTCTGTAGCTGAAGTTCACAAATCTGTGATCACCTAGCAGTTCCAGCTGTCTGAGTTAAGAGGGGATAGCAGTAAAATAACTGTTATCCGGTGGAGAAACAAGTTGGACGTATGCACTGAAAATATAATAAATGTTGTGCCCATCCTTAAAAAAAAAGAAAAAGTGGTCTTGCTAAGATCTAAATGACTCTTTGTGAGAAGAGTGTAAGCAGTGCTGCAATAATAACTCACTGTTGCCAGAAAAGGTTTGCCAAAGCTAGTTCACCCTTCCCAGTATTAAGATGCAAGTCCAAATTAAAAGTACATCTCAGATTCTATGTAAATAATCCATCAGAACTACAAGTGAATAAAACTTATTCACTTAACTTATGAAGACCATGACAAGACTTTTGTCTTCCGAATGCTTGCTCACTCTATAATTGACTTCCACCAAGGCTTTTGCCTTAACAGATACCAGGCTGAGCTACCTTTGTCTGCATAGACTGAGGTAGATGTTGTAAGGAAATGGCACAACAATCAGTTCTGAGAACAAATAAAACTTAGACTTTTCGTGACTGTCATTTTTCAACTTCCTCTTGTGGAAAAGCTAGATGAATATAACTAATTGTTCTCCACAGCTGGAAAACATCTTGGATATAAATATCACCCAGATTGGCATTGATGAATGTGTGACTGCAAACTGCACTCATAGCAGCGGATGCATCAGCAAGTATGAGCACAGTCATGTGCCAACGATAACCACAGCTGGCAGCATTTCACTGGTGTCTGTGACAGTCCTGAGCAGTGCCCTATGTAGCTGTGCAGCTCGGGAGAGTCCTCACCTCTCCTGCTCCTCTTACCAGACAAACCCATGTCTGAATGGTGGCACGTGTGTGGACAGTGATTTGGGCTACAGGTTGGTAGAGCTTTGCCTGGGGTGCAAGCAGGGTGCTTCTGCTTTGGTCTGTAAGGAGGAGGACAGGCAGCTTGCGGGATGTATGTCATCGCATGTCACCTCACTGTGACAGGTCTGAGTTCTGTTGTACTTCACACAGGTCCTGCAAACAGACCTCTGTTTTCTAGTAGGTATGTAGGTTTGTCATAGTCTCCAGGAAACTCTTGGGAATTTTGCAGGCAGTCATGGTTCCTTTAATGTCCCACTGTGAGATGTTCTTGTTTTGTGCACCCTACTTCAGTGTTATTAAACACTTCAATCATGTTAAGTTACTTAGTAACCTCTTCCCATGTCATTCTGCTCTCATGAGGTAAGAATAAACTATGGGGTGCAGAAACCGAGAAACATGAGTCAGCTGTTCTCCCTGCCTGACATCTTTTCCATTTGCTGTCACTCCTTTGGTTTCCCTTACAGTTTTTGTAACTACATGCCATGATTACTCTCAATAGAAACCCCAGAGTATTAAGGAAAGAGGGGGGCGGGCTGAAGAGATTAAAGATTTTCATGTGCTTCGTATATTAGACATTCACAGAATTATCCTTGCATAGACCTAATAGGATATAGAACTGAAGCTAAATTTTGTTTGTGCGAGCCAGTAAATGGGGCTCATTTTATAAAGGAAGCTTTCCTAGTGCTTGTTTAACTCTTGCTATGTCCAAGGCAACAGAAGCTCCTGTGTTCAGTCCTGTGGTGGGATGAGCCCTTAGAGAGTTCAGCTTAGATGGTGGATGTTTCTCTTATTTTTAATAGATGCAGGTGTTCTGCTAATTTCCATGGACCAGACTGCCAGCAAACAAAGCACAGCTTTAAGGGCGATGGCTATGCCTGGTTCCCTCCTCTTAAGCCTTGCTTTGAGAGTCGCATCTCCTTGGAGTTCATCACTGAAGTCGCTGATGGCCTTCTGTTGTACCAGGGACCAGTAGCACGAGGGCAGCCTGGACAGCTGGAAGATTTCATTGCGTTGGGTTAGCACCTTCATGAGTTTGAATTTTGGGTAGTCCTGTGTGAAGCTGGGAACTGGACTCTGTGATCCCTGTGTGTCTGTTCCAACTCAGAATGTTCTGTGATTCTACAAATTCGCCACCATGCCCAGCAGTTTGTGTCCTATCACTGTATCAGAAGTTGGACCTTTTAAAACTGAATTCCCTCCACTGACTGAAGAACTCCTGAAAACTAAAATCTAAGTGTAACTGAGCTCAGCTGGGTATGTGTGGGAACATGGGTGCTTATCCAGTAACAGTGTTTTCTCTGCAGAGCTGTCCGGAGGTATCCCAACACTGACTGTGAGCCATAGCTCTGGTGAGCTTTTCCTCCAGCTGTCCAATAAAGTTAACGTCGCAGATCGCCGCTGGCACAATCTAAAAATCAAAAGTGATGGAAAGGCAAGTGTAAATATAGGCAATCCTGATGAAGCACTAATTTATGTATCTAGTTATCCCTTAAGAAGCCTTTTTTACTTCTGTAGAGGTCTTTCATCAATCCTTCCATCACTGCAATGCCAAGAACTGATGTTTGTAAGCTCAGCAATCCCCTTAGTCAGTCAATCAGAACAAGATCTTGAAAAGACCAGTTTAGTTTTAATGATCCTATCTATTGCTTAGAACTCAGAGCTGTGATAGTCCAGAGGGCAGGATGCTTTCTGGGATGATGGACTGAAGTATCCTTTATTTCTCAAAGTGAGAAACCTTGCCCCACCAGATGAGTGTAGAGATGCACACAAAGGAGATATATATGCTTTTATATAAGGGTATGTAATTTATTCTTGCTGATATAACTCTGGTGAAGGCATCTGCTGGGTTGCCCCTTCCTCTCCACCATAAGACAGGACTGCAAGCATGTTGGGCTCTGAGTCAGCTTGTCTCTTCAGGTTCTGATTTGGCAGTGAACTCCAAGAAAATCCTGTCCTTTCCTGGCCATGTCAGTGACTTAGCCTGCTCTTGATGGTCAAGATTTTCTTTTTTGTGTCTCCTTAGGTATATATACCACGTTCAATAACCTTCCAGATTAGCATGTGGAAGTGTTGCGCTGGGGAAGATTTAGATTAGATTTGAGGAAACATTTTTTCTCTGAGTGGTCAGGCACTGGAATGGCCTGCCTAGGAAGGTGGTTGAGGCACCATCCCTAGTGCTGTTCAAGAAGCGTTTAGATGAGGTGCTAAGGGATTTGATTTAGTAGTTCAGTGGGAAGGGATGGTGATCGGAGGATGGTTGGACTAGATGATCTTGTAGGTCCTTTCCAACCTAATAAACCTATGAACCTATGTTTGATTGTTCTAGTAAAGTTTCCTATACTTTTATCACTAGGTAATATCCTTCCTTCTTATAAGTGAAAAAAAAGTGTAATTAAAATGTATGCATGTCTCCAGATGCATCTGTTTTAAATCATTATTTTCTTCAGAAAGTGAAGCTGATTCTTGACCACTGCATAAATGGCTCAGTTAGAGACAGTGGCAGTGTTGTTAGGAAGATGTCTCAAGTGGATCTGTCCTCCTGTGAAGCCTCTGAAGAGACAATGGGAACTTGGAGGTAAAAACTAATAATAATAATCCCTGAGCTGGAAACTTAATTAGAAGGGCTAAGGAAAAAGAAGGCAGAGAAAGGGGAAAAAAATCAGCCAAATTGTCTTCTTTCTTTTCACTAATTCTTTCTTTCCCCTATCTTCCCCCCAGCATGGGCAGGATCTTCAGTGGTCACCAGCCCCTACAGCTCGGTGGAGTTAAGAAGATTTTGCCTTACCATAACTCACAAAGGCACTTCAGGGGGTTTGTTGGCTGCATACGCAATGTCGTTGTTGACACTAAGGTAGAGCTACTAAGGCCAGTCTTGGGTCTGTCACTGTCCACTGTAGGTACTTGGTGCGACGCTTCTCTTTGTCCTTTCCTAGGTTTATGACTTAGAGCACCCCGCAGAGTCCCTGAACAGCTCTCCAGGATGCATTCTCACAGATGAAATGTGTCAGAGCACTGGGGTGGTCTCTTGTGGTGTCCATGGCAGGTGTGTTGGTGGCTGGGACTTCTTTCACTGTGACTGTGCCCCAGGATATGCTGGACCAGCATGTGACAAAGGTACTGCAAGTTCTAGGGAGAAATTCACGGTAGGGATCAGTGGGAACAAGGTGAAATACACTGCTCTGAATTTGCCTTTGCTTTGAACTTAGGATCTTAATTAGACCGTGCTGTATTCTGGGAGTGTTTTAGATCTGCAGTGAAATAAATCTTGTTGAATAAAGGTAGTGACGCAGATGAGGGTCTTGATGAGGCCTGCTTTACTTTGTGGAAGAGGCAAATGGTCAAATGCATTGTTTTGCCTTTTTCATCACATGGCATCTTATTTCTCAGTGACTAAAGATGAAAAAAAATTGCATTGTGCATTCTTCCTCTGACCATACTGATCAAAAATTTATTTTAATGAATGTGGTGCTGTTTGTCATTCTGCAGTGGTCTTAAGAGTGATTAGGAGCCAGATTGGAATGTTCTCTTTGTGAAACCTGGGGACACAACCCTCAAGTCCTCAGGCCCAATTTTCTATCCATAAAAAAGGGATAATTGCACTTTCTTCTGCCACTGGAATGAATTGAAGGTTGTGTAATGCCGTTAGACCGCAGCAATGGGTTCGTGTAGGGACATAAAATGAGGACAGCTCCAGCAAATGTGTTATCCTGTGCAAAATCAGCATGAAATGTGCATCAGAGAACAAAAGCATGCAAGGGGTGATAATGAAAACCTCAGAGGCATTGTAAGAAAGTACAAAGTTTTAGCAACATTCAAAACTCTAAAAAATGAAGTCTTTAATGTGTGAAGTGCTCCTAATTGCTGTTAGCCATGTTCAGGGCCCATATGCATGAATTGGCTCTGACTTCCTCATCTTAATACCTTCATCAGCCAATGCTTGGAAACAGAAACCAGACATGAGTTATAGGTGTTTGTTGGGACTACCTGCCATGTGCCTGCCTCCTGTCTCTAGGTACAAGATAGGAACCACAAGTTCCTACAAGATAGGAACTACCTAACCAAAGTTAGCTGTAGCAGCCTCTATCAGTACCAGTGCCCTACAACATGTGGGGCTTTGTGTGATGTTGGAGGGGAGGTAGCCCTCTCAGCACCTTAACCTGAATGAAAGGCACTGATCAGTTGGAAAGGAGTACATGATAGGTAACAATAAATCATTGTGTTGAGATTAATATATGACTGGTGTACTGTACATACCTTTTAGTGTAATGTTCTTACTTTTCCACCCTGCATGAAGAATAATAACACCCTGCAATCATTCCTTTCTTCCTTTCTCCACCTCCCACACAAGACTTAAAAAGTGACATTAAATGACTCAGTGGAAGCTTATCTGGTGTGACGAGGACTGGAGTCACAATTGGCAGCATATTCTAGGCCTGGAACTTCATTGTTTAGTGTTTATAATGATCATGTAAGTGATCAGTATAGTTCAGTTGTTTGTATTAATGTTTTGCAGACATATGATACTAGTTTATAAACAGCTGCCTAGATTTAGTTCTCATTCTGTTTTGCATTATCTTGAGATGCTGATTCAGAAGCCCAACTGCATATTTGGTACAGCTGTATTGGTTTCTTCTTCTCACCATTGTGGGAGAAACCAAGTGCAGAGGAAGTAGTTGTTTAAAACCCACAAGTCATATCCTGATGCGTTGGGAAATCTCCATTTGGTTCTGGTTTCTTCTAACATATTGAGCTAACACTGAGCTAGACAAAAGCAAAGGGTTATTGAGCTCAGTGTACGAGTGACTGGGCAGAATGCATGGTGTGTGATAGGTAGAATGTCTGATTGTCCCTTTCCTGCCTGAACATTTCTATTCTCGGTTTGTTCTTTTTTTTCTTAATTCTCTTAATTAAGGGAGATACAAGCATATGCAAATTTAATTGTTTGGAACGTGGGAGTGCTTTCCAGAATGCTTCATTACTTTGTTAATGTTTCTTAAGAACTGAAATTCTGATGTTCAGAACTGGTTAATTCTTGAGTTCTGAAAGAGCAGCAGTTTCTGAGATTTTGCTTTGGTGTATGTTGTGAATAGTTCTTCCAGAATGGGCTTTTGGAAGGGACAGCTGGATCCATTATGAGCCAAAGAATAGCCTCAGCACTCTCAGCACTCGGATACAGCTGATGGTGCGCACCCGCATCTCCCGCAGCACACTGCTCAGCTTGGCCTCTGCAGATGGGAGCAGCTTCATCCGGTTGGAGGTGGGTGCTTTAGAGCCCTTCTGCTTCAGTCCTCCTAATTTCTATTAGGGTATGGCAACAGGAGGAAAAGATGGAGTTTCTGATTAAGAGCATCTATTTTTAATGTAATAAATTTCAAGAACTGTCCACATGAGGGCAACCACTCTCATTTTTGTTGTCCTCAGGAATGAAGTACAGTCAGAACACTGCTGAGACAATATAGGAACATCCTCTTATAGCATAAACTTCAGTTGCTCCTCTGCCTGAGCAAGGTACAGGCGACCGCATGTGCTACATGCAAATGGAGAATATTGTTCTTTCATGTTTGCCTCCTCCCTTTGCTTCTACCTGTCTCTGGCTATAAAACTTCTCTTTGTTAAAAAAATAATAATAATAATAAAAAAAGCTGTCTGGATTGTTAATCAGATGAGGGCTAATTATTCCAGTTGTAGTTAGAGGGTCAGGTGGGAAGAGTTAGAGATAGACATGGTCAGAGAGAAGACTGATAGAAAAGTTCATTTGAGTTAGAAGAGGGAGTAGCCTGCAAAGTAAAAAGCTGATAACTCCTGACTCTGAAGTTTTCTTGTAGTAATTTTTATCTGGGAATAAAGCACTATTTCACGCCCTTAAGAACAAGAATGCCATTTCAATTTTAAAAACTCTGGTCTATTTTTTGAAGTGGGACAGTGCAATAACACTCAGAAGTGGACATCTGTTATTAAAGGTCTTGTCTTTTAGGTGGATGAGGGCTACTTCTGTGTTAACTTCAGCTTGGGGGACAAAAGTCACACCCTGAGAATGAAGACGTTACGTATAAATAATGGCCAGTGGGTCCTGCTGACCATGGAGCGCTACAACAACGAGTTTACTCTGCGTGTCAACAGTGGTGGTGGGGATCAAGAAGTGACATCTGTCTTGGGCACAACTAGGTGGTTTGAAATGGATTGGGCAAGTGTTGTGCTAGGAAACCGCCTTCCCAGTCATTCAGAGAGTGATTTTCAAGGTAAGTGATGTCAAAAGGAGGGAATTCCAGCCTAAAGGTGGCATCTTTGAGTGTACTGGAGGTTTGAAAGCCAAGTAAGAATTCCCATATAGACTGCTATGGTCATGAAATCCCTCCTCCTGTACTAGAGAGAAGTCAGAGCTAAGGTTCACCTTTCTGTTTGCCACTGTATTCAGTCCTACTGAAGATGTGAAAGTTTCTGTAAATATTTAAAAAAGAAAGCACTTCACATTTTCATTTCCCATGGCAGAGGTCACAAGTAGGGAATGTACTGATAGGAAGAGAAAGATCTGGGAGGCAACCTGTGGTGCTCTCTCCATTTCCTGAGGTGGAGGTGTTGGGACTTTGAGACCATGCCTTGCAGAAGACACCTTTTTCCATTATGTTACTTCTGATTCAGCCCTTTTTTAACTCAATTAATGCAGTGGAGCTGGTCTGGTCCATAGCACAGCTCAGCTAAATCATTGCCATGGTACAACCAAGCTGTTGTGGAGGAAGTATTGTCAATCTGGAGATCGGCCGGGACACATAGGTACATTTCCTGTAGCTCTTCTAGAACAAAACAAAGAAGTGGTGTCAGGATTTTTATAAATATTAAATATTTCTACAGTTCAGCATACATGTTGGGGCCAAGGCTTCAGGTGGGGAACTGGATAACTCAGTGTACTTCTCTGCACACCTCTGCTTTGCTGCAGGTTGTTTGCGTGATGTCCAGCTCAATGGCCAGCCACTACTTGTGGAAGGCAGAAGCACAGAGTTTGGCTTCGTTCTGAGGCGGCAGGGTGTCACAATGGGATGCCATTCCAGTGCCTGCAGCAGCCATCCCTGTTACAGCCCTTTCCTTTGTGTTGATCTCTGGAGAAAATATGAATGCCGGTATATTAAGCTTTCTTCTCATGCAGGGTTGATTGGGAAGCTCTTTTTTTCCACCTTTGGTTAGGCAAAGTGCTTTCAACAGCAGAACTCCCTGCTGCTTCTGGCCAGAGGGGAGTAACCTGAAGACAAATCCTGTTTTCCATCTCATCTCCTGTCACGGGCCAAACTTGCCTTTTCTGGTATCAAGTCTGGTATCAAACCTACTTATTCCACCACTATTTTTCCCCATAATAATAGGATCACACACCAGAGATATGAAATGCCGTTTGATGAAAGCTAGATTGTTCTCTGCTAGTCTGTGTGAAAAATATACATTTTTAATGCAGAGTATGTATATATTGTGTGTAGATATATGTACAACATATATAGAGAATATATCATATATATTCTGTAAAGAAGTTGGAATTGGTCATACTTTGTAGGAAACTGTCAAAAAACTGAGTTCTAAAATTGGATGCCAAGGATCAGAATCAAAGCCCATGCACTTAGTTCCTTAGAGAACAGCCAGTCCAATCAAAATACAGGCATTTATGTTCCAAAATGAAACAAACATACATGCAGGAGTGGGGGAAAGTGACACTTGAATTCCTTCAGTAGTCAAAATTCGGCGCATCTGAGGCCTTGCAAAGTATTGCTGGAGGAGGCTGTGAGATGGTCTGAAGCATGCCTTGAGACACTGTTCTTCAGTCCTGGTACAAAAGAACAATATTGAAGCAGGTCAGTGTTCCTCACAGCATTCCTGCATGAACCCTCTGACCATCTATCAGAAGAAATGATTTTCTCTGTATAGTCAAGATCTGAAAGACACAATGGTTGTTCAGAGCAGATCATCTCTTTCCCAAAGGTCCTGGTGAATGAACATTATAAAGCTTATTCTAAGTACTAGCTAGCCTTTTTCCCATTAATCTCAGCTGTCTACTTCTTGCTAGGGGGGTTTTAACACCTCTGTAGAAAAAGAGTTGGTGCATTCAAAAGTTGACATTTAAAAGCAGGTGCTTCACCTGCCTTAAAGATACCTTATTCTTTTTTTGTACAGGTGTCCAGCTGGGAAAGTGGAAGTGACCGATAATCTTACAGGGCTCAGACACTGTACCTCATCACCTTGTGGACACTGGACCTGTAGGAATGGGGGTACCTGTATGGCTCAATCCCAAGACAAGACTATCTGCCAGTGCCCTGAAGGCTACAAGGGAAAATGGTGTGAAATTAGCCAGGTGAAGGCTGGAAGACCTGTTGGACTCAGCTCTGGCTCTATTCTGGCAATCAGCATGTGTCTCCTTGTCTTTCTAGGTAGGAAAGCAAGTCCTTTTTTTTTTTCTTTTCATTTTTACTTTGATTTTTAAGTCTTGTATCTTATTTGTATCTTTATTTTATCTTTATTGAATCAAGTCTGCTTTAGACTCAGATGTTGTGATCAGTGTTCCTCCTTTTCTGGAAGTCATCAGTTAGGAGCTCGTTTAAGGATGCTAAGAAGCATATGTTTACAGTTTACTTGCTTGAAGCTACACAAAGCAAATTTAGGACTTCTGTCTTCCAGGATCGCATATTCACGATCCTTCTTAAGTAAGGATTTTCACCTGTGTGTGCAAATCTGTGTGCAGCCATATCCATCAGAAACACCCACCTTCCCAGTGCCCCCACCTTCATATTAAGTAGGATCTACAGCTAGCATGTGCTGTTCTCATACTAGGAAGGTAGAGAGCTTGTTCTAGAGGGTTTATGATTTAACAGACGAGTCTCATTAAGAGTGCAGGGCAGAAAGAAATGTTCACTATGTATATGCTTTGAGGCACACTTTGTCCAAAATGTTAGTATAATGTAGAACTAGTTGTTTCTCATTTAAAGAAAAAGTGCATACACATCTCAGAATAGTAGTGACTCCAATGATTATATTACACTTGTAGCCTTCATTAAAACAGTGTTTTACTTACTCTGGATATCTTATTTACTCAGGATTGGTGAAAGGCCAGAGATTGGCCAAAATGCCTTCTATTTAAATGGATTCCTTTAGGTAAGTAAAATACTCTTTTAATGAAGTTTCTGATATCATATGCATAGATGATTCTTTACCTTCCTGAATATAAGTTGTTTATATATTAACAATTACTCAGTTCTTAACTGGAAATTTGATTGTCAAATTAAGAGTGGATTTAATACCTCAGGAGTCATGTAACTACTTGTTTATTGTACATTATATTTTGTCATATGTCATATAACAAATACATGTATTTATTTCTTACAGCTCTCTTAGTCTCCTACACAGTGTGGAGTCAGTGGGGAAGTTCAGGGTTTCGGAAAGGAGGAATTTACCACATTCCTGAAGAGCGTGAAAGCTGGGAGGATGTTAGAGAAAATGTCTTCAATTATAATGAAGAAGGAGGTGGAGAATGTGACCAGGTATGATGCAGCTTCAATCCAGCTTCAATCCTAATAGTCTCTCCTAATCTTCTTTTCCCACAATTTTTATTTTTTTCTTCAATGTCCTTAGCCAATCGTCTATTTTTATTCTATTTTTTTTAACCTGAATTACTTTTGAGTAGGAGAATTGTATTTCTGTCCTTTTCATGCTGGTCATCTGTGGCCACCTTTGTGGGGATTTCTCTGGACACAGCAGTCTAGATTTACATGAAGACTACCATCCTTCAAAGGGTGTGATCTGAACTCAGCCCTCTTTCCTCAGTATGTGGAGAACACAGAATCCAGTTTTGTGTTGCACTGGACTTAAAAACATTTTTTGAACCTATTTCCTTTTGCATCGTTTCTCTCTGACATTTGTTTTTTATTTTTATTTTGTTTCCCTAGAATGCTTACAATATAGATGAACTGATGAAACCTCTCCATAACATTCCCCACTTCTCCTTGAGACCAGCTTTTCTATATTCCAGGACACCCACTGGGCTAAAAAAAGACTCAGTCCCAAAATGTGCATGCCAGAAGCAACCAACATCAGCTGTTAGCAGTGTTCCAGACATCAAGGAATATGTATCTCGAATCATCCCGGATGCAGACAATGATCTACAGGATCTTCCAGCTGACACAATTCACTTTTACTGCTTAGAAGGAGAATGCTCGCTAGCAGAGAGCCTGAGCTCCTTAAACTCCGTTAGTGGTGATGAAGATGTAAATTATGACTGCCTCTGAGAGTGGGGGTCAAAGTTTGACAAGCTTAAAGAACTCTGTGAGCCCTCACGTGAACATTTGTAACTAGAATTGAAGGAACTGGAGATGATGCTGTGACAGGTGGACACTACTTTTAAAATATGCCCTTTTTTATATATAAAGTACACCAAGTAATTTACTTGATACATGTTTTTAATTAGAATGCCATGAAATGCTTTTCCCAGGAAAACTGTCTTTTTTATATGTACTGTATAAATCATTGTTTAATGGTAGAGGCGCTAAGGCTTTCAAAGCATCAATTTGCAATGTAGGATTTGTGTACTGTAGAATTATAATATCCCTTTTCGTTTGTATAGACAGTGAGCCACTAGAATCACCCTGGATGAAAGAACCTGAATTATTTTCTCCCTGGCGTGACTCCTACAGAGGGGGTAGCAGCGAATAGGGCCCTCTTGCTTTCAACTGCATTCACTCTAGACGTTCAAATAAGGATTATAAATGTTAAATATAAAACATTTTAAGTGCCTGTGTTTCGTGTCAGCTTTTCCCTTGGGCAGCACATAGCCCCAGGAGCAGAGCACACCTCAGACAGCTCCCAGCCGCCATTTTGCCTCCCCCACGGCAGCGGGCGCGGTCTGGGTGCAGCGCCGCCCTCAGCAGAGGGCGTTGCGGGGCGGTGCCCGGCGGCCATCTTGTTGGCGGGACCGCCTCCTCTGCGGCAGTGTCCGTGTACGCCCGCTGGGTAGCGGCGGAAGATGAGCGCCGAAGCGGCGGACCGGGAGGCCGCTACCTCCAGCCGGCCCTGCACTCCGCCGCAGACCTCCTGGTTCGAGTTCCTGCTGGAGGAGGGGTTGCTGGAGCAGCACCTGCGCAAGCCGTCTCCCGGTGCGTGCGGCGCGGCGCGGCCCGGCCCGGCCCGGCCCGGCCCAGCCCAGCCCGGCCCGGCCCAGCCCGCTGCCTGCGCCCTCTCCCCATAGCGCGGTACCGCGGCTGGAGCGGCGCGGGCCGGAGTGCGGCGGAACGCGCTTCTTTTAGCACGGCCGTCCCGTTCGGGCGTCTCCTGAATTGCGCGTTTTCCGAGGTCTGGCAGCGGGCTGAGGGCGCAGCGTTGTGACGGCGTTGCTTCTACAGAAAACAGATTGAAGCGCAGTCAGGGGAGGGATCTCTTGTGCTCGCACCTTACGCTGCCCTTTGCCAATTAAAGATAATGATTACTGACGGGCTTAAGTTCTTCAGAGCAGCCCCGAGGTACCGAAGAGTCTTTTATTGCGTGGGAGAGCATCTCTGGTTTTCATACATCCCCAAAATCAGACAGATAGTGTTTTCGAAGTGTATGCTTCAAGTTCCTCATACGTACTTGCAATTATTCTTATGTTTTGCAAAGTGGGTATGTATTCTTACAGTATCTTGCACGATTTAGATGCACAGCACTTATTTTCTGTAGGTACAGGTACTAATGTTTTGTTGATGCAAAATACGGGAGATGAATGGCAGAGTAAGAGCACCATGGCTGTAGTCGAGTAAACTTGAAGGCTAAATGAAAGTGCCAGTCTGATTCAACATATACAAATGCTATTTGGAATTAAAATCTGCCAGGTGATGATGTCTGCGTAAGTGATAAGGAGATGAGATGGTTTTCCTTCATAACCTGCTGTAGCAGGGGGATTGGATTTAATGATTATCTCCAGAGATCTCTTAACTCCTGCAGCTGATCTGTGTGTGATGATCGTGGCTGTGACCAGAAATGGATTTCTTGGCTTAGCTGCCCCCTGACGAGAGGCTGTGTTCTCTGCAGATCCTCCCCCTGTGCAGCTGATTGTCCAGTTCCTGGAACAAGCTTCCAAACCATCTGTGAATGAACAGAACCAGGTCCAGCCACCTCCTGATAACAAAAGAAACCGCATTCTGAAACTTCTTGCTCTTAAAGTTGCTGCTCATCTGAAGTGGGATTTGGATGTATTGGAGAAAAGGTACCGTCTGTATAGCTTCATACTAAACTGCTGAATCTCAGAGTCACTTAGCTTGGAAAAGACCTTCAGTACCAACAAGTGCAACCACTGCTGTATAGAAAAATGCATCTGGTGCATAGTAGGCTTTTATATACAGCTGAAGTACATGTAATTTATACAAAAGGGCTTTTATAAGGCTGCTTCCATTCTTGCAGGATGAACTTGGTGCTGGCATTTATTCATGGCATGCTTGCTATCAGTACCTTTTTAAAATACAGACCTGTACCCAATTCTAAACTGAGCCCTACTGTGTGGAGTGGTTCTGGGATTTAGTGGGATTGCTTTGTCCATTTGTGATGTTTTGGTTTGTTGGGTGTGGGGTTTTTTTTGTTGTTCATTTGGTTTAGGGAAGATTCTGAAGTCAGTTACTAACTGAGCATCTCTCTATATAGTGGCAACAGTTCATCTTCTGTGAGCGCAAGAAACTTCAGATTGTTTTTAATTGGGAACTACATGGAGGTGGTTTGGATTGTTCTTAAAAACAAATCAACCCAGCTTGAGACTTTTTTTTTCCCTAAAATTTCTGCTGTTACAAGCAGCTGATTAATATTCAGCTCTTGTCAATGCAAGCAAGGTTCCTGTACCTCCTGTAGTAAAACCGCAGTGCCTGTTAGTTAAAAATGATGGCTTGGTACGAAGCTGGAGTCTGATTGAAGGTGGGACCCAGAATGTTTTACACAAGCCTCAGTTGGTACAGGTGTACTTGCACCTGATTGGTTTCAATGCTTGTTGCAAAGAATTCAGCTTTTTCACAAGGCTAAAGGTGTTCTGGCAGTAGCAGACCTAATTCAAAGAATGTCTAAGTAATAGTGTTTCAGTAGTTTTAATTATACCTCAGAAGGTGGGTTGTGATGGGACTCAGACAGCGTGCCTTCTGGTTTTACCAAGGAAGGTTCTGTCCCACCTGATGTCTGGCTTCACATACTGCAACTTGCAATAGGACTGCAGGGCACTGCTCCACTTCTTAGTTTTATCTTTGCTGTTTGGTGGTGGATGCTGCAGAAAGGGAGATAAGCTGTGATGGCGCTGATAGATGTCTTCTTTATGTGAGTAAAGTTCTTCTCGATGTGGAAATTGCTTACCTTCTGGATGTATGATCTGGGGTTGCTTTGAGACTTCCTCTCTAACTGGGATCTGCTGCAGAGGATGACTGAATTGTGGCTGGGATGCATCTGAAACAGGATGATGCAGTGTGCATAGAGGTAGTTTGGTTCTGTTGGGACAGCTTTCCTCTTGGGCTTAATTAGGCTATTAATGTTGGTAACTGCTTTGCGTCCCTAATCTAGGATGCCACCAGATGAAGAGCATTTTGTTCTGCTGAATAGGCACAGTATCCATACTTTGTGGCTGTTAAATAGTAATGTAGTACTGAGAACCAGTGTGTATGTGATGTAAACATGCCAGAAGTAGGTTTGCTATACCACCTACTTTATCCTCTGATGTTTTGTAGCTTGTCTGTTCCTGTATTGAACATGCTCCTGAATGAACTTCTGTGTATCAGCAAAGTTCCCCCAGGGACTAAACATGTGGATGTTGACCTGTCCAGCCTTCCCCCAACCACTGCAATGGCCATACTGCTCTACAATAGATGGTAAAGTACTAGTAAGGCAATGGTCCTAAAACCACAGTAGGACTAAATACCAGAGCACAGAATGAGAGAATCTCAAAGTAATATTAGTGTTGTGATCTTTGGGTGGATATAGTGAGCTGAGTCAGAAAAGTGATTCTAAAGCTGTTTTTGTTCCCTGATAAAGTAATCAAGCAGTGGTTTGCACTGTCCACTTAAAAACATAAAGAATTTGAGTGCTTTTAACATTTTTTTTAAACATTTCGAAAACAATACAGAATGTATTCTAGTGATTTAAAGTAAATGGTATAAACTGATATTTTAAGAGGCTTGTAATCTTTTTACTATACTTCTTAGGCTAATGCCATTCTTCTCTTCATTTTCTCCCCTATGTAGGGCCATAAGGACCATTGTTAAAAGCAGTTTTCCTGTAAAGCAAGTGAAACCTGGTCCGCCTCAACTAAATGTGTAAGTTACCAGTACAATTCATGTGGACTTAATATGTATGTTGTAGTCAGAAATAGATCTCTTAATCAGATTAAATCATGCTAATGTAACAGTTGTTTAACATGATTAATTGTAATGTGGAAAACTTGCATTTATTTTGAGTATGTTCTTAACTCCTGTCAAGCACACTTAATGTATCTGTACGTATATGGTTCTACCTCTTTAATATCTTTGACTTTGTAGAAGTGTGAAGAATCATAGGAGAAAGGGAGATGGCAGTCTCTGTGGACAGAAAGCTTATTCTCTAGTTTAAACTGGCAATATTTCTTACATCCTGTTTTAACTTGCACTGGCTTGCTTAATACAGTTTTAATATAACAATTTAACATACTGTGTATCTGATAACCTGAGAAATAATGAAATTGTTTTGTTGGTCTCATTGGGCAATACTGACTTAGAGTCAATATTGAGTTTACGTGCTAGAAGTTGTGCAGCTTCAGTTACAGCCTGTCCTTGGAACTGACTTTTACATTCTGTATTTCTCAGATAAAGCTGGGAGTGTTTCAGTGGTGCTTTTCAGGTGTATTTGGTTGTCCTGTTTTTCTTTTTTATACTCCAGCCTTAGATGAATGATACTGTTACTGGGGTGAGAGAGGCAGTTAAGTGTGTTGATTGAAAATTCTGCTAGTGAGGAGTTAAGTGCTGTGGCCCAGAGCACGAAGTGAAATAATATGATGGTTTGCTGTTGAACTCAAGTGTTGACCACGTCTCCTTCTCCAGGATGAATCAGATGCAGCAAGAAAAGGAACTAACTGAAAACATTTTGAAAGTGGTGAGATTTTTTTCTCTAATTTTTATTTGAATTTACATTTAGAGCAGAAAAATCATCACATCCCTTTCATATTAACAGTTGTGTTGGATTCAGATCACTTAGGTGATGTTAGCTACTTTAACCTACTGTTCTGTGTTTGTTTTGGACAGAAACCTGTGTTGGATGTTGTATGGAATTTGTTTTGTAAGCTTTAGCAGTTAATTCTTCAGCCCATGCTTGGAGCTGTGTGAATCAAGAAAGCCTCTACAAAATCAGTGTGTAATTAATAGTTAAGACCATACCATGCTTGAGCTATAAGGGTGTATGGCAGCAAAATAGTAGGGATGTTTTCTGTCACCAGAATTTTTGAGGTTCCTGAGGTGTTCCACGTGGAAAAAAGCAAGAAAATGGAAGAATAAAGCCTCTACTTCCATAAGCCACTTAGCTCCTTTTACTACTCTTCTACTTCTTAGAATCAGTTACAGACTTTGCATCTCTACACTTCAAGAAGTTGTTGGTGATTTCTTTTTTTGAGTGTAAATGAAGTTTTACCAATTTGTCATAAAATCTGGAAAAATCTTGCTGTTCAGTGAGAAGCTGCTTTGATTTCAGCTGTGAAATAATAGCTGAGAATTTCCATTCTAACTGTTGGATAACTTCATGCTCCAGAACAGAACAAAGGGACATAGGTGAAATGAAGAGAGAAGTATTGTTTTTATTGGAAGCACAGTTGTGATCCTGTTTCTCTAAGCATCTGAAATGGCTGTGGTATGTTTATTTTTTGTACAAGAAATAAAGGTGCAGTGAGACAAGTATACTAAATAAATTCATGGCTATCTTTTTATTTTGCTGTTGTAGTGTTAATTTAAACTCAAAACTAAGGTATATCTTTTTCTTAATGCATTTTAATTATTATAGTTGAAAGAGCAAGCTGCTGATTCCATCCTGGTGCTAGAAGCAGCACTTAAATTGGATAAGGATCTCTATGTGCACACTATAAGAACTCTGGATTTGTTAGCTATGGAGCCTGGAATGGTGAATGGAGAAACAGAGAGTTCCACAGCTGGGCTAAAAATCAGTGCAGAGGAGATACAGTGCCAGGTACTGTACGTTCTAGATTAAAGCTTTCAGATTATTTCTATTCCTTTAGACAAATTGTCTGGTAACGTTTTGAGGTAAGTTGCAGTATTTTTCTATTGATATTTCTTTGTTCTATCTGTAAAGCAATAAAATACCATTGACATAATTTTTATGCTGATTTATGCTTCTTTCAATATTGTAAATATTATCACTCTTTTTTTTTTTTTGTCCCCAAACTCACTTTTTCCCACTCCTGGAATAAAGCACTGTCTGACAAGGACTGCTTGTTGCACTGTTGTTACTGTTATGTGAAAATCATATTGTAATTGTGGAATGCCCATGCAGAGTTACCCATACTGAGATCACAAGTAAAGAGGAGACAATTGAAGTATGTGGGGAAAAATGCAGTGTATACACAAGATAAAAGTGGGAGTAGTTTGAAGAATGTGTAAGAAGTAGGGCTGAAATACTTAATGTTATATAAATTTCTGCGATAATGCCTTTTGTATCAATGCTGTTTGCAGGTTTGCTATGACTTGGGTGCAATCTACTTTCAACAAGGAGCTACAAATGCAGCTCTTAATGAAAATGCTAAAGAGAAGTTTTTCAAAACAAGGGAGTTGATTGCAAAGGTAATGAGTGCTTTATAACTGTGTTCAACTCTTATAAAGGGGAAAAAAGTAAATTTTTGCTTCTTTAGCAGTTTAGTAACTATTGTGTTTATGAAACTTCATGGGATCTTGACAGTTTTTATTGGTTTTGTGTTTTTTTATGTTGTGCTCTGTTCAAAATTATACTGATTAGGTGAGAGGTAACTTCTGTTTTGTATTGAATCTTATGTAAATTGTACTGATGCGAGAAGTGCAAGAATAATGTCTTCAGTGCTGCTGTTAACTTGGCTGAGCAGCACGTTCTGTGTCAGCAGCAGTACTCCAACAGTCAGTGTGTTTTTGAGGAAGAAAACCATACAAACAATAGACGCTTCCTATTGTTGTTTATCTAACTTCCCATTGCAAATCTGATTTTTCTCACCTTTTTTATGGAAGATAACCTTTTCGTTTACGACTGAAATACACTTCCTTATACTTTTTGTTTCATATCTGTATTTCCAGAACTGCAAGACTCAAGTTTTATTTTAGTAGACAAACTGTGATCTGAGCTGTAAAGAACACATACAAGAGCATAAAATTGTGTGCAAATACATGTTCTCAACTGTTTTTTTTGGGTGGTTGTTCTTTTGTTACTAGAGGAAACTGTGATTTTTCCATTTGTATTTCAGAATTAAGCTCATGTTTTATCACATTTTTGATTGCTAAGCTTTAATTGACTGCTGCTTTTCAGATTGGTTCATCATCACTTCATTGTACCATAGATGAGAAACGATTAGCTGGGTATTGTCAGGCTTGTGGAGTTCTTACCTCATCTGATGATGATGCATCTCAACAGGCAACTCCGTATAATCAAATCCACAACTGTATGAAATCTGGCAACTATCAGGTACAGTGGTTGATTAATGCCTGCTTACAGTGGAGAGTTATTTTTGTCACTGTGTTGATGATTCCATCTGATCTGGAAGGGATTTCAACAAATACGGTAAAAAATTATTTTATCTATATTTGAGCCATCCATTGGATGATTCCAGTTGTGTCTGTGTTGCAGGACTTGGTGAAGATATTCCTTGAAGATAACCTAGCCCTCAGTCTACCTGTTCAGTTCAGACAGTCGGTGCTGAGAGAACTGTTCCAAAAAGCTCAGCAAGGGTGAGGCATAATTTAATGATCTATGCAATGTTTGTGAAAAGGTATATATGCACACGTATGGTTTTAAGCTTAAAACTAAATTAATGCTTCTGAAACTTGCAATCAAAGCTGATGAGGCAGTGATTCTGCAGGAGATGTTGGGAGCACTGGCCCTATAGTTTGCCTACGATTAGGTGCCTTGTACACCAGCCCAGTCTTGGAGGGTCAGTATGGAATTTAAGCAGAGAGAGATAATCAGGCACGTGGAGCTTGTGGATGGCTCCTGAGAAATGCTGAGCATATAACCATATCCAAAATTCAACCTTCTGTGGAATTTAGGTACTTGAATCAGGGCTCTGTGGAAAACATCTTCATTTAATGAACACCATTCCTCTCTGAGGGGAAGGTGCCTGCAGGCATTTCTGTTTCAGAGGGTAAGGCTATATTTTACAAACACACGTGGAAGAAAAGAACATTAATTATGACAGTTTCAGTTTTCAGGATCACAAGATCTAGAAAAAGATCTTCGAAGCCGTTCCTATCAGTGTACTCACACACATGAGGCACACAGCTTAAGAGGAGGGTTCTGCAGATTATTTCTTCTGGTTTGTCTGATGAGTTTTGGCTGTCAGTGATGTGTAGGGCATGCTTACTGAGAGGTGATGCTCCTGTGTGTCAGATGCTCTGCTCTAGTTGTGGTCCAGGTAATTCTCTGTCAAAAAAGTGAGGCCTTGGGTAAAATATGTAGATTCCTGGTCATTTTTTTCAGAGGTGTGGATGAAGGCATGTGCTCCAGACTTGTCTTGGGATCTGATGTATGGAGCTTTGCTTTGATACCAACTGTATTTGTCAGAGAAGTTGTGAACTTGAATTTTGTGTTCATGCAGGAATGATGCTCTGGATGAAGTTTGTTTCAAAATCTGTGTGTGCAACACCGTGTGTGATGTACTACAGGGTCAGATAATTGATATTCTGTTCTGTCAGCTGTTCCTCAAACCCAACAAAGAGAAAATAGACTTCCTCCTGGAGGTAAGGAGTCATCATCTGAGAGGAGATGGAGTAACGCAGTATATCTTTCCCTTGTTAACTGTATTACTGTTTCGAGTAATGCTTGTTTCTGAAATAGAGAAGGGTATATTATAATATAAATTCCCAAACTTTATTCAGCTTCATTACAGCTAGCACAATACGCTCTGTCATTATTCCTTCTGTATTAACAGCTCATCTGCTGAGCTGAAGCGGTGTTGGTATGTTGCTGCAGCTTGGATTTGGAATTGCTATGTTTCCTGCCTTTGTTAAAAAATATCTTTTGCTTGTCAGCTGCAGCTGTTCTCTTCAAGTACGTGTTAAAAACTGACTTATTTAATCTATAGTTCAGAGCCAGAAAAAGGTTTTCCAACTGTTCAAATTAGGAGTTGAACCTATTTCTAAAAAATTCTTGCAAGCTAGCACTCATTCAGCTGTTCAGTTCTCTTGAAACTCCTACATTTTCTAAAAGGAGTTAATCCTAGTGGGTCTTACAGTTTTTCAGTTTCAAATATTAGTTCCTTTTTAAGCTCCTGCAGAAGGACTTGGTTATGTACTTAATGGTATTTTTGACTGACTCGCACTGTGACATTGGGTGGGTGTATCTGAATAGCAGAGGAATTGGCAAAAAGAATGTGGATTGTGTCGAGAGGTCACGGTTGTCTGAAACAGCTTCTTGTGTCCAAGCTGAAGGAGATTCTCATCCACCTGTGATAGCTACAGTATTTATCAGGTAACTTTGTTGGTTGCTTTGACAGAGAGGGCTGCTACCTGGTACTGAATATGAGTTAGAAGACTGGGGAGCAACATTGTCTCTAGCAAAATATTTTAAGTGTTCTATGCCCTGGCTCAGTTATTTACTGCTTACTGTTCCCAGGTTTGTTCAAGATCAATAAACTTGGAAACTGCATCTGAATCTCTGAAGAGACAAATGGCAGCATTTCTCAAGTACGTACTGGGTTCTAAGATGTGGTGATCTTGCATCTTACAAGCAGTATAGTGCAACATAATTAGTAATTTTGAGGACTTACAACTTGAAGAACAAACAGCTTATTCATGCTGAATTATTAACTTTTTACTTAGAAACTTGTGTTTGAGTTTGGAAGATCTTCAGCTTGTCTTCATGATTTCATCTCACGAGCTGTTCATAAAGCTGCTGAAGGATGATGAACGGAAATTGCTTGTTGATCAAATGCGAAAGAGGTCTCTTCGAATCAACCTGTCCACAAAACCTGTGACTTCATTTTATGATATCCCAGGTAGTTTTCAGTGTTTCTGTTAACTTGTATGTATGCAGCTGCCTATTTTCGTGCCTGAGAGTACTATGCATAGGCCTATTACAGAACAAGCTCAGAGAGAATGTTTTTTTACAGTTGAATACTTCCCACCTCTAGCCAATGAATGCCTTGCCTATTCAAGGAAGTTGTTCTTTGCTTGTACTTTGCATCTCAGCTGTGTGTTTGCTAGCTGACAAGTGAAAGAGAGGTGTGGCAGTTGGTTTAAACTGAATCTGACTGACAGTCCTTCACAGTAAGGGACCGTCTCCTGTCTTTGGTCTTACACTCACATTATTGCTAATGTGACTGATGAGCTGGACTAGGAATACCATCTGGATGAAGTTTTTAACCTATCAAAGTGTAATCCAGATACTTTTCAGCAAGTTCATTTCTCAAATGCAACTAATTGGCTGCGAAGTGGTACAACTTAAAGCCAGTGTAAGAGAAAGGCATACAAGCTGCTGACTGGACCTGGGAAGAGCAGACTTTTTCTGCAGTCATGCATTGACTTTAACCACTTATGAAAATACTGCCTTAGTGAAAAAATGTAAAGAAACACTTCCTGGTACAGATCTTGAACTTAATGCAGATCTTCAGTGTAACACTTCACTGTAGCAAGGATAAGGGGATGCCCACAGCTGCTGTTGTAGCAGAAGAAGACGTTAGAAGCAACCCCATAGGTAAAGGGAGTTGGGGAGTTACCATGATCTAAACCTGGAGTGACACAAGAGGATGTAAGGGGCCTGAAACTGCATTAGTTCTACGTGCTATGATTTATTTCCTCTGCTTTTCATCCTTGGGTCATAGGATTTGAAACTACAGTTTTTATGCTATAGTTTTCATGTCAATTGTAGATCTAACTGAAATAAATTTAGCAGGAGTTTAAACCGAGTACATTTGAAGACTGTTGCATTCGTAGGAAAATGCAGATGCCTCTACTCTGAGGAGCAGGAAGGCAAATGTAAAGAAGGGAATGACTGATTCCTTTCTTGTCTGAGTAATGAAATATCTCCTTTTGTGGGTAAAATATCAAGTATCTTGAATACCAGATGTGAAAGAGGGGTATTTTCTCCACTGTGTTGCTTCTTATTTCTGGAATATCAGCTTCAGAGCTGTAATCAGGCTGGTGAGTTGGGCAGAGAGGAACCTTGTGAGGACAAGTGCAGAGTCCTATGCCTGGAAGGAATAACCACATGCATCAGTACAGGTTAGGGGTTGACCTGCTGGAAAGAAGCTCTGCAGAGAAGGACCTGGGTGTGTTGGTGGATAATAGGTCGACCATGACCAGCATTGTGGCCTTGTGGCCAAAGAACCCCAATGGCATCCTGGGATGCATTAAAAAGAGTGTGGCCAGCAAGTTGAGGGAGGTTCTACTTTGTGCTGGTGAGGCCACGTATGTGGTACTGTGTCCAGTTCTGGGCTCTGAAGTTCAAGAAAGACTCCAAACTTTTAGAGATAGTCCAGTGGAGAGCCACAAAGATGATGGGTGGCCTGCAGTGTCTCCCTTATGAGGAAAGCCTGAGACACCTGAGGCTATTCAACCTGGAGAAGACTGATTTTGACTTGATTTGTGATTGGTGTATCCACTGTTCTTAGTGTGGTTTAAAATGTCATATACTAAAGTACTGTAAGATCTACATGATGAAGGAATGCCCTGGAGACCTCACTGCTTTTTTATTTTCCTAGCTTCAGCAAGTGTCAATATTGGCCAGCTTGAACATCAGCTCATATTGTCAGTAGACCCTTGGAGGATTCGTCAGATCTTAATTGAATTGCATGGGATGACTTCTGAACGCCAGTTCTGGACAATTTCAAATAGGGTAATGTATTCTACATAGTCATATTGTAGAACTGTGTACGGTGATCAGTAAACATTTTGCCTTAAATCCTCAGTGTTTCTTTAGCTTTTGTTATCAGTGCTCTGACCACTTAGGAAGAGAGAGGAAGAGCAGTCGATTTGTTTTTGTTTTGGTTAAAGAATTTTTTGGTCTTTTTGTTGTTGTTCGTTTTTTCTCTGTGTGTGTTTTTTATTTCCCCAGAGAGGTGGTGGAGTCTCCTTCTCTGGAGACGTTCCAGACCCACCTGGACGCCTACCTGTGCAACCTGGGCTAGGGAGCTGCTTTGGCAGGGGGTTGGACTCCATGATCTCTAGAGATCCTTTCCAACCCTACAGTTCTGTGGTTCTGTGTCTGCACACTCAGCATATGGAACGAAGTAGAATCAGTAGCCCTTTTTTAGGGTACTTTTGTATGCCTGAGCCATATGCTACTGCTGATTAAGTGCAAACATTTCTGGAAGAGTTGGCACTTAGAAATTCATCACTCTCAACATCTTGAGCTTTCTTTTTTCTTTTTTACTGTTTAAGCAAATGTATGAATTCTAAAACCTGTTTCTGTGCAAATGTCTTGCATGTTTCTCTCACAGTGGGAAGTACCAAATGTTTATGGCAATGTTATTCTAGGAATCAAAGATAATCTGACCAGGGATTTGGTCTACATCCTTATGGCAAAGGGATTACACTGCTGTGCAATTAAGGTGAGCAATCCATCCCAACTTACTTCTGAGTTGGTTTGAGCAATTGAAGCTTAACAACGTAGAAAACCCTTTCTGAGTTAAAGGCCTGAAGAACTGGGAGGTGATAGGGATCTAGTAATGAGCTCTGCGTGTGGTAGAATAGATAAATATTTCTCAGTTTTCCACAGCAAAGGTAATGGCTTTCCAGTGAGTTGGGCCTGCAGATAACCTCATTCATACATTTTGACCAGGATGTACTAAATGATGTTGTATCTAAACCAGACAGTGATTTGACACGTTGGTATGAAGCTGTTTTTTGACCCTTTTACATAAAGTTTTTCATAAGAGTGCTGTATTATTTGCCTTGTGGTGGTCTGTCGTGTAGTTTGCTGAACTACAAGGTAAAACCAAAGTGTCTGAGTAATATGCTTGTAGATAACTTCTGTTATGATTTTGCTAGAGCTTGTTTTGTTTGAAAAGTCTGAAACTGTGGCAACTGTTAAGCTTAATACAAAAGTCTAAGGGACTCAGTAATGCAAATGATAATTGTGAGTTTCCTAAGCAGTGCTGACAACGCACGTGAAGTCTGCTTCAGCCAGAATTTCAGGCCTGTTGTCTTTCCTTATTAATCCACTCATTGCCATTAATGTGTAACCTCTTTGCTGCAGGACTTTGTCCATGCTAAGCAGCTTTTTGCTGCTTGCTTAGAGCTTGTGACAGAGTTTTCTCCAAAGCTCCGTCAAGTCATGCTGAATGAAATGCTGCTTTTGGACATATACACACACGAGGCTGGAGCTGGTGCTGCTGGGGAACGTCCTCCTTCAGATCTTATAAGCAGAGTCCGAGGGTATTTGGAAATGCGAGTACCTGGTAAGTGTTGATAAACACTGACAGTTTCTGTTGAGTGCTACTCAAAGGGTTTGAACAGGATAAATATCTGCACTTTCATCTGCAGAGTTTTTCTAGTAGTTAAAGCAGTCCACGTGGTTTCACACTGAGGGAGTAGTGTAATACTACTGCAGTTGGAGGAAGCAGTTGATCCTAATGTTGATTTTTTTTTTTTGCTTTGTTGGTTTCCTATAATGCTGTTTTTCTCAGAAAGATAAATACATAAAATAGCCTATTTTTTTTTCCAGATATTCCTCTTCGACAAGTTATAGCTGAGGAGTGTGTTGCCTTCTTGTTAAACTGGCGTGAAAATGAGTATTTGACCATGCAGGTTCCATTGCCTCTGGTTCAGACTAATCCTTATGTAAAGGTACTAAGTGCTCAGTCTCAGAGACTTGTCAAACTGTAACTGGCTTTTTCTTGTTGAGATCTCTTGTACTTCTAAAAGCATTTACCTTTCTGTAAGGAGGGTGTCTGTTGTCTTTTGGTTTTATTTTATTGCTACAAGTGAAATGTAATAATGAAAAGGACCTAGCAAGGCTAAGCACCAAACGTGTTTGACAGCTGGTAAAAGACTTGAAGGCTGTGCTGCAGAACAGATGCAACAAAGTTATAGCCCTTAGGCCAGCTGAGGTTGGTTCCCTAAATGCTGCGCATGCATGAGTATGGTCCCCAAGCTGAGTGCTACAACACCTTCTGTGAAGGCCTTTCCTTTGAGCAACTTTATTTTTGTTTTATTTCAGGTTATTTCTTATGTAGATATCAGAGGGCTCTAGTCATTTAAAAGCTATAATTTTTCTTTTAGGTTTTGTGCAGTGTGTTATTAGAATAAGTAGAATGTAAAGCTTTTTTTCAGGAACTCTTCATAATGAAGTACACTATAAAGAAACTTCTGAAGGGAAGAATGCTTTGTTGTTTTATTCCTGCCTTCCAGGTTGCAGATCAGTGTCCTCTGCTGCAAAGTTTAGCTACAGTACTCTGTAGTTAGTAGCTTAAAACTGTTTTCTTGGCCATTTTAAGTACCAGTAATCTCTTTGCTCTCATGACCATTCTTAGAAGCTTTACATGTTGTATTTCTCCTCTTGCACTGCATAGCTGGGGCAGTTGCTGGCTGCTACGTGCAAAGAACTTCCAGGTCCCAAGGAAAGCAGAAGGACAGCTAAAGATCTCTGGGAAGTTGTTGTACAGATCTGCAGTGTATCCAACCAGCACAAACGAGGGAACGATGGCAGAGTGAGTTTGATAAAGCACAGAGAATCTACACTAGGCATTATGTACAGGTATGTTTTCTTAAATTGCTTTTAAAGATTGTTTAAATTGTTTATCTTACCCAGTGTTCCAGTTGAGAGCTGTCTGTGTTCTGCTGACTGAGCAGTGGCAGCAGCTGAAGAACAATACCAAACGAGCAGTGAGGTATCAGGGCAGCATGGTGGCTTTCCTTTTCAGAGAGAGTGAGGGGTTGTGTGGGATTCAAGGCACTGTTTAGATACCAAAAGCAGTGCATGCCTGTGTCCTTGTTGTGATCAGTGTAGATCTTCCAGTGAATTCAGTGGTATCTAGGGAGCGGTTTTTCTGAGCGACCGGTGGTGTCTGCACTGAATAGAATTGCATTAGAGATTCTTTCTTATCTGTTCTGAATTCCTGGTTCAGAATGTAGGTGTCTTCATCTGGCTTTTAAGTTTTGAAAACTAAATGTTGGTCTTGAAACAAAGCCTATGGGGAGTGGGAAAGAAAGATATCGTTGAGTGGAATAATATCACTGTCAATTACATAACCTCTGCCAGCCTTCGTGATACCTGGTGTGATAGATTTAGGGCTCCAGTTTGTCCAAACAGTTGACATTTTCAGGCTCTTCTCAAATCTAAGACTGACTATGAGCTTCTTGTTGTGATAAACTCTGGAATGTACGGTTATGGTTAAATTAATACTACGTGATTATCATGCCTTTTGGAACTTGATGAAATGAATCATACATTCATAGAATGGTTTGATGTGGAAGCGACCCTTAAGATCACCTAGTTCCAACCCCCTGCTATAGGCAGGGGCACCTCCCTCTACATCAGGTTGTCACAGCCCCTTCCAGCCTGGCCTTGAGTGCTTCCAAGGAGGGGGCATCCATAGCCTCTATGGGCAACCTGTGCCAGTGTCTCACCACCCTCACAGAAAAGAATACCTTCCTGACATCTAGTCTAAATCGACCCTCTTCCAGTTTAAAGCCACTTCCCTTTGTCCCTTTGCTAAATGCTCTTATAAAAAGTCTCTCCTCAGGTTTCCTGTGGGCCCCCTTCAGGTACAGGTATAAGGTCTTCTCAGAGCCTTCTCTTTTCCGGGCTGAAGAACCCCAGCTCTCTCAGCCTGTCCTTGCAGGTGAGGTACACCCTCACCCTCACAGCCCTTTGGTCATCTTTGTGGTCCTCCTCTGCACCCTCCAGCTTATCAGTGTCCTTTCTTGTGTTGGGGATCCCAGGACTGGGCGCTGTACTCCAGGTGGGGTCTCAAGAGAGCAGAGTAGAAGGGCAGAGTCACCTGCCTCGACCTGCTGATCACACTTCTCTTTATGCAACCCAGGTTACAATGGGAGATGTTTTAATTAACTTTTTTTTTAAGTGAAATTTGCTAGCAACTGTGTTGAAAGTGATTGAATATTTTCATGTATATACCCTGTATTTGTGAACTTAGAGCTGAAGGGATGTTTTGGCAGATGAAGCATTTGCTTTACTGACTTGTTATCAGTGAATTAAGTTTGCCTGTGCTTTCAGTTGTGGATGGTGACTCACAGATATTTGTGTTTCCGATTTAGGAGCGAGCTGCTGTCCTTCATCAAAAAGCTTCGGGTAAGTTACAGTGAACTTGAATATGTTTGGAACCAGAACTTTCTTTTAGTAATTCTTCTGTGGAATTTAACAGGAAAAGTCCAGAAAACCAATTGGCTGAAGAGCTCAATTTATTATACCAGCAGTGGTAAATAGCTTGATTAGAAACAAATAAAGCCAAAACAAAAGGGAGAAAAAAAACCCAATATTCTGAATTCTGATAGTGGAGATCTGTTACATGAAGAGTTTCTTTTTATTCCACATATCATGAAGGCTAATACTCCAGGACTTTTTAGGAAAACATTCCTTTTGGAGAGAAAAAGCTGCTGCTGCTTACCATAACTGCAGCAGAAGTGAAGGAAGTAGTTTGCTGCAGGATTCTTACATTCTCTCGTTTCAGTAGATCATAGCGATGTCAGAACATATTGCATAGCTTTAAAGCATAGCAGAGAAAGTGAATTTCCCTGATGTGGGAGTAGCTTATTTTTCTTTCTTTCCTTTATAGGAACCATTGGTTTTAACCACAATATTGTCCCTGTTTGTCAAGCTTCATAATGTTCGGGTTAGTATCTGTCATACATATTGCTGTATGATTTCTTGAAGCAGTTATCTTTGTAACCTGCCTTATTGTCCCTCTTTCCTTAGGAAGATATTGTGAATGATATTACAGCAGAGTACATTTCCATCTGGCCCTCATCTATTCCCAAGTAAGATCATTAACTCCAAGTACAATCTTAAAAATATGTTTAGGTAGTTGGTTTGTGCAAGCTGCAACCTTGCACAATCATCTCAGAATTCTTTCTCCTTTCTTTTCCCTTTAGCCTTCAGTCAGTGGATTTTGAAGCCGTGGCTGTTACAGTAAAAGAGCTTGTCAACTATGCGCTGACCATCAACTCCAACAACCACTTCTGGTTAATTATCCAGGCAGATATTTATTTTGGTAAGCAACACCAACATGTGTTTTTATTTGTGCATGTGCTTTCGTGATGCGACTTCAGAATCTTTGGGGCAGTAGTAGAGGTGGCTTTGCCTAGGAGGCTGCCTGAGCTGACAGCTTTCAGTGGGTCATGTGGACTGGCTCCTAGGGTAAGGAAAGCTTTGAGTGGTCATTAAATTCACTTTGATTAGTGGATGCACTTGATTCTTGAGTGGAATGTTATTTTTGTGGACAGTGTTTGCATTCGAATGTGGAGATCAGCTTTACTGAAGCAGAAGATGAGCAGTGAGGATCTGTATCTTACACAGGCGGTATCTAGGATTTCTAAACAAAGAAACATGAGCTCCTGGTTTGGTACTGGCTGTGATGGGAAGCCCTTTCCTGTCTTTCTGTCCTCAGTCCACTTCCCCAGTGCTTCTCCCAGGGGCTCATAGCTGGTACAGCCAATGGAGCTGGGAAGTGGAGCAGTTCAGGTTGTAGGCCAGAGTGTGGCAGTTCCAGCTGCTGGGGGAGCCTTGTGCAGCCTGGCTGGTAACACACTGCCCCCACTGGAGTCTGGAAATTTCATCAGCCCCTCACTCTCTCTACTTACGCTATAAAGTATGAGCTTTCAGAAGCCAGCCTGACAAATATGTGCTAGAGAAGGATGAAGTTAAAACTGCCTCTGAAGGTAGCTGGGTACTTCTTGTGCTTAAGTTACCTATAGATTCTGTTCTAGTGGAATTTAGCATTGAAGACAGTTCTTTTTCCCCAGTAAAGCGGGGGGGAGGGGGTGCTTTGCAGCTGCCATCCATTTGCTGTGCCTGGGTCTTTTACAGGAGGCAGGATGCACGTTTCCAAAGCTCATTTGAATGGGAGGGTGGCTGTGTCCTGCAGGAATGTGTAGTGCAGGAAGCGTTGATGTGGTTGCAAAGGGAGACATCTACCCAGAAGGTGCTTGAGGTGGGGCAAGGGGTTCTAATCCTGTGGTCAGGGCTCCTCTCTTTAAATATAGGAGAGTGATTGAGAGTTATAAGCTGGCAGCATTTACTATTTGTATGAAGTGGAACAGCATCCCAGAGAGCAAAGTTTTATGTGGGGTACCTCAAGCTGCTACCTGAGAGGGCAGGGGTGTTTGGGCCATGTCAACCTTCCTGCCAGCCGTGTGCTGAGCTCCACGAAGCAAACTCCTTTGCTGCTCTGAAACTGTTGGGCTTAGGAACAAAAGCATGAAAAGTGAAAACTAATTCTCAGAGCTCAGAACTTTGCCTGTGTTGGTAGTTTGCCTCATTGTATGCTTACTACCTGACTACCCCCTGTGTCTGTGCTTTTTACAGTTGATATACAAGTCATTTTCTAAATAGAATTTGGCTAAGTGAATAATTCTTTAGACAACTGATTCGTGTCATACAATGAAACAGAGCAGTTGATTTCTAAGTCTTTGCTTTGCCCTTTTTCCCCTGCAGCAACAAATCAGTATTCAGCAGCCCTCCACTATTACCTGCAGGCAGGAGCTGTGTGCTCCGATTTCTTCAATAAGATGGTCCCACCTGATGTGTTCACAGACCAGGTGGGTCACAGTGTTGGAATGGAATTTAAGTGTACAATGATGGGATGGATTCAACATTCTCATCCTCTGTAGGTGTAAATTTGCTGTGTTTCAGAAGGTGGTGGGAAATCTTGTCTGTGTCCAGGGCAGGAGGTTAGTTTCGTACCCTGCTCTATTGCTTCTATTTGTGTGCTTCTGTGCGTATGGGAAGCGAGCACATCAGGCTCTTTCTTTGACCCTTCACAGCCCAATCTAAGCCATGCCCTGTGCCAGGCTGCAGTGGTCCAGAGCTCCTGCTGGGGACCTCGTGCCCCAGTGCTGTTGCTTGCTTCACAGCAGCCCTGCCCCCCTACCACAAGTGCAGTGCTTTGCTCTGTGCTCTGAGAGCTCTGCAGAGCTCAGCTGTGTGCTGGAGTGTGCCCAAACTCAAGGACTGGGGAAGGGTTTAGAAGAAGGCAGATACTCAGTTCATCCCTTAGATTTGAAAAACAAGAGATCTGTTGCTGTGGATGTTCCAGTGCTAACAGCCTGAAAACTTTATTTCTCCATTCTACAGGTGATAAAGAGAATGATAAAATGTTGCTCCTTACTCAACTGTCACACCCAGGTAAGAGCCCAAGCGTGGCCCTAAGGGGATGGTGTCTGTGAATGTTTTGAATGCAAAAATGAGGGGGCAGCTTCCTAAAAACAAGATGGAATCCAACTTTCCTTGCAGATGCAGTCTGCAGTAATTACCATTGCCTGTAGGATGTTTAAGGACCAAAGTTAACAAGTAAATAAGCACATGCTTAGAAATGATCATAGAATGATTGAGGTTGGAAATGCCACTAAAGTCATCTATTGCAGTCATCAGCCCATCCCCACCGTGCCCAGTAACCTCGTCCCTTGGTGCTGTATCTCCACGTCTCTTGAACACCTCCAGGGACAGTGTCTCCCTCACCTCCCTGGGCAGCCTGTGCCAGTGCCTCACTGCTCTTCTGGAGATGAAATTGTTTCCTACTATCCAACCTGATTAGTGCAGAAATAGAAACAGAGCTGGGTCGTCCTTTCAAATTTGACTGGAAAAAGTCTTTTTTTAAGCCTGTTTTTTTTTCCCCTCTGCTCAGTGTGGGAAGGAGCTCTTGCCTGGGCCTGGAGGCTGGTGGGGTCACTGCATCTTGTGGCATACTCCTGTGAGTGGGAGCTAAGGCTGTGAGACACCTGAGCCTGTCTTTCTGTTTTATAGGTGGCTATTTTGTGCCAGTTCCTCAGAGAAGTAGACTATAAGACAGCATTCAAGGCACTGCAGGAACAAAACAGGTGATTATTACAGTAAAACTTACAGGTTAGATTAGTAACACGTTGGCATACAGACATTACTTCTTTAAACATCCATGTTTTCTTTCAGTCACGATGCCATGGATTCGTACTATGAATACATCTGGGATGTCACCATCTTGGAGTATTTGACATGTATCCTTTCAGCAGAGTGCTGCTGGTGCTTAGGCTGGGTGCTTGTGGCTGGAGAAAGCGAGTAGTTCTCTATACTTGTGCTTTCCTTAGCTCACTGTTAGATCTCCACCACAAGAGAGGTGAGACAGACAAGAGGCAGATAGCGGTGAGTTAACGTGGAGTGCTTCGGGGGCACTGGGGAGTGCTGCTTTTCTCCATGGGGCAGCTCCTGAATGTAGCTGCCACTTCCAACTGTAATGGTACTTCACAGGGTCTGCATGCTGGGCTAAGTGTGTAATCTCATGGTGCAGGGGCAGAGGGCATAGTGTGCTGGAGGAGTATCTGCTCATCCATGGTTTCATCAGCTAGCACTGAAGCTGTAACAGAGTGGCTCTGTACAATAACTGTTGCTGCTGCTGTCTTTTTTTTTTTTAAGATAAAAGCTATTGGCCAGACTGAGCTGAACGCCAGTAATCCTGAGGAAGTGCTGCAGCTCGCTGCACAGAGGAGGAAAAAGAAGTTTCTTCAAGCAATGGCAAAGCTTTATTTCTAGGCTAATGATCAGGACTACCATAAAATGTATGAAAAAGGACAGAAAAACTCTTTTGAGACTTTTTATTTTTAAAATTCATTTAATTTTTTATACAACATTTACAGTCTGGTATCTTTCTTATAGAAATAGATGAAATATTATAATAAAACACCTTATCTTTACAAACTGTACAGAAGGCCTAAAACAATAACTTCAGGTACCTCAAGAATGGACTGTCTGAAGAAGCCCTGAATTCAAGTTTGCAAAGGTGGCTGAGAAGAGGCTGAGTTTAATGAGTTGCTGCTGTTGTGCAGCTCCTTGTGCTGCTCAATGCTGGGACTGGCCCTATGTGCTTCTGCAGCTGGAAGCATCTTGACAGAGGGAGAGGGACCACACTCCAGCTTTCCCTGTACTGTCTCTTCAGGAGGAGCACCTCATATCCAGAGGTAGTGAATATTCCACAAACACAGTAGTTAATGCTGTTCAAGAACACAGTTGCTGCTTAACACTGTTGGCAGGATTTGAGTGGTCGTAGAGAACCCAGGAAAGGGGAGGAAGAAAAGCCAGTTGCTTATTATGTTTTTATCTGTTAAAAATAGAACTCCTTCCTTCCAAGACTATACTGTATCCAGTTAAGATTACTTCAGCAGCATTGTTCTGTTTGTACTCTTAGCTGAAGTCAGTGATCCGTGGGAACTTAAGCCTAGGGCAGCCCTAAGCAAGTGATACTGACCTGAAGCTAAGATTTGAAACAGGGCTGGGCCTGCTGTAATATGAGGGCACAGTGGTTTCAGAAATGTAAACTGTTTACTCACTGGCCTCTGTAATACTGCACCTGAGCTCGTAAGCTGACTAACTTACAGGCAGTAAGCTCCTAGAGAAAAGAAAGGTCAAGAAGAGGTAATGCATACATGCTGGCACCAAAGTCTTGGGTTATGGCTATCCCACATTAAAGCACACTGACACGTAACTTGAGTGGACAAACCCTGCCACTCAGCCATTACAAAACATATTCCTGAAATTCATAAGTTAGGAATGTCAGAGAGTTCAATTACATAAGTCCTATTTGAGAAAGGACGTGAGTAGTCCACACTGCTGTGATGACACAGGGAGGGATGCTTGGTCTGAATTCTTCAATCAAGTCTCAAGGAAGATGCTGCTATGGATTTCCATCTGCTGCTCTGTTTGATGCATCCCTTACTGCTCCAGTCTTGAACAGCAGTAAAGAGCATTAAAGTGAGTCACCCTTAGTGTGGCCTTCTTCTGGAGCACCTAGTTTAGTTTCTGAAACTGTTCCTTCAGATTGCTGTCCATATTTCATTTCTTCTCTGTACTTTTGGGAGGAGTTATTATTCCTACTGTTGACACTGGTGATAACTGACCTGGGGCAGTAGATGTCACTCCACTATTAACTTCTTCCTGTGTAGGGGGGGTGAAGAAAACAATTAGAAGCACGCACAGCTCTGTTGTAGCTTTACTGGCATTGGGCAGGTTTTTCCTCTTACTGCTACTATCATTCAGGTAGTGCAGGGAGCCATTTCACAGCAAAGAATGCCATCTTTTAAACGTTTCACCAGTAATTCTCACCCAGCCTTTTGCTCACAGCTCATGAGAGCACATGCAGCTTACATCCAGCAAGGCAGAAGCACAAGGTGAGGCACGCTGAGCCCCTGCGTTCAGGGGCAGCTGCCTGGAGAGCCTTTGGCACCTCAGGAGAAGGGCTGCGTACAGCACAGCTCTGCAAGCCACCTACCAGCATGTCCAAGTAGTTTGTGTGTGTTTGGATATTGTGGCAGTCTTCTACTGCAACCTTCTTGAAATTCTTCAGTTTCACAGAGACTTTTCTCGCCACGTTCACAAAAGGAACCATCCACTCCACGCATTCTGAAATGCTGTCCCAGTCTAAGCCTGCAGGACAAAACAGTGATACATTTGGAAACCCTGAAGGAGTTGTACTAAGCTAGAATTCCTAGAAGATGCTGTAGATAAGACCTCACCCTCCCAGAACCAACTGTCAGCATCCCCACAGTGCCTTTGCAGTCGTTGACCTGTATGCAGTGTCAGGCAGGGAGCAGTTCTCTGCCCAGCAGGATCCAGATACATCAGCACTTCTTACCTGAAGCTTTCTTAACTACTTCAATTGAGGTATAGTGGCAGAGTGCAGCAGCAGCTAGTGTTCTGTACTGGAAGTCTAAAGAGTTCACATCCAGGATACACAGGTCTAAGAGCTGAGGAAATAAGAATTGAGGATGCAAGTGTTAGAAATTTCAAGAAGATGCACTGGTATAATGTGATCCCAGAAACCACTGTATCTACACTCAGTTTATGCCCTGCAGCACAGCTGTGCTTTTTAGAACCAACTGCACACATCTGTTACTTCTAGTTCTGACTGCAGTGAAAGCAGGGCTCACACTTACAAACCAGCAACGTGCAAGACAGCGTGCTCACACAAATTTAAGTACACCTTCAAGCCCTGGGCAGAGCTGCAGGAAGGGATTATCTTAAATTAAAAAAAAAAAAATCACAGAACAGCTCAGCAAATTAATTAGCTTGATTTACTCTTTGGTGAGCATCTCCGAGGCTGGACTCGTGCACATGGAAATGGAACCGGGGCAGTTCCAAAGCAGAGTGAAAATACTGCTCATCCTGCATTCCAGGGCAGGAACACAGCTAATACAGGGAGAGCAGCTGCCTGGGCCCTCTGCCTCTGTTTGCACAGCACTGCAGTGAGCAGCAATCTTGAGCACTCAGAAATGTGAACATCTTCGAGCAGGGAGATGGACTGCTGCTCCTCTGAGCCTCCACCAAGCTGCCTGGCAGTGTCAAAGCTGCATATTCATTAACAGAGTAACAGGTGAGGTGAAACAAGAAAGTCTCCTTGAGTGGCTTCTGGGGGTACAAGGTCAGCCCTAACGACTCTAAGAGCAGCAGTCGGTTAGCTACCTGTGCTATCTGAATGAATTTTTCCTGAGAATACTGAGGTAGAAGCACTTTCGGAACATCCTTCAGAGCATCCACTTGAAGATAGAGGTTCAGCCAAGAGATGATTGTCACAGGACAGAGTTCCCATTTTAAAGCCTGGAAGCATTAAACAAACACGTAAGCACCTTCAACCATACAAAGACTGCTCTGGGCTCTGATATCCCTCCCTTCCTCCCCTCCCCCACATCCCCTTCTGAGTTCACTCAGTTTATTGTGCAGATTCCCAAAAGACACTTGAGGTCATACACACTTTAGATCACATTCCTTCTGTTGAATACAGTGCCATTAAAGCACAGCATTCACCTGGAGTAAGCTTTCGACTGGGCCTTGCATAGACAAAGCGATTACCTTTAACATAATAAGTTCCATTCTTACAATATCATCTTCACTGCAAGCACCATCAGTGACATAAGCAAATTCCTGTATTTTTGGAGCGTAGATTTCCTTTAAAAGGAGGGAGGAAAAAATAGATTAGAAGAGAAATACTTTTCAGAGCATATGGAAATGTTAACTTTTTTTACAGTAGAGCTGTTTTTTCTCACTGCATGGAGTGACTTGAAACTTGCACAACAGGAGATGCTCAAAACAAGTTGGTTCTGTGCTGTCTGCTGTATAACATGAAGATCTACTGCCACCTTCTTAGCTCGGGGGGAAAATAAATGCTGACAGAATGATCAGAGCAGCCTTTCATTAAAACTGCTTCCTATTCAGCCATCCCATCTGCTGTAAATAAAAAGAGATGAGAGCCATCCCACTTACGGAGCACAGCACTGTTAGAGAACACTCAGTGATGCAGCAGGTGAGGCACAACGGCTGATGTGGCCACAAAGACCAAGAAGTCCCACTGCCAACACAGCTGGCAGAATCCATGGCGTACTGACAGTTAAGAATGCAGCCAACCCACTCGTGCCCATCTTAGCCACACATGGGTAGGTGTAGAGGTACCTGCCAGAACAGCTTGCAGCTCACCGCCTCGCTTTGCAAACAGCAGTTTGTTCAGGGGAGTTTCCAAGCACCAAATCTTAACATCCCAAATTTGCCCCTCAGTTCAGCCTACCACGTGCTACAGTGTTTCCAGGAGATGTACAGAAACTGGGCTGCGCTCACAGCTGTAGCAGGCAACATAACAGCATCGTCACTGTTGAACTGATTGCATTATCTCTGAAATGGAGAGCTTCCCCTAAATGGGTTTAGCAGGACATCAGCTGTTACAGGCTGTTAAAAGTCCCACACCCATCCCTGAGACTGTTTGCCAACCCGTCTATGTTTGGAAAAAAACAGAGCAGCACAAAACTGCCCCTGGATATCTGCATTACTCTGAAGTGCAGGTGGTCTCCCCCCTGCTGCTGAGAAGGACTGCAAAAACTACACTCCAAGAGGTTCACATCCACACAACCAAAGAGAAAACATTCCCTTCTGACCTTCAGTGTTGTACACACGTCAAGTTCAAGAGTTTCAGACACCAGAAATAAATACCACTACTTAGTTACTCCAAACATAACCTCTCTTCCCTGTAAAAGAGCTGCTTACCTCAAGCTTGGAGGCAATGAATAGTGAAGTAATTCCTATCAGCTGAAGCATGCTCTTGTTAATGTTCTTCTGTGTCAACATGAATCTATCAAAGAAGTCTTGAGCTAGGTAGAAGGTTTCCCTGTGCAGTGCATACACCTCACATACCTACAACAAATGGAAAATAAATCAATCTTTATAATAAAACTCATGTACATGCATTGGAGTATTCCAGACAAACACAGTACACACATTTATCTTTTTCATATATGGGCTATCACTAACCTAGAGGTTTCAGGAGGAAGTTGTCAGGGTGGGGGCAGCGATATATATATATATATATATAGGTGTATATATAATCACCACCCCCACCTGTTTCACAAGAAGGTTGATAAGCCTGTTCGTGGATCACATCTCTTCCTGACATTTGAAAATGCAAATACAACTGGCAGGAATGCTTTTTTTTTCTTTTTAAGAGGAGAACTAATAAATATTCACCAACTGAAGTGCTACTACAAAATGATTAACTGCTGCTGCAAGCAAGGTTCAGAACAAAAAAGGTGCATGCCATGAAAAAATGGTACGATTTCTGTAAGCATATATTGGCCAAGCATAAGCAATACTTAAGGTGGTCAGGTTCTGTTATCTCCAAAGTGATGTTACAGAAGACAGTGGATGTTAGGAACTACTGGAGAATTCCAGCTGATTTTACAGTGGCACATAGAAACACTGAGGCAGAGAATGGTAATAAGGTCAATGTGAACGCTTTTTTAATGGATAATTTCTCAGCAGTTCAAGAATGAAATAGAAAATCACACCCAATCCAGGGTGATACGCCAACTACCTGTTATAGGAATTAGTGAAACACACAACTGGCATTGCTTCTGTATTCACACCGTATCTAAAAGCTGCACATCCCCCACTTGCCCTCTTAGTGCTGCTCGGCCAGGCAGCGAGTGCCACTGCCACATCTGCTTCCTTGGAGGACTTGGCATCACAGAACTGACGAACCTGCAACACCCCTCCTGCTGGGGAGCAAGAGCTACGTGAGCCAAAGGTTGCTTTTGGCAGAGGCGACCGAATATTCTGCAATACAGAGTGTTCTTGGAAACTACTCCTGAACATAGCTCTATTTACAACACTAGTACTCCTTCACGTAGGGTTGGCTGCTAGAGCAACTGCCTCCATTTTGTTTGACAGCTGGAAGAGTCTGAAGTACAGGAATTAGACTGGAAAGGATTGCAAATATATCATTCCTACTTCAAACAAGGACGCATCTACATCACGAGCCTTCAGATGCTAGCCACTACACTCTCTCTTCATAAGATGTAACTAAATATTTACTAATAAGTCAGAAAAAAGCAGCATGAGAGGCAAACAGCTGAAGGCTCTTGGTGCAGCCAGGGTGACAATTCAAGTCCTCAATACAAATGCAGCTGCCTACAGAGCTCCATCTGCGAACATAGCTGAACTCCGAAGCACCCTGCTTACAGCTACCCCACTACAGGTGCCTCAGAACCACATTTGCCCCTTTCCAGTGCAGTTATATAGCAAGAACAAACATTCAGGACTATTGCTCACTGCCCCCTCTTGGAAGGCTCACTGCCTCCTGACAGGGTGCACTGAGAGCACTTTACCCAATGGATCAGAAGTAGCAACCTGCAACCTCGTTAAGGCATTCACTGTACATTTTGCTATCAAACCTCTTCCGTAACAGCTCCATTTTCATCTCCCTGCCTCACAGGGCTAACACGGTGCCAAGCAACACAAAGCACACACCTCCAGAAGCCAGTCCAACAGTATGGACCTCATGTGTGGCTGCAAGCTTGAGTGTAGCGATGTGAAGTGCTTGCAGTGAGCGTATCGGTTCTCCTTCTTCAGGATGTTGAGCCAGACATCTTTGGAATTGCCCCAGCTATGGGATAAAGTTACACATCACTGTAAGTACGCATACACCTTCATGAAGGGGAGTACAAAAATGTCATTCACTGTAAATATTCAGCCCACAAAAAGATCCTTACAGTAATTAGAAAATGCAGGCATACTTTGGGCATGTAACCATCGCAGCAGCAGCTCGTCAGGATCATCAGCAAGTCCAGTGTTACAGAACAGCCAACAACACGGAGCATGCACATCCTGAAGCTGCACACACAACCACTAAGGGATTCCCATTCTGCTGAAGGGGGCCATTGGCACACGTAGCTCAGCCACTTTAAGCTTGGCTGCCCAAAAGGCAAGGCAGAAAACGCACAGAACAGAGAAACACCACTTCCCAGGAAACACTATGCACACACAGTTGCCCATTTTAGTTTGATGTTTAGAAAAGGGAAAGGGACCAATGAGTGACTTACAGCATGACTAACCTACTTCAAGGCTCAGAAATGTGCTACTGCAACAAATATCACATTGTAGTTTACTACTGACTTATCAGCAGGCCAGCCTACTTGGTGAGAAAATGCCTATGCAACAAATATTTGGTTGTAATTTGGAACTACTGTTCTTATGAATTCACATGGTTTGGTTTTTTTTTCCATTTCTCACCCTACAGTTATTAAGGAGGACAGCAGAGTAACCAACATAAGGTCAAATTTTCCCTGAAGTTTTTGGAGTTATATACCTTTCCCCAAGGAAGAATGAAGAGAACTTAAACAGACCTCATCACCACCACTGCTTAAAACTTCAAGTCAGATCAGTCCCTCCCCACTGTCTCCATAAGGCAGAGTAAGAGAGAGCAAGAGATCCTCACATTTGGCTAACCAGGAAAAGCAGAGCTCGGCTTTACCAGATACTGACTGACAAGAGGTGAACATCAAGGGTTAAATGCTCTGTGTGGAAAACTCTGAATGTATCTCTGGGCTCCAGCAGTTCCTCACAACTTGCTAAGGGAGGACAGCAGAACCTTTCAGCATGCTAAACTTCCCAACACTTATAGAAATGGGATTTGCCAAATATAGATAAGAGCATAGTGCTCTTTAAAATCACAGTTCAGCCATATGCAGTGGGCACAGGAGCAATACTGAGAAGCTGAGCTTGAAGCTCAGTTGAAGACATGGGGCTGAGGCAAAGTGCACCCACTATGCAGCATCTCCCAGTTCGAGTTTTGATCATAGCGTGAAAATATGGCAGAACTAGACAGGTTCTCTTAAGGAACTGCTTCACAGTCTCATCTCATTTTAGCCTTTTGTGTTTGGTTCTCCCCCCATTCACTTGAGCAGTAGCTCTCCATGACACACTGCAGCGTGCTTTTCCATTCATGCTGGGCTGGTACAAACAGCAGCAGCACATTTCCCTAACATATCCAAACATCCAAGGATTTTTCAGTTCTGAACTTCTACCCACTCAGCTAACCTACCTGTTTGCAAACTTACACTTGTAGTATACTAACAGATGTTTACAACAACATGCTAACAAACGTTATACAAGAGAAACTCAGCTCTACTGAGCTATTACCTTTCCTCTTCAGCAACGCCTTCACAACATATATGTAACTTCTCCAATACTGTTCACTGAACTAGAAGACTGGAACTGTGACTGCACCAAGTACGCTGCTACCAGTGCAGTGGGTTTGTGTACTTCTACTTTTAAGTTCTTAAACTTTGTTCAGTATTTTGCCACTATGTTGGTTGCTCAGTTCCAATAGGGCTGGTGGAAGGTGAGTTTTAGCCACTGCACCCCTTTAGCCACTGACAGCATCAGTGCTGAGTTACAAAGGGATGGCAAAAGTGCTCTGTGCAGTACATTTATGAGTGCGGGAAAGAAAACACAACAGGATGAATGTTCTTCTGGATACTGAACTGACTGCGGGATGAAGAGACAAGTAGAGCACTGCCCACTATTACACAAGCTCAATTCAATACCAGCTACTACTACAGCACATGTGATAGACAGCACCTGCTGCATCTGGTCAACTTACGTGAGCTCAGGCAGAGGGGACGGATTTATGAAGAGGTTTCTGAACCTGTATTTTTTGAATCTCGAGAAGTCAGTGGTTACTGATTCCTTGTGAGGCGTTTCAATGATGATGCAAGGCGAGATGCCTCCTGTTATTGTGGGCGGCCAACAACTCTGCAACACAAACAAGTTGTCTTCTGAACACGGGTTTACTGTGGCAGCAGGAGAGGCAAGATGCAGACTGCAGTAATAACAACGTATGCAGTGTGCATTAAGTTCTTTGGACAAAACCTTTTGTAGCCAAGAGGTGGAACACATACAAAGAAACAAACTTGACAAAACCAAGCTCAGAAGAAAACTGCCCTGGGGTGATGAATCCACATGCAGCCTATCCACTGTATCCACTTACAGTGCATACAGAATAGGTTTTCACTGCTACAAAGAAACAGGACATTAGGTTGCTGGTCCTATCGACTTATCTATGCAGAGGGAAAAGAAAGGAGAGGGTGGAGGTTCTACTGTCTTAGGGAAAGTTCAGCAACTTGTTATCTTCCAAGTACTCCAGGGAGGAGCCACTCGTCTCAGCTCCAAAGCTAGATACCCCCAGCAAGCAGCAGCTGTGAACTATCTCTCAGCTTGCCAACGCCAAGTATGCAATGACTTCAAAGGAGAGGAGTCTGAAGTCCTTTCGTGCAGAAAGCTTCAGGAGAAAGAATTCTAGGTTACTTCAGCTAAGTCTGTAACTTGTTTCAGCATTATTTATTTGGTTGTACACAATACCTCCTTTCCTGTATTGATCAAGCACGTAAAGCAGTGCCATTATGGCTGACAGCCTTCAAAATGGTGACAACTGAGCTTGAATTATGGCCTGTGGAATCAGGGAGACCCCTTTCACAAAGAATAACAACACCTGCCTTCAAACATGGGAACATTTCCTACAGCACTTCTTCTCAAAGTAAAGTGCATACAGTTTTCTTAGTGAACAAAACCTCAAAACCTACTTGGCCAGATAGAAGTACTAGAAGCACTAGGAGTGAATTTAGATCACAAATTCTTTGTAAAAGAAGAATAAATAAATGTGTACGTGCATGAAGGGATGCTAAGGTGCAGAGCTCACATACTGTCCACATCTGAAAGAAGTTTCCCCTTTTCCAGCATGGAACGCATGACTTTACAGCTCCCAGTCTTAACCTCAGCTAGTCTGAACCAGCATTAAGGACCAAGTTACCTTAATTTCATATTGATGTTTTTTAGCAATTTTCCCATCTTCTTTCTTCTTAATCTCCTGCTGAAAAGAAAACTGCACATTAGTAGGCTGACAATGACCAGCACGCTCCTCTCTAAAGGTACAGCAAGCTGTTGCTACTCCTGCCCCATTTTCTAGCTCTGCAGAGGGAAGCTTTCTCCCATCCCAGCAAACAGAATAACGTGCAATATTAAAGTTTGAATCATCCAAATGCATCACCTCTGCTGTTCTCCTTTTCCTGGTCTGGAGATGCTCTGCTGCCTGCAGCTCACGTGGAGTCTCTTCTTGACAGGGCAGCGGAGGCTGCTGCTGCTTGGCCTGCAGTCGGCTGCTGCAAGGGGCACAGACACTCTGTTAAGGGCACAGCAGCCAGGAGATAAGCAAAGGGCACGTTGGTCTATCACAATGCTGACAGCTTACCTGCGTCTTGACATCTTCAGGCGGAAAGATTTCTTTACCTGGACCAAAGGAATAACAGCTGAGTTAACGGATCTTCTAGAAGTTAGCTGCACTGTGCCCTAAGACAGAGGGACCGCAGGAGAAGGGCACCATTATGTGAGTGGTGCAAGGCACACCTTGCACAGGACCCCTGTGGTACACAAGCACGCCACCCAGCATTCCAGGTGCTCACCTAGCCCCCCCACGGCATCACTCAGCGGATGGGTGCTCCCTTACACCACTCTGTTGTGCCTACCCGGGCCCGTTGTGTCGGGTGGGGGGAGGGAAGCAGCCAGGCGGTGTGAGGGCACGGAGGGGGGCACCTCAGGCTGGCTGCACACACACGGGGTAGGGGGATCCCTCCCTCCACCCCCACCTGCAGTGCCGGGCCGGGCCGGGCCGCCCGCGCTGCTGCCGCCCCTCGGCGCCGGTTCCGCGCCAATTTGCAGAGCGGGGGGAGGAGATGGAGGCGGCCTCTGAGCGCCGCGCCTCGGCCGGCCCCGGGGCGAGCGGGGCTGCAATGGGGTGTCCGTGCAGGAGAAGGCGCCGAGCTCTTCCCCGGCGGGGGCCGCGCGGGGTACGGAGGCCGCAGGAGGTGCCGGGGCCGCAGGACCCCCCGAGCTCTCCCGCCTCGGTGCGCGCGGGTCTCCCTCCAAAACGCGGGACGGGTACCGGGACGGCACCGCCGCCTCACGGGGAGCCCGCCCCAGTGGGGACGCGACCCTCCGGGGGGACGGGGGGGAAGTAGCGCAGGGAGCCGAGGCCTCGCCCTGAGGGACGCGGCGGCCCCGGAGCGCCGCGGGGTGCGGGCGGCAAACGGGGTCAGCGCGCCAACCGCGCTCCCCGCCCCCACCGGCGCCGGGACGGGCTCCCGCCGAGCGCGGGGCTGAGCGGGGCGATGCGGGCTCGGATGGGCACCGCTGCGGCCAATGCCGCTCTCCCTCCAAAACGGCGCCCGGGCGCGCATCCCGCCCGCCGCTCTCTTTCTCGGGGCTGAGAGCCGCGCAGCCCCGCACCGATCCGCGCTGCTGCGGTGCCGTACCGCTGCCGGTGCCCCCGGCACCCTATCCGCCGACCCCTCTCATCATCCTCCATCCCTGGATCCTCCCGCCGAGCCCCGCACCGAGCACTCCTTCCCGCCCTCCGCTGTTCCCCCACGCACCTCCACCACCCGGGCCGCGCCGCTCCGCTGCCGCCGGCGCCAAGCCGCTATATAGCGCGGCCCGCGCCCGCGCTGCGCATGTGCGAGGGCGGCAGACAGCTCCCCCGCCCCGCGCCCGCGCCCCGCTGCCCCAGCACCGCCCCTCGGCCGCGGAGCCCACCCCGACCCGGCGGCCGTCCCGCGCCCGCCGCCGCCGCCCGCGCACCCACGGGGTCCGCCCGCCTCGGATCTACCCGCGAAGGCGGCCCAAGGGCGCGGCGGACGGGGACGGCCGCTCCGCCGCCGCCCGCGTATCCCTCTCCGCCCGCCGTCCCCGTTCCCACTCACGTGCCGCCCCGCGCCGCCGTCCCGCTCCCACGGGGGAACTCTCTCCGCGCCGGGCGGCCCCACGCGCCGCTCACGCCGCGCGCCCCGCGAAGCCCCGCCCCGGGGCGGAGCCGCCACCTCCCGCCCGCCAATGGCAGCCCGCCTCGCGGCGGCAACGTGCGGCGGCGGCGGAATGTAAACACGCGCCTCCCGCCGCCGCCTGAGGGCGGGGCCGCGCCGCGCTGTCACCGGGAACGGCACCGCCTGGCAGCCCCGCACCGATCCGCGTCCCCGGCGCTCAGCGCTGCGCGATGGGACGGTGCCTCCGCTGGCTCTGGCGCTGCCTTTGCCGGGGTACCGCCTCCGCTGAGCGCCGGGAAGTTCATCAAAGCGACAAACGCGCGTCTCCTTATTTCACTACAGAATTACCCCGAAAGAGGCTTTGAGGAAGCAAGGCGGGAGGCCGCGCAGGAAGGACGGCCGTCAGCGCGGGTGGTTTGCAGATGGGAGAGACAACAGAGCAAACGTACGTGAAGAAATGCCGCAGCTGCCTTCATGCGAATCCACCTTGCCGTCATCTTCTTCACTTCTGCTTTTTCTTTTCCCAAGTGTAGTGCTACTGAGGAGTAAACACATCTGTACCTTACAGCACCCACGTGAGCAATAAGCCTCAAGAACCAGGTTTTGCTGCTTGCCTTCTCCTTGCTTCCCATTTTAGGAATGGGACCGCATCGTTTTACACAACTGAAGAGCCTGTGCTTATATTTATATATTTATCTTCATTTATGTATATAGTAGAGTTTGGATTCTTCTCCTTGTAAGTAAATACAGAACTATAAACTGGAAAGTGGGGAGGGAGGGGGGTTATGTTATTGCATATGAGATAACTATGCTATGTGCATTTACACGTATAGAAAATGAAATGCATTTTTTGAGTGAAATGAAAAGGATTTTGATTTTTAATACTTAATTACTGATATTGATCCCTTTCCAACTGCTCTAATTTTCAAGAAGCTGATTTCATACACAGGAAGTTCCACACAAACGTATGGGGAAACTTCTTCCCAGTGCAGTGACGGAGCAGTGGCACAGCTGCACAGAGAGGTGGTGGAGTCTCCTTCTCTGGAGACGTTCCAGACCCGCCTGGACGCCTACCTGTGCAACCTGGGCTAGGGAGCTGCTTTGGCAGGGGGCTGGACTCCATGATCTCTGGAGGTCCCTTCCAACCCTACAGTTCTGTGATTTTAAAGGAATAAAGGCAGTGCCCTCCACCACAGGTGAAGACATGGCAGTGTCTAGGTCTAAGTGACCTTAGCAGCTGTCAGGTTCAGGCAGCACCTGCAGGTGCTCCCAGCACAGTGACAGCGGCTCCTAGAGGCTGCCAGCAGGGCAGCGTGCACACCAGCAGCACAAGGTGGATGTTGAGCTGCCCATCCTCCTCAGCTCTGCAGAATGGCCATTCCCATCCTTACCACAAAGGAACTCTTCTCTTTATTGCTCAGAAGGCATATTAAAAAATAATAATAATTAAAAAAAAATCACTCATCTGTTCAGGCCATAGAGACAATCTTTGTGAACCATCTGTTCTAAACCAGTTCAAGCCTACTGTGAGCAGGTCACAGCACAGACAGCAGTGACTGCCACTTGCTTTCCCACACCTTTGGCTGTGAGCTACTGCACATCGTGTCCCGCTGTATTTGTGTCTTCAGCCTGGTCCTGTAAGCAGTCTCAAGTTCTGCCAGTAACTTCTTCCCCAAAGTTAGAGCAGTGCAGAAAAGAAAAACAAAAAAACTCCAAACAAACAAGCAAGAAGTGCGTGATAAAACTCTGCTGCAGACAATGAAATTAACTTGCATTAGAATCATAACGTGCTGACCTTTTGATGTGGCAACAAAACCAAAGTGACTTAGTCCACGTTGAGATTATTCCCAAATGCACAGGACATCCTCTTCCACTACGTGCACTCCTTCAAGGAGATGAGCTCACATGAACAAATCACTTTTATGCTTATTGAAACACACTGCACTCACCAGGGACTATTTGCCCTCAACATTACATGAGGTATTGGCCTCTGTATTCCTATCTTGATGCAATAAGCATTTCACCACGGCTGTTTGCTTGTGCTGCCAGTCCGTTCCTGAGTCACATCTGCATTGTCTCAGACATCTGATAAGTCAGTTAAAGGAAAGGCTCAAACCAGGGCTCGTGTGGAAGAACAAGGCAGTTTAAGAGGAGTTCCAAGTCCGTTTACTACAGGGTGGCTCCATCTATCTAGCCTAAGCCAAGCACCCCTCCTAAAAGGAATCCCTCAGTAGGAAGTGATATCCTTCCCAAACTGAAACGATTTCCTTCTGTTGAACAGCGTGGGATCACTTGAAACCCTAACGTCTCAAAGTCCTTGCTTTCTCTTATGGCCTGCAAAGTTCTACTGGTTGCATTTCAGAAATTTATTTCAAAACATGAACTAATCTAAGAAACATCAAGAAAAACTATTATGCATATGCAGCCCCTCTCACAATCAGGTTAGTTCAGAACAACCACCACTAGGAGCTACTGTTATAACAAAAGTCAGATCAAGAGTAATTTAACAGTCCCCTTTGAAGTCACAGATCTATGTCAACATAGCACAACAAGAACAAGAAGAAAAGGAAATTTAACATTGTATTTCTGAATATGCACTTAAACTCCTCTAAGGACAGCATCTCTGCTGTGAGAGTAGCACCTGTAGCCTATAGGCAAACATTAAGTGTGGCTCCACTCACCCCTAGTAAAGGTTGTAAAAGCAAAGAAGCCAGCACAAATAAGGGGGCATTACAAAAGAAGGAAAAACGAGTGCTCACCCATCTCCAGGGATCTAGGTTCATAGCGAAGGAACTCCACAGAGGACAGATCTCCAACAACAGATCCTTCCTCAGTCGCAGTCAGTTCTTAAATAATGTCTAAGAGGGACAGAGCCTGGCTCCACCCCTTCAGGTCACACAGGTGAATCACCTTCACCTGTGCTTCCAGGGCTGACCAGACCTTGCCTCCAGATGCTCATTTAGTGGTTCAGGCTGTGACTCAGCAGTGCCCAAACACTCCTACATTCAATCTCCTGTCTGCAGCTCTGAGAAATATCAAGCCCCACTTTCCTCATGTCCTCCAGCTTTGCTTCACCACTGGGCTGTAAGCACGATGCCTTTTGGACAAGGAGCTACAAATACAGAGGGAAAAAAAAAGGAATCTCTCATCATTAGAACACACACTTGACAATAGCACAGCATCTTCTTTATCAAAAATAGACTATCCCCAGCACGCAGCCCTGCTGCCAGTTGCTGGCTACAGGAGCAGACCCTCATCTCCCTGGCTCAGCCCCAGAGCTACCAGTGGATCCAGCTCCTCATCTGAGTGATTCACATCACCTGGCCGTGCCTACAGCTGGGCCCTGAACTCAGGCCTTTATCTCCCAGGCACACAAAGCAAAAGGTGTTTGCTGTTGGCTGGTGCTCCAGCTCCCAAGTTTTGTAGCAAAAAGCTTTTTAATGCTAGGAAACCGAGGCTTTACTAATGATTCTCCATCATCCTGACCTTGACCATGATTTGGGCACATCATGAATCTCTCCATATGTAAGAATGATGTGCAGAAAATAATAACCTGTGCCCAACAGCCCACTGTTAGTAGACACTTGGTAAAGATCAACCTATTGATTCAGCTGCTTGCTGATTTCTCACCAGCCACAGAAGTCAAATTCCTCACTTCTTTTTCTCAGTCTTACACTGCAGACCAGTGAGTTAGAGCTCAAACTCACTGCTGTGTTTATGTAAGAGGGTACCTTTGCCCATATCAACCCTTCCTTTCTTAATAATAATGACATCTTATTTCAGTTGTTAGCAGCTGCCCCCAAATCTTGAAAACTCCTTCTCACCTCTCTGTGACTATACTGATTTTTCAGTGGAGCTCCATTTTAGGGAATATGGGACCATTTTAGCATTCAAAATTATGTTTATGATTGTATTATTTCTTTTATTATATTGCCTGACTGGGTTACCCTTTTGCTCGGACATAAAGTAGAAGCTGAGCTTCAGGTGAAGTACAGGCTTTGGATACAGCCTGTGTCTTCAAGCTAAGATCTGATCTGCTCCTGGCCTAGTTCTGTTAATTCTTATCTGTCCACTTTTGTTATTGGCCTTTTTTTCTATTTTTCTTTTTTCTTGGTTGGACCATGAAATTAAAACACAGTTAAGTGCCTCATTAAGGTATCTATCTGCCTGCAAAACATTGAACACAGAAGCTTTAACTTCTGAAGTATTTGTTATAGAGCAGTAAATCCAAGACAGCATTGTCATGGAGAGAAGGGCTGGCTGTGGCACAAAACTTCATGAACATGCTACTAAATCTCACTTCAGTCCCACTTATACTAAGAACAGTTTTTGTGAGCACACCATGAGAACTGGGCAACATGAAGAATTATTTCTCATTAAGAAGCCTAAACCCTACCTTGCATGTATCACTGTATTATAGAATAATATTTTGTGGTTATAAACACGCAACAAAAGATTTCGCTGAGACAAATAAAGTGGGTAATGAACAACTCAACAAGGAGACAACATGGAGTACTTCCAACAGCATTCATTTTTGGAAGATGGTAATTAGTATCATAGCTTCATCAGAGGTGTGCACAGATGTATACGTACAGGAAGCTGGAACGCATACAAGTGTGAGGAAAAAATCCTTTACTGAGGGGATTACTACTGGAACAGGCTGCTCTGAGAGGCTGTGCTCTCTCCTTCCCTGGAGATATTCAAAACCCACCTGGACACTCTCCTGTGTAACCTACTGTAGGGAACCACTGTAGGATGGGGTAGGACTAGATGGTCCCTTCCCACCCCTGTGATTCTGTGATCTTTCCGGCCCCTTGCTCGACTCTCTCCAGCGTGTCCATATCTCTCTTGAGCTGGGGACCTCAGTACTGGACACAGCACTCAGATATATCTCCACCAACCTGATGGCTCTGTTCTTCCTAATGCAGCCCGGGAGGCTTTTAGCCTTCGAGACCACGAGGGTGCACTGCTGGCTCATGGTCATCATAGCATCCACCAGTACTCAGAAACTTGTTTGCAAAGGTGATTTCCAGCCACTTGGTCCCAGTATGCATTGATGCCAGTGTCCATTTTTCCTCAGGTGTAGCACTTTGCATTTCCACCTGCTGAACTCCATGATGTTACTGACAGCTCCTTTCTTCTGCCTGTCAGGATCCTCCTGAATGGCAGCACAGGTGCACCCAATAGCCCTTCCTGTTCTCTGCAAGCTTGCTGACAGTGCATTCTGTTCCAACAGCCAGGTCATTCATCAAAATGTTTACCAGGATAGGAATCATAGAAACTCCTGAGTTGGCAGGGACCCACAAGGATCATTGAGTCCCATTGCTGCCTTCACACAGGACCACCCCAACATCAAATCCTATGTGATCATTGCCCAAATGCTTCTTGAACTGTAGCAGTCCCAGTGCCGTGGTCAGTATTAATACCCCGGGTACAGCAGTAGCTAATGGCCCCTAGCCAGGCTTGGTGTCACTGCACACAGCTTTAGAAGCAGCTCTGTTTTTTCCCTGATCTTCTTTTTGCATGTGATCTACCTGCAGAAGCTCCTCATCGCCTTCCAGAGTGCTATGGTTCCAACCATGACACAGCTCCTCCACTAGACTCAACTGCAGGAGGTTTGGCTTTCCAGCCTCACCCCTGCACACTTGCACAGGGTCTTCACATGCCTCACGTGTTACCCGTTCCTTCTTCTAAATCTTGAACAGTAATTGCAGTCTTCCAGTACTTACAGGAAGTGTCACAGCTGTGTACAGGCAGTCAAGCAGAGGCAATGGGCTCAGAGCCAAACTGAGGCCCACAGAAAGGCCTTCTCTGGGCCCTGATCACAAAAGTCACATCAGAACAGGTTTCCCAGAGGTTGTGCAGTCTCCATCCTTTAAGGTTTTCCAGATGGGACAGGACTAAGCCCTGGGCAGCCTGCTCTCATCTCAGAGGCAGCTTTGCCATCCTGACAACACAGCCTGTGTGCCTTTAGTAACAAGCTCTTACTTTCTCTCCTGTTTGCCTGTTGCACTTTGCCACGTGCATCAGGGGGCACAGCAGATGGCAGAGACAAGGTACCCCAGATTTCTGTGCGTATCACCTGATCAAGTAGTGCAGAACAACCCCCAGAGCAACATTTGTACTCCAGCACGGATTTGCCTACATGCTGTACTCACATCCACCTCCCCTCAATGGGAAACCCATACATTTCAGATTTAACAGGCATGACAGGAGACTGACACTGTTTAACAGGCCATTTATTGAGAGTTCAGATCACGTCCCCCCACGGTGCACATAACGCACCATGAAAGCATGATACAGAAGATTGCTTCAGTAAACAGACACCGGTTAAGCAATGCTGCTTTTTGGCAAAGTGCTGTATTTTGTCAGCTTCCAGCTTGTGTTAAACTATTAAAAATAAGAGCGAGACATTCCTCCATTTAAAAAAGTCTGCTACAAATAGAAAGTGGCTCTGGAAAGAAGCTGCCGTATATGCATAGACTGATGTACAGTATTAACCCTATCTGAAATGTCCCTTTTGTATCTTCAAGTTTGCTGTGTAAGGTTACACCTAGAAGGCACAGTTTAAAATGCAAATCTGTCCGCTGACCAATATATGAAAATACCTTTTCAGCAAAATTCATGAACATCAATCAGTATGAGACACCGCAAGGCCTCCACTTTTACGAGAAGAAACATATTTTAATACAGTCCAAAAACCATATAAAAAGCCACACAGCTCACTAGTAAAACAAAAAACCAAAACAAATCTAATCGCCCAATAGCTCCAGGCATAGGATGGGGCTAGACTGACATAAATATTTAAAACAAATGAACAAAAAGCCATTGATGCAGTACTATCTCACACAATAATACGGTTCCCAATATTACAAGTTGAGAAGCACAGCTCTGTGCAACAAAACAGTTTATATCCTGAAAGATATAGGCGTTCATCACCAGAAAGGTATCTAGTAATGTAGTATAAAAAAAAAGATCAGTTTCTCCCAACTCTAGGAGCAGTCTAAAGTTGCATTTACTTGCCAAGAAGAACAGACCGAGGCTCTCATTCTAACGCCTGGGAGCCCTTGTACTCTCAACTCCACCCCCCGTTGAGGTTTGAAGGACTGCTTACTCCTTCCAACACTGGGAGGTGGAGGCATCTTCCTTCATTTAACTTTAAGAAAATTAAAGCTGAAGGAAAGTAGTTACTTGATATATCAAGAAAAATAATGCAGGAAAGCACAGAATTTTCCTGAGCTAGAAAGTTGGCAGTGACGAGAAGGAAGTTTAAGCTGGACAAAAAGTTGGAGTGGTAAAGGTAGATCATCTGAGGCAAGTAGAAGTTTATGCCAGTGTACAGATGCAAGACTGGAAAAACTACAGCTACTTGGAGATAAACCAGAGTATTTGGACCACAGAAGAAGTGTATACAGACACAGGTATGTAAGGCCTTAAAGAGTATTAACACCCCCACCCCTATTTCTGAGGCTTGTGACGTGACCACTTTCACTCTCTTTCCTAGCTCACACGAGCCCTATGTGTTTTAAAGGCTAGTGTATCCAGGAAAGCACTGCTTGCTCTTACATATGCATACGTTACTCAACATCCCTTTGCAACAATCCTAACTAATCCCAGGGAAGCAGCAAAACTGAAATGAGAAATGGAAACTGACATAAATGCTGTTTCCTGCACACGAGGTATGTTCCCCAACCATTCCAGCTGTGCTGTGTGCAGTAACTACATCATGCACTACATGATGCTCTAACTACATCAAGACTAATTCAAATTGTTGAGCTCCTGCTTCTGTGAAATTTGAAGCATTTGGATGGATTGAGAAAACAAGCGTTGCAGGTCTAGAACAATTCACATTGACATTGCCTGATCTCCAACACTCCCATGATTCCTCATGCTAACTTCTGTCTAAGGACTACTGGAAGACATGACTGAATGCAACATTAACACTTTAATGCCCTAGGCACCCAGCACAGGGAGAAAAAACTACACATTTGAGCACTGATTGAAAGGAAGCAAGATTACTTATTCCCCTCCTTTCATGAGGATTTCTGCTCCCTCTCTCACTCAAGGAAATTTAACTCACTTCCTAGATTATCTACTGGTGTTCAGTGTGCCACATGGCTGCTGTGTAATGCACAATCTATTAAAGGCAAAAAACCCAATCACTTAAGTGCCCACCTACTTCCAACATATCTTGCAGAGTGCTCTTAAGAGTGAATACTTAAGTACTTGTAAGCTTTGAATGGCTTTTCTTCCCTGGTAGCCCACAGAGTTGATATCCAGTCTTTCTGCCCCCTGTTGACTAAAAGGAAACCCACCACCCACTGCTGAGGTGCCTCAAGTTTTATATACCATTATCTCTATTTAGCTCTGTAAGACTGTCTCAGCACGCTTCTTCTCCTTGACACACACTGCCCTTCATTTCCAGTCACACTTGATCTCAAAGTAGGAGGACAGGTAAGACAAGAGTTAGAACTTCTGATAAAAGTCTTCCTTCCAGCTATTTTTGAGCAACTCTCAACCTGTAAACAAGAAAATCTAACAGCAATCAGCAGCTCAGAAACAGCTAAGCATCAGCCTGACTTCTTTGAAAAGCAGTCAGCTACCAGTGGGATTAGAAGAACAGTTGATCCACTTTTCTTTTTTTCACTAACTAGACTACAGAAAAAAAATAGAATAGATTAGGTTTTTGAAAAAAATTGATCTTCAACAATAAAAAAGAGTTAGAGAAAGGGAAGAGAACTCAAACCGTACCAGGTGGAACAGTTCAGCTCTCTGGGTTATGCATCTGCACTTAACCCACAGGTCCACTTTTCCCCTCACTCCACTGTGAGGTACTTCATCTGTAACACCAGTGCCGTAGATACTGCAGACATATCAAAGGGGCATCCAACCCCTTTTCTGATACTCATATTAAGTACCTAACACAACTACACAGACTCCACACACACACACACACAGGTAGGTACTAGGCAATCCAGATTAGTTGTCCTTGTAACAGATCAGCACAGCTATGTAATATTCACTGGCAGCTACAGTATTTCCTTGTTAGAACTTCACCATATATGCCCAATACAGACAGGTACACAAGCTGTCAAGTACTTGCCATTAAAGCACGTGGCTAACCTCAAATTTTCAAACTCCACTTTGATTAATGCAAAGGCGTAACTGATTTCTTCCTCTCAGTTAAGCTTCTTTTGAAGAGTATCTAGAACAGTCAGCACACAAATGACTGTGCTGACAGGCTTCTGAGATGCTGACATTTAACATCATTTAGACTTGCAGCAAGATTGAGAGATTTTAGAGATGCGTCACTTCAAACAAACGCAGCACTAATCGTGACTGTGTGTGAGGGATTGATGATCAGCTGCAGATTGATCACGCTTACCCAGGCATGGAAACATGAACAACCTAAGAAACAATTAGACCATAGATTAAAACCACGAGAGCTGTCAGTAATTGAACTGACGCTGGCAAGGCTGGTGAACAAACAGTCCGTTGTGCTTGATGTGCCGGGAGTGGCAATCCCTGGTGAGGTTTTGGCGACGGAGACCACTCCTGGTGAGACAGTGTCTTTCGCTGTGCTCTTTTATCCAGTGGGTAGGACGAAAGCTCTTGTTTTTATCCAGAAAACTTGAACGAGCAGGAAGAGCTGTGACGTAGCAGTGAACACGCTGTCCTGCCTCATTTTGGGCCTCCAGTCTAGAAAGAAAACAAGCACATTTAGATTGTTTCTGAGTCAGCATTGAAATATGCAAGCTACAGAGGGCACGAGAACGTGAACGACATTGAGCATTTCAAGAAGGGGCACACTGGCTGTACTGGACAAAGATCTGGGCTGAAGTTAGGCAAAGCCAGTTTAAGAAAGTTACACTGCTAAGTAGCACTGCCAACTTGCTTTCACCACCGAGGCAACACAACAGCTTTTGGGCTCCTGGTGTATTATGCCACTGTGCCCTTACTTTCCCACTCCACCTCCCTAACCCCAAGAAGCAGCACAGATCAGAAACACAAGGCAGCGTGCGTCACCGATCCAGCTTTAGAAGACTTAAATTTATCCACTAGGCAAAGTTTGGTTTAAAGAAAATCACCCTGAACACTGGCTGTTTGAACTGGAAACAAAAGCACACTAATGCAAGTGTATGTTCTGATTGCGAGCCATACAAGTAAACTCAATGTTCATGCACAGGAGTGGGAAAGAGACAAGTTGCAACACACACTGGAAACAACTCAAAATGATCATTCTCCAAACAGTCCTCTTGATTTCATGAGTGGAGAGTCAGCAGTTTCAGCAAGCCCTTGCATCATGCACTAGTGAGAAACAGAACAGCAGCCTATGCAAGCAGGGACTGACGTGCTGAGAGGACTTCCCTACTTCACAGAACAGTCGCTGGTGTTTCCTGAAGCTTCAAGAGTAAAGGTAAGAATAACTTGGTAGTTTCAGAAGTGAAAAAAAAAAGCTCCCAAGTCTGAGAGCTACAGCTGGTGTGAGACCAGAGGCACCAGCACTACTGGCCTCGTCCATCCCCCAGATACCAGTTAGCAACTCACTGGTACCCAGAAAGGCATGTGTGAGGCCAGGAGCTTGCTTCAGCAGGAGCAGGAAATCCATTCAGAAATCTGTCTTTTAGCAGTAGCACACTTCTATGCAGTATTTTTCAGGGGAAGGGTTATGCTTATATTATACAACATCTCCATGGGTTCCCAGAGAGCCTGTAATAAGCCTGGTCTGCCATGCCCATGGCCCATCCTTCCCAGTCTAACTCTAGGAGGTGACTGGCACAGAGATGAGCTCCTCCATCAGCTTCCACCCCATGAAGAAGGATATATATGCTCTGTCACAGTGGGATTTCACCCCACTCTCTACTTTTTTCCTTTTAAATATAAAAAATCCACTTGCTTTTTAAGCTCCTAGGTAACTTGAAGCAACTGCACCGAAGCCTACAGAATGGCAATATACAACATGCTCATGTTCTCCTCTTCATTAGATTTATCTTAAATCTAGCACTTCAAATATGAAGCAAGAAACAAGCGAATAAGAACACAAACCTGCTCAGCAGATTGCACAAGCTCAATTTACACGAGGGTGCCTGCAAACACAGGCTACCATTTGCCATATACAGTGGCCCCTTTATATGTTCAGCAGCACTGGAGCTGGAGCTCCAGATGAAGAGAAAGCCTTAAGAAGTCAGGAAGGCACACCACAGTGTGTTACTGGAACACGTTTTTCCTAAACACTTGCTTTGTATCATTAGCTAATGAAGTGCATTAACTGCTAACCCCAAGTGTTGGGATTTACTACAGGAAAAAAAATATGACTGACTTAACACAGAAGAAGTTTATGAACTATCCCTTTGCTTTGAGAGGAATTTAGAAACAACAAATTAAGACTTCCTATGCAAAAGTTCAGTATTTTGGCACCCCAGTGGCAGCCTTTGGTAGCCAGGCCCTAGTGAGCCCCAGGCACTGGGAGAACTGGGCTGATGAGCCTCTAACCACAGGGCCAAAAACATCTTAGAGGCTACATCAAAGCCAACCTGCTATTCCAGCATCTGTATTACTAGAAAGCACTGCTACTACAGTTATAATACACAGCCAGATCTCAAAAGAAGCAAAAAACCTCAGACCCCACACCAATTAATATTTAAGTAATTTTTCTGCACTTAGCATTTTGGCTTGTTAAAGCAGATGTAGTTAGGCTTGATCAATCAACATTATTTGGCACAAAGGTTAGTCCTAAAAATGAGTATTGTTTTGGCATACAAGGCTCTAGAGGAAGCAGTGTTGCTAGCAGACTGATCAAACAAGCAGCACTATCCCAAAACAGCAGTACTTACTGTGCCAGTGTGCCTTAAGCAGCTTTTCTTGGCCCTACAACATTAAATGGCCAACCATTAAACCCCTGGGGACTTAAAGACAGCTTTCAAAGCTTACTGCGTTCGCAGTGCAATTGATTTTCCCAGTTTTTTTTATTTAGGCTTGAAATCAACCCCCAGCTCTGCCACCCAAAATCGTTACGTTTTATACAGAGGCCTAGATCCTCTGATAAGGTAACAAATGAGAAGACAGCATGTGGAAACTTAACCACGTGCCAGTTGGGAAACTAAAGCTGAGATCCTCAATGCTTAATGCCACTGCATAACATAAGACAAGGTTCTTCTCCCCAATAATTAATATCATTACCACCTGCAAAGAGGTCACACCTGAAGTCAGATACTGGCTTCTCTGGTTACTATCCAGATGAGATTACTTATCAAAACTGGTCTTTCCTTCACTAGCCTATGCCTAAGAGCCTATGGTTGCCTTGCAGATGCCTTCCAAACCAAATTTTTAAAAGGTGCTGTGCACACATAGTTTCCCTTTAAGTTCACATAGGCCCTCAGTGCTTGACATCACAAACTGCCCTCCTCAGAAAATCACAGGGAACCCCATGTTCTGTATGTGTACTGGTATCAGCACTATGCTCAGAACAGCAACCTGCATAATCTCACTCACTTCTTTGAAGAGAGCAGTTTAAACGTGACAAGGAGCTGACCCAAAGTCACTGGGCATCTACCTACAGAAGCTTCACCGCACTTCCACTGTTCACACAAAGCTTTCCATACTTTAATTACTGTTTCTAAGGGTAAGAATCAGGAAAAGTGACCTTGCTGTCAACCAGGATTCCCAAAACATCCCATCAATTCCAATTAATGGAACACAGGCAAATGTGGAATCACAGCAACAAAACATACTCATTTGTATGCATGCTCTATGGTATAGATGCATACACTGCACATGTAACAGCAAGGAAGTAGTGCACCAGGAAAATACTTCCACAGTAATCTCACATGGCAGGATCCTTAGGGTTCAAGGCTAGAGTGGCACAACTTCTCACACTGCCATAAGTAGAAGTTTGCAGTGCAAATTCTCACCTTGTGGGATGTATGTTTAGTTAAGTATTTCAGTTTGGGTCTGTTCCACAAGCTGTGTGTACAGAATTTTATCTCCTATCCCAACCTATGATTAGGTTCAAAGAGACAAAAAGTAAGACTTCCCGTTAGGATTGTTGGAGTAACAATTTTCAACTCAAGGTGACAGGAAGGGAACTATTGTTCATGATAAAATACGCATGGCTACAGAATCCTATGAGTTGGAAGGACCTTTAAAGGCCATGTAGTCTAACTCACCTGCACTGAGCAGAGACACCTACAGCTTGGTGAGGTTGCTCAGAGTCCCACCCAGCCTGACCCTGAACATCTCCAAGGATGGGGCATCCACCACCTCTCTGGGCAATTTGTTCCAGTGCTTTACTACCCTAAAAAAGGTATATATAAAGGTTATGTCCAGTCTAAACCTCTTAATTACACAGGGGCAAAGTGCCTTCCAGCATGCACTATCAGCTATACAGCTAACTGCCACCAGTTCCAAGAAAACTGGACCACTGGCCTCCATAAATACACCTCTCAGTGTCAGAGCAGCACAGCTGATTTTCACCTAGCACACTCATCTCTTGTAACATCTTTCTAGGCAGGCAGCCCTGATCACCCTACCCAACCTGTGTAGTATTCATGTTATTCACTCGCTCCAAAATAAGCTGGAAAATTCAGTATTAAGTGTCTATACTGATCAAGTAGAAACCAGATATATTTAGCAGCAGACAAGCAACACTGCTTGGCAGAAAGCAGAGGTACCTGGGGCTGCCCGGGCTGCAGAATTCCTCATCCCCACATCCAGTGTCACTGAGGCTGTGGCAGGCATTGTGGACAGCATAGACAGACATGCTGGGGTGCTCAATGAGGAGGTTCTCCATGGGGCTGGTTTCCACTTTGATGGCAGTCAGCCCACCTGCAGTGAAACACGGTGGAGGGGTGATGAACCAGCTCTCCTCCATGGGACACGACTCAAACTGGATGAAGCACGACTCGCTGGCCTCAGGCAGGTGCTCCAGGGGAGATGGCAGGCAGGAGAAGACAGGTGAGCTGCCTGCAGGTGACGTTTCAGCAATGTCATCTTGCTCCGTGGCACAGTTAGTGCAAGTGTCTGCTGCAGGTGGGAGCCATTGACATCAGCAATTGCAGAAGGACAAACACAGCAAGGTCACACGTAGCCAGAAACAGGATATGAAACAAAAACAGAAACAAACCCCTATCAGCATGTACACAAAGTTTTTTATGAGCAAGGGGAGGGGAAAAGGGAGTTCCCCGACAACGCAGGGTAGACACGCAAAGCAGCTGTTATCAGCAGAGCATTGCAATTGTGCAATAAGTCAAACATTTTATCTGTACAAGTGGTTCTGCTGAAGCTTATGTCAGGCTTATAAACCTGACATCATTTTTTCTCACCAGTTTTGGTGCACTCATTCACAAGGCACCCTGCACTTCCATCAACTCTGCCTTCAAGTTTCTGCTGAGCGTACAGTTTCCTTTCCACAAAACCACAGCCAGCTCATGTCTGACAGGTGCCTTACCTATGAAGTCAACCAGAATCCACTCATCATCTTCTTTCTCACTGAACTCTGGCTCTTGGCTGGACAAGCCATCAATCTCTCCCATGAACATGTTATTTAACCTCTGGAACATTACTAAGGCAGGAAGAAGACTTTGGCTGGTAGATCTTTATTTCCAAGGTTCAAGGCACAGCTCACACTGTTCTAGCAGGGTGGCATAGACTGAGATTAAAGTGCACAGATGCTTTATTAGCTTCGGTACAGGACACGCAGAGTCATGGCTGGTTAACAGTTTGTGTTAAACCTGCAAAAGAACAGTGACAGGGTCTTAGTGAAAAAGTAGCAGAGAGCATTCCGAGGGCAGCAAACTGAAGCCCTCTCACTGATGCAGGGTGAGGGACTAGTGAAAGTCTTTCCCAGGAGGCAGCAGACCCATTAGCATTCAGCATGGCCTCCCAGTGAGACACAGAAGAGGCCCAGGTTCCTCTGGGGCCTTCCTCTTGTGTACTCCCATAAGAAGCTTGACTCCACTGCTGGCCCCCACACCTAGGCCAGGGCATCTACACAGAACACAGGCCTGATGAACCTTCCCCCAGCACTCTGCCCTCATTAACTCCAGGGAATGAGGAGAAGCAATTTGGTTTGATTACAGTAATGTTTATTCTATAGCATACCTTCCTCAATCTAGGTGCAGTAACAGCCAGCAAGCCTGAGCACTGCACAGAGGTTGGGATGAGGGCATCCCATTGCTGCTGAGAGCTGAGCATCTAGCTGTCCCCCTACTGGCATGCTGAGAGATCTTAGATACCCTTGTATGAACCAAGGAACTGAAGCCAGCTGAATAAGTAACAGCTACACGTGAGGAACATTCGGTGACTGAACTACAAGCTCATCACCAAAACAATATTTGAATTACTTCAGCTTGTTGAGTACTTACAGTTAAATACCTCTTTAAATAATTCACTAAGGAAAATGATATGCGTGGCAGAGACACAAGTGTCTCCATTCAGAATGGGACAGACACCACAGCAGACAACGGCCAACAGCACTCCTTATGGGCTGCATCCTTTATCAAGGGCTGCACGCTGCCTCACCCACACCCCTCAGACCACACTGGCTTCCATTGTCAATGCCTTGTTTTCTCCTCTCAACTCCAAGGAATATTCAAGATAACTCCCAAAACTACACTGACTTTAGCTATTTTTCTGGACAAGAGCTTTTAAACATGCCATGTTTTCATGCTGTCATAAGGCCACAGGACACCAAGCAGTAATACTGATACCAAGATCCAGTGATGAGGGAGGCAGGGAAGAATCACAGTCATTAAGATTGGAAACAACCATCTAGTCCTACTGTAAGGCCATGTCCACTAAGCATATCCCTCAGTGCCACACCTATGTGTTTGTCGGACACCTCCTTGGGCAGCCTGTGCTCCTGCCTCACTGCTCTTCCCAAGACCTTCCCTAACATCCAACCCGAATGTCCCAGCGCAACTTAAAGCCGTTCCCCCTTGCCCTGCCATTGTTACCTGGGAGAAGAGTCCGACCCCCACCTCAGCACAGCCTGCTTTCAGGCAGCTGTAAGCGCGAGAAGGTCTCCCCCGAGCCTCCACTCCTCCGGACTGCACAACAGCAGATGCTCAGCCACTGCCCACATCAGTCCAGGGGCACAGCACCGGAGGCACAGCCCCACTACAGCTGAGCTCCGCTGGCCGCGCTATTACTGACAACAGCCGGACCGGGCCGAGGTTCAGGCGGCTGCCAGCTAACGCGCCCGGATCCTCCTGCTCCGCTCAGCTTCCCAAGCGCTCCGCCCTACACCCGCAGCGGGGCACGGGACCGCCGCCACCGAAGCCGAGCTGGACGAGGGAGGCTGAGCGAGCTGCCCCGCCCAGCCCAACAGCCGAGGGACGCGCTGCGCTGGAGAAAGCAGCCCGACATAAGGGAAAGAGAAGGAAGGGACGAAGCGGCGAGGAGCCCCGGCCCGGCTATCCGCGCTGCCGCCAGGCGGCTCCCAGGCGCTGCCGGTCGGGCTACGGGGGCTGCGCTGCCCGACCCCACCAACCCGGCGCAGCTCCCGCGGGACGCAGCCGCGCACCCTACGGGGACAAAGCGGCGGCCGCGCTCCCGGGGCTGAGAAGCGGGCTCGGAGCGCGCGGCCCCGCACTCACCTCTGAGCCGCAGCCGCACTCGTCCGCGCCCCGCGCAGCCCTTTGTTGTTATAGCGGCGCGCACAGCTGACGGGCGGCCCCGCCCCGCGCCCAATCGGCGCCGCCGGCGGCTGTCGCTAACGCACGTGACGGAGGGGCGCGGCCTCCAGGGCGCGCTCCCGCGGGACGGGGACGCGCGGCCGTGGCGGCGTTCGGTGGGAGCGGCGTGGGTGGGCTTCCAGTTCCCGCGTGGGGACGGCCGCTTGTGTTCGGCGTTAGTGGTCCCGGGAGTGAAAGGGGTCTGCGCGGAGGTGGTGCGTGCCTGCGAGCCACAGGCGCGTGGGGACAGAAGTATAGGGAATGAATGCCCCGTGCGATGTGTGTGCACTGCGGAATTAGGACGCGTTAATTAAGGCTGCACGGAGCGCTTCTGGAGGTGAGAGCTGCTATGTCTGAGTCACCTCGAGTCAGCAGCCATGTCACGTGTGGCTACGCTTGCTTACAGTGACTGTTACATTGAAATTATGATCAGTTAGCAAAATGCATCAGTGCAAGCAAGTCCTTGGGTTGCATCTGAGATGGGCCCAGGGAGGAGCTGAGAGCCCGGACCTCACAGCTTGAAGTCCAAGGCAGAGGCTCTGCTCGCCCTGCAGCGCCGCTCTCACTTTCCCACATTTCCCTTCCTCCTTGCGCTAGCCCACGTGGGATCACAAAGCAGAGAAGCATTGGCCCTCCTGGCTGTCCCCACTGCTGCTGCCACTGAGCCCAGCAGTGCTGAGGCGTGAGAACAGCAGTCACCGTGCTCCGGTACTGGGCACAAAGGCTGGCTCAGTGGTTTCCTTAAGGGAACTGACATTTGTATTTGCATTGCAGAGAAAAAAGAAAAAAAAAGTGATCTCGGGAGCAATGACCTCCCCATGCTTCCACCGTGCCCCAGCACTCCGAGTATCGTAGAAGCAGGAAGCGACTGGGCAGAGCTCTCCTGTTAGTTTTGCAGTGCTCAGCACGAACTGTGCATGTCTGGCTGCTCCCTGCCACACTGCCACCAGGCACAGGGCGTGCCTCCAGCTCCTTCTTCCTCCTCCAGAAAGTGGTAAATACAAATCCCTTGCAAACTATCACTCTAAGCAATTTGCATGAGCAGCAATCACTAGTATGCAGCACGAGCCCAGCGAACCTGTACAGGAACCTCCCAGCCATTCCTCTTTCCTTACACATCTACTTCCAAGGTTTCGTGCCTCAAATTTAGGCACAGCCCTACCAAGCTGCTGCTTAATGCACAAACTGTCCGAGCTGACCCAACACAAAAAAGCACTCATCTTTGTGTCCAAGTGTTTCTGAAAGTCAGCATTAGGTTTAACATTAGGCTTAGCTGATGGACGCTTCCTTTCCTGCTCTCCTTCCTTTACCTTTGGTTCATGCAGAGCTTTCTGCAGTGTTGGCTTAATGATGTCACATTGATTGATCCTGTTGTGAGTCACAGTCCGTGATGCTATTTTCCCAAACAGCAAGCTTCACTTGTGAGTGAGACCAGGCCCTCCCAGACTTATGCAGAACAGGTGCCAGAGACCTGTTTCTGTGTTACTGGAGTATGAAGTGAGCAAATTCAAGAATCCAATTTGGATGTGAGCAGGAGTCTCGCCGTGTGGCTGACAGAGCCAAGGAGGTTATGGATGTGTTCCTCCAGAATGGACTGGAAGAAGCTGGACTTTGGTTTTCCTGGGAGGAACTACAGTCTGAAAACATTAACCCTGCCAGCCCCCTCACAAACAGTCCTTGGATAGACAGGGGAAAGGTTGTTTTCCTTAAGGAACTGTCAGGATGCAATCCCTTCATTTCATATTGTTGGAGAGCAAAACCAGGTGTTATTCAAATGTTCACTGGCAGAGAGCCACTGTAAATCAGCGTCACGTTAAGAAATAACAGTGAGCTTTGGCCAGGCTTTGAGCTCTTTTCCTTGACTCCATCAAAATGAAAATCCTGTCAGTCAGAAGGCCATGTGTGTTTCCATGGTCTGCATGCCTCTGTCATTCCACACTCTAACAGAGAGGAGTTGTGAGCTGGGGCTGTTGGGAAGAGGGCACCTCCACAGGCAGTGCTGGGTAGCCATGTAGATCCTTGGGTCATCAGGTGAATAGTTTTCTCCTCTACCCTGAGGCACTCATCAAGCATTTTGTATGGGAGCTGGCTGTCCTCTCTTATGTTTGTTTCTTGTGCCAGAAAAAGCGCAGCACCGCTCACTGCTCCTGCCTGAACCTGCCCTCTCCTTCAACACTCTCTAATAGGAGACCCTGGTACACCTCCAGCACAGCCATGAGCCGAGGTCTCTGAGTGCCTTCGGCCTTGCCTTGTGGTTGGGAGCTTTCCAGGAGCACACTTTCTGCCTAACTCAAGGAAAGTGGTCCATCACTTGGTGAAGACCTGGGGATTTTTGACATTGGCACTGAACTTGCCTTTATTACACTTAGGAAACTCCTACACACCACTTATGAGATTCCTAACCCATCAGTGTCAGATAGGTTATTACTGTGGTTATTAACCCTTCAATTTTTTATTCTTAATTCTGATGGTGATGTTACAATGGTGGGAGTCCTGCATGCTGGCCAGTGTGCTAGAGCAACACCCAATGCTGGGGAAGCTGCTACAGTCTCAGCTCAATCAGAAGTTGTTCTGCACCCAGGCAGACTGTGCTTAGGAGGAATGTACCTTGGTGCCATGATTTATTTCCTGCACTGGATTTATCTCTTAATGACTGTCAGTTAATGCTTGGTGAAGGGATACGTATGTCTCTCTGTTGGTAGCACATCCATGTTTTAAATCACGTGAGAATGACAGATGGTGATGAAATATTTGAAGCGTGCAGAGCTTCCTCCTTAAACTGCCTTTACACAACATGTTTTGTTGTGGGGCCAGCCATGCTTAAACTCTTTCTTGAATTTTTTGCACAGCCACTGGGTCTGCAGACATGCACCAACCGCCTCTGAGGCATTCCTGGTCTTAGCAGGGATCCACAACCCCACTTTTGGTTCTCCCACTGGTTCATGGGCTTCCTAAAATAGAAAGCACTATCTTTGTTTTGTTGTGATGAGTTACAAAAGAATTAACAGCATCAGCTTAGCACCAAGAAATACAAATCAGGTCATTCTAAAATGTCCTTGGATTTCAACCGCAAGACTCCAACCAACTGTGCATTAGCATTACCTTAGAAAGAGTTCCTGCTCTTTGCAGTGTGCAAAGCATTTGATCCTGCACTGTAATTCTTTTCAGCCATGGGTGTTTCTTGTGAGTTCTGAGCCTAGAGTTTTTCCACATTTCTCAGAATGGCCCCAGGAGATTAAAAAATGTGCCAAATACTTCTTGAAAGAAGATCAAATGTCTTTTGGTCTCTGTGCACCCCTTGCTTGCTTAGGACACACATGGTGAATGTCAGCACCCTGTGCCAGCAGAGCTCTGCTGAATGAATACATGTCATGGGAGATCTCGCTGTGCTAGACAGCATCTCACAGGGTCAGGTGCAGGAGTCCTCATTGCACACTGAGCCACTGCAACTGCAAATCTGCTGCTACGTCCAACTGGAGGGCTCTTTTCAGATGGCAGCTTAAAACTGGTTATGCACAACAACAAAGCAGTGAGGTCTCAGCATCTGCAGCATGAGTGTAATGAAGCCTCTTGGCAACAGGCTGATCCTGCTGCATGCCCTTTCTGGCTGGAAAAGCCAGTTTTCACAGAGAGGTACAGCTTCCATGCAAAACACTATAGCTCCCCAGGTACCAGCAAAGTTTGCAGTAAAATGTGCCAGTGAGATAGTCTTGTCCAGCTGTTATAGCAAGAGTCCTGTGCCCCGGGTTTAGTTGCTGTGTGGCTTTGGGCAGGCTGTGTGACTCTGCCCAAGTTCCTCATAGGTAGGATGTGGTCAGGTAGTCAGCCAGACACCAGGGGGTGATGCAAGAGGCCTTGTGCACTTAACCCGTTGTGCTATAGGCTCTCCAAGAGCTTCTCCAATAACTCAGTTGTCAGAAAGGCTCTGTGACAACTCAAAGTCATACTGTTCCTGGATTATTTTTCCAGGTGGCGTGAGGTCTGAATCCCAGAGTTACAGATATGATTCAATTCTTGTCCATAGACACCAAAATGACACTTCCTGACTGTGAGTGACAGCATGACAGAATGTGACCACAGCAACATTGCCAGCAGTCTCCAAGCACTGAGTATTACTGAGGCTCAACCCAAAGAGCTGATGTGCTGATTTATTTCATGCATGCCGCTACTTCAAGAACCCTGCTACCTCCTGCATTCTGAACATGCATCTTTCAATGCTGTGGAGAAAGGGGGCAGTCAGGTTGGATATTAGGAAAGAATTATTCTCAGAAAGAGTGGTGAGGAGTTGGAACAGGCTGCACAGGGAGGTGAGGGAGTCACTGTCCCTGGAGGTGTTCAAGAGATGAAGAGATGTGGCACTGAGGGATGTGGTTACTGGGCATGGTGGAGGTGGGCTGATGTTTGGACCAGATGATCTTAGACTTCTTTTCCAACATTAACGATTCCATGAAGTCTTAGAAATGTTTTTTTGTTTGTTTTTTTCTTTTTTCTTATTAAAAAAAAATGCCTGGCAGAAGCAGAGACTGAGAGTGTCTTCCAAGGATTTTGGAAAAACATGATGACTGTGGCTGTGAGAGAATGGGAAATGTGTTGTGAGAAAACACAGATCAAGAGAAGAGCTAAATAAAAGACATTTAAATCGAAATAATTCTCTTCTCTCTTTGCCTGGGTTTTCTAAATATCATCACCCTAATGTTAGTGTTTGAATAATTAAAGTGGTGTAATGAGATGCAATTGCCAGAGTTGCAAGGACAGTAAACATAACTGTGCTATTATCAGGACGAGCTGAGCCTCCTATGGTGCAACAGGTCAGACAGCTGTAATCACACCACTGCACCTGGAACAGGGTCAGCGCAGGGGCCACGTGCAGCCTGAACATGAACACGTTGTACCTGGGCTCTGGAGCTATAATTAGAGCAAAGCTGAAGGTTTATGGATCCCAACACAAAGTAGCATGAGAAAACTTAGAAAAATGGAAGTAAATTGGAAGAAATATGAGTTAAATATCCAAATGAGCAGCTCCACATTGTGTTAGTTTCAGATGGAATGGAACTGCTTTCTTTAGAGTGTCTGGAATGATGCTGAATTTGATTCTAGGAGAAAAACAATGCCGATAACACACCAGTGTTTATAGTTGGTGCTAAACTATTGCACAGAGCCGAGGCCTCTCCTCTGCTGCTCAGGGGGTGAGTTGGGCAACGGTTGAGGGATGGTGAGCAATTGTTTGTGTGTTTCTTGTTATATACATTCACATATATATAGAAAGAGTCATAACTATTGTCCTTTTCCTTTTCTCTATGTTTGTAAATAGTTTTATCTCAACCCATGAGTTCTACTTTTTTTTCCCCGATTCTCTCCCCCATCCCACTGGGAAGAAGGGGAGAGAGTGAACCACTGTGTGGTGCTCAGCCACCTGCTGGGTTACACCACAACACGTTTTAATTAACGACACACTAATTGTTAGTGAAAAAATAAGATGCCATTGAAGAATAAAAAATGCAAGGTATTATGTTTGATCAACTGCAAAAACAGACTGAGGAGCGAAGAAACGTTCTGGAGCTTACATGCTGTCTCAAAAAAAGAAAACTTCATACAGAGATGAGGCTATAAAAGAGAGGCTATAAAGTACATGAAGTAATTCACTTTTCACAGCCTTGGCAAAACTCAGCTGGGGCTCCCCAAGTCTGGCTTGGGGCACTGTGCTCAGGAGAGACAAAACACTGATCAGGCTCAAGGGAGAGCAATGTGTGTGACTGGAGCTCTGGAGAAACACAGCTTAAAGGAGGTGCTCGCTCTAGTGAAGACAAATCTGATGAAGATAGGAGTCTTCAAACACAAAGATATTAGAGATTAATAATACACTCAATTTCAGCGTAAATACTTCGGTTAGACATTGCAAGAAGCTTTCTAAAGATAAGGGTAGTGATGCATTAAGTTAGATAGCCTGGGGACTGTAAATCTTTTTTAAGAAGTGATCTGAGAAAATATAGTCAGGAACGACAGAGGTAAAATGAATCGCTAGAGAGTGGGATGGTAGAGATGGCTTCCTGAGATCCCTTTTCATCTGTATGTTCTGTGATCATCCATAAGACAAGGGTTTTCAGGAGTACTTGTTGAGCCATGCTATTCACTTGCATCTTCACCATGGAACTGGAAATCAAACCGTTCAGTCTCATACCTTTTGTTGGCCCTCATTAAATGATTTAATTAAAGTACGCAGTGTGTCTCAGGTAATTTGTGTGGATCCTTTGACACTTCAGAGAGACTATGTTTGGATGAATGTTGCAGTTTTACTGGGACAAGCAAAGCAGAGTCAGGAATAAAAGCACTTAGATCCAGTCTACAAAGCATCTCTTCCAGCTCTGGCTTGCTGCAGGGGAGGGAGATAGGAGACTTGCTGCCATGTTAACATGCATATCCATAGAGCTGCTTGGAGTCCATCTAAAGCACAGGAAGCTGCAGGTAGATTTAAACCTGCTCACAGTGATCTGACTGGGCAGCTGAACCCTGAGGAAAGACAAAGCTTGGCTGAACATGGCAGTTCAGGCCTCATCCTTCTTCCTCATCCTGCTTCTGGTGTTTTTCTTCACCCAGTGTTCCTATGGCAGCAGAATCAAAGCCTTAGACAACTAATCCTCCTGACTATATCCTGGGAGATTTAGACACCAATGCAAATACACTCCTGTCTCCATGTAATTTTGGTTATTACCAAGAAATTTTTAGCTCACCTTCAAATTATTACAGCTTCAGTACGGTGATTCTTGTTGCAACATGGTAAGGCGGTTGGCTCCAGAGCAAGAGTCTTGTAAAAAGTATGAAGTGCTTCTACCTATTATGACTAATATTATTTTGCTAAATATGGAGGGCACTTTGGCTCCCCTCGCCGCAGGTTGCTAAAGCAACACACATCTGTAAGGAATCATTCTTTTAATTGTGTCAATTAGGCTTATATAAGAGTCCTTCAGCAGTCTTAATGTTGTGGAAAGCACAGTCTGAGGTCTGGCTGGAGATGAACCTCGTGCTCCAAACACGCAATTATTTCAGACTTCCTCCTGCCATAATTGCCATGCTGGGCTAGCAGGCAGGACTGAACTGTGCAGGTTTGCTGACTTCCCAGATGCAAGGAAGCACAATGGAGGGCTTCTTAAGTGCATCTTTGGAACAGAAAAAAACACAGAGTTGATCACAAAATCATAGAATGGCTTGGGTTGAAAGAGACCTCAAGGATTACTGAGTTCCAACACCCCTGCTGCACGCAGAGTTGCCAACTGCTAGATCAAGCACTAGATCAGATCGCTCAGGGCCCCATCCAACCTGGCCTTGAACACCCCCAGGGATGGGGCATCCACAGCCTCTCTGAGCAGCCTGTTCCAGCACCTCACCATTTTCTCAGTAAAAAAACTTCTCTGTCATCTAATCTCAATCTCGCTTCCTTTAGTTTAGAACCATTCCCTCTTGTCCTATCACTGTCTACCCAGGTAAAAAGTTGATTTCCTTCCTGTTTATAAACTCCTTTAAGATACTGGAATGCCACAATGAGGTCTCTCTGCAGCCTTATCTCTTCCAGGCAGAACAAGCCCAGTTCCTTCAGCCTATTTTCAAAGGAGAGGTGCTCCAGCCCTTGATCTTATATTTCATTTGCAAGACATTATGTTCCAATCAAGTAAAATGAAATGAAGGTGCAGACCTGGCATGTAACAGTGACAGATTAATGATTAATATTTTGCAACTAACTGTTGCCGGGTTAATGACTAATGGTTTACAACTACACGCTGCTTTTCAAATGAAGCCAGTCTGTGAAATACATAGAGATGTTCAAGTCTACAGTAGTGAAAGTGCAGCAAACTGCTGATTGTCAGCTTTGACCGGAGCAATGTGAAATCTGCAGGGCCATATGGAAACTTTCCAGGCAACAGCAGTGACTTTCTCATGTGAGAAAACTGCTGTTCTCCACACAATAAAACGAAATGAAGAAGTTGGTACTAACTAGCTGCTTATTTTATTAGCTCTATCCTCCCGGGTCGTTTTTGCAACCCAAATCATTGTGTGTGAATAACAAGCACCTTCTGAAAACTTGGTCTAATTCAGAGGGTTGTCATTAAAACATTAGTGCCTTGCTGTTATGTGACACACTGCCACCACACTTGCCACGTTTTGCTGATTGTGTGACTCACTGTGGGTGTCTGATAGAGATCAGTTATTGAAGTGCCATCCAATGGCAATAATAGTTGTCCAAAACCTCCTGAAATAAAGAAAATGACAATTTCATAGTGAGACAGCTATGCCTAATTACAGCCAGTGATGGTCATATGATAATGTAATTGTCCAAACTTAATGGTGTGATCATTCTAATGCATAACTCCATCCAGAAGAAATGTAAAAGTTTCAAAAATCAGTATGCTAACTTTCCACGTTACCATCCTCTGTTGCAGTGCAACTGCAGGTGAGGCTGGGTTATTATTTACTGTATAGTCCGTGGGTGATCATCTTTGCATACAGCGTTTTCAGATTATAGGAAAGAATAACAGTAGTACAGGAGTTTCTCTTCACTTTACTTGTAATGCAGTTACTGGGGGAAGGATGCACAGTAATTCACAGTTGTATATGAGTTCCCTAAATTGGATCCCTCTCAAAATGTTTTTGTGTTTTTGCACACATCATTTTACACAGATCGTTACAATTACAGTGAACTGTGTAGAATAAAAGATGAGAAAATGACTCCCTAAACTCATATGCCAAAACGCAGCACCAGTCATATTTAATAACTTGCTAACTTCAGGACAAAAACAAGAGTAACTTACTTTATCTTTGCATCAGGCTGAAGCTTTTGGCTAGGAGCCAAACTGTGCAGCTGAGGGAAACAGCACCACTGAAATGCACAGCTTCCTTTTGTTAATGAGGGGGTGGGGAGAAGGTAATGTGGGGGCAGGAGTTGACCAGAGGAGTACTCCAGCTCAGGGTTTCCACTTTAGGCCTTGACCTACATTGACCTGCCTCCCAGGACTGAGCTTTGCCGTACTGATGAAGAAAGGATTACTTCTCCATGGTTTTTAGTCATCAATCTTTCAACCTAAAGCTTCTTTCTCCTGTAATTCTCAATAATTCTTCTGTTTCAGCAACTGGAGAATCGCCATAAATCACCTTTCTACATCAGCACTTCTCCTCCTCCTGTGCTCTCTGAGGATGTTTTGTCATTAATTTTTTCTGCTTCCCATCTCTTTTCAGTATTTTTAGCTGCATTTAATTAGCGTGACCATTTATAATGCTCAGAATTGAACTCTGGCCTGTTTGTGGATTTGAGTACAGTTGATTTCTAAAAGGAGTTTTAGAAATGCTTTAGGATCCAATATCGCCAGAAAAGGAAAAAAGAAAAAAAGGAGGGGAGGAGGGAGTTGAAAGCAGGGCAGGGCAGTAGCTAGGCATCCTTTTCCCAGTAACTGCTATACTTGACCAGTTATGGCTGGGTGGTACCGGGCTCTTTTGGAGGAGAATGTTTCTGCTTACCACTGCAGATACTCGTGCGTGTGTGTCCTGGAGCCCTCTGCAGAAGACCCTCCTAGTTCCTGCCCAGATGAGTTCCCTCTCCTTGCCTCCCTGGATTTTACAGATGTTTGGCCAAGCACAGCTTGGAGGGACAGATTGTGGTTGAGGTTAAGTATGCCATCTCTATGCCAGTGGGGATGCTAATTGAGAAATCAGGCCCTGCTTGCTGACCTGAGGAGCTTTAAGTGCCCAAGATTTTGTCAGGAGAAACCCTTAAGTACCCAAGGTGCTGTTTCTGTGCACAGTTGTAGGTGACGTTAAGTTGGTAAAGCCAGTTGTAGCATCTTCTGCACAACAGCATCCCTTACCACCTCAGGGACCAATCTCAGGAAACCCGATATCGTCCCAACAATCCTTTTTAAAGGAGCATACATAGAACAAGCTTTATAGTATCTCAGGAATCTACATAGGCATCTCCATGCTATACTATGCAGTTCTGTCCCTACAGTGGCCCCCTCTGGTCTGGGATGTATAAAATTGTCCTGTCCTTCAAGGATATTTCAGTTGGGTTGGCAACCTTGCATTCTTTTACCCCTGTCAGTGCTCACACTTCCAGCCCCTTGCAACAGGAACACATCTCTTGGCAGCCAAGTGAGCAGTCAACAGTGGGGTTAAGCTTGCTTTGTGAGAGGTGAACAATGCAGAGTTAGACTTTGGGAGGCAGCTGTGTTGCACTAACAGCTGGTGGGCTTTCCTCCAGGTCACACCCCAGCAGTGGGGTCAGCAAAGGGACTTAGCACCCACAGCTTGGAGTGGCTATGTGTGGCCTTGGGATGCAGGTGTCCTAGGACACTGGGACCAGCCCACAGGTGTCATGGCGTGGGGGAGAAACAGTTTTTCAAAGGAGAAGGCATGGGAGTAAAGGAGAAGGCTTGTGGTGTCTCAGCTTCTGCCAGGAAATCGAGCCAGCAGGGCAAGGCTTTCATTATTCATATATGTATATATAAACAAAAACTTAATTGCCATTGGGCTTTTCAGGCTTTTGTTTGAAAACACAAAAGGTACACAGTGTTGAAGTGCTGTTTGCTCACCTCTGTAAAGATTTCTGAGGCTCCTGGGACTTCTTTTCCCTGCTCAGTCATAAAAGGCCCTTGTCCTCAGACTGCACAGTATAAGACACTTGTGGTAGGAAGAGAACTGTGGCTATCAGTAACACTCAGCAGGCACTATCTTTTCAGTAAGGAACTAGTGGGTTTTGAGGCACTCTGCAAGTTGGGGGAGGGGGTGGGGGGAACAGGACGACAGCTGGTACGTGCCATGGGGGGGCTGGGATGAGGAAGGAGAAACCAGTTTCATATCATGAACCACTAGGAACTGGAGACCAAAGGTTAAAGTGGAATGAATACAAGTCTGTGTCCTTACAGACCTGAAGCGTTTGGACATGTTGCTGCTAGACCTTTGTTACATGTGAGTGTCCCAAAGCATTGTCTCCTCCCTAGAGACTGGCACACTGCCCAGTGGTGAGAAGGTGGCCTGCAGCACCTAGGAATGCCCATTCTGAATGGAAAGTTTTCTCTGAGTCCTTGTACAAGCTGTTCAAGGGCCTTGGAGGAAGCAAGGGTGCTTGGGATGCTGTATCACTGCCAGCAAACCTGCAATATTTTGCTCAGCTGCCAGACAGCACACTCAGCCCTGCAAGAGTTTGGAGCCTGGTTAAAGTTTCTTGACCATAAGGGAAAGGGATCCCCTCAGGCCACTTTTTTTTTTTTTTTTTTTTTTTTAATAACAGGAGTGTCTACTGCAAGGTATCCAAGTGCCAAAAGTTGCCATCACCGTGGATTCTGCCAGAGAAATCAGGTTATGGGTTACCCTCAGTGACAGCCCGTGGTGCCCTTCCTAGTTCTTACAGGTACAGACCCTATGTGGTAGGCAGAATAGGAACGTATGCCCTGCTTATGTCTTTTGTTTTGGAAAACAGCATTAGGTGAACTCCCTTATGACTGGAGGTCTAGGACAGAGTGCTCACAATGTCAAGTTGTACCCTCCAACTCGCTCTAACACAAAGGCAGCAAGCAGCAGCATGCCTGCACAGGGAGCAAGAAGCAGCCAATGAATGGCAGAGCAGGGAGTGGTCCGTACCCAGCACACAAAGTGCTGCTGGTCTCATCCTTTTTGCCTCAGGTAGCAAAGGTGGCAACAGGCCCAGGGATGTTTCCCAGGTGGGACACGTCTCCTACCTCCCTGTGTCTCTTGTAGTATGCAGTAGTGATGCGTCCTCTACATCCAAAAGGTTTTGGGATTCAAGCACTAAGTATGCAAGTCAGTTAAAATGACTTGGTCCAGGGACAATAGAGTGTCAGATGTGACTATGTGAGAGTACAAATGTTACCACAGGAACTTAGTGGTAGGATTTCAGAACCCAAGTTACCAGCCTCGTGCATTAGTTACTCAGTATATGCTCCCTCTCCCACGTTTCTAAAATGAAACAACATAGGAAAATGTAGAGGTCTCAGTGGAACATGATAAGCTCCTGGAACAAATTGTTCTCCCCTACTGTTGTTTCTTCACTGGAAAGCCTTAGGACTTTCACCATGCCATATCTGCTGTGTCATTTCTTTCCAGTCTTCATAGGAACAAGCCCCAGCGATGCAGTTTTCCATTATTCACCTTCCCTCCATCCAAGTGCTATTTCAGGTTGCAAGATCTAAACAAGAGCAGCATTCACAACAAACACATCTGCCTCCAACGCAGCAGTTAGCTCTATCTTAGCACTGGCTAAAAAACATTCACTTTGCAGATTCCACTGAAATCCTTGTTTTATTTGCTACTGACCTCATCTGCATGCCAAAAACCAGCTTGCACACTCCCAGCTTCCTCTTTCTCGTCTCCCTCCCAACAACATCACAAGAATTTCAAACAAGAAAAGGCTGGCAACTTGTTGAAGGAACACAAAGACCTTGTCCTTGATAGCCAGAGAAACAGCACTAGTACCTGTCCGTCAAGAACATGGGGCTTTTCAGTTTGCATGTTTCTTGCTAACAGTGTTTATCCAGGTAGCACAGATGGGGCGTATCATTTGGCAAGCTTACCTGCAAGCTTTTTACACAAAGATGATAACAGGTGCAAGATAAGGGACATGTACAAAACCAGAGTTCATTACAAATACATTTGCATCCAAAGCAGCAGCAGCAGGACTTGGCTTTGCTTTATCTTAAAAGCATACACTTTGTGAATTCCATTCAAATACTTCCCGTATTTGCATCTGATATCACCCCAGGCAACAACATGGAACCAAGTTGTGTTTGCGTAGGCCTGCGCTTCTGCGCAAGGGCAGGCAGATAAGTCATCTCTCATGACAATATTGAGTTTTCAGGGTGGCTCTTGAAAAACCAGAGCCAAAATTGTGAAGAGAGTGCATTGTCCACACAGGGAGCTGGGTTTTCAAAGGAATGCCTTAGATAAATAGCAATGCCTTCTCAGTTCTGAAATTCTCATTGTGATAGCTGCTCGGCCTCCACTCTGACATGTGCTAAGCCCTTGAACATTTGGCTCCAAGTTCTTCTGCTTGTGTGTTGGAGTAAGTGGTACAGCAGTGGAGAGGTTCTTGGAGAGGATTAGTAACCCACAATTAGGAGAGAATCTGAAGTTAATTAGAACGATCTGTGTGCTGATACTATGTCCTTATTCTCTGCAAAAGTCCTGTTTTGCTCCACTGGCTAAAAAGAGATAAGAGACTATCCTAAGAAAAGATAGGTATCGAAAGCTATCGTGCAACAGAAGTTGCATGACCTGAATACCCACTGCTTCTCTCACAGCTCCACAGCCTGAATCAGAAATAATTGAAAGCTGGTAACATCCAGCCTTTACTTGATGGCATATTTAAAGTGCACTGAGAGATCCACCTATGCGAGTAAAGCTGAACCTCACGTAAAACTGTGGAAGGTTTGAGAACAGCAGGTGGGCAACAATTCCTGCTGAGTGCTGTGGAGTGTGCCCGTGGTTGGTGGGCAGGGAAAAAGAGATGTTTGCTTTCACTCAGGACAGTCAGTTCAGTCCTTCAGCACACAGCCAGGGAAGCACACAGTGGTCCTCATGCTTCATAAATTAGAGACCTTTGTTCTCCACTGTCATTAGTATAGCACCTCTTGCAGTTTTCATCTGTGACTGAAACTGAGGAGTGCAAAACAGTAATAAATAAACAAAAGTTTATAAGCACATTTAACTACAGACAAAATTTATCTGCAGACAAAACCACACACACACACACAAAAAAAAAAAAAAAACCAACAAACAAAATCAACCAAACAAAAAGACCCAAACACATGCAGCAGCAACAAAGATGAAACCCCTTCTCTGTAACATCATTTTGGAACTTTCTGTCTACTTTGCAATTAAAGACTTATTTATTTAAACCATGTAAAATGAGATAAGTATCTTTTAAAGTGGCTCACTGCTTGTTACCACATGCATGAACATATTATTCTGTGACCAGGAGTGGAACAACTGCAGTTAGTCATGTTTTGCTAGTGTACTCCCTTAAAACAAAGATTTCTGGCTGAGTATTTTTGTAGTTCAGGTAAACATAACTGCCATGTGCCTGTTCACTGCGGCATGCAACTGGCCAGGAAATACTATGGCTGCTCCACAAAGATTATTCCTTAACTCTCATACTGGAATGAATCCAGGATTGTTCAGAAGAGGAAAATGAGAGAGGGAGGGAATTTATCCTTGCCCATACAAGTGCAGATCCCCATTCTTACTTCTTTTCTCATTAGCGATACTGGTGCCTCCCTTCTTCCAGTCAATACCTGAGCCTCCATTGCGTTGGATATCCTGAGGTGGGTCTCTTCTCCCATTCTCTTCTGTATGATGACTTTTTGGGCACAAGCATCTGAATATAAATAGTCCTCCTGTATTTCAGGCTCTGCTTGGCTACCGGGGGATAGTTCAGGGTCTCTCTTTCTCATGTATATGCTGACAAGTGCTATCTGGATATCTGTAACAGTTGTTGGTTATAACTGAATGGTATTTTCTGACAATTATTTTTTTTCCAGAAATCCCATGTTAAAGCAATAACTGAATTCTCTGCCTAAACCAGCCATTGCTGTCACTGGCAGTGCTACATCAATACAGACTTGAAGAAGCTTTTTGATAACTATACATGATATGTGAAGTTTTCATTTAAAGAAAAATATTTTAATTTAATGAGAACAGTGAAGGTACAGAATGGCAAGAAACAAATGTCAGTGAGCTGGGAAAGAGGTCAGGATTTTTATAAGACACCTGGTTAATTCATTTCTTACTGAGGGTTTAAATCAGTTTAGCACCATTTTGGTTCATTCAGAGATTAACAAAATTTAATATTTTATAAGATTTATTTATAATACCCTTGAGGTTTAGGGTATGTTTATGTAACCTTTCTGCCAGGAATTGGCAGCAGCTGAAAGAGCTTGATTCATTTATCTAGGGGTTCTCTCTGAAGACTTAAACAACAACAGTTTCAGCCTCCACCCAAAGATCTACCAAAGCTAAATGACCTCCTTTGGGTGCCCCGACAAACATAATTCCTGCTCAAGGCAGAGCAATGATTTAAAACAAGGTCCAGAGCTTCAAGACAAAGAGAACTTCAGAGCCGAGGGAAAGAAGAGAGGAAAAGGGAAGAATAAAGACTCAGCATAAACCCACAAGAGCCACTAATCAATAAAATAAATAAGGCTGGGGTGAGATTCCCAGCCTTCCTCTCCTCCCCTTCCCTGTGTTGTCTTGCCATGGCACTAAATAAAGGCTTGCTCTCGTTTCCAAACAGAAGTCTTGTGACTTGAATGATGTTGTCCATTCAAAACTTGCTCCACATGCACTGTGTGGCTTCAGTGTGCAGCTAAGCTAATGATCATGTATATTACTGGCCGTGGTCAGGGAGATCCTCCTCAGTTCCCAGCTCATAGCTCTATGCTCATGCTAAATTCCCCTGCTTTAGTTCTCACAGTGAACTGATTCAGAACACAGAGTTGGTATAGGACTAAGACAAAGACAAAGACAGCAGTGAAACTGGCACCAATGAGAAGGTGGCAAGGCTGAGGACAGAAAGTTGAACTGCTGCTGCTGCTGTTTCTACTAGGAACTACCCACAGTTAGGTGTGGTGTAGTTTTAAGATGAAACAGCTCTGAAGCATGGCAGGCTTTATGTTAATGTGATGGCTTATCCTCATCTAGGCTAAACCCAGAGGGAGCACAGCTGCTCTGCCTGTGACTACAGGACTGAAACGACCGCGGTCATGCAGTCTGCACCTGGAGGCTTCTAAGTCATCCTCCAGTGACGGAGCCAGTACAGAGCCGGCCATGGGGACAATCGAAGGGCTGGAGCATCTCTTCTGCAAAGACAGGCTGAAGGTGCCGGGCTTGTTCAGCCTGGAGGATGTGCAGGTGAAACCTCAGTGCGGCCTTCCATTAGAAAAAGGGAGCTCATAAGGAGGGAAACTGACTTTTTATATGGTCTGATCGTGACAGGAGATGGGGGAATGGTTTAAAAGTAAATAAGAGTAGAATGATACTAGTTGTCAGGAAATTTTTCACTGTGAGGGCAGTTAAGGCGCTGGCACAGGCTGCCCACCATGTCTGGAGGCATTGAAGGACAGACTAGATGGGCGTTAATCTGGTGGGCGGCATCTCTGCCCACAGCAGGGTGTTGGGACTGGGTGGGTTTCCAAGCCAAGCCATCCTATGAGGACTCCAGGACGGCAGCGGGCTCGTGGGGTACTAGGTCTCCCCTTGGAGCCTCACCCCCGATTAGCAGCGCTTGAACGCTGCCCGTCAGAGCATGGGACTGCTGCAACAAGCGACTGCATCACCACGTTCCTCAGGTTCCCGAGGAGCAGGCCCGCTTCCCTCAGAGCGTTGCAGCAGCGGAGGCCATTTGCGGGACAACAAAGGGCCACGCGGCGCACTGGCACCCATCGCGCGTCCTCGGGCGCCACCTAGCGGTCCCTCCAGCCGCACGCTCTCGGTGCAGCGTGAGGAAGGGGCGGAGCGGCGCGGCGCGGCGCGGCGCGGCGGACGGCATGGCGGCATCGAGTGCCCGTCTGCTGAGGGCTGTGCGGGCCCGCGGCGGGTTGCCGTGGCCGCGGGGCACGAGGGTGGCGGCGGGCTGGAGTCGGCCGGAGCCCGGTGGGGAAGCGCAGTACTGCGCCGAGCTGCTGCGGTGAGTGCTGCGCGGGGAGGCCGCGCCGCGGGGTGGGGACAGCCGCTGTACGGCACGGCACGGCACGGCACGCTGCGGGATGGGGAGGCGGTTCGGGCCCGGTCACATGAGACATGTAATTGTTTTCTTGACTCTATTTATTAACGAGGAAAAAAGGGCTACTCATAGAAGTGCACGAGCGATCAAAGTAGTGAAATGAGATGCGGTTGTGCTTCTGACGTCGTTGGTATAAAGCTGCTGTTGGCAGTAGCTCATATGCTGTGTGCAGATCTTCACTGCTTAGGGGAAACAAAAAGACCAGGAGTTCAAAGAGAGATAAAGGGGCGGTGCGAGCAGCTCTCCGGCACGGGTTGGGTCTTCCTCACATCAGGGTTAGGCTTTAATCGTCACAGAATCACAGAACTGTAGGGTTGGAAGGGACCTCCAGAGATCATGGAGTCCAACCCCTGCCAAAGCAGCTCCCTAGCCCAGGTTGCACAGGTAGGCGTCCAGGCGGGTCTGGAACGTCTCCAGAGAAGGAGACTCCACCACCTCTCTGTGCAGCTGTGCCACTGCTCCGTCACTGCACTGGGAAGAAGTTTCCCCATACGTTTGTGTGGAACTTCCTGTGCTTCAGTTTGTGGCCATTTCCCCTCATCCTATCACCACACAGTGCTGAGAAGAGTCTGGCCTCGTCCCTTTGCTTCCTGTTCCTTAGATATTTACAGCCGTGGATCAGATCCCCTCTGAGTCTTCTTTTTTCAAGGCTGAACAGACCCAGATCTCTCAGCCTTTCCTCATAAGGGAGGTGTTCCACGCCCTTCATCATCTTTGTAGCCCTCTGCTGGACTCTTTCAAGGAGATCCCTGTCTTTTTTGTACTGATATGTCCATATGCACAACTTTTTGCAATATGCAAGGTATCCTTTCTCTTAGCTGCTTCTTCTTCTGTTGAGGAACTCTTCTTCAAGTAGCTGGAAGCTATTTGATGAAAGCATGTTTCCCTACTAGGTGTGTTTTCTTGTCTTTTGCTGTTGGTGATGTCTGCTCCTGAAGACAAGCTTATGAACTGATGATATTGTTTGGTTTTATAATATGGAAGAAATTCTTCTGAAGACTCTTAATCTTTTCATCACAGTTAACATCCAATTAAAACCCAGAAGTGCCTTTTTCTTTGATACTTGTGGCTTTGCAGCAGGCTCTAACACAAGTTTCACAAGCATTATGAGGACTCTAAGCATTTGGTAGTAGAGTTGCATATTTTAGGGAGTAAAAACACCTGTTAAATTTAATTTCCTTTTTGTTTCTTGCTAAAAGTAACAACCCTAATACTAACCCCAGGTCTTGCTTTGGTTTTGAAATGTTAAGCTCACATTCAAAAGAAATAGGAGTGCGTTTAAGGACAAACCTTAAATGAGTAAATGTTTAACTTGATGCTTACTTCTCTGTTCTCAAGGCATAACTTGGAGTTGCTACTTTTGTTCTCCTGAAGAATGATGTTCCTAGCTTATCAAAAGTACACAAATATTGCTCAAATCAAGGAAGTTCACATTTCTGAGGTGACCAGGTGTTTCTGGTAGTTAACACCTACGTATGATTTTGCAGTTTATAATCATTCTCTGTGCTCTAATTGTTCTTAATTTAATGGCTTAACCAAGCAGCCAAACAGAAGTTGGTCACTATAGATTGGCAACAAGTGCCAGAGCTCTTATACTTTAAGTGTAGTTGTCAATAAACCAGAAATTAACTTGTTAATCCAGTGCCTTTCTGCCAAGCTCTGAAGCACAGTCTTTCAACAAAATGTGGTTTCAAGTTTAAAACATAAGTCTGGAAGCTGGACAGCCTGGATTCTGTTTGCAGTTCTGCCACAAGCTTCTTCTGTGCCTTTAGCCAAATATCTTGAGATCTGGATTTGAGGGGGTGCATTGAGAGTTCAGATTGCACATCCCCTTCTCAGAGCTCGCCTTATTTTAAAGTAAGCTTAAAAGGTGCTGCTTTTGCAAGAAGTTGGACTTTTGAACTCTAACTTCCTGCTACTATTTTAGGAGCCCCGTACTGAGCAATAGGATGCCTGATTTACATGGAGCTATAAATAATAAATGCATTCTTTTTTGACCTTTATAGAAAGCGTGACTATGAAGGGTTTCTGTGTTCTCTGCTGTTGCCTGCAGAATCTCGAACCTCTGCTTTTGCCTTGAGAGCCTTCAACGTGGAACTGGCTCAGGCAGGTATTAAAATACATTTGTGAACTCTGGAAATGTGTAATTTAGAGTTCTGAAACTTATTTTACAAGTAGCTGGTGTTTTGCTGAAGGTTAACTTATCGTACTATAAAGGGCAATGGAAAAAAGGAGTGAGTGAGTGCATTAGAAAAGAGCAACTAACGGCTATCTGTGAAGGGCCCAGCAAAAACTTGGATGAAGGAGTCACTTGCTGGCAGAAACTAAGTAAAGGAAATAGTGCTAAGAGAGAAGTTTGTAATTAGAGATTTGTGTTTTGGGAGTAGCTGCAGTCTTTCACCTTTGCTGGATGGCCAGAAACTGCTAGTGCAGCCACAGAAGTTGGTACTTGCAAGTACAGTACACTGGCACTTGCCAGAAGGGAGCGGTCCAAGACATGTGCTTACTCAGCAAACGTGGTGATAAGCCTCTGTGGGCTGTGCTTCTGGCAGCCCTTAGTGCTTCCTTACCACTGCTGCTTGTCCTGAGAAGAATGCCATGGTGAGAGTTATCCTGGACTTAAACTCTATGGGTTCCAAAAGTCATGTTGTGGTGAAGATTTTTTTTACTTCTTTATTTTCTGTAGTGGTTGTGAGTTTTATTAGGAGTAAACAAATTGAGAACTGAGCCCTTTCCCTCGTGAGTTTGTCCATGTCCTCTCTCTTTTCAGTAGAGGCAGGCCTAAGTGCCTTAAGGAGACTGTGAATTTCACTCCAGTTGTGTCTTTTCCAGATAAAAGACTCCATAACTCAGAAGACTACAGGTTTGATGCGAATGCAGTTCTGGAGGAAAGCTGTGGAAGATATATACTGCGATAACCCACCACACCAGCCAGTTGCTGTAGCACTGTGGAGGGTAAAATTAATCTTTGTTATCCTTAAGTTCACTTGATGAAAATATGGCTGTGAGAAACAATGTTTTGTATGTGTTGTGATGCATTGTTAACTGCATTATTTTATGTAAAATGGTTAATGTAAAGGGTGTGTATGTCTGAAGGATAACTTCCTAACTATCACAGAATAGAATCAGAGGAAATTTAGGTAAGATCTGGTTGGAGAATTAGATGTCTGTGAACCAGCTGCTTTTTTTTCCTTCTTCTGATTAGGTGGATGAATAAAATTGTCTAAAAGAGAAGTTGATAGCAGGTGAAATCACAGAATGGGTTGGATGGGATCCAGTTCCAACCCCACTGCTCCTGAGCAGGGCCATCTCCCACTAGAGCAGGTTGTTTAAACCAGGCCTTGAACACTTCCAGCGATGAGGCATCCACAACTTCTGTGGGCAACTTTTTCCATTGCCTCACTGCTATTATAGTAGAGAATTTCTTCTTGATGTGTAATCTAAGTCTGTCCTCATTTAGTTTAAAACCATTACCCCTTGTTCTATCACTGCATTTCTCTAATATGAAGTCTCTCCCCATCTTTCCTGTAGACCCCCTTTAGGTACTGCAGGGCCATCGTAGTGTCTCTCTGGAGCCCTTGCTTCTGAAGGAGTGAAGAATCCCAGCTCACTCAGACTTTATTTGTTTATTTTTTTGGTAGGAGCGGTGCTCCAGCCCTTAGAGTGTCCTTATAGGCTCATCTTAACCCACTCCAACAGCTCTACATCTTATGGTGGGTTTCAGGCCTGGGTGCAGTACTGCAGGTGGGACCTAATGAGAACAGAGTACAGCAGGACAGTCACCCCCCTCGCTGTGCTGGCCATGCTGCTTTTAACACAGCCCAGGATATAGTTGGCTTTCTGGGCTACAGGTGCATACTGTTGACTCATGCCAAGCTTCTCACTGACCAAAACTCCCAAGTCCTTCTCTGCAGTGTTGCTCTCAATCCATTTTCTGCCCAGACAGTACTATGTTTGGGATTGTCCCACGCATGTACTTGGCCCTTTTGAACCTCTTGAGTTTGCTGAAGTCATCCTGGATTGTCACTTCCCTCCAGTGCATTGACCTCACCACACGGCTTGGTGCTGTCGGCAGCTTATTGAGCATGCATGTAATCCCATACATAAATTTTATACATATATACAATATATATATAAATAAACAAACTTTCTTAAGCTGGTGCTGGTCCTGCCTGAAGAGGAAGTTCAACAAAAAGGAGACAAAGTGCAGGGATTGATCTAACAAACTGTGTATGAAGAAAGGCCCAGGACCTTCATACCTAGTTCCTGGCTAAGGGGGAGAATCTTCATACAGCCTTTCTCCTTGCTGAAGAGTTGTTTGATGACTTCCATTTGTATATGATATTCTGTGCAGATCCTTTTGTGTCTGTTGAGTAAGAGGAAATGTTCTTGTGAACTTGAAGGTTTATTTTTATTAAGACACCTGTATGTGAATTTTGGCAGGCACTGGAACATTACTCACAAAATACACTGTCAGATCTGTTTCTTTTCTAGTCATGGCTGAAGAAATAAATTTTTGCACGAGTTTTTTATTTCTAAGTAGAGCTGCCATCAGTAAATTCGTCAGTTGACTGAAGACATTATAAATAAATCTCCCCTTGATCATGATTTAGAATCACAGAATAGTTCAGTTGGGGCTCTGGTTGTCCTCTCGATTGTATTCCCATTCAGAGCTTTTGGATCAGATTTTCAGAGCCATGTTGAGTTTAATTTCTTCAGAGATGGAAACTTCATGGTGCTAACTGGTTATCTTAGGGCCACAGGCCACATCAAGTTGCAGTACCTTTCAAAAAAGCACATGCTGTAAGGCTTCTGTAAGATCAGAACCTGTGTTTAAACTAGAGATCTCTGGGCTCCTGGATGGGAGAAGTTGTAATTTATCTAGGTCTACGTAGCTGAATACAGTTAACGTAGATCCTGTAGGTAGGTAGTTGTAGCAGGCAGGCAAGTATGGAGTCTTCATCCAAGTATTCATTAGCTTTGAACACCCACTGTAATGCTGGGTTGGAACAATGCAGCTCCTGTGGGGCTGGAGTGTTTTAACTTGTGTTGTTCTCTGTTGCACCTCTGAGACCACAAAAATAAATTCTTTCCAAATCCCCTTTAAGTGATTGTTGACGGTGTTGAAACTGTAACCTGTCCCTGGTTGTTCTTCCTTCAAGTGTGAAATAAAGCATAAGCGAACATTTGTTCCTGCCTGTCAACATGGGGGTTAAAATTGGATTTAAACAAGATACTGTTCATTTGACTATGAGAAAACACAGGTGAAGCCAGGAAGTAAAATAAAGGAAGAATACTTGTTATGTTGTCACTTTAGGAGGAACAGAGCTATTCATGGGTATCTTTAGCTCCTATAAAGTGTGTGCCATAGGCACAACAAAGTCTCCACACAGTTAGAATAAAGTCTGGCAAATGTTGCAAGCCTTTTTGCAGAAACATGGGAATTAAAATATCACCCTAGCTCCATCTTTAACGTAAACTTTAAAATGCAGTGTTGATAGTTCTGCATGATAGTCTCTTTGTGCCTTTGAATTTTTTTCCTTCTTTCTGTTTCAGTGTATGGCAAATGGCCCAGAAACAAGATGGTTTTCTCCCTAAATGCTTGTCTCCTTTCCAAGGAGGAACTTGCTTTTGTGTAGCTTGTTTTTGTTTCTGAAAATGAAAATTGTCTGAGTAGGTTAGGTACAAGTTGGTTTTGGATATGACTGTATGTATTCTTTCCACTGCTTTTAATTTCAGGCTGCTTACGTGCACAACAATGTAGGGCAGAAATGTTTGTTAGCTAAAGATTAACTTTCAACAAAAATAATTCACATATAAATTACAGCCCTTTCCAACAGCTGTGACTGCCACTCATATCCTTTCTCACACAGAAAATAGCTTTTGAAGTGGAAGAAAGAATTGGTCTGTGTGTGTAGTAAGATTTAACCTTACCTGTGACTTCTCTGAAGGAAGATCGATAGGAGACAATCCAAACTAAATGAATTCTCCTTAAGGTATTGGGAAAAGTTCTGAGAGTATTTCCAAGAGCTCTCATACCTCTGACTGCTGCAGAGCACTTTAATGAACTACAGCAAAGCTTGGTGATCTCTGCACTCAAGAGATGACTTAATTTCTGTATTTCATAGGTTTATAGGTACATTAGGTTGGAAAGGACCTACAAGATCATCTAGTCCAACCATCCTCCTATCACCATCCCTACCCACTGAACTACTAAATCAAATCCCTTAGCACCTCATCTAAACGCTGGTAGTAGTTTTCAGCAAGTACCCCAAGAATGACTTACTTGAAGAGTGCAACTTTGCGAATCTTTGTGAATACCATTGAAATTTTGAGAAAGTAAGGTTTAGAAATAGACACCTGAGCTCTTAAGTATTGCAGAGCTGTTAATAGAACTAGCATGACTTTCACACGGTGCATTTTGGGTACACTCTGTTCCTACTGTTGAGTTTGCATGAAGACAGTTCTGATTTCCAGAAGAAATAATAACTTCTTAAGTTAAGCTTTTCAAAAGTTTTGTGTATTCCAGAATACTCAGATTTGGGTTCTGAGTGTTGCATGTGCTAGTGAAGTAAATAAATGGTGTGTACAAATATTTCTAGAACTCTGAAGGGCTCAACTCCTGGTAACTTTGATATAAATTTAAGTGGCAGCCTTGTTCTATTTGTTCGTATGTGTACGACCATTTTGAACCAGTGAAAAGTGAGCTGTAGTTCTCTGTTCATTTCTGTGGAAAATGAGAGAATTGGAAAAATGAGAACTTACCTGAACGATGGTAGCTTGGAATGGATGTAACACACAAGTAGGGCAATTCAGCAGAGCTTGGTTAACTCTTGACCTTCTGTGGTTGTTTCAGGGATGTTATCTGCCAACTTACTTCAGGTGAACGAGTGATAAGCCAAACTGATGTAACTTAGAGTTCACTTTTTTGCATACCTGGTGCTCCCCAAAAGCACAATCTGTTGAATCAGCAATAAGACCTGGTTTTATCAAGCCTTGAAAAAAATACTTAGAAATATAATGCAAGTAAAGAAGTAGATAGTGAACGGTAGTGGTGAAGATTATGAGAAATCTGCTCTTTAAGTTTTGTTTGTAAATATTTACAAATATGACTGTAGTCTTGCTGACATTGTGGTCTGCAGAATTCACCTGGGTTTGAAGGAGTATATGTGCACTTGTGTGCTTGTATGGATGCATCTTTGTAAGTGAGAAGATTGAAGATAAGTTGATAGAGAGTTGCAGTAAGCAAGTCAAGTATGAGTTAAGAGCTGAAAGAGAGATGTGTGCATGTGAACTGCTTTAATAAAAGCAAACAAACAAAAAATAAATTCCCAAACTGTAATGTTCAATATAGTGCTTATTTTGTTCTAGAAGTGTTTTTAGCTAATTGATTTGATGACCATGATTTCATTTCTTTGTAATAATAATTTGTAGCAAATGCCAGTTAGACAATTTTTGTATGTGAAGATTCTCATTTTTCACTAACTTAGCACTTTGATTCAACCCAGTGAGTACAGTACTTGTAAGAAAGGCATTATTCCTAGGGAGGAATAACTGCATGCAGTGGTACAGGTTGGGGTGAGCTGCTGGAGAGGAGCTCTGAGGAGAGGGACGTGGGTGTCCTGGTGGATGACAGGTTGGCCATGAGCCCGGCACTGTGCCATGGTGGCCAAGAAGGCCAATGGCATTCTGGGGTGCATTAAAAAGAGTGTGGCCAGCAGGTCGAGGGAGGTGATCCTCCCCCTCTACTCTGCTCTGATGATGTCTCACCTGGAGGATTGTGCCCAGTTCTGGGCTCCTAGGTACAAAAAAGACAGGGATCTCCTGGAAAGAGTCCAGCAGAGGGCTACAAAGATGATGAAGGGCATGGAACACCTCCCTTATGAGGAAAGGCTGAAAGACCTGGGTCTGTTCAGCCTTGAGAAAAAGAAGACTCAGAGGGGATCTGATCCATGTCTATAAATATCTAAGGAGTGGGAGGCAAAGGGATGAGGCTGGACTCTTCTCAGCACTGTGTTGCGATAGGATGAGGGGAAATGGCCACAAACTGAAGCACAGGAAGTTCCACACAAACGTATGGGAAAACTTCTTCCCAGTGCAGTGACGGAGCAGTGGCACAGCTGCACAGAGAGGTGGTGGAGTCTCCTTCTCTGGAGACGTTCCAGACCCGCCTGGACGCCTACCTGTGCAACCTGGGCTAGGGAGCTGCTTTGGCAGGGGGTTGGACTCCATGATCTCTAGAGATCCCTTCCTTCTGTGAAAATAGCTTTCAACTGTCATAATGCAATATTGCTGTCATTTTTTTATACATTAACATCAATTTTTTAAATATAATTTTCAGGCTGTTAAGAGGCATAACTTGTCTAAAATGTGGTTCATGAAGATCATTGATGAAAGAGTAAGTATTTACCATTCAAAGTCTCATTCTGTTTTTAGTCGTGTCAGACTTTGTAACTTTTTCTCCATAACTTCATGTGTTTGTGTGTAGAAACAAAAGGTTCAGTAATTAATCTTTTTCAGATGGTGGTATTTCTCCTTAGAAGAACACTTTGCATTCCCTTTTAATTCTCCCTTGATGTTCTTACTCACAATTTCTGTTCTTTTTGGCCAAAAAGGTAATAGAATCCCTTTAGAATTTAAAGCAGAGTTTGTGGGTCTGCATCTTTTTGTTCACTGCTCTGATAGTGCATCTGTGCTCACATTTTTATATTGCAGACCTTAGTTTCTGATCTAGAGGCACTTTGCCTCTATTGGTAGTCCATTGTGAGTTACACTTGGCCTTTCTTTTTTTAACTGTGGGAAACCCTGTCTGGTGAGATGTGAGGTATCCGTATACAAGTATTAAAAATTCTGGAAAACTACATTTTAATAGAAATGGAAATGAAGATGTGTAAGAAGCAGACCTCATACATGCTCTCCTGTTACGCCAGTCCAGTCCTGCTCTTGGCATCTTTTTTATTCTTTTTCACCTCATATATTACAATATCAATTTTGCCCCTAAATTGCCTTACCTTGCGATGAGTCGTGAATATGAAACCTCAAAATTGGAATAATCTGTCTGAACTTTTCTGCCATACTTTGCTGCTTTTCTGTCTTGTGTGCTAAGCAGTGCTGTAATTCAGAGCTGTGAAATAACACAAATCTAAAAATACCCACTCTTTAGGAGGAGAAAATGAAAGAATTTCACAGGTGCAGTGATGCTACTACCAACTCTTGACATGAGGGCAAAACCAAGGGCAAGAATTGCTTGAAGTAGCTTTGCTGCTGAAACTGGTATCTTATGTAGTTATACCCTGAGCATATTGATAGTCACTTAACTTTCAGTGTCATTGCTATGAAAGACTTGAGATCTTTAATATTAGCCTCAAAAGCCACTAGGGCAGGAAGAAAGATGGTTGAAATTCTATTCTGGGGAGAGTTTGCATGTGATTTTGAAACTTGTGTGTAATGGATTTTTTTTGTCTTGTTTTGTGTGCATGTTCTGAAGTATATATTCCTGTTTATTTTCCATTCTTCAGTTGTTAAAGAAGTATTAAAATGGGCAGCTCAGTAGTGTAAGAATACAATAAATTGTTTTCTATTGTCTGTATCATTATTTTTCTGAAAAATTTTGCCTTGTCATTGCAAGAGGTTATAATTCTCCTGTTATCAGGCTTGGTTGCAGTTGTATGTACTTATTCATGGTAGAGTTGCTATGGGCTTCAGTGCCCGTTTCTATCCAAGTGTATATTCCTTTTATATCTCTTAATTTTACCTCTTCTTTCTAATAGAGCATTAGGCTAGTAGGAAAGAGTAGCTAGCACAGATAGCAATTATGTGTACCTCATACTTCAGTTCTGTGTTCAAATTACAGGAGAAGAATTTGGATGACAGAGCATACCGTAACATCCAGGAGCTTGAAACGTATGCTGAGAACACTCAGAGTGCTCTCTTGTACCTCACATTGGAAATGCTGGGTAGGTGCTTTCCCATTTTTAGATTTTGTTGATGACTCATTAATACTGGAATGATATTTATCATTGTTTGACAAAAGAAATATCAACACTTTTTCCACGTGATTTTCATTTCCATAGAAGTTGTCACATTAGATTTCTTCTCAATGGTCAACTGTAATCCTGGAATCTGAATGCTGCTCTCTTAAAACTGCATACCTTCCTTAGAAGGTAACTCAGTGGGAAGCTCATTGTAGTTGTCTACTGCTGTGTTCTTCTTGCCCCTATTATGGAGTCTTCACTGTGTTTTCTGATTGTTCACTTGGTAGAGCACAGAGCACTGTAGTTATTAGCAGCTGTTGTTCTGTACTGCAGTGATATTTACTGGCTATTTTGAAACAGTTCAAACCTATAAGCTTCCTTTAGTGATGTTGCTAACTTGGGCCTGAATCCTCTCTCCTTCCTAAAAGCAGGTTAACTGTCAGTAATTGAATAGCTAGAAAAAAAGCAACAAAGACAATATGATCCACGTGGTTTAAAGCTAATGCTGTATAATAAAATACCCAGATTGGGAAGGAACTGTTCATTTGAGGTGAAGACGACGATCATTTTCTTTTAGGAGTATGTTGCATTATGGTATTATTCTCTGTATGAGCTCAGATGTAAAAAGACTGGGGTTTATTTTTCAGTAGTTTAATATTTAGTATGAATATTGTAGTTGCAGCATTAGAGTTGTTTGATAGAATGTCAAAGCTGAGGTTGAAAGAGAGGACAAAAGAGTATTACAAGAGTATCCTCTCAGGAGGATATGAAGAAACTACATCTTAACATCTGATATTTGCTTTCTCTGTAGGGATTTGGTGAAATCTTGCAAATTTCTTTCTGAACTTCTGATTGTAAAAATGTAAGACTATGAAAAATATCAACATCTTCCATGCTGAGAAATGTCTTTAATTGTGAACGGTGCTTGGGTTACTTCTACTGCAAGTCAGGTGATCCTGTTCTTGAAAAGTCTGTAGTGGGGACTTGAGGCCTTCTGTGGCTTCCTATCATGTTTAACTTACCTTAAATATGCCAGTTTAACTGCATATCCAGCAAGAATCTCCTTCACTATACGTTAAGCAATTATCCCGTGTTTTCTTCCAAAAATGGTGATGTTAATTGAACATAGGCTACCTGTTTCCCATCAGCAGACTTTTCTATACTACACAACCTAATCTGGTTTGCTAAATTTCTTATGCTTTTTTTAGTTTCTTTACTCCTGCCATATCCAATTGGTATCTTTCTTTGTAGTAGTGCTGCTTCATTCTACCACTTTTGGTTTACATCTCTTGTCAGGCTCATTTTGACTTGTAAACTTGTCTTCCAAATCTCTTTCTGCTGCCACTGCCAAAGTAACTCCATGTAGTCTGCCTGTACACTACCAAAGGGTTGAGACCTATGCAAGGCTCAGACAGTGAATCTGCTATACCCAGTATCATTTCCAGGTGTCAGGTAGGCTTGCTGATCCTGCATTCCCTTTTCTGTCTGTGGACTGTTGCTTCTGTTACAACTTTTGTGAATTTTAATCTTCCTTCAAATTTTCATTTTATCTTGGTTCAGCCCTGTGATCAGTATGAGCCAATATTATATGGTCTTGCCATGAAAAAGGATGATGCTGCTTTTCCCCACTCGCCATATTTTTGTTTCAGTTATTGACCAGGAAGGAACCCAATTTAGCTGTACAGGTTTACCATGCTGCTATCTTATTATCCCTGACAGCACAAGAGAGGTGGAAGACATATGGGGTACAATGAGAAGCATATGGCTGTTCTCCTTTGCTTCAGGACACTGCTGAATCAGCAGCAGCAGCTAATGGATGAAACCACTCTGTGAGCGTTAATGTGTGTTAGGAGTCTCACACTTGAATGATTTCTCTGGCAGGGAAAACAGTTCTTGGAATGTTGCTGTCCTGAAAGAAGATAGGCAGTGTAAATGACTCCGTGTAGCAACCGATAGTATCTTAATAGGAATCTGAATTTTACCCTGCTGCTCTGTGCCTCTGAGGTGAGGTCTCAAGGCAGGGTATGAACATAAGCAGTTCTGTAATGCATCATTACACTTGTTAGGTTTCCTTAAATAGGATTTTAGTACACATCTGAGAAGACTCCTGGAAAGGCCTGACTGTCACACAGTATTTCTGCCGTTTCAGGTGTGAGGGACATCCACGCTGACCACGCAGCCAGTCACATTGGGAAAGCACAGGGCATAGTCACCTGTTTGAGAGCTACCCCCTATCATTGTACAAGACGAAAGGTCTTTCTGCCCATGGACATTTGTATGCTGGTAAGAGAAACAAGTTTACTGGAATTGAACAATATGGTTTCTAACTGCATCGCTCAACAGCAGATAGGAGTTTGTACTTTATTAGCACAGAAACAGCACACTTTTATTTTATTTTTATTTTTTCATTTCTTGGTGCAGTGGTTTCTGCTGCAGCCCAGTGACGTAATGGTTTGATATCTTCTGGAAGATGAGAGGAATGATCTTCATGAAACACCAGCATGTTTGGTTGGGTTTTTTTTTCCTCATTTTCTAATCTTTTGTTAAGTCTATCTTTCAGAAACTTCTCTGTTAATGTATAGAAATGCATGTGCAGAATGGGGACCTCTGAACAATCTTCTCAAGCTTTTCTTTACATCACCTTTTTATAAATATTCTGGTGTTCCTTTCTTGTTTTGGTCTTACACAATTGGCAGCTGTAAGCATGCATGCCATACACTGCTGTATGAGATGGTATGTAGTTCCCCAACTTGCACTGTGCACCTGATTTGCATTGAAACTTGGTAACTCTTGCAATTTGGGTTTTTTTCATTAATGTTCACTGGCTAGATCTGTAGCCATGGCAGCAGTTACTCCTTCGTCTCCAGTCTGTATTTTTAAATGTAAGTGCTGTTCTTTTTACGCTTGAGCAAAATGTCTGTAATTATGCTGATGCCTAAGGCACTTGTGGTGTCTTTTCTGTATATAATTTCCATACAGTCGAAAGTTTTGATTTGAAGTTTTGTCACTTAAGTAGTCTGCGAAAGGCATAGACACCAATGTAGGTCAGGGTTATGGGACTGCAGGAAGAAGCTGCCCCCTGCTTTCAACCCTTCTGGGACAGGATGATATGGGGTACTTTCCAAGTTCTTCAGGTTTTCAGCTATAGTGAGAAAATTCAGTCATCCCTGCTGTGGAAGGTGTTGTACAGTGCAACTGTGTAGTTAAGATCAGGAGAATGGCAAACAGCTTGTGTCCCTTCTGTGCAGACTGAGCATTGTGCAAGCACTTCAGCTGCAGGCAAATATTGCAGAGCTGCACTTGAATCTGAACCTCCTGTGAAGCTCACTTGCCCACCTTTATACAGTTTTCATGTCTGAATGCTGTTGAGAACAGGAAACAGGTGCAGTTCTAAACAAACCATATTCTGTCTTCCTGGTTCCTGTAGCCTGAGAATGTATTTTTTTGTTTCTATTTCTTATGCAAACCTAGCGTTGCTGATTCCAAGGTAAACATGGCTTCCTTGATAACTGATGCTGGATTTGTTATGCTTTCTACTGTTTTCTGGGTTATGCTTAAGTTGATCTAACTTCCCAAAACCTTAAAGTCTGACACGGTTATCTGTCTGACCAGTGTCTTTAGGGAACAGGTACATGCAGGGGGAGTCAGTTTCAAATGTTCTTTTTATTCTCTAGAATTTTTTTTCCAGATAACTGACTGAAAAAAAAAACACAAAAAAGAGGAGTTGCAGGGAGGGGCAGCAGCAAAACACACTTGGGCTTTTGCTGTCCTAGGTCAGCAGTTGGGTTGCTGGGACAGGCTTTTGAGTTATCCTATCTTTTGTGAAGCTAAAATGGAAACATGATATTTGTTGAGAGTTTTTTACTTTTTGCTTTTCCTTCCTGTCTAGCATGGAGTTTCACAAGAAGATTTCATAAGATGCAAGGAAGAAAAAAATGTGAGAGATGTAATTTATGACATCGCCAGCCAGGCCCATATTCACTTAGAACATGTGAGATTCATTCCCCCTTTTTCTTCTTCTGATAAACATGGTCGATGCTGTTCTTTACAGAGCACTGTGAACGTTGTTAGGAGTCTTACAGCTGCATACTTTATTTCAGACATTTTAACCTAGATTACTTTGGGAAAAGTAAATTTAAGAAAAAAAGTCCAAACCTTTAAGTATTTTACAGCTCCTTCTGTATGGATATTATATTTATCTGTAGGTGCAGTTTTCTCACAACCAGCTGCAGTTGCATATGTATAAATACCCTGAAAGCCTTATTAGTGGGAGAGAAACTTTGAGCAGGCTATTATAAGAGCAAGAATGTTCCAGAATGGTATCAGCACTATAGGAAGCACTTGCACATATGGTACCTCACAGTGCAGCAGGAGAGCAGGGCGTTTTGGCTCTGAATGCTGGTTAGTGTATGGGAGGGGGCATTTCATTCCTTAACATGACTAGACATGCTCAGAACTGTGTTGAGAAATGTGTTTTCTGTTTATTTCTTTTCTGGCTCACAGCCAAGTGCATTAGGAAGGGTGCTTCTTGCTTGGAGCTGCAGATAATGAATTCTGAAGACCTGCATAGTTTTTTTCTGTATTTTTTTTTTTAATAAATGGTCTTACTTTAGCTACACTCAGTACCTAATAGAAAAAGCTAAATAATGCTTCATCAGCAATGCACTGTTATGTCTGCCTTTATCTGGAAAATAAAACTTGTGAGAAGCGCTGTAAAGGGTTTCTTATGTCAGCAGTACATGTACATGTGTACTTTGAGTATCACATCCCATATAGGTAGATTGAAAAGGTACTGCTGCAAAGTGAGGAAATGTGGGAATTCTCTGCATTTACATCGTGAATATAATTGTCAATTACAATGTTAGCCATAATCACAAAGCATTATCTGCAATTTAGGCAGGAGAACCCTTCTTCATTTTTCTGAAGGTAAAATAAGGTATCCCTGTTTTTTTCTGTGAGTTGTTGTTTAACCAATTAATTGTTAGGGGTCAAAATATGTACCTTCAGGCTTTGTTTTTAAAACAGACTATTTGTAATTTGTACTAGATATATTCCTCTTCATGCAGTTTCACCTGACATCTCAGTTTTTGTTGTCCCGTTCCCAAAGAAACTGTTAATTGAGAAGCTGGAAACAGGCAAAGAAAATGGAAGGTCATAACTGCCCACTTCTGTTTTCAAGCAGAAACCTCTTTTTGTTTTTTTCCCTAATCTCCTACCTGCAGTGCACAGGGCATGAAACCTCTTGGGTTGCAGTTTCATACAAAAACGCTACGAGTTTGGCCTGTGATGCCTCAAATCAGTGACAGCAGGCATAGAAAATGAGCAGTGTGTATTTATTGTGCAGCTGTTTAAAATTTTGTTGCTGGTATTGCAAGAAAACTTTGGGAAAGAAGCAAAAAGAGAAAATTCATCTCTTCAGAGCTTTTCAAATAATTGACTGTGATGGTCCCCTGGCTCCCAACCCTCCATGCCAAACAGCTTCTGAAGTGAGCAGTCAGAACCTTACTCCCTTTTTCTTCCCTGCTCCATTCTCAGAGCCCTGCCCATGTTACGCACTGGGAGAGCTCTATGGAAGATACGCCATGTGATCGTGTAATTGGAGACTATGCAGAAAACATGAACAGAAGGAAGCCAGGTTAGGGCAACACTAGTGTTTTATTCAGTTCCGTGTTGGTCTTGGCATCCTCCCCTGCTTTTTTAATGACCTTAATTAAAAATAAAAAAAACATTGCCAAACTGTCATCATCAGTGAAGAATAATGTACAGTAGAGAGTTTCTGAAGTGTTCAAATCACTTGAAATTGGCATTAAGAGGCAGTAATAATAGGGTATCAGCCTCCTTGATAATCAGTCTTTGTAAATGCAAGGATGAAGATAATTTTACCCTTAATGAACGATATTTCAAGATTTCAAGTAAATGTAGTGGGCTAGTGCCTTTAAATGCATCCGTTCTCCTGTATAAAATTGCCATTTTGTTTTGCTTAAGGGAATTCCTGCCCTCTGACTTGTTTAGAGTTACAGGGTGTGGTGTAGCTTAAACCTGCAGAAGTTTTAACAGCCCCAGAATTTACATGAGCCATGCATGGCTTTGGAGGATAACAGTTGTTATTCTCAAAATGGTAAATAATTCTCAGGGATATTACGTGAAGTATATTGTAGTAAAACAGGACTTAATATTATGAGAGAAGTTTCTGAGGCATGGTCAGCTGTTCTTGATACTGGGGCTGCTGACCAGCAGAGGGCAAAATAAGACAATGAAGGTTGCGGTTTTCTTGAGGAGTGTTGTGTTTCCTCAGAATAAAATACGATTAAGGTGCTGTGTCAGTCCCACACAGCCCCTTGAAATGTATTAGCAGTCTTTACTCGTTGCCCATCTTTGCCTTGAGTACTGCATCCTGCATTTTTCCAGGTCTCCCTTTGGCCGTGTGCCTTTATCTCGATTATGGTACATTGATTTGCTGGGGAAGATAAGGTGTTTTCTAAATAGCAATTGTGCAGACGCATCTGAGTTAAGATGATCAAGCAAGATGGCTTTTTTCCTTTCATCTCACAAACAATAGTGAGCTAGATCAGGAAAGGTAATTTTGTATGTATGCACGTTAATTTCATCTTTTAAAGCTCTTTAAAATAATTTGCCTTCTGAAAAGATTCACTGTATTTCCCTCCTGAAGTTTTAGCCATGTTTTCTCAGTTTTCTGTTTTTTCAGTTTTTGTTTGTTTTAGCGTGTAAGAAAAGATGAACCAAGGAGGGATTCTGTATTTCTAAATAAGCCCTACGGGACGATTTGCTGTAGCAGAGTTGTGTATGCATTTAAACAGTAGAGCTGATTCAGCCATGAGTTAGTTTAGGCTGTTTACGTATAGACACTGAGGGCCTGAGGCACTGAGATACTTTCAGAGTCCCGTGAATATAAATGGAGCATAACTGAACTTCTGGAACTGATGGCCCCAAAAGATCCACTCAGAGAAATGCATTTCTGCTCCATCAACTCTGTCTCTTGGGATGCAAAGAATTATTTGATACGGTGTTGTATTTTAATAAACACGACCCCATATTTATGAAAAGAAATGCAACTTGGAACTTCACAGGAATGAGGGGTGATAATTTACATTGTTTTATTATTATTATGCAATCTGTAAGGTTGTCAGAAGGTCAAAGAATTACAGGAGGGATCTCCCAACATAATATGTTTTTTGCCTAATTACATGTGTATGTATGTATGTAGTATGCAGTGAGAGATGGTTGCAGGCTTACCCATAATGAAAACTAATAGTTTCAGTATGTCAGGGTATAATGCGTTCTGTTGGCTGTAAACATTATATATAGTACTTTATGTTTAGACTGAAATGTTAAGCTCTTCTGATAAGTATTTTTTTTTCCTTCCTTCCCATCTTATCCCCTTTACTTTCAGGCTAGGTCTTTCAGTAAGAAAGTTCCTGTGAAGGCATATCCTGCTTTTTACTATACGGTGGGTGTGATATCATGCAGCATTGAAATGATGACCTCACTTTTGTGCTAATATGTTTGTGAAGAGTAGAGGATCGAGTTAAGCATAAATTAATTAAAATTGTTAAGTAATGTTTTATATGTCTATGGGAAAATGTAGTACCTAAAACTTATTAAAGACTTTATATATATGCTACCAGGGAGCCCCATAGTTTGAGCAAAACTTTCATTCTTTAACTACATAATTTCTCCAACTGTGTCTGTGATCATGGACAACCTTTCTAAAGCAAGGGGACAAAGTCTTGTCTATTTGTAATCATTTTCTGGTTGGTCTAGTGAAATGTAATGCTTCTCCAATGTCTTTTGTGTTTTCTTTGAATGTGATGGCTATGCTACACTTGTTAAAGCAGACATACTGCCATGCTTTTTTGCAGTTCCTGATACGGTTCCATGCATCTCTTTTTAAATTTAATGCTCAGTTATTTGTATGCACCATATGGACTGAACCTTTTTTCTTTTCTAGGTTGCCTTAGATGATTATTTATATAACGTACGGAAAGTGGACTTCAATATATTTCATCCAAGCTTACAAAAGAGGAATGCGTTATTACCACTGTATTTATACATTAGAACTTGGAAAAAAACATATTAAATGTTTCTTAATATGAAGTTGATTGCTGCTTTTTTTCCTCTTTAATGTCTTAACTTCGTAGAGTTAAATGTCTGACTTCACACTTCTGCAAACTGTGCAAACTGCTGTTCATGGGAAACAGTGGATGAGCATGAACTGAAGCCGTCAGCTTGCTGGCAGTAGTTAAGTTTGTTCATGGAATGCTAGGCTGATATCTCTGCTTCACATGTCTGCCAAGTCATCTGTCCTTGTCTGAGATTGTATCCTGTAATAACAGCAGTATGATACAGTTCTTGGACAAATTCCGTACTAATGGATATTTCTAACAGTTTATGCCTTAAAGACAAAAAAAAAACCAAATCCCAAAGAACCCTTTGTGCCTCAAAGCAGTAAAGCTGTTTCAGCAAATATATTGTTTATCAGGTAAACAGTTCTACTTAGGGCAAAGTACAAACTTTTTGCATTATGGTGCTTCATAGCTGAAAGAATGACTACATATATTCAAATGTAAGAAAACTGTCAGGAAAAGCTTCAGCTTTGTTAATTATCTAGTGTTTATATAGCACTTAAAAATGGTAAAATTAGAGCTGTAGTAGGGAAATTATTTAACTGCATGTTGAGGTTGAGCTTTGAAGCGACTCCAGGTAGTGCAGATGAAGAGAACGTTTACATGGTTTTTACTTCTAAATCCTTCAAGCACTTTCACTGTGCTCTCAACTTGACTTTGTCTTCCTTCTCCTTCCTCCCTCTGTTACTGTCCACAGCTGTCACTGCCATGTGGGTCTGAGTGCCCCTTAGTTCACATTCACTATGTCTCTCAGGACACCCTCCTGTGTGGCTTCACTGAATTCTTTCTTTTTAGTGCTCTTAAGAAGTACATTCTTGAATGTGCCTCACCATTTCAGACCTCCCTCTGCAAATGTACTGCTCTGTTTTTGGTGGGGAATTCAGGGAGCTTAGTACTCAGCACCTCTTAAGATCAAGCTTTAAGTGCACAGTACTTGCTCGACTTGTTTTTTAGTGAAATAATACTTCTAACATCAGGCTTGATTCAGTTGCACAAATCCACTCATCTCCTCTACCATTATCCTCCTTCTATTAAATAGCTTTTATCCGAGAGTTTTTTTGTTTTTTGTTTTTTATCAGAATAATCTCCCCAGATGCTTGGTTGTGTAACAGCATCCTGTATTTTAGTGTACAGTGCTACATAGCACATTTCTGAGAATAAGATTGGGGGCTCTTTTAACCACAGAGTCTGCAGGCATGGTGGAAGTCTCGGAAATGCAGCATTAAATCCTTCCTTCAGTGGTTTTCCTATATATGTTTGAAGTTGGTTTGTGATACAGATCTTAGTTAATTCTGCAGTTTTCTATGCCTGAGTAAAACATTTCTCTTTGAATTTGTTCAGCTCATCATCTTGCTTTCTGTTTTAGCGATGTAAATAGTCCCAGTTGAGATGAACCTATAAAAATCTATGTATACTGCATCAGGAGTCCTCTGGATATTTTCTGAAAATAAAATCTTAACTAGCTCTGTCCACTTCTCAAGTCAGCTGCTGTATCTTAGCGTTGGTGTTTCTGAATCGAGTAAAGGGGTCTGGTGAAAAGAAAAATCTCTCTTCCAATGCAGGCACCACAGCTCTTCCTGCCAAATTAAGAGCAAAGGCTTAGGCTCTGCTGCTGTTACCAGGCCAGCTGCACATTCACTCTGTTTATGTTCTGGAGAAAGCATTACAAATGTCTCTTTCTGCAGTTGGTCCTCATTTTGTTCCTAGCTTGCTGAGTCAGGACAATAGAGGCAGCCCTGTCTTTCCTTTCAAAAGGAATCACTCTCCTGTAAAGTTAACTTTTGGCAGGAACTTAGTACAGTAACTCAGCATCTATGGAAGAGGAGGAAAAGAAGAAAAAACATGTATTATAACAAGGGCACTGTGTTGCTACAGTGATATCTTGCTTCTAAGCCACTAGGACGGTGCTTTGCTTTGGTGTTGAAGTGGAACAAATCTTGACAGAGCACTCACAAAGGAAGCAGTGGAAGGACTGATTTGTTCTAATGTGGAAAAGTAACCGTATGATGCAGTGAATGGTAAGCATGGTGTGAGGAACTTAGCAGTGAAATAGGAAACAACGTATGGAGTAACCGAATTCAAATTATGATTTAGGTCACAAGAGAGTTGTGAGTGACCCTAGACAGTAAAACAATTTGATATGCAAGTGACAGGAGGCTGCCTGAATGAGCAGCTGATGTCTCATTTGTATCCTTCAAGGAACAGTTTTCTTTCCTGGATGATTGTGCCAAATTCAGTCCTTAGAAACTGGGCTGTGAATGGGAGCATTAAGCACCTGTCAAACAAGGTAGCTGTAGTATGCTACTTTCACTAGCCTGTCCCATTTTATTTCTTTGTGTTAATTGATGCCACAGGTGAAATTCTGTTCATCAGTTCTGAAAATTTGTAATTCTGCATCCTGTGAAAACATCCTCTTACATCTACTTTGTTGGATCTGATAAAAATCTTCTGGTGGTGTTAACCTACCAGCCGTTCCTATCAAGAAAACTAGTGTGTTGCTAGCTGCTAATTACATGTCTGAAAATAATTTCCATGCCTAATTAAATAATGTTCAATTAATTTAGCTCCTGTAAAATAGCAGTCTAGCTGCTGGTATACTCCTCAGTTGCCTTTCTTGTTTTGCATATCCTTTTGATGGTTAAAGTCTTGTTTTCTTTTGGTTAAGCACTGAATTGTGTTCTCATCTTTCTTTCTAGTGTAGCTCACTGGAGTGTTCCAGAGTCTCTTTCCACTTGGACTTGCAGATTATAAAACTTAATCATTGTACTGTTCTCATAACAGATTGCATCTTATGTGTAAAAACTATGGAGTCAAAAGTGCCGAGCAAACAGAAATGGACATCAGATATATCACTTGAACAATAATCTTGCAGTAGAGTTTGTTTCTGGCGTAGCCTGAGTAAAAACAAACAAAAGATTTCAAGGAGTAATGCAAACATCTCCATCACATCGGAGATTTACACCCACTGGACTGCACCCACTTCTCTCAGACCTTCAGAACTTAGCATCTTATTTTGATCCCCTCTGGTGCCACTCACCCTTCCTCTTTCTCATCCGTCTTTATGTTTTTGAAAGCAGAGGAGCCATTTAGATGATGATTTGCAATCTATGCCAAAACAGCGAGGATTTTGTTTTCATGTTGTTCTCATGCCAGGTGAAGACCTGAACTACAAGGGTATACTTACAAAAAGGATTTAGCATTATGCTGAATGTTCTCAGAAGGTGTATTCCATTTTCTGACAGCAGTTGTGTGTTCTTAAAATTTACACCAGTCCTTTCCCAAGCATTTCCACTTTTTTTCAGCTGTTGTGAATCTTGCTCTTAAGTGCAGATTTTTTAAAAGTGTGAAAGTGTCGCTGACTGTGAACTGTGAAATTTATTTGTGCAATAATAAGCAGCTGAGAATTTACTTGCAAGTTGGCAGTGGAAAGCAACTTGTAAATGGTAGCTGCTTGTGTGTAATGTGCTATCAGGTCTAGGAGCAGCTATCTGTACTGCAGTCTGAGCTGAGGATGATTTTGCCCTGTGCATCTGAAGCTGAGGCTGTTCAAACTTTACTTTTTTTTCTTTACTTTTGCTCTGGTTGATCTGTCCTTGTATGAAATAAGCATCACGGTACTCTGGGGAATCAAAGGCAAAACACTGGGGCTGGGGTGAGGAGACTGTCTGGACTTCACTCAGTTCATAGTTTGAGAAACAAAACAAAACAAACCCCTCCAAACTGTTAAAAATTCAGAGCACGTGTTTAGTTTTACCAGAGCGTATTTAGATGCTGTTTCTTGACTTATTACTGCATGTAATCAGTTAAGGCTGAAGCGTGAAAGCTTAGATTTAGTAATTTCACACCTTCTTTGGTTACCCCAGGCAGAGCAAAACACTGGGGTTTAGGGCATCCGTGGCTATTTAGATTGCCATGCTTAAATAAGCATAAAATTAAATGAGTGGGAGGGAAAAACAGTTGAGCTGTCACTGTCAGGCTTCTCTAGTGTCACAAGGACCTCGTTCCTTCAACATAGCTCTTGTATATGGCAGTCTGGCCTAGAGAGCCATTCTCTCCTAACCAGAACAGCCAAGGAAAGGTGGGCTGATCTTTTCACTCTGTACAGAGTCTGTGAGATTCCCGGCCTCAGTCAGCCTCCTCAGTTGTTTTCTCTCTGACTTCAAAGTAACGAATGTGTAAAAAGCTCTCTAGGGGAGCTGAGCTCATGTGGCAGTGTTGAAGGGGTTTAATAATGGATGCAATTTTCAGAAATTAGAGATCTGAACTGTATCTGCAAAAGTTGTGTGAGGTCTGCAAATGATACAGCTTTTTGTGTAGTGCAGGTGAAGGACATAAGCAACGAATGCACGGCAGAGCAGGAATTCACCCCATACATCTAAAACCACAATGCACATAACCGCTGCTCAACAGCTGCTGCTAATCCTCACAGTCCTCTGTCTGTAAAGGTGCCTGGAGCTGTGTCTCTGGGTGGGCTCAGAGCTATCCTCGTCTCAGCAGTACGCTGTTTATCTCATTAGCACATCATGCAGGATCTGGATATACAGAGTACTACTGCTGAGGACCTAAGAGCATGGCATCCCAGCAGCAGAGACTCCCACCAGCCCTCCTTGCCTGGAGCCCTTTCAAGCCCTCACTGTGCCAGAGGGTGCTTTACCCACCAGAAGACAAGTAGTAACAAAGCTGTTGGCGATGTAAATGGGCTTCTCTGCATGACAGCTTTTTGTACTGGTGTTACTCCACAATGCAGCACAGGATTTGCAGCTCATTTGGAAACTGGGAGATCACTGTATGGGGCTGGTGGTTGGATTCGCCACTTCCGAGAGGAGAGAGTGAAGCTCTGGTGTCCTCTTCTGGGACTGGGAATTAGGTGTTTATGTGCTTCTGAGATCTGGATCTCGGCCTCGGTCTGCTGGAAAGCGTTATTGCAAATCGTTGCTGGGAGGAAAGAGGTCTGAAACTCCTTTCCTGCCAACCCACAGTCAGACACTGCTATCGTTGCTTAAAAACCCCAAAGATTCAAACACAGCAAATACATCTGTTTGTTGTCTTCTAATGTCAGGAGATGTAAAAGCACCCAACAGGCCCTCCACACTTCTTAAATTGAGTTATTGTCTATTCCTGTCCAAACAGAACACAAAGAAGTGTTCATCCTCTTAAACCATAGCCCTGAACAGAACACTTTAAGGATGGAATTCCAAATTTCAGCATATGGTTTATTCAGAAACGAACACGTGGGACTAGATTCCTTCAGTGTTCTGCAGAATGCTTCACAATGCCAGACTCCTGACAAATTTATATGATTTGTATATTTACAAATCCTATAGTTTAAGCTCTTAGTAAGATAATACACATGGAACTGCAAAACACACTCTGCTTTTATGGGGTCTGGAAAGCCAGAAAGTATAAAACTCAGGACCCAGTGAAACTTTCCACTTAAGAAATCTACCTTAGCAGATTAATTTCTTAGAAGGGGTGGAGAATCATTTCGAATTTCAACAGAGCAAGTTTAGAATTCATCATTACGGGTCAGCTAATGAAAGCAGACATTAGGAGTAACAGGAACATTTGAAAGGTCAGAAGGAGATACACTGATCCTTAGGAAACAAAGAGTTATTTCTGGTTGAGCTACTGAGCCCTTCCTTCTCAGGCTGTTGGCTAGCAATTTGGCTGTGTAAACTGAGGAAAAAGAAATGCAGTTTGGAAGAGGTGGGATGAGCACCAAATGAATGAAAGGTTGTTCTGTGTTTACATTATTTTCTATTACAAACGCTATTTTTAAGGAAAGGCCTTCCTTGTTATGGCTACTTCTCTGCCAAATTCTTTCATACCTTCAGCATGAGTGTGTTCTCTTGCTTATGATAAACTCCCAGCAGACAAAAATGCAGCACAAATGATGGATTTTCCCTTGACTGATAGAAAGTTGGGCTCAGGTTCTAAAGAGATTTTGAATATACAAACAATTAGCAATGGCCAGAAACTCTTATTCTTTCAAAAACAGTGACCCCTTCCTGTTAAAAGTGGCAGAGACAGTCCATCAGAAAATGAGCATGGCTTGAGCCTTCATTTTATTTGTTGAGATGTGGTGTTAAATGGTGCTTGCTGTGTCTCATCTGTATGGTAAGCACAACAGAGGGGCAGACACAAAAATCATACACTGGAGTTTATCTTGATCTCATTTGAGAAATAATAGATGAGTTTGTGACTTTTGGCTTTTAGGGTAGGCTAAGGTGTTAAACTCTTGTAATGTTTATAAATGGCAGTAGCTCAACCAAAAACCTGAGACAAAAATTGCAGATACCTTCTGAATGATAGTACATGACTAGGGGCTGTATTTACAGAACACATTTAAGCAACTTTAACTGAGGGCAACTGGGAATCAGCCTGAGGTCCAGAATTTGATTCCTCAAGTTTAGTTTCTGGTGTACATGTAATGATACTGGCTCTCATAACAATGTATTGGCACAAGGTCTTCACTAAGCAACAGTAATTTATGTAACTCTCAGATGTTTGGAAAAAAATATTGAGGATATCTAATATAGAGAAATCCATGTTATTAATGTGAGCTTGAAGAAATTATTTTAAAATTATATAAAATTATACGTGTTCCTGTTTTACTGGTCTTTTTATCATATGCAAGAGACAAATGTTCTGGCTTTTCACAGGAAAAAGAAAGCCCATACATTCATTTGGATGTTCTTATTTCAAAGATGGAATGTATAAGAACAATTGTTTCTGAGTACATCAGATTGATTTTCTTTTCAGTGTCTCTTCTCATTAATGTTATATGCAAAATATTAACCACAGTGTATCAATTTTACGTCAAATACAGCTCTGTTAAAATGGTGTGAGGATCCTTACGTATCAGTCAGGTATTTTCTGCAGTTATTTTGCTATGAACCTTTGTTTTTTTTTTATGTAAAGAGCACAATGCTAATCCCACCTTGACCTGACTGAAGTTAGAATGCCCGCTGACCTGAATCCTCGGGATCAAGGTGTTCAGCAATGATTAACACAGGTTTCCATGGTTCATCCCTGGCTCTGGCCAGCCCATTAATTGGCTGTGGTGAGTTTGCCATGAAGTAGTGACCAAAGGTTAGCAAGCAGTGTGGTAGTTTTCAGAATACAAACGCTGCTGGCTCTGTAGAATGAATGGAAGTAGATGGGAGCAACATTATAGTAGTGTATGTTTCTAGATAATATGTATTTTATTTTGAATTGAATCCTTCAATTATCAAATAACGAATTGTAGAAGAATAAATACATTTGCACGTGAAGTTGTGAAGGTGAAAAAAAGGAATTAGATTAATTAAATAAATATGAGGGTGAGAGAGCACTGGAACAGGCTGCCCGAAGAAGTTATGGAGGCTCCTTCTCTAGAGATATTCAGAACCTGCCTGGACACCTACCTGTGCAACCTGCTGTAGGGAACCTGCTTTAGCAGGGGTTTGAACTAGATGAGCTTCAGAGGTCCTTTCCAGCCCCTGTGATCCTGTGATTCTGCATGAAGTGTGGGGATCTGCTATCAGTTGGTGTCTCTTAGAGGAGTGTATTAACTGCAGCCTCTGTAACATTGGAGCCCACACCTCAAAAAAGAAACAAACATCAAGGAAAATAAGAAATAATAATTAAAAAGACTTTTTAGAAGCTCAGTTGACAAGATACATAGGAAATTGGTCAATTTTTACTTGTCTTCCCTCAGTCTCCACTAGTAGTCACTGCTGGGGACAGGGTGTGAAGTTAAATGGGTGCCGAACAGGACTCTTCCGCGGCTCCTAAGGTCCAAGAACGGACAGATCTGTTTTGGACATTTACAGAACTTTTTTAAAAAATATTATTTTCCCTTCAATTTTTGATTATATCAAAATGAACAAACTCCAAAGAGGGGCGAGGAAGTAACAGCAGTGGAAACCTCCATGTTTTACAACAAACTCAGTTGAAATTAAGAAATGTCAGTGTCTTGATGCTACCACAGGAAAGCCCTATGGCTTAACCACTTTTTCACCCCCTTAGAAAATGGGGAAAAACCGTCACCCTGCCTTATTGCCCAACAATTAGCAGTGTGAAATGGGGAAAGCGAAACCTCGCAGTGTTTCCTGCAAGGCAGACTTTCCTTAGGCAGAGCCTCAGGAGCACGGACACGAGCGGTGTCACGGCGGGGCCTGACTCTTTCCTTTACACGGCGTGACATTAATGCCAGAGGGCCATAGTTGCGCTCCCGCCTTTCTGTATTTATGAATGTGTTTCTGGTACAGTTTGTACTACCAGGCTGGGGCGTGTTTTCCCAAGCTGCCTGGCCAAATGGGAGGCTGACGCCTTCGCCCCCTCAGCGCTTCCCGCCCGCCTGGCTCCGCCCAAGATGGCGGCCGCCCCGCCCCGCCCCGCGCGGGCGGTGTCCCGGAGCCCGGCCCCGCGGGTGCATGACCGAGGCCGAGCGGGGAGAGCGCGGCGGGGTCGGAGCGTGGAGTGCCGGGTGAGCGGCGCGGTGAGGCGCGGAGCGGGCAGTTTCTCACTCGGGTTCGGCCGCCGGAGCGGGACGGGGAGGCGGAGAGGGAAACTTTCCAGATGGAGCCCTATCCCCGCCGGGACTCCGGCCGCTCCGCCGCGGCCATGTTGGGAGCGGGGGGCTGCCCCGCGGGAGGGGCGCGGTGCGGGGCCGTGGAGCTGCCGCTCTTCTCCGGGAGAGCGCTGCGGGGGATGGCGGGCGGCCGTCGGGAAGGGACGGGGCGGCAGTTGGAGCTCCCGAAAACGGGTTAGTCCCGTCCGAAAGGAGTTGGACTTTAAAGGGGGAAGCCCCGCAGCTGCCAGCGTTACGTAAGAAGAAAAAAGCAGCGGCACTGAGGCGGCGGAATCGCGGAGGTGCGTCTGTCTGCGCGTCGCTTGGATGCGGAGCGGCGCTGCCATGTGCGCTGCCCGAGAGCCCGTCGGGAGCGGGCGGTTCCTCTCCGTGCCTCCCGCGTTTCAGAACCGACATTTCGCCCATTCCTCTTTCTCTCCCGGGACGAGGAGAACTGCAGCGCTCAGCTTTCGGTTCTTAGAACCGTGCGCTTTGAGTTGGTCGGGGCTGTCTGAGGGAAGGGAAGCGTTTAAACGTTAAGTGTTAGCAGCGCGGGGACCCCGCGGACTACGCCCGCCGACCTGAGGGGGAGCAAGGGGCTTTTGAGCACGGAAAGTGACTTTTTCCCCTCTGAATTGTATCGTGTACATGCTGTTGTCTAATCGAGTGAGAAATCCCTGTATAGTTAAATACAGAAAGGCTTCAGTTGTAAGGGGTCATCTAGCTCTAGCCTTACAGGTCACATCTGTCGCCTCAAGTTGTTAAATAACTCTTTCCCCGGTGTTTTAGGGCTGTGCTTAGGGTCAAAATGACATCCAGGCCGCGTGTCCAAAAAGGCAGCGAAAGTGAGTTGTAAGCACGAGTCCCAAATTCTTCTGCGTACAAATAGGCCGTGCGGCATCTGGAGCGGTTGAGTTCTGTTCTGCAGAGAAAACCGCACAGAGGAAGTCCCTGAAACACTACAGGAAAACCAGAGTGGGAGCTCCGAGCTTCCTCTGTCTTATCATCCAGAGGCAGAGCAGCATCTTTTCACCAAGATGCAAGTTTTCATCAAGTGCAGTGATTATTTATATCTAGAGACCACGTTGGGTGATGTCAAATAAGGAAACTTGAGTGCTAACTGTGGGCAAGGTTCTTAGATATCAGTAGGCTTGCTTTTAGTTCCTGCATTAAGAAATTAAAGCTCGTTCTTACTCCCTAAGCACTAAAGGTATGCTTCTGACTTATTCCAGGGCTCTGTTAATATTCAGGCTTACCTTTCCATTGGCTTTATGTGGCTTTTTAATGATGGATGGTGCTTGTATGTGTGTTACAGCTCGCAGGGATTAATCCAGTAATTTGATGGAAGCCTGCTAATCTGGGGGTTGTTCTGAAAGCAAATGAAGAAGTGTAAAAACAGACTTTTGGAGCAGAATCAAGTATTTAAAACTTTGTGCGGCAAATATGGGGCTTGCTGTTGTAGAATGACTGTGTTCATGATTTAGTGGGGAGCTTCCTACAGTTGAAAGGGGAATGAAAGCTGCTCTGTAGGTAGGTGTGGTAGAACATCCATACACACTAACCATTATCTTGGTGTAGTCATAAACTAAAAGCCCTGATGACATCTGTGTTAGCAAGTAGAGTCCTGCAAATTCCTACCCACGTCAGTAGTGCCTCTGCAGTGAATGGGTCTGTGTGCGTGAGGAATTGTTTGACTGAGAGATGCTGAACGAAGATTCTTCTTTTATGAAAGGAAATATCATTGTGCAAAACTGTTACTGAACAAGAGCGTATTGATTTTTTTCAGGCTGATATTTTAATCTTAAGTAGTCAAAAATGCACTAATTTGTTTACTTTGACTCTGATGTTACAGAAATCGGTAGGAATGCAACTACCATGGGTGTAATGATACTTTGTTCCTGCTTCTATTGCAATAATGAATAATTTAGGGATTTTGAAAGTTATTTTCAAGTGTTGTTTTTTTTTTTTCCCTCTACAGTTTGATGTTTTACAGTAATACAGCGTTCAGAGTACTGTGTATTTCACATAGCAGCATTTAGGCGTTTTGTGTAAATGGAAAATAAGGACAAACGGTTGAATCTTCTGGGTTTCAAACACAGTAACACTTGCCCCTGGTCCTATTCCTATACATAAGATGATCCCGTGCAAGCAGTGAGCTTTGTTGTTGCAGTGTGATGGGTCCTGGTGCTCAGCCCCTCCTGCATCAAGGTTTGGCATCATGCTGGGTGCTCCAGCACTATGCATGCTTTCCACAGAACTCAAAAGTGCATTGAATGCATTTGACAAGCTGTCAAAGGCTGGTGAGTGTGTTTCCGAAGAAGGCTGTGTAGTTAAGCAGTTACGATTAAAGGATTCTTTCAGGAACTGACTCTTTAGTTTCTTTTTTCTTCTGGCCATCACTTGATTATGAAAGGGCAGTGCAATGAGTGGCTTGTGTATTTTAAATATTGCTGGAGAAATGCAGTTTAATTATTGCTAGAGGCAGAGGAGGGAGATGCAGGATTCCAGCACCTGGGTGCCATCAGGTGTCCTGAAGCAAGGTGTGCCATGCCAGGAGATGTGCTTGGCTCTGAGCACTGCGCTGCATTCTGGCAGTCTCTGAGCCCCTTGCTTCTGCTGAAATATTGTGGCTGCTCTGCTTTCCCTGCTACAGAAGTGCTGCATCTGAGTGTGTTATGTACCTTACTGAACCACTGTCTAGATTAACTTCTCTTGTGGTGCTGATGGAAGTGATCAGAGTGCTGGCAGTTTGTACTCGCTGGTGATGCTGCAGGGAGCACGCTGGCAGACGCTTATGTCAGAAGACCAAATCCTCTGTTCCACTTCAGCTGAGTGTCTGCCTGGAGCTGGTTTTTGGCCTGAAGCATTTGGTAACTTTTTTCTTAAGTAAGCACTTCCGTGTAGTGTATAACATTGACTTGTGACGTGTGGAAGTGTTTCCATGTGTGCCTCCAAACGCAGTAATTGATGCTTACTGATAAACCAATCTGATTTTGAAGAGAAGCTTGTGAAGTGGGTTTGGCAATGCTTCCTGCCAAACTGCTGTAACAGGGTGGTGGGGTTATGTTTTGTGCTAATGATGCTGTGCCTCTTCCCCCACACCTTCCCAAAATGCCTTTCAAATGGTGAGATAAATAATTTAAGTGAGTATGCTGTGAGTTCTTGTCACTGTGTGGTGTGTGTGGTGTTGCTTTGGGGAGTTTGAGCTTTTGGGGCTCTCAATCCGTGTAGATGTCTTAGTTCTGAAATGATATCCCGGTGTGTTCCAGAGCACCAAGGATCCTGAGCAAGGAAAAACAGGGAGGGATGGGGCTTGGGGTGCTGCTCCCATTCCTGCTGTGGTCCTGCCAGAAGACAAAAGCGCTATCAGCTACTAAAGTTTGTTATAGATAGCAGCCTTACGGTGGCAATGAGCAACTCATTTTAAGACACTGAAACTCTTATAGGAATGTTGCTCCTGGGCTTTTGCACTTTCTCCCCAGCATGATGCTGTCTAGCTCTGTGAGCCTGGTGTACCTGTGCTGCTGGGTCCAGGCCCTGTGTTCTGCTCCTGCACATATCCTGCACAGCCTCTGCCCGCCTGGCATCTCTGCTTTCTCCAGTGCGGCTTTGTGTCCTCTAAGACCCTTTCTTGGTTTCACAGAGCAGCAGAGCTGAAGCTCTGATTTAGTGGGAACAGCTTTAGGAGTCAGCACTCTTGAGTTGTTTTTTTGTTTTTTTTTTTAAGTGGGTTGAAGCCTGCTTCCCTTTGCCTCATATTTTTCCTCAGGTCTTCCCTATGATTAGTTTGCTTTGTGACTCATTTGGCATGTCCGTCAGTTTACAAGGAGGTTAAAATCAGTGTTTCTTTCCTGCTGAAGTTGATTGTGTTAAACACCGAGCCGTAAGGAAAGGTGATGCGCAGAATCCAACCATTCTGTGAAAATGGGTGCTGGCAAAGCAGTTGGGGGGCAAAAAAGCATCTCTGCTCTCACTGTGCTGGCCTGCATGCTGCTGGGCAAAGCAGGTGGGGAGAGCTCCTGCTAAAAATAGCTTCCCGTATCCAAACCCTCTTGGGAGCGGGCTGGGGAATGTAAGGTCACATAGTTTGAAAGATCCTCCTAGAAACAGTCTCCATAGTCGAAATATAATAGGCCTTTCTAGGCATTTTTATCTGGCTTGGATAATGGCTCTGGGAGATGTTAAGGGCAATAGGCTTGTCTTGCAGGTTTGACAATAAAGCTTTTGTTTTTCTTCATTGAAAAAACATTTACATTCAGTGAGCTATTCTTACCAGCCAGTGAATGAAAAGGAAATGACAGTCCTTCCTTCTAAGTTAGGGTGTTTCAAAATTCCCTGGTGTACTGAAAGAATTCTTAAGCCTGTACCCTGACAAAGTGGGACTTGGGAACAGCTATTTGAAGGAGCGTTTGACTTTCTGTTCTGGTGCCTGCAGCTCTGAAGGTCAGAAGAGATTCTGGGTAATGATAGTGCTGGAGAACTTTGCAGGGTCTCATTGCCTCATTTCTGCTGTTGTGTTCACCTTCAATCTGTTGCGTCACAGAATTGTAGGGCTGGAAGGGACCTCCAGAGATCATAAGAGTCCAACCCCCCTGCCAAAGCAGCTCCCTAGACCAACTCGCACAGGGTTTGTATTCCTCTGCAGTGTCACGATGTCTCCTTTTGTCATTCCTGTTATTAACATCTTTTGGGTATCAGCAGTTATCCTCTGCATCCTTACCAGCTGCACTGATAGCAAGGCAGTTGGTGAAGCACTTCAAGGAATACTTTGCAAACACAGTAACTGGAGAACTGCTCGTTAGGAGGCTGCACTGCTTTATAAGCGGAGTTGTCCTGTGTCATCTTTCATCCAGCTCTCGTTGCCCCTTCGTGGCTCACGACAGGCATTGCTGGTTTGTGTGTGAGCATTGGCTTCTGGTTGCAGCTATCAGAGCTGAACACTGTGCATGCCTCATTTTGACAACAGAGACGACATGGGGAAGCATTTGGGACAAGTGATGGCATCGTCTCTTTTTGTACATGTTGATGGAGGCTGTGTAGGAGGTGGAACTGGTGAGGCCGATGTGAGATTGAAGATTTATGCTGATTTGTCTCCTGACCTGCTTCAGAAATGTCGACAATCTGCTGTGCTTGTGTCAAGTTCAGCAGTTTTCCTCAGTGGAACTATTTTCAAAACATTAAAGATCTCACATGAAAAATTCACTCTGTTTTGCTTGGCAATAGTGCAGAAGGTCAAGAGTTGCACTTAAGAACACTACATGTAATGTTGAAAGAGATTAAAGTACTGTTGCAGTACCAATGTGCCATCATAGCTGTGTTTGTCTGCAGAAAGGCAGAGAATTATTGTGTCAGATGGGGTCTTAAATCACAGGGTTGTATGAGGGTTTGGGATAACTTAATCCTTTGTGTTCATGTTTATTCTTCAGTAAGTCAAATTAGCGTGTCCTTGTACAGACGAATTACAGGAGGAAAGCTGAAGGTGCGTGATCTGAGAATATGGAGTGTAACCATTACTTGGAGCCTATTACTAAAAATCATATGTAACAGAGATGTATGCTAAGTGACTGCACCTGATGGGCTGTCCTCTGGGAGGGGTGAGCTCTTCCTTTGACCCCAGAGGGGAGTTTCCTTACAAGTCAGTCACTTAATGCCGGTTAGGTGTCTGCTTTGCAGATGGCCTTGTCTGCCTTAGGTTTAGAGTTTACTTGCTTTGGGTTTGTACAGGCTTCACGGAACTTCTGTAACTTCTGTGTGCATTCAGCTTGTGTAATTAATTGTAATAAAGCAGGATGGAGTTCTGCTTGAAACTGATGTTACCCAAAGCATTTGAGTTGTGGGGTCAGGCTTGATGAAACCTTCAACTGTTTACTCTCGTTTTTATTGAAAAGCCTTAGAAAGCAAAACTTTCATCATAAAACGTGTTCTCCATGGACAGGAAGGGAAGGGCTGTGTATGACCCCTGGACAATTCAGTGGCATGCTATTATGTGCCTTCACTTAGATCCACTTTTTCTGCCTCTTTTCTTCATTCTGTTTCTTCTGCATTCTTTTGTTCCTTCTTTTTTTTAGTCTCCATGTGCACTTTGCAGTGGCATCACCTAGGTTACAGTCAGGCTTGTGCTGGTCCGTTTTCACCTGTTCAGGCAGTGTGACCACATGCTGTGGTAAGTGAAATTTATTTATTGGACTTGTGTTAGTGAATCTGGCTTGGAAACATCAAGATCTGTAAGACATGATGGGCCTTTTGTGCTGTCAGTTTTGAGCTCTTGCATGCTTTCCAGCAGCTCAGATACACTTTTTTTTTCCCCTGTAAAGCTGACACCTGAATTGTAAATGCATGTAGTAATGAATGAGCTGCCTGCTTCCTGATACCGTGACCCTGAACAATCCGGACTGCCTGGTCTATGTAAATGTAATGTGTTAAACATAATTGTTAGCAACTTAATTGCTCATTGTGATGAAGATGATGGATGAACAGGCAATTTAGGCAGGGCCAGTAGCATTTTCCTCCCTTCAAGGAATGCTGAAGCACGATAATGTTAAAAATCAGGTGCTTATTAATGTGCTTATTAATCAGTGCTCACTGGTGGGGGCTGTGCACTGGATGAGGCTGATTCTTGCCGAGGTTGGAAAGTAATGGAGCTGTGCTGGTGCTGTTGCCTTGCTAAGAAGCCACAGAGTTGAGGTCGTATCCCTTTCGTGCACACCTTCTGTGCCTGTCTGGCAGGGAGCCCTGCTCAGGGAAGCACTGTGCTTGGAGTGGGTTAAGGACGTGAGGCTGTGCTGAGCTGCACGCGGCCCACATCGCTGAGACATAGCATGAGCATTTTTCTCTTTTAAATAGGATCTAGAAGTATTTTGTTTGGAAAGATTGGTTTAATTATCAGGATGCTGTGGCAGAAAGAGACTCTTGTGTGCCAAGTGACTAGCTCAGCATGCAGCCACTTCAAGGACGTTACCCATCCGTAGCAGCCAGGAGTGCCATGTATTTGCTGAGGTTTCCAGCTTCCTCAGTGTGTGTTGTGTTGTGGACAAGTTCATAAGTTCATAAGGTTGGAAAGGACCTATAAGATCATCTAGTCCAACCATCCTCCTATCACTATCTCTACCCAACTACTAAATTAAGTCCTTTAGCACCTCATCTAAACGCTTCTTGAACAGCGCTAGGGATGGTGCCTCAACCACCTCCCTAGGCAGGCCATTCCAGTGCCTGACCACTCTTTCAGAAAAGAAATGCTTCCTCAGGTCTAATCTAAATCTTCCCTGGCGCAACTTGTGGCCATTCCCTCTCGTCCTGTCATTACTTATCAGGGAGAAGAGGCCTACCCCCTCCTCACCACAACCCCCCTTCAGGAAGTGGTAGAGTGCAATAAGGTCTCCTCTGAGCCTCCTCTTCTCCAGACTGAACAATCCCAGCTCCCTCAGCCGCTCCTCATAAGACTTGTGCTCCAGACCCCTCACCAGTTTTGTTGCCCTTCTCTGAACACGCTCCAGGGCCTCAATGTCCTTCTTGTAGTGAGGGGCCCAAAACTGAACACAGTACTCGAGGTGCGGCCGTACCAGAGCTGAGTACAGGGGGATGATCACCTCCCTGCTCCTGCTGGCTACACTATTTCTAATACAGGCCAGGATGCTGTTGGCCTTCTTGGCCACCTGGGCACACTGCCGGCTCATGTTGAGCCGAGCATCAACCAACACCCCCAGGTCCTTTTCCTCTCTACATTCTTCAAGCCATTCTGCCCCAAGCCTATAGCATTGCATGGGGTTATTGTGGCCAAAGTGCAGGACCCGGCACTTGGTCTTATTGAACCTCATCCCAGTGGCATTTCTTGTGAGTAAAAGTAAAAATACCTTAATGTCAGACAGTTCTGTGTGGGGTGGTGAAGTTTGGGACTTTGTGTCGTGAAATAATGTATCACCTTTAAATTGTCTATTGTGCTACAGGGAAGAAAGCTGTTGCCCAGCATCCCCACCTTGAAACAGGCTTCCTGAGAGCTGTGTCAGAAGAGTATTGCAGCATCCTGAGAATTGAGATCCCTTTGTTCAGAAAGGCTGGCAGACTTGCTTGTGGTGCAGCTGTATGTAGCTAATCTTTCTCAGATGATGATCTGTTTATTTCTGTGCTGTTCTGACTAGCAACCAGCACCACACTGCAGCCTGTGTGCAGAAAGGGGATCCAATGCGATGGGCTGGTGATCCTCAGACAAATGGAGCCCATCTTGCAGAGGAGTTGAGCACTTCTGGGTGTGCGTATGCCACAAGTGGGAAATGAGACAAATGTGACAACATGTGACAACTATGTTTTGAGGGTTTTAACTTCACAGTGTCTACAAATCGAGGACGTGTGTAAACAGTTCTGCTTTCCTCTTAAGTGGATTTGTCTAGTGTGCCAGTTTGAGGCCTGTGGTTTGTTCTTCTCCCCTGAAGCAAATGGGGAATATGTGGGGCATGTTTCCAGCAATTTGCCATTGATTGTTTTGTTTGATGAGATCTTGAAATTCTGCATCTCGAGGGCAGTAATCCAGCATCTGCTTCTCACAGTGGCCAACAGTGGAAATCTCAGAAGAAAGTGTAGGAAGTATTGCCACCCAGCTCCAGTGGATGATGTTATCTTCTGTGGTATACCTGAACGTGCTCTGAGAGATGACACAAATTGTAAAAGATTGGCAAAGCATAATTTTTGCATAGGTTTGAGCTGTGACTTCTTGGTGTCAAAAGTTCAGTTGTGTTTTACTTACCAGGAGAGTAAAAAGTCCACAGCATCTTCTGGTTTCACATCTCCTCGGTCTGTGTGCTTGTGGGAAGCAGTGGGGTACCTCTTCTAATGTCAGTTCTTGTGACTTATCGAGATAGCTTCTCTTTTTCTATTCCCAGTCTGGTGTTTTCCAACTTGGATTATTTCTAATTGTTATCCTTTTTTCAGGCATTTTGTCCACTTCTCAAGTGACTTCCTTTCTCAAAAAATGTCAGTGAAAGTTAATGATTGTCACATGGGATTTTAAACCTTCTATTTAAAGGCATAACACGGGGAAAAAAAATTCCAGGGTGCTTATTTTAAGAATTCTATTAGTGTGAGAAAACACACATTGTGCCTTGGAAGAAGGTGGAAGGACCCTCCTGCAGCCAGTGGCTTTTATGACCTTAGCTGAGGCTGCTGGTGAGGATTTGTTGAATGTTAGGAGACAAAGGTTTCAATACAGAAGAAACACTATATCTTTTAGTCTGTCCTAATGGTGCTTAACTTGCCCAGAATTCTTGCATGGAGTCTAGTTGCGTTCACAACCAGCTGAAAGTGCAGCCTTGCCCAAGTTCTGGAGTCATGTGCCTTGGTTTTAAGCCACGATGGTGATTAAACACTCCCTGTTAGAGCTGTTTTCTCTTAGGTCGCCCTAAAGAACATTTAATTAAAACCTTTAGCCTCTTCTCCCCGTTTTCTCCTTCCAGGGGCTTGTATTTTGAAAGCTCGTGCAGTGACCTTGTGCCGAGTTCGCTCTTTGCTGGCAGCAGGAGCAGGAGCACAGCTTGTGGGTTGCTGTCATCTCACACCGAGAGCTGGCTGCGGTGGCGCGTATGGTTGTGGGTATTTTCTTGTTTTATTTTACCTTTTTCCTCCCTGTGAACTAGTGCAATTACTCAGCCTGTTGTGATTTACAGATCAGTGAGATGAAGTGTAGGCTTAGGAGCAGTGCATGTTGCCAGGGGTTAGCAGAGAAGCGCATTGGTCTGCTCAGCATCCCTCTGCTCTGCTGCTGGCTTTCCTTTCCCTCCTCGCAGGAGATGAGTGGTTGCTGGGTGACCCTGTGAGTGACTCCTCATTGTGGCAGCCCAAGGCCACCCTTGGTTTGGATGCTGTACCAAGTTGCTCAGGAGGGCCGTGTGGTGCCTGCATGTTGCAAGGTAGCAGTGGTTGCTGTTAGCCCTCACTGCTAGCCTTGCTCTTTGAATTTGTTTTCTTGAGCCTAGGACTACAGCAAGCAAACTGGGAAACCTCGTGTAACCTCATCTACATTCCCTCCATAGTGCTTTCTTCTTGGTAGAGGGAGGGCTGGGAGCTGGGGCCACCTGCAGCATTGCTTCCCAGTAGCCATGTAGTAAAAGTGAAGCTGGCTGCTTGTCTAAAATCTCTTTTAAGGTTCTTTCCCAGTGCAGGTGGTGGTAGGTGGCTTGGATGTAGAGATTTAAAAAGTGATAACGGTGTGCCTTGATGTTAATGCTGAAAAAAGCAGGGAGATGTAGGTTGAGTGTTGCACGCCCATGTGTGCATGTGTTTGTATTGGGACTTGGAGTTCCTCAAAGAACTGAGATGTCTGTTGGAAGGTGTATTTGGGGTATGCCTGAATAATAACATCATTAAAAAGAGAAACACAATAGAATGACTCATGGTGCTGTAACTTGAATCTGTTGCTATTCTCTGGGTGGGGGAAGGAAAATCTCTTGGTGTTTACTGTAATACTCATGTTTGCTCGTGGGTTTAAGCCAGCCTGCTTTCTGTGCCCAGTCCTGGTGGAGCATCTCCTCACCATAAATGAGCATCACTGCGTGAAGAGGGTGGGGCTCCATCTCTTTATGTTTGGTGCTGTGGGATGTAGGGATTTAGTAGTGCCCTTCTTGGGCATCTCTCTTTAGGAGAGTGATGGGCAAAGCTTCGGGGACCTTGCCAAGAAGAGGAACAGGAAAAACCGGTTTGGAACGTCTGGCTGGGGAAAGAGATGGATAGCAAAGAGGGTTGTTTGCTTTGGTTTTTTTCCTTCCACTTGAACTCCTTGTCTTCAGAGATAAGCAAAGAGCACTTCAGCACTCGGAAAACTTAGCGAAGATAGCGGTGGTTATTCTGGTTGAAGGCCAGAAAGAAATGTATCATCTGCAGCAAAGCTGACTTAAGCTTACTGCTAGGAAAATATTTTTATCTGATCAAATAGGAAGGCAGGAGGCGAGGTCAGGCTTTTTTTTTTTCTTTCCCTTATTTCTATTTTTAGGTTTGACTGCTACCTGGTAGAAGTGGTCTGGGTGTAATTCCCTGCGTGCCTCGATGCAGCGCAGTTGCATTGATCCCTTTCTTTATCTGCCTGTTTGTCATTTATTCTGACTGCAGATCAAAATAACTTCATTTTGGGGAGCTTTGTACTTCCACTATCATGCTGTGAACCTGATTGTTGTTATATTGAAATAGCTTAACTAATGTTATAAGGCTTGTAATGAAAATTTGGAGGAGATGCTGGACAACGCCTCTTGAATTCTTCTTCTGTCTTCAGGGTGAGATGGTACAACATCATATAGTGTGTGTAGTTTTAAAATGGTTGGCTTACTTACATTTGAGGAAGTTGGACTCGATGATCTCTAGAGGTCCCTTCCAACCCCTACAATTCTGTGATTGGGTGAAGTCCGTCTATTGAAACTATTTTAGCGTGTTCATTGAAATTGTTTTTCGTAGAGCTAGTACAGCTCTCAAAGAAGTTAATTAGAAGTTACTTTTTAACCACTTAACTGCAGGTTCATGTAACCTAAGTAAGGGCAGCATTTTTATCTTGGTGAGGCCTGATTGAGATCTGTCCGCAAATGAATTTCTGTAGAGGAGATCTGTTGCTATTCTGTAGGGAAGTACTCGAGTTTGTAGGAAGAAGATGGATGTGCTCAGTGTCTGTGCTGGTCTGAGCAGCATCAAGACCTTGTTCCAACCCTGTTTCGTTTAAAAGCAGGTTAAAGAGCTAGCTGCAGAGGTGTGAATTGCTGCAGCAGCTTATTCTCAGCTAACCTTTGGGTGCTTTAGTGCTTTGCCCTTACACGAGAAGGTCTTATTTGCTGTTAGGGGAAGAATTTGGGGGTTGGTTTAATCTGTAACTGGAACATATTATTCTGTAGTTTATTTTATCAGCGCTTACTGACATGTAAGGACTTCCTGCCTAAACTTTCAGCCAGGGTAAGTCACTGTTTCTCAGAAGCAGCTGGGAGCTGTGTGACCTATCTTCTTGTGGTGGGCTGCCTGTGGGCATCACATAATTGGGATGGATGTAGATGTGTTCAAGTCAAGATGTAATAACATTACTAGAGGGGAAGCCTCTTAGGCTGTTGCCTGAAGCTGTCAGGAGCAGCACTGTAGGTGCTGTCTGTGTGATAAAGATAGCTGTCAGCTGAGTGGAACATTTATGCTTCTAAAAAGGACTAATCAGTTGCTAAAAATTCTTAGGAGTTAATACTTCTTGAAATCTAGCCCAAGTTGGCGCTTCTGAGCCAGCAGGTTCTGTTGTATTTTGAGCAGTGTGGGGTCAGTGCCTTCCTTGTGGGAGACTGCTGTTGAATCAGCTCTGTTCTAATTACAAACTTGTTTTATTTTCCTACTTTTAGGATACTTGTGAAAGATGGTGGATCGCTTGGCAAACAGCGAGGCAAATACTAGAAGAATAAGTATAGTAGAAAACTGCTTTGGGGCAGCTGGTCAGCCTTTGACTATCCCTGGTCGGGTTCTCATCGGAGAGGGAGTATTAACGAAGCTGTGTAGAAAGAAGCCCAAAGCGAGGCAGTTCTTCCTGTTCAATGACATTCTTGTTTATGGTAATATTGTCATCCAGAAGAAGAAATACAATAAACAGCACATAATCCCATTGGAAAACGTCACCATTGATTCCATTCAGGATGAGGGAGACTTGCGGAACGGGTGGCTCATCAAGACGCCCACTAAATCTTTTGCAGTTTATGCTGCCACTGCTACTGAGAAGTCTGAGTGGATGAACCACATAAATAAATGCGTTTCTGATTTGCTTTCCAAGAGCGGGAAGACTCCTAGTAACGAACATGCGGCTGTCTGGGTGCCAGACTCGGAAGCCACTGTCTGCATGCGCTGCCAGAAAGCAAAATTCACCCCCGTCAACCGTCGTCACCACTGTCGCAAGTGCGGCTTTGTCGTCTGCGGGCCTTGCTCTGAGAAGAGGTTCCTTCTCCCCAGCCAGTCTTCCAAGCCCGTGCGGATCTGCGACTTCTGCTATGACCTTCTTTCTGCTGGGGAGATGACTGCTTGTCAGTCCACGAGATCGGACTCCTACAGCCAGTCGCCTAAGTCTTCTTTAAATGATGCATCTGACGATGATGAGGACGAAGACAGTAGTGATTAAAGACCGGACATTTGTGTTTCAGACCGTATGGAGCTGCTTTTGGGGAAGCCTGTAGTGAGGTTCCCTGGGAAAATCCTGTTCTAGCCATAAAATATGCCTGAATATCTTCAACTGCGATGTGCCTCAATCTCTGAGTTCTCTAGACAATAGATATTTCACTCCTCTGCAGGGACGGACTGTTGCAAATGTTATCAGATTGTTTTCCAGTTTCTTATACTTGAGTTATGTCTAGGTTAGACTTTTGTGGAAGGTTGGAAAATGGAAAGTACTTTAATTTAACAACCCACGCTTCCTAATGTTTCATACTGATATGTTATGTGGGGTTGATTTTCTATTTTATTGTTTTTGGTATGGAGAGGGGAACCGTACGCATGCATGAACAGCGATGCTTTGGTTAATCCCACAGGCCATCTGTTTTTTCTAAACGTGGTGTATGATGAGTTGAAGTATGACATGATGACAAACCTCAGTGTCACCAAACGTGGGAACTGTCTTGTTTTGCTCTTATTTATGACCTCCTATGCCAAGCAGTGCCTTGTAACACTTGTGCTGATTCAGGAAGAAGCAACCCTATTCTGTGTTGTCTGTTTTCACCTGATGCTGGTGTCTGAGAGACCATTGGTGCTATAGAAGATAACTGCTGTGTTCCAAGTGAAGCTCTCAGGTGCACACCCACAGGCTGAGGGGACCTGGACCCCACACCCTTACAGCTCAGGCAGCCCCAAAGCTGCTGAATCTCATGGGCTTAGATGGGATTCTCTCTGTGGGAGCTGCATTGTGGGTTGGGACCTGGAGATGGGAAGCTGAGGGTGACTGTTCACAGGGATATCCATGTACTTTCTTCTCAGAGCAGTTTAGAAGTTTAAAATCTGGCAAACGCATTCTGAGATTTCAGTGGGGTGATACAGCTTCTTGCTGTGATAGCTTATATTTTTGGAGATATTTCCCAAATGTGACACTAACTTGTTTCCTAAAACATTGGTGAGAGGGTTTTTTTCCACTTCCCAAATCTTACAGGCTTTGTATAACCTCAAATTTTGAACAAGCAGCCTGCGAATCTGCATGTGAAATTGGCTTTCCTCTGTACACAGCTGACCTCAGGATACGTGTGAGACACAAGTTATTTCATTCTAAACATGTACCCAGGACCAAGAAAAATATATTTAAGAACTGTAACAGAATAGTGCAGAAAATGTCTCTACCATAGCATTCATTTTTATTCTTAAAGAGTTCTTAATACAGAAATGTCTATGTATTTGTAAAGGTTAGACTTGTAAAAATATGTTAACCCCGCCCCTCCAGATACTGTTTTTATATTTTTATAAAGGTAATGTCAATTTTGAAGGGGAAAAATATCTTTGAAATAGTTGTATGAATATAATAGCAACTGACTTTATGCAAAAAAAGAAAAAAAAGGTTAAACTTTTGTGTATCTTTAAGTGACAGTTTCTGCACTGTTTGCCAAGGCTGGCAGTAATTGGGTTAAATATTTATTGAATAAACAATCAATGCTGCATATTGCACTAGTGTCCCATTCTTGTTCGCTGTATGTCAGTCATTAAAAACAAAACAAAAAAACACACAAAAAATGAGCAAGGCTCTTGAAAGCCATTTGAGTCAGTGAGATTGCTGGTAGCTAACGATGTGCTGAGCATCTTCAGGGAGGCACTCTGCATTAATTGTCTGCAGTACATCGCTCCGGGTGAAAGTAAGGGGAATGTTTTTAGCGTGAGCTGTTTCTGAAAGTAACTTTTTAAAAGCACTGAAGGGTGTTTGATGTGCTTTGCAATAAACACAGAAAGGGGAAAACACTTTCTGATAGATACTGGGGACCAGGAAGGTTGCGTAAGGTTGCCAGATAAGCAATACACAGCTGCACGTATTTAAAAACTTGAAAAAAATGTGTGTGCTGACTCCTTGAAAGGCAAGGGAATGGGAAAATGGGCTACTCAGAGAAGACACTTTCTGTTCATAGTGCTTACTTTTTATATCTCTAACTCAGAATGTTGGAGTTTCAGAAACAGAGACTTGTTAGCTTCAGTTTCTGTACAGATTCAAAATGCAGACTTCCCTCGTACATATGTTGTGTTGACTAACAGAAATGTTCTTCTCAATGCGATTGTTTTCCTTTCCTGTGCTCTCAGATACTACCTGGTCTTGTTGAAGCTCCAATCCTTCTGTGTATCTTTTTTTTTGTGTGTGTGTTTCTGTATGTTGTGCTTGCTTTCCAGCACTTTGTGGGGGGAAGGAGTTGGATCATGTCCTGTATTCTGCAGAATGTTCTCGTACCTACTTCAAGTACCTTTTCTCTGTGAATGAAACTTGCACTGATCCCTGAAGCTGTAACCAAACCAATGTCGGGGGGGGGAATTTTTCATTTGAAATGGATGTATGTGGTCCAAACTTTCTGAGAAAGTATTAAAAAAGCAGTGTTCTGTGGTAATAGTCATATCCTTCAGTGGTATTTGCTTAAATCTTGGCAAAATGGACTTGCCATCAACTTCTGTTGTTACTTACAAACTCCGGAAAGGGCTCGTTTCCTTCTTTGTAACCTTGTTCTGTCAGATTCTTTTATTTACAAATATATGGTGTAGCTTCAAGCCTACGTGTTTGCTTGTCTTTAACTGTGGGCCTTGGAGGGTGACAGGAAAAAACAGCTGCCCCAAAACAAACAGCAGGTGCGTTCACTGTCAAAGCTGATAAATAAATTGGGGATAAATATGCATGCAGGATGAGATTGATGGTTACCCTTGGAATAAATGTAGTTGTGGATTTAGAGGCAACTTCTGCACTTTGCCTGCATGCTGCCGCTTTGGTGAGGCTCTGTGTTCAGCGTAGAAGCAGCCATACTGAAGGAACAAATACCGCCCTGCTTTAATAGAGTTCAGATTTTGCATGCTCTGCACCTTGCCTGAGCAGCCTGTGCTCCATTTGTTGGGGATGCTAAAAGACAGGGAGAATGCTTCTGAAGGCTTTAATTGAAGCCCACGACTTCAGCCTGTGCTCGAAATCGGTGCTGTTATCTCAAGATAAGTGAGGCTGTTTTGCATCTGATGCACGTGAACTTCCTGCATCTGGTGAGTAACCTGCAAGGGCTGAGTGCTGCTGCTCCACGTAACAGAGTTCAAAAAACAGAACAAAACCAGGTGGGTGGGTTTAGTGAAAGCTAAGAGGGGCTTTCAGTGTCCCTCATCTAACAGGCGGATTATGAAAGTGACGTGCAGAAACATTCTGCTTATCGTGGGGCTTTCCCCTGGGGATAAGCTTGAGCTAATCTCCCCGTGCAAATGAAATAGGGGTTATCGTTGTTAATGTTTAAATGGAAGCAGATTAGGGACTGTTACCGTCGTTTTGTGTTTTCCTCTAATTGCTTTGAACTGATAGAAGACCGCCTGGTTCTGTTAGCAGGTAGAGCTGCAGAAAGGCAGGGATCCTCCACTGCCTGAACGCTGATTTATTTTTATTAGCAGCAGCAAATTATTGCTGTAAATATTAGAAGTCGTCTTGGCTACGTACTGCCTTGTGTTGGATGAAATGCAAGATCCTCGTGTGTGCTGAGGGCTGCCTTTGCCAGAGCTGGCTGCCGTGCTTCTGGGCAGCTCTGGGTGCAGAGAATCTGCTCTGTTCCCTGGTTGTGCTGAAGGTTGGGGTTGCTGGGGAGTGCAGCGCAGTGACGGATGGGCCCTCTGTGCAGTGAGGCCGCTCCCGTTAACCCTGTGTGGGTCTGAAAGAGTCTTAAAGCACCACTGGGAGTGAGAAGTCTGAATCTCAGTCTTCAGACCAGAGGAGTGTTTTCTGAACTCAGTGTTCAGTACCGCACAGCAGTGCTGCCTGGTGCTCAGAGGGAGCCCCTGTGCTCCAGTTGGTGACCACGGCCTCCTGTCCTGGCACTGAGCACTACTGAACAAGGCTTTGCTCTGTCCTTTTTCCGCTGTCCCTTCAAATGTTTATGGACACTGATGAGATCCCCCAGAGCTCCCTCTTCCCCAGGCTGAGCAGGCCCAGCTCTCTCTTCCTCTCGTCACACGAGTGGGGCTCTGGGCCCTGTAGCATCTTTGTGGCCCTTTGCTGGACTCTCTCAATGGTGTACATGTATCTCTTGTACTGGGGCCCCAGAACTGGACCCAGCACTCTAGGTGTGGCCTCACTGGTGCAGAGATTGTTCTTGGTACAGGGAGTAACTGGATTAAATGCTATGGAAGTATCTAAAATTAGCATTTGGAAAGACTTTTTCACCAAGTTGCAGTGATCTCCAAGAAAACCATTGGGAATATGGGGAGCTGCTTGTTCTGAGTATTTTGGTCTGTTCTTTTGGTATGTCCCCAGTCCTGTCCTGTGCAGACTTCTGTGACGGCTCCAGCACCAGATGGGCACCTGCTTCCTCATGTACAGAGTAACCACTTCCTTCCTGATTCACCTGGCTTCATACCGGCCCTATCAGGAAGATAATGAATAACTGTGGGTGAGCCCGCCTCTCCTGCCTGACACAAGCAATGTGAATGCAGCTCTGCAGTTAGGCTGAGCCCTGGGAGCTCTGGGGTGTGCACATGGGAAAGAAGGAAGGCAACAGAGGTAATAGTTACATTGAGAACGTGAATGCATTAATAAATTAACATGGTCTGGAAGCCTTTCAGTCCATCATGGGCATCCAAAGTGTCGTGGGGCTTGCTGTAGTAGCTAAAGCAACCTGCTGTGGTGAGAAGATGCTGTAGAGCTTATTCTGCTTTCAGTTCTTTTTCTAAAGTGAAAGTTACTACATTATTTTTAAAAGCCTGTAGGAGTATTACTCGTGGTGTGCATCTGACCCACCCTTTGTTATGCATAGCACAATATTTTGAGTAGTGATCTTACCCGTTGCTGTAGTTCAGCAGAATTGACAGTACTGTATGCAAGGAGGAATACTTTTGAATGTCCATTCTGAATGTGGTTCACCTTTGTTTTTTTGTGGTGGTTAAGTTCTTGCACAAGCTCTCTGGAAGCAGAGAGAAGTTGCCCTCTGTTTGGATGCTTGCTCTCTGATGTTTGCTGCTTTGTGTTACGGGTCAGCTGCCTGGAAGGTGTGGACGTGGCACTAAGCAACATGGTCAGTGGGGGGACTGGTTGATCTGGTTGGTGGTTGGGCCAGGTGATCTTGAAGGTCTTTCCCAACCTGGATGATACTATAAAAAGCAGTTAACTGCTGAGCTGCTCAGCACCTACAAATGAAGGGTCCTTGTGTGTGATCCTTAGTGGCTACCAATGACAGTCCTCTCATGTAGCTGCTGGGAGTGGTAACTCCCAGAGCTGCCAGCTGTGACATCCCAAGAGAAGCAATGGGGATGGAACTACACTTACTCTGAATACTTATTTAGGGTGCGGGTAGGATTGAATCTATGTGGAAATTCCTGAACAAAGCAAGCACAGAGGCTGCAATCTGCTGGCAGCAGCAAGCATCAGCATGCCTGGTGTGTGTCGCCTGGTTTGGGTCTGGCAGGTGGGGCTTGGCTATGAGCTCTTGGCTCCAGCGCTGTTTCCTGTGGGCTTTATCTGCAGTTTCTGTGTTGGATCTTGTGCTGTTCAGCAGTACTCATGTTAAGAGGCAGTGTTAGAGGTATCCTTAGTTGTCCTCCCACTTGTGCAAGCATCAGTGTGCAGGTGTGTCTGAGGTGTCTGTCCCTGCTGGTTTGGTGGTGGATGCCATTCATTGCAATGCACGGTGCAACCTACACAAGGTAAAGGGGAGCATGGTGTGCAGGATTTACATAGAATGGCTTGGGTTGGAAGGAACCTTAGAGACCACACAGTTCTAAGCCCCCTGCCATGGGCACCTCCCACCAGATCAGGCTTCTCATGGCCCCATCCAACCTGGCCTTGAGCACTCTAGGGATGAGGCATCCATAGCTCCTCTGGGCCACCTGTGCCAGTGCCTCACCACCCTCACAGTGAGGCAGTGTCCTCCTCTTTCCAGTCTGAATCTCCCTTCTTTTAGTGTAAAGCCACTGTGCCTTGTCCTGTTGCTACGGGGCTGTGTGTGAACTATTCTACTTCACTTCATTTTCTGTTCCCAAGCATAAGTGCTGACATTGAACTAGGTTTGGCGTGCCAACACAGTGTGTTACTTTGCTTTGCTCCATCCCATCATTCATGCTTTAAACCTCTTGTTGTGGGCTGGTGCACCTGCAGTGATGTCACCCTAGCTGTCACACTGCCACAGGCCTACCTACCCCTAAAGCAGCACAGCTGCTGCCAGCACTGCTCCACACCACAATGGGATGGGGCTTAGTGCTTTATGTGCCCTGTCCTCAATGCTCAGAGCACTTCAGACAGTAACTCTGGGAATGTCCCATGGTGTGCCTCAGTGTTAAATCATTGTGTTTTACCATGCAGAGAAAGCACATGGCTGTAAGGCCTCTATAAGGCAACACCATGGTTATTTTAGATGCTGTTGTGTGTCTGTGCTCGATGAGGGCTTCTCTGTTGCTTCACTCTGTGAGGTGCCTGGACCTGCCTCCTGCACTGGGTTTCAAAGGAAAAACCTCAGATAAAGGAAAAAGGATGGTGAGTCACAGAGGAACAACAAGTTTGGGGCAGGGCTAGTGTGCTCCTTCCTGCTGCCTGCTTTCCCTGCAGCCAGTAGATGTCAGGGGCTGCAGCTCTGGATGCTGAGAGCTGGGTTTTGTGGGTGCTGGGAGATGGGGAGAATGCAGTGTGACAGCTTAAAGCACACTCAATTGGTGGCTAAGCAACTGGGGCTCTGTTTACACACACAGATGCCAAAGCAGAATAGCAGGCACATTTTGTTTAAAAAAAAAAACACCAGAGTTTTGTTTAAAATGTGAGGTTACATCACAGATGGGAATTTCCTGCTGCAGTCCATGTAAGTACCTGTGCTGAAGCTGCAGGAAACCACAGAGAAAGGAGCAGTGGAGAAGAGGGGTCAGGACTGTTCCTGTGGTGGATGCAAGGTGCAGCTTCTGCTCTACAAAGCCCTTCCATCATTTTCATGGCCCTCTGTTGGACTCTCCAGTATGTCCATATCTCTCTTGCACTGGGGACACCAGAACTGGACCCAGCACTCTGAGTGGAATGCTGAGCGGAGGAGAAAGATCACCTCCTTTGACCTGATGGCAACACATTGCCTGCTGCAACCCAGGGTACCATTGGCCTCCTTTGGAGCAAGGGCAGTGTGTGCCTACACAGCAGTGTGTGGCATGGAGGGCAGGGCCCAAACCATCATGGAAGGGGAACCAGGCTCCAGCAGGCACCCAACACCTTGCCCAGTATCACTGTGGCATGCTACGAAGTGTCTGGCTCTCCCATTTTGCATAAAGCACAGAACTTGTAGTCTGATTATGGAAATGCGAAGTGAGCAATCTTTTCCCTGCAGGCTGCAGGGGAAAAAAAAGAAAACTGGGAAAGATGGGAAAGAAAAAAATTGAAGATTCAGCAGACATTTGGTCTGTAATCTCGCTGTGAGGCAGCTGCTTACCCTGCTGTGTGCACGGCTGGTTATTAACAGCCATATTTGGGAGGCAATCAGGGAGGATGTTCGCGATCCAACGGAGCAGGCACCCTGAGCAGAGCACTGTGAGAGGAGTCAGAGGATCCTGGTGGTAGGGATGCCTCAGTCATGATGCTCTTTCCTTGGCCGAATGATCTACTACGGATCACCATTTGGAAGCCCCTATTACCCAACCAATATGCATTTCACACTGGCGAGTTGTCCACAGGGTGTTTCAACCCACAGGGCAGCCCCTGCCCCTAGTTTCCTTCCAGTGTAGCAGTGGTCATGCTGAGTTTGCTCCAGCAGCCTCACAGCATCCTGTTGCTGGCTCAACACCACGGCCATGCAGAGGTCCACAAAAGCAGTGCTGCTGATGCACCAGGTGTTTTCCTGCTGCTCTGCCTCCTCAGAGCGACATCGAGGTTTCATTACGCAGCAAGTGGTTTTGGAGGAAAACCGAAAACATGAACCCTAAAGGCTCCTAATTTGAAAGTGAAATAAAGAGCCTGAGTGTATTATATGTTAATTCTTTCTTTGGAAGTGCTGACTCCTTATCTTTGAATTGCTGAGAGGAGGAAGCTCTGAGAAAGGCATTGCTGTGCTCCTGTTTTTCACCCTCTATTTGGTAGCTTGGGTGCCTGTCCTGGCTAAGCCACAGTGTATCTGAAGACTTCGAAGCTTTTTCCACAGCCAGATCCTGCTGACTTGGTGCATTTCCATACTCTCACCTGCTTGCATCAGCTGCTCTCCTTCAGCTTCCACAGTAAATGGCACGATGGCCTGAAAGCACAAACCTTTTAAGCAAAGCAGGCCACTTTTCTTGCTTAATAATTTAAGAGCATCTTTTGTACCAGCCCAGGGGGCATGAGCTGCCTTTGGGGAGGCTTAGGAATTATTATTTTTTTGCCTACTGTTGGCTCCAGTGCAAGTAGGGAAGAGCTGCATGTCTGCAATAGAGCTATGCTCACAGATATATGGGGGGCAGAGAGAGCATCGTTTGTGCTGCCAGGTGCCACCAGGTAAGTTCAGGTGTTCCCCTGGGGCATGTCCCTGCTGTGTCCCTGTGTGTGCCTGCCAGCACTGCTGGTCCTGCTTTGGCCATGCTGGCTCTGGGATGCAGCTTTCTGTCACTACACTTGAGTGAAGCCCAGAATCAGTGTTGCTCATATCAAAAGACAAAATCCAGCCTGGAGCAGCTCTTTCCCCTCCATCAGCTTAAAACCCAATTAAAGATCCTGACTGAAACAGAAGTGTGTGGGGATGTGATCCTTCTCAACACTAGATATTTGCCCTGTGCTGCTCCCCAGGACAACTGGGCCTTAAATAGAGCTAGAATGGGGGAGGATGTCCAAGTGTGGTTAATGCAAAGTTGGCTGCATTTCAGAGACCCAACCTGAGCCCTCACTGTTGGGTAATAAAAACATCCACTCACATTAAAACATGGCAGTCGTGCCTGTGGTTTGCTTTTACTTTATACTAAGAACATTTTTTTGATGGTGTGGTAAAGCACTCAGGGAATCAAACTAAAGCTTCCAATTCCCAGTTCAGTCTCAGCCATGCTGGTAGGTAACTGGCTGCATGGGATTGTCAGGGGCAATCTGGTGTCAGGCCAAGCACCAGCCCTGCAGCATCCCTCTGAGGGTCTGAGGCTTGTCTTGCACAGCTGCCTGCCAGGATTTGGAACAGCAACATGTTCATCAGTGAGGTCCTGTTGTTGCCTGGCTCCCTGAGCATGTGTACTCAGGTGTGGGGTAGGGTCTGGGGGCATCCACAGGCCCTCTTTGGTTGCAGGATGCAGCACTGGGTGGGTTTTGGTCCACCCTGAAGAGCCAGAAAACCCACTGGTGGTGCCTGGGGCCTAGTCACAGCAGTCTGGCCTCATGTTCACCATGTCCTCACTCCTGCCCAGTGCCTGCACACAGAAGCTGCTCACAGCTTCTGCCTGGGGAGAGCAGCTGTGCTCAGGTATTTGTTTACAGCCATCACAGGGAGCGTGATGGAGCACTGCCACCTAATCTGCTCCTCATAGCTGCTCTGAGGCAGTTGGCTGGGAACCACAAACATTCTCTTCATTTAAATACTATTCATTTATTTTAACCTGTTGCAAGCTGGCAGGCGGGGAAAGCAAGCACTCGTTAGCACTAATTGGCACTGTGCAGGCCTGCTGGAGCTGAAGGCAGGGGACGCTTCTGGCCACAGGGAAAGTCTTGTGCTCTCAGTAGGAAGGCTGCTGCCATTTTGAATATCATGACCTGGCCATTTGGCAAGCCACGTGGGATGCTGTTAAACTTGTGTTACTAAGCTTGTCACAGAGAGAGCTGCGGCCTCCTCCTGCGCACCCCTCGTTCACATCCCTGTCCTCCTATGTCCAGCAGGGAAATGGGGTCCCAGTACCTCTCCTGGGGAGCTTCAGCCCAATGCACCCATATGGGTTCTCAGGTCTCTTTGGTCCATAATCAATTTGGTTATTGTTCAAAAGCACTTCTGAGAATTTTACTTCTCTCCAAATGCAGCACATCCCCTATTCCAGGTAACATTAGCTCCTGGCAACCCTGAGATCCATGCAAAACACAGCACTGCCAAGCTGTACTGTGTTACATAAAGTACATAGGCAAAATAAGCAACGTGGAATGCCATGAGTGCCCCAGCATAGCTCTCAGATCACTGTCTTGCAGGCACAGGGGAAGGCCTCGTGTCAGCCATGTCCTCATCTAGAAAACAGCAGCTCAAGTACCGTATCATGCATTCCCTCTGCACTCACCAGCAATGTGGTTTTAATGTGGCACGCACAAAAATTTCTGGAGAGGTGTTTGAAAGGTGCAGAAAGTCTTCTTGAGTAAGGAAGGAAACCAGAAGAGCGAACATCTTCTCTTGCTTATGCAGCTCCCTCTTCACAAAAGACTCCGTCACGATCCCTCCCTGCACCATATCTGTAGAGACCGAATGTGTTCTTGCCAAAGGAGTCTATGTGCTGGTTCCTTCACTTTATGACTTATATTCAGCCTCCTACTCACTTCTCCACTGCTTGTGGTGCCCTGTGCTCCTTCCTGTCACTGCTTGTCACCACAGCATCCCTGGATTCCCTCAGTGAGGCCTGCTGGTGACATGGGGTGGCAGTGATGGAGCTCCAGAACATCAGCTCTGTGTCAGCAGGCTGTCTCCCAGCCATCTTAATGCTCCTCTGCTCAGGCAGCAACCGCCCGTGAAGCTCACCTCTGTGAGCTTCAGCTGCTTTCACTGATCAGAGGAAACATCTGCATGTTGATGTTTGCAATTAGAGAGGTGGTCTCCTTGCACTGAGCTTAAGATAGATGTAAAACAGTGGCAAAAATAGCTGTGCTTCTTGCCTCAGTCTCTCTCTTTTATGAGCTAGCTACATACCAGCTTGCTAAAGGACATGTATACACAAGGACATCTATACACAATTATGAAGTTTCTTCTTGGTAGATTTTTCCTCCTACTGTTTCCCATATTCCTTATCAATATTTAACATGTCAATTGTTTCAGCAACAACTGATTTTTCTAAGAGTGATGGTTGTTGAACAATTAAACACCTAGAATTTACAAGGAACTAAGGACAATGACTTGATCCCTTTTCTACATTTTTTCCTCTACAAAAAGCATTCCTAAAAAAGGCTTTGTCAAACTGGAAAAGACATGAGTGTGCCGTAAGAACATGTCCATTTCAGTGGACAGATGATAACTGTAATATATCTTCATTTGTTTCTAAATGTTAAGCACTTTTAGGAGAACAGCTTTGTTTGCAATAGTTCTGCCAACCTGGCAGCCAACCAGATGCACAATGTTTCTATGATTTTGAAAACGTTTTTTAAGAAAATCACGAAGTCCTAGAATCGCAGAATGGCTTGGGTTGGAAGGGACCTAAAAGCCCACCCGTTCCCAATCCCATGGGCAGGGCTGCCCCACACCAGCTCAGGCTGCCCAGGGCCCCACCCAACCTGGCCTTGGGCACCCTCAGGGATGGGACACACACAGTTCTCCTGGCAGCCTGCGCCAGTGATTCACCTCCCTCTGAGTTAAAAATGAAATGGGACAAAGTCCCTGATCAGCCTTCCTCTTTCCCATGTCATGTCACTACCCCAGATTTCACCTTAGAGTGGGTCTGGCATGTAAAATTTCATAACTAGAAACAGAAACCTCGTTATTTTCAGAGGATGACAAATCCCTCAGTTATTTTTTGTGACCTACCTGCAGGTGTAGGAAGCACACACCGAAAGTCACTGAGCAAGTGATGATAGAGGCAGGTATGCAATAAACCTGTTTAAAAGGCAAGCGAGAGTATGTATACAGTGCTTTGCGAAAGCTCAAATGAATTTAATTGAATCTGTTAAACTGATGTAATCTGTAGTTAGATAAGCTCCTAAGCTATGATTTTTAAACTGGTTTCCCTAGGAGAGTATCAGTCTGGAGGAGTGCTCTTATTTCTGACTTCCTAGCCCTGGACAGAGATAAAGGAATGATACAAAACTGCCCCAGCAGGTTTGATGAGACTAGCAAAAAGCCAAACTGGTCCAACTGGGAAGCTGTCCTAGAGCCAGCAGCCATGCCTAGTTACAGGATGCTGCAGAGCTCAGACACAAAATCGGCATAGGGGAATACATCAGCCAGCTGATTTCATTTTGCCTTTAATCAGTGGCAAAGGAAGATTTCTGGCATGCAATTAGAGGCTAACACCATTTGGTTTGGAATGCGCTCTGCTGTAAGGGAGAGCTGGCTTTGAGAGCAGAAGCCCCATGAAGCCATCGGCAGTGCTGCTGTTGTGTGCGTGTGTGCAGCCCTGTTCATCCCACTAGTAGGTTATAAACACGAACATTACTGAAAGCATTGAGCTGCATCACTGTCAGCATCACAGGGAGCCAGGAATGCCCATGGGAACTTAAAGCAAGGGAACTAGGAACAAACTTCTGAGAGCCGTAAAATCCTCATCTCATGGGCAAGTCCTTTTACTTTAATTCTTCCCTCAGTTTCAAATTCTAAGACTTAATGATGGTACACAGGGAGTGCTCTTCCCTTCAGTGCTGAGTGACAGCACCTATCTGGGCACCCTTTGCAGTAAGCCTAGCCTGTGGTTTATCACAGATAGCACACTGGTGGTAGCAGTGGCATTTCCAGACATAAGACAGGGTGCAGTGGGGAGAAGAACCCCCTTGTAGGGGCCCAGCTGTGTGAGTTACCATGTGTTCGTGCTCTCCTTGCAGTTGCTGAGCAGCAGCAGTGGCATCCCACACCAACCAGCACTCACAGAGCCCTCAGCGGTGACCAGGGGGCCTTGATCCCTTCGCAGCCGTTTCATCCTTTAATTCAGGTTAATGCTCCAAAGAAATGCTGTGCTTATCCCCATTGCATAACCACACTTCAGACTGTGCAGCGCAGAGACATTTCGGTGCCTGTGGACCTTATTTTAGCATCAGCTGCTGATGAAACTGCTACATTCCCAACGCTGTCGCATTGATTTAATTTACAAATCGAGTGGGAATAATTTCTCAAGGACATAAGATGTAAAAATGTGTGGGCCAGGGCCACATTTTATTTATGCTTTATAAGTTTGTGGCTGTAGCTTATTCTACTTCTAAGTTCCTTTACCTTTTTTGTGCTTTCCTCACTAGGGCTATGATCTGTGAGGCTTTTAAAGAGATGATGCTTTACAGAGAGAGGGCCCTTGGCTTTGCCTTTGTGCCCTGGCAATGTGCATGGAAGCACAAGTGATGCTGGCAGCGGGTGGGATGCTGCCCAGAGCGTGGCAGGGATGTGGCCCTTTACATGCTCCTCCATGTCACCCAGTGGCAAGAGCTCAATGAGGATATTTGTACAGGACTGTGTTAATGAGCTGTAATCTATGCACCAGTGCTGAGTCAGACTACGTTAGAGTGAAAAGATTTCCCTGCAAACACACCTTGCATTTCAGTAAGAATTTGTCTCTGGATTTTGGAAGCCAAGGCAACTGCTGCCCAGCTTATGACCTTGAAAGATCTCGCTTCAATCTGCAAGTGCTAGGGTTTTTTTGTTTGTTTGTTTCCAGCAGCACATACTCCTGCAAAGCAAATGTAAAGCTGCTGACAACAGATTTACTTTCCTTAGCTCCCCTCCTGGGCCTCTTGGATGCGATGTGTGACTCCCTGGGCCCAGGGCTGGTCAGTGCAGCAGGGGAGGGAGCAGGGGAAGCGATGCTGTGTTTTAAAATAGCTTAAGTGTGAATGTGCTCAGTTGAGGGAGACTGTTAGAAGAGCTGAGATTTTTCTCTTTCCTCCCATGTCCATCTGTTCTGGGCTAAAATACAGCCCAAACCATTGGATAGCGTGAGAGAGAATGTCCCTACTGCTCCTCCAGGCAGAGGAACACTTGCTGTCTTTCCTTGGCCACCCATGGCGTGCAGCAGCCACCAGAGCAGGGGACACTGCTGGTGGCACCTGTATGGGCTTTGCACCATGAGTCCCATCCCTGGTGATGCCTCTCGGGCAGTGTTTATTTAGCTTGCTTGGATATGGCTGTAGGAAGAGAGGAAAATATGTCATTTCAGACAAACCGATGGACTCCCATTTTGAGACTTTAGTCCTTGAAATAGCAGGACAGGAAATGTGAGTAACTTGCAGCATCTGACAGAAAAGGGAAAGTGGCTGCTTAGCTCTTTTATGGCCTGTTAGGTATGGGACAATGAAGTGAGAATGTGCTGGGGCAGACCTGATGAGGTGCTGGTACTGTCGGGTGCTGTTAGGCTGTTTGCTTTTCCCCTGCTTAAAGGTGTCCTTTGCCTTGTGATGGATGCTAGAAATACTCCAAGTAACCAAATGCCCAGAGCTGGCTGAGAACCCTTGGTAGCAAATTGTTATTGCAAGGTCTGCAAAACCATTGGCCATCTGGAAATGATCCGCTTTACAAACATATCCTTCATAAAGAGCTAATACTCTCCAGGCTTCAGAAGCCATTTCCAATACACGGCAAGGGGAAAGGAACCCTTTTGCAAAAACAGAGAGGCGAAGGATTTTCGCTTACCCCAGCAGCCGTGCGTGAAACACCTGGCTGGGCACTGCGTGCTGGCTGCTGCCAGCTGTGTCAGCAGCGATCCCAGGCACAGCAGGACATGTGCCCAACCCACCGTGTGCTGAGCAGATGGACCCGGATTCTCCTTGGCTTAAGTTGTCTTAGTAATTCAGTTCCAGAACGTTCTCTTCACGATTCCCCCAGACAGATATATCTTACTGCTCTTCAGAAGTGCTGGTAGACTCTTTTAAACACTCTCATTTTTCATAGTTTAATTGTTTCCAGCCTTGCTCACCAGAATTGAACTAAATATATATCTAGTGTGGAAAAAAAAAAAAAGTGAAAAGAGATGTTTCAGACATATGTGGGAAGATGCAACTGAAAAACTGCTTTAAAGTGTTTCCAGGTCTCAATTTTAGCTTGAATAGAGTTTTTAGAAAAATTTGAAATGTTTTTGCAGCATAGTTGGGGGAAGAAGGGAGGAACAGGAGTCATCATTCATAGAAAAATCAGTGCCGAGGATGGTATGATTTTGTGTTAACTCTTCATCCACCAGTGCATTGATTGAATGGTGCCTTACTGTGCTGCTGATGGATTTCCCATGATATACACAGAGATGTCTATAAATAATACATATCTATCTAATATAGATATAATATTATGTATAAAATATAATCTATATATATCTAAGGAGCAGGAAAGGACGAATGGAAATGGCCACAAACTGAAGCATAGGAAGTTCTGCACGAATGTGTGTGGGAACTTCTTCCCAGCGCAGTGACGGAGCAGTGGCACAGCTGCACAGAGAGGTGGTGGAGTCTCCTTCTCTGGAGACGTTCCAGACCCGCCTGGACGCCTACCTGTGCAACCTGGGCTAGGGAGCTGCTTTGGCAGGGGGTTGGACTCGATCTCTAAAGGTCCCCTACAATACTGTGAAATCAGAAAGGAACTCACATCATACGTTACTGAGCAACTGTAAAGAAAGTTTTGAGGCCATTCATCTTTCACTTGTGAACCTGGTGCCTTACTGATTGGAAACACATAAAACAGTGCCACAACAATGTTGCTTATACCTCTGAAGTGCTGGAACCGGTCTGTATCAGCTCTTTGAAACCCCTCATCCAAAAATCAAACTAGATATTGCAGTGTGCAATAGGATTTGGGAAAGGCTCTCACTTCTTTAGGGGTAATATGACTAATAACAACACTTAGTATGATACAACCTTTTACTGTTAAGACACATATCCTCCTTCACCATGCAAGTCATCTCTCCTGCAAGTGACAGTGACAGAGATGGAATGCGACAGCACTACATCATGGTAAGCATTATTTTGGATAACCAGCCTCCAGATATAATCTCTTCCTAAACCCTTCTGCATACTCAAGATCATACCCCGATTACACTGACATGAAGGTCTTCCCAGGAAGGGACACACAGCAGCTTGCCAGAGCAATCTGCACGCTCCTTATCAGCATCCTGAGCAGCCCGCTCTGCCGAGATAAGGAGCTGGATGCTAAACTCAATCTTCCTGTCTGGGGTAGCTGCTCCCCCCTTCCTGTGAACGCTGTTTACATCAGTGCAGGCAGGACACAGTCTTCCAAGTACAGATTGCTGACTATCCCAAAGCTTCTCTGCATTAGCTGAAAGACATAGACTCTATCTATTTGCTATCGCGTGCATTGCATTATCTTACAGTAAGGCCATAATGCTCCCCTTTAATTAGGCTGAAAAATCCAATAGGCACCTTATAAATCCCACCAGTTTTCAAGAGCTAGTTAGAATTTTTCCCCTCTGCAGACAATCATGTTTTAAAATAGATGTATTTAGGGTACTTGATGGTGGAATATTATGTCTTTGTTTGACCAATATGAAAGCAGCTCTCTTCTCTCTTTCTCCCAGTTCTGTAAGGGTTTCGGTTTCACTAAATGCTCATCAAAAACTGCGACCATTTTCTTGTATTTGAATAACAGTTGTAAACCACTGGCTTAGAGGCTTTACACCTGAATGAATGTAGCTCTCATATCTAAAGTCTGTCACCAGGAAACAGCTTGAAAAGTCCTGCAGGAAGCCCAGAGCACAAACTTTAGAGGAAAATCCCCAAACCCAAAGGAGTTGCGTTTGGCTTACTTCTCTTTGTAGGCAACTTTGTGAAACAAAATGGTACCCTCTGGAGATGCAGCTTCTCTCTTCTGCACATCACTTCACTGTGCAGCTCAGGGGTCTGGTGTGGAAGTGATTAGGGGGCAGCAATGTGAGGCAGATCCAGCCCTGTCTTCTTGGCCAGACCTATGGGATTGCAGTCATCTTAGAAGTCTCCTAGAGAGGACACCTCCTATGTGAGCTTTTGTCCTTCCTTTTGGCAAATGTTTTGCGGACATCTGAACTTCCCCCTACAGCACACTATTTTTATCTCTTTCATTTAGGTGTGTCTGCATTACTTTAGAACTAAACAAACAAAATCCAAAACGAAGATAAGGGTATTTACAAAGCCTTTTTACATGCAACCTTCTGTAGTTTACTACTCAGCCTTGCTCTCTACTAAAACTTCTTCAACTATTTCACCTATTAAAAGGAAATAAATTAAGAAAAAAAGTGACTGAGATCACTCGCCTATGGTGTAACTAGGCTAAATTCAGATACTTTCCACCAGCAAAATAAGCAGCTTTTGATTTTATGGTTTAGATGTATCTGTGCTCCTTAACCAAAGCCTGTTATCGCTTAGGGTGCTGAAGCCAGCCTTGTAACTACAGAAAGAGGCACAACTTCCCAGGTTAACAGAAACTGTATTTAGTACTTAACTTCCAACTGCTGACTTACTGAAGGACATGAAGAGAGTTCACGTGGATCCAACATTGTATATCTTGCTGTTCACCAAAACCTTAACCATGGCCAATGGCTGAACTGCAAGGTACAGGTCCTTGCAAGACTCACTGCCAGAAGTCACATGCTATGCAGCAGCTCCCATCTTCCACATTGCTTTTCTACACAGACAGAAACAATCTTCTGGCATTTCTAGACGTTGGTCTTATGACGATTTCTTTGTAAGTTCTGCCACCTTTACACACCTTGGGCAACATGCTATCATAGAACCATAGAACGGCCTGGGTTGAAAATGACTTCAAAGATCATCCAGTTTCAACCCCCCAGCTGTGGGCAGGGTCACCAACCACTAGACCAGGCTGCCCAGAGTACATAAACTATATAAACTTTGTATTGGACATTACGAGATTCTACATTACACAACCTCTGTTTGCCAAAATTGCTTAGCAACGTTTTCAGGGGATATTAATTTGGGCAGGGTGAAAGGTTAAATCACAAAGGAGACTTAGTTCTTCCATTGATGCTGATATATGTGCGTGTATATGTACGTGTACATGTTTATGTATACACCACATTTTTAGTATGATTCTTTAGCTGAGGGCCAAAAGATAATTGGCTTCAGTACAGGTCAAGGACCACTTGAGTAGTTTGGATGAAGTCATGCAAAAATCAAGTGGAGTTGCCGCAGATCTGGCTGTCCCATTGGTAATTACACTGATAGCAGCAAATACAAAAATGGGTTGGGTGAATGTAAGCCTTCATTACTCAGAAAAAAGTCTGTGGTTGTATAGTTAAGCAAAAGCTTGACCTGCGACGCTCAGCGGTGTTGCTCTGCCCTCTACAGACTATGTTGTATTATCACATTTTTACACATCTGTTCATGTTCACACTGCCCACTCAGAATGTGAAATAATTGTTGCCCAAATGGCACCGATACCTGGAGTTCAAATGCAAAAGGGACTATAAGAAATATTTATGTCTATTACTCTAATGTGCGAATGAAATGTGCAGAATTTCTTCATGCTGGAGAAACAAGGTTTCTTCCAAGCCCTGTATGCACAGCAAGGTAGTGATTTCGTATTACAGGATCCAGGAGGCTGCAAACAGAGTGATCCCTTGATCGATGTCCCACCTTTAAGTGACCACTGTAGTTAGTCATAGCCTGCCCTGACAGACACACAAAGGTACAAAGGTACCAGCACCCCACTCTGCAAGTTCAGCTATACACTTACATTCGAAAAAACATTCCTCAATGCATGTGTGCCCAGTTCCAGTTATCGTATGTGGCTCCCCCAGATGAACAGCATGTGACACTCCTTTATTTCCATCGCCCACAGGTCGGCCTGCCTGTGGTTACTGGATATCACACAAAAGGCAAAACTGGTTGGGCCCAGTGCAAAAAAAAAGACCTGGTAGGAGGAATTTGCTCTGGGAGCTCCCTACATAGCCTGCTGTGTGACTGCCACGTGTGCTGGTTACAGACTCAACAACTCAGGAAAGAAGAGGAGAGCTCTTCTATCAAGTGGAAGCTTCTAGCCTTGCATTTACAGAATACTTGAAGTAAAAACCTGAAATACCTGTTTAGAAAAAAAAACCAACTTCATCCAATTTCACACAATGCAGACCTTGCTGTATGTAATGCTACTATGCTTCTGAGGGTTAAGTCCTATGGCAGGCCAATATCCTTGTTAAAAAAATCAAAGAAAAGCTATAAAATATATTGTGCACATCTGAATGTTATTCCTCTTCAGAAGTACTGCAGGAACACAGATTCTGAAAAGCTGCTACGACATTAAACCACCAGCTATGTTTCCAACTGCACACTTTCGCATGGATTCTTGTTTTGTTATACATCACTGACTGTTTTGTTGAGGGACCTGCTACACACTAATGCTGCAGGCTAGAAAATTTCCAAGTACATTACCCAAGCCAAATGAAAGCCTTGTTACTGCCTTCCCTATTCCACAAACAGAAATGGTATCATTTCTTCCAAAGCAAAAATGAAAGGAAAACAATGGTCACATTTATGCTTGGCAAAACTGTTCCCCAGTGCTTCTGTCTGACAACAGCTGAATGGCATTCTCAAGCAAAATTCTTTCCGTAAACCCTGCTATCTCAGATAACTGATGCAGAAGTATCACATAAGCCTGGGGTATTTCTTGAGAACCTTTGTGCAATCTCAGAATACCATTAAACACAGAAGCTTCAATTTTATACCTTTATACATTCTTTTCATTTGAAGACTTCAGAGTGGTTTGTAACATAAAACACTGAAGGCAGGGAACTCAAATACTTAATAACAGTCCTTTTTTCAACAAAATAATTACATTTAATGACATATTATTCTCAGATCTAGAAATACACTGAATTCTGTAACGGAAAACACTGCAATAAGCACTATTTTTTCATGTGTTTAGTACTACACTTGGACAATGTGCTGTCACACTCCAACAACCCGACCAAGGTCAGGACCAAGTAAATATATCTGATACACAATGATTTCAGAATAATGCTCAGGTTTCAATATACACTTACCAATAAAGATTTTCTAATATTTTCAGGGCTTGGAGCGTGGTCTTAATGGTGTCACTGATAGGACTGTTTGATGACAATCACACATGAGAGCACACCGTTTCTACAGCTGGTTAACAGAAGACTGAGTGATGGAGTGACATAGGAGAACTGCTGATGTAATGGTATCAATCAATATTCACATCAATTTTTACTTCTCCTGCACTTAGTCTGTATGTCTCAATACCACCCTAACCTCTCCTTTTCAGGTGCTGCAGGTCATCTTCTCGTCATAAAAATCCCTAAGACACATGCCTTGAACTTTGTTTCAGCCATGTTCCACACACTTCTTAGTGCCAACCGTTCTAGAGAGGGTGGCAATCTGTTGGAAACAGGGTACAGGAGATGTGCTTCTTCTGTAAGTCACGTGAGACTTGGTGTCTTGAACTGAGATAGGTGTTAGGACTTTCCCTGTTTCCTGCTCACAAGTTGTAAGCCTAACTTGTTTTCTACATTATGGCACCTGGAAACCCTGACCAAAACAGCATCCCATGTCGCTACTCGGTCATTGGTCTCCAACAGCCCTGGAACAGACAAACCAAGATAACTCAGTGCTCTTTGAAACACATTCTTCTTCAAGAAGGAACAAAATTTCTTCTTGCTGACTGTTAATTTATTAAGTACTATTGTTGGGTTGTTCTCTTACCATTAACACTGGTTTTCTCCAGGAATGGAAATCGCTTCGACCCACCTGAACAAAAGCCAGGAACACTTACTTCTTACAGTCCACAAAAGGACTATCTCTTCACAGTGGAGAGAAAGGTCAGCTGACCTCTTCCAGTAGCAGACTGGACATTAATCAACTGGTCTGTGGCTTGCCTGTCACCTGAACCTGTTGTTTTAGACTTGTAACTGTTGAAACTACTGTCTGAAACAGCAATTGCACTGAAAATAATACCTGGTCCCAAAATATGTGTATACAACTACACCAAGGGAGACTGAAGCATCTCTGCAAAGCCAACTCATCTCTGAACCTACTGGCAAGGCTGAACGTGTCAATGGAACATGCACATGCACTCTATAGCACTGAAGCACCGTGTATGAAAGCACTGTCAGGCCTCCCAGGCACACTGCAAGTCCTCTGAAGGCTCTAAAAAACACTCACAGAAGTGGTAGGTAAGCAGAATGTGTTATGCCTCTGGTCACCAGCAAGATCTCCTCTTTCAGAGGGGTACAGAAAAGGCTACAGATGCAAGACGTGACTTTTGTAAAAAAAGATCATGTAATTGTCCTGAAAAAGCTCAGAAAAAGAACAGATTGATCATGTACAGATTAGGGCAATGAGCAAAATGTCACAAAAACTGAAATAGTTCGATATACCTCGAGTTTGCACAAAGGAAGAAATTTGTGTGTAGAATATTACATACTGCACAGCAGAAATGCTATCAGACTTCCCATTATGGGACTTTTCAATAACATGATTGCCAAAATAATGCTGACCTTCCTTCTTCTCTCCCAAAATCCAAATCCATCCCTGTGTTATTTATACATAGTGAAAAGCAGGAGCTCCCAAACTACAGTGACACTAACTATAACCAAGACAATTCACCAAGTAACGTGATACTGGGAGAAATTTTATGATGCTGTTGGGGGAAGGGAGCGTGTTGTAACAGGACAGTTACACTTTCTGAATAACATTCCAAAGTGACACTTGAAGTGAAAGCTATGGAAGCTGAAAAAAATCCAAATGTGAAAGTCAGTACGGATATATTTTCCCTTGAAAGTATTGATAGAAGTCATACATTCTTCAAAATATCTTTTAAATCGAGTGATATTTAATAATTGCACAATAAGCTGTTCATCTCTTGCAGTGAAGGCTGAAGGAGAGTCCAAGAAATTCCCTGTGGTAAAAGTCCTGAGTCAGCAGAAAGTGCTTTGAAGAAAACAGTATGAATTGGGAGGAAATTTCCAACACCTGCAGATTTTGGCTATTGTCAGCTAAAATAAAGTGTTGGGGTGTGCAGACATCTTAGAGGTGAGAGTTGATCTTGCAGTATGTTTTTAAGAGATCTCAACCACTTGCTCATTAACAGTTATGAGCAAAGCGAAACAGCATTAATTTCTGTGTAGAAATTTATACACTTGTGTGTCATGGCTGCATCTCAGCCCACTTAGAGTCCAACATTTTTTAGTCAGGGGAAAGAAGGGTCTCTGGTAGATAGGAGCAACATACATGAAGTGCTTTAGCTGTGTCTAAATCTATTCATTTCCTCTTCCTTTCTCTTACATTGTTGAATGTGAGCTTTAACATTATTCAGTCTCCACAAACCCTCCAAACTATTTCTCCTAATAATTCAACTCCACACACTGCTTTCAAGCCAAAGTGAAAAAAAAAGTTTTTGGATTGAACTCTGAGTGTTAAACTATTTCTAGATAGAAATATTCAGGTTTCTCTCTGCTGTCAGAAAGCTGCAGGTACTGCACACAGGAGGACATCATTCTGCATGTTTACCACAAACCCACCGAAGCCGCTGCTCTGCTTGGAGCTCAGTTAATTCATCGATGGATCTCCAGCTGCACTGACAAGCATATGCTCGTGATCCTTTCTTCTTTATCATCTTCACTCTTAGTTTGCTGAGCTCAGGCATGTTATTCCTGTCAAACGAGGGAGTTCAGTTTATCATTGTGCTTTTTTTTTTTTTGATTTTAAGAAAAAAAATTGTGAGGCTATTTCATTTTGGAAAAGCACTTAGCAACAATTCTGAGTACCACTGTCAGGGAATATGCTTTAACTCTGTTCAGAACACAATCATTTCCTGAGAGCAGAAAGAGAGCATATAGTTTCTGTATTCTCAAATCTGCTGCAGTTTAATGTTTCTGTAAGTGATGTTCTGCCTCTTCAGAGACCTTGCTTCAGCCTTCAGAGAAAGAGTTGAGAAGAACCAGCTAGAACCAATTTTATTAATAAGAAATTATTCAAAAACATATTAAAATTATCCAACTTTTATTAATATTACAATTATCTGACACTATCTCCTTTCATGCTATTATATTTTTTATTAACTCAAAATCTCAGAAGCAGAACAATTTAGACTTCAGGTAAATTGAAGAATCCTATTTTTTTTAACCTTTCTAGCTACCATACTCATCTTAGGAGACCTAGCACTGTATTTTTACATTTATTTTACAATTTTTGCTGTTCTTTTTAAGTATTGAGAGTAAAAAAGAGAAATGCAAGTTTTTGAAACCGGAAGGGAAAACAGGAAAACCAAACACATTGTATAAGAAAAATAACAGAACAGGAGATGATTTATCCATTATTGTTCTGTTCCAGCTACCACACCTCCTAGTGGCCAAGCATGTACACTGAACACATCCATTACCTCCACCTGAGAACTGGCATATACAGAGAATTCACCAGAATAAGAATTTAAACTCGATATCTGCATTAGGAGCATGCCTTCACTGAGTCTTAGCATTTGGTACAGCTGGAGAGAAACTGGAAAGAATGCCTTAACTCTTTGAGAAAATTAAATGATTAAAGACTCCACAATATAACAAGAAAGTAAAAACCCCACCTCTCCAGTTAAACAAATGCTGCTTCAAAAAGAAGCCTGCTGAGATCTCTCCTATGAGGAAAGGTTGAAGGAATTGGGCTTGTTTAGCTTGGAGAAGAGGAGGCTCCGGGGAGACCTCATTGTGGCCTTCCAGTACTTGAAGGGACTGCAAGAACAGGAGGGGGATCGACTGTTTACATGGGACAGTGATAGGACAAGGGGGAATGGTTTTAAAATAAGACCGGGGAGATTCAGGTTAGATGTTAGGAATAAGTTTTTCACTCAGAGGGTGGTGATGCACTGGAAAAGTTTGCCCAGAGAGGTTGTGGATGTCTCATCCTTGGAGGCATTCAAGGCAAGGCTGGGTGTGGCTCTGGGCAGCCTGATCTAGTGGTTGGTGACTCTGTCCATGGCAGGGGGATTGAAACTAGATCCCATCCTATCCTATCCTGTATCCTTTATCCCATCCCATCCCCTATCTCCCATCCCCTATCCTATTCTAATTTTCACTGGACATGGCAGGACATTACTTGATACTGAAAAACCTAAAACATGTCTTGAAACAACTGTAGCTTATGTGACTGCAGGTATGGTACAGTACCTGTAGAGAAGTACATGCTAGCACAACATTCAATCTTTCTGCATGCAGCGGTGGTCCAGCAAAGGCCAACCCATCACACAGATTACCTGCTTAAAGCTGCCTCCTGACTTACCAAACCTGAACTCTTTTTAAAAGCAGAGAGTAATGGAGAAATAAATGGAAAGACATGAAAGCAGATTGTGGGACACACTGCATCCTTCTTCCTGCAGATCTTCCCAAGTGATTACTGAGGAGGTTGCACCCACACTCCTTATTAGATTAACACAGGACTGCCAAGGACTCTTCACCTTCCCTGTTCCCATCAAGCCCTGAAGCACAGTAAAACAACACTAACACCAAACCCACCTGAGACATACCTGAAAAACAGATAATCACAGGACTGATCCCAGATGTAGTCATTGAAAAGCAACACACGGAAATCGCAAGCAGTACAACGCAGCTGATCACAAGTCCTGGTCAAAAAATGAGAAATGAGACTTCTATGAGAAATCTCCCAGAGCTTATTATAATAAGAGAAGCTACACAAATCATCACTGTTTTATAAAATGAACACACTCAGAAATACTGTGTGTGGTTAACCTGTAATCTTAATTTTTCACATCTCTGGAATATTCATTATGTACATGTTCAAACCTATGATGACATAGTAACTATTTAAGGTTCCTTGAACATATCAAATAAACTGATATTCTCCAAATATATTCTTTGATCCTCCTCATTGGCATGGCCTGGCTATTACCCACATACCCACAATATGCACTGTGTGCATAATTACTTACTACAAAAAATCCCAGATGGAAATGCAATAACGTTCTATTGGATATTGGAGCTATACAACTGAAGTCCCTTTCCCACTGTTAAAGTACCTCTCCTGAAGTTACAAAGCACTCTGCTTGTCCACACTTGAGGCTGTGGGATGCCTGTCTCCAGTCCAAGCTCTGGGATGACTTAAAGCAGCCTACTGATTTAAGTGGCATACTCAGCCATCACACAGAAAGCACTGAAAAATACAACACTCCAGAGTAACAATTTCCTTAACTACATGATTTTGATATTTGGAATATCTTGTCTCATTTGCATTCTTCTTCAACTCCTCAAATGAATGAAGGGTCCTGTGGCCATGAACAGGGGACTGGAGGGGACTAGCTGACTCAAACTGCAGCTACAGGCAGCTGTGACATTTCAGTGAATACAAGGCTGTCCTGTACAGTTCAAACTCAGGGCTCTGTACCACCACAGAAACACAGTTGTGATTAAAACTAATGATAAATAGATTTTTTTTTTTAACCTTTTTGAAATATTTGTTCCTATGCCGTTTGGTGAAGAGCTTCCACCCAGGAACACTGGACAGCACCTACATGGAATTAAGTTAAATAAAAAATTAAATAATAGCAAAACATTTTGAAAAAAGGTAGCATTATGCTAACTTAAAACATTGTTATGTGTCACACTGCTTCAAGTAGTACTTTCTCAGCAAGACTCTCCTGCTAGCTAAAGGCATGGTAAGTTGATATTTATTAAATACAGGCAAAGCATCAAATGCTTACAAACAATTGAATTTGATTTTTACCACGACATTCTAAGAAAAACTGGGATAAACACTGTCTATACTAAATATATGTGATTAATATTGCAATGTTGGCTAACTGCATTTGTCCAGAAGGTGAAGGAAACTGTTGTTCCACAATTACTCATTACTTACACATGAAAACATGAGTAACTTTTTAACATTAACTTTCTGTTCAACTGTTTATAATTGTTATTATTAAAGAAGTTATTCAAATACTTTTTTTTCTTAGTTCATGTAAACACAAATTAAACTGTAATACTATCTGCATTATATAGTAATACTATGAGACAGACAACAAGCTATAATCAAGCTATGTTTAAGTGGCCCAAACGTTTTTCATTTACCTTTTCCTATGAGCCTGAACAACAGCACTCTTGCTTCCAGGTGTGACACTTGGTGAGTTAGACTTCAGTTTCTATTTAAAAAGCAAAGAATGAAAGGCAGCATTTCAGCAATATGCTGTTTTACTTAAAAAGCAAGAACCAGGAAATCCAAATAATCCAGTATGATGGGGACTAAGAATGTGGGCTTTTCTTGCTCAGTTTTCTGTAGTCTGTTTGAGGCAAAATGTGCTGAAGTTATAGATGGATAAGTAGCAAAGCTTCTCTCCCCATAACAGATCTCCAGCTCTTCCTGAAGGAATTCAGCATGAAACAATCACCTTGACTTCAGAATCAAGACTTTCTTTTTCATATCCTCTTTTTAATGAGTTTGCTTTTGAAACCAGAAGATTTTGGAGTCTTCTCCCTCTGAGTTTTTGTTGTGTTGGAAATACATGAAGGTCTTATATTCAGAAAAAACAAGTATCTTTGAACAATGTTTGTTATTTCCTGCACACAAGTAAATTATCAGAATTTTAGAATGTGGTAAATGTAAATCCCAAATGGGAAGTTCAAGGCAATAAATATATAAAATTATACAGATTTAATAATACAACCCTCTCTCACTCAGACATCATTATTGTGGTACACAAGTGTGTTCTGTTGGCTCAGACTGAGACACCCTGTAAGGAATCAAAGACAAACGTAATGAAAACAAGAAGAATAACACAAAAATAACAAGAATTTGCACAGGAAGTTGTATATGTATGAAGGATGAATAACACATTTTTCTAGCAATTATTTCCAAATGAATGCCTGTTTTCAATATTCTCTATCCCTCTCTTTTTATGACACTTGATTATGTAAATTGGTAGCTTCATTTTCATCTCCTGCTGTCAAATAACTGAAATAATTTAACTGGGAGAAGTAGTTGGTATGGCAGATGACTGCACTGCCATTCAGAGGGACCTCAAGAGATGGCAGAAATGGGTGAAGAAGAATATTTTCAAATTGAGCAAGAGAAAATGCAGACTCTCACACCTGGGAAGAAGTAGCCTCGTATGCCCAAATACACTGAGGGCTGACCAACAGGAAAGCAGCTTTGCAGAAAAAGCTCTGGGCATCTTGGTGACAAGTTGACCATGAACCAGCACACAGCTTTGTGGCACAGAAGGCCCGAAGAATCCTAGATTGCATTAAGAAGAAAGTGGCCAGCAGGTCAAACGAGGCTATTCTTGCTTTACAGTCAGCAATGGTGAGAGAAGATCACGGAATCATTTTGGTTAGTCAGGATCTCTTGAGATCATCCAGCCCAACCCTGAGCAGTCCCAGACCTCTCAGCCTTTCCTAAGAAGCTTCAATCTCACCATCACCTCCATGACCCTTTGCTGCAGTCTCTCCAGTAGCTCCATCTCTCTGGACACAGAACTGCAACTGGACACAGCACTCCAGATGTGGCCTCCTGGATAAGCCTGGAATGCTGTGACCAATACAAAAGTGATATGGACATCACAGAATAGGTCCTGTGAAGGACCATGAAGATGATTAAAGTCTTCAGACCAACTGGCACACAGGCAGAGGCTGAGAGAGCTGGGACTTTTCAGCTTGTGGAAGATCAAGGTCAGGAGAGTCTTATCAATGGATAAAAATATATGTTGGGGAGAGGCAAAGATGACATATTCAGACTATTCTGTCTATGTCTGTGTTCACTGACAAGCGGAGGGGTAATGGGCACAAACTGTATTACGGGAAATTTTACTTAAACATCAGAAAAAAATTTCTTGTGAGGATGTGAGGATGATCTAACATTGGAACAGGTTACCTTGAAGTTTGTGAAGTCTCCTCCCTTGAAAACTCTAATTTAAAATCTAACTGGACACATCCCTAAGGAACTTGCTTAAGTAGATGACTAGATTTTTTTTTTTTGCCATTTGACACTATGCTTGAACTAGCATTTCCTTTAACTGCCTGGGTTAGATGATCTCTTTGTATGTCTCCTTTTCATCACTATAGGATTGTTGAGATTTCTTTCCTGCTTCATTCTATCACCGAGCTTCATGCTTTCTGTACTTCCCCAGACTTACACTCACCAGAGGTGCTCTGGCAAAGCTGCTGTCATTACAGATTTCATCAATAATATCGTCTATGTCTTCTTCACTGCTGCCAGCACCCGTTAACGTTCCAGCGGATCTGAAACACAAACATATCAACCTTCATTCTGTAGCACGATCAGAGCAATGAGAAGAACTGCAAGTTAAGAACACAGAATTAGTCACAACCTTGCCCTCTGGCGTTACTGCAGTGCCTAAGGTGGGCCACCCAAATAATGACTGACAAGGCGCTTTACCATGCAGGACGAGGCCTCTCCATGCACATTAAGCCTCCAAAGGCGGACGGCTGAGGCTGGACGCGTTTGAAAGCGCGTCGCTTTAGCACCACATCTATCCCGAAGCTCTGAGACACAGGTAGAGCTCAGGGCCCATCCCCCTCCCGCCGGTCGGCCCGGAGGAACGCCGCTCACCCGCAGCCGGCCGCCGCCCGCTCCTTGTCGCCGTGCTGACTCCCGCCCGCCGCCGCCCGCTCTGGTACGCGGCAGAACCGCCGCTCCACCTCGTCCAGCAGCTCGTCCAGCTCGTCCGCCATCTTGCCGCCGCCGGCCGTTGCCACGGCGGCCTCGCACCGCCCCAGCCGCCAGGGCGGAGCCTCCGCGCCCTCCGGAATATCGTTGTGCTTTTGCCGCGGCTCAGCCTGATCGGCCCGGGAGAGTGGAAGGGTTCTGAAGAAAAGAAATCCGGTCAAACAAACGAAAAAACAACGCACGGAACCGCGGCAATTCCGGCCGTAGTCGGCAGGATTCGAACCTGCGCGGGGAGACCCCAATGGATTTCTAGTCCATCGCCTTAACCACTCGGCCACGACTACGCGTATTGAAGCACCGTTTTCCACTATAGTAGATCCGTGTGCCCGGTGCCGTCACTCCACGCAGCCGCCTCAGCACCGGGAACTGCTGTTCTCTGTTGGAAGCAAGGCCACGGTGGTTTGGAGTTCAGGTCTCTGCCGGTAGAACGAAGTGTATAAGACAGAGCTGATGCTTAAGGGAAGCCTGTAGGAAACTCGCAGCCAGGCGTGGACGGGACGGTGGTACTGGGTTGTGTCCGGTTCTGCCCAGACTCAGCTGGTTCTGGGTGCTTCTGGCTGGTTCCAGCCAGCACGTTGAGGGAAGTGGGTGTGGCCAGGCTATAACCAGGGTAATTAGCAGCTTCCCAATCAGTTCCGAGTGCCCCAATCATACACAGAAGGGATGCTCCACAAGATAAGCTAATCAAGTGCAAGCCACAGCCTTCTCACATATGCTCAGCCTTCCTCTGTCCCCACAGACAATGACCTCTCCTTTGGCCACCGATGGGAAGCTCAGTGCTCGCCCCTTTGCCAGGGCCACCACAACTCCGGGGCTGCAGACCCTCATAGCTCAGCCTCTCCATTATGTGGTGTTTTACAGTGCTCCTGGCATTGCTAGCAATGAATTGCCAGCCCTGCTTGGATTCCCTCCTACTTAAGCTTTTATTTATTTGTTCCATTTTCCTCTTCACACGTCTTGGGGCTCTTTGATACCCTGGCTGGGGCAATGGCAGCGTTGCAGGGAGATGTGTGGAGTTAGGACAGTTGTGAGCCTGCCCTGGTTGATGTGATGGAAGAAATCAAATAGCACTGATGCTGCTCGAGCTCTTTCAAGTGGCCCCTTGGTCAGAACTCGATGTCATGTAGGTAAATTCAATCCAGAAGAAGTGAATTTTTGGGTGGAATTTTTACATTCATCTCTTGCAGCTGTGGAGAGTTTAAACTAATCACAATTCTCCCCGGTATGCTATCATCTCTGTAATTTGAAAAAGGATCAGGAGCCCACAGGCTTGGAAAATGCTGAAGAAACGCCTGTCCTGAGATACATCATCACATGTGGAAAAGACCACTTGCTGCATCATCGTAAAGGAGCTTAAGAATGCTGAAATCCAGTATCATTCTGGCATTCTTTCAAATGGCCTTAGAAATCCGAGTACATTTTCTTTTGACTGCAAAACAGCTTCTTTCCCTTTCCATCAATCCTGTGGCTGTCAGTGTGTCTGATGTAAGGTGCCAAAAATGTATGGAGTGTCTATGGGATAACAGTGCCAAAGTTGGGGTGCCTTGAAGCCTTCTCCCATGAACCCACTGCTGCATTTGCTCAGTTGGAAAGCATTTGAAAGAAAAAAAAAAAAAAAAAGGCACAGACCTCACAGACCTTTAGAATTCCTTAAACTACAGAGATTGTTTTTCTGTAGATTAGTGCCTGCTGTTTAGATCTTGTTGTTCAAAACTTGCCTGATGCAATCAAAGAGAATTACTGGGTCAAATTAATTCCAGACTAGTTGCTGGAATCACACTGAGGTGAATCTGCCATACTGGGCCATCAGCTAAGCTGTGGTCAGGAGGAAGGAGTGCTGGAGAAAGGAGCTGAGGTCATGTCCTGAATTTTGCCCTCTCTCAGGAGATGAGTGAACTAATTTGTGCAAATCATGTCTTTTGCTGACATTATATTGGTACAAACAGAACAGTTACTGACTACTGGGGGCTGGAAATGTGTCAGTCTTGAGTACAGAATGACCATTCTGTCTGGCAATGCTTTGTTTTAGTTTTTAAAGACTCTCATCATGTGTCCTCTGTTAGGGATGATACATTTTGGGACAGCATGGTCGCTTGAGCTCGCAGCATTCCTCCAGGGGAATGGTGCGTGCAGAGAGAAGAAGAACATGTACTTGATTTAGCAACCAGAACAAGATCAAGAAAAGTAAAATGTTATACCGCGTAGGTCTTAGTGTACTTAAGTGATAATGTGTAACTAATCAAAGTTTGTGTGGAATGCATTATGTAATCTAAAACTAACCAATCAGAAAGCACACATCACGAGTGGTGTGCATGATCTTTGTAAGAAAATACTATATAATAGGTACCAATTTAATAATAAAATTGAAGCTTGCTCACATTGAGTATGTGTATGCTTCCCCACGTCACTCTGGGTTAACCTTGGCTAAACGCGGCAAACACCTTGGTTTGCAACATTTGGCGCCCGAACAGGGACCCGAGTACGTGGTTTTGGACCAAAGCCTCTGCTGCTTTGCAGCAGAGAAGCTGCGCAGGTGCGGTCGACCGCACAGCGGGACCGGCACAAATGCGAAAAGCGGAAAAGCTGCGTAGCTTCGGTTGACCGCGCAGCGGGACCGGCACGGGATCCAGGGGCTAAGCGACTGGCCAGCGCGATTTCTCCTCCTCAGAGTGCCTTTGTTCCTGCGGGACAGAACGGATGGAGAGAGAGGTAGCCCAAAATCTTTTATCATGCTTTTTAGAAAAGCGGGGAATTAGTGCTGGCACCCTTAAAGCAGTGCCAAATATTTTGGATTATGGTCGGACAGTGGGAGTTTTCTTGACGGCAGGGACATTGTTTAATATCGATCAGTGGCGTACCTTAGGTGAAGTGTTGTGGGATCATGTAATTGATGATAGAAAGGAGGCGAAAAAGCTGATGAAGCCTTGGCGGGAGATTTCTAATTGCATAAAGCGGCATAAGATTGAACAGGAGGTAGCGGGACAGGCAGTTGCTCAGTTGCAGGGCGGAGCTGCCGCTGCGACTGGTCGAATTGAAGATCCCCCTCAACCGTCCCTAGGGATCCCTGTCCCTGTACGGGTATCAGCAGTGCTGCCTACTGCACCAGCGGCTGAGGACCCGGAGACAGAACCTGATCTTTTTCCCCCAGAGGAGGGAAATGGGGATCTCCCACCACCACCGTCATTGCCTCCTCCGCCACCGCTTTCAGGCGGCAAAGTGCGTAAAAGTGGACCCACCGCAGGTCCCCTTGCACGACCTCACTGGGCAGAAATTGCTCGACAAGCTGTGGAACAAGGTCACTCTGACGTGGCTGAAATAATTGGTCAGGCTTTTCCGATTCGGTTCGAGCCCACAGCAGATGGTGGAGCTCATGGGGTTCATGTTCCTCTTGGTTGGAAAATGCTGTTTCAATTGCGTGCTACAGTATCAGAACATGGGTTGCATAGTGAACCGGCTCGTCAATTGTTAACTTATATATGGTCTAGCAGTGTGCTTGTTCCAGAGGATGTAAAAACAATTATGAGAATGATTATGAAGCCATCAGAACAGATGATGTGGCAATCTCATTGGCGCCGCTTATGTGAAATGAGTGCTAGCGCGCCACGAGATATGTATGATCCATTGTACCAAGTGACAGCTGATCAATTGACAGGCAGTAATATGTTTTCTAGACCAGAGATACAGGTACAAATGGGGCCAGACGTGTGTATGGAAAGTATGAACCTAGCTCGAGATGCGTATAACATGGTGCGGTCATCGAAACCGGCTCCCTCTTATTTATCGATTAAGCAGGGTCGGGAAGAATCTTTTGCTGACTTTGTCGATAAGATAACTGACGCGTTGTCACATGCAGATGTACCTGAGTGGATGAAACAGTCTTTGTTACGACAGTGTCTATTAGAAAATAGTAATCAAACTACAAAGGCAATTCTTGTCACTCTCCCTTTAAATGCCACTGTTGAAGAAATGTTAGAGCGTATGAGCCGAGTGCCTACCCCCACTCAAGCGATGTTAAGCTCTGTTGTTCAAGATATAGGTGAAAAGTTGGCTGGAGCCCAGGATCGGGTGTTTGCTGCCTTTGGACCGCTGTTGCAGCTAGCTGAGAGTAAAGCAGCGTCTTCGACTTCGCGCCCTCAACGTTGCTTCAGGTGTGGACGAAATGGCCATTTTCGCAAAGACTGTAAGTCAACCAATGTATGGTGTAATAACTGTCGGTCAAATACTCATGCTACGGTTGTATGTCGTTCGGGAAACGCCAAGCGGAGCGCGAGCCGCCGCGCGATGATAACAGTAGCGAGCAATTCTCCCTCTCCCCAGCCACACCAGGCAGCCTCGGACTCGACTTAGCAACATCAGTAGATGTAACATTGATTGATAAACGGCCACAGAAAATTCCATCAACTGCTATAGCACCGTTAATGATTAACGATCAGCCTCATGGTGCGTTACTGATTGGCCGCTCTTCTGCTGGCATAAGGGGTCTCATGATAATACCTGGACTCATTGATAAGGACTATACTGGCGTGATATATATTGTTGCTTATACCAACTTTCCGCCTGTTCACATTCCCGCGCAATCGTTGATAGCACAGCTTATACCATTGCCCCACCTGTCTGCGGCTATGAAAGCTCGGCAAGAAACCCCCAGGAACTGGATTTACTGGGATCCCGCGCGGTTAATAATGTGAATGGAACTAATACCACTTGCTTGCTGTTTGGTCTAGGTAGTACCTTTGAAAAATTTGCGCACAATAATCCAAAACTACTAACCATTCATAGTCCTTATTTAGGTCAAGTTTGGACAAGTGTCTCTCCAAAAAATCGTGTTGCTTTTAATTGGTCTACTTATTGTGGAGGTAATTTTTCGAAGGGAAATGCTTATGGCTTACGTTATACATCTGAAGGAGGGACTGGGAGACAAGAGGTTTTAATAAATGATCAGTCAGCTAAAGCTTTACCACCAGGAATTTTCCTTATATGTGGCGATAGAGCCTGGGCAGGCCTCCCAAAGAACATAGTTGGGGGACCATGTTATCTTGGCAAATTAACCTTGTTTGCTCCTCGCAATCAGGAATGGCTGAATATCTCTAAAGCCTTGATCAGTAGCAACAGTCGTCGACATCGGAGAGCCGCTTCACCGCTGACAGCCGAGTGCTCGGACGAGATAAAACTATGGACAACAACAGCAAACGCCTTCGCTTCTTTCCTGGTTCCAGGTGTAGCAGCAGCCCACGCCTTAACCCAAATCGAGAGACTAGCTTGTTGGACTGTTAAGCAAAGTAATATTACATCACTGATTCTTGAAGAAATGTTGGAGGATATGAATAGCTTGAGACATGCTGTACTGCAAAATCGCGCTGCAATTGATTTCTTATTGCTAGCACAGGGGCATGGGTGTAAAGATTTTGAGGGTATGTGTTGTTTTAACCTATCTGATAATAGTCAATCTATTCATAATCAAATTCACTGGTTGCTCAATCACACACAACAGGTAATGAAAGACCACCACCCCATCGATGATTGGTTTCGGTCGCTCTTTCCAGGACTCTCATCCTGGTTATACGGGTGGCTTAAGGAAATTATAAAATGGATACTTATCATCATTGTAGCTATTATTGTGGCCCGCATAGTCGTCTCCTGCACGGTCCGACTAGCTACGCCACAAGCAAATCTTGCGGCGACAACTGATATCTTTCAAAATTGGCTAATAGAGCAAGGGGGTCACGACTATTTTACTTTAAAAGAAAAACAGGGGAAATGTTAGGGATGATACATTTTGGGACAGCATGGTCGCTTGAGCTCGCAGCATTCCTCCAGGGGAATGGTGCGTGCAGAGAGAAGAAGAACATGTACTTGATTTAGCAACCAGAACAAGATCAAGAAAAGTAAAATGTTATACCGCGTAGGTCTTAGTGTACTTAAGTGATAATGTGTAACTAATCAAAGTTTGTGTGGAATGCATTATGTAATCTAAAACTAACCAATCAGAAAGCACACATCACGAGTGGTGTGCATGATCTTTGTAAGAAAATACTATATAATAGGTACCAATTTAATAATAAAATTGAAGCTTGCTCACATTGAGTATGTGTATGCTTCCCCACGTCACTCTGGGTTAACCTTGGCTAAACGCGGCAAACACCTTGGTTTGCAACAGTCCTCAGTAGGAGAGGACTGGGAGGCTGGCCTGGGTGGAAGTCGTCATGCTCTCTAATGCAGCCTTCTCAGCAGTGCTGATAAAACTGGCTTTTGCTGCTACAGTGATACGGACAAAATACCTTCCTAGGGCAGGATGTCAATTTGCCTGCCCTGTTTTCTCTGGTAACCAGCCTTAATAGGAGTTGAACAGAACTTTCCTCAGCTCCGTTCTCCAACTGACTAACTCACTAGGGCTCAGGCAGTGATAAAGGCTGACAAAGCTATAATTTCTTCTATTCCTCCAAACTGCGGCCAGCCAGGAGGGAAAGGAATGCAGGGAGGTCTTCTTGCTGTGGTGATAACATGGCTGCAGCCTTTTCTGCATTGTCATCTCTTGACCCAGAAGATATGAAGGAGGTAGGAGCACAGCAGCTGCCTGTCACCAAGGTATTACGCTACCTGTAGGAAAGGTAAATGGGTCAAGCCGCTTTTTACAGGCAGTTCAACTTCTCACTTCCAGTCATGGGATATTATTCCAGTGGTGTTCCTGGTCACACTCCAGTATATCATTTTGAGTGACACTGTGCTTATTTTCCAGCAGTGGTACAATGCATTGACATGAGTAAATTCAGGCCGCATGTAGATTCTTGGCCATAATTTAATCACTAGCAAGCATTTCTGTGGATGAAATTATTCTCTGTAAAGATATCAGATAGGGAGACAACATCTTGAAAGACTGCTTGGCAGAAGAAATAGCAAAGTGTGCAAGATTCCTTATGTAGTGCTACTCACTTATTATGTTGAGAGACAGTCTTGGAAAATAGATCAATTTAAGATGGAGGCCAATTTGCTCTTGGACTTCACTGCTGATCCTTCGATCAAAGGTGCCAGCACAGAGGGTAAATTTTCATTTAGGTTTTCTGGCACAGCTCTCTCACCCTTGAGGGAAAAAATTACAATTACTTCCAATCTTTCCTCAAATTAATCTTTCCAGAGTTAGGATGTGAGCACCCACTAACTGATTCCTGGGTTATCCAGTTCTCTTGCATAGAGAGACTTTTCTGAGGAGAGCAGGTAAGTGTCCACAGTGGCAACCTGACCTGTATTGTCAGGAGTAAACATTTTTGATCTTTGCAGCCACACATGCCTATTTTCAAAAGAGTATGACAGTTAGGTGCATATCAAGGAAAGGAGAAGGTTTCAGGCCAAAATGTACTTGTCTGGGGGTATTTAATGAATTACAGAATCATAGACTGAATGACAGAATGTCTTGGGCTGGAAGGAACCTTAAAGCCCATCCAGTTCCAACCCCTTGTCATGGGCAGGGCTGCTACCCACCAGCTCAAGCTGCCCAGGGCCCTATCCAACCTGGCCTTGACTGCCTCCAGGGATGGGGCATCCACAGCTTCTCTGGGCAGCCTGTGCCACTGCTTCACCACCCTAAGTAAAAATTTTCCTCCTAACATCTAGTCTAAATCTGCTCTCTTTTGGTTTAAAACCATTCCCCCTTCTCCTATCGCTCTTAGACTGTGTAAAAAGTTAGTCTCCCTCCTGCTTATAAGCTCCCTTCAAGTACTGGAAGGCCTCAGTAAGGTCTCCCCAGAGCCTTCTCTTCTCCAAGCTAAACAAGCCCAGCTCCCTCAACCTTTCATCAAAGGAGAGGTGCTCCAGCCCTCTGATCATCCCTATGGCCTTATCTGGGCCTTACTCCAACAGCTCCAACCTGGAGAAGTCATGAAAACTGCCTATAAACGTGACATTTTGATCTCCACGAGGGCATAGCAAACACTGTAAAGTCATTTCTGGAACAAAACAAAAATACCCTACAAAAAAAACCCAGCCTGTTAGCTTCTAAGGCTGTGTATCAAGAAGTCACACTTTGAAATCAGTTAGAATTACGTGCAAATTCACATAAAAATGGTGTTGCCAGGCACTGCGTGGCTTTCCTGCACCTGCATTCTCTGGCACTCAGGGTGTCTGTCGCTGTAAAGTAGAGCAGAGGGAGGCACATGGTGATAAAGCAGGTTAATGCAAAGGAACCATCTCATCAGAAGGAAAAAATGTTTCCATCTGAAAGATAGAAGTAATAATTAGTAGTAAATGTAACTGTCTTGCCAGGAAGTACCTAAGCAGTGGAAAAGGAGCAAGTGTCTGTCAGAGAGGAACAGAGGTTGTTGTGCAAAAATCCTTCCTACTTGCTGCCCATTGCATAGCTGTGGTGAGGGGCAAACAGCATTCAAGGCCATCTTAGCTGAGGGATGCAGGAGTAAAAACCAAAGCAGTAGTAGTATTACATCACCCTTGCCAAGGCTGGAAAATGTTTTTCAAGGGTGATTCTCCAGATGAGTTGTGAGCTGGGATTAACTACCCATAACCTGCGTGGTCGTGGTGTGAGCATGGATGTGAAGGGGAAGTCTGCAGTTTGTATGATTTTGTATTTTTGTGACAGGTTGATGGCTAATTGACATTGCGTTGCTGCAAATGGATACAGCTTTCTTACACTTCTTAAATGACTTGTTATTCTAGAAGAAGTGAACTCAGGGCATTCTGTAGTTTCTTGCCACAGCACTGCCTTAGTGTGTGATTCCTGTATCAAAACCAAATGCAGGAGAACCCAGCTGGAACAGTGCAGCTATGTGCATGGCAGAAGGGTACTTGGAGAAAAAGTTTGAAATGTGGACACGTAACTGTTCATTGGGAAACTGCCAGTGGTGCTGGTGAACCTGGGTCCGCTGTTTCTGATGGACTTTGGCCTTGGGAAAGCTAGACAGGGACTAGGTTCAAGAATTGCCCCTCCAGAGCAACCCAAGTGAGAGGCTGCCCAAGAAATGGGCTCTGGCTACTGGTGGGGCTGGCAGTGTGTAACACCACTGCTAGTTTTCTGCAATTTCTGTATCTGCTGATCTATCTGCTCTGTCTTTCCCATGATGTTGCCCTGAACATCCACTGCTTGGATCAGACTTCTCTGTGGGCCCCTCAGGTTGTTAGAATCTAATCAGAGCAGTGTAGGGACAGGCCCCCATCTCCTGCTTTTTTAGCAACCCAGCCCAAAGATTTTGTCTTCAGACACAGAAGAGGGGAATTTAAGGGAGATTATGTGGTCAAATCTGAATCTATGTGCTGTATGTCTTCCCTGTTATCTAACTTTGAGAAATACCAGGGGGTCCATCCCTGTGGCATATAGAAATAGATCATAGAATCATAGAAAGGCCTGAGTTGAAAAGGACCTCAAAGATCATCTAGTTTCAACCCTCCTTCTGTGGGCAGGGTCTCCAGCCACTAGATGCTCTCTTGCCTTGTCTTTCACACAATCAGTCAGCTCATCTTGCCAAAGCTTCCTCTTGCCTTGATATAGGATAGTAAACATTTTCGTATAGGTAATTTCCATGGACTAGATTAAATCAGCAGCTGTGTTTCTGGTCCAAACATTCAGCATGACTTTACACAAAGGGATTTTGGATCTTGCTTTAAATGTTTTGTAGTTCTAAGTAGGTACTGTGATATTCTGCTCTTTTTCATTTTTGGTAAGCATCTTGCATATGATAAAATTATCAGTTTGAGATATTATCGTTCTATTTGCAGAGCCTTCAGCAGAACAGGTTCAGACATTTTATCCTTGGGCCCCAGGATGCTGCATCTCAGAGAGATTTGGAGGTGGCACTTAACAAGGTTCTCACATTTCATGTTCCAGATACATGCCTTTGTTTTACTGCATAATGTAATTGTTTTACTGCACACTGTACCTTTTTCTGGTACCAGAATACCAATCAGTGAAAATAGGTTAGATGTAATCATGTGGTATGTGAATGCTGTTTGCATGTGTGACTTTGTACATGTGCAGTCTTTTACAGTTAAAATGACTTTTAATAATGTCAAGAGGAATAATGTCTTTTGCAGCTTCCTTGTAACACCACTCTGTGAGCTCAATAGGTACTAAAAAGAGACGTTTATTTCTGTAACTCAGTAATGAGGTTTTCATTTGGACTTGAAATAAACAGTTTTGTTCCAGTTTAGTTAGTGTACAATGTTGTTTTCTAAACGGGGAAGGATTAAAAGTGAAGTCATTGAAAGTGAAAGCTACAACCCCACCAATTTCAGGGGTGTCAGGATTTCATACTGAAGGTGAAAATCCAGTCCATCTCATCGAAGAATCATTCCTTGCTTGACGCAGACTGGCAGCTTTTCTTCCAAGTCTTGTCTCCCAGCAGAGGGCATTGCAGGGTGACATTACAGTTTTAGAACAAGCTGGCAGAAGGTGAGGTGAATTTCAAGGAGTCGTTTGACTGGTCTAGAATTTATTTTAATTACCTTCACTGGGAGAGTAGATTATCAGTCACTTAAAAGAAAGGTGAATTCTGTAGTTGGAAGATAAAAGTAATGTTTTCTTGCATTCTAAAAAGACCCTAATGCCAGAAAGAGAAAACTAATGCCAGAAAGCATTTACTCTTCAGGATCTCTATTACACAATTTATTTTATTCTCTTAAATGATACCATAGGCTGAACTGAAAAAGCTTGTTTCAATCTGAGATCCTCTTAATGTTCTTTAAAATATAATAAAGTGTTCCCTTTAAAAGTGAAACGCAGAATTCAAGTGAAAATGATGTGAGCATTAAGGAGACGAGGGGAACTTCACTATTCATGGTGGATGTGGTGAATGGCAAACATAATTTCAAAAAGTAGACATAGGAAAGAAAGACTTTAAAAAAGACTGAGGTGTGCTCATAGCTTTGGGCAATGTGTAGCCTTCAGTGCCAGTTTTCTGTCTTTTCTGCCAGCCCTGCCCCAGGCTCTGCATCTCCCCACATTACATTTTACAGGAGCACATGCAGGGGGAAGACAGGGATGTAGCTGCCCCACAGAGCAGATGAAATGTGTCCTGAAGCTGTTCAGCAGCCTGGCCTGTCCTTTCTGGAGGCAGTGCTCAGGTTGGCTCCACAACACGAGCATCCTGTTGCGCTTTTGTCTGTAGGCATCTTTTAGTCTGGCTTATTGTTTGGCCCTACAGCAATCTGGGTGGACAGACATCTTGGAAGAGCGGAATGAAGGGTTGAGGGGAGAAGGAAGGGCTTAGAGGTGTGTGGAGTGATTGTACTTTCTAGCAGTTGTTCTTTGTCAGATCACAAGGAAGCTTCAGTGTGTTCAGAAGTTACTCTGTCAGTGTGGTTTTATAGGTGGGAAAACTGAGGCATGCAGGAGAGTGTATCTTGCCCAGAACCTTCAGGTAAAATTACCCCCAAAAGTACTAAGACCAGTCTGATCACTTCTGCTGATGAAGACTTAGCCTAGTATGTTGTATGTTATACTTGGCTGTATAATACTTCTGTGCTGCAATGAGGAACGCTTGCAAAGTTAAAACAAAATGCAGGTGGGCAAGAGTTAAAAAGCAAATTCTCATATCTTGATTTTTGATAGCATTCTCACTGAAAATTAAGAATAAATAAATAAATAAATAAAGACAGACATTAAAACCAAGCAGACTTGAACAGAGCAAAGGTCCCAAATTTGAATTTCAATGAATGATACCAAGGGAGTGGTTGAGGTATTTTATAAATACTCTAAAAACTTGTAATAGGCATTCTGCTCTGGGGGACTTGAAAGGACCGTAACCTCTCCTACAGTTTAACAACACCTATCTCCATAAAACTAACTTAAGAGAAATTCCCTGCATTCCCACATTGAATACTTAGCAGTCTTTTCAAACTTATGATATGGCAGTAAATACAGCTTATAAACATAAAATTAAGGTTATGTGGACTTGTAACTTTTTATTTTATGCTAGCTCTGTGGGCCACTAGCAAATTCTACAGGGTTTACTGTCCTGAAGTCTGCAATGAGTTACCTGAGTAAAGCAAGAGGAAACAAAATACAAAATAGAAAGCAACGCTCACTCTTTAAACAGACACACTGGGTGTTTAAAGGGAGAATTTAAAAAGAACAAACAATGGGAATGGGAATCCACCATGAAATTCACAGCTTCTCATGCTCTACAATTTCAGTTTCTTTTAACATAGATTTTTGTTCTGTACAGGCCACTTGCTTGCCTACATGGTTGTCATTGCACTCATGGGGTGCTTAATGGCTACAGAACAAGTGAAGAAAAGGTGATATATCTTGCATGTAACCAGTAGTGTTTCCTTGGAAAGCTTCTGATGATATTCTGGCAAGCAGTTCCAGGTGAAGCCCAACAATTTTTCAAAATTTAATTGTTCTTTACTGTGATGTAACTACTAAATGTTGTTTTTTATGTGGCTGCGCCCTTACAAACTGCATGACAGTTTGCAGAGTTGGAGATCTCCTGGCTTCTCCAGGCAATGTGAGCTGCTTTTATTATGTGGTTTTACAGCACATAGAAGACCTTTGGCTTTCCAGTATTGTAACAGTCAACTAAAGCATAATAGTCTATTTTTTTTCACTGGTGAGTGTATAGTCAAGTTCCCTCAGCTTTTAGTTTTTTGAACAGTAACTCTTGAAAGAGTTCTGCTTTTAAGAAAACAGGTGAGTAGAATTTTCTGGAAATCAGCCCTTTCTAGGGTAAATTTGTGACCATCTTCCAGTGTATCTATGATCTTCTGACAGTAGTTCTGTGGTCTTGTAAGATTTGAAAGGTAACTGCAACCTAAAGGACAGCTTCTCTTAGCATGAAATCCCAGTGTCTTGAAATCTCTATCTGGCTTTTGCAGTGATTACTAGCACTTGGACAGCATGAAAATTGGACACATCTTTACCGACTCAGTCCCTTAGTTAAAAGAAATATAGCCACAGCAGGAGAGGGAAAAGGAAGGGAGCAATTCATTTAGTTTTCCAATAGTATTGCAAAAACATGGCCATCGTAATTTAAAAGCCTTTGGAACAGTCTTCTTCATTTCCTTCTATCCCTCTCAACTTTCTGTCTTGATCTGGCTTTTGTTTGCTTCACGCAGCCTGCCAGACCAACCTGAGCCTGCCTGAACCCAACTAGTTGGTCCCTGACGTAATCCTGAATGGTGACCTGAGAGGCCGACCTCAAGATTTGCTGGGCGGAAAAGGACCCACTTGGTTTTAAAGTGCTGGCTCTGTTTTGCGAGGAGCTGGCAAAGTATGTTTTTCTTTTTACTTTTATAGCTTGTTCCAAAGTCCGTGGAGGATACACAGCTGGCTGGCAATACCACAGCTAATTCCATGGCTACACAGTCTTAAAAAGCCTCCGGTCATGATGCTCGAAAGCAATGCACAGGAGTAATGCACACTATGTAATATGTATGCTGCCTACAGAACTGCATGCTCTCCACAAATGCACAACATTTGTGAGGTGTTTCATTAATCTGTAGTAGAAATAAAGCACACATTTCTATAGATAGCAAATTCTAGGTGCTCCTGATCTATGTCAGTTTTCATTCTGCCCCACTGCTTCTTGCTCTCTGTGTCCAGTGCCTTCTAAAGTGAGTGACACCTTCCAAACTCTTTTACATTTTGGGTACTTGCTTTGTCCAGGTAAGTGCAAGCTGTTGTTTTAAAACTCTTTGAATGAACACTATGATTCCAACTAATCTTTTTCTCTTATTTGGCTGTTTACTGATGATAGTTTTGTTTTTCCCCTTGGCATCCAAGACAGCAGGGGATCTAGTCCTAGGTCTCCAAATTGACTGAATCTTTCTCGGTCTTCTCAGGGACAATATCAAAATGTCCTAAAGAGGATGCAGCTGAACCTCTGCTCTTTCAAGAGAAAGGTTACAACTACATCTTCTTTCACACCACCCCCCTCAAAGCTTAGAGATTAATGCCTTTACCAAGGATGAGGAAAATCTAAATCCAGTTCAGTTCTCTGCTTGAAAAAAGTCCAAAACTATTTTTCCCACACATTTCAGGAAAATACTTTATCCTCTCTTGTTTGGAGAGGTGTTCTTGTGGTGTAAAATAGAAACCAAGACTTAATAGCTACCATTTAATGTTCCTTAGTTGTTAGCTTTGTGGTGGTTTTAGGGGTGCTCTTCTCCAAGAGTGTCAGGAGTGATTTTTCATTACACATTGAATTATTTGAGGAGGCCTTTAATGCACGCCTTGGACCACAGGCTGGGACTTGAGTTCTGTTCATCCTCAGTGAGTGTCCCAGGAGGATATGCAGCCATGCTTGTATGGTTTTGGCCCGAGAGCCTGGAGGAATGTTTTGTGGTTAGGGCAGGATGTGTGAACTATTCAGCAGAGGGGAGAACTGCTGAAGTGCTCTACCCAGTAGGCTATAGGTAGGATCTATGTATACTAGCTTTTTAATGACAAGAATGATCTGTTGCTAGTTTCTGAAAGACAGAGTTTCAGGTGGAGCTCTGGAACTCTTGATCCAAAGGATGATGGGGTACTCTGCAGCAAAAAGCAAGGAGTTTCAGCTCTGGGGGAAAAGGAAGCTGCTGACACCCTTTTGCTGCCCATGTTTCATGTTAGTTAGGTCTGGACATATGTATCCTCAGGACTGGGAGTTTTGGGATCCCTTCCTGGAATTTCTGCCTCAAAACTGCATGCAGGGGAAGCCTACCTGAGGAGTGTGGCTTTCAGAATTCACCTACGAAGTCGACCATTTTAGTGAATCTTGCTTGCCCAGTACTAGAATTCAGATATGCAGTTGATGTCTATCTCATTGGGTTGGGATTCATGAATTGCTTTTCTTTATAGCACTGAAGATGCACCTGAGAGAAGCTCCAGCTCCATTGTATTTTTGTTTGTAGACAACCCAAATAATAACTGTTGGTTACTTGCAAGGCATATTCATTTACTCATCCTGTCGGTATTGCTGAAATCATCCTGAAACAGGCATACATCTTCATTCAGGCTTTGATAAATCCTTCTCAGTGTTGGCCCAGCACAGTGCAGTGTGGAATAGAATTGGCAAAGGGATAAATAAATACTACATAGTCCAAGACCAAGGAAATGAATGATGTGGGTTCATTATTTTAGTTACCTTCACATTTTTACCTTCAACTTTTCCACAGATCAAGGATCTTAATTATGTGCAATGATCTTTCAGTCAGTGCTTTGGCTGAGCAGATCCACTGAAGCAAATCTATGGTCTTGATTTCAACGTCTGTGTCCTTTTTCTTCCTTGCCAGTTTTTTTCATATTCATTTTTCTTCCCTTTCCCAAGTACATTACTGTCTGCCAGTACTGAAAATCTCCTCTTTTTGTGTCCTCTACCACCTTGCCAGCCAGACAGTGGCCTGTATTCAGGGCATGGTCAGACATGCATGTACCTACCCACTGCCCCATGCCTGCCCTGTGCCCCAAGGCTCTGTACCTTCATAGTCATGGGCTCTTGGTATGCTGAGCACTTGTTCCCTTCTCATGTGCACTAGCCATTCATCCCATCTTATCTTCACCCACACTGGCTCAGATGAAATATAGCTAGTAGAGGATGAGGGGCAGAAAAAAAAGGAGAAGCTGCTGTCCTTGATTGCAGGAATGGGGTAAGAACGAGAGTGGCTGCAATAGATATGCATTTCAAGGCAGAGTACAGGGCTTGGATGGTATTTGATGTCTGCATCACAGGCTACATTTATCCTAAATGAACTAGAAAGATTTCTTCCACAAGAAAAACTGGGAGAATTTACTGCTTGTTGGACATCAAAGCATGAGGAGTTGTCTATGCCTGTCACCAAAGCACCAAGCTCCTGTTTGATTCTGAAGACAGAATATTAGTTCTAATATAGTTTTAAATTTGCTTGTTATTGGTTCTTACCACTGTCTATGCTATAACTAACATGGGAAAATCAGGAGCAGCCAATGAAATGCAAAAGTGAAAATGAATGAAATGCAAAGCTGAAATGCAAAAGTGAAGTTGCTTGATGAAGATAAAATTGATTCATATAATCACAGGTTTTATAATCATTATGGTGATTTGTGATCGTTTTCCAGGCAAGATATGTCAATATCTGTAAAACTGCACCTGCAGCAAGGCTGTATTTTCTGTACAGCTCTAAAGGAAAATGTGAATCATAGATTATTACAAGTTTATTTCTTGATAAGTCATGGGTTTTCCATTATTACAATTCCTTTAGGACGACTCTGGAGTCTTGAGTTCACATTATCTGGGGTGCCTGCATGTAGTTTACGTGCAATTTATGGAAAGAAGATAAGTGCTTGAGAAGACTGAATTCTACAGTCACTGAAAGATGGAGGGAGAGAAAATTTTACAGCTAGATCTCATGGTCCAGGTTAAATCTTAATCACACTGGTATAAACTGAGACTAACTCCTCAGGGAGCTCTATAGGGTCCTGACCACACTGTTGCTGAATTAATCGTCTCCTGCCTAGCATGTTCCAAGACACTTTGTTGTAATTATCCTTTGGTGGATGTATACAAGTCCAGGCAAGTTCACAGACAAGATCCCAATTGTCTTATGTACTGCTGCTTTCCAGTGCCCTGCTGGGGTTCCTGGTAACCAGAAACGTAACCCAAAGCTATAGTATTACTCTGGAAAATTTCAGACCTAAGAGAAAAAGGAACTAATGAAAATATTACAGAAATGTAATTCTAAGATTAACATGTCATTGGTTGGGTTACCAGAATAGATAGAGCTATGGTGACATTTGAGGAAATACTGAATATTGCTAAAGACATTGTAGCAGCCAGAGCATATCATAGATTGTGTTATCCTCTTTGCGTGTGTATAGTCAGGGAAGACTATGCAACATAGGAAAATTACTGAGCCTAACACATTTAACATCATGGCTATCCCTGGCATGCTTTCTATAGTTAGTTTAAAATCCTGTTTCATGGACTTACAGTACTTTCTTTGATTTGTTGCCAATATTTACTTAAGCAAATGGAAGAGCTCATGTTATATTAAAGAGTGATAAATTGCAAAAATGCAGTAAATGTTAAAACTAACATAATTTTTCAACAGAAATCTGAAGAACTTATTGTCATGACTGATAACTTTAACAGATTGAAAAGAAAACACATGAATGCATAACACAGTAAGTGAGAACTTCTGATAGATGAGTGATGTAGGTTCAGGTATCTGTAGCACCTTGAAGAGATTTTGGCAAAGTAGTTTTATTGGGTTCACTGAATCACAGTTCATTAGTGTTCTAAACAAAAGCTTTGGATTGTAGGAAAAGCTCACCAATTGTGCTGTTCAAATGTGAGAACTGAGAGGCTGAAATCTGCCTACAAAAATACCTGTGGCCCCAGTATTGACTTCAGGATGGTGTTTGGCCCAGTGTAGTCATTTTGACCTCAGCTGTTGAAAAAAAAGTTATTACTTTTATTTGTGCGTGTGTGGAGAAAACTTGTAAGGACTGTATTTTCAGTACCCTGAGGCACATAACAGAGGTGATACAGACTAAAACTAAAAGCCTAACTGTGACAGTAATTATATTGCAAGTCAAATCTAGGTTTACATATAAGTTTTGTACATTCTGGGAATCTCTTAAAATGCACACACACACACACAAAAAAAAAGGGGGGGGGGATTATATATGACAGATTATTATCTGTACTTAGGAAAATCAAAATTCTTCCAAAGAGATTTAATGGGATGTATTCTGTCTGCTTGTTTATGCTTAGGGGTGCTATTGAAAATCTGAAGATACATGTGTTACTTAGCACTCATTAAAGCCAAGTGAGTATTATACAAAATTATTTAGAAATGTTTCAAAAAAAAAAAAAGAAAAGAAAAGAAGCTGATTGAGTTGCAGAACTATTGGAGCCTGGTGTCCCATTGTGTTGCTACTTCTAGGTGGGATCTTAAATATCTGTCTGAAGCAGCCGTTCCAATTAGGTGTTTTTCTCATCTCTCTTAATGGTTTCTGTTAAAATGTGGTTACCTAATTATTTGAAATTGAAATCTACTGAAAGACCATTAGCAGAAGATTGACTTTGTCATGGATGCTTATTAAATGTTTGTGCAGAATTTTACACAAAAATGTATTATGAACAGAGGCAATAGTAGGAGTGAGCATTATGAAATCTCTTCGATTTTGCTCATGTACATAGACCTTCCAGTGCTGTAAGGATCAGGTACTGCTGTCACCGTGTGGGGTGTGTAATACCAAATCCAACCCTTGAATAGTAAATAGCGTATAACAAATAGCAAAAGAAAGAACTGAAGTGAATCACTTGAGAACAATCTAAACAGCTGAAATATGTTCACTGACACAGTTATTTGAACAATTGTGAATAACAACCAGATGAATTAAAGTCAAGGTTTGTCCATAATAATTCACAAAGAGAACAAAAGGCTTAATCCACTAAATAAAACATTAGCTATGAAAAGCTTGCCCAGCTCTAGTTCATATACTGTAAAAGGAGGTTGGCTTAAGATATGCTTTATTACCCAACTCAGATAAAGATACAGGGAAATGCTGCCTGAGAACTTCATTAAAGGAACTACAGACTGTGGTATCTGAAAGTGGTCAAAAGGTGAAATGAAGGTACTTTTACAATTTTTTATGACTTTAGTGTAATAAGAAGAGGACGTAACCAGTGGAACTTGGGGGAGGAGGCAAGCAGAGGTCAACATAAAACTGAGTGCAAAAAGATAAACCATCTTTTGGCAAGCTTGCTTTGACTTTTTAAGCTGAAAGGGAGAGCAGCTATAGACAGTCCCTGCCTTCCACCATTATGCATTGACTTCCACTCCATTCTCCATTGCTAGCCCTCTGCGTCAGTGAACACATCCATAAATATAAATTGGCCCTGGTATGTCAGGAGACACCATCGGATTCAGGCCAGTGCAGTTCCTGCTTCAACAGAGTGCTGGCCAGTTCCCTCTCCTGTAGACAAATGCACGTGGCTTTTACTGTGATAACTTTCTCAAGGTTATATTGACCTTAATGTATGAATCAAGTGGATAATATCCTGGTGGGGGCTTGGGGGAAGGACTTTGTGAGGGTGGATGATGAAAATCCTTTCTCAGGTTCCCTGAGAGACCACAAAGAAGAATGTTCACACACACAGAGAAGTAGAAATGTGCGTTTTGAAGGAGTATTTGTTTCCAGGAGTGATACTTTCTGATGGGTACAGGAGGACTGGAAGGGTGTTAGAGTCACTGCAACTTGCACAAGAATCCACATGAATAAATCACAGTGCATCCTCTGCTGAGCAGGACTTCATGCTTTTCAGTTCTTTCACACACAGCAGTTCTACGGACTTCAGGGAAGGGATCATTGGTTTGTCTTGAAAATTGCAGTCTAATTAAATTGGAGCTTTATTAATTCATAGTCATATGAATTTAATGCATCTTTCCCAATTTTTTGACACATCTGTGGAGCAGCCCCTGAACGGTGCTAGGGTTCCCAGGTGGTTAAATAGCTTACTGATTGTTCCTAGTGAAGGGCAGTTGGTCACTAGTAATAACTGACATAAATCATTATGAACATTGAAACAGTTTCCATTTTTAGAGTGGGAACCTTTGGAAGAAGAAGGGATTCCGTGGAACAAGGATCTCTGAGGATTTCTTTTGTGAATTTATCCCCAGTTGTTCTTCAAGGTGGTCCTGATTTCCCCCCAGTGATAGATGGGGAGTTCCACACATAGTTCTTCATTCACAGGGGAACATGTGAAGTTCTAGATTTAGCAAAGGAAGTCTTTTCACTGTAAAATATTTTTTTTCCTTTTCTCTTGTTGTTGGTGGTAAGTTGAGGATTGGCTTTTCCAGTTCCCCCAGACTGTTCAAATTGATTAATGCTTGTGTTGTGTTTGCAGCTTCCCAGATGCTTGCTTTAAAGGCTGACAAGAACACAGACGAGTGCAAATTACAGAAATGATGTGTCTTGTTTGCTGCAGATTCCAGATTGCCTCTTCTCTCTTATCACACATCGAAGACACTGACAGGAATTGACTTAGTGGTTCTGAGGAGCAGAAAAATTTGCAGAGGAAACAGGTTGGTAAACTATAAAAAAAACCCCCAAACCTAAGGCCTCAGACAGTCCTCTTAAAAATCCAAAGCAAAGCACAGGTTCAGTAACACTGCAACTGTTCTGTGACCATTCACAGGTGGGAGTTGAGGAATTAAGGAAACCTTAGAAAACTGAGGTCATGTCTGCTATACCTAGACATTAAAGATCCTGTGGTGCTCTACATACTAGGGAAGACTTTATTCTTATGTCATGACCAAAATGCAACCTTTTTTTTTCCAGAGCAAAAGAGCATACCATACTCTGATGAGAGGCTCTTCCCGATCCTGCAAGTCTCTACATGGCACTAATGCCATTTGTACCACTCGTGTCATTGTGTAAATACATATATAAGTGTGCATTTTATGGCTTTGCATGTAAATTCAAGATTCCTGTATTTGTACAGAGTGCTAACAGGCTTATGGCCATGCCTTGTGCAGTGAAGTCCTTTTTTATAGGGGGATTGGATGGGCAAACATTGTGTATATGAGAATATTTGGCTTTATCAGAACCGTATACAGTCTCAGTAGCATTTACCAATATTAAATTCAAGTTTAGAACTTCATTTGGGTGAGGAGAAGTATTCACAAGAATACAGTTAAATCTGCAAGAGTACTTGAGGAGCATAGCTCTGATTTATCATTATTGTTTCCAAGTTCTGTGCTAATAGGTTAGAATTTGTCTTTCCTATTTCCTAATTTAAAGAATCTCAACGCAATTTTATTTCATCTTTTAAAGCACTTTAACTCTAGGACTTGGACTTCTATACGATGTTCTACCAGAGAGTAGTTCTTGTTGCACTGTAACATAGACTTCGAATAGTTACAGTTTCAACAGAAAAATAAAAACCTTCCACTTAATGTGTAATTAATAGTTTGGCATTTCCCAAAGGCTTTACCTAGGACCCTTTCTGTTTCTGTTTTGTATTACTGAACTCCCTTGCTAAATATTTCCAGATCACATAGATTTAGATAAGACATGTTCCAGAACTTATAAAATCTTTTATTTTGACTTTTACAGTATTTATTAGTGTAATGAAAATAAAACTTTGACAAGTCCCCAAATAAATGGTAATATTCACTGCTAGATACTTAAATGTTCAGTGGCTGTAGTCCATGGTCATTTAACCACACTTGTATTGGAGACATAAAAACTATGAAAAAAATTTTGGTGTAGATCCCTTAAAGACCTTATGACCCTTTCCTTTGACCAAAGCCCCAGTTGTGTAGTTTGAGTAATTTAGGAGGGCATTGGCAGACATGAGAAATACCACTGGAATCCAGAGAGCTCTCCTTGGGGTAGAAAGAGGCTGTGGGATTGGGACCTAGCCTAATGACATGATTCTTTAGAGTGCCTTTGTTGCATTCTCTGGGACTTCTGGTTTCTATGCACATTAAAAAATAAAAAAATGTGTACAAACCATTTGGTGATAAATTGATATGAACTGCATTCCTAGAGATAAAGAATTTTACCCATATTCACCAATAGGTATGAAATTATAAAGGCTACTTTTGTTCTTAAAACTATATGAACTATTTCTGAGGGGCATAGGAATAATCATTTCTGTGTAACAGATTGTGTGACTAAGGCCTGTAAAATCTTAAAAGCAACATTTGTTGTCTTTGTTAAGATTTTAACACACTTTTGAGACCATTCAAAAATTAAGGAGCCTTTGGAATCCAGGCTGGATCATGGGATGTGTGTGGATACCAAAAGAAAGGTTTTGTAGAACTCCCTGGCCAAAATGAGCACATTTTCTCCTTTACTGGGCAGTTCTCAACTTATGGCTCCCTGGTCACATCTTCACATCGTCATTCTTTTCCTGGTAAATGTGAGTCAAGTGATCTTTACCTCTGCTTCCTTTTCACACTCACACAGTCTTACAAGTTAATTTTTAAAGAGAGAAACACCAGTTTAAAAACAAGAGCTGCTGAGTTTCCAGTTGGAAATATGTAAAAAGCAGTGTGTTGACTTTCCCCAAACCAAATATTTCTTTTCCAATCTGAAGCATTTCAACATAATAAGGATCTCTTTTATTATTTATATCAGCCAAAACAATTTTTCCAAACATGCCTAGAACTCATTTATAAGTTTATATTCTTTCCAGAGTTAAGTTGTTTGATACATTTATTATTTGTAAAATAAAGTTGTGTGAGTGACACCAGCTTGCGATATAATGCCTTTTCCTCATCAGGAATAAGGTGCACAAGAGTGCTTTCCTGTCAGTAACTCCTGATTTATTTTAAGTAATGTTAAGGTATTTTTCTCCTTTTGATTCTTCCAGAATAGACATGCTGAATGTACATTCAAATGTTTGTTTACTTGAAGGATATCCAGTTCTTTATTAACACATTGATGTAGCTCAGTGAATTTTATTGCAGATAACTTAGCTTTATGTAGTGATTTCTTTAATGGAAAACTTTCCCTCCTGCATATATTTTCCCAACATATACTTCCATGTATACACGAAGTATGTGTATCTGACTACACAAAGACATTGAGAAGTTTGAGATTAATTTGATATTAATTCTGAATGCACAGTGTTTTTCTGTCTTCAGTACGTGAAGATCAGTTACTTCTTTGGTAGTACTGTTACAGACATTGTCTGACACCATTTAAGGATGATTCTAAGATCTGTCAATGTGGAAATCCCATGCTGTGTGGCTATATATCTTTCCTAGAAAAGTCTGAAACTTCATGAGCTGGTCCGTACGTTACCTCAACCCATTGCAAGTGAATTATATTTGGAATATAACATATATGGAAATATATTTGGAAAGCTTTACAGAATTGTGTACAGAATTACAGAATACATGAATCTTGCAAACTAATTGGATCTGTATGTAATCAATTTGAAAAGACATTAGCCAGCTATTATATCTACTGTTCACCAGTGTATATAAAAATACTGACTTTATCATCTCTTTCTTTATTCTGTTTTTTTTTAATTTTATTTTTTTTACTACAACTGCTGTCATGTGATGGATCAGTGGGTACATATGATGTGCAGTCCTTGATGATTAAGAAGTTAAGTGATAATTGATTGTGTTTATCTATAATGAGTATGAAAACTTAACAGCATTTTCAAGTTTTTAAAGATCTGCTTCTGTACCAAAAGAAAACGAAAATATTGTGGTTCAGTCTGATTAAAATAATTTTTACAAGATTAAATTATAGTTAGAATCCTAATACTTTAGCCTGCCAGTAGAGTTAATATATTAGTCATTCTCCTCCAAAACTCAGTTTCAACGTTTCTACTGATGTATTAAAAATTGCTATTGGCAAATCTGTGCAAGTAACCAGTTTCTTCTAGAGCCTGGATTCCTCTAGGAATTATGGGGGAGATTTGGGACTCTCCTGTGGGTAGTTGCAGTGGGAAAATGACTGGGAAGTGGATAGATAGTTAAAGAGGTGACAGGATAACAGCAATAAGAAAGGACTGGAAGGGAAAAAAATGACAGATATTGAATCCCTATTGATCAGATAAGCGAAATCTCTTTCCAAGCAGTCAAGCTATATTATTTTCTAAAACTCTTAATTGTGACTACCTCCATCCTGCTGAAATGGCTAACTCCCTTGACTTCAGTGGGAACACAGTAATGTGAGCCTTAAGTATAGGTGAAAATCCCACCCTTTCAATGCTTTTTAGGTTACATGTTCAGTTTAAACTGGTCACCTGCAGAAGGATGGAGCACATTATTTTCAGCTTCAAAAAAGAGAAAAAAACGCTTAAAATTACATGATTCTTTATCATTGGGGTAGTTCTGAATTTTCAAGTCACTCTTCTGAATTTCTTCATCCTACATGTATGGTCTCATGGCTGAAAATATCTAGGCTAGGGCCTAAGATTAGCTGCATCTTCTTCCCTGGGGCTTTTGTTAATTCAAGGGAAACAGCATCTGAGTGTGTGAGCAACTTTTCCCAGCTGGGCTGGTGGCAACTGGGCTCTGCTTGCTTGGATTTCTCCATAGAAGCCTTTAGTTGTCACGTGTCTTTGTAAAGTTTGCCAGTCAGAAATGCTGATGGGAATACAAATCCTTATAGATTCATCCTACAAATCTAGGTTTACCTCTTAATGAAGCCTATTAATTTCTGCCAAGCAGAGGCCCTGTTTATGCTGGCCGTGACAAAGGACTTCACCTCTGGCAGCAGAGTTAAGCCCACTTCCAACTGAGATGGCTTATGGAGTGTTTTTGCAAACCTGTGTACATAGCACCAAACAGTGTCAGAGCCACATTTACAAACTGTGCTCTCCTCCAGGGAATGGAGACTGAGTTCAGGAAAGGCTGAAAGAGCCACTTGTGTCACAGCATACACTGTCAGAGCACATGACAAACACTATCTCACTGGGTGCAGCCACAAGCCAGCCAAAGCCTGCTGGAAACTGTGTTGGAATAAGGGAAGCATAGCCATCATGCTGTGCCTGTGAGCCACGATGGGAGAGTTTGCAGAGAAGAGAAGCCAGTGGGGCTGCCATGAGCTGATAGACATTTTTTGCAAAATGTAGCCAGGCAAGGGGCATCCTTAGATCGTGATACGATGGTTTCATTTCATTGCCTTCCATATTCTAGTGCAGAAGGGAATTTACTCTGAAATCCTTCAAACCACTTTCTATATGCTAGAAAATGCACCAGAAGCAAAGACTTCATGAATCCCTCTTCAGTCCAGCACCTTCTGGCTACATACACAAACTGATAACCTGGATCTCCAAATTGATCCTGAACAGCTTCTGATCTTAAACAAGTTTCTGGAATAGGTTGTTCCTTTGAAGTAATTTCTGCCTTCTGTTTTCCATGTTTGAATGACAAACAGTCATGCCCATGTAATGTGAGCAGTCTGCAGAGATCTTTCTAACCCACCACTATTTGACTTATTTTTACCAGATTCCTGGGCAGTCTAAGGGTGTTTATTTTCCCAGAGTGCAGATACATACCATCAGGCCACACTCCTACATGGCTAATTAGATAATGCTGTCTATGCTCACATACAAGAGTAATCATGCCATGAGCTGGTGGCAGTTTTGCCACAAGCTGAAATACCACATCCTTATTTCACTGCAGTAAAATGCATTAATATATATATATATAAATAAAAAATAAAAAACAAACAAACAACAACACTCTTCTGCTCCACTGATAAGATTAGAACTTGCCTGGTGCCTAGTTTGGCAAGAGGAGGAATGGCTTTTTGAATGGATGTTTAAAATAAAAAACAGTTGCTGTTGAAGGCAAGGCACTTCAACTTTCTGCCATGAAGAATAGCTTCCAGAATAAAAAAAAAGTGAAGTCTGTGTTCTGTGTTCTTAACCGATCACTGGTGCAGGATGCTATGGTCTATCAGTTGTTAGCACAGACCTTCAAGAAATCACATAACTCTTTCAACCTTTCTACTTTAACTGTGCAAATGAAAAAGTAACTGTAAATCTTGTTGACAATTATATCTATTGGCAGGCGGTCAACTTTGGCCTTAACAACGTGGGAACAATATGTGCAGCACAGCCAATGCCCATTAATTGTCTCTTTACTTTTTCCTGCAACCTGTACAGTACATTTCTCCCAGGTGATCTGCTTCTCTAAACATTAGTGCAAGCTTGTCTGGCACAGAATGCCAGTAATTTATGAGCTAGGTTTTGGTTTTCAGTAATATTTTACAGTGTGCTCTGATGTAGAGCACAGTGGATATTCTAAGTACAAATGAGAATGGATGATTTTTTTTTTTTGCCTTTAAGAAACAATGAAAAATTATTCTGATTTGTTTTTGTGGACTGTTTTATCAGCTTACATAGACCCAGAGACTTCTTTATTCCTCCATCCACATATGTTTGTTCACTGATGAATGACACAAGGATACCATAACTGGAAGCACTTAACAGATACTTCTCTCTGTGGCACGGGACTGCTGTCTTGATTGCCTTGTCATCCTGACTCCCAGATGTTCTGCTGTCCTGTTTAATCACTGTCAAGTTAGTATCCTTCACTTCTCCAAGACCTCCCCCACATTTTGGGGATGGGAACTGTGACAACAGGCAATAATAATGGCTTGGCTGGGATGGATACTTCTCTAGTGGGAATGGTTGACCTTTCACTTTCTGCTTCTGAACTAGTCTCTCGGTGCTGAATGCTTTATAACACTTATTTAATGAGCAATCTCTTCTCAGCTCTCCCAAGGACTTAATAGCAGAAGCTGTAGCAAGATCTCCTATCATCATCCTTTTTTGTTCCAAAGGCATTGCTGAACATACACCAGTTCTTTACGTAGTATTGTTGCAGCTAAATCCAAGTAATACACAGAAGTAGAAGAATAAATACTGCATGAATTCTACCTCTTTAATGCTTTTCATTCAATTTTATTGTTCAATTCAATCACTGGAAACCCACTGAGGCTTGGAATGCACTAGGCTACTCTAGTGCTATTCTATTTTCAACGTGAAAGTACAAGATGATGGTTAGACATAAAGTGGAGTTGAATTAAGTCTGAATTACAATTTTAAGGATCACTTGAGATCTCATGCTCTTGGGCTTTGGGGTTTGGAATCAGGCTTGACTGTTGTCTTTCAGCATAATGTTTTCTAGGGCTCACCCATTTTTAGCACACTTCACTTTTGGCACCATCTCCTCCCTTTCCATGAGGAACAGTCACAGGGTAGTTTAGGCTTGCTGTCTGCATCCTTTCCTACCTATCAGAGCACTCTACTCCTCCTTGGCTCTAAACCCAGGTTGGGTTTAACCTCTGGTTAAACCTCTAAACCTGCTGGGTTCAGCAGAGTCTTCACAGCTGTCCTCCTCACCCTGCTTGTCCTAAGGATGGCCTGATGCCCAGTCCTGGAGCACGTCTTGCAGGATTTGCATGTCCTAGAGTGGGAAGGAGCTTGTTCAGGCGCACAATAAATTACTTCATTATTAACTTGTCTTGCTCATATTGGCACCTGGAAAACAATATGCCTTTACCAAAGGTGCCAAAGTTTCGCAGCACCACATATTCCCCCGGGGAGTTCTTAGTGCTGAGCATCTTTGGGTGTTAAAAATGAAACACCAGAGATCTGCATGATTACCTGAATGGTTGTTTGCGCCAGATATTTGTATCTCTATTAATGAATTTATTCCTGGTGAAGATGGTGAGGATTAATTCCTTCCTGTCTTCAAAACCGAGATGTATTGTAAAATCAAACCTTCAGAATTGGTATTAGCTTAGATGAAGGCCAGAGACAGTAAAAGCAGTTACTGCAACCTTCAGATGAAATAACTGATGTGCATCAGCTTTCCCAGATGTACAGGCAAGGCAAGAGGAGAATGACTGGATTCATGTATTTTCTCATACCTTTCTGCTAAAGGAGAAGTCCTACATCCCACTGTAAATGTAAAAATAAAATAATGTTATATAAAGCTAAGGCTGTCCCTGGAGAATTTCTCCTTCATAAATTTTTGGCAGCTCAGTATGGATATAATCTTGCTTCTACGTGTTAAGTAGAAACAGGACCTATTGCTGTCTGTCTGCTAGACGGAAGCCTTGAGCAATAGGAGTGTCTTATTAATGGACACAAAAATACACTTACCATTATCTTTTGAGATGTAGAATTTAGAATGTGCCTGAGTACCACCTTTGAATAAAGCACTACCTCCTGTCTGTATTGTGTAACGCAAGACAGGGTTATTGCTTCACCAGAACACAGGAGAGTGGTTGTGCAGACATGGCCTGCAAGCTTGCATACCACAGACTTGTTCCAGCCTAAGGTAGCTCTTTTAAGTGATGCCGCGTGTTCCCAGTGATCTGAAATGTAAGAAAGATGTTTTCTCCTGTGTTGTTGCTGACCTGGCTAGGGTTCGTCACAGGACATGTTTATTCGCCACTGGACGTGAAGATATGAATGACCTAGTACTGGAGGTATATTTAGTCTTTTTATGGTGTTGTATATGTTCTCATCTAATCTTCTGGGCACCAATTTTGCTTATCTTTTGTTAAATTACTTTTCTAAACAAATATAAACACTCCGCATGACCTTGAACTGATTTTAGAAATATTTCAAGTAGCTCCAGGTTTAAAGACAGATAATGAGCCAATGTGTCTTGGCAAGCAATTAGGAAACTTGGATGAATAATTCATTCTTTACATCTGCTTTCAGATGTCTGTTTATTGAGAAATGACTATATGTTCAAATTGTCTAAGGATCCCTGGGTATATAAGAATGAGTCTCACTGCCTAGGCTGAAGCTGGCACCTGTTTTTCTGAAGGCTCTGCATAATGTCTCGGTAGACTTTCCAAGTGGGAAGTCCAAGTCTGGGAGCTTTTCAAATATGAAAACCCACCATGAGCTACATTGTAGTATCATAGAACCTTTGGAGTTGGAAGGGACCTTCAGAGGTCACCTAGTCCAAGTCCCCTGCAATGAACAGAGACATCTGAAGCTAGATGTTTCTAGGGGAGGTTTAGATTGGTTTCGAGGGGAGGTTTAGATTGGATATTAGGAAGAATTTCTTCACAGGCAGGATGGTAGAGGATAGTCAAGCATTGGAACAGTCTGCTCAGGGTAGAATTCAGGATTCAGGTGGATGATTCTATGATTCCAAGATAATCTGACACTGTAGTGTTTATGCTCAGCCAGGTGAATACTGCATGAACACAAAGCAAACATAAAGTTTGGCAAATCAAAGTAGGAGTGATGTGTCAAGATGCAGACAAATCCTCTAGAAGGGAATCGTGCCATGAGAAAAATACTACTTATAACTGACAAAGCACACATGCACTTTGCAGATTGAGAATGTATCTGTGATAGCATCACTCTAAGGTGCTGTAGCAGACCAACAAAAACTGATGGTGTGCCTGAAATTGTCTCAAATACTTATAAGATAGGACCATCACCATGACAGTAGGCTAAGGATGAAGATGTGGTAGGAAGAGGAGACATGACAGCCTTGCTCTATCCAAAAACTCTCCTGTTCAAGTGGAATTGTTGACTGCAGAGTTTTAACTGCAGACTTGTTGACCATCAACTTGTTGACAACAAACCCTGTAAATCTATCAGACATAAAAGAATGCCTGAGAATAAAAGAATGCATGATTGTGTGGGGGAGGGATCTTTGGGACTTCTGCAGGAGTGCTCTTACAGACTAGGAACCATCCTGTTTGACTGGACCGTGCTGGAACTCCGACTGGTGATCTTTTTCTCTGTTCATCTCTTTCTCTATCCTTCTTCACCTCTCTATCTCTCTTTTCTTTCTTAACATGTTAAAGTAATGCACATCTTATTTTGATTTCTTAAAAAGTTGCATATTTTAGCTGCACAGCTTAGATATAATTGTAAGAGTGTCAATACTTGTAAGATGATTGTAGTAGAAAAATTTTCATTAAAACTGGCGATTGTGTTTGGACACTGAGTGTTGTTTCACCTTAATCTAAACAAGAGGATTTGTGAATCTGGCCACCCCTCCTGTCTTTCACAGGCAGGACACAACAGGTGCTTGTTAATATCCTGCAAAACCTACCTGAAATTATTATTTGTGCAACATGGTACTGAAGCATCATTGAGAAACTAGTGTTTTAAAAATCTGTTATCCCCTTTACTTGCAATGCTGAACAGTTTTAAATTTATTTACACTCCACAATTTCCTTAGGGAACTGTTTTCCATAAACTAATGAGGCACTGGTGCAGGAGCTTTGCTGTTATTCCTGGCAGAGACTGTTTTGACTGAGAGGAATACTTCACCTTTTTTTTTTTTTTTCTTCAGTAGCCCAGTGCAAATAATAAATAGAAGGAAATACATCATGTTTTTTAGCATGGAGGCCAAGTTAAAGGACTGCAAAAGGTTAAACAAAGCAATTACAAGTTGAAATCTGTTCTATCTCACTTGTTCCCACAATTTTTCACGTCTTACCCTTTTCATGTTTCAGGATTATGCACCCACCTTGCTGATCAAATTATCAACCAATGACCATGCAAGCTTGCGAAAGGGAAATAATAAGATTAATATTCCTCACTATGTTTAAAGAGCTAATGTTCAATTTCTCTTTCTCTGATTATCAGTGTGGCACACAGTAATTTTTCACTTCACATTTGAGATATAAAAAGACTGGGTACTTCTGAGATATGTGGACTTCCTAAGTAAAGGAATAAATTTTAGTTTAGCTCCCTCTCTTTAAGGTCTGATAATAATAGATGTACTTTCACTGCCACAATTGCTTACACTGAAATCAGTGACAGTTGATTGTGATAGGAAACCTAAACATATATGTTGGTTTTATGTCAACTTTTAGAAACAATATCCAAGAATATCTTCACTGTTGAGTGAAGATCACACGAAGGGACTTGATGCTGTAACATACACACAAAACTACGAAATTGCATCAAATTTGCAAGCTAGTGGACTATATGTGATATCTCTGCGGTATAGAAATCAAAATCTTGTCTCGCACAGCTGTTTCAATATGCACTTCAATTATTCAAATCTTTGCACCTAGACATGTAAATCTGCTTTAGAAGTGAGAGAAAAATGGTTATTATGAGCGTAATTATAATAGAAAGTTAGAATATTAAGTGTACTTTGCAGTAGCACATTTGTCTGAAAAATGTGAAAACACATGTCTGTGACTGATCTCAAGACATTTATCTCTTCCCAATTATATGTGACAAGATGCATATTCTCATGTTTCTCTGCCTCTATATGCAGGAGGATGGGCATGTTTTCCTCCTTGGTATCTAAAGCTGCCTGCCTACTTAAGGGTCCACCATTCCTTTGTGGTGTCTAAGAAAAGAGAGTAGGTACAACTAGGAGCTCTGATGAGCTCCTGCTCTGTTGCTTGCAAGGAGGATGGAGTGTCTCTTTGATTTACCACCTGGCTGCAGGTCTCACGTATGAGAGGGTGAATGCTCATGCTCCCTCCCAAGCTTATTAACTTACTTGACATTTGTGAAAATAAGAATAGGTGGAAATTATAAAGAACAAATGTGCCAGAGCTCAAAACAGAACCTGAATGATCTGTTTTTCTGGTGACATACCTTAAGTAAAAGACCATCCTCCTCCCTGAAGAGAAAAGGAGGTCATTATTAAATATAAGAGATAAGAACAGTAATGTAGCATTCACTTGTTTTTCTCTCCCCTCTCCCCATCTATCCCAGTTTTAATCTTGTTTCTTTAGTCACTGAATAGAATATGGTCATTTGCCTGTATGAATGCAGAGGAAACATATCTGGCACAGGCAACAGGTTCAAGCATGGGAAGACTTTGTATGGTTAACAAGCAGAGATGGCTGAGAAGAAGAAATCCACATGAGATTCAGTGCATCCAGTTTCTGCAGAAATTCTTATTTCTATGCCCATGCTGTCCACTGTGGTTACAATAGGTCAGATGTTGTGTGAACATATGCTGTTATACTGTTACATTCCCGTTAATAACTGCTCATTTGGAAAGTTTGCTTTAATTAAATCCTTTTCAGAGACAAGAAAAGCCTTAAAGCAAACACTAAAAATTACAAATATTTGATTTAAAAAATAACAAATGATGCTTGTGGCTTAAAGGTTAATCAGTAGGCGTAGAAGTGTATTACGTGCATCACATTTTGACTTGCATCATTTATATATCGAAACGTGAATTATATGTCTGAAACCTAAATCTTGCAGTAAACGAAACGATTTTGTTTTCATACTGGAAGTAACTATTGCAAGATATTTCTGAATTGCCCTTGAAAGAATACAGTGATCAGTGTCATTTTATTCTGGTGAATTAAAACATTATATAAAGACTATTGTAAATAAAAGAGTTCAGATTTCTGATATGTATCAGCAGATCTCTCTAACTCACCCTGTCTGCCCATGTTTACATTTTCCATGTTTACTTTTTCTGTCTTAAATTTTAGAAGGTGGTGAGATCCCATATTTGTAGAGCAATTCAGATTTTCCATTTCTTTATTATGTGTGCATGACGTAAAGCACTTTTATGCATAAAGTAAATAATGGCTTTTAGATATAAGTGGTCAGATCTGTAAATTTAAATATTATTATGTATTTATAACTGCAACCAGATTATTTGATAATGCCTGTCTCTGTCTACTCTCACAGAATGTGTGCTTTCATTTTATGATGCTGTATTGCATGCATGTAAGCACTTGAAAGTACGCTAGCAGATGTATAGGTACAGTGAAGCCCACACTCCTTGCTTAGAGCAGGAGGTCAGACCCTCACCTCGAGCAATCTGTTGATGAATTTTGCTGTTGATTAGGGGTAGAACTTACAGCTTCTGTCCAAAGTTTACTTTCCCTGCCGCTTTGCTTGCTCTGTGTGGATATGAAGGGAAGGTGAGCTGCATCCTGTGGAAAGCATGCATGTGCACATTGGGTGCCTCTTGCAGCCATGTGATTTCCTACAGAACAACGAGATGAAGATGGGGCATTAAGGTAAACTCATGATCTGGGGGTTATTCAGGGAAAAAATGCATACTTTCCAGACTTGTCCAGATTGTACCCCAGTGAGAGTCACTCATTCACTGTGACACTATATATATCTTAGCGTGCATATTTTTGGTTATCAATCATTGTCTACCCAGGCTTCCAGAAAACGGTTTTGTTTTCTTTTCATTCTTTCCTGCATCCCTGGCAGAGCATGGTGACAGCATGACATAGTCCTGGTGCCCATCAGGACCATGAGTAGGGGATTAGTGGCATCCAACTGCACGCTGGGGTCAGAAACCACTTTGATAGCACACTGAGTGAGGCTGGGCTGCACTGAGGGGCAGAGCACCTTTGGGAGATTTACTCCCCTACTTAGACCCTCATAAATACTTTCTTCATAGTTTTGTAGAAAAGCAGTTCTATAAATCACTAAAAAGTGCCTCGTACGTTCACAAGGAAAAATCATTACTTGCACGTTTTCTGCATACAGCATCGTATCTACATTACAAATGTCACAAACATGTCTTAGAATCAGTTTCCTTTATTTTTTCCAGATGGCACAAAAACAGCTCTCTACAACTATTCCTTAAAACATATTTCATCTTAAATAACAGTGATCTGCAGAAGAACAATGCTAGTGAACAAATAATGCTAGAGACTTAGCTGCACTTTGCACCATTTTATCTGACTACCCAAATCACGAGTGATTAATTTTGCTGCAGGCTCTGATTTTCTTTGTCTTACTATGTAATTGATGTTTATGAAATTCTTGTAAAAAGGGTTTTCTGATGTAGCAGAATTTTCTCCTCTCAGAGTAAAAGCTTTATAACAAGTTGAGATTTTTAATTGAATTTGGTTATATTTTGACACAAAGTCACACTGAACTGGAGAACTGGAATTTTTATTGTTGAAACTCCTGAGACTTTTTACTTCAGTAATTTCAAAACTTTCCCAAATGTTACTGAAAATGTTTAAAAATCTGTTTGAACGCAGATTTTCCTGGATATGGTTTCAATTCTAGCAAATCAGAATTTTCTGGAGAAAGAGAAATAATGCCCAAATTGCCTTCACTTGACATGAGGAGCGTCATTGAAATCTGTTGCAAATATTGCATATTTCTCTGCAAAAATTCTGACATTTTTTCAAGTATTTGTCAGAAAACACAGTCAGAAACAGATGTAGGTAAAAGAAATTGTAAGCCTGCCTTTAACAGAGGATGACAAACTAACAAAAATTCAACTCTTCCTGAACGAAAAATGGGCCAAGTCCTCCTTGGTACAATGCAGAGAAGGTCAGACAAGAAGCTTGGGTTCTGCACACAAATATCAATCTGCTGAAATCTGGATTTCTTACAGTGCTGCTCAAACTATATAGATTCAACCTGAATGAAATTGCTGCCTAAAAGCTATTTGCTCATTTGCTATTGGGAATTTTGCTACAGGCAAAAAACTCCAGCAAATAAACTACCTGTAGGAAGTCTCCTTCCCAGGAATCTTTGCTGAGAGGTAAATTAGTTTAAGAAGATAAACTTCATTTTGTTGTCAGAAACCATAATATAACTTCTAATCACAAAAAGTTTGAAATGCCAAGTGCACTCACTCTTGCCTTAGTGGTGGCACGTTGTGCCAAAGTAGTATAATGAGGGATACACTATAGCATCACTCTGGGAGAGTGAGGAGTTCAACCCCAAAGATCCAGTGTTTACCACAATGATTCTACACCATGTGAGCATGGAACACTTCAGCTATCTGGAACATGTAGTTAAGAAAACAAACACATACCAAGACATGTATGTCATGTGTATTTAGACAGACTGGATCACTGGGCTGAGGCCACTGGGATGAAGTTCAACAGAACCAAATGCCAGGTCCTACACTTTGGCCACAGCAGCACCATGCAGAGGTACAGGCTTAGGGCAGAGTGGTTGGAAAGCTGAACAGAGAAAAAGAATCTGGCGGTGTTGGTTGATGCTCAGCTGAATATGAGCCAGCAGTGTGCCCAAGCAGCCAAGAAGGTCAATGCCATCCTGGCTTGTATCAGAAATAGTGCAGCCAGCAACAGCAGGGAGCTAACTGTCCCCACACACTCAGATCTGATGAGGCCACACTGCGAGTTCTGTGATTAGTTTTGGGCCCCTCACTACAAGAAAGACACTTTGGCCCTGGAGTGTGTCCAGAGAAGAGCAACAGAGCTGTGAAGGATCTGCACCACAAGTTTTGCGGGAACTGGGATTGTTTAGTCTGGAGAAGATAGTCTGGTGAAGACAACTGCCTGAAAGGAAGTTGTGGTGAGGTAGGGGTCAGCCTCTTCTCCCAGTTAACAGTCTTAGGATGAGAGATAATGACCTTAAGTTGCACCAGGAAGTTCAGGTTGGCTATTAGGAAAAAATATATTCTGAGAAACAGCAATGAAGTATTGCTAAGACTGCCATCTTAGAGAAGAAAGGATGCATTTCCAGCTACAAACAACTTCAATTAGCTTTATCAAAGTGTATCTGTGATTGAGTGCCACAGAATCAGGCTACATTAATCTCATCTTTTCCATGTGGTCTTTAAAAAACAGAAAGGAAAACAGTTGGCATAAAATACTGGCCTTCTGGGAAAAGGACAGGTTCTGCCTGTTGGACCCAGAGGAAATATATAACACCAGGTAAGTGTTACTAAGGAGTGGCTTAATGAAGCTGGCTGGTTCCAGGCTGCTCAGGGTTGCACATATGGGAATAGCATCTGCATGCCAATGGAGCATGGTAGTCAGCATGTCTTTAGCTTAAGAACTGATCAAACAGTGTAACAATGGTGCTTTCATATACTATATATTTTTTTAATTTGGACTTAAACAATAATGTATTGACCTTCTGTATAAATGTAGAAACTACTATATAATATATTCATTGAGAAGTGCCCAGAGATGTACTGTCCCTGGTGACATCCAAGGTCAGACTGAACAAGGCTCTGAGCAACCTGATAATCTGTAGGTGTCCCTATTTGTTACAGAGCAGTGGAACTATATGACCTTTAAAGGTCCCTTCCAACTCAAATGATTTTATGATTCTTTGATTTTATAATTCTATGAAAGTGAGTAGAGTGAGTGATGTTTGGCCATATTCTGAACCAGGATAAACTGGTCTGTAAGAAGAGGATGTCTCTGCAATGGATCTAGTTGACAAATGACTTCAGGTAGACCTGCTCAAGGATATTATTGCCTACATGTCTCTTAGCCAGTTGCTTCATTTAAGATATTTCAAGAGAGATAAATTGCAATGGGAACTCTAACTCAGCTCAAAGGCAATGGCAATGTTGCTGCTCCATACTTTGCTTCCTGGCATCAAGTAGTCAGTTTCTTGAAAACACACAACTCAGCTCTTGCTTTGTCCCTCTAAACAGAGGGACATTTCTAAGGTACATAGAAAATGTAAGTGGGTCATGATCTAACTTGAATAATACATCGCCCACCTAAACTCAACTGAAAGGCTAAGATTCCAACATGAGCTCCGGTTTACATCCTCTGAAGGAAAGGTATTTTGGGAGTATTTGTGGCCTGTGTGGCTAAATGCATCAAGGCAACAAGCCAAGGCATGTAGCAATACAGAAGAAATCATATCTTCTTGTATTGCTTTTCCAGGTGTCTCATCCATTTACTCTGGGGTCTCATTTTGCCCAGTGTTGATTGGGCTGGTCCTGGGTACCATGTGGAAGTCCCCAGTGTTTAAATACTAAGATTGCAGTTTAAATACTAAGGTTGCAGAATGCAAAAATCTCTTCAGCATTTGCAAACTGTGTGCAAAGCTTCTGTTGTTCTTCACTCCTTGTGCTTTTCCTTAGAACCTGTCTGTTCTGCCTGCTGCAGTAGATCAGATGTCCTGGCACTTAAAAAGTGCCACTCCTGGGCCTGCAGCTTAGAGGTAATACAGCAGCTCCCCTGTTCCCACAGTTGTGTCAGGCAATCACTTTCTCAGTCAGACTCAGCTCCATTTTAAAACAGTTTGCACTTTTCAGAAGTGTGTGCCAGAACCTCACTGCCATCTGATAGCTAAAGCCTTTTAATTATCCCCATTAGTGTGTTCATGGCTAATTGTACACTGATTCATTCTTGCATTAATACTATCTTTTAATCATCTTCTTTGCTCCAAAGCCTTTACTGTCTCAAAATATAAGGGAATATTCACATATCTTTTATCAACCTTTTTTCCCTTTTTCCTGTCTGTTCACCCCTTGCAGCTCTGCTTTTCTTTGCCATGTGCTGACCACTCATGTGCCAGCTGCTGCCTGACCCCAAGGAAACGGCACTGCTCTGCAAAAGTGCTCAACTGGCGTTGTTTCCAAAACCACTGCAAAGCACGAAGTCAGCACGTCTGAAGGTATTTTTGCAGGAAAAATATGCATGTCTTTCCCCTGTTTGGAGATCCTCCTGAAGAGATAGGGAGTGATGTTTCAACTGGTCCACTGGGCTAGGTATGTAAAACTAGAGGACTTTCAATTACTAGGATAGTTATAATCTCATAATACCCAATTGCCTTGACAGTGTCAATATGTTTTAGGTACATGCTGTGTTCTATTGATAGATGTGAGGTCTGTATCCTGCTTGATGAGGACTGCTTGATAAGGAATCTGCCATGTCAGTGCTTTGGTCTGGTCTCCACAGCCTGCTTCTCTGGTACAAAATCCAGAGCTCACTTCAATTACTCCAGCCCTGATGGTGCAGGCAAACCTGCCAAACCCCTCAGATTCCCTATCTCTTGATAGAAGAGAACCTGCTGGAGCTCTGCAGATACACTGAACCGTTTGCTGTCACAATAAGCTGAATGTGCATTCAGGAAATACCACAACACAGAACGAGGCTATTAAGATAGAGAGGAGAAAACATTTTTCTGGATCAAGTATGACTTACAACATCTGTTTTGGAAACAAGTTCTTATTTAATGTTTATTACAGGAGATGCCTATCCATTTTATGAGACGATTCTGGATTAGTTGTTCCTGGAATGACTGTTTCTTTTTCTTATACAGTTTAAAAGAAAGATTTTATGATTCATGAAAAGTGTCAGATTGACAGTGCTAGAGATAGAAATCTCCTGTTTGAAGAGGTGAAAAAGGATCTCATGGCCAGTGTGGTTTAGGTTAACTGTATAGAGTACATCTAAAGCAGTAAATGATAGTTGAATTACCCAGTCCCATTGATATTATTTTTTTCCCCTGATGTTTTCTCTTCCACCCACATCTCTTACCTTGAATAACATTAGTATTTTTTTTTGTCTTCTTCATTAGTACATTATACTTAGATATGAACCTCTTGGATAACACCCAAGCAATCACACTTCATTTGCCTTCTCATCGATAGTCAAAGCATGTTTAGTTTTAATCCCTCAAAAGATTCCTGAGACCCCCTAAGGCAGTATCAGTTCCTACATTCTAACACTGGGACTTTTTGAGAAAGATGTGACACTATCTGTGAACAAAGGTCTCTGCAGCAAGAAGTCAGTGCAATTGGTGAAAGTCCCTGGATCTCCACAGAAGATACCTTCAACCAAGGGATAATTCTTTGATGACAAGGAAAAAACAGTTTGGAGTACATGTACATGGGTTTGGAGGCTATTTCCTAATGATTGTTTAAAAGCAACAATATTGTAGACTCCAAGAGCACTTGTCCTTTTTTTGGGAATCCCAGATTTAAAAAGCCTCCAACTTATGAAACCCTAGAATCATTTTTTTTCAACTTGAACAGCAACAAATTTACTATCAGTGAGTCAAACCAAAATCCAGCATGATCTCTAATGCCTCTATCAGTGAGTCAAACCAAAATCCAGCATGATCTCTAATGCCTCTAATGTATTTTGAGGATACAGTTGCAAAGAGCCAATGAGGCTTGATTTTCTCCTAAGTCCTCTATGCTTATGTGTCCACATAGCCTGGTGTAGAAGAGATTTGAAATGCTGGACAACAAATCCATGCTGACTTACAGTAGCAGCAGAACAGTGTATGTATGTTCTGTGGGGTACAGGCAGATTATCATCACTCCAGTGCCCGAAATCCCTGAGGTTGAGTTTTCATTGTAGTGATTATACTTTCAAATCCAGCAATTGCATGGATGGGAATGCCATAACTTGTCTCTGTGCTCCGTCTTCCTCTCTTCCAAACATTCTTCTCCCAACCTCTCCCCTCAGTTGGAGGGAAGTCTTGCAGAACATCTGAAAGACTTTCATTCACTGCCCCAAGCTGTCATTATCAACTGACAATCTTCTGGTCACAGGTAACATCAGCTCCTCTTTGCCCACTTACCTTCCCACAGGCTGTTTGATCCCTTCCTGTCTCAGAGAAGCCACCCCAGCAAACCAGCAATCCATACCCACCTGGCTGCCACCCCAGCCATCCAATTTTTTTAAACACTGTGAAAGTCAACTAAAGTTAGGCAGAGGGAGCATGTTTTTATTTCTTTAATAAATTTAAGTCAAGACCCTTTACAAGAATAAAAGTCACTCCCTGCAGGTTTTTAAACCTTCCAAAAATAGCTTTCAAATCTCAGCCAAAGTGACTGCAGCCACAATTTCCATGGATCAGATGAAGGAGATTGTGTCAGCCAGCATGCACACAATGGCTACTCAGTCCCACCTCCCTTCTGGCCTCAGCAGATTTTGCAGGGAAACAAGAAGTTGGGCTCTAAAATTGTGTTATACCTCCTGCTCAGGAGAAGATCACCAAAGCTTTCAAAATGTCTTTGTCAAAATCCATCACAAGGGGCTACTGAAGAAATTCAGCAGTCATGGGACAAGAAAAAAAGTTCCATTAGGGTTTAGAAATAGGCCAAGACAGAGAAAAGAAAGAACAAGAAAGAATAACTGATTTTGGACTGGTAGAGAAACAAGTGTGATGTGTGGCTGTAGAATATCATCACTGGTGATCCTGCAGAAGAAAGGAGATCAGTGAGTGGGGTCTTAGACATGAATGGAGTTACAGTGCCTACCGGGCAGAATGCTTGGAAGCTCTTGGGAAGGAGTACCCAAACTACTTATGCTACACTTAAAATGACATTTGATAAGTCATAAGTCAGATACCAGTAGACAAATCTATGAAGTCCTTTGCTAAATTCCTCATGTCCAAACCCAAATGAAAAATCCTGCTGTGTCTAAAGGGGATGCTTGGATACTACAGCAATTAGACAAAGTAAGGAGAGAAAACGTCTTCAGTTGTTATGGAATGATGTATGTTGCCTGGAATTGGTCAGGCAGTGCTCTCTATTCAACTAATGAAGATCTGATCTTGTTACTTACATAGATATCGACAACAGAGAGCAGAAAGAATAAGGCTACATGTGAACTGCTAAAAAGAAGGTAGCCTCTTAGAAACAGATTATCTCATAATTTGAGTACCACTGGTATTTTCAGGAATTTACTTTGAAACACCTTAAAAAGTCTCAAAAGCCAGGTATTACTCTAAGCAGACTCAGTGGTGTATAGCAATTCTTATACCAATGAGAGGTCTTCAGTAAAGCTTGACATGGTACAGGCTATTGCCAAAGCTTGAATGGGCAGGATCAAAGATAAATGTGTTGGTTTTACGAGAAAAATACCCATCACTCTCAAACTGGCGCTTTCTCTACGCTATCAGATATTCACTCCTCTAAAATAAGGTATAGTTGAAAGATCAGATGAATGAAAAGGAAAACTCTACTATTTTTACTGATTTTTCTCCTGAATGTGCATAGGTTTCTGTATGAACATATGTGCACACAAGGACATTAAGACATTCATTTTTGCAGAGACTAATGGATCTGGTATGACAGATTCAGCATCTGTGAGTTTTCCAAATTACCACACCTGTTTCACACAGCTCTGATCTTTCAGATCCATCACGTAAGTCAGTTGTGAGTGGAATGAAGTGTGGCGTACACTGAGAGGGAATGTTTTACAGAAATGAAGGGCTTCAAGGAAAGGTTTGGAAATGGAAAAAGAACCATGATGGACTACGCTCCTCTGGCTGTCAGATGCAGCTTGGAAGTCAACCAGCATGTCTAGAAAAAGCAAGTTTTCATATTCTGGTGACTAAGTTCTTTCTTTTTTCTCTGATGGGTCTTAAAATTTTTTGAACTTCTTTTATATTTTACAAAAAGAGTTACACAAAAGTCTCTTCTTTATATGCACATATTTCTGTCTCCTACCAACCAGGGTAAATGTAGAATTGGTGACAGCACATAGAAACTAAGAAGCTGACCAGAGCAGTTTTGAAAATCAATTTCCCTTTTCAAATACTACTTTCTAAGATTAAGATTTTGGTTATCTGTTTTCTGTTATTAGAGGCCCTGGGTAATAGGAGTATAGCACTGGGCTTGGGACTAGTAGTAGCAATTCCTGCCATAGACTAAATAAGTGAGGCAAGTGAATAGGAATAAAAGCTGCAGTTCAGAAGGCAGAGTTCAAACTGCATCAAGTGGCAATGCTGAGAGCTGAATATGCTGCGGCTCTAAGGGTTGTGGGTTGGATGAGATGATCCTAGAGATATTCTCAACCGTAATGATTCTTTGCTTGCATCCCACGGCATTAACCACAACCTCAGTTTCTCCCACATACACCTCACATGCCTAAAAGTTATCACCAGTCCCATCCCTGTAGGTGGCAGGTACCCATGGGGCTGAGCCACCTGCTGTGTCCCGCTGCCAGGAAGGAGATGCATGGTACACAACCAACTGAACACTCAACTCTTGTCTAGGTGTTTGCATTGAAGGCGGGAGTTTCTGTTTGGTCACCTCCCTTGGAAATCTGTTGTTGCTAAAATGAAAATACATTTTTATTCTGGTGGGAATTTCTTTTTCACCTGATTAGTGACGAATTCAGACATGACTACTGTGCCCCAGCAACCCCTTGGCTACTCACCTACTGGGCTCATTACCAGGATGTCCTCATGCGCCCAGCCAGAAATATAAACGTTGGAGCCATCTCAACCTCTTTTTGGCTGCCTCTTGTCAGCATCATGAGATTGGGGCTTCAGAGACCTCTTGGATTTATGTGAACATTGCCTTTCTTATCAACCTGTTACATCCTTTTCCTCGAAGAAAACATTGTTGCTCCTGCAAGGGATTTTGGTTATTGCAGTGTTCACAGGCTGGATCATCATTTTGGAGGCTGCCAATAACCTGGGAACAAATAGACAAACTGTGATTTAGGTTAAAACAGTTGAAACCCAACCTCAGCCCAGAACTTGCTTAGATTCCCATCCATTCAAGTGAGGCTGGAATCTTGTGGAATGCTGATCTGGCTCAAATTCCTGTGTGTACTTAGTATTGAAGAGGCTGGTGTAGATTAAGAAAGTGTCTGAATGTCATGTTGCTTCAAATTTAAGGCTCTGTATCAGCAACATGTACTTTATACTGCACCTGCTTTACCAAGCAGTAACTCATAAAATATGTTGTTACAGAATAAGTGACTTAGTGTGATTGTAGATTGCCCGTAACAAGGACTCTTCAAACACTCTCTTTCAAGGAAGAATTTTGTAAAATTCTTTTCACAGTATCTTTGTCATGTTTGCTTTTTCCCATTGGCTTAAAGGAAGCATTCAGAGAGTCTTTGTACATGATGTTTTTCTCCCTTGAAAAAATTCAAATTCCAATGACATCTGAACTCTTTGTTGTTTTGATATTCCCGATGAAAATATTGACATGATACATCGTATACATATACATACACCTACACACACAGACATTTGTACCTAAATGTGTACAGAAATGCTTCCATCTGTGAAAGTAGTCGTAACAACAGTGCAGTGAAAATTAAATGGCACTCGACCTAACAGTTTTGTGCAGTTAATAGTGTTTTGTTTTGTTTTTTTTTTCTCTCCACGCATACACTGGTAGAATAGTGGATTGAATCATAGAATCACAGAATATCCCAAATTGGAAGGGACCCACAAGGAATGTTGAGTCCAACTCCTGGCTCTACAGAGGACCACCCAAAACACAAACCCTATGTCTTAGAGAGTTGTCCAAATGCTTCTTGAACTCCAACAGCTCGGGGCCATGACCACTGCCCTGGGGAGTCTGTTCCAGTGATTGAGAAGATGTATGAACAGCTACTGCCTTGCTGTGGGACTGCCAAGTAGCATAAGCTTTCAGAGGAGCTTTTAGTTGGGAATCCAATCCTGGACATCAGCACAGATTGGATAAACAGTTTTTGTATCTATGACCCCTCAAAATCATCATGAGCCATGTATATACTCTCATAAATAAGAGACTGATAAACAGTTTCTATCATATGTTTTTCCTGTAGGGACAATTCACTCTGGAATTTATAGAAGTGTGACAGTGAAACTGGCTCAGGGTTTGAAAATATTAAGCCATCACGGTGTTAGAAAACCACATTGTTTTTATTGAATCAGACATGCTAAGCAAAGCTCTTTATATTGCTTTCCTGCAGCTGCAGTCAGTCTGTATGCTTGTGTAATAAGTGCACTGTCATCATCCATCAGCGTAGGTGGCAAAGAACATGAGTAGTGGAGACAAGCAGCCAGCTTTCACATCTCTTCTGTGTCATACATAAACAAATACAGCACCATTGACCATCAGCCAATTCATATCCGCATGCAATGGACATATTCTTTGCTCACAGTGTGGTCAATGAGCTGTGATCTCTTTGCAGCAGAAATCCATGTCTTAATTACTTTCTGGTACCTAAGGATGAGTTTCCTTTCCTGCAAGAGATGGCTCACTCTTTTCTTCCTTGAAAATTCTTCATTGAATATGGTGACTTTCTTCACACTGTCCTGATGAAATTGAATGCATCCAGTTCATGCACATCATCAGTAAGTTGTTGATGAGCCAGGATTAAGTAGTGTAAGTACAGGGCTATCTATGGTATCATCTTCATTTCAAACATTTCTGCAGCATCCACCTAGGACAACTTTGGTATTCCACAAAGTAATATTCTTAATAGTTTTACAGTTGAAGCACAAATAGGGAGAAGTTTTGCGTGCCATCATTTGTTTATAAGGAAGAAACATAATTTTTTCTTTCTTTTTTATTTTTATTTTTCAGGGATTTGACTTTTGTAAAGACTCGTTCAAATTTCTTTCCAAGATGCAGAGTTACTTGCCCAATAAAAACCAATTATGTTCACAGAAAGTAGGATTTGCAGAAGTTCATTTTCAGTCCTATTGTGTTGTTACATTACAGAAGTCTTTTTCATGTACTCTAGAATTCTTTTAGAGTACATCATCCAAATGATATCCAAGTGATATCATCCAAACCATAATGGGCAACTGGGCTGCTTATTGAAAATCATGGTAAACATTTTCTGAAATAGGGTATGAGTGCTGATATGAATGCTTTAGGGTAAATATTTGAAATAGGAAATTATCATGTATAATACATACTGTGTGGTTTCTGCTACCCCCTTGCAGTATTAGCTAGTGAGACATGTCGTATAGCAAAGTCTAAAATATCTTTGCTCATCAGAATAAGTATTTGTTTATTAGTGGCATGGTTACTGGATACCTGTCACCAATGGTTTCACCCGGCCTCCTTAAGGTAACACAGAGATGACTATTTCAGCCCTTGTTCTTTCCTATGATTATTGGTGAAACCCATTTCAAAACTGGGTCTTATTACAGAATCATAGATTCATGGAATGGCTGAGGTTGACAAGAACCTCTGGAGGTCATCTGATCCCAGCCCCTGCTCAAGCAGGGCAGCTATTGCTGCTTACAAGGACCATGTCCAGGGGATTTTGATTACCTTGGTACCATTGTTCCAAGCTCTTTTTTGAAACTGTTGTGCTACAGGTGTTTCTCACCACAGTGGCAAACATAGTTTTTATTGTCTTTGTGTCACAAAATCATAGAATCATAGAATGGCCTGGGTTGAAAAAGACCTTGAAGATCATCTCATTTCAACCCCCCTGCCATGGGCAGGGTTGCCAACCACTAGACCAGGCTGCCCAGAGCCACGTCCAGCCTTGCCTTGAATGTCTCCAGGAATGGAGCATCTACAACCTCTCTTGGGCAGCCTGTTCCAGTGCCTCACCACCCTCTGAGCGAAAAGCTTCCTTCTAACATCTAACCTAGATCTCCCCTATCTTAGTTTAAAACCATTCCTGCTTGTCCTGTCACTATCAACCCATGTAAACAGTTGTTCCCCATCCTGTTTATGTGGTCCCTTCAAGTACTGGAAGGCCACAATGAGTTCTCCCCGGAGCCTTCTCTTCTCCAAGCTAAACAAGCCCCGTTCCATCAACCTTTCCTCAAAGGAGAGATGCTCCAGCCCTCTTACCATTTTACTGGGCCTTCTCTGGACCCATTCCAAGAGCTCTGTGACTTTCTTGTGCTGGGGAACCCAGGCCTGGACACAGTACTCCAGATGGGGCCTTACAAGAGCTGAGTTTAGGGGGAAAATCACCACCCTCTCCCTACTGGCCACCCCTTTTTTAATGCAGCTCTGGATATAGTTGGCCTTCCAGGCTGCAGGTGTGCACTGCTGGCTCATGTCCAGCTTCTTGTCCACCAGGGCTGTTCTCCAGGAATTCTTCCCCCAGTCTATATAAATGCCTGGGATCCAACACCTAGCACGTGGTGTTGTTGAACCTCATTGTGTTCACACAGGCCCACTTGTCCAGCCTGTCCAGGTCACTCTGGATGGCTTCCCTTCCCTTCCCTTCCTGTATCAACTACTCCACTCAGCTTGGTGTCATCTGTAAAAATACTGAGGGTGCAGTTGATTCCATCATCTGTGTCATTGATGAGGATGTTGAAGAGCACTGGTCCCTTAGCACAAAGTCTTGGGCCGAGGGGAACTGTCCTGAGTAAGAGCAGAAGCAGTAGCAAATACATTGTGTGGTGTATCCAGTACTATGGATCTGTTTCTTGTATAGCAGGACAGTCACTGAATAAAGAATAAACCCAGACAATTGGCTACAGAGTCTGTCCAATCACAGAATGATAGAATGATGGCATCGTAGAAATACAGAATAGCCTAAGTTGGAAGGGACCTCAAAGACCATCTAGTTCCAACCCCACTGCCGTGGGCTGGGTTGCCAACCACTTAATCAGGCACTGGATTAGGTTGCTCAAGGCTCCATCCAACTCAGCCTTGAGCACAATTTTATTTGTAATTGTCTAGATAGGACAAAGGGAAATGGACACAAATTGATGGGAAGTTCTGCACAAATGTGTGTGGGAACTTCTTCCCAGTGCAGTGATGGAGCAGTGGCACAGCTGCACAGAGAGGTGGTGGAGTCTCCTTCTCTGGAGACGTTCCAGACCCGCCTGGACGCCTACCTGTGCAACCTGGGCTAGGGAGCTGCTTTGGCAGGGGGCTGGACTCCATGATCTCTAGAGATCCCTTTTAACCTTTTCAATTCTGTGATTCAGTGAATTGAGTTGTCTGCAGAACCAAAGGCCTGTGCTTGGCTTCATACCTCAGATTTATATTCCACATACTGATACCCCATCCAGTGCAGAAATCAGCTTCAGGTATCAGCCTGAGTCACCAGAGATACCTGCATCACTGATTTGTCAGCGCAGTGATTGGAATCTAGCAGCTTGAAGTTTATGAGTGTATCCCCAGGAGGAACTAGCCAGTGCCAAGCATGGCTATGCCTGCAGCAAGCGAGGGGATGCATCTGTCAGCTGGTTCTTGTTTTCTCTTTTATCTTCTGTCTACCTTTTTCTATACTGTACCTGTGTGGACATAACCATGCTGGCCAGCAGCCATACACAACTCCTTGGGAGCAGAAAGTCCAACAGAGTAAGTTCTGGTTTGCTGACCAGAGAACGTATGCATTGTAATGGGAACATAAACAGAGGTGGTCCTGACTATAGGGCAGCCAGGGAGGTGCAGATGAACTTGCCAGAGAGCTGGCCTTCTTGGTAGACACCTGGGCTAGCTGCCAGGAGACTCAGGTTTAATTTACAGTTAAGTCATCTGTTATTTTCTCAGAAAATACATATTTAAAAGTTCTGAAATTAAAACATGGCTAAAACTCTTTACAGTAAACAGAGGTCTTTAAAGGAAGGAATGGCTGCCAGCTTTGCTTTTTGTTCAAGCTGTAACAGATTTAAAGTTTATTTTATACCCAAGGCTTAAAAAGATGCTTGAGACAGTTCTTCAAAAGGAGCTGTACATCTGTGGAAGCACTCACTGAGTACTTCAGATAATGCTAAATCTGGGTTGGATGCCCTGGAGAAAAAGCCAAAGAGAGAAGTGATTGTTTTGTTTTTGATATCTACATCCCCCTCTGCCTCATAAATGGGTGACATTTCAGCTGCCAGCTCATTATCAATAGCCCGAGATCAGAATAGCTGTCAAGTACTTTCAATTTGGAATAAAAAACAAACAAGCAATAGCGTCAAGAGTTAAAACTGTAGGACATACTGTTAAGGATCTCAAACCTCGTTCTCCCATAGAGAGGAAGCTGTATTATCTCCCTATATAATTGGTAGATAATGTTGGCAAAGGAACATCTAACAGCCACTACTCAGGAGAATGCTTCTGCTGTGTTATTATTTGACAAACCAAACTTTGTAGTGGACAGACAGGCAAACAGGACAGACTTTTTCTCAGGGTTATCCAGGCCTTCACCAGAGACTGTGTGAAACTAGCCTGTCCCAGCCCTCACAACATGGGAATGGGACAGCTTCATGCAGACTGCTGAGCCTCCCATCACCCTGCTGCACAGGGGCAAATTTCATTTTGCACTTTGGGGGTCTAGATTTTCTTTTCAGAACTCCGGAGCTCTGAGGAAATAAAGAGAATAAAATTTACTTAAAGATAATTTCTTCTCTGAAAGGCTTTGTTAGGAGTTACAAAGGTTTGTTTTTAGCACTGAAGCAGCTCTTAGAGACTAGGCCCCTCTGGACACAGAGGGAGTGCTGCAGCTCCCTCTGTTGATTTTTGAGCAGCTCTTAGCAAGGAAGGCTGGGCTGTCCATGTCCATGTGCGTTGTGAGAATGGCCTGACAATGATGTTCAATCAATGTAATGGTTTCTTAAGTGCTGGGCTAAGATGCACGCCACCTAATTTTTGGAACCTTGTAGTCAGGTTTCCAATCTTGTTGCTTGGCCTCGGTAGAGAAAAATGGATACCTCCAGGCTGATGATGTAGCAGCAGGCTACTGATGGAAGTGTGAATTTACCAGGAGGTGTTTAATCAGCTGTGCAAGTAGCCTGGTATAGTGGTTGGCGACCCTGCTCACGGCAGGGGGTTTGAAACTAGAAGAACTTTGAGGTTCTTTTCCATCAGGCCACTTGGTGACTCTGTGATATGATTACTACAATTTACAAAAACATTCTTTCACGTCCAATGAGCTGATGCTGAAGTGATGAATGTGTAGGTTACAACAGGACCCCTGAGGGCATTTGCAGTGCTGCCCACCTCTGCCCAGTGCTTGGTGGCATTGCCCTGTGGTGTCCCCTTTGTATGGTGATGGTGTCTGTGGGATAGGCACAGAGCTCTGCTGATGGTGCTGTGGTGTGCAGAGCCAGAATAGGTCAGGCAGTGTGGCTGCTGGGCTTGCACGTGGTTTGCAGAAACACAGTCCCAGCAGATTTAACACCTGGAACAGGTCTGATTCCTTACCAGGAGTTTTTTGCTCATTTTGTTCCTAGCTGTGGATAAAACTTTAAAGCAGCTTTACTAACCAACTGTTTTGGGATGTTAATCTAGAATGAAAGACTGATCCAAAAGACTCAGATTTTGCTTCACTCAAAAAACAAAACAAAACAAAACAAAACAAAACCAAAAAACCAGCTGTAATTTTGGTTATTTTTATATGAAACCAGAGGTTTATCTCCTTCCTCCGGACTTTTATGATTCAGCTCAATGGGACTTGGATGCAAACTGCTACTTATTTGAGATTTTAAATCCAAAACCACACAGTGTGGTTAGCAAAAGCTAAACCACACCTCCCATTGCTCACCCCAGTAAACGCAATCTACAGAAATAGGTACTGCTGAGTACTGCTGAGCTTAAAAGTTCCAGCAGGTTCTCCTAGGCATAGAAGTAGTAAATTAGCATCCCTGTTGGAGAGTAAGGCACATGGCTGAAGCTTGTCATTTCTCTTGTTTTGTCTTAATGTTTTCGGTAGGAAATGAGTAGTTTCACTGAACTTTTGATTATAACTATTTTCAGCCATGAAATGGCTTTTGAAGATGATCTCTTGTATAGAACAAGGAGCTGTTTTAATTGCCAAAGCTACAATTAGCAGATTATGTCCAAAAATGTCAAAATTACTAATATTTTGATGCATGTGGTCATTGATTCCTTTTGTGACTTGCTTGCATTAGCCAGCTTTGCCCTCAGCACAAACACTTGACTCATCCTTTTTAGTATGTACACCACACTATCCTGTATTATGGCTGCAGTAGTCCATAAATACTACTCCTTTTGCCTGGGCAGAGAAGAGTAAGAGAACACAGCTGCTAATGGAGTGCCAGGTTTTGGCTGGGCTACAGAACCCATTAAAATGGCAGAGCCAAGACAGTGACAATATTTTGGCATGACTTCCCAGTGGTCAAAGTGACCCTATCTATCATTTTATGTATTTATTTTTCTATATGTATACTGTCACCTCAATGACTTGGCATGCTTTCTAGTAACACCAGCCAAACCAGACCTTTCCTATTTAGCTCCACCTTCAAACTTTCTGGCATGTCAACTTCTACCAGGAAAGCTGGCTAACAGAGCAGTCTCTAAGCTCAGCTGTAGCTGTTTTTTTTTTTTTTTTTTTAATTCTTAATTATTATTTTGATATAGTCATTTGGACACAGAAGAGAGAATCTGTGTTCATTTTTAAACAAGATATAAGGAGGGTAAAGACAAATAGAAAGAACTAAGCGGATGCAGCAGAGTAGGTGTTACTTTTTAAACCAAGTACTGTGTGAAGACTTTAAACATAGCAGGATAAAACCACATACTGTTTAAAGCTGTCTAATTAAACCAGTTACTAGAACACTCTTTGAAAACACCTGCTTGGTTTGGCTTAGGAATCTGTTGACCCCATATCCTCTCCAGAAGTGTGCAAGCATGCAGATTTCAGTTGTTTTCTCCCAGGCTACAACTGTATCTTAGTTTTGAAAAAAAAAAAAAAGGAAAAAAATAGGAAAAAACTCCCTCCATACATTTTCATTTGAGAGAAACAAAATCGCTCTGTTCTGTTGAATATTCTTGTGAGTCAATAGAATTTTGATATTCATAATACTTACATTTGATATCAATCACTTAATATCCGTGATAGCAAAGGTAGCCTTCAGATAGATCTGAAAAATTGTTCCAATGTATTTTCAAAAATGACCCTGTGTGTGCACTGACTTAAAACTTGAACAAAATATTTCATATGTGTGTAAGCATTACTAAACAACAGCATAAAGGACTTCATCCAGATTCATCCAATGTGAAGCCAAACAAGGACTATTTGCTCTTGCCTGTGGTATGGAACAGTGCAAGACCTGAATCACAGAACTGCAGAAATGTTCTCTGGAAGGGACCACTGGCAGTCATCTAGTGCAGCCTCCCCTTGAATCAGGACAGCTATTAATACTAGACTGAAGAAATACACCTTTTAAAGTGGGCTGAAAAATAAAATGCTGATATGACTGGTGGTGTTTACTTACCCAAAAACAAAGTATTAGTTTCACACCAATCTTGTGAAATGCAGTTTTATAATAATTACATATGAAGTAATTTAAATTGTAGGTCTGATTGCAATACAGGGAAGATAAGTGCTTTGTTCTACCTTCAGACTGTGAGTAGAAAACTGTATTGTGACATTTATTCAGTGAGATATTCTTTAATCTTTCCTAAGCATCATGAATTCTTGGACCTTCCATAAAAATATTAACCATAATTCTTTTATCTGCATCATGCCCTGATTGTACATAAAAGCAGGCACATAGAATACACTGATACAAAATCTCTGCAGTACCTGCTTTGCCAGCACCAGGTTATGCCCTTCAGTCATTCAAAATGGCTTCATGTTTGGACATCTGCATGGTGGAACACCCACACTGCAGCTCAAGTGAGCTGTGGGTACTGTCCCTGCTTACAGACTGGGCAAACAGAAAGGAAAAATGTCAGCTTACACTTCAGATGCACGATGACATAAAACTCTGGTACATTTCTTATCTCTTGAAAGACATGGCTGATAAAGCTGGAAATTTCAATGAGATAGTCATCTACTAGGTCTTGCTTTGCTTTTATCATTTGTAGAAGTAGAACAGTGAATAGCAGGCTGTGAGGATAGCTTTTTAACTCCTTTAACACCTTTCCTTCAATGTTTGTGCTGCCACTGGTACTACAGTGAGGAGAGGCACAGAGCAGAAGCAGTGTTGTTGCCCTACACAGTGCTAAGGTAGCTAACTCTTGGTTAAGTTGAGCATAGAATCATTAAGGCTGGAAAAAAAACAACACTAAGACCGTCAAATCCAACCCATTCCCACTGTGCCCACTAACCATATCCTTCAGTGCCACATCTTCCCTTTTCTTGAACACCTCCAGGGATGGTGACTCTACCACCTCCTTATGCAAACAGTTCCAGTGCATCATTACTCTTTCTGAGATGAAATGTTTCCTAATATCCAAACGGAGCCTCCCATGGTGCAGCTTAAGGCCATTTCCTCTCATCCTATGGCTGTTAGCTGGGAGAAGCGGCTGACCCTGCTCCTCACCACAGCCTCCTTTCAGGCAGTTACAGTGAACAATAAGTTTTCCCCTGAACCTCCTCTTTTCCAGACTGAAATATCCCTCAGCTGATCCCCATAAGACTTGTGCTTCAGACCTCTCACAGCTTTGTTGTCCCATTATTGATCACGTCATAGATTCATAGGTACATTAGGTTGGAAAGGACCTACAAGATCATCTAGTCCAACCATCCGCCTATCACCATCCCTACCCACTAAGCTACTAAATCAAATCCCTTAGCACCTCATCTAAATGCTTCTTGAAACGTCCTCCTTTTGGTGTTTGGCCATTCTGATATCATGCCAAAACTGAGGACTATTGGGGCACAAGCCCTGCTGGTGGATCTGGCACTCATGCACAGAAACACTGCAGGTGTGTTGGAGCTCATATTTTTCATATTTGGGTGTGCTGCCCATTGCTGGTTCACAGAAAAATAGAGCGAGCATGTTCACTTGGCCCACAGGCAAATTTACCTTCACAGTCCTTCTTCAGATGGGCTCTGCTCTCTATCACAAGGCTCCACCCTGAGGGCACAGTATTTCCTTTCATCTCTCCATTGTTTGAATTGTTATAAATATGAGAGCTTTTGTCAGTAGCTGGGCTCCTTGAATGAATGACCTCTGAGTGCTCTGCAACCTGGTCGAGCCTCTATCAGGCAGCAGCAGAGCCAACCTTGTGTTTTGATGGAGGAAATTAAAGGAATTGTTTCTCTAAGCCATGACAGCAGCATGCTTCTGGCATCAGAATAGAATGAGCTGCATCTGTTTAAACCACCTGTGGTTCTAGCCCATAATTTTCAGGCTCGCAGCATTCTGTCACAGCAAAATGCTCTGAAGATGGTACTGTCAGATCGAATTTGGCCCAGTGACTGTAACCAAAGCCAGAATGTTTATTACTAGTCAATTTGTACACATGCCTGTGGCTCTTATTCTTGGAAACGACCTCCCCAGCTGACTGTGAAATGCTGCTATTTCTGGTGGAAAAAGTACATTCTTCCTGTGGTAGACCAGCTCATCTTGGAAGCACTGTTTAGTTAATGTAGCTGTTTGCTGAATGTCCTTCACTTGTGTGCAGGAACTTCTGGTGAGTACTGCAGCTTATGGCACCCGCAGCCACTTTATTGTGAGTGTAGGACAGGGAACCAAATCCAGACTGCTGCATGTGAGAGAAACGCTGCTGCTGCTGCTGCAGGAAAAATCCTTGTTGTATGACAGCCTTGTTCTTCTCTTGCAGAATGAAGACAGGGAGCTGGCTTCATGACATTATTTGAGACCAGTGTGAAGAAGGAAATAACAGGTCTGCAATCTCCAGGCACATTCTGGTGGGAGATTTTTAAGGCTATTTGAGCATTTTGAGCCACATTGTTTCCCCCTGAGCAGAAAAATTCTTCCCTGCCATTCTGCACCTTCTGCTGATCATGGTTCAAGGATCAAAGTAAAGTGCATTTTGTGAGAAGCAAAGGTTAAAGTCATTCGCAAAGTTTCCTGACTCAGCTGGGAGTTCAGGGGCAAGCATTTGGGCAGCAATCACAGTCCAGAGCCCTCACTGTCCTGCTGCCTGCCATCCCCTCACAGCTGTCCTGAAGTCTTATTGCTTTCGCAGGAACTCTGTGGTAAAGTATAAAGAGATAGAATAGGTTCTCAAAAACATGGGAGAAGTCACCAGCCTTGTATTGGGCCCAAAGACCCATTTATCCATGTGGTATCTTTCACACATTCACAAACGAAGTGCTTATCCCTCGTCCCTGCTTGTTTGTGGCAGGAGGATTTTGCCCCTCAGATTTAATTAAGCACCAAAAGTCAGAGCACTATTTATTGATAAGCCTTTCCAGGGTGCCCGTCACTGCAGTATCTGAGGCCACTCAAGCCGTGACCCCGCCGCATTCCTTGAGAGGCAGGAAAGTTCTGAGGGGTTTATGGCTGTGCCTTGAGCTCACCCAACACTTACTGGACTGTGCTGGGTGTGCTGCAGGGAGCTGATACTCTTATTTGTGGGTTGGGTAGTCATAATGTTGGGCTTGCTGTGATATGTGGCTCTGCACTTGGAGAATAGTTTGGGGAGACAGTGGAAGAGACGATGAGGCAGAAGCTGCACATCCCTTTAGCACATGCACAGTTATGTGGTACAGAAGCTCATGCACCTGAAACTACATGAGACTGAGAATAAAAGTGAAAATAGTGCTGTTCTTTTATTTTTATATATATTTTTTGCAAGATTACTACCAGTACTTTAAAAGGCTCTAATAAAAGCAAGATCCTGAAAATAACACATGAAATACAAATCTCAAACATGCACCTTTTCTGAGTTTTCCCATTTTTGACAACAGCAAAAAATCTGCAGCTTAGGAAAATTCCCATGAATGGAAATATTATTTATGGCTTCACATTTTTTTCCCCTGTTACAGCACCAAACTACATGCCTCAAAATTAATCGAAAAATAATAACAAAAAATTAGAACTTTTCACCTCTGTGTGTATCTTTCTCTTTTTCCTTCTTGCTGCTGAATACAGAATGGGGAAGCAGGTGTCATAAATCCACAAAATAATTATTCCCCATTTGCTGTATTACATGTTATTTATATTCCCTGGCTGTTATTTTATGTTAAATCTGCAACTCTTCTTGTTAGGTTTTAACTTCCACTCTAGTGAGTGAACACATAGCACATAACCTCTGTTGCCACAGAGATTTCTCTTCCAAAGCTTAATTACTCTCTGGTTATGTTCATAAGAGCTTTAAATATTTCTGAGAGGCCGTGGTAGCTGTAAATTTTTGCCTCAGATTAGAAGTAAGCGGTCTATTGGGCACAAAATCATTAGATGTTTTGCCATTAAAGGTTGACTTTCATATAAAAGCTATTGAGGTTTTGGATTTTTAGGCAACCTGCCCCTTTCTGTCCTGTCCTTGGGGGCACAGTGTTCTCCTCAGATTGGAGTATTTGCAAAGAGTGTAATGCTGGTTTATGACACATTCTGATGTTTCCCACTACTGGAGTGATGAGAACCTGTTCTCAGTAGTGTCCCAGCTATCTACAGGACTTAAAGAAGGGTGCTACCACCAGAAGCAGCAAGTAGCCAGGAGAGTACATAGAACCGTAGAATCATTAAGGTTGGAAAAAACACTAAGACCATTGAATCCAACCATGAACCCATTCCTACCATGCCCACTATATCCTTCAGTGCCACATCTTCCCTTTTCTTGAACACCTCCAGGGACGCTGACTCCACCACCTCCCTAGGCAGCCAACTCCAGTGTATCACTATTCTTTCTGGGTTGAAATATTTCCTAATATCCAAACGGAGCCTCCCATGGTGCAGCTTAAGGCCATTTCCTCTCATCCTGTGGCTGTTAGCTGGGAGAAGCGGCTGACCCGCTCCTCACCACAGCTTCCTTTCAGGCAGCTGCAGTGAACAATAAGTTCTCCCCTGAACCTCCTCTTTTCCAGACTGAAATATCCCTCAGCTGATCCTCGTAAGACTTGTGCTCCAGATCCTTCACATTTTGTTCGCCCTTCTCTGAACATGCTCCAGAACCTAAATGTAATAATTTATGTAGTTCTGTATTGCAGACAGGCTCAGAGAAATCCAACCAAAAACTTCTCTTTTCTCACCTACATTTTAGATATCCTTGTGGCATTATGTTTCTACACCGTTAGACCTTGTGTATCTCTTTTTGGTAGGGTGGGCCACATGGCCATACTGAGCAGAGCAGGGTGCGGTGGGGATACCAAGGTCAGTCCCCATCAGCACAAGTAAACGTGGGCTCCTTGGTGTGGCACTGGAAGTGGTACTGCTGTGTTAGCCTGCCTCCACACCAGTGCTAAAGTGGATTACCTTTTGTCATGTTATACTGCTTCCACCTCTGGATTAACGTTTTTCCCATTTCCCTGGGAGTCTCTGAGCCATGCTCCACTGAGTGGGGTAGGCAGAGTAAAATTTCCCTCTACCGAAAGCACAGTGCTTTGCAAAATTGCAGTGAAGTGGAATATGAGTGTGCGTAGCCTTCAAGACAGTTGGCTGCAGAGAATGAATAATATGAGCATGCCATGGGAGGAACTGCTGTTTCTTTGTCCCACCAGTGGTATAATCAGCATACTTAAGACCTTTTCTCCAGTAAACTCTAGGTTTCAGTCTCAGGCTTCTTTCTTCATAGTCAAAATTGCTTTGCTTCATTCCAATTATCCTCATGTAAAGATTGAAACAGATGGGTAAAATTCACCCTCTTTGTTGATTCCACAGACCTCAGTAGAGCAGTAATGTGAGACTGGCCTGCATTCTGAAAGTTGATACGGTTAAAGTTTGGGAGAGCTAAATGATGGCTGAAGATATGCACCATGTAACAGGAGAGCTGGAGGGAAATCACAAGTTACTCTCAGCGGAAGCGGGGTGTTAGCACAGCATGGTGGCAGACTCCATCAGGTGATTCAAAGGCATCCACACCCCTTGGCCACTTCTTCTGCCTCTTGTTATGCCCAAATGGGTCTGTTCCTTCATCAGTGATGGCTGAGCCCGGCCTCGTGCAGCTGCTGGGGAGAGTACCTTAACAAGACGGGGAGCAGCACCGTGCTTCGTTGGGGACAGCTGATTCACTCTTTCCAGCAGGTGATTTTTGCCAGTGCAGCTCCTCAGGCCCTTGTTAGAAGTGAAAATGGCTTTGCTCATGGGCACATTCTCTAAGGAGAGCAGCTGCTTTCATAAAAATGATTAAATCTGTACCAACAAGACATTTTATCAGAATTCAGGCCAGAACACCCCCTACCTCATTCCCCCTGCAAATCTGCTTGCAGGTGTTTTGAGAGGGAAAGCTGAGAGAGGGAAAAAAGCAAGGGCTTAGCCAAAAGTGAGCATGACTAACAAATTACTCATAATTAAGGTTTGTTAATTGCATAGAACCCAATTAAACCTTTCCACGTCTAAAATGGAATAACTTATGCTCACAGCAGAGCCATTTAGCTATTTGACATTTTTGGTGACACTTGTCTGTTGATTTGCAGTTAGATAACTTCTTGGCTTGAAGCCATCCCCAGGACTGAGCTAAGAGACTTTTTGTACATGTGTTTGCAGCACATTTGCACAAAAGGTTGCCAGAGTTTGGCCCACGATGACTAGTGAGTGGATTTATTACATTATTATTTTAGATTGTTATATTATTATTATGCATGACTGACATTGTGAAATTCTTTATGTTACAGAACTATGTAGAGTTAATATAAAACAGTAAGCCAGAGAGACATTTTTCATAAAATTCCAACCTAACGTGCAAATTTTATACAACTTGAAAAGTCATGACTTTCTGTAGCATTTAGGAGGAGAATACCTCCCCAAAACATGTTGCCTCAGAGTGGACCTAGCAGAAACCTTTCCCATGATTTGAAAAAAATGCAGATGAACAAGAAATGATCATTTCCAACTGTGTGTACCTCTTCCCTTCTCAGTTCCAGCTGGGACCACAACTGGAAATACCAAAATACCACAGAAATGCAGCTCTCGTGGTACTTCCAGCCCAGGCAGAAGCAGGAAGTATTAGAAAGCTTCCAATAAATCATGTTTTCATGAGATTTCCAGCCCAGCATTGCAGGTTTGAGAAGTTTGGATAACAAACTCAGCTCTGCTTGTCCATCTGAATCAAACACCTCACCCTCAGGAGATGTACCTCTGCGCTCAGAGCCTGCTCTGTCTGAGATGCTGCTGATACTCCTTCTGAGCCATAACACATCTTCAGTTTCACATTAGGTCCAGCTATAAATTGGATTAAATCTTGTTATGATTTAACTGGGGCCTTCCATTCCTGCTAGCTGCAGGACAGGGTTTTCTCCCAGGACAACAGCAAATGCAGGGCTCAGCAGTTTGGATGCCCATGGCAGCAAGCTGCTCTTTGGGTGCATGCTATGTGTGGGCAGGCAAGAAACTGTATGGTACCAAGGAGAAGGAAAAGACACATCCAGAGTAGCACTAGTGTTTGTTCCTAGCAAAAGAAAGAGGACTGGTAGGCTGAGCTGGTGAGTCAAAGGACCCAAAGACCTATAGGAAGACCTGTGTCTCTGGTGGATCCCAACCTACTCTAAGCAATCAGCTATTGTACAAAATGGCATCAAAGCCACTGGCCACACACCAGCTTCTCATTCTAAGCGGTACAACCAGTCAGAGCTGGGCAGTGCGGCTGGCTGCTCAGACAAGGAGAGCAGCCCATGGTGGGGGTAGGTAGGTCAGCATGACAGTGCAGCACCAGGAATATTTTTCTGTATGTTCTGAACTGAGCTGTGCCAAAATCTCTGTAAGAAACCAGGTCAGAGCGATTGCCCCCAAAAGAGGTGCATTGTGTGCTGGTTGAAATTTCACCACAGGCAGATGGCAAGATTTGCACGACCTCACGATCTCTTTTGTGAGCAGTGGCTGTATAACAGATCCCCTGGTATGATAAGACATCATGAGGGCTTACACAAAGTAGGAAAGTTTGCTAAAGATATAGCTTGCCACTCTTCTTTTAAAGAGATAGGACAAGCACTTCAACTTGTGGGTTCGGTCTGGCAGGAGGTGGCTGGAAGCAGACCATTCCCTTCTTCTCATGCAGTGTTGCTGGGCAGCTGTCATCTCTGCTTTCTGCACCCTTACATTTCCCAATCCTCTGGTGCCCGTGTGCAGACTGTCACAGAGAGGAGCACGTGTTCAGTCAGAAACGGTGCATTTGTTCCTGTGATTTTGTTCCCCTCATTTTAAATGTAAATATATCTGCTTGCTCTTTTGTATGGAAAAAACCACTAACTATTTCCTGAGTTGGAAGTCTGAAGAGACGCAGGCCTTTGAAACATATTCTTGGTGTGTGGGCAAAAACTAACAATAACTTTGTTATAATGTGTCTGACTGATTCTGCTGATACTCAGATTGCAAACCGCTTTGGCTGCTTCTACTCACAAATGCTTTGTCCATTCCTGCTTCATTTTCCATTTAGTGTAAGATCTTGGGAGATTTTCTATTCATTTAAAAATAAGACCCAAAGCTTTTTTGCTGACCATATGGATTTCTTCAACATCTCACACGCACATATATATATATAGCTTATGAAAGAAGTATTTTTTATAGTGTTGCCTGTATGGACAATAAAGAACCCACTAAATATAGTTAATATTAAGAGTTCCCATAATATGTCTTAGGTTTCAGAAATGTAGAACCTGGATGTAAACAGTGGTTTTCAATACCCAAGAGAATACAATTTTTACTTAAAAAAAAAAACCCCAAAAACCCAACGTGTTAAAATGGTCACTGATTTTCCCCAACACAGGAAATCTTTCAGTAAATGTTGGGTTCAATGATGTGTTTATTAGTTTTGAATCACTGCTGTGATTTGTAACTCCTTCTGTCTTTTGAACACTGTGATGTGTTACGTGATGTGCTGTGTCTATGATGTATATATCAGTGGCAGGTGCTGAGAGCCCCAGGCAGGGATGCAGGTTCTAGAACAGCTCACCTTGGTAGATGTCACCTGGGCAAGCATGCAGCTTCATCCACATCATGTAGGAAACAGAGCAGGGACAAAGGATGAAGTTCAGCTGAAGTTCAGTATTCTTCGTAGGCTGGCAAACTACTTTCTTGTGAGGTCTGTGAGCACGACTGTTCATGTTGGAGTATCTGCCTGTTCCCACTTAAGAGGCCCTCAGGGAGATGGTCTAAGAGATGTGCGAGAAATTTGTTTTATTGGTTTATGGATTTTTATGGTGGTTTATGCTGTAGGATAGCGAACTGATCACTCAGTGTGGAGGAGTATGATCATTAAACCATGGAGAAAACTTCAAAATCTGTCTGAATGATTGTGATAAATGCAAGTTGTCAGTTTAAAACGAAACTCACTGGTTATTTGGAAGGGGTGAAAGACAGCTTCATCATCTACTTCTACAGAGTCGGTGGCTCTAGAAGGGTGGGATGCACCATGAAAACCTCTTGATGTGATCAGGGGAGGTGGAAGAGCAGGAAAATTTCAAAAGGAAAGGTTAGGAATTGAGTTTTGGTCACAGTGATCTCAACAGAAGGCCAAGTAGGCTGAGTTATCTGAGTCCTCAATGGCCCCTTTAGAAATTGTCTTCTGCCAGTTAAATCCACTTTCTAAATATCTTTCTAAATATCACTGTAGCTGGCACAGTAAAAACAGTTGAGACAGGTGAAAGTGGGCTCTGTACAATGAGATGTAAGATTTGCTGCTGCCCTTAGCCACAAGTAAATGTGACAACTGCATGTTCCTGTGGTCTGCCTGTTGCTCGTGTGAATGCTGTAATAGCCTTTAATGCAGAGATAAACATATACTCAGACTTGCAGTTACAGAATAAAACCTCACATGGTCTTCCAGTCAGTATTGTGATGGTATGATTAGAAAGTCCTTTCAAATATGACCTTTTGACTACTGATGCCATCCTGAAACTTTCACAAAAGTGACTGTGTCAACCGCATCACATGGCTGAAGTTAGACTGATTTTCAGCCATGTGATGCTATTTTATCACCCTCAGGACAAAGGTTAAGCCCTCCCTTTCTTTTCTCTGTTAGTCACCACTTTCTTTGGTCCTCTTACTTTGATACTGCTAAAATTCCTGATGACCATAGAGTTAAGAGTTTTTATAATCCACTGTGCACTTCTCTGATGAAGAACCCCACTATTGTGCCACATGTAACAGAAAGACCTTCACACAATGAAGCAATCATTCTTCCCCGGCAGGGTCTGAATGTCTTGATTCTCATCCCGCAGCAGGTTTGGCAGGGAACAAATTCCCCAGCTTCAGAGGGCAGTGGCCAGCATAGTCTTTCTGCATTTTAAAACATTCCTTAATGTTAGACTCTCTGCATTCAAACGGTAACTTTAGCTGACACAGAGTTTTGTAGAATATTTGAACTGCAGCCGGTTGAAACTCTACCCCACTGCATTTGTGAATATTTTTATTACAGTATAAATGTGTTATTTTTCCTTTATTTTATTATGGTATGAGCATATTTTTAAAATTTGTTCTGTGGATTATTTGGAGGCCGTGGCTTTATTTTGCCGTATTGGAAGCTTGGTACAAAATTGGCAATGTTGAGGCAAAGGCTCATAGATTTTAAAATCAACTCAGTTCAGCCTCTGGGTTGAATGGTCAGAAATGCAGCTCTCTGAGGGATATTATTTGATTGTGTAACTAAGCAAATGGACAAGGGCTGGATGCACACTTGAACTAAAGTTAATTCACTGAAGTTGAGAATTTCTCCTGTATGTTTTTCATTGAAGATTTCAAGATTACAAATGAATAAAATCAGTGTCTTCCTAAGTGAAATCTGATATAAAATGTGTAACATTTTTTGTTGTAGAAAAGGTATGAAGGAGATCAGGTTTAAAATCTGAGTTTTAAATATTCCCCTTCCTTCAAGTTCTGGAGAGCAAACAAGAAAAACCAGGAGCAAAACCCAACACTAACATCAGCTATCCCAAACCCAGACAGAATTTGTGCAAAAATTCAAAAATAAGAAAGGTACCACAATAGCCCTGCTTGTTATTTGTGGAGTGCCTTCATCAGGTTGGGTGCCCACCTGGTCAAGAGGGGCACAGTAATTGTGATACATGGCTGATGATCCAGACCAACTCAAGGGGACCATGGGGGCTCAGGAGCGAGAATGAACCCTGGATGCTTCTTCCCTGCTCTTGTATCATGCAGCACCCCTGGTTCCCTAATCCTCTTTCATTCACAGCAATTATTGAGGCTGGGGAGGGATGTGGGTAAGGGAGATGCGTGGTGGTCCATGAGGAGGCACTGGAAGAGGGGGATGGGGATTCAGTGCCAATGGGTTGCTCTGCCCAGTCCCAGTGCAGGACATGGTGTAGTGGCTTCTCCTCTTCTCCTGGCTCATAACTATGTCACTTGCAGTGGGGTCTAGCTCATAACATTTCAGGCATGTGATTCACACGAGTGTAAGGGCTGCTGGATACAATTACACGTTTTTACCTACCACTAAGGGAATTTCCATTGAGGACTACATGAGCTGGTTGCCCTTGCTCTGTACTCTTTCACTAGTATTTTTCCTGACAATTCACATCTAAGAAACACAAGACAGAGAGAGACTTAATGCTATGTGAAAGGATTTTCCTAGGGTAACTGTATTCAGTCTTTGCTCAAACTGAACGAATAACTTTGATCTGTCAACTGTGAAAAGTAAACTGGGTGCGACCTTCCGTCATCGGCTAATCGTCTCACTTAATGACATCTGTTAACTTTGTTCTGATATTAGATCATGGTCTTTCTTTGTACTGTCAAGATTTTTCATCCAAGGTCTAATTATTTCACTTTATGTGTATACGGATATCTTGGGAGTCAGTTGCACTTAGTACGAAGATCATTTTTTCTGTTTAGAATTTCCACAATTGATGTGCTCTTTCAACTAATAAAACACCTCAGCTCAAAGAGCAGCTCTGTGTCTTCCTTCTCTCAGTCCCTCTTTCCCCTCTTATTTCTTTTAGGAACCATATTTATTTTTATTCTTAATCAAGAGGGAAGGAGGAAAAGGGAGGTTTGTTTTTGTCCCACTGAAGTTCAGTATCTCAAAACAGTTGATTAATTTTAATCATTCAAATCTGAACCATACAGCAAAAGAAAAAAAGAAGAAGAAAATACAAAGAAGAAGAAAATACTCTTTTTTTCAGGTAGCCCTTCTGTCCCCCTCCCTTTCCAAGGTTTTATCTTTTAATAGTGGTAAAGGCCTCAATAGATGGCATTTTGGGGGATTAATGGCCACTTGGGGTTAATGCCCTAAGGCCCTCTGTCCATCAGCTCTTTCCAAACAGTGATTAATCTCCAGGGGAATGTTTGTGCCCTGATCACTGCTGCTGATAATGCTCATCCTTATAGTATAGATCAAAACGCATAGACTTATTGTGGTAATGGCCATGTCCTCACCTCCCAGGAGGTGTTTAGCTCAGCCAGCCACTACTTAAGCCTCTGGTATCATCTGGTTGTGTGTAGTTCAACAGACATTTTCCTTGAGGTTTGTCTCTGTTGGTCCCCAATCCTGCATTCCCCAATCCTGCTGGACCCCAATTTCTGCCCCAGGCAGAAATTCCCAGTGCTCTCCTTGGTAACTCCAAGGAAAATTTCTCCTGGAGCCATGGGCCACGGTCTTCTCTCTCTGCCCTCTGCACCAGCAATGAAAGTGGCAGGACCACCTCAGAGCGTGATGGCAAGAAGGGAACTGGCTAAGCGGGGCTGGGGGACATTGGTTGGATGCATGGCAGGATAGGCTTTGCACTGCACTGAGTTCTGCAATGTTGGCTTTTGTTGCCTAATACTTTGTTACTGTGATGTACACAATGTTCTCTGCCAAGTTCAGGTGACAGAAAAGTGGTCAATTAAGGGAATCACATCGTCCACTGAAGACCAGCTCCTCTCAGTAAGTCTGCCCATTCTGTGGGTTTCACCTGGTGAACGAATCTCATTGCAATTAGCATTTCATGTGCTTGTGGTAGAAGTATCTAGATCTATGTCCGGTTATATGCAATACACAAAGGCAAGGAAAAATGAATGGAAGGCA